>NC_141694.1:1217104858-1218328887 GCF_964263255.1 Lissotriton vulgaris
TCGTACATTACAAATTCATTTACGCACATTCATACAGAAAAATCCCTAGCCATGCATACATGAATCTTTAGTAGGACTTTAACCCACTAGTAGAAATCCTCATTCGCCAGTAAGCTAGACAACGCTTCCTTACCCTTCATTCAAGCTTAGATAAATTCTACTACTCTTTTCACAGTGAGGTTTAAAACAGGACTCAAGTCCCTATACTCGAAAGCTACGATTTCATAGACAATCTTCACTATTCATTCTACCTTACACACCTAAAATCCCTAAACTTGTGCTGTACGACCACAACACTTGTGATATACGGCGATACCACTATTTTGAAAAACAGAACAAATGCACTATGTAACTTCACCTGTCACACTTCTCATGCCGGCACACATCAGGAATTTTCACACTGCTGGAAAAAACCCTTCGACTACCAATAACAACTGAACAAACTTAACATGTTTTAGACATCAATCCTATGTATTACCATGTAACATACTAGTTACCATAGAAACTGTAACTCTGCTACCAAGTTATTGATCCAGCGCTCTGTATGAAAAACTGTCTCATAAAACCTCTATACCTCAATACTCACCATTAATCATGAAACACATATAAAGGCCCATAATTCCAATGAGACAATTTTTGAGCAACTGAATCAGGTGGTATGATTAATTAAACTACTCACATATTATTTACAATATTATATACAACTGCAGTTTATCTTTACCATGGTTTTAAACATTTATTATTTATTAATCAGACCACTAAGGCGATTGGATCAACTGATGGAAACTAGACCATGAATAAACAAGACCAGCTTGTCTTTTCAAATCTAATTTATTAACTTTATTTTTCATAAAGAAAAAGCATTTACGTTTATAATCTTTATTTTATAAGCAATTAAGAAAGCAACATTTAAATATGGAAATGAATTAAAACTGACACTTTCAAAGCAAGCTCAGAAAAACAAAGTATTAGCAGAATAACAGTTTCCATTCCCTAAATCTATTTCCCTGACTATTTCTCACTTCACCTAAAAAGGAAAAATCATTTAAAGTCTGCTGTCCTTACATGCGCCACAGGTCCAACAGCATGTCACGTCATTCAGGAATCGGAAAGAAAGAGTTTTTTCCCTGCTCATAGTGTCAGGTTTTATACCTTTCTCTCTAGCTAAACTTTCTACATTTTACATTCTTTTAAGCAAATCCGAGCTTTTCATTGGCTGTCCTGTGTCAGTCCATGATAAAATGTATTAGGCCATCTCTGATTCTTGACCAAGTCCAGGCTTCAAATAAGCCCTATTGTCTTTCATTTACACATCTTTCAGCTTCTTCAAGAAAGTTACTTTTTCCTCGAGTTTCGAACATTTACTTCCTAGCCTTGGCAGACACTTCTAGTTCCTGTCCTTGAGCCTTTTCTCCATGAGCACGTTCAACTCGACCAAAGAACTGCTTTTTCAATTATCGATGACAATGCAGTAAAAATCTTCACAGCTACGCATGTGCAAAGACTTCACTCTGGGCAAGCTTTTGCGTCTGCAGCTTTGTCAGCCATATTTTCTGAACCACCTTTAGGCCTCACTTTGGAAACTATTATTAAACAAACACAAGACATCAATTAATTGAAGAATTGAGACCCATTCTGTTACCCACCCCGTTTACTAAATAATCCTGTTTATTATGTTACCAAGCAAAAAGCACAGTCAAGCAGCATTATAAATACTGATAAAGACTATAGACAAGGTTAG
This sequence comes from Lissotriton vulgaris, assembly GCF_964263255.1. Lineage (NCBI taxonomy): Eukaryota > Metazoa > Chordata > Amphibia > Caudata > Salamandridae > Lissotriton > Lissotriton vulgaris. The sequence continues at coordinate 1,217,106,600 of NC_141694.1, forward strand.
TTTATTATTTTTTCTTTGCGTTTGCAACACAAAGCGCATTAGTTTATCCCGCTTCTATTGATGAATGTATTCTTAAACTAAGTTGATTAGTAATTTCACCACAAACTTATTAATTTAATTACTGTTATGGGAGATTAATTTCACAAGTTTGAACAAAATCTTGTTCTTCGCCTTGCTCCATCAGCAGTCATCAGTTCGCACAGCGACGGTGCTTTGGGAGAGAGACCAGGGTAGCGGTAGCAGGCCAGTCAGCAGTGCATCGCTTGATGGCGTTATTGCAGAAGGGCTTGGCTAGCTCAAAAAGGCGAGACTGTAGCTGATAGTATCGGAGGCATGAGGCAGGAGAGAAAACCCTCATAAAATAGCCCTACCGTAGATTAGCCTCAGGCTTATCCGTCACCTCCTTAAGTCGAGATCCAGCAGTCTCCAAGATAGAGGAGTGCAGCGTCTGGATCACCTCTTGATCCTCCACCCTTCGTGCTGCCCGCTTTATCACTTATCACTTTGCTGATCCGGACGCTCTGAATGGGATCAGATGTCCTCCTCGCTTGTGGTGCTGGTTGCCTCAACGCTCCTGGGACTTTGAGAATAGTTTACGGCACTGGGTGCCACCTCGGCGCTGCGGATAGCTGAGGAGGGTGGCAGTGGGAACATCATGGCTGCCTCATTAAACTTCTGAAAGTGAGTTGGAAAACCAGCTATTTGTGACAATGTTTTCATCTGTAACCTCTAGTCTCTATGAGCGATTCACGAAAGCATTATCCCACTACATCCGGCAGACCCTTCTGGCCATGGGGATATGTAGGCGTTTGTAGGTTCTTTAAATTCACACGATACCTGGGCCAGACCCAACAACCGAGCTGCACCTTATATTACCTAATTATAGCAACACATTAACTTTTAGTTTTTCCAGTTAATTTCCCTTTTTTGTTTTTTACTGTTCGGGAAGAGCACATTACAATGTCTATTTAACATATGTTTTTTTTCTCAGTAAATTTCTTGGGTTTGTTGAACATAATGTTGCAGTGCAAGCGTGGCAACATTTTTATTATACCCTTACTCTCCTTACTATTCTAATCGTACCTGGCCCTTTACGATTAGACATTCTGCAGCACTTCCTTTTACCACAGAGGCAATGATCCTTTGTCAAATCTTTCTCAGCCAAAAAAAGGGGTGGAAGTCAGGGTGTCCAAACACCACATAAGCTTTCCAATGAGGGTCATTAATTGGCAGCCGACTCACAACTTTGAGATCAGATTTAGGTACACCACTCTTAAAACCATAGTGTAGAAATAAAGAATAGCAACAGTTTATTTAGACAATTGGTCTTTAAACTGCATAAAACACAGCATTTTGTTTACAATTCTAACAAATTATTACAAATTCATCATCTCATTACATTAAAAAAATAATTTTCCTAGCATCAATCTTAATTTTGTTAAAAACAATTCCATACAGAATTCATGAACACATTCAAATAACACGTATATGAACCAAAAATACAAAAATTCTATCTAAAAACGTTTACAATTATACAGTTTAAAATCTCTATTTATCATTGCTCAATTGTGGGGGGCTACTCAACCGCCTATGATCGGGAAGTGGATGGAAGACCTGGATTGGTGTATGTTTAGAGAGCGTGCTGTGTATGTGGCTAGGGGGAGGCCCAGGAAGTGGGGTAAATTTTGGGGTGCCTGGAATGTCTATAGGGGGGATATTTGTGCTCCCCCGGTCATGTTAGATGATCCGCCAATGTCTGTGGATCCCTGAGCCCGTGGATCATTAATTGTGCTTTATCGTTTGTGACCAAACGGATGTGACATCTTCAATGTTTTTGCCTGACCGTACCCAGTGTATTTTATTGTTTGTATCTATGATTTATTTAGTGTGTTTTAATAAAAAGAATTATAAAAAAAAATCTCTATTTATCATTACTCAGTCCAATCCTCCAATCCCTATTCCATAAACAACCTTTAACAGCCTGGCAAAACTTTGCCACAGCTATTGCAATATCGAGATAATGCATGTCCATAAGGAGCTCAATTGCTTGCACATGTGACCTAGTGCCATACTTTAAGAAAACTGGTCGTAAAAACTGTTTTAGCAGGTCTAACAATTTTTGACAATCCATTAAAATGTGTAAACAGTTGCATTTCATGCCTATCCTGCAGGAACATCTACCGTCGGGTTGCATCAGTTCCCTTTTTATTTTGTTATTTGATCGAGCAGGATTAATACCAACTCTCACCCTTAATAAATCCATTCTGAGCCATTGATTAGGTAGGGTGTCTAGATAGGGATACCAGTTTTCTTTCCTCCAACTATTTAACATCAATTGCACAGACTCTTTTTGTATCAGGTACTCTATGTCAATGAGTCTAGACTTTACCTTCCCTAAAGATTTGAGTACACTTTTTGGTTCATCAATATGCAAGGACTGTGGATCAATTTTCACCTTTAAAAATATCACACTTGGAACTGGACGTTCCATGATGTCATGTCTAGCTCAAACCTAATTGCCTGTATCATTGATGAGCTAGGCAATGACATAAATGCTTTTAATCATTTCCCTTCCTCACTGTCCCACTTACTTTCCCCTTCTAGACATAGAATTTCTGCTCCATACTGCAGTTGTGGTGGGAAACCGTCTGATTATTCGCTCCCTCCATGGTTACATTCTGTTGAAAGCTAGCTAATTTCACTAAATATTCATCTGTTAATTTTGTACTCAGACGTTTTGGGTATAAATAGCCTCATTTCTCTTTCATACTCCTCTTGAGAGGCCGCTGTATATAGGTGTTCACCACAATCACACAGCCATTTAACCTATCAGAAACCAGCATGGATAACTCAATAACCAGCACCTATTTTCAAGTTGTAGTTATCAACTTCACTTTTTTTGCAATCCTTGTGGAAGTGAGTGTCATAATCCCCCCAGATTGATTAACGGGGTGTTGTTGCATAGCCAAGTTTCCTGCAGGCAAATAATGTCTGCCTGCCGTGAAACATATTTTATTCTTTCAGTCTTTGTTTGCCCCTTGTATCCATGTATGTTGCATGAAATTATTTTTAGGCTATGCGACAACCCACTTCCCTAATCAATCTCACTAAGTTGGACAGACTCATTCAAGGCCCACAAGGGTGTGCCTATGTAACTGTCTCTTAACCTCCAGTTGCCCCAGTTTTTACAGAGCTCCGGGTTCTCTACCACTATGTTAATATTTGCTCTTTCCCCGAATGCCCCTGCTATCAATCTTTCTTGCCTTTTCCCCAGGCCTGCATGACATTTCAGGAAGGCACTGTCAGGCTGGTTTACCCTTTCCACTTCAGCCTCTGATATTAACCGTATTCCTTCCTTTAGTATTTCTTTTTTTCAGCATTTAAGCTTGCCGTTTTTACCAGCCCTGGGTAGACTTCAGCTTTTGTAAATTCATTGCCTTTATTATTAAGGCTGAAACCTACCTGCCTCAGATCTTTAGATTCAATTTTTCTCAGGATTGGGCATTTTGAAAAAGAAAATAGAAGTTGGGAGTGATTTAGGAGAACAATTTTCCTTAGCTTTTTCCTCCCCTTCTCTACTTCAGAGGGTTCAAAGTATATCCACTTTGTGTCTTTTGAATCAATTACTTTTAAACCCACATTTTTCTTTTCTCTTTATATTTCGAGTTTTTGATCTTTTTCCACCCCTCCCTGAATTCTTAGGGAGTTCTTTCTCCCCCTGAAAGTTTACCCATTTTCCTAACCTTTTCTCCTCTATTTCTGCTTTCAGAGTATTTTTTTGCTGAACCCTTTTCCCCCCTGTTTCCTCCTGTCTCATAATTAGGGGGCTCACCGGATTCCTCCTTTCCCTCGTGTTATTTGGGGAAGTTCCTTTCCCCTTCCTTTCTTTGGGCCCTTTTGTTTTCCCTTTTGCTGGGTTTGTTTTCTTAGAGGATATCTTGTGTTTGGGCGCCTATACCAGGGGTGATCTACCCTTCTCCTAATTAACATTGGACGTCTAGAAATATACTCATCATGACAATATTAATTTGCTCCAATTCCCCTGTGCCACCTTGGGTAGAGGTGTGAGGCACCGGTCTAACCACTGACGGCATTAGATCCCTGATGCCCTGTAGTTCACTTACAGTTTGTTTTAGGCGAATTTCATGGGCATTTAGTATTTTATTGTTTGATAGTGTAACCTCTAGCAGGCCTTGCATGTTTTTTTGCAACATTAACATTATGTCCAGCAATGAGGCAGAGGGTGTTGCCGATATATCCAGGTCCAATGAGCTATTGGGCACCAATTCTTCTAGTGACTTGGAACCTTGATTCACCCATTGACCCATGCTTGTATCTGCATTTGACCTTATGTCCAAGTCCGAAGTATCTTTCTGGTCTTGCAGCTCTTTTGAGGTATTCTCCTCGTATTCCACTTCAACAGTGCCGGTCGAAGAAAATATCCTTGGAGACGAGAAAAGTCTTGGTTCCAAATTGGGGTTTATTTGGCGTAGGATGCTTTGGTTAGTTTGTAATTCTTCTATACTTAAGGCACTGTGTTCATTAACTTCATAAGCCATTATCAGTTCCTTATCATAGGCTGAATTTTTCGGGGCGTTAGTTTTTTGTTGAAGTGTTTGCACACAAATTCTTTTATTGATTTGGACACGATTCCCCGCTTTCAAACGTACTTACGATTTATCAAGGGTCAACTTCTTCTTTCTGTTTTTTTTGCACACTCTTAGCGTTCTCCTTCAGGCCTTCCATACTCTCCACTGGGGACCGAATTAGTTCATTTAATTCTTTATTCGTAATCGGGGGGGGTCTTTTCTTGCTTTGCTTATTTTTGGCTTTTTTGGTGCCATCTAAGACGAGCTCCTACTGCAACATGTGTTTTATTCCGTAGAGATTAAAGGGTTGTAAATGGGTGAATAAGAGGATGGGGTAAGAGGGGTAAATATAAGAGGTGACAACAAGAAAAGTGAGGGGGGTGCACTGCCCTGGTTGTGATGTAAGTTCAAATAAGAGTTCAAGTGTTTTTTTGCGGGATGGGTGCACTCACAGGTGGCATTTCCGTCAGTTACTAACTTATATAGAACGAGTAGTGTGCGCATGGGTATGCGTGAACATCCCTGAATGAGGCACTCCGAATGTGGATCAAAAAGAATTGAGTCGAGAGTTGATATGTTATTGCTAATTTGATTGACACCACCATAAACTTCATTTGATATGATGCCAATATCATGATGAAAAATCACATGAACTAAGAAAAAAGAAATTAAAACAACTTCTTCGAAAACTTTGAAATCAATTCTTTTTGATCCACATTCGGAGTGCCTCATTCAGGGATGTTCACGCATACCCATGCGCACACTACTCGTAAATATAAGAGGCAAATTAAGTCCAGCCTTGTAATACTCCACCTCCTTGCACACTCTCAGTTTCTTAATTCCTCCACTAAGTACCAACACCAATTACCACCTCCACTTTGCCCTGTCCAGTACAGCTCTCTGGCTTGCTAAGAAATTGGGACATTACATTAAGAGGGGCTTTCCATAAATCCCCAAATGCGCTTACCTCTGCTGTGGTGTAGCAGGATTGCCGTGTTTCTGACCATCTTAAATAGCACCTGCTCGAGGCTATTTCCCTTTTGCAGCTCGCCCTTGAATGCAAAGGCCTTCCTCCCCCCCCACCCCCCAGGGGGTTCCCGCGGCTGGGACGCGCTCACCGCCCTTTTTCGCCAGTGGCTCATTCCCAGTTTCCTAAATTGCTCTCTTCGCGCTTTCTTCAGATAGGGGGAGGTAGGAACCCGTTGATGCAGCCTCCCGGCTGTTCTCCACTCTCCGCGTTTACCGACCGCAAATCCGAAACCGGAAGTGTGCATGTGACGCAAGACTCGACAAGACGTTGGCGTTCACGTTGCACGGCAGCCGATAAGACCACAGCCTTGTTCGGTCCTGGTACTGCCTTAAGGTTGATCAACAGGAAGGCCCAACCTCCTGAATTTAAGTCAAGTTAGGAATGCAAAACAAAAGAAATAACACTTGATGTTCTGTCCATACAACACATTGACATTTTTTGTAGAATAGCACAGTTCAAGTGGAAAAACCAACAAGACTCCAAAGGTTATGGTATTATAGGTAGGGAGTTCATTGCCACAACCAATCACTTGAGAATTTCACCTAAGAATACTACAGCTGTTATAAAAATGCCGCAGGCTTTATCAGAGGGTTATTATAAAATCAGAGTTACAGAGTCCCACCACCATTAAGGATAGTTCGTTTTCGAACAGCTTGAATCCTACAAAGAATGGGAAAGGGTTCAAATTTAAAGTCTATTTAAGGGAATACAGGAAATGAAAAATGGTTCAGCAAAGAAGGTTTCAGTTCATTAGTTACCGACTGTAGCATCAGCAAGGCAGTCCAAAGTAGGGAAAGTGGTCAAAAATCGATCAGCATAGCCAGAAACCCCAGGATTTTGCAGCTTTGGGTGGCAAATTTCACAGCCAACAAAGCAAAATATGCAGCCCAAAATCTCAAAATGTGCGGTATTTTTGAGGTGGGCAAAAAATATTCCTGCAACAAAAAAACAAAGGCTTGTGCTCTGTCACTGCTCGAGACAGCACGATATCACGTCTCCAGCAGCACAGCGCCTGGAATCGGAGGGTGTCTGATGTCAATGAGAGCAGATTACAATATGAAACATCTTTTTGGCATCAGACAATTAGTAGACATTGGGAGGTTAGGGGTTAACGGAAGACAATGGGAAGCCCAGGGTAGAAAAGTGCAGTGGAGGGTGGGTGACAGGCGAGCCTTTCAAGGGGCGGCATGGTGCACACAAACGTGTGAGGTGGCCTGCAAGCTATTTTGCTCTGGAGGGGTACAGGTGCATTTCAAAGGCAGACAGCAGTGGAATTTAACACCTCTGCTGATTGCTGGCCTGTTGCTCACCCTCTCTTTACTGGCTCAGTGGCAGCATAAAGCCAGTAAAGAGAGGGTGAACTGCAGGTTTAAAAAGAAAACATATTTTGTGAGCACTTTTGTAAAAATCGCTGCATTTTTGCGAAGGTGCAGATTTCAAGATTTTTTTGCAAATCACTAAATCCTGGGGGTCTGCATAACATTCTCTCGCCAAGGGAAAAGAAAAAGTTTGTTGATGCTCTTCCTTTGAGGTTTCTTCTTTTATAAAGCCTCTAACAGCATCCCGGTGATGTAGCATCCCACCACCATCGAAAATTGTTGTATGCTCAAATACTCTGTCCATCACCACCCCCTTTTCTGAATCAAATTCACATAATGTCACCTAGGACACTTGCAACAGTGAAATGCTTTCACATGCTGATCATGAGAAGTGAGATTTGGAAGTCCACATAGACCTAACATCGGTGAAAAAGAGATACAAACTAACTATCAATAGCAATAGCTGAAATCCTATTTCCACAGGAATATTTCTTTGTGAACATTGAAGAAACATTCAGCGGTCAACATTAGAGAAAAAGCGTTTTAAAAACAAGTTTTTTTTAAGTTAGCATCACATGTTTGAAATGAAATAAGCTCTAAACCAACATCAATTATAATGTAATCAAATCAATTCAAATAGAAAATATATAGAACTTTCATCAAAGATTATTACATGAAGATAGCTAACGTTAGAAATACCCTACTGTCACAATTTTCCTCAACATTTACATAAGTGTATAATTTTCTAAATTCACATCACAAAATTTGTTTTTCATGGTTAAAAACTTTAGAATCTCTAGTATTGCTATGTGAAATTTCAAGATCGTATATAGTTTCTACACGTTTTTGTACCGCCTTTCTAAATGGTGCATTCAAACAGAAAGCATTAGAAACACTAGTTCACTTTATTAATGGCATAATTCCATCAATAGAGATTAATAAGCAACATTTTCATAAGAAACCTATTACTGCAACTCTTATACGTGCTTGTATTGCTTTTTATGTATATTTTCTTCATCTTGCATCTTGAAGCACGCTTTTACGGTCCTTATGCTGCACTTGGCTCATTTTCATTTGACACTATATCTAACATGCGCAAAGTGCAAATTCATCTTTTCATGTCTTTAATTAGTAAATGTGCGGTGTATTATGATTTTTAAAATCATGCTACAGCAAGTCCCCCTCTGATGGCAAATCAAGCTATTACCTTATCTATGACATCAGATCTTGTCACAGATTATTGGTGTGTTGTCTTTAACTTTTCCTTCTACTCTCCTCCAAAGCTTTTATTTCATTATAGTATTTACATTGTTCATCTTCCGTTTTTTTCACTCCACGATTTTTATTCTTTTTATATCTGCAAAATTTGATTGATTATATATCAGCAGCATTATGCACAAAGAGCTCGCCACTAAAGGTCTCAGAATGGAAATCACCAATCCAGGTCCTAAATTTTCCAACCGGTTGCCAACTTTTGACTATCCCTTACCTATCGTTTCCGAGGCACCATCTGCTTTCAAGTCCTTGTTTAAGTCAGTAATGTTTATAATGTAACCCTCTAAATCGTTAACTGCTGTCTGGCATATAACCGCAGCAATGTTGGACTTTTAAGAATCTGCCAACTACGCCTTTCTTCGTGAGAAGGCTATAAAGGGCAAGTCGATTTTGAGTCACCATTAATCTTATCGTTATAGTTTCTTCATTTGCTACACAAAAAAACAGTTGTACTGGTAGCAAGTTTACCAACAATAGTAGACAGCTTTCAAATTTTCTGAGAATTTAGGGGCACATGCATCAAGCATTTTTGGAGTCGCAAACGGTGCGATTCCTTAAAATCGGCCGTTTGCGATTCCAAAAATGCTTTTTGGAATGCATCAAGCCTTTTTAGAAATCGCACATTTTTGCGATTTCTAAAAATGCGATTGCTTTTAAGAAATCGCAAATTTGCGATTTCTTAAAAGCAATGCATGATTACTTTTATAATTGCGAATTCGCAATTAGGGTGTCAAATTTACAGAGTGGTTGAACCACTCGGTAAATTTGAAAAAAGTGTTAAAAACCCTGCAAAAGCATTTTTTACACATTCATGTTACGGACACACATGTCCTTAGGACATGTGTGTGTGCAACATGATGCGAAAACAACATTTCATGGGTGCAGGGGGGGTCATTTGAACCCCCCTCTCCACCCTTGAAATGCAATCAGGATTTGCGATTAGCAAAGTGCGAATTCACAATTCCCATTCATTCCTATGGGCATTTTAGCCCATAGGAATGAATGGGAATTGCGAATTCGCACTTTGCTAATCGCATAATATTTGAGAATCGGTAAAAATTGCGATTTTTACCGATTCTCAAATATTTTGAGAAAATGTACATGCATCCCATTTTGCATTTGCTAATTTGCGATTCCCTAAAAGTCGCAAATTAGGAAGTGCAAAATGAAACAATGATGCATGTGGGCCTTAGTGCTACTCCTATTGAAAGTATTAGAACTCCAAGTATGTCACCTACTATCTCACTTGCAATTGCACTTCTTTTCATTCTTGTATTTGTATCCACTAATTCTTTATTTCTCGTAACATTATACATTTTTGGAAAAGCTATTTCCAAATTACAACTTCTGTACCGTCCTTTCAGCAATTTGTAAAAATCACTCTTCCCACATATATAATATACTCCAGGGAAAATAGGATCTACGCCTTCTAAATATCTTCACCAGTTTTGATACATTTTAAATGTATGTTCACATCCCCTAAGTACCTACAAAACAGCATTGGTATTTGACTTCTGTCTTTATATACAAAGTTTGCCTTTATGTTGCCAATCTGAAGCTAATGAAACTATTTCCTCTGAGATTTCTGTACATCTTGCAATAAGCTCCATAGAATTATTTAGGCAATGCATTATTATCATTTTTGGCATTCTCTCTTCTAGTGTCCACTAAATCTATAAAGTTCTTTTCAGCTCTCACTAATTTACATGTTAGGTTATTTCTAACTGCATAAGCCATGTCCAAGGATTGAGTTGGTCTGAATACATAACCCAAGCTGGCCAAAGGGGTAAGAAATTGAGGAAAATGAACCCTTTAAATAGGGCACAAATCCTGTCTACCTTTTCTGAATGTATAAGTATGAGTAGGATTGGCTCAAAAGATCTGAGACAGGTGGGCTTTATAGAAAGCACAAAAGGCAGGGAAATACCAAAAGTGTTACTTTACTCTGACCTAGTGAAAATGGCAATTATGAAAGCAGCCAGTGAGATATTCCAAGGGGAGTAAGGTTGATCCCAGAAAGGGAATTAAGGGGAGAATTACAACCAGGAAGTAATTTCCTAAAGTGCCATGCAGGTCTGGGGAGGAGACAGGTGAGGCTACTAAGGGATAATGAGGAAGAGGGTAGCCGCCTGAATATAGTGATAAATAATACAGTAAAGAAGGACTCGTGGGGTATTTGGAGTCATGGAAGCTATCTGGGAGATCCCTCAGAGAGATATTTGGATGGAATAGGTGAAGTTGGTGGCTTAAGTGAGATAGAATAGGAGATGGGGGTGTCGCATAGCCTAAGTCTCTTATCATGGAATATAAATGGCTTAGGCAATGAGATAAAACAAGAGCATATAAAGAAACAACTAAATAAAGTAGCAATTACCTGCCTACAAGAGACTTGGGCATGCGGCGAAACCCCCAACTTCGAGGGCTACCTCCAATTAAATCGGCTGGCCAAGAGAAAAAGATTTGGCCGCCCTTCGGGGGGAATTATGACACTCATCTCAACAAAAGTATTAAGAAATGTAGTATTGCTAAAAGTGAAATGTAAATGGCTATTGGCATGCAGATTAAATCTCCTGACCCTGGATAGGAAATATGAAATGATAACTGTCATAAATGTATACATGCAGTGGGAAAATGTGGTAGAATATGTAACCGAGATAGGGAACTTTAAAGAGGATATAGACCATTAGAAAAGTATGCCTCAGATGTATTGTTAATTATGGGGGATTTTAACCATAAGCTGCATCCAAAGAAGGTGGACCTTTGGAATATAGAACTGTTGGATGCTAATGGAATTAACTATGCTAGCTTCCCAGTATGTGATCCCCCAAAACAGGATTTGGAATTGGCTAATTATTTAGGGGAAAAGGGCCTTTTTTGCCTAAAAGGCAGATTTAAAACAGACTGCCCTGCAAAGAAGACCATTAAAAAAGGTTTACAAAATTACCCAATTGACTATGTATTTATGTTAGCCTGGAACTTCCCCTTAGTGCAGGAATTTAAGTTACACCAAAGTGAAAGTAGCGACCATAATCCGCTACAATTGACAATATATGGGGGAAGGATGGAACCCAGAGAAAAGGTGATCCCACAAGAAGTTGATTAACCAAAACGGGCGACGACAAGAGTAACAGAGGAGTACCAGGAAAAGTTAAAGTCCTTTCAACTTAAGGTTGAATTAGTAAATCTCGGGAGTAAAGACTTGGAATGGTACGAGGAGAAGATAGCCCAAGTAGTCCAGTGCCTTTGGAAAGAATTGAACAAGCATTTGCAATGCAATATGTCTCGCAATAGGTAAGTTTGAGCTATTGGTTTTGTAAATGACAATATTTTGTTATGTTTTTGTTTTGAAATTAGTTAAAGTAATATATTTGTCATTTACAATGCTAATAGTTATAACTTTTGCAAGTGTATCACCTATAACCTGGGTAGCGCTGAGTGATGCTGTGGTGATGCTGAGTGTTGCTGCGGTGGTGCTGAGTGATGCTGTGGTGGTGCTGAGTGGTGCTGTAGTCGTGCTGAGTGATGCTGTGGTGGTGCTGAGTGATGCTGTGGTGGTGCTGAGTGGTTGTGAGTGTTGCTGTGTTGGTGGTGAGTGGTGTTGTGGTGGTGATGAGTGGTGCTGTGGTGGTGATGAGTGGTGCTGTGGTGTTGATGACTGTTTGTGTAGGGGTATTGAGTGATAATGTGGTGGTGCTGAGTGATGCTGGGTTAGCGGTGAGTGATGAAGTGGTGATGCTGAGGCTAGAAAGGCACAAAAAAAGAGTGTTACAGAGGGCAGAAGGTCAGAAAAACAAGGGATGAAAAATGCTTGTGTTGTAAATGTAGGTATTGTGGTCAAAGTAACACCACCTTTTTTTGTACTAGATAATTACAATTTTTTTTTTCACTAGAAAAAAAACTTAATCCTTGTGAAGAAAACAAGACTGGGAGGATGGAAGAACAATAAGCTCTTGGTATTGCTGTGGGGAGGGGGGAGTAGAATTCTAAGGCATGGCTTGGTAGTCATTAAAATTGTGAAGCAGTGGGCGGTTTTGAGAAACATTAGGACTTGTTCATACTTGAAAGACATACTTAAATGGCCTGCATTAAAAAAGTGAACATCATTGGTAAATGTTTAGAAGTTGTGCGGCATACTTTGTATTTATGATGCGATTTGTATCACATGTTTGGATGTCTTGACGTAAGCATTAAAATACAAGTTGTTGCCACACTTTGTATTTATGATGTGACTTGTCAAATATATTTGGATGGAATGACGTAAAGAGCAAAATACAAGTCTTGCGATAAACTTTGTATTTATGATGTGACTTGTATATTTTTGTGATGCAATGATGTAAACATGCAAAATACAATTCTTTTGCCACACTTTGCAATTATGATGTGATTTGTATGACATATTTTGATGTAATGATGTAAACTGCAAAATACAAGTTGTGCGCCACACTTTGTATTTATGATGTGTATCACATAATTGAAATCAAAGACGGAAACAGCAAAGTACAATTTGTGGATCAAGTCTGTGGCATGAGTAATGGGGTTTGAGATAAAAATAAATGTAGAGCGAAGACCGTGCATGAGAGTGAGGGGGTCGGAGGGGGGGAATAGACGAACATGCAGCTGACAGAGAGAGGCTGTGGTCTGCGTGTTTGCGCGCAGTAAAGGAATAGAAATGAAATGTACCAAAAGCATGAAACTTGTATCATATATTTAGATGCAATGACGGAAACAGCAAAATACAAGTCGGGTGCCACACTTTGTACTTATGATGTGACTGTGGATGGGCCGTTGTGTTTTTTGTTTCCTTTAGCTCAGATTTGCATTTCACAGCAGATGGCCGCCAACAGATAAGAATCTTTAAGGCTAAACTTAAAGCACTCCAGTATCCTGGTGTTGTTTCGTCCCCATCGCCCCCCCCTCCCACGAAAAAATAACCATGATGGTACACACAATTGCAGAGCTTTGTGTTAGTCTTTGTTACAAATGTTCTATGGTGCAGAGGCCATAGTGAGTAGATCTTATGTCACTTTTAAAAATCATGACTATCACGCAAGTTATAGAGCAAGTCTGTTGCCTGATTAATGGGGTTTGCGATAAAAAAAATGGGAGAGCGAAGAGCGTGCATGAGATGGAGGGAGGGGGTGGAATGGACGAACGTGCAGCTGACTGAGAGAGAGGCTGTGGTCTGGGTGTTTGCACGCAGTAAATGAAAAGAAAAAATTTACCAAAAGCATGAAACTTGTATCATATATTTAGATGCAATGACAGAAACAGCAAAATACAAGTCGGGCGCCACAGTTTGTACTTGTGTGACTTTGATGTAATGACGTAAACTGCAAAATACAAGTTGTGCGCCACACTTTGTATTTATGATGTGTATCACATAATTGAAATCAAAGACTGAAACAGCAAAGTACAATTTGTGGATCAAGTCTGTGGCCTGAGTAATGGGGTTTGAGATAAAAAAAAAATGTAGAGCGAAGATTGTGCATGAGAGTGAAAGGGGGTGGAATGGACGAACGTGCAGCTGACTGAGAGAGAGGCTGTGGTCTGGGTGTTTGCATGCAGTAAATGAAAAGAAAAAATTTACCAAAAGCATGAAACTTGTATCATATATTTAGATGCAATGACAGAAACAGCAAAATACAAGTCGGGCGCCACAGTTTGTACTTGTGTGACTTTGATGTAATGACGTAAACTGCAAAATACAAGTTGTGCGCACCACTTTGTATTTATAATGTGTATCACATAATTGAAATCAAAGACTGAAACAGCAAAGTACAATTTTTGGATCAAGTCTGTGGCCAGAGTAATGGGGTTTGAGATTAAAAAAAAATGTAGAGCGAAGATTGTGCATGAGAGTGAGGGGGTGTGGAATAGACGAATGTGCAGCTGACTGAGAGAGAGGCTGTGGTCTGCGTGTTTGCACGCAGTAAAGGAAAATAAATGAAATGTACCAAAAGCATGAAACTTGTATCATATATTTAGATGCAATGACGGAAATGGCAAAATACAAGTCGGGCGCCACACTTTGTACTTATGATGTGACTGTCGATAGGCCGTTGTGTTTTTCGTTTCCTTTAGCTCAGATTCGCATTTCACAGCGGATGTCCGCCAACAGATAAGAATCTTTATGGCTGAGCTTAAAGCACTCCAGTATCCTGGTGTGGTTTCGTCCCCAGACGCCCCCCGCCGTCCTACGGAAAAAAAACATGATGGTACACACAATTGCAGAGCTTTGTGTTAGTCTTTGTTACAAATGTTCTGTGGTGCAGAGGCCATAGTGAGTAGGTCTTATGTCACTTTTAAAAATCATGACTATCACGCAAGTTATGGAGCAAGTCTGTTGCCTGATTAATGGGGTTTGCGATAAAAAAAATGGGAGAGCGAAGAGCGTGCATGAGACGGAGGTAGGGGGTGGAATGGCCAAACGTGCAGCTGACTGAGAGAGAGGGTGTGGTCAGGGTGTTTGCACGCAGTAAAGGAAAAGAAAAAATTTACCAAAAGCATGAAACTTGTATCATATATTTAGATGCAATGACGGAAACAGCAAAATACAAGTTGGGCGCCACAGTTTGTACTTGTTTGACTTGTATCACATATTTGGATGCAACGACGACTTATATCACCTAAAAGAATAGCACGCAAGTAATGGAGTCTGTGGCCTGAGTAATGGGCTTGGAGAGCGAAGAGCGTGCATGAGGGGGAGGGGTGGTAGAATATACGAACGTGCAGCTGACTGAGAGAGAGGCTGTGGTCTGCGTGTTTGCGGGCAGTAAAGGAAAAGAAATACATTTTACCAAAAGCATGAAACTTGTATCAAATATTTAGATGCAATGATGGAAACAGCAAAAAACAAGTTGTGCGCCACACTTTGTACTTGTGTGACTTGTATCACATATTTGGATGCAACGACGACTTATATCACCTAAAAGAATAGCACGCAAGTAATGGAGTCTGTGGCCTGAGTAATGGGTTTGCAGAGCGAAGAGCATGCATCTTGTATCACGTAAAAGAATAGCACGCAAGTAATGGAGTCTGTGGCCTGAGTAAAGGGGTTGGAGAGCGAAGAGCGTGCATGAGAGGGAGGGGGGTGGAATAGACGAACGTGCAGCTGACTGAGAGAGATTTTGGCATGTATTGGGGGGATTGATACCGTTTAGGACCTCAGAGGCTGGAATCTATAACACTAGTTCAACTACAAAAATACCTCTGACACCATAGATAACACTTTTTCTTTATGCCACAATAGTCCCTTTTATTGACTCTGGGCTATTTCACATTTGATTTTTTCTTTATATTTCTTTTTATATATTGGTATCCACATTCATTTCAATGAGCTTTTTATCGACTCTCCTTTGTGCAAATCATATATTACTGTGATGGACGAAATACATGATCTCCCGCAACTACTCTGGCTTAAAGAATGCTTCCACATTTTTCCCTCAAACAAGTACTATGCCTATAGAGCTCCTGACATTTGAAAGAAACGTACTGAGAGACATCGATAATCTCGACAACAAAAAGAAGTACTTTACCAAATGGAATCTACAAAAGGAAGAAAAGCAGGCTCTAGACCAATTGAAGGAAAATAAAAATCTTATAATAGAGCCAGCCGACAAAGGCGGTGGCATCGTGATCTTACCACGTGACATGTATGAAACAGAGGTGCAAAGACAACTAGCAGATGAAAGATATTACCGTCAAACAGAAGAAGATTGGAACAAGAACATAAAAGAAAAGTTGGATCAAACTAAAAGATCTTGGAGAACAAGAAGGATGGTTATCAAAAAAGGAGGGGGACTATCTCATTAACCAAACACCAAGAACACCGATTCTGTATGTCCTCCCCAAAATCCACAAAGACCCAAGAAATCCGCCAGGACGTCCCATCATTTCGGGAGTGAACTCAATATTAGAGCACCCAGCTAAATACGTGGATACGTTTTTAAAACCTTTGATGAGCTCTACTTTGAGTTATATCAAAGATACGATGCAAGCAATCAACTTCCTAGAACAAGAACCATTTGATGAGAAGAGTGAAATACTGGTAACTATGGATATAGTCAGCCTCTACTCCAACATCCCCCAAGAAGAAGGCCTGGAGGCCCTAGAATTCTTCTTAGAAACAAGAGAAAGACCACACAATGTTCCATCAGACTTCTTGCTTAAACTAGCAGAAATATGTCTAAAGTACAATTTTTTCACCTTCAATAATGTACAGTACCTACAAGTAATGGGAATCGCGATGGGTTGTCCTTTCGCGCCAGAGATGGCCATTATGTATACAGCTTTATATGAAGAACAGTGGATTTACAACAACAATCCTTACGACGGCCATATTAAAATATGGCGTCGTTACATTGATGACGTTTTCATGCTTTGGAGAGGAAGTGAAGAACAACTACACGAATTTGCGATTTGGCTGAACAATAGGAATCCCAACATCAAATTTACACTATCTTCCAACAAAAGAGAAATCAACTTCTTGGATCTAATGATAAAACATGAAGGTGGCCAAATCCACACATCCTTGTATACAAAGGAGACAGATAGGAATACATTACTACATTTCACAAGCTTTCATCAACGCAACCTTAGGGAAAATCTACCCCTAAGTCAGTTCTTCAGACACAGGAGAAATTGCTCTAAGAAAGAAGATTACTTTACCAACGCAAAAGAACTCTCAAGAAAGCTGGAGGAAAGAAAGTACCCAAAAAAGCTATTAAAAAGGGCCATGAAAAGAGCCTGGTTCACTCCACGTGAGTCTCTCCTAACACCGAAAGAAAGAAATGAAGATACACCTCTGGTTTGTGTCACTACATTCTCTGGGGCCACAAGCAACATTCAGAAAATTGTCCGCAAGAACTGGAACACGGTGAAAGGCCTGAAACCCCTTGAAAATCTACCCATCTTTGCCTTAAAGAGAAATGGAAATATAAAAAACATGCTGGTGAGAGCAGACACATACATACCAAAGCAAGAGACGTCTCTAAGGTCCATGCTGAGCCTACCACCTATCCAGGGTCACAGAAAATGCGGGAACTGTGTATCATGTGACAGCACCTTAGAAGGCACGAAGTTCGTATATGGAAATAAATATATACGACATGAAGAATTCACCAATTGTAACACACATAACGTCATATACTGCATGATTGGAAAGGGGCGACCAACTTGGTCCCCCCGAACGTATGGCTGAGTGCCTCGATCCCCCCGGGAAGCCATTTTTGGGCGGGAGGCGCGTCTCGGCTGGTATGCCCGAAGCGGCGTAGCCGGGGCGCGCCTGTTCCCGCCCTAGAGTGGGCTGGCCTAGACACTGACGCAGCCAGCCACGCCCTCGGGGCAGGCAGGGGCGGGTATACGCCCGCCCTGAAGACGGATAAAAAGGGACGCAAGACCAGAAGACAGCCTCTTGTTCTTGTGCTCTGAAGCTGCACCTCCTCGCTGCACGTGAGCTCGGGACAGAACGAAGAGCCAATTTTGAGCGTTTTAATCTTTCTTTTTGTCTTCTAGATACTTCGTTTGAAAAATGCCCAAGAAAGGCGCGAAGAGAATGTCGACTGACCAGATGGTTCGGGTTCTCATGAAAGAAATGTCCGAGATAAAGAAGCAGTTGGCGGGGCGAGACGGTGAGGAGGGATCGGGGCGTCCACCGGCCGGAGGGAGGCCTAAGAGGCCAAGAAGGGGGCCGGTCGGGGGAGACGTCCCGGTTCCCTGTTCCCCGCTCGAGCCGCCAGCCCCGGTACCGGCCCCGGTACCACAGGAAGGGAATCCGATTCCGGTCGTAGTCACCCCGACATCCGCTGAGGATATGCCTCCCGAGTTGGCGGCACAGTTAGCAGCGTGGTTGGGGGACAGTAGCGAGGGCGCCACGGCTGCCGAAGCGCAAGCACTAATGAAACAGTTGCGCGAGAAACGTGATACAGCCAAGGTGCCCGCGCCGGATGCGGTGATAGTCAAGCCACGAGGGGCGGAAGTAGCGTCCGGTGCAGGTAAGCGGCCATTGCCGATCGCAAGGGATGAGTCAACACCCTCTCGTAGAGAAAAATTGGGGCAACATGTTCCTTTGGCAATAAAGGAAAAGATTTGGGCGGGGGAATACGTAAACATTTTCTCCCTGCTCGTTGATCATTATGAGGTCGAAACTGTTAAGGGTCAAAAGGATCTGATGCATCCGAGTGTTTGGCGCGCAAAAATGGCCGCCTTTAAAGTGAATGAGAATATTGGCAACTGGGGTAATGCTTGGGGAGTTTTTACATCAATTTTGGGGGAACGTAGGCCTGAATTGCTCCCTGAATTTCCAGTATATCAGTCACGTATTATGGGGTACTCGACATCGCACCAAGGTAACCAATGGTTCTGTTATGACAACCTTTTCAGGAAAGCGATGGAGCATAACAAAAGTTTAACCTGGGACTGTTACGATTCTTTGACATGGAATAAAATGAAAGAGTCGGGGATGTTGAAAGTGCCGTTGGTGGGGAGTACTGTTGGTGAGTCCTCCCGCCAGAATGGGGGGACGCCCTTTCGGTCGGGTACGGGTACAGACGATTATCCGAGACCCGCCGGCAATACAGGGAAGAGGGGTTTCTGTTTCAATTTCAACAAAAGTAAATGTACTAGGCCCCCGGGATCTTGTAAATTCAAACACGAATGTAGTGGTTGTGGGGCACCCCATCCTGAGTCCTCGTGCAGAGCCAAATCGGGTGAAAATGGGGGTAGAGGAGGCGCCAAACAGGTCTAATATAGTCCGAGGGGCGCCTTTACCAACCCCGATTGATACCCTGGCGATGATTCCCTGGCTCAGCGAATACCCAGATCGTACTTCTGCTGGGGTGCTACGAAACAGTTTTTCATATGGTTTCCGCATCCCGGTGGGGGACTTTCAGGGTGTCGGGACGTGCAAAAACCAGCTTTCCGTCTTGCAGCATACGACTGTAGTACAGGATAAGATCCGGAAAGAGATTACCCGAGGTCGGGTTGCCGGCCCGTTTAGTGTTCCCCCGGTACAGAATTTTGATTGATTCACAATTTATCAGCTCCTCATGGCCTTTCTGTAAACGACGCAATTGATCCAGAGATATGTTCGGTGCGGTACGCATCATTCGATGAGGCCGTAGCCATTTTGAATCGCCTGGGGCCCGGGGCGCTGATGGCGAAATCAGATATCGAGTCAGCGTTCCGTTTGCTCCCGGTATACCCGGAAGACCAACGTCTTTTGGGATTCATGTTTCAAGGTTCGTATTACATGGATAGGTGTATGCCGATGGGGTGCTCTATATCTTGTGCATATTTCGAGAAATTCAGTAGTTTTCTACAATGGGTTTACACGAAGAAAACGGGTTTTCGAAATGTGATGCATTACCTCGATGACTTTCTGTTCCTTGGGGCCGCTGGGGATGATGAATGTGCCCGGGCCTTGACTGAATTTTGTGTTTTAATGAATCAATTTGGCGTGCCATTGGCACCAGGTAAAACTGTGGGTCCCACGACTTGCCTCGAGTTTCTCGGGATCGAGTTGGACTCTAGTGAAGGTTGTTTTCGTTTACCAGCTGCCAAAGTGTCGAAATTCAGGGCAGCCCTGCAAATGTGTATTACTGCATCTAAAGTTACGCTGCATCAATTGCAGCAATTGGTGGGGAAGTTGAATTTTGCCCTAAGGGTGATCCCAATGGCCCGCCCCTTTTCCCGTTCGATTGCCCAGGCGATGGTCGGCCTAAAGGAGGGTCATCATCGCACAAGACTATCGGCTGAGGTCCGCCAAGATATGCGTATTTGGTTAGCATTTTTGGCGGATTTCAATGGTCGAGTCGTCTGGAACAAACCAGCCTTGTCCTCTAAAGAGCTTGGTCTATGGACGGATTCAGCGGGAAGCATGGGCTTTGGCGCCATCTTCGGCACAAAATGGTCGGCACAAAGGTGGCCAACATGGTGGCATGAAGAGGGGCTGACGAGTAATATTGCTTTCCTTGAACTGTTTCCCATTTTGGTGGCCCTCAGAACCTGGCCCGATGGATTCAAAAATCACTCTGTCATATTTTGGTCTGACAATATGACCGTTGTAGAATGCATCAATAGTCAGGCAGCACGTTGTAAAATGATTTTAAGGCTGCTTAAAGAAATTGTCTTACTATGTATGCAACTGAACGTGGTATTCAGAGCGAAACATGTCCCAGGGGTGATGAATCAGGCGGCTGATGCACTGTCTCGTTTTCAAATACAGGCTTTCTCGGGTTTCCTTCCCTCGGCGGACCCAGAGCCGGCACCCTTTCCCGAAGCTCTCTGGTCTCTCGGTGCCCCGAACTTCGTTACCTCGTGGGAGAGAGTCTAGCACCAAGAACGAGGAAGGCATACGAAGGGGCGTTTCGGGCCTATTTAGCCTTTTTGGGGACTGAGAGAAGGGGGCTTTGGGGGCACGAGGATTGGGTAGTACATTTTCTGATGTCCTTGCGTAGGGCTGGGAAGTCGGTGGCTACAGCCCAGAGGCATCGTGCTGCCATTTCCTTTGTTGCCAGGGCCCATAATATCCAGGACCCGACAGCGTCTTTCGTGGTACAGAAAGCGCTACGTGGGTGGCAACGCCTTGAGGGTCGCAGAGTAGATGAGAGGCGCCCGATAGGTCTGGATAGGTTGGCCCAGTTGCTGGCCACACTCCACGCCACATGCTCGTCTCAGTTCGAGGCCTGTTTGTTCCGAGCTGCTTTTACGCTTGCATTTCACGGGGCGATGAGGATAAGTGAGCTGGTGGCAAGGAACAAACAGGATGTGGTGGGGGGTTTGTGCCGGGAACATGTTCAGATCAGGGGTGAGACGATGACTGTATCCTTTGTCAAGTCAAAAACCGATCAAGGTGGGGTGGGAGACTGCATAGTCATTCGCAGGATTCCAGGGTCCTCCATGTGTCCGGTGAAGTGTTTAGAAGATTACCTAGCACGAAGGGTGGCATCATGGGGAGGGACATTGTTGAGACACGCGGACGCCACCCCACTGACGAAGTTTCAGTTTCAGCGGGTGCTCGCGATGTCAATTACCGCAGCGGGCTTGGACCCGGGTGAGTTTGGGACCCATTCCTTTCGGATAGGGGCTGCCACTGAAGCTACAGCCAGGGGTCTTAATGTGGAACAAGTAAAACGAGTGGGGCGTTGGTCCTCCAATTGTTATAAGAGGTATGTGCGGTTGCACATGTTGTGAAGCTGTAATAATGTACTCACGCTTCTTGTCTTTTGTTTGGTTTTCAGTTACGCAAGCCTTCGAGGCGGGGCGGACTATGCAGTCGACCCAACACCAGGCCAGCGGTCAGACATCACCGGCTGTGAGAAAGGAGGTGTGGGTCGTGGGCCACTCATACGTGAGGCGTGCCGCAGACGTATTCGAAGCAGGTGACATGATTCACGTAGCTGGGGAATACGGGTACAGAATGTCCTTCTACGGAAGGGGCGGTCTCTGTATTGACCAGTTTCAGGCATTCTTTGAGGGTTTGTTAGGGCGGACGAGGTCACCGCCGTCTATAGTCATAGTACATTTAGGGGGCAATGATTTGGTCACCACCGGTAGACGACTTCTCCTGGAGGCAATGCTTTCCACTGTAAGTTGGTTGGCGAGGAAAGTTCCGGGGTGCATAATTGCGTGGTCTCATATGATCCCACGAAAAGTGTGGCGGGGGCTGTTTCGATCCCTGCTTTGAACCATTCTGTTAGAAAACTTAATAACAAAGTGAGTAGGTTGTTTCGTTCCAGGACATTGCATTCTATCTCGCACGGTTGTATTAATGATGACAGTATGTATCTAGGGGATGGTGTGCATTTGTCTCGGGTGGGAAATGAGTTACTCATAGGAGACTTCTTAGCATGGTTAAAAACGTTGAAACATGACCTTTAGCTAGGAGTTTTGTGGGGGGCCCAGATAGCCGGTCAACTATCCGGGCCTGTGGCGGTAAGGTCATGATCGGTGAGCACTAATTAGTAGATCCCTATGAGTGGGCGTCACCCAACACGGATGGGAGCGCTCGGGAGAGGTGGCCATTGGCCCCTCAATGGGGAGGCGGTCCCTTCTAAGGATGGGTCGCCGGAAGTAAAGGAAAGGCGGTCAAGGCCCCTTCCTTTGTAGGAGGGGTTACAGCCCCCTCCTGGGGAATTTCCCGGGGCCAGTGACATCTGCGACGGCAGATGCGGTAAGTTGTGTGGGGTTGGGATAAGGTCTACGGTACCTTCTAGATACCTCACACGAGTATTCGAACGACCTTTAACTGGCGTCGAGTCTTTAGGTGCCCCCGTCAAGTCAAGGGAAATTGGTAATAGTTGCACTTGAGGTACGCCTCCGTGCTGTCGCCCAGCCCAAGTGGGAGGGGTAAGTCTGGTTAGGGATCTTGACACCGGTTATGACCTTGCCGTTGGCCCTTAAACGTTAGGTTGTACAATTTCAATATGTCAAGAAATGTTTTGTAGGATGCTAGTTCGGCTAGGAGAACCTCTGTATTAGAGAATCTGTTAAGGTTAGCCAAACATCGCAATATGGTAATGAAATTGTACATAACATGAAACGTTTAATGTTTTAATTTTTGTTTTAATAAATACGGCCGGGATGGTCACTCCATCCCACTTCCAAAAACTCAAGAACTGTTTCCGGTTTCCCTCCTTTGGGGATTGTGTTGAGAGGGGGTGGCGGGTATCTCGGCCATAATGCCCCTGTGCAATGGCATATATTGGTAAAACCAGCCAACCTGTCAAAGCCCGAATTTCACAACATCGTTCACGAATTCGGTGTAAAACTCCCAATGCACCCATGGTAACACACTGCTCTGAAAGAGGCCACAGACCAGAAGACTTAAAATGGACAGTGCTAAAACACATCAAAGGAAAAAACAGGGAGTACACCCTATCAAGACTGGAAGCGAGAACCATCCTGTACTTGGGAACAATGAACAATGGATTAAATGAAATGTCAGAGCTGACAAACTTCAGTTAATAAGAATACCATCGGAAGTAATCCCCGGCATCCCAACTTCAAGCAAGGGCAAACAAACCGAGAACATATCAACAAAAACGGGTTGCTCAGCAACCACAGCCAATCAGCTAGCACGTCTCACGAGGCATCACTGCAATGAAACGTAACGACAGGAATGCCCTATCAGAACGAAGTTAGCTCAAGCCAATCACCTAAGGTCTACCACCGAAAAAGCCATCTACACTAGCGCTCCGCCCGTAGATGCAGACATACCCGGAAGCAAGCACGGAAAAGTCCACAGATCGGAAGAAGACTAAGCAGGTATGAAAACCGACCCCACCTGCTAGCCCGTTTCTCAACTTGTGCCACATTTGATGCCCCCGCCAAGAGAGAACACAACCCGAGGGGATGCAAAATCAGCTGGACATTACCGCAACGAGAATGTTGCTCGAATAGCGATAGGGATGTGACCCGCCCTTAGAACGTTACTTTCCTTTACATATACACATGCAGCACATACAGCAGATAAGCTCTATGCAGCTGCCAAGAAACTTCAAACAATGAGTGACACATTCAGAAATTCAAAATTTCTTTTTAACCGATGGCAGAATGCATTCTGGAGTTTATACTTTCAGTACTCTAATTGCAGGTATGTGCCTAGATGTCCTGACATGGAAAATGAGGGAGCTCCTGTCACCTATGTGAACCTTCCTTCAAATGTAAAGCACACACGGACAGCAGTGCAAACATCTCTCCTACATCAATCATAGACAATAGGGGTACTAGCATCCTTTCAAAAGCATAGGTATAATTTATGGAGATGGCTGCTGGTGATGGACACCTGCGCTCAGTTTGGGGAGCAGCACTTATTCTTCATCGTCAGCATTTGACCTTGAACAGCAGAGAAGGAAGAAAGAAGAATGAAGCAAAAGATGAGAAAACATTGCCAAAGGGAGAAGCAAGGATGAACAAGCATTTGCAATGCAATAGGTCTCGCATTATAAAAAGTTTGAGATATTGGTGTTGCATTATTATTAGCAATGCCAATAGCTCAAACTTTAATAATGCGAGACCTATTGAATTGCAAATGCTTGTTTAAAATAATTTTATCTTGCTGGGGTCAGAAATGTAAGTTCCTATATCCTTTATACTATTAAAAAACGAGGACTATGGTATATTCAAGTCCCAATAGCCAAATGAGGTCACTATGAAATATTTTTTGTATATCTAATTTTAATTTTATTTCTATTTCCACATGGTGCATATAAAGAGCCACCATCCCACTCAGATGGAAATAGATTAAGATGGTATGTCAATATTTTTTGCTTGTTCTAATTAAATAAAAACTTAGGTTATTTATACAGTCCCTAGATTACATTGTTCGTGTTCATGGTCAAATGGGCAAATCTGGCTTAGTGTCAGGACTAATGGTAATTAAATCAATCTTTCCCATTCTTCCTTATTATTAAGGCCACTTTTGTATGTATCAAAGCGGGACATATAAAATTGTTCAAGTTTTTTCCTTTTAGTTACTTGGTCTCCTCCACGCGCATTTATCTGCTCCCTTAGTCCAATTGTAAATAAGATGCGATAATAATATAGCAAATGGAACGATGTGACTTATGGAACTTGGTGCACTAGGGATGCGAGACTATATAACCATTGAAATATATCGCGTATTTTGGAAGTCCATCCATTCGTACATCCAGATTAAAGTTCAAATCAACAACAAAGTTTGGTTCAAGGAGGTTTAGGTGGACACGCATTGTTAGCACAATACTTGTAGAATTCTCTCTCCCACTCATTGGCAGCCAAATAAGTCCATTCAGGAGATGCATAGCTTTGACTTGGTACCTTCGCTTTTTTGATCTCTTCAGAGCTGTTTGCTCAGCATCTGTGTCACTTTGATCTGATTGTTTAGAGCTTTCAGGTTGGCAGTACCCGTCCTGTGGTGAGACAGTTTCTCAGAAGCTCACTTCTTCTGGGTCAGTGGGATCTGGGTACAACTCGCTTTCTTACTGTTCTAGGCCCTTCGCCAGGATCCGTGCCACAACTCAGCTGCACTTTACATAACCAAACTATAACATCACTTCAACTTTTAGTTTTTCCAGTGAATTTCAGTTAGCTTTTTTTTTCTTTTAGAGAAGATCATATTACATACATAACTATGATATCTATTTGCCCTTTGTTTTTTGACACATTCATTTCTTGGGTTTGCTGAACATAATCAGCCAACACCTACACTGTGCCCAACCTTCTACCATTCAATTCAATTCAATTCAAAATATCTGTATTCAAATATAAAATATCCATAAAAGCACAATGAAAAATCCATTCATACATAGCAATAGAATCAGAGCAAAAAAGTACAGTACATGTATAACAATGACTAAAATGGGCCACGGTTAACAGGTTGTGTCATATGTTAAAAATCGATATGGAGCGTTTAACAGCAATACAATAATATACAATTCTAACGACCGTCACTGGACACACACAGTTCTGCGTGACTGTAAAGCTGACTTCAGGTAAGAACTAATGCGGAAAATTAATTCAGCTTCCTCCAGTTTAAGCACTTCTGTGTAAGCTGCCCTGAAGTCAGAAATGAGAAAAACACAAAAGTGCCTAACCACCTACATTTGTACCCAAAATCCAAAAAGGTCGAAAAATGCTGTTTGTCTAAATCGACCAAGTATTTTTATTTATACCACTTGTTTGTATTTATTTTTTATGGTTTTTCAAAAAGACATTTACTCAGCAAAAAAGACACATATATATCCACATATTTACACAAATGTACACTGATATACAATGAAATTTACACACAAATAAATGACATTTGCAAAATAGCTTTAAATCAATAAAGGGTCCACATCCTACACATCCTACAAAAAACACAAAACTATTAGACAAGACTGTACATCATATAATCATGTGCCTTGAAAAATGACACTTCAATCAGTTCAAAATCAAAGGAGTTAAGTCAATCTATGACGACTATTTGGACCAGCGTTTGCTGGTTTGGAGTTAGAAATAACCAAAAGTCCTCCTTAATACATGCCGACGCGTTTCGACTCCAGGGCAAAGTTCCTGGGATCTCTTCAGGGCGTTGTCAATGTATCTATGGAAGATGCAAAGAAAACAATGCAGTTTTATTTGCAATATTCCAGACTCGTGCCCTTTCTAATGAGACTCAAAGTTTGTAACCTTAGTAAGAACCTACCAAAGCATTTCAGAGGGTGGGAGCTGAAAAATCATTTGAGTGCTTCCACGGGTATCGTCACGTGGAAGGACCTTAGAAGTCTTTCTTCTCTATTCCATAATTGCCTCCATATTGGGTTGCAAATAAGGTGGCCAACCTGTTAAAATAAATTATTGATGTCACTCGCGTGTCTTTGATACTCTAGTGGACGAGTGTTTTCTGGCAAATTACTGAGCAACATACCTTTATTCTTCTTATTATTGAAAAATGCAACTCGCTAGTTGTGCGAGGAAATCCCAGACTTCGTGTTCAAAGGTTTCCAAATGTTATCTTCCTACAAAGTTGGAACTGAAAAAATGGATAACAATAATATTACTGACTGCCGCGTGTTGCATCGTAAATATCTGTCTAGTGAACCCCGGTGATAACGTACCTCAAATGTAGCGTGATATGCGTGATGTGCTTCACAGGTTTTTTTTCCAAATGACGGTGTTGAGTAGGCTGTTTGAATAACAGAAATGATTATCGTCCTCTGTTAGTCCCCCAGATCTGAATTCTAAAAATGCTCCTCGAGCAGATGCCACCTACCTCTCTTCTCACTGTTGCTTGCTCATTCTGCGATCGTGTCAAGATGGCGGCCGGGTAAGATTCGGCTTGTTAAGTGTAAGGACCCGGGCCATTGAATTGTGGTAGGTGTAGTCTATTATTAAGACTACGTTCAATCGTTAAGTGTAGAGTCTGTGTAAGAGTCTATTGTTGATGGTACTGTGGTTTGTCAATAAAAGATGTTTTGACTTTTTCAAAAATGCGGGTGAAGCCGCAGACACAGCTCTATTTGCCTGATACTCGGGCGAGGGAGGCTGCGCAGTTGATGAATCATTTAGATTGTCAGTCTGTATGGAAGGATCATTTGCCTTAATTGAGGGTGCTGTACAAATTTTTTTTTGAGGCAGGGGTGTACGACACTAGAAGAATTGGGACATAATATCTTGCACTCATTTGAGGTAGCCATTGCAGCGAGTTATCATCTCCACAATATGGTATAGTCAAGATGTATTTCGGGATGGAGGGGAAGTTCGGAGGTTAGCAAGGGCAGTCAAAGTACTTCATGGACGTCCTATACAGAGAGCTGATTTATAACCTTGCTATCTCAGACAGGCTGTTTAGCCCTGTTTGCGTACTATTGAACTTGAGGATCAAATATTCTTCTTTTTGTAGGAGCATTTTCTCCACATTAACAGTACGATGCATTGGTTTCAGAGTGTACAGAACTGACCACTTCAGGTCATTTTCATTGTGGTTTGCCGCTACATAGTGTTCCACCATTGGTGCCGTCAAGATTTTGTTTTTAATCCTAGATCTGTGCTGGCTAATGCGTAAATTAACCTGCTGGCAAGTTTTCCGAATGTATATCTTTTCACATGGGCATTGAATCACATAGACAACGTTCTTGGTCTTACAGTTAGAGAATTCAAGATGTTTCCATTTGGTTCCTGCATGGTAAAACTCACTGCCTTCCATAGTACTGGGGCAAGCAACACAGGTGCTACATTTGTGATGCCCTGTGATTGGTTTGAGATTCCCACTGTGCCAGTAGATTGTTTTTCTTTTTAGGCAATGAGACATCAGCTCTCATAATCTGTTGGCCAAGGTTCTGATTTTTCTTATAGGCAAGTAAGGGACGGGGAAAATAGCATTCAAGGTTTTCCAATAGATGCCAATTATTAAGAACAGCTTGTCTGAGTTTATGAGTGTCAGGACCAAACGTGGTGACACATACTAGTCTTTCCAATTCAGGCTTCTTTCTCACTTGGAGCAGGCATTCACGGGGAGTGAAGCGAGCTCTTTTAAGTGAGTGTTTTAATAGCTTCTTGAGATACCCTCTTTGACTGCTCTTCCTAACCTCCGAACTTCCACTCCATCCCGAATTACATCTTGGCTCTACCATATTGTGGAGATGCCACTCGCTGCAATGGCTACCTCAAACGAGTGCAAGATATTATGTCCCAATTCTTCTAGTGTCGTACACCCCTGCCTCAAAAAATTTTTTTGTACAGCACCCTCAATTAAGGCAAACGATCATTCCATACAGGCTGACAATCTAAATGATTCATCAACTGCTCAGCCTCCCTCGCCCAAGTATCAGGCAAATAGAGCGCTGTCTTCGGCTTCACCCGCATTTTTGAAAAAGTCAAAACATCTTTTTTTGACAAACCACACTACCATCAACAATAGACTCCCTTCACAGACTCTACACTTAACGATTGAACGTAGTCTTAATAATAGACTACACCTCCCACAATGCAAAGGCCCGGGTCCATACACTTAACAAGCCGAATCTTGCCCGGCCGCCATCTTGACACGATCGCAGAGTGAGCAAGCAACAGTGAGGAGCGAGGTAGGTGCCCTCTGCTCGAGGAGCATTTTTAGAATTCAGATCTGGGGGACTAACAGAGGACGATAATCATTTCTGTTATTCCAACAGCCTACTCAACACCGTCATTTGGAAAAAAAACCCGTGAAGCACATCACACATATCACGCTACATTTGAGGTATGTTATCACCGGGGTTCACTAGACAGATATTTACGATGCAACACGCGGCAGTCATAATATTATCGTTATCCATTTTTTCAATTCCAACTTTGTAGGAAGATAACATTTGGAAACCTTTGAACACGAAGTCTGGGATTTCCTCGCACAACTAGCGAGTCGCATTTTTCAATAATAAGAAGAAGAAAGGTATGTTGCTCAGTAATTTGCCAGAAAACACTCGTCCACTAGAGTAGCAAAGACACGCGAGTGACATCAATAATTTATTTTAACAGGTTGGCCACCTTATTTGCAACCCAATATGGAGGCAATTATGGACTAGAGAAGAAAGACTTCTAAGGTCCTTCCACGTGACGATGCCGTGGAAGCACTCGAATGATTTTTCAGCTCCCAACCTCTGATATGCTTTGGTAGGTTCTTACTAAGGTTACAAACTTTGAGTCTCATTTGAAAGGGCACGAGTCTGGAATATTGCGAATAAAACTGCATTGTTTTCTTTGCATCTTCCATAGATACATTGACAACTCTCTGAAGAGATCCCGGAACTTTGCCCTGGAATCGAAACGCGTCGGCATGTATTAAGGAGGACTTTTGGTTATTTCTAACTCCAAACCAGCAAACGCTGGTCCAAATAGTCGTCATAGATTGACTTAACTCCTTTGATTTTGAACTGATTGAAGTGCCATTTTTCAAGGCACATGATTATATGATGTACAGTCTTGTCTAATAGTTTTGTGTTTTATGTAGGATGTGTAGGATGTGGACACTATTGATTTAAAGCTATTTTGCAAATGTCATTTATTTGTGTGTAAATTTCATTGTATATCAGGGCAAATTTGTGTAAATATGTATATATATATATATATATATATATATATATATATATATATATATATATATATGTGTCTTTTTTGCTGAGTAAATGTCTTTTTGAAAAACCATAAAAAATAAATACAAACAAGTGGTATAAATAAAAATACTTGGTCGATTTAGACAAACAGTGTTTTCGACCTTTTTGGATTTTGGGTACAAATGTAGGTGGTTAGGCACTTTTGTGTTATTCTCATTTAAATAGGGTCCAGCCTATCCACTAAGCATGGGCGAATTTTGCGAATCTCGCGTTCGCGAATTTTGCGGATTTGCGAACTCGCAATCCGCAAAATCCGCGAATTCTCGCAAATTTGCGGATTTTTTTTGTGTGTTTGCGCGGGTTTCTGCCAGTTCGCGAGGGTTTTGTACAATTTCGCAAACGCGAACTTACCTGTCGGGTCGCAAGTTTTGCGAACTTGTTGTTTCTACGTGTCCAGCCTGTTTGGGACACTCTTCTTCATCACTGCCACCCTCTGTCACCACTGCCACTCTGTGACTACTCATGCCACCCTCTGGCCCACCCATGCCACCCTCTGTTTCATCACAGCACCCTCTGGTTGTCCAGTGTACATTATTGTGGCAAAGCAAAGCACACCTTCCCTGCCTCAAGTGACCTGAATTAATTTGGGGCTGATTAATGTGTCACAGAATATTTTTTTAGCTGGCACCTGCTTCCTTAGTGCTTCCTGATTAGTGATCTTTTGCACTTGCTAAGTGCTTTCATTGTTGCAAAATTAGTTACAACACCTGCCCTGCCCCAACTGACAATAATGAATTAGGGGCTGATTAATGTGTCACTGGATTTGAACTTCCAGCCTGGCTCCTGCTTGTCTCCCTTAGCTGTAATTCAGGACCTTTGTGGCATATGTGTAACTATTCTGAGGGTCAGAGCAGGGTCACATAATAGTTGCAAGTAGGCAACTGAACTCTGGAGGGGCCCCTCAGGAAGCACTACAGGAAATGGCTACTAATGATGAGCTTGAACTTTTGAACCTGGTAAGTAGTTTCAGTTTTGCTAAGATCGTATTTCTGCAATTTAGCGCTTATTCGCGGGGCGCGAAGTTGAACTCGGAAGCCGCGAACTCACACGAACAGTGCGAGCAAGCCATAAAATCCGCTGCTCGCGGATTTGCGGATTTTGCGGGAAATTCGCGAATCTCGCGGATTGCGAATTTACCGAAAATCCGCAAAATCCGCCAGTCCTCAAGGGCCTAACTCCTTAGGTTTTCTTAAGTCAGAAATGGCGTGTTTTTTAAAGAAAGGAATCAAAAATACTTTTGAAAATTTAGAATAAAAACTGCAAGAAAATATAAAGTGTAACATTGTTTTGTTACTGTGGGTGTTGCAAGGACAGGGCAAAGCATCAAGATCGGCGTTATAGCCCAAAGGGAAGAATAGTAAATATTTCATAGTGACTGCCCGTAAACAGAAAAGCAACCCTCTTTCCCAGTGTCCTATAGGTTTTAGAAGGTATCAGGGAGGCAAGTAAGAACAGTCCTCTATGGACATATACCTTACAACTGATGTTTCCATGACCTCTCTCTGGTACCTTTTGTCGCTATACTTTTTTTATAGTGCCTATTGTATCACTTTTTTGTTAGCTGACTTGGATTGAATTGGATTTAAAAAGATGCCCAGATAGTTCACGCTCTTTAGGCTTTCTTTTACAGCGGCGAGCCATGGTATGTCCTCCCCCCCTCTCACATCTGAGGCAGTCAATTATAATGTCTCTGGTGAGAGTGGCCGCACTGTTTTTTCAAATTGCAATCCAGAATAAAGCTGGGCGGGCCCTAATGTAGTCTTCAATATAGGGCAGTTTCAGTTTTTTGTGGCACATGTACACAGAGGAGGAGATTGGGGCTCCCAAAAGTTTCCTGCATAGTCCGTTGTCTTTACATTGAATGCTGCTACATTTGGTAAGGCCCCAGATTTCTGCTCCATAGGTTGTGGTGGGGGCACACTGTAGTTCGAAGATTTTCTTGAGAGCTAGAACTACTTCGTACCTTTTGGGTTGGGGTAGTCACAAAATTGTGTTGATACTTTGTGACAGCTCACATCTACTGTGTGCCACGTGGTCGGACCAGGAGCCATTTGTGGCGTAAACTAGCCTGAGGTAAGAAAAACTGCAGGTGCTCTGTAAACTATCAGAATGAACAGTGCTTTTATTAATAGGGTGCTTTTTCGGACCACAGGCCATTAGAATTTTTTTTTTAAATTTAGCCCTTAAATCTAAAACAGCCATAAAATCTACTAAACCTCGTACTAAAATGCGTAGGGCATTTGGGGTGCGTGCCATTAAAACTGCATCATCAGCATACTATAAGGCGGGGAGTATGTTACCATTTATTCTCAGGACGTCGTGGGTGAGTTTTACTAGTTATTCATGTTAGTCATTGATATATAATATGAAAAGAAGGGGTGCCAAAACCCCCTGTCTTAATCATCTATCAATTTTGATGTCACTTGATACGTCCCCATCCTGGCTGATCCTCTATTCGTGACTAGGGATTAGCACAGGTCCACCCCTTGCTGGTTTCCAACCCTATGCAGCCTGCTTGCTGTGGTCAGCTTGCTGCCACTGCCCATGCTCACCTCCTTCTTGGCCCCTGTTTTCCAACTGTGTGCCCCTCTCCCCACCACCTGTTCCCCATAATCAGCTTGCTGTCTCTACCACTTATATGCCCTCTGTTCTCTGCCTCCATGCCCTGGCCCCTCCCTCCATGGTCATTGTGCCGCCCCTGGCCATGCCTGCCTCCCTCTGTGGTCAGCTGGCTACCCCCATAGCCCTCCTGCTGCCCTCTATTCTCAATGGTTCATTGTGCTGACCCTTCCCATGCAAGCCGGCTCACCTTAATCATATTGCAGACTCTGCCCCACTACATTCGCTATCTGATTGCCCCTGATCCATCCGGTCAGCCCACTGCGGACAGCTTACTGCCCTTACCAATGCTGGTGTGTTCTACATGGTCAGCTTGCTGCGCCTGCTCCTGACCCCCTCCTCCTTGTTCATAGTTGTCTGTGTGCTGGAACCTGTTCCCTCCCTCCTGCCCTTCCTGATCCATTGTGCTGCCCTTGTCTATGCAGGCCTTTCTTTTATTGTCAGTTTGCTGCTCTGTTTGCCCACTTCTGTCCCTGCACCCTCCCTCCAGCCATGTGTGGTCTTTTGTGCTTCCACTGCTTCCTCCTTCTTGCCGCCCGTGCTTATCTTGCTGATCTTACCCACCTCACCCGTGATCTCTGATGTCGAGTCCATGCCCTTGCCTCTCCCTTCAGCCCTGCATGGTCCAATGTGCTGCCACTTTCCGTCCGCCTTGTCCTCCATGGTTAGCTTGTTGTCCCTGCACCCCTCCTCTGCCCTTCGTTGTTCAAGTCCCTGCTCCTACCCCATAACTTAAGCCCTGCATGGTCTGTTTTGCTGCAAATGCCCCTGACCTGCCCTGTGTGGTTAGTTGCTGCCCCTGCTCCCCCTGCTCTCCATTATCCATGCCCCTGCCCCTCCACCCTATCCTTCATGGTCTATTGAGCTGTCACTGCCCTTGTAACCTACCCTTCATAGTGAGCTTGCTGCCTCTGTCCCTAAGCCCCACTCCTGACTTCCATCATCAGAGTCCATACCCCTATCCCCTCCTTCTTGCCCTCCATGGTCTGTTGTGCTGCCACTGCCCTTTATACCTGACCTTTGTGGCCTGTTGTTGCCACTGCCCTTCCTGGCTACCCTGTTCCCCTCCCCAGCCCTCATTGTCTCAATTCTGCCCCTACCATCTCCCTTCTGTGCTTCATGGCCCTTTGTGCATGCCCCAGGCCCTTTTATCTTGCCCATGTCGGTCAGTGTGCTTTCACTAGCTCTCCCACTTGCCATGTGTAGTCATTTTACTGCCACTGGCCCTCCCACCTGCCCTGTGTGGTCGGCTTGCTGCTCCTGCTGTAACCACCTCCCATTTTCCTTCTATTGTCCATGTACACGCCCTTATCCCCTCCCTCATGCCCGCCAGGGTGCAGGGTGCTTTCACTGCCCTTCTAGCCTGCATGATGAGCTTGCTGCTCTTGCGCCTACTCCTCACCCCCTGCTCACTGTTCTCCATGTACATGCCTCTGGTCCACTCTCTCCTGGCCTCCATGGTTCATTCAATTGCCTCTGCCCCTTCTTCCTGACCTGCCTGGTCTGTTGTGCTGCCACTGCCCAGCCAGCCAGCCCTGTGTCGTCAGCTTGCAGCCACTGCTCTCTCACCCCTGCCCTCTGTTGTCTGAGTCCATGCCCCCTTGCCCTCCAAGGTCTATTATGTTCGCACTACCCCTTCTTCCTGTCTTTCATGGTGAGCTGCTACTTCCTTTTCCACTTGTCCTGCATGGTCCTTTGTGCTGCCCTTACCCTTCTTGCCTGCCCTGCGTAGTCAGCCTGTTGCCCCTGTTACTCTCTCCGCCCTGTGTTGTCCGAAACTGTGCCCCTATCACTTCCCTCCTGCCGTACATGCTCTGTTGCATGCCCCTACCCCTCCCTCCTGCCCTCTGTGGTAATGTGTGTGCCTCGGGTTGGATACCAGAGCACCCACTTTAAAAATCAAAATACTGCCTCCTGTCGGCACCTGGTATGGATGCTGGCTGGGGGATCTGTCAGGGGCTGTGGGGACCTAGGGGCTCCCCGCATGGCCCCCAACAACTTTGGTGATGTAGGTGCAAAAGGAATGCAAAATACAATTATAAATGAACACCAGGAGGGATTCATTGAGTATTCACTGCTTCATGTAAAGAGCATTCCAGAATGCCTTAAGGCTTTTTTCTAGAATATTTATTTATTATTCCTGGTGGTGTAGGAGTAGGGGTACACCAACCTTGCTTTAAGGTTGACCAGACCAAAAGCTGCTGGAGTACTCAGTCATGCCTAACTCCAACATATTACACCACCTGTTTGATGCTGGCTCTCACTTTGTCAGACAGTCTGTTTATTTTGATTTTGACAGGGCTATCTCCAGTGTCAGTGTCATATGGGCACCATTACGATATAACGTCTAAAAATACTCTACCTCAACACCAAGGGCCTGACCCATCCCATCAAAAGAAGAAAAATAACCAACAATGGCTATAAGCTTGCAGGGAACATCAGATTCATATAAGCAATGAAACTGGGTATTAGGAAATCTTTGTAACTTAAATACCTTTGAATAAGCAACTGTTTTGACTCTTCTGCGCATCATAAGAAAAATTGAGTTATAACTCTAATCTCGAAAAAATCTAACATCTCAACTACTTTACATCAGCGAGACAAGGAGGGCAGCTGGGTAATCATTCTAGCCAAAAAGGGAGAAATTTAATTTTATATCATCAGTAGCTATACTCCAAATACCGAAGACCCTGAGTGTTGGTCCTCTCCTAACAAAACAACCACAGAACTACAACGATTTAATGGCATGATTTTGGGTTGGTATTTTAACCTCCCACTAAATGGCATTCTTGATCTCCTACCCCAGGTAAAATTTAAGCCTAATAGGTCAAATGCCCAGCACTTACACCTAAGTGAAGTACACAACTTTACTGATGTATGTAAAATCCATAACCCTGTGAGCAGTTTATATAAGTTTTACTTACATACACATTACTTTTTTCTAGGATTTACTCTCTTTTAGTAGATGAACAGCTTCTTCAACAATCAGCTTCCCCACAAATAGAATGAATTGTTGTTTCAGTCCTTGCGTGCATTTCTTTAAAACTACAAATTTGTGTACCTACCCCAATCCCTAACCAATGGAGAAAGAAAGATTTGATCATAGATGATAAAGTAATGAGATCCACCATTCAAAAAGACATTACACACTTTATAAATTAAAATAACATATACAAGACCCCCCTGAACGTTTTTGGGATTCATTTAAAGACACAGTAAGAGAATGCTGGATCTCATCCAATAAGAAAAAGGATAATCTAAGACTGAATGAACTGTAGGCTAAAATCACAGCACAAGAATTCAACTTAAACCATTCTAAAGGCTCCTTGGCTCTTACTGAACTGAAGTCTCTCAAATATGAATGCAACAAAATATTGAATACCAGAGCAAATAGAGGGGTTGAGGTAAATAGAGCTGAAAAAGTGGTCAAAATGAATAAATCCGAACGGTTCCTGGCTAATTGTATAAGATTTGGAAAGAATACATCCGTAACTCTAGGCCTAAAATTTTCAGTTGGTTAAAATGTTACTTCGTTATCAGACATTTTGGATTCCTTTCGAGACTTTTATGAAACTTTTCATTCCCCCAACACTAAAATTGATTCTGATATTTGTGCAGATTTTTTTTTTAAAGTCTCATTGCCCATTTTAGACCAGGAATCTAGATATAACCCCAGTAAATCTATAGAGCAGGATAAACATTTTAAGCTATATCTAGCTGAAAACTGGGTAGTGCTCCTGGCCCAGACAGTTATAGTAGTAACTTTTATAAAATGTATACACAGTCTTTACTAGTTAAAACTTGTAATTACACTATGTTCCACTGTCTTGCTGTGAATCTGCTAAAATCTGGGATTTGTATTTGAAATACTTGTGGGCATTTTTTAACTCACTTCACCTGTTTATCTTGCCACTTCGTCATTGTCCATTGATGCTTGAGGGCTCTCTGACTGATTTCGGACCACCCAATCAGTAAAAGGTAGGCTGCGCCTGTTAGAGCTCGTAGCCCTTAAATGTGTATGGAAGTGTGGACGAGCTGCGGACAAGTGCAGGGGGCGTGCCTCTGTCGTGCCAGGGGCAAGCCTGGGCACACTAGCGGCAAACCTGTCTGCACCCGTCCGGGACCAGGGGCCATGAACTATGGTCCTTTACCCAAAACAAGGTAACTTTCACTGCTAGCCAAATATGGTCACTTCAAACCCCCATAGCTGATCCTTATATGCATTCCTCTGACCCTAATATCCCTCTGTCAACCTGTGATAAATATGGCTTTCAGCCTCAGCTGAACTTTGACCAGCCGCATGTGCCCTCGTTATCCATTGAGAGTCTTATGTCCATGGTTATTTACAGTTCCTTGGCTGTTCACAAATTGGTTATCTGTAGTCTTTTAATGGATTCAGCACCCAATGTGCTTTTTCTCCCGGAGACTTGGGTACTTGATGGCTTTGCTCCTGATGTGGGACAAGCTCTACCTTCTGGGTACTGTATTTTCAGGTTATACCTACTGGGAAGGGGGTGCTATTATTTATAAGGAAACCCTAAAAGGCATGTTCTCTCCCCTCATGACTGAGAACTGTCAAAGCCTTTTGTTTTCGATAACACTCAGTCCCACTTTCACTTTCTCTGGGATCCTATTAAATAGACCTCCCAGCCCGTATACTAATTTTTTGAAAACCTCTGACTTGCTCGCAAGTCTAGTTGTAAATAGGGCTAACTTTACTGTATTCGGCGATTTCAACCTACATTTTGATGACCCTGACAACTCTGTCTCTAAGATTCTGTCACAGGACATTGCATCCCTCGAACTGCTGCAATTGGCCTAGGGGCCCACCCACGAGAAAGGTCATACCATTGATTTAGCCTTCAGTAATGTTAACTACCTTCAGGTGGGGACTCCCATGCCTCTGATCAAGTCAGATCATTTGCTGCTCCTGCTGGTGTTATCTGTTTCTTCCACCTCTCCTATTACACCCAGCTGTGGCCAGTGAATGTAAGAGCAGTGGGGCCAGGTGGGGACGGGGGGATTTCCACAGATGATGACAACTAAATAATTAATTTTCCCTCCTCGTCATATGTCGAAATCCTCCCCACCGGGCATCCCCGCTCTTACCTGAACGGGCCGCAGCTGATTACACCTTTGGTTAAATGGCTTGAACGGTGGTGGTCTAAGCTAAACAAGGAAGAGTGGTCAGCCGCCTTGCAGACCAGAAGAGCAATCTTGGCAGATAGTATCACTTTTTCTACATCCAACTTTAACAAATAGATTACTAATTCTTTAGATTCTGTAATACCTGCTTGGTGGCCTAAAACCTACTCGCGGGAAGAAAAATTTCCCTGGTTTAAAATCCAATTGCTTGCTCTAAAAAAAATCTGTCAAAGCCTGGAAAGATGTTGGTGAAAATCGTACGATGAAGTCAGTAAAGCCAACTATAAGAGAGCAATCAGAGGATATCATGTAGAAATAAAATTTCGTCAATCAGTATATTTTGCCACAAAAATTGAGCAATCTGCTAATTCTCCTAAAGAGATTTTAAAGATTTTTAAAGAGATTATGGAACCAAAATCCTCCTGTAATGGTTTGGAAGCATCAGTCGAGCATAGTAATAACCTGGCTCTTTTCTTTCATAAAAAGATTTTGGACATCTACTCTTCCTTTTCCAATGGACCAACCATTGGGGAACTTCCAGGAAGCAGAAATCCCGTAGTTCAGTCTGAAGAAAACTGCCAAGCTTTCCTGGATATTACTGTGAGCTGCTCTCAGATCTGCTAAATGTAGTCAAATGTGTCTCACCCCTTCACCCGGTTTCCTCCATATCTTGCAATAAGGGTTTGACAATTATGCTCCCCTGGTGGGCCTATTTATTTTATTTATTTATTTAAAGAGTTTTATACAGCGCTGGCTAGACCCGAAGGTATCAGAGCGCTTTACATGAGAATTAACAATGTAACAGAAAAGATCAACAATTACACAATACATCAAACAATAGGCAATACATTGGGAGAGGAGAGAAAGGGGAGAGAAAAGTAATGGAGGGGGCAGGGGAGGTGAGAAAGGGA
The DNA here is from genome assembly GCF_964263255.1 of Lissotriton vulgaris. NCBI lineage: Eukaryota > Metazoa > Chordata > Amphibia > Caudata > Salamandridae > Lissotriton > Lissotriton vulgaris. Next base: position 1,217,145,096 of record NC_141694.1, read on the forward strand.
GGATAAGGGAAAAAACAACAAGGAGCGACTAAAGGAAGTCTGTCTAAAGACCGACTGGGTAGGAGACGACCAAGGAGGGAATCCATGGCCCATCTCCCCTATAGCTAAACCAGGTAGCTCCATTGGGCATCAGACAAAATAGTTCAGCCTCAGTACATTGGGAGAGGAGAGACATAGATAGAGGGAGGATGCGGGAAGACGACAGGAGAGATGAAAGGAAGTCTGTCTAAAGACCGACTGGGTAGGTGACGTCCAAGGAGGGAATCCCCGGCCTGTCTCCCCTATAGCTAAACCAAGTAGCTCCATCGGGCATCAGACAAAATAGCTAGATCTCAATTGACGTGGGAAAATTCACAGATAAACAGGGTGGGGACTAAGGGCCAGGACAGGTAAGGGCAAAGGTTGGTATCAGGAAAGTGGAGAAGAGTAGAGCGGAGAGGGGTAGGGGGATGAGGGAAATAAGGTCAGGAGAGCCGCAGGAGGGTTTGTTGTGGCCGTCATTTTAGACGTTGTCTTTTATGAGTCACAGGTAGATTCAGCAACCATCTCGCTCATCAGTGGGTAAGTCCCTTCTAAAAATGACAGGACTAGATTCTGCCTGTCTGAGCCATTGTAGACCTATCTCTCTGTTACCAGGTCTCTCAAAGCTCCTTGAGAAGTACACCAATTTATCATTCCCCTTCCTTGAGTTCAATGACATTCTTCACCCCACACAAATTAGGTTCAGAAAACAGCACAGCGCTGAAACTGCTTTGCTGGCTGTGGTTGAGGAGCCTAGATCTCTGTTGGAAAAAGGAGGGTCAGCAGCCATCATCCTTCTGGGCTTGAGCACAGCCTTTGACACTGTGATCATGCCACACGTATCCATAGGATAGCTAAAGTGGGTTTTGTTGTCCTTGCTCTAAATTGGCTCTCTTACCTTTTGAAGGACAGAACCTTCAGGGTGCTTGACCACTCCTGGTGCTTTCAGATAATTTCCTTGTGCTGCGGGATGCCACAAGGCTTCCCTCTTACCCCCACTCTTTTTATTATTGATCCATACTCCATAGCTGAGATTGTTCATTCTTTTGGATTGTCTTTGTTTTCCCCTGCTAACAACACTTATCTGGTGAATTCCATCTCCCTGATTCCAGCTCCAGTCACTTCAGCCAAGGTGCTTGCCTTCAGGAGATAGCCAGATGGATGACCAATTGTAAATTAAAGCTTAATGAGGACATGACTGAGCCGGGATACTGGGCAACAACTTTAATAAAAGACACAGTACCCTGTGCCTGATTGTCTGGTGAGACTTCGGAGCCCGAAAGGGGTGATAAAGAGCCTTAGAGTGTAGCTAGATTCTAGCCTCACTATGGAGCACCAGCCCAAAAAACGTGTGGCCACTTACTTTGGTGTTCTGAGACTTCTCAGAAAGATGTTAAATTCTCTTTTTTTCTGAGCTAGAAGACTATTTGTGCAGTATCTTATCATGTTCCCCTTTGATTATGGCAATGTTCTTTTCTTTGTTTCACTTCGCTATGTGAATAAGAGGCTACAGACCATGCAGAGTGCTGCTACTCAGCTCTTTCTGAACGTCCCCAAACAACAATTTGCAAAAAGATCATTGAAAGACCTCCATTGGCTCCCAGTTGAGCAGAGGGTCCCGTTTAAGTCCCTCTGCATTCAGAACAGGTCACTCCACAAAAAGATCCTGTCCTACTAAGATTGCTTACCACTCCCTTCATCCACTGAAGGTCTCTCTGATCTTCCGCAGCACACTTATTCCAGGTCCCCAAGTTTAGCAGATCTTGCTGGGATGGCCGTTTATTTTCACATCAGGCCTCTAGACTTTGGAACATATGTCCCCTTGAATTGCACCTGCTTTCTAATGAGCTCTCATTCCATAAGGCCTTGAAAACATGGCTTTATAGTCATTAGTCCTGTCTAAGAACTATAATATGTTGACTGCTCTAGCACTGGGAGGCCTCCGGGTAGCCAGATGCTATATAAGACTTGCAGAATAGAATAGAACTTACTCCTCTTCATAATTTGTTTCTTCACTTTGCTGATACAGTTAGGATCCAGGGTTCAGCTGCAGTCTCGGCAATACTCCTTATCCCTAAGGTAAGGATCCCCTAGATATAAATAACTACCATCCTATTTCACTTATCAATATTGACTGTAAGATCTATGCTAAAGCGTTAGCTACAAGACAGGAAGAGGTTTTAGGTCAATTAAAACACCCCACTCAGTCAGGTTTGGCTGGCAAGTGACAATGTCAGGAACTTATGCCACACTTATTTAAGAGCTAAATCCTTATTTTCCTCCATAGCTGCCATAGCTTTAGACTTAGAGAAGATTTTTGATAAAGTCTCGTGGACCTTCCTGCAGTATACCTGACAAAAAGTAGTTCTTGGTGAAAACATTATGATGATGGTGCTTGCCTTTGATCATAACCCACAAGCTGCAGTTTGTGTAAATTGCTTTACCTCAAACAAATTCCCTTTTACACAAGACACATGTCAGGTTTGCCCCCTCTGCCTACTTTTTTATTGTGCACATTGAACCCCTTCTTGAGATGATCAGGAATGATAGTGATATTACGGGTATTTCTTTACCTTCTGGCCCAAAAAAAAGTAGCGGCTTCTGCCAATGATGTTTTAATCTTCACAGGGAAAGCATACACAGCTATTCCTTGTATCCTAGAAGTAATTTCAAGATTTGCATTAGTATCTGGTTACATTCTCAATAAGGGACACGACTGAAGTCTTTCCCATGAATACTCACTGTTTTTCTTCCTATATTCAAAGTCTTGGTTTCAAATGGCAAGGCTTGTCACTAAAATACTTAGGCATATGGTTTGGGAAAGACATTCGAGAAACTCTATCAATTAATAAAGTTAAAACAAGCTCTAAAATCAAAGAATTAAATATACAATGATCCCCTAAATGTATTACTTGGAGGGGCTGGTTGGAAACAATTAAAATGATGCTGACAACTATAATTAAGTTTCCCATCAGCATGCTTCTCTTTACATTTTCACATGACTTCTATGAATCCATTGACAATATCTTGACGGAGTTTCTATGGAATAATAAAAAAATCTAGAATTTCCCTCAAGAAACTGAAACTGAATAAAAAGGAAGGCATGGTTATATTCCCTGATTTTCTTCAATACCAAAAGGCCATTTTCTGAGATCTACCAGATCTAATAATAGAATCCGATGCGAGTTTAGAAGGCTGGGGTGCAAGATGCGGGAACTTGTCAACAGGGGGTCGCTGGACCCAACAAGAAAAATAATTGCATATCAATTGCTTAGAGTTACTAGCAGGTTTGTTTGCGGTTCGCTGTTTTACTCAAGATTCAATGAAATGCTGCGTAACTTTACGAATGGACAATGTGTCTACAGTCCGCTATGTCAGCAAACTGGGCGGCCCTCACTCCAAAGACGTGACAGACTTGGCGAAGGGCCTATGGAACTACTGTTTGAACAAAGGTATTTCAGTTGTAGCGGAACACATTCCCGGACTGAAAAATGAAGTTGCAGATTGGTGTTCCAGAAATTTCAGGGACTCCAGCAACTGGAGATTGAACAGAGATGTATTTCTGTCCATCCAGTTGAGATGGGGTCCATTCAAAACAGATCTATTTGCAGACCGTATAAACACCCATCTGAAACAATTCTTCAGTTGGAGGCCGGATCCTCAAGCCACGAAAGTAGATGCCTTCCTACAAGACTGGACAAACCTAGCACTTATGCTTTTCCCCCTTTTTCAATGCTCCCTCGTCTTCTTCTTCACGCTCGACGTTACAAACAGAGCATGGTCGTGATAGCCCCTCTCTGGAGATCCCAAGCGTGGTTTCCTATCATCCTGGAAATGAGCATAGATTTTCCAATTTTAATTTCTTCCTTCACGGAAATCCTTCTAGATCCAGAAGGTCACACACATCCCCTTATAGAGCGGGGCCTTCTAATTCTGACGGCATAGAAGATTTCAGGAGACAGTGGAATGTCCGTGGACTTTGGTCAAATGCTTTCAGACTCATTTCAGAGTCTTGGGCATCCGGAACTAGAAAAGCTTATAGACTGGTATGGAACAAATGGGTTCGCTGGTGCTTTCAACGATGTTACGATCCCGTTTCAACTGATCTAGTCAATGTTATCAACTATCTTTCGGATCTTTTTACTTCAGGACTTTCTTACAGAACTGTTAACGTTTATAGGTCCGCAATTTCAGCCGGTCATTCTAGAATTAACGGAATATCAGTTGGACAAAATCTTCTTACTAAAACGATAATGAGAAGCATGAGGGTTATAAACCCTCCTGGCCCTAAATATACCACGCTGTGGGACGTCACTCTTGTTCTTAGGACTTTATCGTCATGGGGAGATAACTCTTCTCTATCTCTTAAACACATCTCTTTTAAAATTACTGTCTTATTGTGTCTGGTGTCTTTTCATAGAACTTCTGACGTTAAAGCTTTAGACATTTCAAGTAGGGCTTTTCAACCCGAAGGAGTTTATTCTTCCTTAAGAAAAGAACAAAGACCATGTCCTCTTCAATTTTCTATCCCTTTTTCTCTGCGAATGATAGACTCTGTGTGGTCAAATGTTTAAAGGAATATGAAAAAATAACTAAACATCTTAGAATGAATGAATCACAACTACTGATTTCTTATAGATCTCCTCATAAGGGAGTTTCTTCCCCAACTTTAGCCCAGTGGATTAAGAATGTCATGCATGAAAGTGGCGTTGATATTTCTGTTTTTGGTGCTCATTCCTTAAGAGGTGCTTCAGCCTCTAAAGCTTTCTGCTTAGGAGGAGGGTTACAAGACATCCTTAGGGCTGCAGATTGGTCAAATGATAGTATGTTTAGAGCATGTTATTTCAAACCAATACCTAATGTGCTTGATAATGTTCTTAATGCACTTTAAACTTGCATAATATGGCCTCCGTGTTGTGCCATAAAATTTAGATTTTTCGCAGCCTGCTGGGCAGAAAATCTGGATTTTATTAAGGACACAGAGGCTAATATTATCCTACCTCTTTCTTCATACCCTCCCACTTATATGAATTTACAATGTTTACCTTTTTTTCTTTCAGAATAACCTGATTCTGGACTTTAACTATGGAATTTTGGATCTTCAAGTTTTGGATCCTCAAGTTTATCTCACGTTGATCTTTCTTCGCAGTTTTTGAACAACGAAGGATGAGAGATGGTTTCTAAGGAACTTTATTCTTACTCAGAATGTTCATTGAAGTTCTATATTCTTCAATTGTTGCTACTGAGCTGTGGTAATAAAGGAGATTTGCATAATATTAGCCTCCGTGTCCTTAATAAAATCCAGATTTTCTGCCCAGCAGGCTGTGAAAAATCTAAATTTTCTTCAATACCAAAAGGCTTTTTTAGGTAGACAATGGATCTAGTGGTTCTCCATCATCAGCTCTCATGCCCCTACTTGGTTGCCGATAGAAAGAGAGTTATATGTTCCTCATCCACTGTGACCCCTTTTAATGATACACTATACTTATCCCAATACATTGCATTCCCTACCCATTAGACATGACACACTTACATTCCTGTGCTCTAGATATTAAACTAGCCCATAAACTCCCCAAATCTGATTTTGCTTCCCCATGGTTTAATAAATAAATCAAAATAGAGGGACAGGAGGGCTTTTGGAACGAACAACATTGAAAGGTATCTCTCCCTACTGAGAGATGTTGGTACTCAAAAAGACATTATATCCTTTGCAGAATTATAACAGAAGCACAACTTATCTAACTTAGACTTTTACATCTTTCTAAGGTAAAGTCCACAATCAAGAAGCTAGAATCTACTCATTCCCTGCTCTCTCACACCTCTTAGGTAATTTTACTAAACTATGTCATGCAGGTTCGCAAATATACAACCTCCTTATGGCACCCAACATTCTTAAAAACAAAAACCAATTCCAATCCTTGGAACTTTACCTTTAACCTAAAACCGGATATCGATATCTGCCTGTCGACATGGACTAAAATATAGAGTTCAAGAATCACAGGAAAGATCACCCCAGCTCTTTCACAAACAGGAACTATGGATCATACATAATGTATACTGGACCCCTTTGAAACTCAACCGACTAGGGCTGTAGGACTCAAAAACTCTGTTGGAACTGTAAATTAGCCCCCACATGTTCTAGTATTGTAAACATATTCTTCCCCTCTGGCAACAAACAGAAGACATGATCCAAAACATATTTAACATTCAGTTCGTTATAGAGGCTCCCTTTGTATTATTGGGTGTATATATGCCTCTAAACATTCAGACAGTCTCTAGCCATACAATATCTAACTCATTGACTTGTTACTAGTCGAGGTAACACATTGATACTTCCCGAATGTAAAAGACCCCCCAAAATGTTTCTTCACACATTGTGGGCTTGGATCTGTTTCATCAGAAGTGTGGACAATATCTATTCCAGAAAATTCCATGTCTTATCAGCAGCCAAGAAATTGTGGGATGCGCTAGATAGTTATTAACTCTCTTTACATACTCTATCACTTAGTAGAGAACGGGGGTCTCTCGCCGGAATGTCCTGCAGCATTCACAGTTTTTCTTTATTAGTCTCCCAAAGTCATGGATTATCCAGATGCCTCTCATACCCTTTTTACGTTTCTCTCTTTTGTACCCCTCTTTTTAATATGTTTGTTTTTAAGGTAAATTCCTCTATTGTCTTTTCCAGGGCATCTTGATACACATAATCGCTATAAATGTTTCACTTCAGTTGTGTTGATGGTTCCAGCATTATGGCAATTGGTTCCGTATATGATGGTTGACTCCTCTTTTGTGACTCTGTCAGTACTGTACTTATTCCTATTCAAGTAATGCATGTCACAAATATTGCTAATCCAACTCTGTATATATGGCTACCTGCAATGATAGATGTATCCATACTGTATCGAAATGCAATATTCTTAGCATTGCTTCTCAATAAATACTTTTGAACTGAAAATAAAAACAGATTGCACCCATGTCTAATAGAGGGTGGGGGCAACTTTGAGTCATTTATGATTCTGTAGCGATCAAGTCCACGCAGGTTAAGATGTTTCAAAGAGGTTTTATTGAAGATGGTACAAGATCACAGGGGACCCCATCAGGAGCAGCCAACAGGCAGCTCAGCCCAGTCAACTGTGACTCATGTGACTCACAACATTCCAAGGCAAGTCATCACTGTAAGATTCTACAGGCAGGGCATGCATAACATTGAAGTCAAGATATAACAGATTATTTTTAACCTAGATCACCAAGTACGTTGGGACATGTAAATTGTACTTGCAATGTGAAAATCCTCACATTATGTGTAATGTTGATTGTATTAATATTGTTTCAAGCAAGAAATGCGTTTTCAGACTGCTCTTTGTCTTTATAAAGGTTTTTTGTTTATTTTTGTTTCCTTGTGCTAGGTGCTCATCTCTGCTTTGTTATAGTGATCCTATCTGCCTTCCAGTGAGCCGCAAGCTTCTCGTTCGTACCCTTTACAGAACCACCAGGAGTCCTTTCTGCTTTGCAGCCCATCACTTGCCGCTGTTTTGACAAGTAAAGATTCCTTGATAGACTGTGATACCTTCTGTACTGAGCGTGCTTCCGGGATTGAATTAATGGGTGTGTTTAGGCAAACAACAGGAAGCTGTATCTACCAGACTAAGTTTGCAGACTCGGCTCTTATAGGGGTGTTCCCTGGGGTCAGCTTTGATCCTAACAGGGCATTCCATTCCATTCTACTTCTCTTCCCTGCTACAGATGATCTTAATTGCATTCTTCTGCTATTGCACTTATGTTTACATTCCAATTATGATATAATGACTATTTGCTTACATTTATAAATAGCAAAATCTTCAGCTTTTGTTTTTTATCCGCTTTCTAATTACTTGTTATTGCATTCTTGTTGTATTATGTATTAAAATAGACATGCACAATCATTATACAAATATCCCAAAAATAATTAGCCTAAAACATCAGGTGTACTTGTTTTCTAATTATTATTTTTTCATTTTATTTACAATAAAGTGGGATTCATTATTTTTAAAATTATATTAACATTAGGAACATTAACTGTGCAAACCCATAAAACTGCACACAAACTATCAAGGCCAGATTCACAAATGCATTTTAGACTGAGCCTACCAAGGCATTCAAAAAATGGTCTTGAAGACATAGATTTATTTTCTCCCACGTAATGCTCCACCATAATCACATAACAGTGCATGGGATGAAATCTCACGCAAGGTGCAAGCAGTAAGCAGATCAGGGTGTAGTTTGTTTTGAAAGTTTGAGAACACCCACTAACACATTAGTTTGCTCAAAAGCACAAACTCTTCTTTGTCACGGTGTGAACTGCTAGCAGAATGGGCTTCCCTTGCTTGTGGTGCAAGGAAGGTAGAGCAGGAATTCGGTCAGGGGGAGCTTCCCCCTCTTGAAATGCCAGGCTATAGCCAATTCTGCCGTGGCATGAGCCTTGAATAGGCTACACTTCCCTTGATTGAAAAGCCATGCAGGTAGCACAGCTTGTCGGCAGAGACATCTTAAGGATTCTGAGGGCCCGGACCAAATGCATTTTGGGGGTCTCTCTTCGGAACATCTTTGAATTTATGCTCCAGTTCCAGCTCTTTCTTACCCTCTTTGCCACATGCACACTGGTCCAAATTCCAAATGTGTTTATATATAATGTTCCGGGATAGTGACTGTTTTTAATATTGTAACCAGGTGGCAGGTTACTAATAATATTGCAAATAATCTCTGTGACAGGCTCTCATTTCTTGTATGTAAGGTTCTGTTTTGAACTAAAAGAAACTTTTTTAAGGATGTTGCTTGAAACATAAACACAACCTTTCTCCACAAAATGTCTGTTAGACTATCGCACATCACCCACATTAAAAATACATGAAAGGAAAACCTTATTTAAAACAAACTGTTTAAAAAGTATTCAAGGTCATCAGAGCAAGATTCTCTGCAGAAGAGCTGGCTCTATCAGGGGGCCCCCTGAAAGGTTGGTGCCATGGGCCTGCGCCCACTTTGTCCATTCATCAAAACATCTCTGCTTTTCGGGGCATGAATCTAGGATTATCTGCGGGGCATGATTCCCAGTCAGGATGTGCTTCTCTCGCTTGACATGCACAGCAGGTAGCACACTCTTGCTGGGTAAGAAGTGCTGACAGGACTGGCTTCCTCACTTGAGATTTCAGACATCTATTACACTCTGTTGAAGCATGAAGTGCAGAAAGAATATGCTTTCTTTGCGTGTATACTAGTCAGATAATACAATCCCTTGGGTGTGGAGCGCTGACAGGATCCACCTTTCTCACTTGAAATGCCAGGCAGGTAAGACAGCTTGTCATGACATCAACTTCTAACAGACTACACTTCCCTCACTTCAAATTCTAGTCAGGTAGCTCAGTTTGATGGGCATGAGCAGATGACAGACTGTGATTCCTTCACTTGACATGCACCAAGCAGGTAATACAGTCTACTGTGGCATGAAGTGCTGACAGGACGTGCCTTCCTTGTTTAAAATTCCAGGTAAGTAGCCAATCTTTTGGGGTGTGAGGTACTGACCTGATAGCTTTCCTCACTCACCAGAAATGATTGGCATGTTGTTCAGTCTAAATGTCACCAATTTTGAAAAGATGAATAGTCTGTTGGGGTGTGAAGCACCGATAGCCTACGCTTCCCTTTTTTTGAAATGCCAACAAAAATGTCAGGCAGGGAGAATAGTCTGTCAGGAGGTGAACCTCTTTATGATTCCCTTACTTGACATGTCAGGGTGTTAGTGCAGTTTGTTAGAGCATGAGCAGCCGACAAGCTGCACTTCCTACGTATGAAATCCCAGGTGTAAAGTGTGCTAACCACTGGCCCGGGGAGGCTCACACTGGGTTGCTGATGTGGCCAGAAGACCCAGAGCGGTCTTCCCCAGTTTATTTATCTCCACGGGGCCAGCCCACCCCAAGGATTGTGTGCGGTGGCAACCATGTAGTGGATATCTCGGATGGCTCTCTACATCCTTCCTTTTCTTTAACCACTACCAATCACATTAACCTCATGCTTAAGGTAAAACAAACACAAAGTCTCTGAGCCTCAGGCTGGGTACAGGGTTTGGTTGGAGTCCATACCTCTGGCACCGGGAGCTGGAACCGGCCTCTGCTTCCGCTGGACGGCATGTCGCCAGTGCACTCAGGGAATCCTGACTGGACGTGCTTTGGGCTTGTGAGGCCGCGCTACCCCTGGTCTCTTCTGGGTCTCTGCTGGGAGTTGGTGCGAGCGGCAAACTGCCACTCAAGGGGCTCTCTGCTTCCTCCATCTCGATATGCCCATCTTGATCCAGGTGAGGGCTGCATACTTTCTTAAACCAGGACACGTTCCAGGTGATCACCCGCCTGCCTTTCTGCGCTGATACCATGGTCCCCTGGATGCATTCAACTCTCCACAGCCCAGGCTCATACAGGGTCCGGAACTTTCAGCCGGGGTGTCTGTCAGTGGCTACCACATAGTCACCTACGCTCAGTTAGGGTGTCTTTGCACCTCTAGCGAAAATCGCCTTGCGGTTGGTCTTCTCCCTGTGGGCTTGCACAGCTGTGTCATCTCTTTCCGGGGGACTCCATGCAGGATCAGTCGGGATACTGTTCCGCGGGGGTTGTCTGAAGAGGAGGTGAGACGGGGCACAGTGGGTGGTGCTGTGGGGGGGGTCTGTCTATAGGCATCGAGGAACTGGTGTAGTGATCTTTCGGCATCTTCTCCCTTTTCCACTGCAATACATAGCGTCTGGTTGAGAGTCCTAATGAAGCGATCGACTTCTCCATTTGCTTGTGGCCACTGCTGGGTGATCTTCCGGTGTCGAATGGCTTTCTTCTCCAAGTATTCCTGAAACTCTCGTCCCTGTAACGGAGGACCATTATCAAACCAGATCTCCTCGGGGAGGCCCAGCAATGCAAATGTTTTGTCGAGGACAGCTTGGACCTCGGTGAACACTGTGGACGCGACCACTTCCACAACAGGGAACTTCAAGTAGGAGTCTATTAGTACTAGAGTGCTGCAGCCGTCGGGGAAACTGCTGAAGTCGATAATGACTCTTGACCAGGGTGTTTCAATGGGTTCTTCTGTGATGACTGGGGCTGGGTCACCTCCTGTCATTGTGCATGAATGGCAGTTCCTGATATTCTCCTCCACCATGGCATCCATGCCAGGGAACCACCTTTTGCAGTGGAGTTGTGCTTTGGTTTTCGACATTGGTGACCGACGTGTACCAGCCCAACGACCCAGTCTTGCAGTTGCTTCGGAACCACAATGACATGGCCTCGCAGCACAACGCCGTGGTCCCCTTTTGCTGATTTCACTCCAGACCCTCCATAGCTGTTGCCTCACCTGGTGATCTTCTGCGCTGAGCTCGTGTGCACCATCTAGGAAATGTGCCCATCCTTTGGCGAGCAGAGCTTCCTTGATCTTTACCAGGGTGTCATCCATTGTGATGGTTAGACCAATTTCCGCTAGCGTCACTGCCTTGGGGCATGTTCCCTGGGAGACCATCATAACGAGTGCCTTTTTGTGTTCTTCTTCAGTGGGTGGGAGTTGGAGATGTGTCATATCCGGGTGCCATGAGAGATAATCGGCTGGGTTGTGGGCCACCAGGCGTAATACAACCTTGAACCTGTGAGATTGAAGCTGAACAGTCTACCGTTCTATTCCGGGATGTGCCAACCTTGATCTACCTGTGAAAAAAGGGATTAGCCGCTTGTGATCAGTCACTACTCAAAACTCCTGCCCATAGAGGTACAGGTGGAAGTGCTGGCAAGCCAACTTAGTGGACAGGGCCTATCTCTCGATCTGGACATATCTGGTTTCTGTGTCCGACAGGGCACAGCAGGCGTATGCAACCGGCGCCCACGTGTCACTCCTGCACTCTTGTAGGAGAACGGCTCCCCGAAATATGGGGCTTTTTTTCCGTCTATGACCAACTGAGTGCAGCTTCTAAGGTGAAAGTAGGCCATGACTGTCTTGTCCATTAGGGCGATTTTGATGGCCGGGAATGCAGTGTTAGCCTCTTTGGTCCCCGCCTAGGGAGTTCTGTTTTGCATGAGGGCTCGCAGTGGTTCAGATAGGGAGGCCAGGTTTGGTATAAACCTGACACAGTCCATGGCCATCCCCAAGAAACTACGGACTTCCGTAGGAGTGGTGGAGGTCTGGGCCAACCAATGGCGGTGGCCTTCTTAGGGTCCACTCCCAGCCCCTCTCTCTCTCAAAGACGTACCCCAAGAACTCAATTGACTTTTGGTAGAAGGCACACTTTGCCCTGTGGAGGGCGAGGCCACTTTCTGCCAGGCATTGGATGGTGGCTCGCAGATGCATGTGGTGTTCTTCCAGTGTGTTTGAAAACACCAGGATGTCATCGCTGAGGTTGATGACGCCCTGTAGGCCGAACAGGGTCTCCCTGTTGGCGTTTTAGAAAACCTCAGTGGCCAACAACACCCCGAAGCTCAGCCTCTTGTACCTCCTGAGGCCCACGTGGGTGGAGAACATGGGGATGTTTCGGCTCTCCTGATCGAGCTCCAGCTGATGATAAGCAGCATCAGGTCTAGCTTCGGAAAACCACATGGCCCTGTTAAGGTCTGCCACAATGTTGTCCATCGTGGGTGTTATGTGTCGCACCCTCTTGACGGCCTTGTTGGGGAGGTGCATATCCACACACAGCCAGATGGCCCTGGGCTGTTTGGGTTTGGTGCAATAACCAACAGCGACACCCACAGGGTGGGGCCGGATACACGTTCAATGATGTCAAGGCCTTCGGGTTTCTTCAGTTCAGCTTGTACCTTTGGTCGTAAGTGGAATGGCAATCTCCTGTATATCATGGCTGTTGGTCTGATGGATGGGTCGATATGCAGTTCAAACCACTTTCTTTTGAGGTTACCCAGGCCCTCATACAGTTTTGAGAACTCCTGCAGGATGGCATCAGTGTGGGAGTCATGTACCTGGTTCGCCATAAAGACGAGGCCTGGGTCTCTTTGGTGACATGGAACTTCACCCGTGTTGTGCGCCTGTCACTGGTGACTTCTACTTCCATTGCTCCTCTTAAAGAGGAGCAGGCGTGTCCTGCCATATGGGCAGATTCTTGCTTTTGTAGGAGCGAGTGGAAGTCGTGGTGACAGTCACTCATATTGGTCTGGGTCCATGATATTCACGGATGCCCCAGTGTCGATCAGCGCTTGCAAGGTGTAAATTCTGTGTTAGCATTAGCAGTAGCCATTTCTACTGTCGCGTCCATTTCGTTTTTGTCATACTCATTTTATTCTCTGCTGCTTGCCTTTTCACCCAGCCTGTGTTCTCAACTTTAAGCTGACCTCTCTGACATGGTGAATCTGGTGTACTTGCTGGGTGGCTGCAGCTGCTGGTGCACCTGGTCTCAGATGTTATCAAATGATTGCTTTTTGCCACCATAAACATTCTTACTTCCCCTTCTTATCTGCTGACTGCCTGGTCACCCATCTGCCCTTGTTTGCCTATAGCTATTTCCGTGCTTAAACTCATTTCATCCAGTTTTCCTTCCCATGCGATTAGACTGCAACAACAGTAAATAAGAATGATGGTTTTTGTATTCAAGGACCTTCCTCCCACAACACTTTAGGGTGTTGATTGGACTCAGTCCCGCTCATGAGCGTTTAATAAACTTGGTTTGTTTCACTTCACTCCTGTGCCGATCTCTCTTTTGTTAGTCTTCAGACCCATGGACGAGAGGTGACCCTGCACCAGTGTTCCCTCACGGGGGTACATTTCCATAATTGACACCCAGCACGTGGGGCCCCAGCAGAGACGCGCCGTCTGAAGTAGTCTTGATGGAAGACCGAAATTATTAACAAGGACGCACACTGCGTGAGAAGACCTTTGTCTTTGCAGCCAACGTGAACTTTCTGGTTTTCCTGACTTGACCCTTGGGGTGGTGGCCGGTCTCGACTGGGGCTTCTTTGGCGAATTTGCAGTGACCATTAGTTCAACCAGATATCGGCAGGTGGGAGTTGAAGACTTCTGTTTGGTAAGGTCACTGATGCGGCACTTTTGATTGTTTGGTTTGGGTTTTGTATTCATTCTTTGCAAAGACTGAAGGCAGGTATTGTGGGGATTTTTCTCCTTCTGAAGCTTGTTTGGATAGTAATATTTTACATATATTTGTTAAAACATGCCGGCTCTCAGTAAACTTCGTAAGTGGTGCTGCTGTTGCGGTGCAGGAAATGTTTTGGAACAAAGTCAGCTGGCTCCTCCAGAAGGGACACCAAACAGAGATATGTTTATAAAATATGCTATTTGTCCCAAAATGTATAGCTCATTTTGGAACAAATACACAAAGAAAGAACCCAACCTTATAGAGAAGCAAGTACGATAGAGATTGCCCTAATGCAAATGAAACGAATGCTCCAGAATCCATTGATCAATGCGCCTCAGTAATGTATATGCATTCACAAGGTTTTGCATTTCAAAAATACTGTACTTTGTCCATAAAAGCATACATAGATAGCATGGGTGGATTTCTTTCTATAGGCTCTAGATATTTAGTGCACTAACCTCTTTTGTTGAATTCTTACTTCTAACCTTGTTTCTTTTGTCTTTCTTGGTAGATTTACTCTGTTGCGGCTGTCCAGTGAGCTCGGATATGTGAGAAGGTCTCGAGGGACAGGTAAGCGGAACTCAATGGGCAGTGCCTGATTCCGTGTTGCACATAGGCCTCCAGGAGAGTGGGAAGGGAGAGCGATCCATTCTCTCTCATTGGATGCGAAGCCAAGCACTGCCCGTGGCTTAGGCGTCGTATTTATATTGCGCTCGAACCAAAATGGCCACTGCCAAGTGTCTTCTGAAATCCAGCAAGATTTCAGGAGACACGAGGCACAAACTGCTACTGGTGAATACAAGGACCGCGGAGGAGGAACGTATTTGAAAACATAACTAACATCTATAAAAGGCCCTGGGGAAGAATTAGCAAGCTAGGAGGTGTCCCTGGTATACACCAGAATCGGATTAGTTGCCGAAGCGCTAACTACAAGGCACTTGTTCCTAAACATTGAAGAATATTACCCAGGTGTGGGAACATAACTACGGGTGACGTGGAACCGCAGCCTAACAGGAAAATGATTTATAACAAGAATTATCTTATCCCTCAGCTAGCGGTATCTAAATATAAATCCTCCAGTAGAAGAAATATATTCCTGGACCATGTTTGACATTTTGTCCATTTATATACAGATTCAATCTGTCATACAGAACAGTAAAAAGGAATCTTCCCGCTTGAAACTGTGGACTCATTTGACTAAGCCACACTATATTGAATTTTATTTATTCTTTCAAAATATTTGGATGCACATCACCACTAGTGATCATTCACATTGTTAGTACTCCAAGGAAGTAGGTAAAAATCCCTTATCTCTGTCCTGGGGATTTATTTAGTTAGTTCCACCGAAACGGGTCGACGCTAAGTGTTTCTGAATCCGACCATGAGGAATCACTGGAATGAATTGAGTCTTGCAATCACCAGGATACGAACTTGATGTAAACAGTCAGATCAGTTTATGCAACAGCACCTTTTAGACTGTGCAATAGGGTCTCCCCGTTAGGAACTGTCGTCCCCTTTTCCTACATTTTGAAGTGAAGGTTTTTTACATTGTACACATGTTTTTTTACATTGTATATTGTATGTTGTATATGAATTTCATATTACTGAATGTTTTTCAATGTTGCAAATAATGATGTTTTAATGATGTGATTTTCCTCTTTTTTAATTAATGCCTCCGATGGTATATTTCCAATGTAGTGGCACCTTAGTTTGTGGTAGGAGATATTATTCTATATGTACATTTTATACATGGTGAATTGCTATTCTGAATGAGTTTGTGAACGAGTGTGTTTTAAATTCTGTTTCCAAGGGGAAAACTCTTTACCTGTACTGCTTGGTAGTGCCCTGTTCCCATTGGTTGTGGGTATAATTACTATCTGTACCAGAGATAAGACATGAAGATATATTACATGTAACTAGTATCAGACTGCCTAAGGGCGCCAGGGAATTTCAATAAGGCCAAACATCAGTATATCAGGGTCCAGAGTAAAGCTAGCCCCAGGGAATAGCAACATGGACACATGGGACGTAGCCCAATGCATAGATGATGCAGGGGCGAATCAAGGGAACCCAGGGACATGACACCCTGGCAGCAAACCCAGTGGAAGGGGAGAGCTGCCCAAGAACTGGTTTGGAGTGACCACAAGCGAGGTTTCGCACATTATCATAGCATTACCTCTAAGGTGGGCACAGGGGGATCTCGCCCGGGAAAGAAAGGTTATGCCATTTAGATTTAGGTAGAGAGGGGTTCTGTGGGATTGCTTACAGTTAAGCACACAGGAAGTGCTGTAAAAGGGGTAAGGTTACCTCTGGGACTTTTTAATAGATTCACCAGGGGGTGGCCAGGATTTATTTTTCCCCACATACAGGCTGACACCGGACAGAAATGTTGCAATCCCAGTACCCTACTCAGAACACTCCTAGACCTGTGAAGACTACAAAGAAGTAATGCACTGCTGTCTAAAGAAGATGGAGGCAGACTGAACCTGCTTGCCTTGTACTCAGAACCCCAGAAGTGATTTCAAGAGTCATTTGGCTGACTTTTTGTTTGAGCTACTGGGATACAACCAGCTTCCGAAGAGCTCTCTCCCTGCCGATGCCCAGCTGACCAGTTTCAACTGACTTGCACTGTATCCTGCTAATGGCCTCTGTTGGAGTGAGTCCTAAACCCTAAGTGGTGCCCCCAGGTCCTAGAGACCCTTGGCTGGTATTAGAATGTACTCCTTCTCAAACTGCAAAAACTGGAAATTAGAAACTTTTTGGCAACTTTTTCTCCAAAAAACCAGCGTGAAGTCGGGACTGCCATTGAGCTGAAGACGTCAAATTACCAGCTGTTCTCAATTTGCTGATTTACCCCACTGAAGAAGATCTGAGTTCCAGAAATGTTTCTTAATTCCAAACATAGAGGGCTTCATTGGGACTGACACTGAGGAGCATCCCATCGACATTGAGACCTTCCCGAATACAAACTTCTGACTTTTCCCTTTTCTGATTCCACCTTCATCTATGACCACTCTGGGACCCACTTTTCAGCAACCTGCCATTGTTGAGGTCTGCTTTGGATCCAGCTTGCAGCCTGCCCTGCTGATTACTCATCAACATCCAGTTTTCTCCAAAAAAACCTTTATGCCCCAAGGTAAACTTTCCACTGGGCCCAACTTAGTCCTGCTGCCCATCCCCCCTCAATCGTGGTTGGCCTTAACCTTTGACTTTGACATAGTCTAACACATCCAGATGACTGCACTTGGTTGCTTGAGCTTTTTGGTGCTCTATTTTAATTCTGACTTTACAAATTCATATCTCCGGTCCTCCTTATTAGATTTGTGTTGCTTACATGTCATTTTATTTATGAAAGTATTCTCTATGTTTCTAAATTAGTTAGGAATTTTTCTTGTGCTGGATTTTTAATGTATTACTTTTGCAGCGCTGCATAAATATTTATATTGCCTCTACGTTATTCCTGACTGCTTGTGCCAAGCTACCCGATGGTTAAGCACAGGTTTATTTTGTGACTTTTTGGTTCATCCTGACAAGGATTTTGAATAATATCTGAGGTGGCTTCTCCCCCTCAACTAATACTCCAATCTCTTACAGTCAATAGCATGACTTGCTAAAGCCCATGCTACCTGGGCTCAAGACAGGACTTCTCAACATGCTTTTTTACCACAACCCAGTCCCCAGGTTGTAGGTTGTGGCAGGGTCCATTGCTTGCTGAAGTTGGAACAAACTTCACTTGACAAAAAATAGAGTGTACCATATCAGCCAAACCTTTGCAGAAATCCAGAACCTAATTATCAGTAAAATGCAGAATCCCAGCTGATGGAATGCCAGGAATCCTCAAGCTCTTCCCATCAATATTGCATGTGGTGATAACCGTGTTTTCCTTGGTGTGCTTCTCTTACTGTTTAGAACTATACCAGACATATACTTTAGGAACCACCGATAGGTAATCCCTATTTGCACTTCCTAAATAGCGATTCAGAACATTAAGAAATGCCAAAAACCTTCCTAAATTGGGCACTAAATGCGTGTTAAGAGAGATTTATTCAAATTTGCAGCATAGTGGAGCCGATGATCCAGCAAAGGAAGGTGTGTCAGGATTTGTTCTGCCTTTTGTGCTGGCATTGTGTCTCACAAGATCAGTGTGCATATTCAGCAGAGTTTGATGTGCTAGCAAGCAAAATCGTTAGACGAGATCCTTACCTATGTAAATGATTGTAGTGTTTGCTGTGATGTGAAGGAGACAATGACAAGGGAGAAGTGATAGTAGCTCAGATGGAGTTCTTTAAAAAGGTGAACAAGGAGATTTTCAAGCACCAGGTGATAGTGTGCAAACTGTGCAGGCTGGAAATGGTGGTCCACAAGGTAAAGGTGTTAAGAATGCTTTTACCAGCATTAATAATCTGCAAATAAAAACGGGGAGCTACCACATTTGTGGTAAGAAGGCCACTGAAAACAAACTTGTAGATTTCATTTTATTAGATTTCAAAATGAGTCACAAATGGTTCCTCAAGTGCAGCATAATATGAATCTGATGGCACAAAGTGCAATGATGCAGGCAATGGCCACAGCTTTACTGGCCTCTGTACAGAACATCCAGAGTGTAGGCCAAATGAATGGGGCTAGGCCTTCAGCCTCAGTTATACAACAACCTATGCAAAATAATATGTCAGGATTTCAACCAAATTTTACATTTTAGCCATGGCCACCAGAATATAAATAGCCAAATACTCTTCCTATTTCAATGGTATTGAAGAACACTCTTTAGCCAGTTTTGCTTTCATCATATCACTATCCATTTCCATTACCTGATGGTTCTGGATGATAACTGCAATGACACTTTTCCTCGATCTTCAGTTGTATCCTCGTGATCTCAATCTTAAAATTATTTCCTTTATCTGATTCTGTAGAAGTTGGCAAACTAAATCTTGGGATTAACTTCCTCAATAATAGTTTGGCTACAGTCAAAGAGTCACAACTCCTAATTATATTCCTCGATCCATTTGGAAACCAAACAGATGATCACTAAACTATCTTTGAGGCCACTGCAGGGTGGCATCTCTACACACTTCACCTTCAGCTTTGTGAAAAGACCTTCTAATTTGCCCATGTGACTCAGCTAGCATATTACACATCTTTGACACACATTTTTTACAGCATTTCGAAAATGAGGATAAAACCAATATTTCCTAATTATACTTATCATACCATCACATCCCACATGTGTAAGTCCTTCCACGAATCTTGCCATCTGCAGTAGCACTGAGTCACACGACACATATCTCCTATCAGTTGCTCTCCACAATGAATTTTTATTTTGTTTACATCCTGCTTTATCACAACTTTTCTTTTCATCCTGTAGTGTTTGTGAGAAAGTGCCATCTTTCTTGCATGGTATGCCCCCACTTTTTGCTGAATTGCTGATGTGCTTTGCCTGAATCTGCCCTGGGCTCCTGCCAATCAGGTGCCCAGGGCCTGTGTTCCTTCCATAAAACTGTATTGAAGTTAAAACCCAATTGGCATCTCTGGCCACATGTCAGCCCCTGGTAAATGGTACCCTAGGTACCCAGGGCATTGTGACCAGAGAAGACCCCTAAGGGCTGCAGCACATATTGTGCCACCCTTAAGGGCCCTGCACCTTGACACCCATACCCTGCCTTTGCAGACTGAGGGTCATGGTGCAGACCTAAACAAAGAGTGGACATGGCACACATCCCTGTGTGCCATGCCCACAGACCCACTACCCCGGCATACATCAGTCACCCCTCTAGCTGAGTGCCCTATGCCACTGGTGTGGGCACAGGTGCATGAGCCCTGTGCCCCTACAGTACCCAGGGCCATTCCTGGGCACTGTAAGTACAGTGATGCCGTTAAGAGTATATGGTGCTGGGAGGTTGTCATTACGAACTCCACAGCACCATAATGGCTACACTGAAGACTGACAAGTTTGATATCAAACTTCTCAGCATATTAAACCCACACGGATGCCAGTGTGGAGTTTAATGTAAAATGCACTACAGAGGGCATCTTAGAGAGGCCCCCTGAAACCTAACCTACAATCCACGTCTTGTCTGGGAGGCTTCCTAGGCTGCCACACAACAGACATGTTGCTAGACCCCTGGGTGGAAAGCCCCCGCTCTCCTGGACCTGCAACAATGCATATCCTGGGCGAGGTGCTAGGTCTCCTCCCCCAGGATGGGCAAGGGAAGCTTCAAAGGCATACCACCTTTGTGAGCTTCTCCAGACCACTTGCTGTACTCAGCAACTGGCCCCCACCAGTTCTGACCCCCACTCTGGCGGTAAGACTGGTGGTAAACCCTACATGGGGAAAAGGGGTGTGCCAGCCTGTGCTAACTCCACCCCTCAGATGGGAGAGGCGAGGTGAGGCACAACTCCGGGCTCCGGCCATCTTGAGGATAAGGAACCCTGCCCAATCAGAGATAGGCTCCTGCCCCCCTCCCACAGGACAGGAGCAGGATAGGGGGTGTACTCACCCCAGGACAGGGACCTATTGGTCCCTGCCCTTCCCCTACCTGCAACTCCCCTAAATGTAGTATTTAGGGGCACCCTGAACCTTCTTTCCTTAGATCCCAATTTCAAAACAAGAAAGAAAAATAAGAAGAAGAGACCTGCCTGCAGCTGGTAACAAGAGGATGACACCAACTGACTTGGCCCCAGCCCTACAGGCCTGGTGATCCTTGAACCGGCTCCTGCTAAATCCTGGCGTCTCCTGTGGACAGCAAGGTCAAGAACCCCGGAGGACCTGCCTGCCTTGACCCTCTTAGAAACTGGGACTCCCACGACCAATGGCTCTGCTCAAACAGCAATACACCGGGTGCCAGCCAGGAACTGCAAATCAAGCCCACTCTGCACCCGCCGAGCCCGGCTGTGCCCGAGTATACCCTGAGGATGTCCCCCCGGCGATTCTGACGTGGAATCCAGTGCCCAAGGACCCTCCTCGACAACCCAGACGATGCCTGCAGCCTCAGAACCAGGGACCCTTTCAACCGCGACCAGCAAAGGATAAGATTTCCGGACGTTCAAAGACACCCCTGCACCCGGCACCCCCGGTCTCCTGTGCCCCACTCCGGGGTTCCTACCTACCCTCCAAGATCCCAACTTACCCCTCAAAGTGTTGTTTGCACGAGAAGATCCACCGTCCCGAGCCTGCAACCATTGTTCCCTTTTCAAGATCTCCGTTGAATAACATTGAGCGCCCAACGACTCAAAAGCACCCTGCACCCAGCTGCCCGAGTGCCCATGGCAGTGAAACCGTTGTCCTATCCTACTTCCCCATTTGCCCTGAGCAAGTGACCAGGAGCTCAGCTCCCACAGCCATGTGGCCTGCTAGCCAGCATCCACCAACATAACATTGGGCCTAACTACCTCTGCACCCGGCTGCCCCTGTGCCGCTGAGGGTGTACCAACTGTACCTACCTGACCCTGGAAGATCCCTGAGTCTATGCCCAGTCGAGTACTTACCTAAAAGCCAATAACTCACTTTTCTTCTATAGGCTAACATTGACTGGTTTAACTTGGAACTTCTTTTGTGTGTGGAGTTTTGGAACTTTAAAATATTCATCTAAAATCAGCCAAACTACGAATTCCGATTTACTCACCTGTTATCAGGAGATACCTCAGTGCTGCATCTTTGAGCCCAGTACTGATCCTGAAAAGTAATCCTAACCCTACTTACCAGTAACTTGAATTTCCTTCCATATGATATCATTGCCTGCTTTTTGCTGAAAAAGTTTCTGTGTTGATTTTTTAAACTTACAAATATTTTCAAAAAATCGTGCCAACAATAAAAATGTAATTACTTGCCTGTTTTAGATACAGGTCCCAGTGCTGAACCTAGGAGTCCAGTACTGGATTACAAAAGGAACGTGAACATACCTTACCTGCAAATTGAATTTCCTTCCATAGGATAACATTGGTATTTTCAACAGAAAACCATTCAAATTTTAAAATACAATAATATTCCTTATAAATCACCACTGTTCCAAAATGCTTTTACTTAACTGTTTACAGCTCATGTCCTGGTACTGAATCTAGGATCCAGTCCTGTGGTTAGAAAAGTAATCTACAAAGTAACTCATTGTATTTAATCAGAAATTCCCATTTAGCTCAATGTTGCATTGTGTTTGAAATTGTGTTGCCTATTGCAACAAACTGTAACTATTGCACTCAAAAAGTCTATTGTCTATTTGAAAAGTATTTAACTATACTAACTCATCTTGAAAAAGTATATTTTGATACCTTGTTGGTTCTAAAATAAACCAACTATATCTTTTGATACAAAATGGGCGAATTTGGCGAATTCGCGATCCGCGAACTTGCGGATTTGCAAATTCGCGATCCGCAAAATTCGCGAATTTGTGCGAATTTGCGGATTTTTGGTTTTTGCGTGTTCGCGGGGTTTTTTGCGTGTTTGCGGGGATTTTTGCGTGTTCGCGGGCCGCTTGCATAGCGAAGTTACCCATGCAGTCGTTTATGGGAGAGGGAGAGAGAGATAGATAGATAGATAGATAGATAGATAGATAGATAGATAGATAGATAGATAGATAGAAAGAGAGAGAAAGAGAGGGGGAGAGAGAGAACGAGAGAAAGAAAGAGAGGCCGGATCTCTGAAGGGCCAGATTCCTGAGTTGCCCCTACAGAACATACAGCTTTTTATTTTTAGCAAAATGCATATGAAAATTGTGCTGTAAAGGTCTCTTTTAGTTTAACCCCTCCTGACAACTCAAAATGGGTGTATTTGCCATCCTCTCCCTTCTTCCTGTTTTTTATATCTGTAAGTGCTTCCTGATGAGGTTTAATTCCTTGGACAGGTGCCTCGTTGCCTACTTGTAACTATTCTCTGACCCTGCTTCAAGGGTCAGAGCAGGGTCAGAGAATAGTTGCAAGTAGGCAACGAGGCGCCAGGAAGCAATTAGCAGCAGGTGTCCAAGTTGAAGTTAATTTGTTTGTAACCCTTTTGTGAAAGGTTACAAAGAAATTAGGTTCAACTTTTGCACCTGCTGCTGTAACCCTTGCTTGGCTGAAAATTCGTCCCCGCTGATTCGCGGATTTTACCGCGATTTCGCGGGATTCGCGGATCGCGAAATCGCGGAAAATCCGCAAATTCGCCCGCGAAACGGATTTTATGCCCACCCTTAATAGAGTTCAGTTCTTGAGTGTGTGAGACCATTTGCTGACTGGGTGTGTACAACAAATGCTTTACACTGTCCTCTGATACTGCCTTACTGCTCGACCAAGCTACCACTTTAGAGAGTAAGGTTATATCTAACTTTTGCCTCTGCCAAACCTCTGGGGACTGGGGACTCTATACACACTGTACCTTACTTTGGTCCAGTATATATAGAGCCACTTTCCTACAGTGTTACAATTTGAAAATTCCTAAGTTCTTCAATTGTTTGAACTAACATTAATAGAAAATTATTTACATTCTGTTTCTAAATTCTCTTTTGATGGCAACGTACTAGACATACAAGTACAGCATTTTGCAACAAAGTTGTTGTCTAACGAAGCCATCTCATCACCACTCATGTGTAGCACATTTAACAGCAATTTTTACTTTGGCAATTTTAATGCATTGAGTAAATCCAAAATTTTTTGGGCGTTCTTTCGTGGGTTGTCAGCAGTAGCCATGACACCGTGCTGGGACCAAGTTGCCCAAAGTCATGAACCACTACCAAACCATATTGACTATCAGTGTAGACTATAACACTCAAACCATTGGCCATGTAGCATGCTCTTGAATTGGCAATCAATTCTGCTAATGGTGCTGAAATTACATTACACAAATATGATGCAGCCACAACTTTGTCAATGTTCAAACTTCATATGCTGCTCAAAGAATTCCATGCTGGTCCCTTAGACAAGAACCCTCCACAAATCAAACCAGCCAACTCGATTGGTATATCTTGGATACAAGGGGCCAGATGTAGGTAAATCATATTTACCGACTCTTAAATACCGAATTTTACCGATTCGGTATTTAAGAGTCTGTAAATATGAAGGGGGGAGATGTAGGTAATGCCAATTTAAGAATTACCTAATCGGTAGGATTCGGTATTTACCGATTCAGTAAATACCGAATCGGTATTGCCCATTGATTCCTATGGGCCATGAAGCCCATAGGAATCAATGGGCAATACCGATTCGGTATTTAACGAATACCGAATCCTGCAAGGGTGCAGCGGGTGTCACTTTGACACCCTCTAGCACCCCAATTCCGGACTTGTGTGCCATGTGGCACACAGACATGCCCTAAGGGCATGCACACCTGAATTCGGTATTTTACCACCCAATTGGATTGGGTGGTAAAATACCGATTCTGAAGGGCCTGTGACACTCTTAGGGGTGTCACCTACATGTGGATTTACCGAATCGGTAAAATTACTGATTCGGTATTTTACAGAATCGGTAAATTTACCGATTCGGTACATATACTGATTCTGTAAAATGATGGCCCCTACATGCCAAATCCT
The DNA here is from genome assembly GCF_964263255.1 of Lissotriton vulgaris. Taxonomy (NCBI): domain Eukaryota; kingdom Metazoa; phylum Chordata; class Amphibia; order Caudata; family Salamandridae; genus Lissotriton; species Lissotriton vulgaris. The sequence goes on from NC_141694.1 coordinate 1,217,169,696, forward strand.
AAATACCGGTCGGTAACGGCCTAAATCGGCCGTTACCGACCGGTATTTTCTCTCCTACATCTGGCCCAAGGTCTTGATTTGGTGCATAATTCTGTTACATCAATACAAACATCGTAAACAATTCCATCATCCGGTTACTCAGCATCTTTCTCAAGCAAAGAAAAGAGTGTGGCAGGATTCAGGATATTACGATGTTTAATAGAAATGTTCTCAACCACCAACAAAATGTGTGCATGCTTTGTTAAGTGGCTATTTGTGAGGTACTGAGTGCTTGTACAAGTCAGTAATGTTTCAGTTGAATGTGACACCAACTGCCAAGTGTGTACTACTGCCTTACTCTGAACAATTGCCAAAGCTGTAGCAGCAATGTTTTTACTGCAACGCATATCACTGGATGGGGGACTGGATGCAAATGAGGCACATCTGCAGCTATTCGATCTAGTGTTACAGATAAATATGTAATTGGTCTTCACAGACCCATGCTGCTTTTTCAGAACTGAAAGTGTGCACCCTTCTTTTTTCTGATAAAACAAATAAAAATCTCTCTCATAACTAGGCATTCTTAGAGCGGGCATGGTGAATAATGAGTATCTGATCTCTAGTAAGGCTTGCATGCATTCAACGTTCCAGAGTAATAGATCACCTACATCATTGTGCGTCAGTCTCTATAGAGGCCTTGCAATCAAGGAAAAGTTTGGAATCTAGTGATGACAGTGGCCACCATTCCTAGAGTAATCTTTACTTCTCCTTATTTAGTTGTTGGACTCATTCTCAGAATCACAGAAATAGCAGTACTGCATATTAGCAGATAACACTTCAAGCCAAACGATTTAATAATGCAATTGTGCCCATCTTATAGGTCTCTTATGTTTTAGCTGCAATCATCCAATCAACAATGTTCTGCTCCTCAAGTCCTACCATGTAATTCTCTTAGATTGTATCACAAAGGTGCATATCACATTTGGTCTGTCTCAATCTAAGTGTTTCATGAATTCTATTTTTAGATGAATTCACTTGCAAGTCTTCAGCCAATTTCTTACGTTTTTCATATGCATGACGGCACCTTTTCCTGCTTCTGTGTCCACAAACACCAATTTATCTTTATTGTATGTTGACACTTGAAATTCATGTTTGCACCATTTCTTCTAACTTCTCTAGAAGATTAAAAATATTAATTTCCACCATTTTCATCTCCCTTTGTGAAGATGCCTCTGGTTCATCTCTCCATACACTCTGCACTCCTGCTCCCACTTTTTGCACTTGCACATAGGTCGCATTACATGGGGGTGTATTTTTCAATCAACAAATAATCAATGAACCCACGTTCTCCATCGGAATCTCTCTTAATCTCACTCTCTGTTTTATTTATTTTTATTTTTTATTTTCTTGTTTTTTTTGTCTGAATCAGCAGCAATTCCTGTAAAAACACCTGCAGTCTCTAACACATTCTTACGTCACTCACTCTGCCATTAATGCATTCTTGCAACCAAGCACTTATTTACAGCATTGCCACTTTGACTTCTCGATTCAGAAAAGGGGGTGGTGATGGACAGAGTATCTGAATTAAGCAGAACACTCCTACCCAGTCTAAAGATCAGGGCTTGATCCATCACCGTTTTTTAGCTCACTGCACCATCCCAGCTCAGAACCTGGCTACATGCAAATTAGTCTGTCCCTAGCCCAGTGCATCATGGGAACAGAGCAGACCAAACTACCAAGCCAATTCTTATACTGGGAAGGAAACAAGCTTCCCGGGACCGGTTTCTGGCATTTCAGCTGTCTTCGGCCCGGCTTGCTTGAATCCTGATGGTGCAGTGAGCAAGGGACTCACATCTGAGTATATCCTTCCATGCTTATGGTGGACAAAACGATTCAGAAAAGGGGGTGGTGATAGACAGAGTATCTAAATTAAGCAGAACACTCCTACCCAGTCCAAAGATCAGGGCTTGATCCATCACCGTTTTTTAGCTCACTGCACCATCCCAGCTCAGAACATGGCTACATGCAAATTAGTCTGTCCCTGGCCCAGTGCATCATGGGAACAGAGCAGACCAAACTACCAAGCCAATTCTTATACTGGGAAGGAAACAAGCTTCCGGGGACCGGTTTCTGGCATTTCAGCCGTCTTCGGCCCGGCTTGCTTGAATCCTGATGGTGCAGTGAGCAAGGGACTCACATCTGAGTATACCCTTCCACGCTTATGGTGGACAAAACGATTCAGAAAAGGGGGTGGTGATGGACAGAGTATCTGAATTAAGCAGAACACTCCTACCCAGTCCAAAGATCAGGGCTTGATCCATCACCGTTTGACTTCTCAGCATTTTCTGATGTGATTTCTTATTGGCCACAAAATCCTATTAATTTAGTGCTTCAAACTTTGCAAGTCCCACCTACAGTGTATCTCAAACATAACTGATTTTTAAGTCATGGGGGAACATGGATCATGCACATGCGCTGTGACCTAGACCTGTCTCAAAGATTGCAGTTTAGTTGGACCGTGAAGGTCGCACAAACCACTACCCTCATGAGTGTGGGGGTGGCAGCATACCATGTTTTAGTAAGAATTATCAGTATTATGAACAGACCTTTTTGCCTGTGTCACTGGAGTGATGCCTGTCAGCCCACTCATTTAAAGATCAGCTGCTATACACCTAACTATGCTTTGGAGTACACGGTGTTAGCATGTTGGTCTGTGTAGCACACATGTGTGCATGTATGTGCTATGATGTATGTCTGCCTGTGATTGGTATAGTTCATAGGACCCTGTGGATTCAACATTGGAAACCATAAGTCAGAGGCGTAAGGAAACCCCAGGATGCCCCCTGCAAGGCATAGTAGGGGGCCCCTCCCACTACCCATACCCCTTGAGCTGACAAGCTGAGGGTGGTGGCCCTTTATGCACAGAGGACTGGGGGCCTCCCTCACCACGGGGGCTCAGGGGTGTCCGTTACGCCCCTGTCTAGAGTCTTGAGGAAGCATATCAATGCCAACATTTCTAAGAGTTAAACTATATTTAAGGCCACTGCAGGGTGGCATCTCTACAGACTTCACCTTCAGCTTTGTGAAAAGACTTTCTGATTTGCCCACGTGACTCAGTTGGCATATTACACAGCTTTGACACACATTTTCTACAGCATTTCGAAAATTAGGATTAAACCAATATTTACAAACTGTACTTATCATGCCATCACATCTCACATGAGTAAGTCCTTCCATGGATTTTGCCATCTGCAGTAGTACTGAGTCTCACTACACATATCTTCCACCAGTTGCTCTCCACAATTCATGTTTACCTTGTGTATATCTTGCTTTATCACAACTTTTCTTTTCATCCTGTAGTGTTTCAATTTGAAAAGCCTAAGTTCTTCAAGTGTTTGAACTCATATTAATAGAAAATTATTTACACTCTGTTTCTAAATTCTCTTTTTATGGCAACGTACTAGACATACAAGTACAGCATTTTGCAACTCCATCTGCAAAGTTGTTGTCTAATGAAGCCATCTTATCACCACTCATGTGAAGCACATTTAACAGCATCAATTTTTACTTCGGCAATTTTAATGCATTGAGTAAATCCAACATTTTTGGGGCGTTCTTTCGTGGGTTGCCAGCTGTAGCCATGACACCCTGCTGGGACCAAGTTGCCCAAAGTCATGAACCACTACCACACCATATTGACTATCAGTGTAGACTGTAACACTCAAACCATTGGCCATGTAGCATGCTCTTGTAATGGCAATCAATTCTGCTACTTGTGCTGAAATTACATTACACAAATATGATGCCGCTGCAACTTTGTCAATGTTCAAACTTCATATGCTGCTCAAAGAATTCCATGCTGGTCCCTTAGACAAGAACCCTCCACAAATCAAACCAGCCAACTCGATTGGTATATCTTGGATACAAGGTCTTGATTTGGTGCATAATTCTGTTACATCAATACAAACATGGTAAACAATTCCATCATCAGAACATATTTTAGGAAAGAAGAACCAAGCTGTCTTGTGCACCTCAAAAGGGTTCTTTGATTCTGAAAAGGTCACTGGTCAGTGGGGCTACTCACATCTTAGAAAGGAGATGGGACTGATAAGGGGATCATAGGGACTTAGGCGGAGGGCCTTTGTAACAATTCAATAGATATATACCAGTGAGGCTGAGATCCAGGTGCGATCCTTTAGTCACTTTCTTGGTCTATGTTGTGGGGCTGTCAAGAGTTGAGTCATTTTTGCTGTGAGTGACTGCTCCGTGGACAAAGGGCAGGACAAGGAAATGGGTAACTCCATCACCGCACAATCACACACACACAATATGAACTTCAAAGACTAAGACATGAAATCACATTTGTGTCTCGAAACCATTTTAACAAGGGGAGCTTAAGCTTCCAAAAATTGTGAAACTGGAGCTGTACTTGAGCATGTAGAAGCTCCACAATACTTCTGCCTGTTGCAACCAGGTCTGCTAGTCTCCCTGCTGGGTGAGGGGACATGGACCAGCAGAATCAAGACCACTTGCCCTGGAAACAGGAGCACCGGCACATGCCTGCCTGCTGAGACCAGAGAATGCTGGAAGGAGGCGTAGAATGCCTTGAGGGAGTAGGATCTAGTGGGGATCCTGTTGAGTGGATCCCTGAAGCCGAGTGGAGCACCAGCACATGCCTTCCTGCTGAGACCTGAGAACACTTTAAGGAGGCGTAGAATGCCTTGAGGGGGGGTGAGATCTAGTGGGGATCCTGTTGAGTGGATCCCTGAAAACGAGTGTGACATTTGGATTCACTTTGAGGACTTTAGCACTGATCAGTATGTCAACCTGAATGCTGCTGTTCATGACGGCCATAAGCCAGGTGGGGACCATGTGAAGATTAAGGGATGTCATCCTAGTGCATCACTGTGACAAGATGTGGGCCTTTGCCTGCGCAGTGTTGTGACCGCAATGAAAACCCAGGTGGTAAGAGGCAGTGAAAACTGCTAAATGCTCCATCCACCATGGGAAAGGACTCCCACAGCAATGGGAGTATTTTATTTTTTATTTTCAAAAAGATAATCCAGTTTTGGTAATTCTTTTTTAAAGCCAAAAAGAACATCGTTTTGTGCAGTGCTCCTCTTGATGGCTACAATTTACTCATCTCCTGGTGGTAAAATGGCCCGCCAGCCACAATCTAAATTGGGCCCTGGGGCCTTTAAATAGTAAAATAACTGGAAAAGGAAATTACATCAAACATCACACAACAGGAAACATAATGCATTTGGAAAAACAGAAGGAAACCAAGGGAGGAAAGCCATGAAGGAAAGGGAAAAGAAAAGAGAACAAAAACCTGATGTGGACTCACTGCAGAGTTGAAGAGAGAAGGAGATGCTGCCAGAAGGCAGGAGCGCAAGAGAAAACAGGCCCAGGTGCTAGACTCCCCATTCCCGCTGCTGCAGAATTTGTATGGCAGCTTCTGTGCTCCCCGTAGCATGGAACCTCACAGTGTACAGGGATTCTCAGGCGCCAAGATGTCAGAGAAACCACTCACATCTACTCTCTCTCTCTCTCTCTCTCTCTTTCTCTCTCTCTCTCTCTTTCCCTCTCACTAGGTCTCTCTGCACACCATCCTAATCCAATCCTTTCCCTCTGCCCCCTATGCTAGCCTTCTTCACATCTTCTATTCTTCTCTGGACAACTCTTTATACTTAATGTCTTTTCCCAATTCAGTCATGCTTACATAAACACCTCTCTCCCTCTAAATATTTGTCATACACATGTGTCTGTATGTGCTATGATATATGTCTGCCTGAACAAATCTGGGCAGAGATTTGGCCAGTCTGTGCCTCTCTACGCTATGGAGTTAAAATGGCAGATGGATGCTGGAGCAGGGGATAAATGGAGGAAGTTACACCCAAACCCCTAAGACTGCACATTTTACTCAGCCTTACCTAAGACGTAAGCTCACCTCGACTACTTCTTGGGAACACCCGCTTCACTGGAGGGGACAGTGGACATGGAGATGTGTCCATGGCTTTCTCAGACCATGCCCCCATTTCTATCAGCCTTAGTTTTCCTGAAGACAAAAGGGCCTCTGGCTCTTGGAGACACCAGGATGCCGTACTCTAGAATGAAAACAACGAAGCCTCCATAATATGGCCATAACCCAATACATGGCTGAAAACGATGAAGGTGGGGTGTCATTAGGAGCATTCTCTGAGATACCTTTCAAGCTGTAATCAAAGAGTAAGTGGTAGCTATATCAGCCAATGAAAACAAAATCTGACAAAAGAACAGAGCTGGAAAGAGCAGTAAACAATACACAAATGCACCTGGGCACCTAGAGTTTTGCAGTCACTAACTGCTGCTCAGACTCGGCTACTGTTACTTGAACAAGTCAGGGCGGAATATGCTGTAATTAAGGTAGAAAATTAACAAAGGATTGAATTCCTAATCAACAAGAAGGGCACTTAAAAAAGGAGAGGGAGCAGATAACCAAATATTTCATGGACTTCTATAAATACCTCTAAACCACACAGGGCCTGCCCTCCATAAACATCAAAACTATACTTTTCCCAGACAAACCTACTAACTGTCCTGCCCTCAGGCTGACGGCTTAGATGAGCCTATTAGGGTCACAGAGGTACGTTTGGCAACTGCTAGTCTAAACCAAAGAAGGCTCTGGGCCTAGACAGGTGCTCCCCTCCTTTTAAAAAACCTTCTGCCAGACCCTCACCCTCATCCTTACTGACTTATCCCATTCATCTGTGGACAAGGGTGCTCTTGCCCCTTCTATGCTCAGTTCATCCATAAAAGTCCTTCCTATGCCAGTTAAGGACACCTCCCAGTGTGGCTCCTACAGGCCTATATTACTTTTCAACATTGACACTAAAATATTTACGAGCATACTGGCAGCTAGACTTAATCAGTAAAAGAGGGTCTGATTGCCCCGGACCGGTATGGATTAATTCCAGTGAGAAGGTGGACAGACAACACCAAAGGATATTACCTGTTTTATTAACGCCCACAGATCCTCAAATAAAGTACTCTTTTTTGCTATTAATAAAGAAAAGTGGTTTAATAGTGTTAATTAGCCTTGCCTTATGGAGAACATCATAGAATTTGGACTCAGAATTAAGTTCTGGCAATGGGTAAAGACACAGGGCCTGAAGCAACTACAAGATCAATACCCTGAGCAACCGTGAGAGCACCTTTAGAACAAACCACAGATGTTTAAGAAACTCTCTAGACTCTATGACATTTCTACAGAGTCTTCTCTAAGTTGATGTTTGTAGCTGATCCTCCTCAATTTTTTCAGCTTCCTTCCTACTATTGACCACCCCCATATCGCTTAGCTTTCGCTGATACTCTCTTTGGCTAAATATCAGACATCACTATTAATTACCCAAACCGCAGCACCCTACGGTAACTCAGCACCTAGTTAGAAAAGGGAGCACTACATCACACTTAATGTTTCCCTGCTAACATTGAAACAGTGGACTCCAATCAACTAGTCACAGGGCCAACCCATTTGTCAGCTCAGGCTGTTGGTGTTAGTCTATCAAATCATCATGAAGGAGAATGGACACTTGTAACTACTAGACCGTCGGTTAGAATGAATCACCCTCATAAACGCAGTGTCAGATGTGCGGTATATATCTTTTATCTGCCCCACACTCGCGCTACGGCATTATCATTGGGTGTCCAAATACGTGCTAAATGCCTGCCTCATCCAGAGGCAACCTCTGGTTTCGGTAGTAGTGTCCAGAGATAAAATAGGAGGGGGGCATCCTCAAAAAGAAAAAACGAAGGGAGAGGAAAAAGAATATAAGAAACAGAACTTCTCCACCAGTAAACTTTAATAAAAAGGGTGAGGTTATGTTGTTAAAATATTGTTGGTATAACTCGAGGTCGAGTTATTGGATCTCTTTATACCATATGATTGACAAGGTCGACATGTTTCTGCTCCTTACTGCCCAGCCGGGTCTACGGAGCATTTGTCAGGACAAACAAAACATACAACAAATTTGTTACTTACACAACTTGTGTAGTAATTCAGAAAATGTTGGTTTTCCTCTCCCTTCGTTTTTTCTTTTTGAGGGTGCCCCCCCCCCTATTTTATCTCTGGACACTACTACCGAAACTAGAGGTTGCCTCTGGATGAGGCAGGCATTTAGCACGTATTTAGACACCCAATGATAATGCCGTAACGCGAGTGTGGGGCGGATAAAAGATATATATACCGCACATCTGACACTGCATTTATGAGGGTGATTCATTCTAACCGACGGTCTAATAGTGACAAGTGTCCATTCTCCTTCATGATGATTTGATAGATTGAAACTAGGGAAATGAATGGACCAGAAATCCTCCTCCCTACCTGTTGATTACCTGTGGGTGTTAGTCTACAGAAGGACTTATCTCAAGTCAAAAGAAACAGCCTCACTTCGTGGCATGATCAGCATTACATCTACTTAAAACTAACCTCTCCAGGATATCACTGCCACCAATAGCTTCTAGTAGATGCTCCTCTTTCAAGGACTCAAAAAGAAACTAAATCAAAACCTTTTTCAAAGCTAAAGTTGCCGCTACATAAACTCTGAAACCTGCAATGTCCATAAAAGTAATTCCACCAATGGTTGTCAAATGCTTTCAACACGCCTTCAAAACAATATTTAATTGACTACATGGCCAACAGGTGAAATGATCCAACATGTAAAACTACGTAAGCCAGTAGCCTTGAAAGACAATAGAACAAAATGTTCAACAGAATATAAAGAACATCCATTGAGAAAGCTAAGAGATGCCACTACTAAAAATGCTTTGCTGAAACTGCACGCTGTATGCTCTACTAGAGAGCTCTTCAAAGTACTCCCTGAATTCCAAAATCCATTGTGCATGTCCACTATCCTAGTAAACACTTAGACGCTCTGTAACTCCTTGGTAGATTGCTTCATAAAAATCGGATAGCGTTAAAACACATTTTCCCTTAAAAGCTGACAGTAACAGCCCATGACTGCAAACATCACTATCTCACCTGCACAACACTATTTTCCTTCAACCTGTTAATAATAAACTAAACCAATGTACTACAGTTGTAATGACTAGGAGTATCTTCAGTACGTCCATGTCCTCAAAAGAAACAAAAAAGATATTCTTCAATGAACCTCTACTATCATACTGACAAGAGCAATCATCAAATAATTTCTCTTAATTGGTGAGTTGCAGAGTTACCTCAAAACATCCTATATAAACCCATATTAAAGAAGCAACAATTTTCAAAGACCATCCTTAGGTGAACTCATTGAAAGAAGTTTCCTCACAGATCTCCTGCTACATTGAAAAAAACAAATTCCTCTCAGACAGACAGACCAGGAAATATGGAATCAGCACTTATTTCCATCTGGAATGACCTTAGGATCACTGTGGATTCTGATGGGGTTACAGCAGCACTCCTACGTGATTTATCATAAGCACACAACTATCACCATCAACTGCTGGTGATAGTATGAAGTGACACAGAAATCCAGGGAATGGTATTCAGCTAGATAAAATCCTGACTGACCGATAGAGCACAAAATGTCACATTTCTTCTGTTTTGCGTGTCACCAATTACCACTAAGGTAGATGCCCCTCAAGGCTCAACAATACTCCCTTCCCTCTTTAAATGTGTAACTGTCCCCAATCCCTGGCCTCGTCAACTCCATCAGGCTAACCTGCTACAACTCTGGTAATTTATACAAAGATAATTCTAAAACTCGATCAGAGAATCTTGACAATTGGAGAGTGCAAAATGGCAATCGATCATTGAATAGTAGATAACCATCTTAACTCTTCGAATATTCACCTGTGTGACTTGACAAAATGAGTCCCAAATTGGCCCGATACTTGGAATTAGGACCACCAGCAACTACACTGAGGCTGTGAAGAACTTTGATGTGATCCTGGCCTACAACTCCGTCCTCCAAACTCAGAGGTACTTTATTTAGGATGAGATTGATGAGAAGTATCTTCCTTGATGCAGGCATCAATAGAAGCAGCATTTGATTATGGAAATAAACTGTAACTCAGTTTTCCTAAAATATTACCAGCACAGCTACAATCAATCCAGAATGAGTCGGCCTGACAAGTCCTGAACCTGAGCAGGGAGTACCATGTTATACTGGCCTGCAAAGCACTAGACTGGTCACAGCGATCCGTGGGACAGAAACATTTTCAGACAAGACTCAAATGGTGCAATCAGAAAGAGAAACGCAAACCCACACTATCCCTTGCCCCTCTCATCCCTAGTTATAGAAGAACCAACTGGAAGGAGCTGCTTCTCTGTTGAGAAATGCAAGTTCACTTTGAAATCACTCCTGAAGGGAATAGGATAATCAGCAGCCATTTATAGTGAGGAAAACCAATGAAGATCAAGCTGTTCCCAAAATCATGACTCAGATACCTCTCAGTATAAAAGTCACAGAGGAGTTGATTTACAAAGGACCTCCGCACTTTTGTTGGAGGCCCCACAGTTGTGACAGGGGGGGCTGCTCTTGTGGCGGAGTCCCTGCAGTCGTGGCAGGGGGGCCTGCACGCGTGGCGGCAACACCGCACTCATGGAGGGACTTCCGCACTGCAGTTACTCATTGCGGTGGTCCCGCCATGAGTGCTGGGCCACATTTCTTGCGTTTTGCGTGTCACCAATCACCACTGAGGTAGATGCCCCTTAAGGCCCTGACCGTGGGGCCTCCTTCATGAGTGCAGAGGACCCTTCTGAATCGGCTCATGTGTGTGTACGTACAGCACAAATAAGGATCCCCCAACCTCCATCTGCATACGTCTCCACACATCAAATGCAACTAAATGCTGCTGAAGCAGGTTTGAGTCCAATTCCATGCCTCACGCAAAACACCAACACATTTTTCCAAAACAGAAGAAATGTGACATTTTGTGCTCTATCGGTCAGTCAGGATTTTATCTAGCTGAATACCATTCCCTGGATTTCACAACACCAAAACACACCTCTCAACCAACCCTCAGTTTCACAATAGCCTGTCGGGCATTCTGTTACTGTAGCACTTCCAGATGAGCTGGCAAATGCCACAGATCTACAATACAAAAGCCATAGAATCAACCTGTGTCTGCTTTGTGCTGTTGACTAACACACAGCAGGATAAGGGCACCTTTGGCGTGGGGTAGTTGACAGTTATTTGGATGCCATTATGAAAGGAATACGTGGCACTGGAAAGTACTGATCTAATGACTACTCATTTCCTGTCAGAGCCCTTTGCCAGAATCCAGATGACAGCCTGAATACTTTCATCTGAGAGAGGAATGTCCTTAAACAACCTACATTATGGTTTTCAATGCACAACTCTGTTTAGCTGATGCCAGCCTTTTTAATAACATCATTAAAGTACTTGGATGAAAAGTAAAGTGTTGTTCCGCCTAGAAACACTATGATTAATATTTTATTATTGTGTTTTAAGCTTTCTGGCAGATACAAAGCTGGAATAATGAATGTGTGGCAACTTTCTACCAAAAAGCTTAAAGGAGTGTTTTTCCCCACCAGGCCCATTCTTGGATTAATTATATGCTTTTACTTTGGAGTACTTTCATGAAATGAATTCAAGATTAATCAAAATATAACCACCCAATCCAATTGTTTTACACACTACATTGTCGCACGCCTCAGTGTAACACATGGGCCATTTACTATGTTGGCTTAATAATTTGCAAGGGGCTCGAAGTGGCCTGATGTAATCTTTTACACCTTTAACAATGTTGGCTTTTCAGCGGAAAACTGAACATGAACCCATGTGCTACTAAAACTCCAGAAGAAAAGGGCAATTCCAGAATTGGACGAGGTAGGCTCACTCACATAATGTGACATGCTTCATCATTTGCCACCTCGTTTCACCCTTGTACAGTGGTACTGCCAGGGAGGACTTTGCTTCAGGAGGGGCTGGCCTGAGGGAGATCTTGGAAATTACTTTTTTTCCTGGATAAAATACTTGGTCTCTAAGTTAAGAAAGCCTTAGGATAAACCACAAAGTATCCTTTATTCAGCTGGAGACATTTACGGTTATTATGACCTATGTGCGTCACTGAATTGGAAAATCTATCATGCCAACATGTTTCTGCCTATTAGCCTAAAGGTCTAAAACATTCTTCATGGCGAAATCCATGTGTCCCTACACTACTGTAGCGTTAGTGCAGAGTTCCATAGAAAATATGTTGAGAGGACCTACCTCTCTTTAAAAACTCCAGGTGTATTAACCTAAAGGAGTAAAAGGGGAAAATAGCAAATGGAGATTATTGTAGCAGTGGTAGTAAAACGAAATCCATTGTGAGGCTAAAAACTGGTATGGTTTCCCATTATGAAAACAGTAGAGGGCTGCATTCTGACAGCTCCCCACATTTAAAAACTTGACTTAAAAGACAATAACAAACATGAAATAGTGGCATTTGAAACCCTCATTCACAACACATACACAGGTGAAAGACAACACACATAGGTTTAGGGAACCAAATAGTGGTCCCAGAATGGTTCCTTTACCTAGTTTATGAATGCTAGTTGTCACATAGTCTGTTCGGGGTAGGTACCTCCAGTTTGTCACACTCTATAGGGTGTGATCCATAATGCTGAGGAAGGAAAAGTAGGAACTTAAATTGAGAACCCATATTGTTCTCCTGTCTCCACTATCATATGCAGGAGGCAGTTTTGGGTATGTACCCTAATGGTGATATGAATGTTGTTCTCAAAATCACAATTATGACAGAACAACTTACTTCATCAAAATAGTGCGCCCACAATGGTCCAACCATGCCCCATGGAACAATCAACTGGTACAAACACAGCTGTGGTGACCATTGCCGCAATTTCAAGCCCCAAAAAATGGATGTATATTTTCTGATAATTTGCTTGTTGTAATGCTCAAACTGCATCACCTGAGTAATTCCTCGGTGCTCAGTACACTCCGGAGCCCAGGACTGAAAACTTGGCCCTGCTCACTGGGCACGTTCATGCCCATGTTTGAATTTATTGTTCCTATACACATTGTACACCGACCTGGATCTCACTCCCTTCGTGGGGATCCAGGGCGGGTGGCAGTTCTGCTATCGGGCTCTAGCTTCAGTCCTCGCTATACAGCCTGTCACGTGACCGTATCAAGAGACGCGTGGTACGTTTATGTGAAGGCCAAGTGTCAGCCTTTTCCATTATCAGAAAAATGGAGTCCATATCCCAGAGTGAATGGTGATCCATAGATATGGATCACAAAAAAAATGAACAGTCCACTCTCAGAGTATAGAGGAAACCCACCAAGCACCTACATGGAGGGTCGAGATGGTTATAACATATACACCTGTTTGAGACTCAACTTGAGTACATAATGATTAATAGCAGCTTACTGTTCTTACCAAATTTAGTCTATTTTTGCTACCTAGTGCACCCCATGGAATAGCATCATTCAATCCATGGATATCAGTGTGGAGGTGGAATACCCATCATTGTTCATATTTCAGAAATGCTTTGCTTATGTCTGTTTTTCTTTGCTCCAATGTCTCAACTATGTACCACTCAATGTTATCTACCTTGCGTTGTTGTTGAATGTATTGTCTGGTCAATTTGGTGTTATCTTTTCTTCATCTGATCGTGTTCCAATACTCTGTTATACAATCACATATTTTCCTGATGGTCATCCCAATGTAAAGGAGCCTGCATGGGCACTATAGGACATATATCACATTATTAGTGTTACAGTTTGTCCAGTGTTTAAGTGTCCACAGAGTGGCTAGGCCCAAATCTAGGGACTTATGGGTAAATTAAATGTGCCAATCAGGAATATACCAATGTTACCATGTTGAAAAGAGGTACATGACCACTTTTACCACTAGTTAGAAGGGGTAAAGCGCACAGAGTTCTATAGCCAGCAAAAGTAGGATTCAACAAAAAAGCTAACAATTTGTGGTGACCCTACAAAGTTCCAACAATAATCCTAATAAAACACAGTAGTAAACAAGCTAGTACACTCTGGTAAACACGTTTGCACAATCATATAATGTCAACATTAAAATAGTGGCTTGCCTCTGGCTCAGCTAGAGATTGCTGTGACTAGCTCTGGTCCCACCAGGATGCAGGCTGAGAGCTGAATTTTCCAAGGAGAGTAGCGATGTACACCAGTGTGGAAAGTGGTTGTACAGAGCCAATAGTATCTTGAAAGAATAGATGCAGGTAACACTAATTGCACTGAGGATCAGATGAATGAGGATAAGGAAGTTGTAAATGTAGGAGCAAGGCAACAGAGACAAAGGGAATGGGAGAAAATAGTAAAGTGTGGGGCTGCAATATTGTATGAGGAACTAAACAATAGCATATATAGTCAAAAAACTGGGATTTGTTTCCAGATATCTATACATTGTGCAGGTCAGCCTTTTTTTTTAGTAATTAAACCACTATCACCCAAAAAATATCACCTTTACCCAGGAAGTGAGGATAATGTGTTGCCATGCTAGTTTCCACCTCCCGGTCCTTCAGATCACGCTATTCTGAGGCAGGTCTGGACATGGGAAAAAGTAAAGATAGATAGATAGATAGATAGATAGATAGATAGATAGATAGATAGATAGATAGATAGATAGATAGATAGATAGATAGATAGATAGATAGATAGATAGATAGATAGATAGATAGATGTTATATGTATATGTGTGCGAATAGAAATTGAAAAGTTAATAGAAACAGATGTGAAGGGAAGGTCAAAACTGTTGTTTTAGTCACAATAAATTTAATAATAGAAAAACAATGTTATTGTAAAGAATGTTTTTGCAGAAGATGTTTTAGAAAATGATGTTACCTTATGGAATCTTTTGGCCCAACAATTACACTGTATCGAACTGGCTAGAGGCCAGCCACAGAACAGAGCTCCTTTTTTCTTAGCAAAGCACATGTTTTCTGGTGTATGTGTCATGATACTCCTCGGCCTTTGGAGCGCCCATATAGCCATGTCTGAACTGGGGTTGCAGAGTGGGCTAAAGAACAGTGATGGATCAAACCCAGATCTTTGGACTGAGTGTGAGTGTTTGATTGGTTCAGATGCTCCGTCCATCACCACCCCCCTTTTGTACCGCTTTTGGAGCGCCCAGAGCATAGGAAATATGGATTCTGGTTGTAGGAAACGTGCCTTCCCTGCATGGTCATACAAGATTTTTCACCTGGTCTGGACACTCTTTTTGTTGGACTTAAAACTCTATGCACTGATACCTCTGCTAGACAGGAGTAAAGTTCCTGTGATACCCTTCAAACATGATTACATTGGCTTATTTGTGTTTCGACATAGTTAACTTTCCTTTAAGTCCCAAGTATATGGTGTAGAACGTGTCCCTAGTGCCTGAAAGTTAATTGTCAACTGCAAACTGCATCACCTATTGTGCTATAAACAGAGCGGGCCTGTACAACAAGGCTTCATGCCTACAATGTGCAGCCTGCCTGAAGCAGCTTAAAAACAGTTATCAAACCAGTCAAAAAACCCTTTTTGACAGGCAGGAAACACTGCTATTAATAAATCACAGCTAAGTACACCTTGGTGCCCACACACCCAGATGGCTAATATTTAAAAGTGGAATATGTGTAAAATTAAAGTTGCCATTGTCATCCAGTGACACGCCCCCAAATGTTTTTTCTTCACTGGCTGGGCTGTAGCTGGATCCTAGAGAATGGCAAAGTGCAGATTGTAAACTTTAAGCTGTAACTTTTGACAGGAACAGGCAAAAATGGTAATTTGAAGACAAATTTTCATATTTATTAAGATGTCCAATTCATTGTAAAGTTGGATTTTTAATAAATGCTTGTTGAAATAAACTACTAGAAAGTTACGTTTTCCCTGCCTTAAGCTCCTGGAGCCTAATTTGCATGAGCTCTCCTTCAGCTGCCTATCAAATGCTTGACCTTAATGATGCTCCTAGAGCAGAACAATAGCTTAGGCCTGGTGAAAAGATGGAATGGATTTGGTGCATTTGATTCCAGCCCAGGAATGGCTACTGGGGGTGGACTCAGGAATCTCATTAAATTGAAAGGGACAGAGGTGAGGCCTGCCCATACATAGTTTAGTATAAGAAAAGATCATAAGGATGGTGGGCCTTTGTCCCCAAGGCATACAATAACCAGGCTAGCTCCAAACCCAGTGAGCGTGAACCTACCCCCAGAACTGGTATGGAGTGGGCATAGGGAAAGTGACTGCTTACTTCCCTTGCCACACTTCTGGGTAGACACAAAAGCTCTGCGCAAGGGAGAAATGGTTTCCCCCATCTTGGATTTTAGGATCAAGGGTTAAGCAGAAACTGCTAAAAAAAGGGGGTCACTTTTCCCCCAGAAACATTTTCCTCATTGGTTAGAGAGTATTCAGAAGTCGCCCCCACCCCCTGATTAATCCCAACCATAAATGCAGTACCACTAGGAACTCGAACCCTCCTTAGGACACCTTTGATCAGAAGGGGACTGGACCTGCTGCCTGTGGCTTAAAAGGGGCCTTGAGGGACTGGACTGTACCCAGGACAAAGAAGTGGATTTCAAGGGTCAGTTGGCTGACCTCCTGTGTAGCCACAGAGACACAAAAAGCATCACAAGGCATTTTTCCTAAAGTGACCCATTGACTAGTACCAACTGGACCTGGACTGGGCCTTGCTGGTAGCCTCTTCTCAAGTCCTAGCCCCTTAGGGCTGTCCGAGAGGCTACAGGTGCCTTAGAAGTGACCCAGAGGATTGGCCCCCAAAACCCTGCAAAGTTGGAGCTTTGAAATTTTTTGGACTTCCAAGACCTACCGAGCCGTCAGCGGGACCTCCCAGCAAGGGTGTCCAATTTCAATGCACCTTCTTCAGATACAACTTCAAGTTTGCCCCTCTGGTGGATTTTGAACTCCATAGAAAAGGCAAAAGGTAAAATCTTTGACCAGGATGAACCCATTTGGTGTATCTGACCTGTGCTCCATCTCGGTCATGAAATCACACCTACGTCCCAGTCTACCACTTCTATAGGCTATCGTTGACGTTTAGAGATTCATGGCGCTATTTATACCTAAACCTTTAAAATTCATAATTCCTGTTCCCCTTATTAGATTTTTGTCGTTTTGGTGTCATTTTGTTCATTAAAACTTACTCTATCTTTTTAATTCAGGTTGCATGTTTTATTGTTTGGTGTTTTGGGTTTTATTACTGTTTTGGCACTGCATAAATACTTTACACGTTACCGTAAGGTATGCCTGCCTGCTCTGTGCCATAATTACCAGTGGGTTGAGTTTAGGTTAATTTAGGGACTTTATGGTTCACCCTGGCCAGTTACTGTCATTATTCCTTGAAATGGGCAGCTGCCCTCCTCAAATAATAATCCACTTCTTATACTAGTCTCCTAAGGTGATGCAGCAGCAGAAACGTCTCTTTCAAGGTCGTGCAAGTGTACATACACAGTATTGTAAGAGCTTGTCAGTGGGGGTTAGCAGTAATAATGCATTCTTACAAGGGAAGGGACAGGATCAGCTCATCTTACCACCTTCAGTTCCAATTTATTAAAAGAAAATGTGGGGTTCATCAGATTTATTAAACTACTACCTGCCATCTTGTCTGCCTCTTCAACTTCCCTCTGCATACCTCCCAAAGGAAAGAGAGCTCGTACCACCTTCTGCTGTTTGTCGTAGGTCTGTAGAGGTCTGCCCGTTGTTGGAGAACTGCTCTGTACATAGGTCTACAGTTGAGAGGGGTCTCACTTACTTGGATACTGGCACACTCGGAGCCCACTCAAAATGGTCTCTGTGTAACAACATATGTTTAAAAAAAATGTATGGGCATGTGCGGAATTCTGCATGTGCAAGCTGAGACTAAGAGCCTGTGTGATATTGTGCTGTGATATGCTATCAGCCTATGACACCCATGACCATGGTCAAGTATTAGAACCCAAAGCTGATGACAAGGATACCAAATTGACCTTGTGTGTGCTCGCTCATTCTTGGAGCAGAACACCACCATTTGCTACATTTTGGAACTTGGATTAGGAGTCCCACTCAGATTACAGGGTCAGACCGGCTTTCCTGTGGAGATGGAAAATGCCATTGGTGAATGATAACAGTAGCCGTCAAAGCAAAGGGGATAAGGCTAACACATCAGAAGTGCCAAGGCACAGCCTGCAGTCATGTCTGATTTTCCCTAAAAGGGGAGAGGAGGTTCTGGATGCCACGGTGATTCCCAGATACACTTGGCTTTTCTCCTCTATTCATCTCACTATCTGATATGTGATAAACATCTGTTTGCCCTAGGTGAGACCTCAGGTGAGGCCAATTGTTCTCTGATCATAGAACTAGAAGTAACACTGGGAACAGGTGCAAACATGGAGAATCTATTACTTGTTTTTGGCTGTTTCTAGCTACTGTTGGAGTTTTTGCACCTACAACTTCACGATAGCCTCAATCTATTCCCCAAACGAACATCAGAAGAAGTTCCTGACTGAGGCCCTGGCCGAGGTTCTCCACACGCCCGACTACTTGGTGGTGGTGGGTGGCAATTTAAATTTGGTCATTGTTGCAGGAATGGACCGCTCTAACCCGAGGACTGGTGGGGCAGGATCTATGTCAGGGAGTGGTTGGAGAATTGTGGGATCAGGGACATTGGACGGAGCCTACACCTACACCCCAATGATAGAGACTATACTCATTACTCGGCAGCTCATAAGTCTTACGCCTGATTGGACCACTTTCTTGACAACCATGGCCGCATGGGTATGCACATCTTGGCCACACCCCAAACATTCTTTTTTTACTTGAAGGTTGGGGCTGCTGAATGCCAGCTACCCTTTGTCATGTGTGGAAGTATGGAAATTGGCGCTCTGTGGTCTGCCGGGAAAAGAGATGCCGGAGTCTGCCTTGACGAATGCAGCTGGCTGACTGCTGAGGAAGAGTGCTAGAGGTACTCTTGCCTGAAGAAGATCATACCTATAAGGAGTAAACTGGGAGAGGAACAACTTGGAGCTGTGTGCTGCTAAGCAGAGAAGAATCTGCACCTCAGGCTGTGTGGAGAGGTTTCGAGATGCTAACAATACTGCTTTGTGTCCAGGAAATAATCTCCTGTAGCTGAGGCATGCCCAGGGATACCACAAATGCATTTTGTGGTATCCCTGCCATGAAGACATAGAGCCTGTGATTAATGGAAACTGGGAAAATTGTGATCACATTTGACAGCCTTATCTGAAAGTGCCCTAGGCAGCTTAGCACTAGGTCAGACCACTCTCCAGAATCAGTGGTGGCCTTAGTCTCTATCTCCTGGTCACTGCTGCGACATATGGTGCGCTGGTTGTTTGGGTGACTGGGTTGTGGTTGTGTCCGAGGAAGATTGCCCCAGTGAAAATTCAGTGGAATACAACCAGAGAGCAGAGTGCAAACGCCTCATCGTTGATGGTGGTGCTGCCTGTCTTTATCAGGAAGGGGCAGGTGCACCACATGCAGAAGGCATGGTCTGAGGCAACATAATCTGGGCTGAGGCAGAGCAACTGTGATCTCACTTGTTGGGTTGGTAGGAAACAGAACATTCAACAAGGTCTCAAGTTCCACTGGCACTCACAGCCTTGGTCTGCCTGAGTTACAACAAAGATAGAAATTTAATGTCACCCAGTGAGAATTTTATTGGGTACTATCCACGATTCACCTCACCACAATTACTTGAGGATGAATAGATGGACTTAAAAGAGTAAAAATAAGATTTGTACCCACCACTTACTCAATGAGGGCTAATGTCCTAACTTTCATTTCAGAACTATGTTATACCTTTCTCAGAGGAGCGGCATATATTAGTTCTATGAGTCTCAGCTCACAACGAGTATTGCTTTGACAACTTTGTATTATTTGTTTGCTCTCAATTGTATGAACTGTATAGATTTTTATGTTATAACTAGGACTTTTCATGTGCACCCACTGCTACTTCACCCGCCACTGCACAGAGCCCAGCATACCAACCAGCCCTACCCGGAACACATCAGAGACACCACCTGTACAAAACACCAATTTGCATGTGCCCTTCTCAATCCACACTTACAATGCATGCATTCCTTTCAATTATAGGACCTCATCGCCACCCTCATACTGGGCATCTATTATCCACAACAAAACCATACAGTGTACCAGCACCACCGACAACACCACCACCCCCATGGAACATCTCAATTCCATTCTCCACATGGATGACAAGACAACCATGAGAGGCACCCTCACATTCTGAGCCACAGGCTCTGTCTCCAGTTTCTGCAGCACCATCGCAGACTTCAATGCCCCCGTAACCTTAGACTCCAAGGACTACATCTTCTTCGGTGACCTAAATTTTCACATCGACGACTCCAATGACAAAAACACACTCCCCCCTCTCCCCCTCCCCGGCAGTATGAGCAGCCCCAGATTGTCCACCACCCTAGACACACTGCAGGACACACACTGGACCCAATTTTCACTTCAGCAATCGTATCAAATACAGCCATGTCACAGAATTCACATGCACCGCTCACTCCATCATCCACTTCAGCATCTCCACCCCCCTCACCATCACCCCCAAGATGACCAGCACCACACACTAGAGGTAGAACAAAATCTCAGAGACCCACTCTGCAAATGCCCTCAACACCTCCAAGCTTACTACCACCACCAAGCTGGCACAGTGAGTGAAACACTTTAATGCATGGATAACAAATTGCACAGACAGAATCATCCCTATCAAGAGGAACACCCAGAGAAAATCCTCCAAAAAGGCCAGATGGTACACCCAAGAAGTCAGGACAGTGAAATGAGACGGCAAATAGTTGGAGAGAAGATGGCTCAAGGACACCTCGGACAGGGCAGCCTTCAAGCCCTCCCTCAACCTCTACCACCACCTGCTGAGGACAACTAAGGAGACAGCCCTTGCCGCACAAATGGAAACCAGCGTCAACAACACCAAGGAACCTTTCAACATCATTAAGGAATTGTCTTACCTGTCTGCCAGCAGAAACAACATCACATCATCACTGGAGCTGTGCGACAACTTCGTCCATTTCTTCATTGACAAGATCGCAACCATATACAGAAACTTCAAACCCAACCCCACACCTACGGACTTCCTTGACAGATACAACACCACGGTAACTGACACAAACCACACACTGAATACCTGGAATATCCTCTCAACCCATGACACCACCTCCATCATGAAATCCATCCACTCAGGAGCTCCTACAGACCCATGCCGGCACCAAACCTTCAACTTCATGAACCAAAGGATTGGCCAGGAACTCACCATCTTACTCAATACCTCTATCACCTCTGCAACATTTCCTGACACCTGAAAACACGCAGAAGTCAGACCACTACTCAAAAAACCCTCAGCAAACTCAAAAACCTCTGAACAATCTCTCTGATCCCATTCCCAGTTAAGGTACTGGAAATGATCATCAACAATCAACTCTTGACACACCTGCTATTCGACTCCTTCCAATCTGGCTTCTGCAGCAATCACAGCACAGTCGCAGGCACCAATGACATACAAACCCTCCTCAACCATAGAGAAACAGCTGCTTTGATCCTCTTCGACCTCGCAACAGCCTTCTACACCATATCCCCCCACACTCTGATCGAAAGGATCTACCTTATCAGCATCTAAGGGGACGCACTCAGATGGATCATCTCCTTCATCACAAAAAGAACTCAGAGGATCCGCCTCTCAACTTTCACCTATGAACGATGACTGCACCCCATATGTCTTAAAGGAAAAAGCACACTCTCAGAGGCTATTTGAGATAACCAAACAGCCATATTAAGATAACAAACATTGTGTTTTATTCAAAAACAAAAATGTGTTTTTCACAACATTATTTCGGTTTATTCCTTGATGTGTTTATCACAAATTTGTTTTGGTTTATTCCTTGATTTGCATTACTTCTTTGTTGGTGTAAACAGCATGATTTTCGTTTAATTATTTTTTTTCATTAGCAGAGCTATTTTTTTCCTAACATAGTTTAAGAATGATTACTTAAGTCACATGGTTCTCGCACTTTAGGATAGTTGCACGGCTGGTTTGAAAAGGTTGCACGTGCGGTGTTCACAATGGGGCTTTGGGGGGTGGCTGTCCAGTAGGGAGGCTCACACCCTTGGGGTTTTTTGCCATTGGTGCAGCCCGGACCCAATTTTGCTCTCTTTGTGCTGCATTTGGGCTTTGGGCTTAGGTTTTAAGCCAGACGTTTTAGGGGAAGGTGACACTGCAGCAAGCAGTTAGGGACAGTTTTCGATCGCAGTTTCCAAACGCTGAGATCCACCATTTAATGTTATGGTAGGGAGGCAGAGTGTGGGAGGAAGGCAGGAAATAGCGTTTGAAGCTGGTTCTGTGAGCCACATTGAGCAGAGAGGCTTACCTGATGGCAGCCAACGATGCGAAGGTGAAAGAGGCCATGTGGCTCCTGGCTGAGGGCAGGAGCCCCGCGAAGAGAGAGGGGCGGCCAACACATCGCACGGTCAGGGGCGTGTCCGTGGCCGTGGACCTTAGTGAATAGAAAAGCAGAGAAGGTACGTAGCAGGGGCCTGGTAGGAGTGCAAGGAGGGGCCGGGTGCTGCACAGCGTTCCATGCAAGTATTCCAAGAGAAGGAGGAGCAACGTGGGGGGACCCAAAACGATGAAGGTACCACATCAGTAAGTGAAGCGTGCCACAAGAAAGGGGGGCAACAATCCTATCAAATTATGGAGAGGGAGAAAACGGGTCCTGTAAGGGGGTCGGGCTGCTGGAGGGACGGAAGAGGGGTTATAAAGCAGGCCACCGTACCAAGCTAGACGGCTGAGGGCAGGAGACTGGGGAGGGGCGGGGGTCCCATGAAGCAAAGGAAGGCTGAGAAAGTACTGAAGGGGGCCCACAGGGGTTAGATGGAGAGGATGAGGAGGGCGGGGCGGAGGGGATGTTGGTCCCGCAGGATTTAGATTTAGGGTGGTTGGACAGGGCCCCATGGGGGCTGTGAGATAGGTAGTCGGTAGAGGGGGGTGGGTGCAGGGGAGTCAAGGTGGGGCAGGACGGGAGTCGGGAGAGGGCAGAAGAGGACAGTTAGAGCAGGAGCCTGGCGGGGAGGTGGTTGGCATCATTGCTGGAGTGGAGTGAGGGGGAGGAGGAGGTGGAGGGGGAGGGGAGGGGAAGAGTTTCCGGTAAGGTTATATGAGCATATTGGGTCAAAGCTAGGTGTGCCAGGCAAAAAGGAGGGGGTATTCTGCAGGAACAAGTAGAGGAGGTTTTAGGCAGACCGTTTGGGGGGTCAGGGGTGTGAGGGGGCACTGACAGTTACCTGAAGAGCAGTACAGGTCCAGGGGGGTATTAGCAGTTGTGCCCGGCCCAGTGGCAGGCAGGGGCGGATAGGGATACTAAACCCAGCTCGCCGGACCTTGCCATTTCATTGTAGGATCAACATGTACGAAAGGTAAACACCTCGAGTGAGCCAGATTCTGCTCCGCAGTACCAAGTGGAAGCAATGGCAGGGTCTTGGAAGGCCAGTCGCACCACAGCGGGGGACTACGGACTCAGTGATAAGTGGAGGTTTGAAATGGTCACGTTGGGGTGACAGCCCGGTTGGGCCGATGCGCCCTCTAGCTCCGCTGTGACATGGTCAATGCATGGACAGCAAGAGGAGGCAGAAGGGAAGCGAAAGCTTCCGACGCATGTGGAGCACAATTTGGAGGAATTTATTCAGCTTATGCGACACTGTGCAGAGGCCCACTTGGGGAAGCAAATAGAGCAAGATGGGGGGCTGTGGGAAGACATACCATTGGATTATGAAGAAGATAGCCTAGAGGAGGGGGAGATAGTAGATGAAGAAAGGGGGGCAAGTAATTTTGTGCCTAGTATGTTGCAGGACACAGAGCAGAGAGCCTTTGTCCCGGCCAAGCCTCATGCAACTCAACCCTCTGCAGGACTGGTTAGGCAGCGGGATCCAGTGAGGACGACAACCTTGAAGCCAGTTAAGAAAGTGGGGGTATGGCTGGGTAATTAGTCCAGAGTGGAAGGTGTCCACGGGGACTGATGCACGAGGGGAGGACGGGGAGATCAATCTGCGCAAAGGTCGATATGTGCAGGACACAGGGGTAGGTACCGAAGGGCGTAAGACAGAGCGGGAGACAGGGTCTAGTGGGAAGATGAGGAAGGTAGGCGGGAAAGCTCAGACGGCAGTGAGAGAGATGGATGACACAGGAGGTGGCAAAACAGATGGAGGAAAAAGCCAAGCAATGGAGGCCAAAGAGAGCAAAGAGGTCTGATTGCCTAAAATGCCTTATATGGGGCAACTAAACCTTTGGGGGCATACATCATGTTAGCCACAAAAGAAAATATGTGGAAGGGAGAATATGTGGATATGTTGAAGCTCCTGCATAGGGAATTGCGGTCCAAAGAGAGATCTAAAGAGGAGGAGCTGTAGCTATCAAAAAGGCCTAGGGTTCCCATGGCCATAGAAAACTGGACAGCAGCTTTTCTGATTTTCACGAGTGTATATTGTGAGAAATATCTAGACAGGTGTGTGTCCTTGTGTAAATACATAGACGTAGTTAGAAGGGCACAGTTGACATACAGGGTTATGCATGGTCGCTCTACTACAAAGAGTTCCGAGCCAGACTAGTTTGGGATCCCAAGGCAAATTGGGAAGAGATTGTATCAGCAGATGATGGGGGCGGTCAACTTTGGGAAGACAACGGATACCGCCAGTGGGCTGCCTTTAGTTTACCGCCCATTTCAAAATCACCCCGCCAGGGAGGGGTAGGATACACACTGAAGGTGGTGGGGGGGACCGGGGCTATGATGGGATTACAATAAAGGAACCTGCACCCAGGTATATTGTAGATTTTGTCAAGAATGCTCAAAATGCGCAGGAAGGCACCCATTGGTGCAATGCTTCGGGGCAGGATATGCAGGAAGGGGACAGCAAGGGGGCAAGGTTTCCAACAACAGAATGCTGAGTAGGTGACGGCCACAGGAGAATCCACAGCCCATCTCCTCTTTAGCTATCAGGTAGCTCCACCGGGCATCAGTCAGATAGCTAGGTCTCAACGGTAAAACATTTAAAGAGCGAAGATGACAATAGGAAAGGAGCGGAGAGGGGAAAAGGGGTAGGGTAAAGGAGTAGGAGGGGTATACGACTGAAAGACAAAGGACGGTCTGCCCAAGGTCCGGCTGGGTAGGTGACGGTCAAGGGGGAATCTACAGCTCATCTCCTCTTTAGCTAGCAGATAGCTCCACCGGGCGTCAGTCAGAAAGCAAGGTCTCCACAGTCAAGGGAAAGATCAACGAGTAAATGCCCTGGAGGGAGAGCAGGATGAAGGGTCAGTGAGGGCTGTACTTAAAATCGGGTAGATGGCCAGATCAATTGTCAATGAGTGGTATGGCGTCGTGGGGAGACCAACTGAGGCGGCCATCTTGAGGTCAGGCAAGGTGGTGGAGTCTTTGCTGCTAAACTCAGACCCTCTCCAAAATTCTTCAAAACTCACAGGCAAAGGAGGTGTAGTCAATGCAGTGGTGCAGCAGTCAGTGGTGGAGCATGAGTCCATATTTCTTAAAAGGGGGGTGAGCACAGGTGAGTAATATCCATCAGTGGGAGAAAGAGGAGCCAATTGCAGGCCAGGCGGTACGCGTCAAGGGTCAATCTCAATTAGTCAGGAGGGCTCATCTGAGTCATCCCTTCCATCTGATGCCAGTATACCCAGCAGATTTTCAGCTGCTGGGCATCCAAGTGGATGGGAACATCTTTGTGGATAAGGAGTTACTCATGTTAAATGTTAAATGTCATATACTTGTAAAGCGCACAGCTGCCCCAGCAAAGGGGCGTCCCGGCGCTGTATACCGCTGGGGAACCCATCCTGGCTTTCCCTGTGAGATGGTCCCTCCTGGGCATCTCCAAGGTGAAGACAAGCATCCCCGGCGCTGATGGGGCCGTTAGTAGAAATTAAGCAAGCTATTGCCCAGAGTTGCTGAGTGGGACCCATGGTTGGAGTTGGCACCGAGGCGAGAATTATCAAGTCCGCTGGCCATGGCCCAAGACCCTGCCTCGTCGGGAATCGAACCCTGGTCCCGGGCCGACCTCTGCTTCCGGGTCTGCCGCCTCTAACCAGTGAGCCACATCACTCCACTATGTGTTGTTCAATATCATGTGCCTTGTTCGAGAAGTTTAGTTCCTTCTTGCAATGGGTCTTCCCTTGGAAAATGGGCAAAGAGACTGTGACACACTACCTTGATGACTTCTTCCTGGTGGGATGGCCTGGTTCGTTGGACTGTCGGCAACAGTTGGCAAATTTCCAGAGCTCATGGGGGCACTAGGTGTGCTCCTGGCACCAGAGAAGACACAGGGTCCAAGAACGGTGTTGTCATTTCTAGGTATTAAGTTGGATTTGGTGGCCAAAGAACAAGGATGCCGGAGAAAAAAAAATGCATGTGAGATTGTTTATTGATGACATGTTGGCCAAGAAAAAAGTGATGGTGAGGATGGTACAGGTGCTGCTAGGCATCTGAACTTTGCATGCAGGGTAGTTAGGTGAGGAAGGGCATTTTGCAGGAGATTGAGCAGGTCATTAGTGGGACTCATGTTGTAACACCATCACATGTGACAAAGGAGGATTTACGTATCTGAGTCAGGTTCTTAGAAGAATTCAATGGGATTCCCATGTCCGCACCAGAGCAGTGCGAATGGGACGTGCAGATATTTTCCGACGCTTTAGGAGCAAGCTGGTTTGGGATGTACTGGCAGGGCCGGTGGTGCCCAGAGGTATGCCCACAATAATGGAAGAATTGAGGCAGGAGTATTGCTTTCTTGGAGATGTTTCCTTTAGTCATAGCGGTCACAGTGTGGATGCAGAGCCGAGGGCATAGAAAGGTAATTTTCAGGGTGGTTAACATGGCAGTGGTGCAGGTGGTCAACATGCAGTCAGCAGGTCCTGAAGTTGATGAGAGTATTCATTCTAAGTTGTCTGAATTTTGATATACAGTTGCGGCCGAAGCACATCCTGGGAGTGGACAATGACATTGCAGATGCTTTGTCTCGTTCGCAGTGGGGGAGGTTCCATGGGCTGGCCAAGCAGGGGGAGTTTCACAAGACCCAGGTGCCAGCGGGGATGTGGTCCGTAGGAGACAAAGGATGCTGCAACTGATGCTAGCGTCATTAGGAGTTTCTATGAGACAGGCATTTGGCCAGGTCTGGCAGGACTTTATAACAGGAGGGGCAAGGAGGAGGACAGGGACTTGGGCTGGAGAGGAGGATGCCATACAGTTCATTATGTCTCTGATTGATAGGGGTTTGGTGAAGTTCACTGTTGCAGCCAAGCTAGCGGGGATAGCACTCATGGACAAGTTGTGGTGGGGATATGCCCCTTCGGCAGGTGAATTAGGAAAGCGTATGCTGGAGGGTTGGGCCAGGCAAGCAGGGAAAGGACAGAGGGCCGGGATGCCGGTGTCAAAAGCATTATTAGGCAGGATGATAAAGGACCTACCCAGGATATTCATTAGCTTACAGGAAGCAGATTTATTTGCTGCCTTAATGTAATGGCTGTATTTCAGAGCATTCAGAGTATCAGAGTTGTTGGGGAGGAAATGGATTGCAGGCCTTCAATGAGGGAAGTACAGGGAGTGAAGCGGTCATGATTCTCCTCACTCAATCGAAGACAAACCAAACGGGTGTGTAGAACACAGTAATACTTGGGGCCAATGAGGAGGCTTTGATATGCCCCTTTCGATGGGGGTGCGTATTACAAACATGGACATGTGTCTTTTCAGGTGCAGTAGCTGGGCCAGAGTTGGAGGCACTAGCCATTTGCATAGTCGGGCATTCATTCGTCAAGTGGGCAGAGAGACACAAGCTTCAAAAAGGGAAAGGTATTAACTTAGGATTGGAACCTGCCTTGTTTAAAATAAGTTGGCATGGTAGAGGGGGTTTGCGCTGGCACAAGCTCAATCCCAGTCTGAATAAATTGACATCCGAATGTTCTAATAATTAATTTGGGGGAGAATGATTCAGTGGTTTACAAAGGTTTGGCCCTACTAAATCAAATGAAAAGGGGCTTGAGGGAGTTTAGGCAGCAATGGTCGGGATGCTTTTTCGTTTGGACTGAATTCATCCCTGGAAGACAATGAAGGGCGCCGCCATTGATAAAGCCAGGAGGAGTCCCAGTAGAATTTTTTTTTTCACTTGAACAGCTCATCATCTGTGTTGTAAGGTACCGGCAAAGATGGCGGCCGCTAGTCGGACGTATGAGCGATGAGCTCCTCACTGAGCTCCCCTTCTTCGTTAGACTTCACTGTGGAATGATTTTGCGGTTTACCGACGTGCGTATACCGCAGAATTTCATTGAAAAAAAAACTGCGGGGGAAGCTCAGAGCGATGATCCCCCGGGGAAGTGGAGACAAGAAACCTCCCAATAGACGTAAAATTAAAGGCGGCGGATAAGGCAGCGATAACTCTGTTTCTTACCTGCCTGTGTACTGCTCACCCGCAAGGAGGAAGGGGGGCGGGCTAGAGTCTGGCCTGGAGAACGTTTCGAAGACGCCACTACTTCCGGCAGGCAGGTGCAGCCCGTAATTGCTCGTAACAGCTTGTAACTGACTGACTGGCTGGAAGGAGAAGTCTGAGCCCGTGTGGACGCCAGCTGACTTTCTGAGATTGCCGTGAGAGTATGACGGCACTTCAGATACTCTCGGGCTTCAGGAGGTGCCTTACAGGGAAAAAAAGCTCGCCGGTAAGCACCTTGCATGCTTGTACTGAAGGAGGCATACACGGGGGGCTGCTAGCAGAATAGTTCAATAGCAATTAAAGAGCTGCTGCAAAGAGGACTGATGCTCTTATCTTAAATGCTGGTGTTAACTTTGATGGTGGTAAAACTATAAAATTTGGCATCGTTTTTGTGGTACAATGAGGCAAGTCTTACCCCTCTCAGAACTGAAGTTTGTGGCAGGGAAGTATGTCACTATGCCCCCAAAATCAGCCCCTGGTGGCAAAAGCCGTGGCCTGACGGAGCCCGTAACCGGGAGCAGATCAGAATCCCTGTCTAAACCAGGTGTTAATTCCAAGGTGGCTATGGAAGGCAGTGTCAGTGACATGAGTAGTCATGCACAGGGGGGTGAGCACAAGTTGGATGTAAAGAAGAAAGTCCCGCTAATGTTTGTAAAATCTAAAAGGATTATGAGGATACTTCAGGTGCCAGAGAGAAGACGACGCACGCTACGGTTGAGAGTGATTGCTCTGTAAATGCGCTGAGTAGGACACTCTCCTGCAAGGAAAAGGAACTTATACTGACTCC
The DNA here is from genome assembly GCF_964263255.1 of Lissotriton vulgaris. Classification (NCBI taxonomy): domain Eukaryota; kingdom Metazoa; phylum Chordata; class Amphibia; order Caudata; family Salamandridae; genus Lissotriton; species Lissotriton vulgaris. The sequence goes on from NC_141694.1 coordinate 1,217,198,943, forward strand.
AAACCAGACTACCTCTGAGCTGCAACAGAACGTAACAGAGCCAGGGTCGGATATATTAGCTGGGGACCCAGAATATGTTCAAGATACTCTTGCACAGAATCCCATTTTGGATCATGACTTATTGGGTAGAAATATTCCAAAAACCCCTAGAGAGGGTGACTTGGGGGAGAAATACTACTCACTCTCAGAGTCCTCGGATTTATCTGAAGATGACCAAGCTGGGCAGGATGAGCAAGATGGGGGGCCAAGCTCTGGATCTCTGAAAGGGTCTGCAATTAGTCTATGAAATTAATCTGGACACCACTATGCTACAAAAGAGATCATCAAACAAGGAGAAGTCATCCCATATGGGGACACCTAAAAGTCTGATGTGGGAGATATCCCTGACTCCTGAACCCAATTCCCATGCTATAGAACCTGCGGATCCACCCCAGGACAACATCGCTGTGGTGGGGGGTCAGATGGGAGAAATATCACTGGCTGCAATCTACCAATCCATAGTGGACCACAGTGTTGAAACCTGCGCAGAAAATTTTAAGACGCATACCGCCTGTCTCCAGAACACAGTCAGAAGAATATCAAAAACTTGCAATGAATACTGATAGAATGAATGAGGTAGAGGTGAGAGTATCAACCTTAGAAGATAAGGAAAAAGCACAAAAGACCACCCTCAGCGCCTTGACCTATAAGAGAGATGACACCCAAATGAAAATAGTGGATTTAGAGAACCATCTTCACCGTAATAATCTTAGAGTATTTGGTATTCCTGAAGGCTCCGAAGGGTGAGATGTGCGAAATTTTATGATTGAGCTTTTTACTGAAGCCTTCCCTTCTATGTGGAACTGGTCTATCGAGATTCAAAGGGCCCACAGCTTTTCGTTTAGACTGCTACCAGCTAAGAGACCTCAAACCGAGATCAAGCCAAAGGCCATTCTGATTTCTTTAAATAACTTTCTAGAACTGGCACGACCAGACAAGAAGCAGCAGGGAAAAGAGATCCAGTTCTTTGTAAGGCCCGATTTTTGTCATCATACGGTCGAGAAGAGGTGGCTGCTACGACAACTCATAACACCATTTCAGAACGAGGGGGCACAGTCTTTCTGCTTAACCCAGCCAAACTAAAAGTAGTTAGTAAAGGCCATACAAGATTTTTCACGTCAGAAATTCAAGCCAAGGAATGTCTGTACTCTATATGAATAACTTTAAAAAAAATGGGATTGTCGGATGATATAGACTTGAGACTGTAAAATATGTAACAATATAATAATACAACAATATATAAAGCTGCACATTTGTGAGGGTTAAAAGTCACTATAGTTAGAAGAAGGGGAGTTACAGAGGCGCAAGAATCTCTCCATCGTAAGGGCCATGAGCCCTTTTGTCTACGTAGGGGAGCAATGATCAGATAAGGGAGTTAATAGCATAAAAAGCATAACATATGGATACATTTAGGATTTATTCAACTAATGTTGGTGGCCTAAATGAAAGGAAAAAACAGGAAAATATATTTGAGATACTTAGAACACAGAACCCAGACCAAATATGCTTGCAAGAAACCCATATCCCATGGGGAAACAGGTATCTCTTAGAGATTAGGGGCTACTGTTTGGTGGCATGCTCTTCTCAGGATACTATGATCAGAGGGGTTGCGATATATACTAGACAATGGGATGGCCCGGCAGTACCATCAGCCACAGGTAAATGGAGGCGATGGTCGATAGTGGAATTATCAAATGGGCTAACAATTGTGAATGTCTATGGTTCTAATTTAGATGATGATAGTATTTGGAACAAATTAGAAATGGAATTAGTTAATTGGTCCCAACGTTTGATAATATGTGGTGACTTTAATATACATCAAGATGTGATTAATACCCAGAAACAATTATAAGTAGGAAGGAAGCCGAAGGTATATAAGACAATTAGAGCCCTCAAAGTCACCCATGGTTTGTGTGATGTATGGGCAGATAAACAACGAAAAGATCCTGGTTTCACATACTTTTCTCACCCACACAGGAATTGATAGGCAACTTGGATATCATAAAATTGCCCCAATTATATTCCGATCATAATCCTTTAATTTTGGAGTTAAGGGGGGCTTTAGCGGTTAGACAAAGAGCTTTATGGTAATTTAATAAAAAATTGCTGTCTGATGAAGTTTTTCGATTGCAGCAGATATAGTGCATCTCGCGAGGTGGTTTGGGATACTTTTAAAGCTGCCTTAAGAGGTCAGTTAATAGGATTTGTAGCTCGTACCCAGAAACAACGCAAGATACAAATTGATCTATTTATTAGCAAGCTGTCTAAACTAGAGGCAGAACATATCCAGATAATAAATAAAGGGCGTCCTGAGAGATTGGTAGCCGAACACATGACTAAATTAGTTATAGCTAAATCAGAAATAAATGCATATTTTCAGACCAAAGTTGCCCAGATGTTTCAAGCTTATCGGGGGAACTATATGAATAAGGGGAGGCTACAGGGTGACTCTTGGCCTTAAGAACAAGGCTGAAAGCGGCTAGAAATAGCATAGTTAAAATTAGGGACAGGAATAACCATCTAGTATCTGGACCACAAGAAATCATTGGGGTATTCGAGGAATTTTACACTAAGTTATATCAATCAGAGGAATGTTCGCTTGAGTATGATGAAAGAGCGGCAGAGTATCCTCTCCTACCAAGATTGGATCCCGAGGCTGCTATAGAACTGGAATGAGAAATAACCATAGAGGAAGTGCAAGAAGCATAAAAATCCCAGTAACTGGGAAAAGCTACAGGCCCTGATAAAATTCCAGTTGAAATCTATAGGTTATTACTGCCTCAAATACTTCCTATTATGCAAGATTTATTTGTGATCATACAATACAGAGGGATCCCACCCGTCTCGTGGCAGGATACGGACGTGGTTGTCTTTCTTAAAAAAGATAAACCTCCAGAAGTGCCATCATCTTTTCGCCCAATACCACTTATGAATGCGGATGCGAAAGTCTACTCAAAAGTAATGGCCACCCGATTACAAAAGACCATTGTTGCGCTCATGTCACCATGGCAACATGGCTTTGTTCCCGGCAGGGGGACCACAGACCATACAAGTGTTATCTCAATCTTGGATATCGCAGAGGCGGATGAGATAGAAATAACTGTGGTCCTCCTATACGCGGAAAAAGCCTTTGATCGAGTGGCCTGGCGATATCTATGGAAGAATCTGGTAGATAGAGGATTTCCCTCTGGAATTATAAGGCTATGTACTTCAAACGGCATGCTCAGATTCAACTTACGGGGCATACTTCTAGGAGGTTGGAGATTGCCAGAGGCATGCCCCAAGGCTGTCCCTTCTCTCCGATTCTGTTTGCATTTTATTGGGATCCTTTTATTACTCATATTTTACATAATCAGGTGATTAAACCAGTGATAATACACCAATATGAGACAACATTTTTAGCATATGCAGATGATATTGCGATAATTACGGCCGAACCACGAACGACCATCAAAGAAATTGAAAATATGGCAGCAAAATTTGGGGAGAAATCTGGTTATCTTTTAAATAAAACTAAAACACAAATGATCTGTTATTCCAAATGCCGATTCCAAGACCCTCGAGTAGTTAAGACAGCTACGTATTTAGGGGTCAAAATAACAGCAGAAATGAGTAAACTTCGGGTGATTAACATTGACCCAGTGGTGCAAATAATAACTAGCGAGCTCAGACGTATTAATAATTTACAACTTACAATAAATGGTAGAATAAATGTAATCAAGATGAAAACATTTCCTAAGATTTTGCATTTGATACGTAAAATACCATTAGAACTTATTGCTACTAAAATACATAGAATTGAGGCAATGCTTTCTAAATGTATCTGGGGATACCAAAAGGCACGTCGAGCCTATACATATTTGACACTACCTATAGAACGAGGAGGGTGGGGAGCTCCTAGTATAAAGCTTTACAACTGAGCTACGGCCCTGCAACAATTTGGAACCCTCTATTGTCTTCAAATGAACGAGCCGGAGCAATCTCGAATACCCACTATATATCAACTTGGTATGGGGGTTATGCTGTGGGATTATTGCAACGACAAAAAGACCCAAGGTACAAAAAATCGCAATATAAATGTATTGAGAGTGCGCTCAAGATCTGGAAAAGAGTGGAAAGGAACTGCCAAATGAACAAGTTACTTACCTTCGGTAACGCTTTTTCTGGTAGATACAATATCTGCCTGTGGATTCCTCACCTTGTGAATATCCCCCTTGCGCCAGCAACGTTCGGAAAATTCTTCGTAGCACGCCGGCGTGGACGACGTCATAGGAGCACGGCATCGCGCGCGACTCCGTCTGACGTCACCGACTCCATATAAAGCCCACGTCGGCGTGATGACGTCAGTTCCGCCCTTTTTTCCGTGCCTTCGAGGCACCCGGACGGACCAACGAGTGCATATATATGTATATACACAATATACACAGCACATGCAAATCAAAAGCAATTAAAGTGCAAAACTATACAAAATCAGATAAAACCATAAATACATTTGCATATAAAACCAGGTATAGCAGAGTGGACAATGGGGAGGCGGGTGGGTCAGTGAGGAATCCAAAGGCAGATATTGTATCTACCAGAAAAAGCGTTACCGAAGGTAAGTAACTTGTTCTTCTGATAGATACATCTGCCGTGTGGATTCCTCACCTTGTGAATAGAGTCCCACAGCAGTCCCCACTCCCGGAGGAGGGTGTCCACTCTGCTACACCAGGAAATCTTGGAGAACAGAGCGCGCGAAGTGGCCGTCCCTCCTCACCTCAGCATCCAAGCAGTAGTGCTTCGCAAAAGTGTGGAGGGAGGCCCAAGTCGCGGCCCTGCAAATGTCCTCAACAGGAACACCTCTAGACAATGCAGAAGTAGCAGACTTCGCTCTAGTTGAATGAGCTCTAATACCCTCAGGAGGGTCCTTACCCGCCAGAGAGTAGCAAATCTTGATGCAGAGAATAATCCATCTGGAAAGTGTGCGCTTGTGCACCGATCTGCCCTTCTTGCAGCCAGCAAAACCCACGAAGAGCTGATCGTCTATTCGATAGTCTTTAGTCCTATCAAGATAGAAACTAACCGCTCTCTTCGGGTCCAGGCGATGAAGCCTCTCCTCCTCCTTGGAAGGGTGTGGGGGAGGATAAAAGGTAGGAAGGGTAATGGATTGACCTAGGTGGAAGGGAGTAACCACCTTAGGCAGAAAAGCAGCCCTGGTCCTAAGAACCATTCTTTCAGCATGGATGGACAAAAACGGGGGCTTGGAACTAAGAGCTTGAAGCTCACTTACCCTCCTTGCCGAGGTAATTGCAACTAAGAAGACCGTCTTAAAAGAAAGAAGCCTCATTGGACACTTGTGTAAGGGTTCAAACGGCGAACCCATCAGATAGGTTAACACAAGATTCAAGTCCCAATGAGGCACAATGAAGGGAGAAGGAGGGAACCTATTAGTGAGTCCCTTCAAAAACCTCAATACCACAGGAGATTTAAAAAGAGAGGGCTGATCCGGCAAACAGAGAAATGCCGATAAGGCCGAAAGGTAACCTTTGACAGTGGCAACAGCAAACCCTTGCCGTGCCAGAGAAAGAGCAAACAACAAGATATCAGATAAATGAGCCTTTAACGGGTCAACATCCCTCTCCCTACACCAAGATACAAACTTAGACCACCTATACGAATAAATGGACTTGGTGGAGTCACGCCTGGCAGAAAGTATGACATCCACCACATCGTGAGGGAGAGAGAAAGAATTCAGATTGCCCCGTTCAATCCCCAGGCATGAAGGTATAATGTCTGGAGGTGGGGGTGTAGAACCTGCCCCTCCATCTGAGAGAGGAGGTCTGCCCTGAGAGGGAGACGGAGCGGCGGGTGAGAGGAGAGGTGGAGAAGATCTGTGTACCACACCCTTCTTGGCCAATCCGGGGCGACCAATATGACTTGGGCCCGGTCTTGGCGAATCTTCCTCAGAACCCGAGGAATCAAGGGTATGGGAGGAAAAGCGTAAAGGAGCTGACCTCCCCAGCTCAACTGAAACGCGTCCCCCATTGCCCCTTGCATCGGATACTGGAGACTGCAGAATGACGGGCAGTGAGCATTCTCGCAAGTGGCGAACAGATCCACCCGAGGAGTCCCCCACATCTGAAAGATGTTGCAAACAACCTCCAGGTGAAGCCTCCACTCGTGGTCGGCAGAGAACTGCCAACTGAGAATGTCCGCACGTACGTTCAGGACTCCGGCCAGATGATTTGCCATCAGACAAATCTGGACCAGAGACGCAGAGCCTCTTTGCAAAGACAATGCGACCCTATTCCTCCCTGCTTGTTGATGTACCACATCGCGGTCGTGTTGTCCGTCAGGACCTGGACCGACCGACCGCGAAGGGAAGGGAGGAATGCCTTGAGCGCCAGACGTATGGCCCGCAATTCTAGAAGGTTGATGTGAAGCAACCTTTCCTCCGGAGACCAAAGACCCTTGACCTCCAGATCCCCCAGATGAGCACCCCACCCTAGAGTGGATGCATCCGTTATCACCGTGGCCACCGATGGTGGAAGCTGAAAAGGCTTTCCTTGAGACAGATTGCCTTCCACGCCCCACCAAGACAGATCCGCTGCAGTTTCTCTGGAGATCTTCACTGACTCCCCGAGATCTCCGTTGTGTTGACACCACTGCCTGCGGAGGCACCACTGGAGTGCCCTCATGTGCCAGCGTGCATGGTTGACCAGGAGAATGCAAGAAGCCATCAGACCGAGCAGGCGAAGGACCTTCAGGACCGGAACAACCGCTCCATTGTGAAACAAAGGAATCATTTCCTGAATGTCGCGAATCCTTTGCGGAGGAGGGAATGCACGACATACAGTAGTGTCCAGTACCGCACCTATGAACAGGTTGCGCTCGGAGGGCACCAGGTGAGATTTGGGCACGTTTATCGAAAAACCCAACCTGAACAACAGCTGCGATGTCTCTTGCAGGTGATGAAGCACCTTCTCGGGTAACTCCGCTTTGATCAGCCAGTCGTCCAGATATGGGAATACAGGTATCCCCGACCTCCTGAGATGTGCAGCCACCACTGCCATCACCTTGGTGAAAACTCGAGGCGCAGTAGTAAGACCAAACGGAAGGACCGCAAACTGGTAGTGTTGCGATCCCACCGTAAATCGGAGATACTTCCTGTGCGACTTCAGGATCGGGATGTGAAAATACGCATCCTGCAAGTCGATCGACACCATCCAGTCTTCTTCCAACAGCGCTTGAAGAACCTGCGCAAGAGTGAGCATTTTGAATTTCTCCTGCTTGAGATAGAGATTCAAAATCCTGAGGTCCAGGATTGGACGTAACCTGCCATCCTTCTTGGGGATCAGGAAATACCGGGAATAGCACCCCTTACCCTTTTCCTGCTCTGGAACCACCTCTATCGCAGCTTTTTTGAACAAAGCCAGGACTTCTTCCTGCAGGCGAACAAGGTGGTCCTCCGAACAAAAACCCTGGCAAGGAGGGTAATTGGGAGGGAACTCCTGGAAAGGAAGAGCATACCCATTTTCTACGAGATTGAGAACCCAAAGATCTGATGTAACCGATTCCCAATCCCGTAGAAAATGAGTAAGCCGACCCCCCACCGGAGCCACATGATCCAGAATGGCGGATCTAGGGCTGCTTTGCTGCAGGGGGAGGGGGTTGGTTATTAGAGGAAGAGGAGGAGGAGGAGGAGGAGGCCTGGCGTCCACGACCACGGCCCCTTTGCTTTCCTCTGTAGGTTTTATACAGAGGATTCTGACGCTGCTGCTGCTGCTGTCCCTGGTTGTAGGGATGAAAATTGGATCTGCCAAAATCCCTGTACTTCCTAGCCGCAGAGCCCCTTGTCTGAAGGCCCAAAGACTTCGCCGTTGCCCGGCTGTCCTTGAATCTCTCCAGAGCTACGTCAGCCTTCTTGCCAAAGAGGCCTGTCCCATCAAATGGCAAGTCCAACAATGTAGACTGAACATCAGAAGAAAAATCAGAGGACTTAAGCCATGCGGCCCTTCTTGTAGCAACAGTAGAGCCCATAATTCTGGCAACAGAGTCCACCGTGTCCATACCACTCTGTATAACCATACGAGCTGCAGCCTGAGTATCAGCAACCACCTCGTTAAAGTTCTTCCTATCGTCCTCCGGAAGCTTAGGAGAAAGCTGTTTAACAGAGTCCATTAAAGCATGAACGTACCTCCCCAAAAGGCAAGTAGCATTGGTGGACTTCAAGGCCATGCTACCCGAGGAGAAAATCTTTTTAGCAGACTGGTCCAATTTCTTAGAGTCCTTGTCTGCCGGAACCTGTGGGAAAGAGCCCGCAGCCCTGCTGGAACAGGCGGCCTGCACTACCAGACTCTCCGGTGCAGGCTGCGAGGAAAGAAATTCAGGGTCATCAGGAGCCACCCTGTAACGCCTTGCCACTGACCTGGAAACCGCAGGAGCAGACAAAGGTCTCTTCCAGACCTCCTTTATTGGTTCAGTCAATGCCTCTGTAAAAGGAAGTGTAGGCTCCACAATTGAAGAAGCCGAATGCAAAACTTCCGTAAGGATGTTGGGCTTGTATTCAACTGTGGGCAAAGTCAAGCCTAGCAACTCTGCAGCCTTCTTAATAACAACATGTTAGGGTGCCAAGTCCTTAGATGGAGTGTCTGAAACGGTTGGCAAACCCCACTCAGGAGAAAGTTCCAGGCCACTTGCGTCTTGAAGGTCCTCAAAACAATCCCCCTGATCTTGCAACTCCCCTTCCTCAACCTCGGAGTCCATATACTCCTTCTCCTCCAAGAGGCGTTGAGCCCTGCGCCTCGACCATTCCATACGGACCAAAGTCGATGGATCCGGCAACGACTCCGACGGCGCCGGAGCCGACGTCGAGCGAGGAGCCGGAGGACGGGAAGCACCCCGATCCGAATCACCACGAAGCCGATCCGGAGTCGGCGAAGCCGCATGCGAAGTCGACGACCTCGGCGGCGCCGTACCGAGCCAAGGAGTACAAGGCGTCGGCATAAACGGCATAAAGGGGGCCGGGGCATAAGCCTGGGGCACACCCAATTTGAAAGACAAAGGACCCATGGGACCAACATGCGCACCAGTGGGGTACATTGCCCTTGAGTAAACACCAAACATGGCGTTTAAAAACTGCGAGGGATCCTGACCTGGACCTGGAAAGGGTGGGTACGAACCCAACGGCCGCTCCGAAGGAGGCTGATCCGGCAAAGGCGCACCCTGGCCCTCTTGTTCTTCAGGCTCCACAACCGGAGTCGGTGCTCAAGGAACCTCTTCTTCATGCACCGATGAATGGTGCGACTCCAGATCCTGTTCCGGCTCTTGAACTGGAGAACCAACGTGAGATCGAGCAGGAGAAGGAGACACGAAGTCCTTGTGATGTGTACGTGACTTCTTCCTCGAATCCGAAGACTCCTTGCCAGAGTGGTGTCTGGAGTGATGTTTACTCCTCTTATGCTTCTTTCTCGAGGAGCCCGAAGCATGGCCCGAGGCCGACTTGGATCCGGACCTCGACCTCCCACTGGACCTTGATCTCTCTCTCGACCTCGACTTGGCCCTCGAAGCCGACCTCGACCGCGACAGCTGTCTCGACTTCGAGCGCCTGGACACTGACCTCGAAGACCTTCCGGCTTCTCTTTCCTTCACCTTTGCAAGCAGAATCTTCGCCTCCCGCTCTCGCAAGGCTTTGGGGTTCATCTTGTCACAGGAACGACAGTTCTTAACATCGTGACCCGAACCAAGACACCACAGACAGTCGGAATGCGGATAGGTGATCGACATCATCCGGGAACAGGAACCACATTGTTTGAAACCTGTCTTCCTCGACGACATCTTCGGCGATGAAGTGAATTCCAACAGAGAAACAGTAACAGCTAAACAGCGAAAAGATACAAAAGTATTGCAGAAGATCCCAGAAACCGTTAGCGTCGACGACGCGGAAAAAAGGGAACTGACGTCATCACGCCGACGTGGGCTTTATATGGAGTCGGTGACGTCAGACGGAGTCGCGCGCGATGCCGTGCTCCTATGACGTCGTCCACGCCGGCGTGCTACGAAGAATTTTCCGAACGTTGCTGGCGCAAGGGGGATATTCACAAGGTGAGGAATCCACACGGCAGATGTATCTATCAGAACAGTAGATACAATAAGTATACATCACTTTGGCACTGTGATCTGTTGACATCAGCACTATGATGGAATGGCCAGAAAGTGGGAACAGGTGGGGATTACAGCATTGGCTGATCTCTATTCTAATGCAGAAAGAAAATCCTTTTTAGAACTAGTGCAAGGGTTTGGTGTACACAAAAACTCATGCTTTAAATATCTACAAATTCAAAATTGAATCAAAGGGCTCCCTATAGGACTTATCAGTATGGATCCGTTCCCTATATTAAAACTTATGAAAAACCCAGAAAGCAAAATAAAGGATCTCTATCAAGAGTTATTGGCAAAGATACCAGATGATATAGGTAAAATAGAATCTAAGTGGGCTAGCAAGCTGGAGGATGGGGAAATAGAAATAGATATGGTACTAGAAATTGAGTCAAAAGTTCTTATGTCAGCCAACCTTAAAGCCCAACAATATAAAACTGTCTATATGTATTATATGCCTGCCAAACTATTTGAGTGGGGAAAGAGGCAGACTGATAAATGCCCAAGGTGCCAGATGGGCCCGGCAGATAGCATACACATGTTCTATTCCTGTGAAAAGCTGCACATGTTAAAAGAGGGTATCAAACAATTCTGGTCCTACTAAATAAAGAGATCAAAATTACTCCAACACTAATGTTTTTAGGCTTTGATGCACGGTTAAATGTAATTTTGAGTGAGCTGAATTTTGTGTTTTTATCAATGGTGATAGCACGTTTATTGATTGCCAGATTTCCACGGTATGGAAGGACATTGAGCCGCCGACATATTCTCATTGGTTGAGTAGGCTATTATATGTAGGCCGGCAAGAAATTGCTTTGTATAAATGTAAAGGGGTAAGGGCTATGCCGAAAGACAAGAATATATGGAAACCCCTTACAACTTGGATGGAAAGAAAAGAGCGACAAGGGATTGGGTAGTTATTCATAATTATAGAAGAAACATGATCTGGATGTTTAGTAGAAATGATGTATGTATATGGAAACAGCAAAAACAATATTATGTTAGCCCGGCCAGTATGAAATTTTGAAGAACGCTAACTGTATGTTAAAATGTGATATGATCTTTATTATATCTCTGATTTCAATTAAAAAAAGATAAAGCCAGGAGGAAGATAAACAGGGACATGAGGGTCTTTTGTGGTGAGACAGGTTTTGGTAGGGTGGAGAATGTAAATGTAAATGTAAATGTAAATGTCATTCACTTATATAGCGCTGTATCACCCGGGGGTATCTAAGCGCTTGCTTAGGGAACCCGTCCTGGTATTCCCCTGTGAGATAACCCATTACTGGGCATCCACAAGGTGAAAGCCAGGCATCCCACTGCAAGGGGCCGTCGTGGAGATTAAGCAAGCTATTGCCTAGAGTTGCAGAGTGGGACTCCATGATGGGAATAGGCACCGAGGCGAGAATTGTCAGGTCCGGGGAAATTTGAGCCCAAGACCCGCCGAGGCGGGGAATTGAACCCTGGTCCCGGGCCAGACCTCTGCATCAGGGTCTGCCGCTCTAACCATTGAGCCACACCTCTCCACTAAATCCAGAACTAAGATATGCTGCAGTGTACTTTTTCAGGGTTGGTGGAGTTAATTTGTCTTACTTCGGGATGGAGCTTTACCTGATACAAATAAAGGACGTTTTAGACAAAGCACTATACATACGAAGATACCCAAGAGTAGCCTAGGTGATGGGGGGTCAGAAAATATAGGGACTGTTTCTGAGTGGCGTCTGGTAGCTGGTTCTGTACAGTTTTCCTGTTCACTTTATGGTTGGGAACAGGTTACTCCAGGAGCAGATAATAAGGGTAGGATAGGAGATACTTAGTTAGGTAGATATTTAGACAGGTAGAGAAGAGGTTACAGGATTTAAAGGGTCACCAGTTATTGATTGAGTTGCGGTTGTTAAATAGTTGCTAAGAAAGGAGAAGGGTGAGGAAACCTTAGGGGTGGGGGTGGAGGATACGTAGATTAAAGATTTATAGCGAGGTTTTGTCTTGTGAGGCAAAGGCCAAGGTTATGTTTTTTGTAAGATGCACCTGTTTTCAATTAAGTGTCCTTTTTCACACATCTTGAGATCCATTTGTGGCCCGTTCTGCGTGTGCGACCCAATGGGGTTTTTAGGAGGTAGCCGACCGGTAGGGAGGCTTGCACCCCCATGGTTTTTGGGCTGTTGGTGCAGCCCGGGACAAATTGGGCTCTCTATGGGCGGCACTTGGGCTATGTGCTTGGGTTTTTAGCCAGACATTTTAGGGGCTGTGTTACCATTTTGTAAGGTGACACGGCAACCAGCAGTTAGGGACAGTTTCCGATCCCCTCATACCCACCCTTTAGAAGGTAAGATGGGGGGTTATTTTGAGTATTATGGGATGGATGGCCGAATTTGTTGAGTACAGGTGCATCAACGGAGTGAAAATGCATTGTAATTGGTTGGCGCTTGAAGCAGGTGAACGGCGTCTGGGAGCTAGTTCTGTGCAATTTTACAGTTCACTTCATAGTTGGGAACAAGTTACTCCAGGAGCAGGTAATAAGGGTAGAATAGGAGATACTTAAATAGATAGATCTTTAGACAGGTAGAGAAGAGGTTTCAGGGTTTAAAGGGACAACCATTATTGACTGAGTTGGGGTTTGTAAATAGTTGCAAAGAAAGGAGAAGGGGTGGACACCTAAGGGGTGGGGGAGGAGGATACGTAGATGAAGCATGTATAGAGAGGTTTAGTTTTGGGAGGCAAAGGGCAAGGTTATGTTTTTTGTAAGATGCACCTGTTTTCAATAAAGCAGCCTTTTTCACACATCTTGAGAGTCGACTGTGGTCCGTTCTGCGCTTGTGGCCCAAAGGTTATTCTTTCATTGGCTTACAGGCAACAAGCGGCTCCACTGAAGGTTGTAAGGCTGAGTCAGAGATGACTAAAAAAAAGTTCATAGAATTCTTGAACTGGGTGTTTGAGTTTTTTTATACATAGTGGTTGATTTTAACACAGGGTTTATTCACTTTTTGTTTCATTCACTTTTTGGTGCTTTTTTAATTTAGCAGTGTAAAGGCATATATGCATATATGAACAGAATGGTACATTTTTCATTAATTTTCAATTTTAAGTAATTGATAATAGGCGCACATATTTTGATAAAATATATGTTTGAGTACAATATGCATACCATTTTAAATTAATTTTGAAGAGTTTACCAATGTATGGATGGTTCCTGATGGGTTATTCTAAATTTACAGTTACCCCTGGCGAAGGGCGTGTAGCCCAAAATGCATTGGGTGGACTTTAAATCTGGTTACTCAAACTGAAAAGTGATACACCGTCGGGCATTCTTGGAGCATTGAAAGGTTTTAAATCACATTCTCTCTGTCGGAACTTTAAATTGAAGACAGATAAAAATAGATGGAAAGTATTACTCATAAGATTACTGGATTTTTTTACTGAGACAATTGATTGCCTGTATGCAGTGCGGCTTTAAACTGGTGCTTGACGATGCTCCAGGTACTCTTTGTCATTGAATTTGTGACTCCTGAAAATCTCATTGTGCCCCGTTACCGTTATAGTCAATTAATTAATCAGGGTAGGAGTAACACGTGAAGTAGGCCTGCTGCAGTCTCAGTTCATGTAATACATATTGTCTCAGCTGTCAGTAAACTTTTATAACCTCTTGTAGAATGTTCTTGCTGACCACTAATTACTGTTGGTCTCTTGCTAGGTGAGAGGTGTATTCCACTAAAGCTGGCCATTGCTGACTGCTCGAATTAATAGACTCACCCACCCTGGCTCCACGACCATGGTAACTCTCCCTGGTATTACTTTATGAGCTTTGAATATGATAAGATAAGCTCTTGGCATTAGTAAGGATGATTTTGGGCAGGTTTAATAGCAAGTGATTTTTTTTTTCGTCAGGTGTTACTGTCAGCTGCAGCTACAGCTAGCCATTAATGATAGATTTAACAAGCGAAGATATCCCTACAATGAATGAGACCTCTTCTTCTGTCAGCAGGAACTCTATTCCCTGTCAAGTAGATTGTAACCACAGGATGCATTTTCTGTGGAATATTTACTTCATCAGCCACAATTTAGTAAAATTCAGGTACTGGTTTTTATCTCATGTTTCTTTTGTATCTGTTACTCTTAACAAGCCCTATGGGTTAAGGGGACTTGATTCTATGGAAGTACACATTGGTCTTCCAAACACATGTCACTCAAATTTGAAATTTGGAGCAACCAGTAAACTTGACAACATTGGGTACCACTGGTTCATATCACTCCTTTCTAAAGGCACGCCTAGCTAGGTTTTGCTAGTTCCCAGAGCTGTAGGAATATGTGTGTGTTACTGCAGGTGAAGGGAAAGCACACAGTCGTATCATAGGACTCCCTGAGGACCATACAAATTAGAAGAAAGCCCATTTGTGAGCACACCTACCAGAGAAGTTGGAGGGACCGTGATGAGCCTACCCCAATTGTGTCTATTCAATTCATTATACAGGCAATCTCAATCAGTCAGTTTAACTTTATTCGGTTTTCATTTTTGCAAAACCATAAAAGTACAGTGTAAATAGAATTCCATTCATCGTTACAGAGGAAGAAATTTCATGATTTTAAAAAACGATGTTTAGGTAAAATATTACAATAAAAAGATTCTTTGTGAATTATAAAAGAAGGTAAGTTAAAAAGACGCAGGTTGGTTAATAACAGTACAGGTAATTGTTGTCCTAGACAATTGGGTATTTACTATACAGTTAGTTTGTATCCTAAGCATCAGAGTAATACTCTATTCCAAGTTTAGTCTATGTCGTACAGAGAATTTTAAAAATGTAATTACAGTCATTATTACCCATTCCTCCTCCAGAAACTGTAGGGATAGCATAGCAGGTCGGCATCTCCTAATTCCCATATGTTTTAGTACAGGAATAATCCAGGTCTTTCTGGGTTCATTATAACATTTGCAAAATAAAATTGTCTGTATGGTAGTTTGGGTGGAGAGGCCATCGCATGGACAGGGTGGTAGGACTATTGAACAGTCGTTTCTTTTTGGGAAAGTGACCAGTCTGTGGAAGAAGTTTAATCTGAACCGGATCAGCAGAAATCTTTTGTAACTAGTGGTGTTGATAGTTAAGTAAGGTTGGATAGAGAAAGTGGTCTGAATGGCCAAACTGTGCGCAGTTGATGGTTTAGTGGCTTCTTTGGCTAGCCGCATGTCACCTAGGTGTATTAGACACTGCGTCTGGAATGCTTTCCTTGGTAACTCACGAATTAGAGCCGGAGTGTCGTAGTATTTCTCCAACCCAATATCATGCAGGAAGGCTTTGATATAGCGCAACCAAACTATATTATTTGCGTGTTCCAGCGAAATGCAGTCCATAATAAACCCCTGTGAGAATGTAGTTCTTTCAGAAGTCCATATGCGATGCCACAATAAGAGTGGTAGTGTTTTAATAATATCATCCAGATAGGGAAGGCCTAGTTCCAAGTGGCATGAGAACGTTGGGCTGCTCCGTGGGAGGGCCGGGAGATACCTCAGGAATCTGTTCTCAACTATTTGTAGGGCGGCTGTATTTTCGTAGCCCCACACGCTAGCCCCATATGTCGCCACGGTTACGCATTTGGCCTTGTATATTGTTGTCAGTTCGGCAGGTAGCCTTCTACCCAGTCTTCTGGTGAAATTTAACAGAGCTGAAGTGGCTCTCATAAAGAGAAGCTTTCTGGACTCTATGGCTGGTTTCCAGCTAGTTTTATGGTCAATGGTGATCCCTAAATATGGGTACTTTTCTGTATGCTAAATTTTTTCATTTTTCAGGAAAATACCTTTTATTCCTTTCTTTCTAGTTCCCGAGGACATGACAAAAGTCTTTTTAATATTGATGTTTAGATCCAGATTGGCCATAAAAGAGGCGTATCTATCGAGGCTCGTTGCAATTCAAGGGGAGTGCGGGCTAATATCACTGCATCATCGGCGTAGAGCAGGGCCGGGACCGGACGGCCGTTGATGTATGGAAGGTCCTGGCACCCTTTGACCATGGCCCGCTTTAAGCCATTGGTGTAGAGTGTAAAAAGAAGGGGTGCCAGGACGCAGCCCTGTCTCACTCCACGCCAAACGGTGCGGTTAGCTCACTATTCACCCCGTACCGCACTCAAGCTGTGGCGTTTGAATATAATTCACACAAAAAGTTTACAAGTCTCTGCTGTATCCCCATTTCAGCTAGGACTGACCAGAGTTTTGCATGGCTAACGCAGTCAAAGGCAGCCGACAAGTCGACATATACCATGTAAAGTGCCCCGCCTTTTGCGCTAACATATTTGCCTATCAGCAGGGTAAGATTGAGTGCCTGTTCGGTAGTCCCTAGCCCCTCTCGAAATCCGAACTGTAAGTCAGATAAGATCCCACTGTCGTCCGCCCACTGCTGGAGGCGTTCGAGAATAACTCGACCCGCAACTTTGCCTAAAGAGTTCAGCAGTGAGATTGGGCGATAGCACGATGTTAGTTGGCGATCCCCTTTTTTAAAAAGGGGTACTAGAATCGATTTTGACCATGATTCCAAGAGCCCTTCGGAACAAGAGGCCTGGAGGACCCTGGTTAAAATTGGAGTACAAAGATCTAGGTTTGATTTAAATAAGTCGATTGGTACCCCATCCGGGCCTGGGGCCTTCCCATTTTTACTGGCTTTTAATGCCATGTCTACTTCATGGTCTGTAATATCTAGAAGTATGGGGTATACACAAGTATGTTGCTCAGAAGGAGTTTCTCTCTGACCGTGCCCTAGAACCTTATCCTTTGCAAATATATTACTAAAATACTCAACCCATGTTCTTTCGTCTATGGCTATGTCGATTTTTTGGGAGACTTTCTCATCAACGAGAAAGGGAGATTTAACGATGGCCCAAAAGGCAGCACTATTTTTTTGGGTGCTACTTTTATAGAGTTGATCCCAAAGATCCTGTTTGAGTTCTGCTTTTCTGTCCTTTATGGCCAAGTGGTATTCCTTTCTAGCTATTTTGATTTCTTGGAGGTCCCTTACTGGCCTTTGTAGTGCATTTTTTAGAATTGAATAACTCCTTCAGCATCTTTTATTGAACCAGCCTTTCTTGTTTGACCTGGATTTATTAGATTTGATAAAAAGTGCTTCCTTTATTGATTTTGTAATTACCATAACATTATTTAGGACCTCCTCATCGGATGAGGCTAAGTCCAAGCACTTTTCTATGGCCGAATAAGCTGTTTTTACTACTATGGAAGTTATAGCTAGTGGGTCAGCTTTCTCCCATTTAAGTGCATAGCCATTTATTCTGTCCAAAGTTAACCTATTTTGGTCTAAGGTGCTCTCTATGCTTTCGGTAAAATGTTTCTGGCACATAGTCAAGGTGATGCTATTTGGGTAGTGATCGCTTATTTCAATGTCATGCGTCAATAAGATCAGTACTAACAATGTCACAATAAATTTGGGATAAAAAAAAAAAATACGAAATATTATATTTTATTAGTGAATCCAAGTCTACCATTGTTGTCAGATCAGCAAAGCCTGCACACATTTTTACGACCCAAGAATGGCCTCTACCTTGTCAGCTGGGATGTCCTTTGGACAAGTACTGCTCCTTGTTCTCTAGATAGCCTTTCTTCCTCTCCTCAGGAGATACAGGGTTGTATTGTACTTTTGCCTGGTAACGACTGTTTCCTATTTGAATGGCATGAAAACCCATTGTTTGGTGAGTGTGTCTGGCAGCCTGTTGTTGGGTGAAGCACTTTCTTCACAATTTTGTATAGTGCACACTTGACCCAAAGGTATCAGAGCTCTTTACATGAACACCAGTTGCATTACAGAGGGACACATTCATTTTTTGAAAGCACAGTGAGATTAAGTGAATAAACGAAGCACTGTCATATTGTTATGACAATTTGCACACAATCAAATCTTCTTAGGCCTTCAAGACTTGTACCCCAAGAGGCAGTTAGTATGGGCCTTTAGTGAGGCACTATACCATATAACATGAGTTTTCATATATCAAGTAAAGATGAAGTAATAAGGGGCATCATGAGGAAAGAAATCCCTCCAGAGATTGCAGTATTAAGCCTGCTATAAAAAGCACCAAGCCCTCATCCTGCTTATCTGATCCCATCCTTCTCACTTTTGCTAAACAACAAGCATATTCTCTCTCACAAAGGACATTTTGAGACACAGAGTCACAGGGGTTTATTTTCTAATTAGCTCGTTTCTGACCTGTGCCATAGAAGTCATGTGACACTGAGGTATATATCTTCCTTCTTAAAATGAGTCAGGAGTAGAAAAAATATTTTGGGGTAAAGTTCTCATGCAAGTTAGGGGCTTGGGCACAGTTTCACTATGTTTAGTTTTGTCCCTCATTTATTTCTTTCAGAAAGATTTATGTGCCCCTTACCCTGCTCAAGAGCACTGCATAACAATTTAAACAGTAAGATTCTTTTTGTCTGTTGAACACCCCAAATTACGATGATGGTTGAGAATAGCCAAAGAAGATTCGTAAATGTGATCAACATGGATTTTATCTTTATAGTGGTTTGTGTAAATGTGGTTTCCTAGATTCTTAATGGGTGGCATTAGCGTTTTCGTAAACAAGGGACAAA
The DNA here is from genome assembly GCF_964263255.1 of Lissotriton vulgaris. NCBI lineage: Eukaryota > Metazoa > Chordata > Amphibia > Caudata > Salamandridae > Lissotriton > Lissotriton vulgaris. The sequence goes on from NC_141694.1 coordinate 1,217,217,697, forward strand.
GTAGTAGGCCTGGCCAGAGTTTGCGGAGTGACAAAAAAAACTCCACACTCTCCACGGAGTTCCGCAAGCGAGGGAGTGAGGTAAATTGCACTGCTGATTTTTTGCTCAAGAGGGTGCAGCTTTCTTCTGCCACTTGTGATGTTCTACTCGAGTGGCAGCTTCCTCAATGTAAGTGGCAGGTTTCTCAATATGAGCAGTAAGAACCTACCGCGACCGCTCGCTATGAGAAATCTGGCCGGGAGATAGTCTAGCATTGGATTTTCCTAGCTCGCTCTTGCTAACTCAATATTGGCTAGCAGTGAAAGAGGAAAGAGTCTGCTGCATGCCACTATGCTGAGTTTTTAGGAGCTCTGCGGTCCATGCGGAGTGCAGACTTAGAAAAAGTCCACAAACTTCTCAAGGGTAGCAGAGTTTACTGCCCAGGCATACAAATTAGTCTATTGAACAGAATTGTTGTTTTTCATATTGCTTCCCTTGCACAGATCAGAGCCAAGTGAATTAATAGACAAAGACCAGTGGGTCTCTGTGTTTCAAATTTTTGAATGTGATTGAAGAAGCATGTTCCACCCAAATCCTAAATTCTGCATAGAAAAACCTTGCTGAGAGTGATTTTTCAAGAGTGCCGCATTGCGATGCAACATGCCCCACACCTACTTAGTTTTGAAACTCTATCTTGAAGGATTACGCCAGTCATGAAGCCAAGAATATATGAGAGTTATCATTGAAGACAAGAGTGATTTAAGTTTTTTTTTTATTTACTGCCAAGGGCACTTAAATTAAAATAAATTACATAAAATAATGTACAATGTTCACATTCTGACAGTTCTCACAAGAGCATTTGCAATACAAACATGTTAAACAGTAAGATTTACATTACAAATAGTAAGCAATTTAAAATTTACGATGGCTGTACAATGACTATTGAACAACTGCTTAATATTGCAAGAGTTGTTATGAAACAACGTGTCATGGATGATATCGGTGAATGATTTGATGTAGGAGCACCAGACCAGGGGAAGTAGTACTTCGTTGTCATTCGAAGTGATCCTCAGCAATACTCCGGATATGCGGTTGTCTTCCTTCGCCAAATCCCAAAAGTCAAATCTTCATGTTTCTCTATGGCTGGTGAAGCTTTACTGTTCAACGATTTCTAATGGTTCTATGGATGTCCTCTGGTGGGATATTGTGTTTCTGCAATGAAAGTTTATCAGAAAGGGAGATGGTTAGGGATCCTCAATACATTTTGTACTTGATATCAGTCACAGTGGTCAGAATCAAAGGCCATAGAAATGGTAAGTAGGCTAAAACCTGGAAGTTGAAAAGTGCAAGGTCAGATAGGTCAAGTAGGCAAGTTCCCATCCTCGCAGTCCAGCAAACAATGGAGGCACCAGGAGCTCATAAAATATATTTTGCTCTGTTTCCAACTTTGGAATGGAAAGAATTTAAATAACTTTAACCAAGGTGACAGGGGAGTCAGCACTGAAGAGATTGTGAGTCTTCAACACAACAAGAGGTAAGGCAATTTATAAAAATGTGCTGCCATACAATATTGTACGCCAGCAGCTGCCTCTTGTCTTCTCCAGTGTCACACCCTCTCCTACACAGGAGTTACTTCACAGAAATCAAGGGCTCTTTGTAGTCCATAAAAAGGCAGTCGGTGTTTTGGAATCATACAGATTAATTTTAACAATGTGAAACAGGACCATAGGAAGAGCCACACACCGCCTTTGTCTGAGGGGCTGCGGGGAGGAAGGAACGTTCTTCCATACCATATGGCAATGCCGCCAAGTCACAGCCTATTAGGATAAGGTCATGAGAACAATGTCGCAGGTAGTGAAGGAATCTGTGGTACCTGACCACCACGGTGCTGTTTATTGAACATCTGGGAACCAAATGATCTTACCCACCCTGCTCAGGATTGGGTGACATTGGGTGTAAGTATGCCAAGCGAAATATTGCCAAATATTGGGGTTCCGGGGAGGTGCCCACACTAGGAGACTGGTGCAGAGACCTAGATGCAGCAATGCTGGCGGAGAGAGTGGTGTACCTGCACCGGGGGTGTCCCCGGAAATGGGATAAAATCTGGGGTACCTGGAATGAGTGCAGGGGATATCTGTGCGATCCACCGCTGCCAGAAGAAGAGAGGGATTCTGAATCATAGACCAGAGGGGGTAAGGGGTACGGGACTGTACCAATAGAACTAGAACTATGTTATCTCAATATCTTGCCTACTGTACTGACGCTGTCTTTTATAATGAACTGCCGTATCCACTGTCTGTACAATTTATCTAACAGATGCCCTACTATTGTTATTAATAAAAACAATAAATAAAAAAAACAATGTGAAACAGGCCTGATAAATGTCAGTCTTAGGGGTCAATTACGATCTCGGTCAAAATAGAGGCTTTCCGACCGAGATGGTTGGTTTCACTTCTGACCACCTAATTACAACATCTGTTGTCGGAAGTGAAACTGGCCAGTCATTCCAGCTGGCTTGCAACATGCTCAAGGAGCCCGTCAGCCTGTTGGAGGCTGGCCCGTAATCCATATGGACGCCTTTTTATACCGTCCATATTATGATTAGGGTTTCCTGTTTTCCGCTTTGTCTGATTTTTACAGATAAACACAGACAGAAAACGCTGTCTCTCCTGTCTGTATTTCTTTTTGAAAGTGGAAAAATACAGATAATTTAGCTTCTTTTGAGTAATTCATCATGCTGAAATTAATCACTTTTAGGCCAGTAGCTGTACATAATGACAGCAAGGGGAACTACAATACTTAATGATTTGTCCTTAAATTACTGCATATCTCAACATGTATACGTGTTATTACACTATTTCTTTAATGTGGGTTTATTATGTTTATATTTTTTACTGTGTAATGTGCTAAAACCTGACAGGCATTTAAGTATGAGTCCATATTTATCCGTTAAATAAATGCAGAAATATACGAGTTATCACCTCATCTGTTTACACAACACAAAATAAATATGGATAAATGCCAATAAGCTGGCCAAAAATAAATATGGACAAATACAGATGGAAATGTAAAAAAAGAAAATACCATAAAACCGGGAGACCTAATTATGATGTACGGTTTCCAGTGTAGACTTTCCATGCCGACTTCCGACATGGAAATCCTGTTGAAAAGCGTGTTTGGGGGCCCTGAGCAAGACCCCTTCTGTTTGTGGCCTCCGGTTGTGGTCCAAGGGGGAACGTTGATTCCAGCACTGTGTGGCAGGCACCTTGAGGTGCAAGGAGGAACACAGCCTTCCTTTTCCCTATGGGAGCTTGTGCTACAGCTGATTTATAGCCACAACACATGCTCCCATTGAGAAACGTAAGTATGTGACAGCACTATGTGTAGTTGCATCATAATTAGGCGGTCGGGAGTGCCAACTAGAGGTCGGTCGCTCCATGTTTCCACAACAGTGTTGGGTGGACTCAAGGGGGCAGATAACAATGCTTACTCATGGGCCCCCCCTTGCATCTGAACCACATTTGCAGAATTATTTTTCTCTTCTGTGGCAATCACAAAGCATCCATAGAGGGATTACAGCTAAGCTCTTGGTGGCTCTATTCTCATATGATGAATCTCTGAATTGATAAAGTAGTTCTCCTCTAAAAGGTTTTGCACCCAATCTTCCCCAACATAGAGGTGTTTATTTTATGATGACAAGAGCTTTGGACAACCCTACCCCGAAATCTCTCCTCCTCCAGCACCAATGAGATGTGATCGCTCAGTCTCGCCAGTTCCGTTGTTAGTTACATATTTCCCTAGGCTCTTGAAAACCTATGTATTTCATTCCTTTGCAACACTCATAACTGTAATGTAATTTAAAACAGTAACCAAAGGTCTTATATTTGAAGTAGCTCTGGAATTATGAGACTAAGAAGGGCCGATTGTACTCTTGAACGTCTAGTACAAGAATATTGTGGCACAGTAATACTGTGGACAAAATATTGAGGGACTAAATATCGAAGGGTACACATATGTTGAATTAGGTACAGAAAATCTATACATACTTACTGTTTGATATTTTGTCTCTCGATTTCTTTATCAATGATATTAGTGTCCCAAAATATTGATATTCATGAGACACATTTGGAAGGGCAAATTATGGAACACAGTGAAAATTATGCAGCATAATGTATTACATTCTGTGACAATACTATTTTGCTGTTTTATCAAATATTAATGCTGTTCTCGCAAAATGTTTTCCCTCTCTAGTACCAGTATAACACATGGGTGATACATTCAGGTGAGTAGTTAACGTTTGCCACAGCGCAACACGATGTGTAGTTTTTGATTCTTCTAAACTAGCAGAACATTTATTTGTAAAAAAGTGTAAACTATGTTGCATAGGGTGGATTGTTTGGCAAGTATAGTAAACCCATTATTGTATGGAAGAAGTGCCTGGAGACCCTCACGGGTGACAAGCAGCTCTCTACAAATCCACCCTACATTTACAGTACATTCCAGTGACCCCCATCGATAAGCGATGGTATGTTGTGTGATCCTTTCAGTCTGATAGTACTCACACTCTCACTCACATTTACAGAAAAAAAGCATCAAAATCTTACCTCACCCTATGTAGAAAGTATTAACTCGCACAACCTGAGAGTGCTTTTCATCGTTTTGATCATGTCCTCGAGCTGGTAGATAGAGAGAATGGAAACAGGAAGGCTATTTAGACATGACAACATGTATAACAGTTGACTTATTTTTCTCAAAAAAGGCAAATTGTGGGCATTGTCAGTAACTTGTTGACACCAAGGAATAGGAGCTTTTTTCTCCATTTATTAAAGCCAAGGCCAGCCAAATTCTTTGTCTAGTCTAGAAGTGAGGATAGAAAAAGCGAAATTTGCTCCTAGGGTGAAAGGGAATTTTTAGACACAAAGGGCCAGATGTAGGAAGCCTAATACTGGTCGTTAAAGGCCGAAATGACCGAATTTCGGCCGTTACCGACCGGTATTAGGCTTTTCAGATGTAGGGGCCTAATTTAAGGATTCAGTAATTTCCGAATTCTTAAATACCGATTCGGTACATTACCGAATCCTTAATGTAGGAAGCACTCAAGTGAGTGCTTTTCACCTGTAAGGATTAGTTATTTATCACCAACAACAAGTTGGTGGTAAATATCGAAAACCCTAAAAAAAGCAATTTTGTGCTTTTTTCAACTGTGCCATGTGGCAGACATACATGCCCTTAGGGCATGTATGTGTGCCATATGTGCACCCATGCACTATACAGGGGTGCAACAGGGTGTCAATGTGACACCCTGCCACCCTTGTAAGTCTACCCCCTTTTACCGATTCGGTATTTACTGAATCGGTAATTCTCATTAATTCCTACGGGCTTCCAGGCCCATAGGAATGAATGGGGAATACCAAATCAGTAAATACCGAATCGGTATTTACTGAATTTTACCGATTCTGTAAAATTTACCGAATGAACAAGTTACTTACCTTTGGTAACGCTTTTTCTGGTAGATACAGTATCTGCCTGTGGATTCCTCACCTTGTGAATATCCCCTTGCGTCGGCAACATTCAGAAATTCTTTTTGTAGCTTTGCGCCGACATGGACGACGTCACAGAGGCACGGCATCGCGCACGACTCCGCTGACGTCACCGACACCATAATAGGCCCAAGCCGGCGTTATGACATCAGTTCCGCCCTTTTTTCCGTGCCTTCGAGGCACACGGACGGACCGACAACAGTAGATATATACACAGTATACAATAGTCAAGATAACACACAGTGTAAAGACAGTGCAGTAATTCAAGTAGAATAAAACACTACTTTTGAGAATAACATATATACATTAAAGCATTGCCATTATATAAGGTATAGAAGAGTGGACAACGGGGAGGCGGGTGGTCATGTGAGGAATCCACAGGCAGCTACTGTATCTACCAGAAAAAGCGTTACCGAAGGTAAGTAACTTGTTCCTCTGATAGATACATCTGCCAGTGGATTCCTCACCTTGTGAATAGAGTCCCACAGCAGTCCCCACTCCCGGAGGAGGTTGTCCACTGTCCTATACCAGAAAATCCTGTAGGACAGAACGCGCAAAGTGGCGGTCCCTCCTCACCTCAGAATCCAAGCAGTAATGCTTCGCTAAAGTGTGGAGGGAGGCCCAAGTTGCCGCTCTACAAATATCCTCTACAGGCACACCCCTAGACAAAGCAGATGTTGAAGATTTTGCTGTAGTAGAATGAGCCCTTATACCCTCCGGAGGTTCCTTACCCGCCAGGGAGTAGCAGATCTTGATGCACAGTATGATCCATCTTGAAAGTGTGCGCTTGTGCACAGCTTTTCCTTTCTTGCAGCCAGCAAATCCAACAAAGAGCTGGTCATCACCCTGAACTCTCTGGTTCTGTCCAGGTAGAAGCTCACCGCCCTCTTAGGGTCCAAACAGTGAAGTCTCTCCTCCTCCTTGGAAGGGTGAGGGGGAGGATAGAAGGTAGGAAGGGTAATAGACTGTCCTAGATGGAAGGGAGTCACCACCTTAGGCAGAAAAGCAGCCCTGGTCCTAAGAACCATTCGTTCAGCATGAATGGTCAAGAATGGGGGCTTCGAACTAAGAGCTTGAAGCTCACTTACCCTCCTTGCCGAGGTAATAGCAACCAGGAAGACCGTCTTAAAAAACAAAAGTCTCAAGGGACATTTGTGCAAAGGTTCGAAAGGAGAACCCATCAGGGAAGTAAGCACCAGATTTAAGTCCCATTGAGGCACAATAAAGGAAGTAGGAGGAAATTTATTTGTAAGGCCCTTCAAAAATCTTAAAACCACAGGAGATTTGAACAATGACGGCTGATCCGGCAAACAAAGAAAAGCCTACAAAGCAGAAAGATAGCCCTTGACAGTAGCAACAGCAAACCCTTGCTTCGCCAAAGAAAGAGCAAATTGTAGTATATCAGATAAACAAGCCTTCAATGGGTTAACAGATTTCTCTCCACACCAAGTGACAAATTTAGACCATCTGTATGAATAGATAGATTTGGTGGAGTCACGCCTGGCCGATAGAATGACATCCACCACATCAGGTGGGAGAGAAAAGGAATTCAGGTTGCCCCGTTCAATCTCCAGGCATGAAGGTGTAAGGTCTGGAGGTGGGGGTGTAGAACCTGCCCCTCCGTCTGAGAGAGGAGATCTGCCCCGAAAGGGAGACGGAGAGGCGGGCACGAGGAGAGGTGGAGAAGATCTGTGCACCACACCCTTCTTGGCCAATCCGGGGTGACCAATATGACTTGGGCCTGGTCTTGGTGAATCTTCCTCAGTACCCGAGGAATCAAGGGTATGGGAGGAAACGTGTAAAGGAGTCTTGAGTCCCAACTCAACTGAAACACGTCCCCCAAAGCTCCCTGCATCGGATACTGGAGACTGCAGAATGACGGGCAGTGAGCATTCTCGCGAGTGGCGAACAGGTCCATCTGAGAAGTTCCCCACGTCCGAAAGACGTGACGAACTACCTACGGGTGGAGCCCCCACTCGTGGTCGGCTGAGAACTGCCGACTGAGACTGTCTGCACAAACGTTCAGAACTCTGGCCAGATGATTTGCCATCAGACAAATCTGATGGTCCTGAACCTAGGACCAGAGACGCAGAGCCTCTCTGCAGAGACACTGCGACCCTACTCCTCCCTGTTTGTTGACATACTACATTGCATTGGTGTTGTCCGTCAGGACTTGAACCGGCCGACCACGAAGGGAAGGGAGGAAGGCCTTGAGTGCCAAGTGTATCGCCCGCAATTCCAGAAGGTTGATGTGAAGCAACCTTTCCTCTGGAGACCAAAGACCCTTGACCTCCAGATCCCCCAGATGAGCACCCCACCCTAGAGTGGATGCATCCGTTATCACTGTGGCCACAGCTGGAGGCAGTTGAAAGGGCTTCCCTTGAGACAGGTTGCCTTCCACTCCCCACCAAGTCAGATCTGCTGCAGTTTCTCTGGAGATCCTCACAAACTCCCTGATATCTCTGTTGTGTTGATACCACTGCCTGCGGAGGCACCACTGGAGTGCCCTCATGTGCCAGCGTGCATTGTTGACCAACAGAATGCAGGAAGCCATCAGACCGAGCAGGCGAAAGACCTTCAGGACTGGAACGACTGCTCCATTGAAAAATAAAGGAATCAACCCCAATATGTCTCGAATCCTTTTGAGGAGGAGGGAATGCCCGACACACAGTTGTATCCAGTACCGCACCTATGAACAGGTTGCGCTGGGAGGGCACAAGGTGAGATTTGGGCACATTTATCGAAAAACCCAACCTGTACAACAACTGAGTTGTCACTTGCAGATGATGGAGCACCTTCCCAGGAGATTCTGCTTTGATCAGCCAATCGTCCAGATACGGGAATACCGGTATCCCCGATCTTCTGAGATGTGCTGCCACCACAGCCATCACCTTGATGAAGACTCGAGGCGCAGTAGTCAGACCAAACGGTATAACCACAAACTGGTAATGTTGTGATCCTACCGTAAAACGGAGATACTTCCTGTGTGACTGCAGGATAGGGATGTGAAAATATGCATCCTACAAGTCTATTGACACCATCCAGTCTTCTTCCTTCAGCGCCTGAAGAACCTGTGCAAGGGTGAGCATCTTGAACTTCTCCTATTTTAGGTAAAGGTTCAAGATCCTGAGATCCAGGATTGGACGAAGTCTGCCATCCTTCTTGGGTATCAGGAAATACCGGGAGTAGCATCCCTGACCCCTTTCCTGCTCTGGAACCATATCTATCGCACCCTTTCTTAACAGTGTCTGGACTTCCTCCCGCAGGAGTAACAGGTGTTCCTCCGTGCAAAAACCTTGGCAAGGAGGGTAATTCGGAGGGAATTTCCGAAAGGGAAGAGCATACCCATTTTCTACGAGATTGAGAACCCAAAGATCTGATGTAACCGTTTCCCAATCCCGTAGAAAATAGGTAAGCCGACCCCCTACAGGACCCGCATGATCCAGAATGGCGGATCTAGGGCTGCTTTTCTGTGGCTGGGCGGTTGGAAGAGGTGGAGGAGGAGGAGGCTTGACGTCCCCAAGGACGAGCTCTTTGCTTACCCCTGTATGACTTATACAGCGGATTTTGCTGTTGCTGCTGCTGCTGTTGAACTTGACGGTAGGGACGAAAAGAAGAACATCCAAAACCTCTATACCTTTTAGTTGATGAACCTCTGGTCTGCAGCCCCAAAGATTTGGCAGTAGCCCTACTGTCCTTAAATCTTTCTAAAGCTGCATCAGCTTTTTTACCAAATAGTCCAACACCATCAAAAGGCAAATCCAACAACGCAGCCTGAACATCCGCAGAAAAGTCAGATGACTTCAGCCAGGCAGCCCTTCTATAGGCAACAGCAGTTCCCATGATGCGAGCAACTGATTCAGCAGTGTCTAGCCCACTCTGAATCACTTGGCGAGCAGCCGCCTGTGCATTGGCCAAAACCTCATTAAAATCCTTCCTGCTGTCCTCAGGAATTTTAGGAGCCAACCGCCGTACTGAGTCCATCAGGGCATGTATATATCTCTCCAAAAGGCAAGTGGCATTAGTCGGTTTTAAAGCCATACTTGCTGAAGAGAAAGACTTCTTCGCAGTCTGATCCTGTTTCTTGGATTCCTTATCCCCAGGCACTTGAGGGAATGCACCCACATTCTTTTTTGAACAGGCTGCTTGAATAACCAGACTTTCAGGCAAAGGATGCGAGGATAAAAATTCAGGATCCCCAGGTGCAACTCTATACCTCCTTGCAACACTTTTAGTCACTGCAGGATCTGTAAGAGGCTTGCTCCAAACTTCCAAAATAGGTTCAGTTAATGCTTCATTAAAGGGAACCAACGGTTCAATAACAGAACTTGGAGAATGGAGGACCTCAGTCAAGAGATTGGATTTATATTCCACTGTAGGCAAAGTTAAATTTAAAAGTTCTGCAGCCTTCCTCATGACCTTGTGGTATGGCGTAACGTCCTTTGAAGGGGCATCAGGCACAGATGACAGCTCTCAATCAGGAGAAAGCTCCAAACCACTGGCTTCTCCTAGATCTTCAAAACAGTCCTCCTGAAGCTCACCTTCTTCCATCTCAGCCTCAGCTTCTCTATATCTTTGCTCCTCTATAAGGCGCTAAGGATCCATTCTGGATCGCTCTTTCAACAGCCGCGCCGTTGGATCCGTGAACGACTCCAACAGAGCCGGTATCGACGTCAAGATCGAATCCGAAGGCCCAGGGCGCCGTTCTCGAGGTCGACTCGGAGCCGGCGTCAGCGACCTCGGCGGCGCCGAGCAATGCCAAGGCGGCGTCGGAGCCGGCATAAAAGGCATAAAGGGAGCCGGAGCATAGGAGTGGGGAACTCCTAAATTATACGCCAGAGGACTCATGGGACCCGAAGGTGCACCAGAGGGGTACAATGCTCTGGAATAGACTCCATACATAGCGTTTAAAAACGCAGTAGGGTCTTGACCTGGAGCTGGGAAAGGTGGGTAAGAACCCACAGACTGACCCTTCAGAGGTTCCGGATTCGCCTCCTCTTCCACAGGTGGATGTGTCATAGACATCGAGCCCTCATTCAAAGGGACCTCTTCATCCTCTCGAGCCGGAGACGGCGCCTGAGATGGATTCGAAACCGGAGCCGGAGATTGAACCTGCGACTTCAAAGGTGAAGCACCTTCTGGATCCAAGACCTGTGGTGATGGAGACACTACATCCTTTCCATGTCTCCTCTTAGGCGGCTTCGGTCTTGAGTCCGAATCCTTACCGGAGTGATGTTGAGATCCATGCCTTCGCTTCTTATGCTTCTTTTTCTATTTCGAAGCATGATCGGATGAATACCTCGAAGGGGACGCCGTACGGGATCTTGACCTCGACCTCGCCCTTCTCGAACGCGATCTCGAAGTCTTCTTTACTTTTCTTCCTCTCAACTTCACCACCAGAAGTTTAGTTTCCCTCTCACGAAGTGCCTTCGGGTTCATCTTCTTACACGAAGAACAGCCTTCAACATCATGGTCCGAACTCAGGCACCAGATACAATCCTCATGCGGGTCCGTGACCGACATCATTTTGCAGCACTCTCCACATGGCTTGAACCCGGTCTTCTTAGTCGACATCTTCAGCGAGAGAAAGAAGCAAGAAAACAGAGAAAACAGTAACAAAGTAACTAACTGCTACAGAGATTCCCCGAAACCGTTAGCGTCGATGACGCGGAAAAAAAAGAACTGATGTCATCACGCCGGCGTGGGCCTATTATGGTGTCGGTGACGTCAGTGGAGTCGCGCGCGATGCCGTGCCTCTGTGACGTCGTCCACGTCGGTGCGAAGCTACGAAAAGAATTTCCGAATGTTGCTGACGCTAGGGGATATTCACAAGGTGAGGAATCCACTGGCAGATGTATCCATCAGAACATTAGCTACATATCATTTACCGATTCTAAAATACTGAATCGGTAAAATTCGGTATTTTAGAATAGGTAAATGATATTTACCTACATCTGGCCCATAGATCCTTGCTCAGCCACAAATTGGATCAACCCCAGTGTATTTTGTTTCACAGAAGAGGTTAGTCTAGTAGTCAGAAGGGTGATTGTTTTAATTAACGGATTCAGTTGCTACACCATTCACTCCTTGTTAATAATGTAAAGAATTCCTTTTGTTTCTGAGAATGGAGTGTACTTTCCATGGGCAGTTATTCGAGTGATATCATGTGGATGTACTTGTATGGAAGAAACCATGATGGTATGGTATTTTAAAGAAAACTGACATGTTTCTCAGCTGCAAAGTTGTGGATGTGGAAGTCATCCCTGGATTCTGGTGGTGTTACTTCTTCAAGCAGATTATATGGAACTGAAAATATAATAAAAAAGATCAGCATTACCAAGACCGTTGTAAACAAACTGACATGTTTCTCAGCTGCAAAGTTGTGGATGTGGAAGTCATCCCTGGATTCTGGTGGTGTTACTTCTTCAAGCAGATTATATGGAACTGAAAATATAATAAAAAAGATCAGCATTACCAAGACCGTTGTAAACAAATGTAGACTGTCATGAGTCTTGAAGATGAAAGTCATGAAAGGCTGGATACCTCAAGCAAATAAAAAACATATGTACAAGAAACAGCATACTATGTTCACTCCTATTTTGGCATTTCACATCCTTACTCATCACCTAAGAGCAGAACATATGTGTGAGTGAAATATTGCTTTTGTGAGTAATGGATTAAAGATGCAGTAACAGTGAATAATAGTGATTTGGCAGTGTATACATATGCCACTACCATAAATGCTCACTCTACTCTTTACCTAAGAAATCTTGTATAGCTCTTTCTAAGCAATACAGTTTCTACCTTATCTGATAAATACCATCCTGGCTCCCAAAGGGCTCGCCTACCATTGCCAGATCACTCACCTCCACTACATTGTAAATAGATCAAGAAAGAAATTACTGGGGGCGTGGCCAAGCAGCCTAAGATGGTAGCCGCATTTTAAGCAAGCTACATGCCAGCTCCTAGAATCCTGCTGAGTCTGACCCTTAGGTGACCTATTTTCAGTTGCATGGACCCGTGCAGTGGCCCTATAATCACCCCCTTTGGCCCACCCGAACCTATCCAGGAAGCACTGGATGAGAGAGCCAATTTCTGCGATCGACAACCTGGGTGTGCATAAGACCTACCTGTAGATGGACCTGCCAGAGGCAAACACCACCTGGAGCTGTAAACCCACAGTTGCAAACCCCTCTCTGCATCGACTCCTGGAGTGTGAGACGGAGAGAAGACAGGCGAGTGGCTGGGGTGTGGCACATTGCTGCTCTCACTACCAGGTAGTTGCCCGTAACAGTGTAACTGGCACCTTAGAGTGGAGGAGATGGACTGGGCACCACACGTGGCTAGGACTGAAACTGCAGCCTGGGTGAGCCGACTATGGGGCAACCTTTTCTTGGATGCAAATATCCATGTGGTGCCCGCTACGCTTGTCCCCTTTGGCCAACCCAAGCCCATGCAGGGAGTCGGGATGAGAAAACTTATTAGGCAAACAACGACCTGCCGGGAGATGGACCTGCTGCCAACAGACACAACCTGGAGCTGCAATCCCACTGCAGTGACTTACCTTTACCTCTGCATTGACTCTTGGGGCACAGCAAGGGAGAGGATACAGCCAGAAGAGAGGGGAATGGTAGGGACCATCTTTCATTTTAAGCAGCCCCATGGGTTTGTGACAGTCCAGCTGTTTGGTGGCCCTGATTAGAAGTGAGGGGTGGGCAACATTAGAGAAATTCCGCACAGAATACTTCAGAACCTGCATCATGGATTGTGAGCTATCCTCCTACTTCATCTGGAAAGGGCACACAGGGCACTGGCCCTAAGGCCACAACCAGGGAGACCGCCTAGATGCATTACCATCAGTATACAGCACCTTGATTTCCAGACTATATCCTGCGGCAGGCACAACAACATCCAGACGTCCATTTCACCAACTTCATAGTTACCCTCTTCCCAGATTACGCAGGTAAAGTGCAGCCCCTTCGTAAATCTTTCTTAGAGGTTACGTGGAAAGTCAGGGCTAAGGACATTTAATATATGCTGATGTACCCTGCCAACTGAAAGTAATGTATCAGTTGAGAACAATTTTGCTTAAGAGCTCGGAAGAGGTCTTTGACTGAGCATCAGAGAGGAATAACTGCCCATATCAACAAAGGCGCCAATTACAATTTTGGAGACTGAAGGGGGTCAACCATCCTACTCTAGGAGGAAACACAGCAGACTGATCGGAGGCCAACTGTGGTCACAACCGGAGGACAGATATAGGGCATCCTCCTCAGAGGGATCTGGTGATCATGGGGGAAGGGAACCTACCAGTGGATTATGAGATATTATTCAGTGGTATAGAGGAGGAGTTTGATCCCTTTCCTTCCTTTCTTCCATGTAGAGATACAAGTTTATTCTCATTCGCTCACAAAGAAGAGACACATTGCATCTGTAAAGAGGGGCTGTCTTGGGGCAAATCAATCCCTGCTACACAAGACTATGGTGATTACTTTATTTTGATAGAGTACTAGTTGTTTTGTATTTTGTTCCGAATGAGGTTGCTTGTTTTTGGGATGACAGATACTTCCTCCTTAGAAGTGTTGAGTAGAGTGTTGTTGGGGAAAAAGTTGGGTACTTTAGTGTTGAGTTAGGTCACAATACTACGTCTCATGCAAGACACATTACACGGGCCCTAGTCAAACGGGCTCTTTTTAGGCTCTATTTGTTTACAGCACTATTAGAAAGTAGACATTGCACTTACTGCTTTGTGTGCCTGACAGCCCGTCTCCAATATATGTCTAGGGTGGGTGACAGCTACACTTTGTGCATTCCCTCTAGACAGCCACAACACATAAAGGATAGATGGATCTGAGTACCCATCTAAATACATCTGCATTCTGATGGCCTTGCTTGGGCGGGGTGGAAGGGAGGGTCTAACACGTCACTTGAATAGGCAGTGTCCTGTCCTCACAAAAAGGACTGATTATCCCTGATGGAGAGGACTGGGCTGAAAGGAGAACCTGTGCACTTCAGAGGGCTGCTTTGAAGTCACACCCTCACACCAAAGGCACCTTTGGGTATAAGTACTGGGTCTCTGACCCAACCCCAAAAATCAAACACTTCTAGAACTGAATCTCAAGGACTGTTGTGGTGCTCAAATGACTCATCTTTAGACTGCAAGCTTGAAAGGCCTGCTTCTGCCTTGTGTTGCCCTGCTGTCTGCTGCTCTCGGACTCTGCTGAAGGAGAGCTTGACTCTGCCTTACCTCCAAGTGATCCCCAGGGGCTTTTGACTTGCCTCCTGTTGCTTGAGACTCGAGGATATCAAAGTCCTTACCCCTAATCCTGTGCCTGATCTTACTGGAAGTGGCCCAGATACCTGCAACATGGAATTTGGTGCATCTCCTGTCTGCGTGTAACAGAACCGGCGATCGACACTGTTGCTGGAGTTTAATTGCCACATCGCATTTGAACCAGCTCTTTGCCTCTAGAGATTAATGCATCGGCCAGCGCATCGCCGCCACTGCAGCTTGGTGAGATCGATGCATCCCCTCGACTGTGTGGCAGAATCTGGTGCGGCACATCACTCAACACCTCTCGACTCCAGCACCCATCTTCGGTACTGAAGCATCGCCATCACTAAGTGAAACAGATCGACCCATCTCACTGTTTGTGACCAGGAAAGGCACTTTAATCACTTGGTCCTGCGTGGGTCCTGTAGCTGGCCTGCCCTTCCATGTGGTTAGCCTGAACGTTGACTTTGACCCAGTCCAGAATGATGTAAAGTAACTTTTTTTAATGCTACAAGCTTCTAAGAGCTTCACTGCATTTATTCATTTAAAATTTTATATCTCAACTTCTATACATTGGATTTTTGTCATTTTGGTCTTGTTTTGTTTATAATAGTGTACGTGTTTCTAAACATGTATGGAGTCTTTTTGTGGGGTATTCTTTCTGTTGCTGTGTGTGTGGGGAGGGTGTGTTTGTGTGTGTGTGTTGCACAAACACTTTACACATTGCCTCTTTATATAAGCCTCACTACTCTGTGACAAGCTACCAGGTTATCTTTTAGTGTGGATCTAGCTTACCCTGACTAGGATTACGGCTTCTGCTTGGACAGGCTACATACGTTTGGCAACCAGAAACCCAATTTCTAACACATGAGACCCAGAGAAAAGCTGGGACTTGAATATGATCCAGTTGACACGCAAAATTAAAGAAAATATGGTGAGATAGAGCTCCTCCCGATCATGATGGAGTATAGAGCCAGTCATGCCAGGAATAACTTTATTTCAGCTCAGATAACCATGAAAAGATTTACAAATTAAAGTGATTAAAATACAATACATACACAATTCACAATAAAAAGGTAAAATCTCTATACAGATTTTACTCATAAGGCTTTCTGATCGCATTGGAGTCTCTTATGTAATTAGTTACTGCAATACAGATTTCAGCCGTAGCCAATGACTGTAAGAAGTTAAAACCATCAATATGAGCAAGAGTGAGTATTCATTAGTAATGGGAGCAGAAATCTAGTTCTCTCGGATTTATACAATGTGCAAAATAATACAAAGTCCATAGTTCTTTGAACTGAGACCTTATCACATGGGCAGGGCATAAGCTTGTTTGACCACCCTCCATGGCGAGGAAATGCTGGAAAAAAGTGCACAGTGCATAAACAGAACCTGGTTAGATAAAATCAGAACTGGGACTTAGTAGAAATAAATAGATAACGTTGTGCAGGGGCACGAAGCAAACAGGGGACTCCAATATTGTCATGTTGGTAACTAATAAGCCTATTGCCCCTGGAACAGTACGCCTCCATGATAATTCCTTTGGCATTTAGGGGAATTCCTTCAGGGTTTTCAATAAAGTATTCCAGACCAATCTCAAGGTAAATCCTCTCTAAATAATAAAACCATGGAATCTTTAAAACATTGTGTGACTTTTGGAAATCCTTAATAACATCACATGAAAATATTAAATCCTCAGAGGTCCCTATCTTGGATAGAACTCTTCAAGGACCTTCTGTGCTTATTAATGATTAGAGATAAATTAAGATATTGTTCAGTTGTACCCCGCCCTCTCCTAAAACCATATTGAGTATTGGACATAATCCAATTTTCTGATGTACAATCTTTCAAGCGTGCAAGGAGGACTCTGCCCAAAACCTTATCCGTGGAATCTATCAACAAAATGGGCCTTTGGCATGCTGAGTCACTTTTTGCACCTTTCTTTAAAGTCTGAGACCACTGTTGCTGTTGTATGTTTTCCACACTACCTCCAGAAAATCCTTACCCATTGGTTTACAACCCTACAGTCCAACATCAATAGCTACAAGTAGGGAGGACCGGCGCCATGAATCTCTCATAAGGAGTGCATTCAATCCATTGTCATGGCGGACTAGGGGCAGTAGACTTCCGACTATAATACTGAGCTGCTCAGCTGCTGGCGGTTAATGACTGGATCTTTGAGGACCGGAGGGACCCAGCCACGAAACTCAAGCAGGCTCCCTTACCGGGTAAGCACCAGGGTTTTGGCTGTATGGGGAGTTTCTCCTGCCCACTCTTCCAGCCATTTTAGCCGTTCCAGCCATTCCATTGATTAACTGGGTGTTGCCCACTAGGAAGAAGCCGTTGGGCTAGGGTACATGCCCAATGGAAATGCTAAGGCTCCAGGGCACATAGATAAGTTTGGGATCTGTAAATTTGGAGACATCTGACAGACATACCATATGATGTTCTATGACCAACTTGAAGCTAAAGAGGATTTACAGAGATCCCAGTTGTTTATTTACTTACTGTGCTGACATGCACTGATTAGGCACGCAGGCCTCATAACAGCGCTCACAAGAGTACAGCTCATTAGAAATCTGAATCATGATGTTAGCTATTGGTAGGAAGGGTAGATCTTGCTTATACAGAATTCTGGTGCTAAATGTCCCAGACCTGCTAAACAAATTGCAGGAAAGATGGGAGTCATAACTGCAGCCCTTGGACAATGACAAATGGAAGGAGGCAAACAATGGCAGCCCAAGAATGTGTAATATTGCCTCGCCTGAGATTAGACCAGGTTAAATACTTTCACAGAATATATTAAACCCCTGGCAGGCTATGGAGGATGGGGAGGGACAGCTGCCCTGAATATTTTCAATGGGGACAGGCCAGAAGCTCCTTCATGCATGTTGTATGGAAATGCCAGGTGATTCAGGTGATCCTGCTTAACCCTAACCTACAAATGGTATGCCGATTTCTGATAGAACACAATCCCATGTTGGCTATCATGGAAGTATTTCTGGGATTGGACAGATAAAGGGGCAAAAAATGATGATTGGGATCGGTTTTGGCTAAACGTCACAAAGCAGGCCATTGGAGATGTGGCCAATCTCAAAGTGGCCAAGTGGGATGGTATAACTGCTCTTTAGCTGAGAAAGCAGTGTACAGATCCAGAGGGTCACCACAAAAGTATGAATCTGGAGACAGTGAAAAGTGCAGCACAAAACACCCAAGGCTGGCCACCGATAGGATATTCTTGGTGGAAAGTGCACAGTTGTCCATGGCACATATCCATCTATAGTGCACTGGATTGGTAGCAGCAGACTTAACTGACGTCTACTTCATGGTATTCCAGAACTAAATGGGATGTTGCACAAGGGGAACATGGTATGGAGTGCTATGCAGTGATACAGTATTGTGATCTTAAATGTGAGGAAACTCAATGAAAAGAATAAAAAAAAAATAAAGAAATTACTATCCAACTACAGGACAAATCAACAAGAATTTCCTCTTGCTCAATAACTGCTCTTGAACCAGGGTGAAATTGCAGCAACGAAACTCAACCAATCTGTTCACTTCACTGTCAAAGCTGACCCTGGAGTTGTGCCAGCTGGACTTTTCCACAACTTTTAATATTATTGACTGAAGTCCTACAAACTAGCATGGGATTTTCAGTCTGGCAGAAATCCCTCAATATGGTGAGCTGTATGGATGCCAGGTCAGTGGAGTACATGCTTCCACTGCCCTGCCCAAACGGAGTTCATTATTTGATGGGCTGGCCCATTCATCAACACTCCAATATGTCTGAAGTTCAAATTATAGAAATATCTATGCATACATACATGCAATACCAGTGTAGAGTGTTAGAATATCTAGCAAGAGCTGGGTCTGCTGTTGTGACTGACATATTCTAAGAGAATCATGTTACATGTTTCTGTTTCGACAACTATTGGTTGAAGTAGACACCTTTCTTCCGCCTTATTTGGTGCTGTTGCATTTCTCTAAACTATTCATCTAATCTGAGCCTTTCACTGTCTTGCTTTTGTTATCCACCAATTCTCTTAATCATCATTGTCATACCCCCAGCCAATGAGCAGAGACCTTCACATATATTCATATATCATGATTTTACAATAGGTCTTGAATTTGCAAGGGTTAGAGCTATAGACGGTGTAAATGACAATGTCTTTTACTTATGTTTTTTGGTTTGGAGTGTAGTGGATGTATGTGGTGTGGATTGGAATTATGTCGGTTGTATTCAAGTTGTTAGTTGTGAAATTGTGTGGGGTGGAATTGTTTGGTGTATTTGTGGAGTGGAATTGCGTGGCATTGTGAATAGATGGTGCAATAGATTGCAATAGAGAGCTGCACAAAATAGATAGAAATGGATGATAGAGAGGGATAGGTAGTATGTGCAGGAAGTGGAGATTGAATTTGAGATAGAGGAGCAGAAAGAGTATGTGAGAAGGAAGGGGAGAGTAGGCCACTAATGCATAAAGAGGGAGCACATGTGTATGCAGGAAACACCTGAAGAATAAGAGGAGAGTGTGGGTTTGAGAGAGAGAAATTTGAGATAGAGGAGCAAAAAGAGTATGTGAGAAAGAAGGGGAGAGCAGGCCATAGATGCATAAAGAGGGAGCACATAGGTATGGGGAAAAGTAAAACACCTAAAGAATAAGAGGGGAGTGTAGGTTTGAGGGACAGAAATTTGTGAAAAAGCATGGTAAGGAAACTGTGGTTGAGAACTCAAGTGAGCCGTATGAGAGAGGCAGGAAGATTGCATGAGAGAGCGGAGTGAGAGAGAGTAAGAGAGAGAGAGAGAGAGAGATAGAGGTACAAGTGGAAGGGGCACCAATAATAGGGAGGAGGTGAGAGGAGGACCATTGCAGAGCGTGAGGAGGTACAGGAAGGTAGCGGGTGTGAGCAGGCAGTATAGAGAGAAGACAGGGAGCGTGAGGGAGGGATTAAAGAGATCAGTGGTATTGTCGGATGAGAGGGGTACTGGGAGTCTGAGGCAGAGATGAGAGAGGCAGTGGGTGTGTAGGGAAGTGATGACAGGGTTGATGATAGTGCAGGGGAGAGATGTGTTAGATTGGAATTGTTTGTTGTGGAATTGTATGGCATTGTATAAGGCTGTGTAGAGGAAATATGTGGCATGGTGTGCTCTGGAATATGTGGATAGAACTGAAGAGTGATGATGGAGGCAGCAAATGGGAAGCCGATGGGCAGGCTAAAGCCCATCCAGTAGATGCAGCATGTCTTAGTTTGAGACAGCGCATATGCTCCGTCTAGAGCTGAGACCTAAAAAACATGACTTTATCCAGCTGCGTAGTTTACCATCAAAGAGATACCGAATAGAGGGCCATATGTATCAAGAAAACGATTTGGGATTCGAAATTAGCGATTATTACCGAATCGCTAATTCAGAATCGCAAATCGGGATGTAACAACGCAATCGCAAATTTTTAGCGATTCGGAAAAAATCGCAAAAAATTTGCGAGATGCAAATCAGCGATTCCTTAAACGTAAAAAATCGCTAATTAGCGAGTTCGCAACCAGTATTTTGCTAAATAGCGCGATCGCAGCCCGAAAATCGCTAAATTGCGATGTTCCCACGCGAAAAATCGCAAATTAGTGATTTTCTGGAAACATCCAATCACAATCCTGATGCATAATGATGACATCACCAACCAGGAAGTGAGTGATTACCCAAGTTGCTTCAGGACAGAGACAGAGAGTGTGAGAGTGTTGTTTGGAAGTCAGGAGCCATGGCAGAAGGTGGAAACCAGGATGTCCCAGCAAACCTGCAGGACCAGCAAGAAGGGGAAGCAGGCAGGAAGAGGAAGCTAAAATTTTCAGAGGCTGAACTGGAGACCCTCATCACCGAATGGTGCCACACCATGAGGCATTATTTGGGAGGAGTTCCCACAAGGTGCCAGAAGCCAGCAAAAGGAGGATTTGGGAGGGCATCCAAGCCAAAGTGAATGCCCTAGGAGTCACCCACAGGACTGTGGAAGTGTTGAGGAAGCGGTGGTATGACCTGCGACAGCGCTCCAAGGAGAAGTTGACTGCCAGGCTGGAGCAGTCCCACATCACCGGTGGGGGAACCTCCAACGTCCCTGACTCCACAGCACTGGAGGAGCTGGTAGAGGCCACACTGCCTCCACAGAGTGTTGCGGGCGTGTCAGGGCTCGACAGCTCAGCACAACCAGCTGCAAGACCAGGTAAGAAGCATGCCTCCCCACCCTAAACCACCCCCAGCAACCCCCTGCAGCAACCTAGGGATTAGGGGAACCACATGGCAGGCTAGAGCAATTACACAGGCAGACACAGCAATGCATTATGGGAGATGTAGTCACCATAGACTGTAATGTAGAATGTAGCTACAGATTTTAACTTTGTACAAATGTTCAGGTTAAGATAGGTGAATGTCACAAGTAAAGTCAGGGAAGACTGTGAAAAATTCATTAGAACATCACATATAATGAAAAAAATATTAACGTGTGCTGTTATATCCACAGCACCTGCAAGTGGGAAGGCTACAGCCACTGCACCTGAGACAGGACCCCAAGCCTCAGGAGAAGGCAGCCATGGCCATGAATCAGATGGGGAAGACAGTCCTTTCATCCGGCCACAGGGACAAAGTAGGAGCAACGTCAGGCCATTCAGGATTATGGATGACGAGGATGAAAATGAAAATGTGCAGTCTGATGCACCAGTACCCCAACAGCAGGAGTCCAGACCACTGTCCAGAGGCAGGCGTAGACCCCACACGGCCAGCAGCTCCAATGTCCAACAGGAGGAATCTGTGTTCGCAGGCCTAGAAATGCACATGCTGCAGGTTCACCGGCTGCAAGCAAAGCACATGAAGGCCATTCAGAGGGAGATCAGGGCAGGGAACAGAGGAATACGGGAGGAAATCAGGGGGGCTGTGCAGGAGCTGACTGCAGAGTTGAGAGCGGAAAGCGCAGCCAGGCGCAAAGAAATGGCCCGCATGGACCACTACACGCGTGCTATTAATCGCCTGGCCTCCTCCACCAATATGCTGGCAAGGCGTGCCATAGAGACACAGCGTGAATTCTCCCATGGTATCCAGGACATAGCCACTGTAGTGGTGCAGTCGACTGCCACCCTTGACGAGCTGCGTGGGCTGCGCACTGCTGGACCCGGGGTGCTTACCCCCAGTGAGGAGGACTCACAGTCGGTGCAGAGCTCAAACACACCACCACCCACTGTTGAGAGGCGCCGTAGTGGCTGGAGCACCAGGCCTGCCACACTACAATAGGGACTGTATGAAAAAGCAAATACCACACAGGGAAGTAATGGGGCCAGCAACAGTGTAGCACTTGCTGCACTAATGACTGATTAAGTAGCACTGTGATGGAAACATGTGCTTTTGTTTTGGAGACTTCATCCATGTTTGTTTTGGATGTGTTACATTGTTGCAATTGGGTAGTAAACACGTTTGCAAAGCAAGAAGTTGTCAGTGTATCATTTTCACTCACCTATAAGTAGTTTCGCATGATCTCATCACGCCTCTGTCGTTCAGCTGCAGCAGCAGCTACTCCAGCTTCCATGTGTATGGGTCCAGGTCCCTCCACGTCAGAGGATTCGGAGTCACTCAACTCCATAGGTGTCCCTTTCCTGGTTGCAATGTTGTGGAGCATGGCACAAGCTACGACAATTTTGCAGCACGTCTCAGGGCTGTATTGGAGGGCTCCTCCACTCTTGTGTATGCATCTGAATCTGCTCTTCAAAATCCCAAATGTTCTCTCGATGGTGCCTCTTGTGGAAATGTGTGCCCGGTTGTAGCGCCGCTCCCCAGCAGTGGCAGGATTCAGGTAGGGTGTCAGGATGAAATCCCGGACTGCATAGGCACTGTCCCCTGTGGGTGTAATGTGTAAAGGTCAGTCACTGTGATGCACATGCTGGCCATGTCAAATGTGGGCTGACAGTGTGTGCTGTTACCTAGTAGGTATCCCTCTCCAAATTCCCCTCTTGAGAGTCTACGGTATAGCCCACTGTGTCGGAATATGAAGGCGTCATGTGTGCTTCCAGGGTACTTTGTCACTATATCGGTGATAATGTTTTTGGCATCATACACCATCTGTATGTTCAGTGAGTGGTAGCATTTCCTGTTCCAGAATACATACTCTATGTTTGAGGGGGGTGAAATGGCAACATGTGTTCCATCTATACATCCTATGACGTGGGGAAATTGGGCTATGTTGTAAAATTCCTGCTTGGTCTGTGCTAGTTCCTGTGGGGTGCTGGGGATGTGTATGTGATGTTGCATCCTATGTGTCATGGCGTCGAGGAACGCATGGAAAAAGCGCGACAGGACACTTTGTGACACCCCTCCTGCAGAGGCTATGACCCCCTGGAAACTACCTGAGGCCAGCAGGTGTAGTGAACAGAGGACCTAGATGTGAGTGGATATGGCTTGTGTCCTGCGGGTGGGGTGTTCTAGGTGGGGCCTGAGTTCCTCTATCAAATCAAGTATGCTGTCTTCCTCCAGTCTGTAATGGGTGTAGATATCCTCCTCAGTGCGTTGAAAGATGGTGGTGCGCAACCGGAATATCCTCTCCTGCCGTCTCCTCCTCTGCGCCAGAGCTCTCACTCTTCGCCTCCTCAGTATCATGTACAGGCTGGACATTGTGGTAGGGAGTGTGTTGCATTCTGGGCTTCAATTTATAGTTTGCACCTGGTTACCACCTGCTCCCACTTGATGGTAATTGCGATTCCTTATTTAGCGAATTTGAGTATTTTGCTATTTGCGATTGTTTGATACATTCCATTGCGATTTCTAAATTGCGACTTCCACTTTAGCAATTTTCGCAAACTGGTTTCATCGCTAATTTGGGAATCGCTATTGTAATCGCTATTTAGCATTTTCGCTACGCTTGGGAATCGCTAATTAGCGATTCCTTACTTTGTGTGCGTTTTTTGCTTCATACATTGCGATTAGCGATTTTTGAGTCGCAAACGCTACTTTTTACCGATTCGCAGCGTTTGCGACTCATTTTTGGCTTCATACATATGGCCCAGAATGATTTGCCTGTACCAGCGCATATGTGTTCTCTTCCGTGTTCTCAGAGTGAGACAGAGAGCAAGATTGAATAACCAAGTAGACATTGTAGTTTATGAATTGGTGGTAGCAGTATACTCGACAAAGAAAATGGCTGTGTGTGTTTTGGCCACGGTGTGGGGGCAGTTGACAGATTTGTAGATGCAGAAAATATGTGTGTCACTAAATGTTCAATATGTCATTCTGCCCTTAGGAGAATGCCCACGGATGTAATCCTAGAAAAATCACATGTACATTAACCCTGGGCGAAGTACTACGCTATGTTCGCATATTTTGCGCTACTTTGCACTACGCAAATTTCACGTAGCACAGTGCAAACACGCGTAGCGTAGAGGTCGTTTTTTGCTTGCTCGCAGTCCTCAACATCAAGTTGGCGACTGCAAGCCAGCAAAATTACTTCCCGGCGAGATTATTTCCTTGTTCGCGATCAGCAACATCAAGTTGCTGACCGCGAGCGTGGAAAATGAACCTCCCGGCGAGATTCTTAACGCGGGAGGTCAGGTTTTTCATTTTGAGTGGTCGTGTATGCTCACGACCGCTCGCAATGAGAAACTACCAGTCCGCGTTGAGAAAGCTGCCGCTCGAGTAAAAATCTACTTGAGCGGCAGAAAACAACCACCTGCACTGTGCAAGATGCGGTTTGCACTGATTGCACAGTGCGGACAAGCATCCGGCACTGTGCAATCAGTGCAAACAGCATTTTGCACAGTGCACTATGCAGTTCGCATAGCTACTCATAGCTCGCATAGTGCGAAGTGCACTTCGCGTAGCTACGCGTAGCGCTACTACGCGAACTACGCCCAGGGTATTGTACATGCAATTAAGGTATAATCAATATAATAAAAGAAACATATGTAACAGGTTTCATCGGATCAGATAATGGTGTAAAATCACTTTAACGGTTACCAAAATGTTTACTGTTTAGTACCTTACAGTTTGCCACTCATTTCCATACACATACCAACCGTTTGACCTACATTTACTTTATGAGACAAACAGGCAGTGCACGGAGTGGGAGGCCACTTCAGTGCGGGCCACACTGTCCAGTGAAAGGCCCTACCTGCAGAGCCCAGGTGGGAGGTGGCAAGGGACAATTAAATGCTCGGCATTTCAATTCCACTGCAGTGTGAGGGGGTGCAAGGACACAGGAGTTAGAATCTTAGAATAGTGAACGAGACTAGCCTCAAAAGAATTGAAACAGAGACCCCAGCAATTTGCAGCAGCCCCGGCTGCCAGGGTGTGTTATACAAATTTCCAACAGGATACGACTAATGCTGAACTACCATAAACATAAAAGTCTACCACATTTGGCAACTCATCACACTCAGAAAGAAAAAAAATTAAATGTAGCAAGTTACTGTTAGTAGCATGCTTCACGAAATAAACCCTGGCCTACGACAAAAGGCCTATGCAGGGCTTCAAGTGGTATGAAAAAACTGTGGGTCCCTCAAAGGGACGTGGCAAAAAGATTACGGATGTGGCTTAAAACATGTAAGCTAAAAATATGTGCTTCTGTATAGTGTGCCTCCCCACTAGTATTTTGGATCTTCTGTCATTGCACCCAGATATATGATACAGCAAGTTACATGGCATATACAAGAAGACCATGCTGTCAGCTTTGTCAATGGTGTGTATTTCCATTGGCTATATCTAAGGGTGAGCATTTCCATGCCCTTTTCAAATAATTTGTTTCCTTTTAAGTCTTTTCTCTCTCAATGGGGGCTGGTTATCAAAGGGAGGATTTTAAAAGGTTAGTTTAAATAGGCCATCTTCTGTTTTTCCTGAGTTTAAAGCACGATATCCAAGTAAAGCCCTTGCCTTTCTCTCAAAACTTTTTTTCCTGCACAACTCATTTTAACAACCTTGGTGTTTTACAAAATATATGCTTTAAGACCTTGATTACACACTCAAAGCATTTCTTCCTGCAGAGCAGTTGTCATGTAAAAATGTATGGTTTATATGTAAAGCCCTTTAGTGCCCTAGGGCCAAGTTTACACTATATAAACTTACAGAAAAAAAGAAAGAAAAAAGCATACTGTGACCTTGGTGTGCCCTGGCTAGGCATATGTCCTTTTGTGCAACAACTGCAAAAAACACAGTTGATGGACAGAATGTAGAACAATGTCATACATTCACCCCAGTACAAGGATCTGGGCCTAAATCCATCGTTTTTTTGCACTCCACACCACCCTGGGTTAAACACTGGCTATATGCAAATCAGCTCTGACCCTGTGCCCCATGGGAACAGTCCAGTCCGAACTACCAAGCCATGTCTTTCCCAGACTGGAATCAAGCATCCAAGGACCGGTTTCTGGCTATCAGCCTTCATTCAGCCTGGTTAGCTTGACTCCAGTGGTGTGGAGAGCCTGGGACTCACGTCTGAGTATACCCAGCACACTCGGGTGAAAGTTGCAAAAAACACATTTGATGGATAGAATGTAGAACAATGTCATACATTCACCCCAGTACAAGGATCTGGGCCTAAATCCATCGTTTTTTTGCACTCCACACCACCCTGGGTTAGACACTGGCTATATGCAAATCAGCTCTGACCCTGTGCCCCATGGGAACATGGGAACAGTCCAGTCCGAACTACCAAGCCATGTCTTTCCCAGACCGGAATCAAGCATCCAAGGACCTGTTTCTGGCTATCCGCCTTCATTCAGCCTGGATAGCTTGACTCCAGTGGTGTGAAGAGCCTGGGACTCACGTCTGAGTATACCCAGCACACTCGGGGTGAAAATTGCAAAAAACACAGTTGATGGACACAATGTAGAACAATGTCATACATTCACCCCAGTACAAGGATCTGGGCCTAAATCCATAGTTTTTTTGCACTCCACACCACCCTGGGTTAGACACTGGCTATATGCAAATCAGCTCTGACCCTGTCCCCATGGGAACAGTCCAATCCGAACTACCAAGCCATGTCTTTCCCAGACCGGAATCAAGCACCCTAGGGCCAAGTTTACACTATATAAACTTACAGAAAAAAAGAAAGAAAAAAGCATACCGTGACCTTGGTGTGCCCTGGCTAGGCATATGTCCTTTTGTGCAACAACAGCATGTAAGCATCATTGTTGCCTTAATTGTAGAAGTGTACAAGCACATGAAGGGCTTAAACCTTCCCTAGTAGAGGACAATGACAGTTAATGTCATTTGTAGTGAACACTGTAATAACGTACTCTGCATTATATTGCTGTTCTGCAGAGTATGTTGCAATGGTAAAAGACCCATGATTCCCTGTATCAAGGAACATTATTTCCCTTAAGCAGCGGGATCAGAGCCGACATTCCAGCAAAAACAGGAATCAGACAAAACGGAGGTTTCTGCCTGGAGGGTGCGGGCAAAAATGGAGAGACCAATAAGGACCCATCCCAGCACTTGCTTTTTAGAACTGCAGGTGCACCATCAAGACCCAGCCCACTTAAAGCCCTCGGCCTATGTGATATTTCTTTGTGCCTGGGTTGAAACAGTATCTTCAATACGTGCGGCAAGGCTATGAAACTACAAAAATGCAGTTACATGAGCTATAAATGAACACATTCATTATTATTATTACAGTGTTCAGGCTGTTAAACATGAACATTTATGCAGAGTCAGAAGGAGGAGAGCAGAAAGAAAGTATACTAGTAGACTGAATGTTTCTGCTGGGCGAGGACAAAACCTGCAGAGAAGACTTCAGCCCTCTGCAGCCGTTACCCCAAGTTTCCACATCTTGCTTGGTCCCATCTATGATCTTACTGCCAGGTCCTATAGGTAGGCTTGCTTCCAATGTGTTCTGACTGAGCGCTCCTATTTGATTTTCACAACTTAATAGCAGTGTTTTAGCCAACACAGCATTGGGCACTGTCAGAATTATGCTCTCACTACAGAAAAACAGCTTTTTATTCGACAGGCATTCTGCTGTTAAAATTCCAATTTCTTTGCGAAACCCCTTAGATCAATGAAGTAGCGGCCATAAAGGGGCAACTGCTGAACAATGGAAACATCACAAACGGAAAACAAACCTGAGCCAATAATGTGTTGAGATAAAAGCACAAGATAACAATAAAAAAAAACAAGTAATTCCAAGATCAACAAGAGAGTGCGCCTGTAACCACTGTTCACAGTAGTTCTAACCAATGAAAAAAGTAGTCCCGAAATGAGTACCTAAAATGGCCGCTGTGTAAAAACATGAGTAATTGGCTGGTGCTTTCAAGGGTGTGGGGGGTCAATACAAGAAGAGGCATGATGTATCTATGCCACGGATGAATGGAGTTAAAATTGAAGAGTGACGATTGGGGCAGCTAAAGGGAAGCCTATAGGAAGGGAAGCCTATGGGCAGGCTGAAGCCCATGTAGTAGATCCAGCAGTCTTGGTTAGAGCAGCGCACGTGCTCTATCTAGAGCAAAGACCTAAGAAGTAACCACTTTTGTAAGTTAAGAGCTTTGCCAGAAAGCGGATCTTTGAACTGTCGGAAAAAGTAATTTCATCCATCTAGTGATGACTTCATGCAGCTTCTGGGCACTGTTAAACTTCAAACTAAAACCTAAATTTCAGATATCGATCCATCACACTTAATAACATTTATAAACTTATGCAACTTGTTTTTATTTCATTTAATGGGTGCAGCTCATGGGTGTCATGCCTTAACAAACAAATGTTTTGTCATAGCTATTTGCAAATTTATTGGAGTACAGCTTCCACTTGCCTTGGTACGCAATGTACTGCGAAATAAGTGAGGGATGTGTAATGGCTGTTGGTTATGATAAAGTTTAAACACCATTCTTTTTCTGTACTAGACAATTGAGATGGTGAGGCAACATAAATTATTCACTCTAAGTTGAATTATGGAGTCAAAGAACTTTTGGGCAGCACTACCTCATGCACCTGTCTGCTCAAAAGACACTTGTCCCCTGCCGGTGGTATTTAGGTTAACATTTTGAAATGAAATATTGAGGAAAAAATACAAAAAGAAAAGTGAGAAACTGATATGTCAAATGTTAATGCTGTATAAGCATCTGAAAATGATTTTATATGATTTTATTCTTGTTGTAAGGTACACAAATCCAAAATCCTATGCCTAACCATAATGCTATCACTATCACTTGCCCATTACTGTTATGTACTATAACCGAAACCCAAACCCCCTAACACTAGGAGGATAATATACCCACCACTTTTCATAGACCTGAGCCAAGTTCATTCCAGCAAAGTATGCTAAACAATATTCTTTACCCTAACCCTGTTTCATGCCCATACTTTATCTCTAGCCATAAAGTTATCCCTAAGACTAACATTAAACAAGAACTGTTCCGTAATTGGCACAATATACGCAACCTGAAGTCAATCTCTATCCTTTATGCTTACCTTAACTCTACATCTAACTTTAATGTGTACCATTACCCTTACCCTAACTCTTATTCCCCCCCACACACACACACACACATCTTCCCCAACCTCAAAGGCGGCAGGAAGGCCACGTAGAAAATGCCCTGCAAAACCAATGATCCAGTGAATATTGCCTTACCCAGCTGCCTAAATCCACCCTGGCCTCAGTGTCACCCAGCCCCTAAATACAATGATCCTCCCTGGCCTTGTCCCAGGCATAGGGGATATGTGTGGTTCTCTGCCCCTACAATGCAATCAAACTGCCTTACCCATGTGTCAGTGTGTTTTGTTCACATTGGCCTCATGAAGGCCCATCCACCTTGCAGAAAGACAAGAGAGGTAGTCCTGTAATACAACACACCGGTGCTGGTGCCAGTTGCCTCCTGGCCTGGGCCAGTCACCATTTCAGCAGGAGTTTAGACCACAGTAAGCTGTGTGCTATAGAATATGAACTCAGCTGTGTCCCTTTCCTCAATGTAACTGTATTCTGTAGATGCAGAGCCCAGCCTTTACCCAGGCCTGTTGTTTGATTTCGAGTACCGCTCTCCCCTTGAGTCCAGGGCCTGGTCTTAGACCCGGTCTTGTATTGAACACCCACGTTCCTAAATGTAAGTTGTCTTGGAAGGTGGCCTTTCCATCGGTGCTCTATTCTTCTGAAGTCATGAGTAAATCAAAGGAGGAAGTAAAGGTTGAATGACTTGTTTTTATGGTAAATTTAAGAGATTGTTGCGTTTGATATCATAAGCCCTACAAAATACATTTTCTAAACAGATTTCTAAATTTCTTCAACAAATGTTATATACACATGAGGCATGGAGGCTGCACTGGCCATTTATTGATACATTTTTGTTTTCAGAATTGTAGACTGCCTACGTCTTTATACATATTTTAGCTTTTCTTTCTCATAAACATTTATCTAATTGTAAAATACATTAAATAAATGTGAACCGCTGCTGCTGAGGAAAGTTTGAAATATGAGACAGAGAGAGATGCATGGTTCTTACCAGCTCAATAGCAGAAAGACAACCCGTGTACGCTTCAAGTACCTGCCGGCATGCGAAAGGATGAACCTTGGCACAGGTTTAGAAACCAATTACTATGCCCTGCAAATAGTGAAAGACAACTCACAGCCTTAGGGAGACAATAGACATTAACCAAACAGAGACATTTAGTACAAGAGATTTAATATTAGAAAGAAAGAATCAGGCTGGTTCTTGTTTTCACATTCAGTGTTTACAGCTGGTATTGGTGAAAGATTGTCAACTAGTAAAGCAAATATATTCAGTGGCAAAAAGCATGATTTAAGGATACCCTTATACAGTTATGCTGGAGGGCCTTTACCGTGCTACTGAAAAGCATCTTTGAACAATAAGATGAGAGTTTAGTCACTATTTATTTTCTGTCACTTTGTTCTCTCTGGTGTGTCACATAAAGGAACTGCAAGGACAGTTCAATACACAAGCCTTCTTTGCAACAAAGGAGCGCCATTTCTTTAGAAGGGATGCTTATCCTTTCTTCCTCATGTCTACTGTGCAGGGATTACACCAGATTCTGTTCTGTCCTTCATTCCTTGAAAAATCCCACCTCTAACAACAAGTAGAAACAGACAGCTCGGTTGTCTATTTTTAAGGCCTCTCTGAGAAAGTCATTTCAAAGCCTTCACATAGCTTTATGTCTTTCACCCCTTTATCTGCTACAGTGATTAAACTTGATTTATCTGTGCAAACACTAGCTTCTATCAAAAGAGATCACCTAAAAAGGCTCCTAACTATCTCTGATGAAATGCATTGTTAGTCACCTGAAAAAAAGGAGCTCTACATTTAGTTTCTGCTAACTTAGTCCTCATCTACTATGTAGAGGGTTTTCACTCTAATATAATTTGGCTATGCATGGAGTACAAAACCACACTTTTGGGTGAAAGGAAGTACTGAGTGAGGAATATTTCACCTGTCATCAATAATTTACCATTAAACTCTATTAATGAAGTTACAGACTTGGACAATGTACATCCAGATGCTCTACAGCCCCATATGACTACCCTCTCAACTTGTTTTGTTCTGGTCGTACAGGGTGAAATACCCTAGGGAAATAGATCTATGATAATTGTAAGAAATGCACTTGATACTTACTGCATGGTGAGGTGTAGCAATGAACCTGGTAGATTCGAACATGCTTCGAAGGAAGGGTAAGATCAGTGCACTATCGTTACAGCTTGCCAGGCACTTACCTAGGCACTGGAAAATAAAACCCTAATATGGGAGTGAATTGAAGACAGTCTGAGTTAAAAGTAAATAGCATCTCCCGCCCACTCTATGAAAGTCTTACTTATATTGGAGTATTCATCTTTAATTCACTCTACACACATCTTTGTCTCCCACTATCAAATAGCACTTAACGAGTTGAGTGAAATGTTTGTTATGTTATGTATAGTATAGTTATATTTTCTGGACATTGTAGAGATTTGTATATGGCCCTGGATATGACTCAAAACAAGGAAGTGAGGGGTAATGGGAGCCAATGAAGGTCCAGTACCAAGGCTCCAAAAGTGCTAAAGCAAAAACCAGTGTAGGTCCTGTTCCTTTCAGAAAGCAAAGAAGAAAGAAAGGCGGACAAATACGGGGGAGTCCTAAGGATTTTTCTTGGTGCCTTCACAAATCCATGAGTATGTAATATCTCATAAGCAGGGGTGTTCCTCATAGGGCTGCCACTGCAATGCCCCACTGGCCCCATGAAGGGTCGCTTTAGCTGAGATTTTTTTATTTTTGCCATCTGATGATAGTGCCAGTGTCAGGGCGTTTTGAATGTGTGAGTTGGAGTGAATGTGTATAGTGAAATAAAGAGAGACTAAAACTGTCTAAGAGGTAGTCAACTGGACTTTAAACTGATGGTTTCCTTGGCAGGATTAAAAAAACATAATTTGGTATGGGCGACTACAGGGACGTGATGTATCCAAGTAGCCTAAATCTGTGAATGTGGTCAGGTCAACGTGTTTCTTGCCTGATGACCCAAAAAGTATCCGTAGCACTTCTTCAGGACCTAAAAAAGGAGAGCTAACCCTACCCCACATCTAAGATGTGATATAAAGTGTAGATATTCCCCTAAAAGAAAATACCGTGTTCAAAAAGTTTAAAATTGATCGTCCAACTTAGAAAATAAATGAGAAAATGAAGAAAACACACAGTAAACAAATGTTTTGCATGTATGGGCCAATGTGTCTCCAGGATCGCTTTTCCAGCTCACTGTATGTGCATGCTATTGTTATGGCTGATCAGGCGCCACAATGTGAAAGAAGTGAAAAATACACTAGTACATGCAATATAGCAGAACAGGCAAGTGGGCATACGTGTAACAGACAACATAAAACCAATCTGTGTTGATGTTACACAGTGTATCACAAGTTGTCCTCAGGAGTGAGTGAAGGGTATTACCCATTGGATCAGTTTGCCATTGCTCAAAAGCAGAGTGTATCCCTCAGCTGCTAACTGTGGAAAGAACAATGATAGTCAACGTAAAGAAACAGCAAATCAAGGGGACCCAAATTGCCTTGGGGTGAAAAAAAAAGAAAAACAGAGAGTTTCAAGAGATGCAGCCATTCATACTCATGTGGTTTCTGTGCAGAGAGCGCATGAGGCCTACTATCCTTTGTTCATCTGGATTGAGACTGAGCAGGGGAGAAGACCCGTCTTTTAACCCCTTCACTGCGGCAGTGCTAAGGGGGCGGGGCGGCCGCGCGGCGGGGCCGTGCTGGTGATGGAACCACTCCGTCACCAGCGTCGGTTGCGCTGTGCTTATGACGGAGCGGTTCCGTCATGGCCCCGCCCGCTCAATAGAATGCTCAGCGCAGGCGCGGAATTCGCGCCGCGCATGAGCAGCGGCAGGGCCATGACGGAACCGCTCCGTCATCAGCACAGCGCCACCGCAGCTGATGACGGAGCGGTTCCGTCATCAGCACTTAAAGGGTTAAGGTGCAGGTAATTGCAGTGATTGTCCTTGGGTGGGGTGCATGCGACCGTGGGAAGGAGTGATGACGCACTGGGCTCCTTGAGATTCCACAGCCATGATTTGCTTTTAAGTGTACCCAGAAACTGAAGGGCCTCCTGGTAAACACCAGACCACATATTCAACAGTTCCAAATGCAGAACATCTTGTGGGCCTTACCACCTGTAACAGGGTACTATCCCTGTGGGTCCTAAGGTGTATGCCCACTGACTAAACATTTTTAAGAGATCAGGTTGGGTCCCCAATTCACCTGGAAACAGAAAAGTCACTGTAACTGCAATACAAAAAACTGTGGTTACCTGATCACCTACCTTTGTGGCCTTCATTACGCGGGAATGACCACAAGAGCTATCGAACCAAGAATAATGGAGCATTGGAGCAACATATGCTGCAGACACAGCAATACAAAAAAAATGTTCCATCCCTTTTACAACTGCAACCACTCTCCAGATGACCTTTGGCAGATAATTTTGGAAGCTAATAATTCATGGAGCCCTGTAAACCTTTTCAGAAGGGAGCAAGGGTGGCTTTTCTGCCTCTCCACCAACAGCAAAGGTCTGAACGATTAAATCCTCTAGTGCAAGGTGTAAGTCAGAAATTAGATAATCTCCTACTATGGCTGGATTGACATTCTCTTCATACATGGGATCTGATATACCATATCACCATTGACACCATGTCACATCTGGAATGCGCTGCTAGGGAGTTCCAGACACCACACTAAGCAGTGCTTATGATAAGCATTTTGCGACTTGGCATTGGTCTCTTCTTCAGTAACACAAATGATTCTGTTGATACCAATGAGGTGGTACCCTCCAATAAGAACCCATTTAACTGTCTTAGTGCACTGTTTTAGATGCTGCCTTACTAATACCATTGACAACTTTGGGCCGGCCTGCATTTGACCGCTACACACTTCAAGATAGCCACCACTAAGGTATGATAGTTTTGCTAAACAAGCACATGCGGGGCTTGCTCCTATTGGCTCCAGCCTACCTCTTCTCTTCCCTCTTCTCCTCATTCGACATTTCCCAATAGTGCTCTCCAAGCATCCTAATCCATTGGGAATAGACCACTTGGCCGCCCGTGTTACTTATTACATGAGGTGGCCTAGATTTCCAACATGAACACAGATGCCAATATGCCTAGATTCCACCATGAGGGATGGCTAGGAGTTATGTGTACCTGATTTGCTCTCCATCACTGTATATGCAAGAGCACTTAGGTTTACCATACTTTTATCTTACCATCACCCTTGATTAACAAAACATTCAACTGTCTTAGTTTACTACTTAGACACCACCTTACAAAAATCATGGTTGACTTTGGGATGCCCAGCATTTAACCACTGCACACTCTGAGATGGGTGCCACTGAGGGATGATACCTCTGTTACATTAGCACGTGAGGGGCTCACTCCTTTTGGGTCAAGCTCGCCCCTCCCCTCCTCTCCTCTCCTCATTGTCCACTAGGTCATCACTCCTTCCAGCTGCTGCCCACACCACACCTGAGAACAATCGCTCTAATTAACCGTACCTTCAATGGTAGGTCTTCTCCTCTGCTCAGTCTCGAGCCAGGTGAGCAGAGGACGGTAGGTCTCTTGTGCTCTCCGTGCAGAAACCATGTGAGTATGGTTGCTTCTCTTGAAAACTCTCAGTCAGTTTTTTCTTTTTCTTTTAACACAAAGACATTTGGGTCCCCTTGATTTACTGTTTCTTTTTACTGACCATCATAGCTCTTTCCACAGTTAGCAGATGAGCACTACCTTCTGCTTTTGACCAATGAGGCATAATTAATTGATCCAAAGGGTAAGACCCGTCACTCACAATGGAGGACAACCAATCACTTATGGCTGAGTAACACGAACACAGATTGGTTTATTCAGTCTGTTCCATGTATGTTCACTTGCCTGTTCTATTATATGTACTTGTGTGTTTTTCACTTTTTTCACGTTGTGGTGACTGATCAGCGCCAAAAATAGTATGCGCATGTCTACCTTTAGAGACACTATGATACAGTAAGTTGGAAAAGAGATTCTGGTGACGCATTGAACCAAACATATAAAACATTTGTTTACTGAGTATTTTCTTTATTTTTTCATTTATTTTCTAGGTTGGATGATCAATGCTAAACATTTTGAACCAGGTATTTTCTTCTAAAGGAATATCTTAGCAGCATATCATGTTTTAGGTGTGGGGTAGGACTATCCCCCATATTTTTGACAAATCATTGTGGAACCTTTTTAGGCCATTGGGCGTGAAACATGTCTACCTGACCACACTTACAGATTTAGTCTACTTGGGTACATCACGCCCCTGTAGTAGCCCCAACCAAATTATATATTTTTAATCATTCCAAGGGAACCAACACATTAAAGTTCAGTTCGGTATCTCTTAGATAGTTTTAGTGTCCCTTCACTTCACTGTACACATTTACTCCACCCCTCACATACAAAATGCCCTTACATAAGCACTTCTCATCAGACAGCAAAAATAAAAAGATCTCCGCTAAAGTGACTCTTCGTGGGGCCCATGGGGCATTACAGCACCGGATCTATGAGAAGCAAGCCCACTATTAAGCATGACATCCGTGCCATCGAGGTACACGGACGGACCAATGACAGTAGATATATACAAAGTATACATAGTACACAATAGTCAAGGCAAAACACACAGTGCAAAGCAAATGCAGGAAAGCAATTGAAACATTTCCTTGACATCAAAATAATTATACATTACAGTACAATAACTCTGGCATAGAAGAGTGGACAACGGGGAGGCGGGTGGGTCAGTGAGGAATCCACAGGCAGATATTGTATCTACCAGAAAAAGCGTTACCGAAGGTAAGTAACTTGTTCTTCTGATAGATACATCTGCCGTGTGGATTCCTCACCTTGTGAATAGAGTCCCACAGCAGTCCCCACTCCCGGAGGAGGGAGTCCACTCTTCTAAACCAGAAAATCCTGAAGGACAGAGCGAGCAAAGTGACCGTCCCTCCTCACTTCGGTATCCAAGCAGTAATGCTTCGCGAAAGTGTGGAGGGAAGACCAAGTTGCCGCTCTACAAATATCCTCAACAGGTACACCTCTAGCCAACGCTGAGGTCGAAGACTTAGCTCTTGTAGACTGAGCCCTTATACCCTCTGGTGGTTCCTTACCGGCCAAAGAGTAGCAGATCTTAATGCAGAGAACGATCCATCTTGATAGGGTTCTTTTATGGACCGCCTTTCCTTTCTTGCAACCAGCAAACCCAACGAAGAGCTGGTCCTCCAAACGAAAATCCTTGGATCTGTCCAAGTAAAAGGAAACCGCCCTCTTAGGGTCCAGACGGTGCAGTCTCTCTTCCTCCTTAGAAGGGTGAGGGGGAGGATAAAAGGAAGGAAGGATAATGGACTGACCCAAATGGAAGGGAGTCACCACCTTAGGCAGAAAAGCAGCCCTGGTCCTGAGAACCATTCGATCAGCATGAATGGTCAGGAATGGGGGCTTAGAACTCAGAGCTTGAAGCTCACTTACCCTCCTTGCCGAGGTTATTGCAACAAGGAAGACTGTTTTAAAAGTAAGAAGCCTCATGGAACATTTGTGAAGAGGCTCAAATGGAGCACCCATCAAAAAGGACAAAACAAGATTCAAGTCCCACTGAGGCACAATAAAAGGTGAAGGAGGGAACTTATTCGTGAGGCCCTTCATAAATCTCAAAACCACGGGAGATTTAAAAAAAAAAGATGGCTGGTCAGACAAGCAGAGAAATGCCGACAGCGCTGAAAGGTAGCCCTTCACAGTAGCAACAGCAAGCCCCTGTCGCGCCAGAGAAAGGGCAAACTGGAGAACATCAGACAAATGGGCTCTCACAGGGTCAATAGACTTCTCCCTACACCACTCGACAAATTTCGACCATCTATAAGAATAGATGGACTTAGTGGAGTCACGCCTGGCGGAGAAGATGACATCCACAACGTCAGGCGGGAGGGAAAAGGAATTCAGGTTGCCCCGCTCAATCTCCAGGCATGAAGGTGTAATGTCTGGAGGTGGTGGTGTAGAACCTGCCCCTCCATCTGAGAGAGGAGGTCTGCCCTGAGAGGTAGACGGAGCGGCCGGTGAGAGGAGAGGTGGAGAAAATCTGAGTACAGCACCCTTCTCGGCCAATCCGGGGCGACCAATATAACTTGGGCCCGGTCTTGGCGAATCTTCCTCAGAACCCGAGGAATCAAAGGTATGGGAGGAAACGCGTAAAGGAGTTGATTTCCCCAACTCAATTGAAACGCGTCCCCCAAGGCTCCATGCATCGGATACTGGAGACTGCAGAATGACGGGCAGTGAGCATTCTCGCAAGTGGCAAACAGGTCCACCCGAGGAGTCCCCCACATCTGAAAGATGTTGAGAACCACCTCCGGGTGAAGCCTCCACTCGTGATCGGCAGAGAACTGCCGACTGAGACTGTCTGCTCGAACGTTCAGAACCCCGGCCAGATGATTTGCCATCAGACAAATCTGATGGTCCTGAACCCAGGACCAGAGGCGCAGCGCCTCTCTGCAGAGACACTGCGATCCCACTCCTCCCTGTTTGTTGATGTACCACATCGCGGTCGTGTTGTCCGTCAGGACTTGAACCGACTGACCGCAAAGGGAAGGGAGGAAGGCCTTGAGCGCTAAACGAATCGCCCGCAATTCTAGAAGGTTGATGTGAAGCAACCTTTCCTCTGGAGACCAAAGACCCTTGACCTCCAGATCCCCCAGATGAGCACCCCACCCTAGAGTGGATGCATCCGTTATCACCGTGGCCACCGGAAGAGGCAGATGAAAGGGCTTCCCCTGAGACAGGTTGCCTTCCACGCTCCACCAAAACAGATCCGCTGCAGTTTCTCTGGAGATCTTCACTGACTTCCTGAGATCTCCGTTGTGCTGATACCACTGCCTGCGGAGGCACCACTGGAGTGCCCTCATGTGCCAGCGTGCATGGTTGACCAGGAGAATGCAAGAAGCCATCAGACCGAGCAGGCGAAGGACCTCAGGACCGGAACAACCGCTCCATTGTAAAGTAAAGGGATCATTTCCTGTATGTCGCGAATCCTTTGAGGTGGAGGGAATGCACGACATACAGTTGTGTCCAGTACAGCACCAATGAGCAGGTTGCGCTGGGAGGGCACCAGGTGAGATTTGGGTACATTTATCGAAAAACCCAACCTGTACAACAACTGGGTTGTCTCCTGCAGATGATGAAGCACAATCTCCGACGACTCCGCTTTGATCAGCCAGTCGTCCAGATAGGGGAATACAGGAATCCCCGATCTTCTGAGATGCGCCGCCACCACTGCCATCACCTTGGTGAAGACTCGAGGCGCAGTAGTAAGTCCAAACGGGAGGACCGCAAACTGATAGTGCTGCGATCCCACCGTAAAACGGAGATACTTCCTGTGCGACTTCAGGATGGGGATGTGGAAATACGCATCCTGCAAGTCGAGCGACACCATCCAGTCTTCTTCCAGCAGAGCCTGAAGAACCTGAGCAAGGGTGAGCATCTTGAATTTCTCTTGCTTCAGATAAAAATTCAAGATCCTGAGATCCAGGATTGGACGAAGTCTGCCATCCTTCTTGGGAATCAGGAAATACCGGGAGTAGCATCCCTGACCCCTTTCCCGCTCTGGGACCACCTCTATCGCACCTTTCCTCAATAGAGTTTGGACTTCCTCCTGAAGGAGAAACAGATGTCCTTCTGAGCAATACCCTTGGCAAGGAGGGTAATTGGGAGGGAATTCCCGAAAGGGAAGGGCATACCCATTTTCTACGAGATTGAGAACTTGAAGATCTGATGTAACCGATTCCCAATCTCGTAGAAAGTGGGTAAGCCGGCCCCCCACTGGGCCTACATGATCCTGAATGGCGGATCTAGGACTGCTTTTCTGTGGCTGGGGGGTTGGAGGAGGTGGAGGAGGAATCGGGTTGACGCTCTCGAGGACGTGCTCTCTGCTTTCCCCTGTATGATATATACAAGGTATTCTGCTGCTGCTGCTGTTGTTGCTGCTGCTGACCTTGTCTAGATGAACGAAAGGAAGAGCGGCCAAACCCTCTAAATTTCCTGGTCGTAGAACCTCTGATCTGAAGGCCAAGAGATCTAGCAGTAGCCCTGCTGTCCTTGAATCTCTCCAAGGCCGCATCTGCTTTCCTTCCAAAGAGCCCCTCACCATCGAAAGGCAAATCCAATAAAGCAGACTGCACATCAGCTGAAAAATCAGATGACTTCAACCAGGCTGAACGCCTCGTGGCAACCACTGTGCCTATGATCCTTGCCACAGAATCCGTAGTATCAAGCCCGCTTTGGATGACTTGACGGGCAGCCGCTTGAGAGTCAGACAAGGCTTCCTCAAAGTCTTTTCTGCTATCCTCAGGAACCTTAGGGATTAATGAACGCATAGAGTCCATAAGAGCATGAATATATCTTCCCATAAGGCAAGTGGCATTAGAAGATTTCAATGCCATACTAGCCGAAGAAAAAGTCTTTTTTGCAATTTGGTCCTGTTTCTTGGCCTCTTTGTCGCCAGGTACCTGCGGAAAAGCCCCAACCGACTTTTTAGAGCATGCAGCCTGAATCACCAAACTCTCAGGAGACGGGTGTGATGACAAGAATGCAGGGTCCTCAGGAGCCACCCTATATCTCCTAGCCACACTTTTCGAAACTGCAGGAGCAGAAAAAGGCTCTTTCCATACCTCCATAATGGGATCCTTTAAGGCATCATTAAATGGTAGTAAAGGCTCCACTGCTGAATTTGGAGAATGAAGAACCTCAGTCAGTAAATTTGACTTAAATTCGACAGTAGGAAAAGTCAAACCCAAAAGCCCAGCTGCCTTCTTCCTGACTACATGATACAGTTGGACATCCCTGGAGGGTGCATCAGACCCCAAAGGCAAAGCCCATTCCGGGGAAAATTCGAGACCACTTGCCTCTGCCAGGTCGTCAGAACAACCCCCATCCAGCTCACCTTCCTCCATGTCGGAAGAAGACTCATCAATTCTCTGTTCATCAAGCAGACGTTGAGCCTCTCTTCGAGACCTGAATTTAACTCGAAGTGCAGCCGAATCCAACGCCGAATCCGACGGCGCCGGAGCCGACCTCGGAACCGAATCCGAGGGCTTGGAAGAAGGTTCCATAGACTTGCTTGGAGCCGGTGACGTCGGAGCCGGAGTCATCGACTTCGGGCGGGCCGGCGTCGATACCGGCGTCGACCCTGGTGGAGCTTGGTACTGCCACAGCGGAGTCGGGGTTGGCATATACGGCATGAAAGGTGCCGGAGCATATGAGTGAGGAACACCCAAATTAAAGGCCATAGGACCCCGTGGGACCCAAAGGCGCACCAGAGGGGAACCATGATCTAGAGAAAACACCATACATCGCGTTTAAAAACGCAGAAGGGTCCTGACCTGGTGTCGGGAATGGTGGATGCTCAGGATGACCTCGAGGCAGGTTTGAATCTGTTTCCTCAACAGGATTCGAAGACTCTCCCTCAACAGGAACTCCATCGGCGTCAACCGGAGCCAGAGATTGAGCCGGAGACGGAGCCGGAGTCGGATCCGGAACCGGAGTCGGAGAATGGACCACTGACTCCGAAGGCGAAGCCTCACCTTCTTGATCCGACACTTGTAGAGGAATCACTTTCGACTTCATCCTCCTGGGAGATTTCGATCTTGAACCAGACTTATCCCCTGAATGATGACGGGATTCACGCCTCCTTTTCTTATGCTTCTTTCGAGAACCGGAAGCGTGATCAGATGAAGACTTCGAGGCCGACGCCTCACGAGACCTCGACCTGGATCTCGACTTCGATCTCCTCGAGTGCTTCGAAGATTTTCTAACCTTACTCGCCTTAAGCTTGGCCACAAGAAGCTTTGATTCTCTCTCTCGAAGAGCCTTCGGATTCATCTTCTGGCACGATGAACACCCTTCAACGTCGTGATCCGAACTCAAACACCATATGCAGTCTTGGTGAGGGTCCGTAACGGACATCATCTTCCCACATTCTCTACAAGGCTTAAACCCTGTCTTCTTTGTCGACATGACAACCGAGCAAAAAGGTCAGAAAATGGAGAATCGAGGAAACAAACTATTAAAGATACTAGAAGCTACAGAGTAACCCGAAACCGTTAGCGTCGACGACGCGGAAAAAAGGGAACTGATGTCATCACGCTGGCGTGGGCCTATTGTAGGCGTCGGTGATGTCAGCGGAGTCGCGAGCGATGTTGTGTCTCTATGACGTCCGAGTCCACGTCGGCGCAAGGCTACAAAAGAATTTCCGAATGTTGCTGACGCAAGGGGGATATTCACAAGGTGAGGAATCCACACGGCAGATGTATCTATCAGAAATATGGTGGCTTTTAATGATTCAGGTGGAGAGGATTACCTCAGGGAGCTGATCTCCATCTGATTCTTAGTAGGCCAGTCCTTCCAGGGAGTGGGAGAACCATACCTGATTTTCCCAACTGGCTAAGCCCAATGCTGTGTACCCATTTTATAAAAATTAACTTGACTAATCACAGTTCAATTAGAATACACAGTTCTAATCACAGTTCAATTAGAATACACAGTTCTATCCTTCTCCGACTTTGTGTTAAATTGACTTCCCCAATGGTTCAGTACTGACCCTTGAGAGCACTAACCTCCTCATTCTCATGATGGGCAAAGGTGTCAATCTGTACAGTGAGTTCTTCCATAAAGGAGACATTCCATTCTCTGTATGGGGCTTGTTTTAGAATAGTCTCCAGGAACTGCAAGGAAAACAGTTAGGGTCTTTAATGCAGTAATATAAACATAAATGCAGTATCCAAGGCTGACGTCTGCAGTGACTTTGAGAAGATAAGGGTAAACTAACTTCAGCTAACCACCTCTGTAATGACAAAATGATATGTGGACAGAAGAATCAGAGAACACGTACAGCAATGCTTAAATAGTGTGGTGTGATATTAGTGCTCAGAAGAAGCAGGAGGCCTTGACAGTGGAGAAAT
Organism: Lissotriton vulgaris; assembly: GCF_964263255.1. Lineage (NCBI taxonomy): Eukaryota > Metazoa > Chordata > Amphibia > Caudata > Salamandridae > Lissotriton > Lissotriton vulgaris. The sequence goes on from NC_141694.1 coordinate 1,217,259,925, forward strand.
ACACGCAACAAAACCATGCTGCCCATAAATTATTGTGAAAAGAGCAACAGTGCAGCCATACAGACAAAAATGCACATGGGGACTAAGCATCAATATATATCACATACTTAGAAGCAAAATGCAAACACATAGACTTTTAGGTCTCCAGCATGGGGGCAGAATGTGAATTTAGTGTTAACAAGGTTGAAGACTGAACACAAGGAAAAGTAAATTGCATCTCAGGAGCACAATAGAAGCCCAGTGGAGTGTGATGACCTGGCAAAATATACAACAGTGACAGAGTGACAATAATAATAATAATAATAATCCACATTTGTAAAGCGCGAACAATCACTCGTAAGGGTCTCCAGGCACTATTGCCCAGAGTCACATGGTGCTGGGCTAATCTGCCACTGGCGCCGTGGATCGAACCGTGATCCCCAGATTCCAGCGTCAGTCGCCCTGGCGCAGATGAAGATAGGGAGCATGGATTATGTGCCAATCCGATTGCAGTATATGAATTTACTGATAATGTGGAAAGCAGTGGGCAGAGTGGGAAGAATGATAGTGTGACAATCCAGGGAAAGAAGAACGTTGTGCTAGTATGAATTTCGTAGCGGATAAAAAGAGTCGGAGGAAATGATTACCAGTAAGGGGCTACATTTGTAGCCCTGTGCAACAACAGTCAGATTTATGAGTAATGCAATGATCACTGTAGAGGCTGTAATTTACCCGGGTAAAACATGCCTCTGATACATGCAGGACTAGGTGCCGTAAGCATGTAATTTCCAATTTTATGAGTGTCAAATTGGGCCAAAGAGATTTATAATGCTTCTGGTAAATATTGCATATTAGGGAAATGTTATGTACCCAGTACAGCTGCTCCCCCTCTGTGCCCAATCATAATCAAGGTCATAGAAACAATCATAATCCATAGAAATAATAGGGATATTGTGAGAATATTGCAACCTCATAGCAGAACAGCACTATGATGGGGTGAATTTAATATCTGCATATATTCACGCTGAATGAGAGGTTTTGGAAAACAAAGAGACAAGCGTCATGTGTGACATTCGTAGCAATTCATCCTTACTGAAACAAGCGCGCATTTCCACTTTGCCAAGTCAAAGGTTCTTTCAGTTGAAGCTGAAATAGTAGTTGGGAAACAAGAAATATATGTAAGTGAAAGTGAATAGCAAGCACAATTTCAAAGGCAATGGACTTACATACCAAGCACCAGCAGAAGTAGATTCACACAATTCAAAGTGTGCAAAATATGTTTGTTGGCTCAGCCTGTCCTGGGAATTGAATTCAAGGTCATTAGTTGTTCATGTGCCCTTGATGTCACTCTACGTTCCTTATATCTGGTTGTAATTTTAGGTTTATATATTCTGGTTTCCTTTCTTATATTTACTCACACAATAGAGGTCAGAGGGTCAAACAGCTACTCTACCATCTCGAACCCCCTAAATCACTATACTACACACATAGAGGGGTGGAGAGGACAAAAACGCAAATCGTGAATTTCACAAACAGTGACAAACTCATACATTTGGAAAAACTGCCCTCACTCACACACAGATGTGTGTGACATGCTTCATCATAGGGTCTGCTACAATGCCCTGGCGTAGCCACGTACAGGGCGGAGCATAGGGAGGGGGAACATATAACGTAAAGAAATCACAAACACTAAACGTGACAAAACAGTGTACTAACCAAGACGTGTCTGTACAAGACTGGGTACAGTGATAAGACTGTTAGGAATTAGCCGATTTTCCTTCTTTCTATGCTTCTTTGTGCATGGTATCCCCGGTGTCCTCTTTCTGTTTCCTCCTTTTTGGTAGCCTCCGCCCCTTTTTTCCCCTCCTTCCTTATCTGGGTTCCAGCGCCAGTACTCGGTGCTTGGTTTCTAGCCTGGTTGGTTTTTCTACTATCCAGATCGTGTTTAGGGGAGTTAGCGTTTCTCCCTTTGGGTGTGTTCTTCCGCGTTCGGTAATTAGATGCTGGGAAGCCGTGCCGAGCAGAACGAGGCTTCGTTCTGCATCCTGGATTCGGTACGCGTCGGACGCCTGCCAGTCAGCTGTTCTCCCTCGGAGTTGTACGTTGTGCTTCTGATCGAAGGAGCACTGGAAGGGATTGGGACATTTCTATTTGTTTTTGGACCGTGTATATTCTTCATATTGTGTGACATTCGGCGGAGCCGATTTCCGGGTTTTGTGTAACCCGATTCACATCGTTATGTGAATCTTTGGACTATTTCTCGAAGCAGTTTGCTTCTGGCGTTTTTCAATGATCGCGCTTTAGTTTGTGGCCACAAGTAGGTAAAACGCTATGCAATTACAGCGGTTTTGCTGTTAATAGCCTTCCAAGGGTTTTTTTATGTCAGAATTATGACTTTTTCCCCCCTATAAACAAAACGCTGGGCAACAGGGAGTTTGTCGACTTCAAACCTTTGGACTTTCCTCCACACGTCTCCCTTCTGAGGATTCTTCTATGTTACACTGGTAAGGAGGGGAATTGGGTTGTGTTGGGCAGTAATAAGGGTGTACTGAGGAGGATTCAGGTGAGAGGACACTGGGAATTAAGTTGACATTCTGTTTTCTTTTTGTTTCTTCTCTTGTTTTGCTGCAGGTTAGAAGACCTATACATATATGCAAGAACAGGGTCTGCCTAGCTGAACAATAGAAAGAGCCTTGACGTTTCTTTTTCTTTTTGTTTTTTCCTACCTTCTCCCTTTGTTCGGTCCGCTGTCACGCTGTGATATATATGGGCGTGTTGCGTTCCGAATAGGGGCAGAGGATTGGGGCCATCCTCGCTTCCGTGGTGTGGGTCAAGTTGGGTGAAATCCAACATAGACAAAGTGCAGTCGCAAAAGGTAGTTTAAAAGTGACTCATGGATACCTAATATCCCTTTATTTATTGGTTCCAAGGACAGGACTAAAAATCAATGACGGATGGTGGTGTTAAGGAAGGACTATTAGGAGCCTATAACACCCCTCCTAAACTGCTGGAGTCAACATGTTTCGACCTGAGTGTGCCCCCAATCACATTGGTCTTCGTCAGGACATCTATCAGTCCCAGTCCCATATGAAAACTCCTTACCTTGCTACGTAGTCAAGGAGAAAATGTTGTGTAGAGGAAGTTCTGTCAGCACGGAATACATAAACAAGTTTATTAGCCAATTAAACTCAAAAAAGCATTGTTGGGGTGGAGTTCCAAAGAGCACAACTGCTCTGCAGGACTCCTCCGTCACCTCCCGTGCCCCTAGATACGATGCTGTTCCTTTCTTATATAACTGAAAGGTTGCCACACCACTTGTTTGCAGAAAATCAGTTTATTACAGAGCTTCTGCCAATAAGCATTTCAGCTGTCAGATGCATCCTTTATCACATAGGGGATCGCCGTTGTGGTTCAGAGTAAAAAAGTGCATACGTGCTCTAAAATTACATACACATAAAAAAATACTCCTTTATTATATCCAAGACCAAAATATTTTATAACACTTCTTAATTTGCTATGAAACCCAATGTACCCCAATATAGTCCTAGGTAGTTGCACAAGCTTTTACCTAAATTTGTCCTACCTTGCTCTACATAGCAGTTCTGGCGTTGACCTTTTACCTAGTAAGGTGCTGCATAAATGTTGTGTGGTTTTCAAAAAAACTAACCTCATTTTTATGCATGAGGATTCTTAGTATCACAGCAGGATTACAATCTTCTGCATAATAACTCTGTATAAGGTTCACCACTATTGTCATCCTTGGCTGACATGCCCACAGTACCATGGCACTTCTAGGTAGAACCCCTGAGGGTACCTTTTGGGTATATAAGTACCACATCTTCGCTGGGAAAGTCGTAGGAGAAAAAGATTCCATGCTGACATGCTGAACGAGACGCTGAAGTCCCTGCATGCAGACACTCCACTTAACAGTTGTCTGACATTACTCGCGGGTTGTCCACTCGAGACCAAGATGAGGTCCTTTGCTTTCTCACATCAGGTAATGGGTTTGGCTCTTTCCTAGGGGGTTCTTGGCTATACACCAACATTCATGCTAGGTACACTTAGGTACATCTAATTAGGGTTTTCATCATAGGAGTACGCACTATTAACTTCATGTATTCATATCCCTGCATATATTCACTATTTTAGCACCATGGTAGAATGCTACCTTTTGTTTACTCTATTGGTGCTTGTAATCGTATATATCTGTTTCTGTCTCGTGGTTGTTGCAGAATGACTCTGGTTCAATAAATACGTATTGAAAACTCCCCCACCATTTATTATGTGTATCTCTCGGAGATAAAGTGAGCACAAGTGACTAAGCAAAAGGTATTGGACTGTTTGCACAATCCCTGAGGGGGTCAGGGTTCTCATGTTTGATAGTTGCCAGAATATATTATCACCTTGGTAAGGTTGTGGGGCTTATAGTGGCACTGTGAGCTTGCTGGTCTATATACTAACATATCCTTTGGGGGTGTCTGGAATCAGTCTGGGCACCAATCCCTTAGTTTATGTTGTCTAAAACGTGCAGATCCTTTATAGATTTGCAGGAACTACGTGACTAATTCACATAAGTGACATTATAATTTGCAATTAAATCTACCTTCAAAACACAATAAAACACTTCCGCTACACAGGCTGAAATATAAATCTTGTTTTTCAGATAACAAGGGTGTCTAACCTTACAGAAATATGTATCAATCAATTTGTTAACAACATAATATCACCAACTTTTCTAAATGTTTCTCCATGTGAACTTCTCACATAGCAGGATTCAATTGTGCAACATTTAAAACATTACTTTTAACAGCAACATATGGTTGTACCAGAGGTCTAACATTTTCTTTCATATTAATTGCTGTGAAATACCATGTTCAGCCAGAGTCATCCCACAAACAACGTTATGCCTGAGTACACTAATCTAACCTACCATGTACCCTGACTAATACCTACTTCTAATACAAATGCAGAGAGAGCTTTTGGTGTTTATGAATGTGTTTGCAAAATCTCTTCTGTATTGAGGCCACCAGGGGTCTTTGTTTCAGGTTTAGTCATTAGAAGAGTTGGTGCTACTGAGTCACAATTAAAATAAAAGAAATGTTGCCAAAACGGGAAGTGCTATAAAATAATGGTGACCTTGGATGTACTGAAGAAATATTTTTTGCTATGTTTATGGAATTTTTTGGCACATATGTACTTTAAAACACTGAATCAAGATGCCACATAAGTATATGGCATCTTGATTCAGTGTTTTAAAGTATGTGATCAAGGCTGCATCGGACAGATGAAGCGCTAAATGGCAGAAGCTTGTATTAAACTGATTTTTTCAGCAAACCAGTGGTGTCAATGGCCTTTCTGTTATATGCAGAAGTAACCCAGAACTTGCAATAAGCTAGCTGACTCCGCTTCTGTTATTGCCTCATTCGGTTTGGAGTAGGGCATCGTCCAGCTACAAAGAAAGACATGGACTATTTCCTTTTTTTTTGTTTACTTATACAAGCCTTCAGCCAGACCTCCTCATCTGCTGGTCTAATGTGTCCTATCATTCACATTCTCTTCTGTCCTCCATAGCAAACATCATGGGCCATTTCTGTCATTGGCTACCTTCTCTGTGATCAATGGTGTTCTGCTTTTTCACAAGGAGCACATCCACACACAAATTATTTTTATTTATTTCCAGGGACAACAATAAGAGTGTGAGCTTTTTGAGACCAAAACATTTTTTTTATCTCGGTATGTACCTGGCATCTCCTCCCACAATAACAGTTTATAAAAACTGTGAAAAGGAACAAGAGTGACAAAGTCTCAAAGCTAGCAGCCAACACCAGACTTAATGGCTTTGTCATTGGTCAATGGTTGTTTGAAATGCCATTAATACTTGTTTAAATTGGGTGATCACTAGTTTATGCTTTGAGGTCTCACCTTCTAAATATGTTATCAGCGGAGGAATCTTCATTCTGAGGAGTTTTGCTAGAAATGGGTAATTTGCAGGAATCAGGCGCTCAAGAAGAGCCAAGACTGAAGTTCCCCTGTCGACATCTCAGCGAGGATATGAAGAAATTACCTGAAAACCCACAACAAAGAATTCAGAAAGTGATTATTTCATGAGTTCTCTAGCCTTTAAAGTTTCTGGAAATGCTACCTTGTTCTCTGTGCAGTACTTAGTACCAACCACATTTTGGCTGTTTCTGTACAATGTAAGTAGCATGTCGCACTGGTAACCAATGGACTGGAAATAAAACTATCAAATTCAAAAGGATAAAAGCTGAGTTGAATTCAAGATCTCCATTAGCAGGTTGCATGGAAGTGCCAGCAAACAACTTGGGAAGATGGATCTGGTGGAATATGGTGGGGGTTGAATGGGATACTTACCAGCAATCTTATGAAGAGGTGGTGTATTGGAATTTCTTTAGCTGTTCAGGTACAAAAGAAAGAAGACATGTCATACTCAGTCCATAAATTACTGAGTAACACTTGCCAAAGAAATACATATGGCTAACACACACACTTAAGACACCCAGTAGTACCTGTAAAGAAGATGATGGGGTGATGGGTGGCATTTCAATGAGACTCTAGCAGTTATGAGGATGCTTTAAGATTCCTGCAGATACTGACAAAGGCACCACTACCTCTAAGGGTGCTTCCAGGGGTGTAAAGTACCTCGACGGCCTAATCAGCAATTCTCTTCCTCCCTCCCTTAGTGGTTGCTGTCCAGGAATGAAAGCTGGAAGAGGAGCAACCTAAGCTGCCATGCACAGGTTCCTGCTACAGCTTTCATTGAGGGACAGAAGACTCCAGTGGGATAAGAGAGGATGCGTCAGGAGCCGTGGACGTGCTTTACATCCTGAAGGACCATGGAAAAATGGAAGTAATTTTCTGACAGTGGATACCCCAGAAGAAAAGAGGACTCCAGAACATGTTCTTGCATATCTATTTTCTAATAAGGTTAACAACCTGGGGGGCAGGCAATAATGAGCACATAATTGCCTGTTCGATTCTGCTCAGGACCCTTAACATGAGTGACAAATAAATAGACTATGATACCATCTGCCCAGGTCACTTGCACTTTATCAACACATCCATTGGAAAGTTGAGCGGGGAGAGCTAATTGGAACCCTGGAATTATAGCAATTACAGGTATTCACCACCAGCTGTGAATCTCCTTCGTAACCTTGGAGTCAGTCAAAATAATTATTTTGACTTACCATCATTGAGCATGCATCGCTGCTTACAAGTGAGGGCCAATAACTAGCATTTTAGTCTAGACCTGAAGTCCAAAATGTTAAACCAGAAACTTTGCAGAGACAAATATCATAACTAAAAGTAACTCCATGAAGAAATAAAATGCATCCCTGTTGTAGCTGGCAAAAGTAACAACACATAAATAGGTACCATACCCAGCAGGACATGATCAGGATACTAGACAGAAGTAACATCCCGGAGAGCAAGAATACTCCAAGGTTTGAAGAGGAGCATTAGAGCCCTGAGTATCCACTGCATACCCTCCCAAAAGATACGGTGGTTGCAACATCCTCTACGTCCTCTACTGGTAACAATCAGACAGCAGCAACCCCAGTTGCTTCTAACCATTTGCTTGCGGGTGCGATAGTATCTGCTGGCAAACTTTCTAATAAACCCAAGCCAAAACAGTCAACAATAGCTATGGGTAGACCAATTACAACATCAATCAGTAACACTGATACTTCAGCCAATACTCAGACAAGGGAACCAAGTATCCCCCCAAATAGACCCCCAAGACCAGAAGGGAATGAGATCACCCAAGTGAGAGGGGGACAGACTAGGAGACCACCCATGGAACTCCCACCGGAAGCCCTTCCGTACGTGGTTGTACTTACCGGGGTTCCTGAATTGTCAAAAGGCAAACGAGAGGGGTATTTCCAATTAAAAAACAAGATAATGCACTGGCTATCACTGTACAGACCTAAACCCAACCAGGTAAATGGTGAAATAGTCCATGTTCGTCGCTTGTCTTGGTTGGGGGGAAGAGCGAAGGACATAGGGGGTGATATTGTTGTTATAAATTTCAGGGATAGAAAAGCAGTTCAACATATCTTGAATTGGCCTTTTGGCAATGAAAATAATTGTATTGTACCACGTCCTTTGACGTATTTCTATCCAAGATCCACAGTATTTCCCCCCCAATATTTAGCTAACAATACCCATCTCACCAACCACTTTTTCAACATAGAGACTGCCAGGAATCCCGCATACATGCACCAATTAGTTCCAACTCCCGCGATGCAAGGGTGGAACATTATACCGACAAGCCGCAATATTGGAGAAAATGGTAATATGACCCATTTGATGCCATTTACTCCTTTAGAGTTATCCAATAGGTTTGAGGCATTTAGTGGCATGGAAGAATGTGATTGATGCTCAAGGAGCACAGAAGGTGTCGGGGGGATTGAAAATGTCCTATGCACTTCAAGGTCATATGAAGAAAAGGGTACCAGCTGTTTAAAGACAGGGCTATGCACTGCTGCAACATATGTTGAAGTGAACAGTAGTTTGCCTGATGTTTCACCCGCAGTGTCTCTTGGGAGAAATGAGGGTTTTCCACTGCTTTTACCTGTTATAAGGTTAGAAAGTAGAGATGATGTAAGAGGAATTGAAAAAGGTGCATGTATAGTAAGATGTAACGAAGACTACCCCAGTAAGTCATTGTCAACCATGGACCTCTCATCCAATAATAACAAATCTCCTGCCTTGCCTGTGGCCCATAATTCCACCATGGTCAACTTAGAACCAGACGTGGCCAGCACTGTGAACCTGGGGGCTACACATACAGAGATACCTAATCCAATGACTACTCCAACTACCAGAGAAAATCTTATAAGAACTGCATCTGATGATTGTGTGAGCCTAATCTCTTGGAACATAGCTGGCTTGGCCGATAAGTTATGTGATCCAGCCTGGATAATATATATAAAAAAATACACAATTATATGTCTTCAGGAGACATGGATGGAGGATAAAAATGTCCATATTGAGGGGTTTCAAAGCTTCATCATACCAGCAGTTGCTTCAACTAGGGGCAGAGCAAAGGGAGGCTTGGCCATTTTTATTAATTTAGGCTTGTTTTGTAAAATAAGCATCTGTTATAATGATAATCAGAACATTCAGATGATTGATTTAAAAAATGGCAAAAATGTTTTGACCCTGATTAATTTTTATAACGCTAACAATGGTAATGGTGACTGTAATATTGTGTCCTTAACAGAAATGTTGAGAAAAACTGCATGCACTGTGTCACGGAAATTGATGATAGTAGGTGATTTTAATGTTCACCCATGTGGCAATCCAGGCTCCACTCCAATGGGTTCTCTGGGTTGTAATAATGTTGAAGGTTTCCATTTCGCCCATACCAGGGGAGGCAAGAACTTAAACGACTTAGGGCCCGATGTAGGTAAATGCCATTTACCGATTTTAAAATACCGAATCCTACCGATTCGGTATTTCAAAATCGGTAAATGGTATGTAGGTCCCAACATCTGGATTCGTTACCGAATCCTTAACAATTCTTTAATTACCGATTCGGTAAATACCGAATCGGTAATGCCCATTCATTCCTATGGGCTTTGAAGCCCATAGGAATGATTAGGCATTACCGATTCGGTATTTACCGAATCGGTAATTAAAGAATTCACAAGGGTGCAGGGGGTGTCACTTTGACACCCTCTGGCACCCCCAAAACAGGCACAGGTGCCATGTGGCAGGCATACCTGCCCTAAGGGCAGGTCTGCCTGTCACATGACATAGGTGTGCATGCACACATGTGCATGCACACCGGAATCGGTATTTTACCATGGATTTGTATTCCATGGTAAAATACCGATTCTGTAAGCCATGTGCAGAAGGTACATTGCCTACCTACATTGCATTTTCGGTAATTTTACCGAATTGGTAAATATTACCGAATCGGTAATTATTTTACCGATTCGGTACATATTACCGAATCGGTAAATTTACCGATTCGGTAATGATACCGATTCAGTAAAATTACCGAAAATGTGCCCCTACATCTCGGTAGCCCTTTACCGATCGGAAACGGCCGAAAATCGGTATTTTCGGCTGATTCGGATCGGTAAAGGGCTACCTACATCGGGCCCTTAGTGAATGAAAATAATTTAATTGTAGCTATGTCTATGGTTCCCGACACAAAAACCTATGATGTTCCAACCTTTAAAGGACATGGGCAGGGATCCTTTATAGATCACATATTAGTCTCTACAGACCTTGCAATTTGGGTCTTGAATTTCACTATCCTTTTGAGTGTTTACAGTGATCATAATCCCCTAGTTATCAGGATGGGTGGGACTTTATTTAAACAACGAATGTCTTGCAATGACCGGGAAACGTTGAGCTGCATAAATGGTAGACGCCGCATAAAATGGACACTGATAAATCAAGATATTTTGTATACTAAAATGAATAATGCATGTGAGGAGGAACTGTTAGCATGTACATCTTCTGATTCACCCCCTGAGAACATCCTGACCGGGTTTGAGGCGATAGTCTCAAAAATTGGTCTCATGCTAACAGCACCAACTAAAGGACAAAGCGAAAATAATTCTAAATGGTTTGACCATAACTGCTCAAAGGCAAGTAGAGATTTTAAGAATGCCTTAAAAATCAAACCCGGGGATTCTGATCAGATAAAAAATCTCCGTTTGACTTACAAGAAGGCATTAGCCGATAGGAAAAAGGAAATCAAGGCCAATACCATAGAATCCCTCCTTGACCCTTCAGTGTTGGGGAACAGTAGTAAGTTCTGGCAAATTATCAACAAACCTTTGTTTGATAACCCAAATGATATAGCCCTTGTTACAAACATCTCAGAGGAGGAGTGGGTGACCCACTTCAGTATAATTTTCAAGAGTAATGAGCACCGGGCAGATAATGTCTTTTTAACCCCATCCGTAAATCCTTTATGCTTTTCAGTTAACGAGGTTGTAAGGGGTATTCAGGGTCTAACTAACAATAAGGCCCCGGGCCCGGATGGTTTACCACCGGACCTATTTAAGTCTAGTATTTCCTTTTGGGCTCCCGTCCTCACGGCCGTAGTGAATGCAGCAGTGATCACGGGGTGCCCAAATGCGTGGGGGTTATCGACTATAGTCCCTGTTTTTAAAAAGGGCGACCGTAGCAGCCCATTATGTTACAGGCCGATATCTTTAATAAATTCAGTAGCTAAAGTGGTAGGTGGGTTAATTTTAAATAGGCTATCTACATGGGCCAAAGATAACAATATTTTATCACCTATACAGTACGGATTCAGACCTGGCCATTCGACAATTACACAGTGTCTGAACCTATACCTGATCTTAAGTAAATACACCATGGCCAAACAAGGAACTGTTTACATGGCATTTATGGACTTGTCGTCCGCTTTTGATTGTGTGGACAGAGGCATACTTTGGGTTACCTTGATACAAATGGGCGTAGAGAATATCTTGTTAACTTTTTAGCCGATCTGCATTCGGATACAAGAGCCAATGTTCGATACACCCAAGATCTCAAAGTAACAGGCGAATTTAGAATAAATCGGGGTGTACGACAAGGATGCATCCTGGCTCCATTCCTCTTCAATCTGTACATCAATGAATTGGAGGAATTTCTTCTAAAGACTGAAGCAGACTACCCCTTTGTAGAGCGCAAAGGGGTTCCTGTGCTGCTTTATGCAGATGATGCTGTTCTTATCTCTAGAACAGCTAATGGCCTTAAGAAATTATTAAATTCCTTTTTTAAGTTCATGGAGTCCCGTGGCCTAAGCATTAACAACTCTAAGTCCTATGTCATGAAAATAGGACAGGGTACACGGAAAATCAATTCTTTCAGCATAAATAGGGAGAAATCCCTACTACCAATACCTTTTCATACCTTGGGGTCATCTTAGACCATAAATTGTCTTGGGGCCCCGCAGTCACCAAAAAGAAGGGTGAGGCAACACGTGTTAATGCGGCCATTCTTGCCTTTGCTAAAAAAAATTGAAATTGCCCAACGGCCGCTTTGCTCAAACTATATCAGGCAAAAAGTGTTGCTGTCGCCTGCTATGGAAGCGAGCTTTGGGGCTACTGCAAGATAAAGGACCTAGAGGTCACAGAAAACAATGTTTTGAAAAAGATATTGAGGCTGCCAAGGGGTATCAGGAATTTTTCGGTACACGAGGAGTTGGGTGTCCCCTATTTAAGTGACAGAATAGCAGTGAACCCGGTACTGTGCTGGTTGAGTTGTTGGCTTAATACCGATATTCCTCTCACTCAAGCTTTATTAAAAGAAGCCTTAACACTAGATGGGAGGTTTAAAGTTCCGTGGCTGAAGTATATAAAGGACTGTTTGACGGCAATTGGCCGGTCTGATTTGTTTTTGCTCCTAACTTGATCACAAAACCTGATGTTATCTTGGTAAAAAACGCTATGTTATTACTAAGATGCACAGACAGAGAAGAGGTCGAGCTACAGAAGGACAGTGTTAGGAAACACCTACTACTTAAAACCTGTCAACAAATGGAACCTTATTTGTCATGGCCTATGACTAACTATGAACGTTTTTTGCTAACAAGGTTCCGATTTGACCTATTTCATCTTCTACTGGCGGTTCCAAGTGGGGCTCATCGGGGTGAAGTGTTGCCAGCTTGTGGCTGCGACGGGAAGTCTCCTCAAGACCTGGCACACTTTCTATTCATTTGCCCTTATTACACTTTACCGCGGAAACTATATCTTAAGCCGTGCCTCAAAAAACTGAATTTTGTACAAATCAAACCTGCACTTTACTACCTTCAATTACTGAATTGTGACTGTACTTTATTTGTCTGTAACTTTTTAAAAACAGCTATCTCCTTCAGGAAAAGTATGGATGGATAATTATGCTGCAAATGTTTCAGGTATCTTTTAATCTATATAATGAGATAATTTATGTTTTTAATACACATTTAATATTGCTTATGCTCATAGGGCCCGCTGCTCTATCTTTTTTACCTTATACTGTATGTTGTGTCTCTTACATGTCACATGAAATGAACTACCCGGACTGTTTTTAACTGTTTGTTAATGAGTTGTACTTTTATGATTGTAATGTGTACAATCGAATAAAGATATTTGAACAGTGGATACCCCAGAAGAAAAGAGGACTCCAGAACATGTTCTTGCATATCTATTTTCTAATAAGGTTAACAACCTGGGGGGCAGGCAATAATGAGCACATAATTGCCTGTTCGATTCTGCTCAGGACCCTTAACATGAGTGACAAATAAATAGACTATGATACCATCTGCCCAGGTCACTTGCACTATATCAACACATCCATTGGAAAGTTGAGCGGGGAGAGCTAATTGGAACCCTGGAATTATAGCAATTACAGGTATTCACCACCAGCTGTGAATCTCCTTCGTAACCTTGGAGTCAGTCAAAATAATTATTTTGACTTACCATCATTGAGCATGCATCGCTGCTTACAAGTGAGGGCCAATAACTAGCATTTTAGTCTAGATCTGAAGTCCAAAATGTTAAACCAGAAACTTTGCAGAGACAAATATCATAACTAAAAGTAACTCCATGAAGAAATAAAATGCATCCCTGTTGTAGCCGGCAAAAGTAACAACACATAAATAGGTACCATACCCAGCAGGACATGATCAGGATACTAGACAGAAGTAACATCCTGGAGAGCAAGAATACTCCAAGGTTTGAAGAGGAGCATTAGAGCCCTGAGTATCCTCATGGAGTGTGGAAACCTGGGACAGTTAGTACATTGCATTTAGGGGGTAGGAGCATTAACCAGACTAAGAGCGGAAACACACAGGAAAGTGACTTTGTCTGGCAAACTACAAAAAGTATATAGGGCTTATTTACAAGCCCCTTGTGCCACCTGTGCATCACTTTTTGAGACACACCGTCAGTGCAACCTGCTGATCCATATTTACAAGGACAGGTAGAGTCGACCTGCGTGACTTTTTGTGCCCTTGTAAATATGGCCACTTTACACGCAGCACTTTGTGTGAAATTGGTGTGCCATGGGTTTTGCTGTGAGTTTTCCTACGCAACACCCAAGGCTTCTGCTGCATTTCCAGATTTACAAGAAGTAGTACACCTGGAAATGTGTCCGAATGCTACACCTCCCCTGGGGAGGTGTGGGGAGGTGCAACAAGAAGAAATGTTTTTATTTATCCTTGTTGTTTACCTCTTTCTATGCATACTGCATACTGCAGCACATTTAGGATGAGGAAATTACCTCTTGTGGTTGTTTTTGTGCACAAAGGTATGCCTAACTGCACAAAAACAAAGATATGTCTTACTCCACAAAATCAATCATCCCTGTGACGCAGCCACCCATGCACCATGGTGCAAGGGTGCCTTCATAGGTCCCTGGCAGCTAATTGTGCACCAGCACTGGGAGAGAAAAGGGATCCATTATATCATTGTAGATATGACATATCCCCCTGCTTTGGAATTAATGCAGCGCGGCGCAGCCAAATGGCTTGAGACAGTGCAATTAATTAATTCCTTGTGAATAAGGCTCACAGAGAGCAGCAACATCAGCACGGATACATACATCTCTAAAAGGAGAGCAATAAATGTTATTTGAAATATTGACACCCACATTTTATAGTAACTCAACCATAACTCCTGAGCTAATGGACTGGTTCTTCAACTCATGCCTGATGAACAAGTTACTTACCTTCGGTAACGCTTTTTCTGGTAGATACAATATCTGCCTGTGGATTCCTCACCTTGTGAATATCCCCTTGCGTCAGTAACATTCGGAAATTCTTTTGTAGCTTCGCACCGACGTGTACTTGGGCATCATAGAGGCACGGCATCGCACGCGACTCCGCTGACGTCACCGACGCATACAATAGGCCCACACCGGCTTGATAACATCAGTTCCGCCCTTTTTTCCGTGCCATCGAGGCACACAGACGGACCAATGACAGTAGATATATACACAGTATACGTAGCACAAATACCAAGGTAAACACACACAGTGTGAAGCAAATGCAATAAAACATTTGAAGTAAACAACATCTTGAGAATAAAATAAATACATTACAAAAATACTCTGGCATAGAAGAGTGGACAACGGGGAGGCGGGTGGGTCAGTGAGGAATCCACAGGCAGATATTGTATCTACCAGAAAAAGCGTTACCGAAGGTAAGTAACTTGTTCATCTGATAGATACATCTGCTGTGTGGATTCCTCACCTTGTGAATAGAGTCCCACAGCAGTCCCCACTCCCGGAGGAGGGAGTCCACTCTTCTAAACCAGGAAATCTTGAAGGACAGAGCGTGCAAAGAGGCCGTCCCTCCTCACTACGGAATCCAAGCAGTAATGCTTTGCGAAAGTGTGGAGGGAAGACCAAGTTGCCGCCCTACAAATATCCTCTACAGGAACACCTCTAGCCAATGCTGAGGTCGAAGATTTAGCTCTTGTAGAATGAGCCATTATACCCTCTGGTGGATCCTTACCGGCCAAAGAGTAGCAGATCTTTATACAGAGGACGATCCATCTTGACAAAGTTCTTTTATGGACCGCTCTTCCTTTTCTGCAGCCAGCAAACCCAATGAAGAGCTGGTCATCCAGACGACAGTCTTTACTCCTGTCCAGGTAAAAGGACACCGCCCGCTTGGGGTCCAGATGGTGTAATCTCTCCTCCTCCTTTGAAGGGTGAGGGGGAGGATAAAAGGTAGGGAGGGTAATGGATTGACTGAGGTGGAAAGGAGTCACCACCTTTGGGAGAAAAGCAGCCCTGGTCCTAAGAACCATTCGATCAGCATGAATTGTCAAGGAAGGGGGCTTGGAACTAAGAACTTGAAGCTCACTTACCCTCCTTACTGAGGTTATTGCAACGAGAAAGACCGTCTTAAGAGTCAAAAACCTCATAGGACATTTGTGAAGAGGCTCAAAGGGAGCTCCCATTAAAAAGGTCGAGACAAGATTTAAGTCCCACTGAGGCGTAGGAGGGAACTTATTTGTGAGGCCTTTCAAATACCTCAAAACTACAGGAGATTTAAAAAGAGAAGGCTGGTCAGGCAAGCAGAGAAATGCCGACAGCGCAGAAAGATAGCCCTTGGCAACAGCAAGTCCTTGCTGCGCCAGAGAGAGGGCAAACTGAAGAACATCAGACAAATGGGCTCTCAATGGTTCAATAGATTTCTCCCCACACCAAGTAACACATTTTGACCATCTATATGAATAAATGTTGTTGGTGGAGTCATGCCGGGCTGACAAGATGACATCCACCACGTCAGGCGGGAGAGAAAAGGAATTCAGGTTGCCCCGTTCAATCTCCAGGCATAAAGGTGTAATGTCTGGAGGTGGGGGTGTAGAACCTGCCCCTCCATCTGAGAGAGGAGGTCTGCCCTGAGAGGGAGACGGAGCGGCGGGTGAGGGGAGAGGTGGAGAAGATCCGTTTACCACACCCTTCTTGGCCAGTCCGGGGCGACCAATATGACTCGGGCCCGGTCTTGGCGAATCTTCCTCAGAACCCGAGGAATCAAGGGTATCGGAGGAAACCCGTAAAGGAGTTGATCTCACCAACACAACTGAAACGCGCCCCCCAAGGCTCCTTGCATCGGATAATGGAGACTGCAGAAAGACAGGCAGCTAGCATTCTCGCGAGTGGCAAACAGGTCCACCCGAGGAGTCCCCCACATCCGAAAGATGTCGTGAACAACCTCCGGGTGAAACCTCCACTCGTGGTCGGCAGAGAACTGCCGACTCAGACTGTCTGCACGAACGTTCAGAACTCCGGCCAGATGATTTGCCGGAGACACTGCGACCCCACACCTCCCTGCTTGTTGATGTACCACATTGCGGTAGTGTTGTCCGTCAGGACTTGAACCGACTGACCGCGAAGGGAAGGGAGGAAGGCCTTGAGCGCAAAACGTATCACCTGAAATTCCAGCAGGTTGATGTGAAGAACAAGTTACTTACCTTCGGTAACGCTTTTTCTGGTAGATACAGTATCTGCCTGTGGATTCCGCACCTTGTGAATATCCCCCTTGCGCCAGCAACGTTCGGAAAATTCTTTGTAGCACGCTGGCGTGGATGACGTCATAGGAGCACAGCACCGCGCGCGCCTCCGACTGACGTCACCGACTCCTCATAAGGCCCACGTCGGCGTGATGACGTTAGTTCCGCCCTTTTTTCCGTGCCTTCGAGGCACCCGGACGGACCAACAAATATACATATATATACAATGTACACAGTACACGCAATTCAAAAACCGCACAAAAAGTGCGTGGCAAAAGTATTAAATACTAGAAATATAAATACATAAATACCTAAGTACATAAACCCAGGTATAGCAGAGCGGACAACGGGGAGGCGGGTGGGCATGTGAGGAATCCACAGGCAGATACTGTATCTACCAGAAAAAGCGGTACCGAAGGTAAGTAACTTGTTCTTCTGATAGATACATCTGCCTTGTGGATTCCTCACCTTGTGAATAGAGTCCCACAGCAGTCCCCACTCCCGGAGGAGGGTGTCCACTCCGCTATACCAGGAAATCTTGGAGGACAGAGCGCGCAAAGTGGCCGTCCCTCCTCACCTCAGCATCCAAGCAGTAGTGCTTTGCAAAAGTGTGGAGGGAGGCCCAAGTCGCGGCTCTGCAAATGTCCTCACCAGGAACACCTCTAGACAAAGCAGATGTTGCAGACTTCGCTCTAGTTGAATGAGCTCTAATACCCTCAGGAGGGTCCTTACCCGCCAGAGAGTAGCAAATCTTGATGCACAGGATAATCCACCTGGAAATAGTGCGCTTGTGCACCACTCTGCCCTTCTTGCAGCCAGCAAAACCCACGAAGAGCTGATCGTTAACACGATAGTCTTTAGTCCTATCAAGATAGAAACTAACTGCTCTCTTTGGGTCCAAGCGATGAAGCCTCTCCTCCTCCTTGGAAGGGTTTGGGGGAGGATAAAAGGTAGGAAGGGTAATGGACTGACCTAGATGGAAGGGAGTTACCACCTTAGGCAGAAAAGCAGCCCTGGTCCTGAGAACCATTCTTTCAGCATGAATGGACAAGAACGGGGTCTTGGAACTAAGAGCCTGAAGCTCACTTACCCTCCTTGTCGAGGTAATTGCAACCAGGAAGACCGTTTCAAAAGACAAAAGCCTCATGGGACACTTGTGCAAGGGTTCAAACGGTGAACCCATCAAATAAGTTAACACAAGTTTCAAATCCCAATGAGGAACAACAAACGGAGAAGGAGGGAACTTATTAGTGAGTCCCTTAAAAAATCTTAAGACCACTGGAGACTTAAAAAGAGAGGGCTGATCCGGCAAACAGAGAAATGCCGACAAGGCCGAGAGATAACCCTTGACTGTGGCAACAGCAAATCCTTGCCGTGCCAGAGAAAGAGCAAACTGCAAAATGTCAGACAAATGAGCCTTCAAAGGGTCAACATCCCTCTCCCTACACCAAGAGACAAACTTAGACCACCTATACGAATAGATGGACTTGGTGGAGTCACGCCTGGCAGAAAGAATGACATCCACCACATCGTGAGGGTGAGAAAAGGAATTCAAGTTGCCCCGTTCAATCTCCAGGCATGAAGGTGTAATGTCTGGAGGTGGGGGTGTAGAACTTGTCCCTCCATATGGAGAGGAGGTCTGCCCTGAGAGGAAGACGGAGCGGCGGGTGAGAGGAGAGGTGGAGAAGGTCCGAGTACCACACCCTTCTTGGCCAATCCGGGGCGACCAATATGACTTGGGCCCGGTCCTGGCGAATCTTCCTCAGAACACGAGGAATCAAGGGTATGGGGGGAAACGCGTAAAGGAGCTGATCTCCCCAACTCAACTGAAACGCGTCCCCCAAAGCTCCTTGCATCGGATACTGGAGACTGCAGAATGACAGGCAGTGAGCATTCTCGCAAGTGGCAAACAGGTCCACCCGAGGAGATCCCCACATCTGAAAGATGTCGCGAACAACCTCCAGGTGAAGCCTCCACTCGTGGTCAGCAGAGAACTGCCGACTGAGAATGTCTGCATGAACGTTCAGTACTCCGGCCAGATGATTTGCAAACAGACAAATCTGATGGTCCTGAACTCAGGACCAGAGACGCAGAGCCTCTCTGCAGAGACACTGCGACCCTACTCCTCCCTGCTTGTTGATGTACCACATCGCGGTCGTGTTGTCCGTAAGGACCTGAACCGACTGACCGCGAAGGGAAGGAAGGAAGGCCTTGAGCGCCAGACGTATCGCCCGCAACTCTAGAAGGTTGATGTGAAGCAACCTTTCCTCCGGAGACCAAAGACCCTTGATCTCCAGATCCCCAGATGAGCACCCCACCCTAGAGTGGATGCATCTGTTACCACTGTGGCCACCGATGGAGGTATATGAAAAGGCTTTCCTTGCGACAGATTGCCTTCTACGCTCCACTAAGATAGATCTCCTGCAGTTTCTCTGGAGATCCTCACTGACTCCCTGAGATCCCCGTTGTGCTGATACCACTGCCTGCGGAGGCACCACTGGAGTGCCCTCATGTGCCAGCGTGCATGGTTGACCAACAGAATGCAAGAAACCATCAGACGGAGCAGGCGAAGGACCTTCAGGACTGGAACAACCGCTCCATTGAAGAATAAAGGAAACATCTCCTGTATGTCGCGAATCCTTTGAGGTGGAGGGAATGCACGACATACAGTAGTGTCCAGTACAGCACCTATGAACAGGTTGCGCTGGGAGGGCACCAGGTGAGATTTGGGCACGTTTATCGAAAAACCCAATCTGTACAACAGCTGCGATGTCTCCTGCAGGTGATGGAGCACCTTCTCGGGCGACTCTGCCTTGATCAGCCAGTTGTCCAGATAGGGGAACACAGGAATCCCTGACCTTCTGAGATGCGCAGCCACCACTGCCACCACCTTGGTGAAAACTCGAGGTGCAGTAGTAAGTCCAAACTGGAGGACCGCAAACTGGTAGTGCTGCGAACCCACCGTAAAACGGAGATACTTCCTGTGCGACTTCAGGATTGGGATGTGAAAATACGCATCCTGCAAGTCGATCGACACCATCCAGTCTTCTTCCCACAGCGCTTGAAGAACCTGCGCAAGTGTGAGCATTTTGAACTTCTCCTGTTTGAGGTAGACATTCAAAATCCTGTGGTCCAGGATTGGACGCAACCTGCCATCCTTCTTGGGGATCAGTAAATACCGGGAGTAGCACCCCTGACCCCTCTCCTGCTCCAGAACCACCTCTATCGCACCCTTTCTGAACAGTGTAAGGACTTCTTCCTGCAGGTGAAGCAGGTGGTCCTTCGAACAAAAACCTTGGCAAGGAGGGTAATTGGGAGGGAACTCCTGGAAAGGAAGTGCATACACATTTTCTACGAGATTGAGAACCCAAAGATCTGATGTAACCGATTCCCAATCCCGTAGAAAGTGAGTAAGCCGCCCCCTACCGGACCCGCATGATCCAGAATGGCGGATCTAGGGCTGCTTTGCTGTTGAGGGAGGGGGTTGATTATTAGAGGATGTGGAGGAGGAGGAGGCTTGGCGTCCACGAGCCTGGCCCCTTTGTTTACCTCTGTATGACTTGTACAAAGGGTTCTGCTGCTGCTGCTGCTGGCCTTGCTTATAGGAACGAAAGCGGATCTTCCAAATCTCCTAAACTTCCTAGTAGCAGAACCCCTTGCCTGAAGGCCCAAAGACCTCGCCGTAGCCCGGCTATCTTTGAACCTCTCCAAGGTCACATCCGCCTTCTTACCGAAGAGGCCAGTCCCATCAAATGCCAAGTCCATTAAGGTAGATTGAACATCAGCCGAAAAATCTGAAGATTTTAGCCATGCGGCTCTCCTGGTTGCAACAGTAGAGCCCATAATCCTGGCAACAGAGTCCGCCGTGTCCATTCCACTCTGAATTACCATACGGGCTGCAGCCTGAGTATCGGAGACCACTTCATTAAAGTTCTTTCTATCATCCTCTGGAAGTTTAGATGACAATTGTTTCACAGAGTCCATCAATGCATGAACATATCTCCCTAACAGGCAAGTAGCATTAGTAGATTTTAGAGCCATGCTACTTGAGGAAAAAATCTTTTTCGCAGACTGATCCAATTTTTTAGAGTCCTTGTCTGCCGGCACCTGAGGAAATGAACCTGCAGACCTGTTGGAACAAGCGGCCTGCACCACCAGACTCTCCGAGGAAGGATGAGAAGAGAGACATTCAGGGTCACCAGGCGCCACCCTGTAACGTCTTGCCACCGACCTGGAAACCGCAGGAGCAGTCAAAGGCCTCTTCCAGACCTCCTTTATTGGCTCAGTTAAAGTGTCAGTGAAAGGAAGAGTAGGCTCTATTATAGAAGAAGGCGAATGCAAAACCTCCGTGAGGATGTTGGGCTTGTACTCAACAGAAGGTAAAGTCAGACCAAGCAAATCTGCAGCCTTCCTAATCACGACATGATAGGGTGCCACGTCCTTAGATGGTGCATCCGAAACAGATGGCAAACCCCACTCAGGAGAAAGTTCCAGACCACTAGCATTATGGAGGTCCTCAAAACAATCCCCTTGCTCTAGAAGCTCTCCTTCCTCAACCTCAGAATCTTCGTATCCCTTTTCCTCCAAGAGGCGCTCAGCCCTGCGTCTCGACCATTCCATGCGAACCGAAGTCGACGGATCCGGTAAAGACTCCGACGGAGCCGGAACCGGCGTCGAACGAGGAGCCGGGACAGCTGAAGGACAGGATTCACGAAGCGGCGTGGCTCCATGACCCGAATCACAAGGTCGTTCCGGAGCCGGCGAAGCCGCATGCGGATTCGACGACCTCGGAGGCGCCGTACTGAGCCAAGGAGCACAAGGCGCCGGCATGAACGGCATAAATGGAGCCGGAGCGTAAGCCTGAGGTACGCCCAAATTAAAAGACAATGGACCCACCAGACCAACCGGTGCGTCAGTGGGGTACATTGCCCTCGCATAAGCACCAAACATGGCATTTAGGAATTGCGAGGGATCCTGCCCAGGGCCAGGAAAGGAAGGGTACGAACCCAACGGTCGCTCCGAAGGAGGCTGCTCCGGCAACAGTTCACCCTGACCCTCTTGACTTTCAGGTTCTTCCACCGGAGTTGGAGCCCGAGGAACCTCCTCTTCTTCATGCTCCGAAGAATGGTGTGACTCCAGATCCGGTTCCTGCTCCTGAACCTAACCTCCACGAGATTGCATAGGAGACGGGGACACAAAGTCTTTATGATGCTTACGAGACTTCTTCTTCGAATCCGAAGACCCCTTGCCAGAGTGATGTCTTGAGTGATGCTTACTCCTCTTGTGCTTCTTCTTTGAGGAGCTCGAAGCATGACCCGAAGCCGACTTGGATCCGGACCTCGACCTCTCTCTGGATCTTGACCTCGCTCTGGACCTCGATCTCGAAGCCGACCTCGACTTCGACTTCGATCGCGACTTTTGCTTCGACCTCGAACGCCTGGACGTCGACCTTGAAGACCTTCCAGCCTCTCTTTGTTTTACCTTTGCAAGTAGAAGCTTCGCCTCCCGCTCTCGTAAAGCCTTGGGGTTCATCTTGAAGCAGGATCGACAGTTCTTTACATCATGGTCCGATCCAAGACACCACAGACAAGCGTCATGCGGATCGGTGATCGACATCATTCGAGCACACAAACCATACTGCTTGAACCCAGTCTTCCTCGACGACATCTTCGACGAAGAAGAAACCCTCAATAGAGAAACAGTAACACAAAATGGTAACAAGATACTCAAAGTATCGCAGAAGATCCCAGAAACTGTTAGCGTCGACGACGCGGAAAAAAGGGAACTGACGTCCTCACGCCGACGTGGGCCTTATGAGGAGTCGGTGACGTCAGACGGAGTCGCGCGCGGTGCCGTGCTCCTATGACTTCGTCCACGCCGGCGTGCTACAAAGATTTTTCCGAACGTTGCTGGCGCAAGGGGGATATTCACAAGGTGAGGAATCCACAAGGCAGATGTATCTATCAGAAACAACCTTCCCTCTGGAGACCAAAGACCCTTGACCTCCAGATCCCCCAGATGAGCACCCCACCCTAGAGTGGATGCATCCGTTATCACTGTGGCCACCGGAGGAGGCAACTGAAAAGGCTTCCCCTGAGACAGGCCTTCCACGCCCCACCAAGACAAATCCGCCGCAGCTTCTCTGGAGATCCTCACTGACTCCCTGAGATCTCCGTTGTGCTGATACCACTGCCTGTGGAGGCACCACTGGAGCGCCCTCATGTGCCAGCGTGCATGGTTGACCAACAAAATTCATGAAGCCATTAGACCGAGCAGGCGAAGGACCTTCAGGACTGGAACGACCGCTCCATTGAAAAATAAAGGAATCATTTCCTGTATGTCGCGAATCCTTTGTGGAGGAGGAATGCACGACATACAGTTGTGTCCAGTACAGCACCTATGAACAGGTTGCGCTGGGAGGGCACCAGGTGAGATTTGGGTACATTTATCGAAAAACCCAACCTGTACAGCAACTGGATTGTCTCCTGCAGATGATGGAGCACTCTCTCTTGCGACTCTGCCTTGATCAGCCAGTCGTCCAAATAAGGGAATACAGGAATTCCTGATCTTCTGAGATGCACCGCCACCACTGCCATCACCTTGGTGAAGTCGAGGCGCAGTAGTAAGCCCAAACGGAAGGACCGCAAACTGATAGTGCTGTGATCCCACCGTAAAACGGAGATACTTCCTGTGCGACTTCAGGATGGGGATGTGAAAGTACGCATCCTGCAAGTCAAGCGACACCATCCAGTCTTCTTCCAGCAGAGCCTGAAGAACCTGAGCAAGGGTGAGCATCTTGAATTTCTCTTGTTTCAGATAAAAATTCAAGTTCCTGAGATCCAGGATTGGACGAAGCCTGCCATCCTTTTTGGGGATCAGAAAATACCTGGAGTAGCATCCCTGACCCCTTTCCTGCTCTGGGACCACCTCTATCGCACCCTTTCTTAACAGAGTTTGGACTTCCTCCTGTAGGAGTAACAGATGTTCCTCTGAGCAATATCCCGGGCAAGGAGGGTAATTGGGACGGAATACCCGAAAGGGAAGGGCATACCCATTTTCTACGAGATTGAGAACCCAAAGATCTGATGTAACCGATTCCCAATCCCGTAGAAAGTGGGTAAGCCGACCCCCCACCGGACCTACATGATCCTGAATGGCGGATCTAGGGCTGCTTTTCTGTGGCTGGGGGGTTAGAGGAGGTTGAGGTGGAAGAGGCTTGACGCCCTCGAGGACGGGACCTTTGTTTTCCCCTGTATGACCTATACAAGGTATTTTGCTGCTGCTGCTGAGGCTGCTGCTGTTGACCTTGTCTATAGGTACGAAAAGAAGAGCGTCCAAAACCTCTAAACTATCTGGCCGTTGAACCTCTTACTTGAAGACCAAGCGATCTAGCAGTTGCCTTGCTATCCTTAAATCTCTCTAAGGCTGTATCTGCCTTCTTGCCAAAGAGTCCTTCACCGTCAAAAGGTAGATCTAACAACGCAGACTGCATACCTGCAGAAAAATCCGAGGATTTTAGCCAAGCTGAACGTCTTGTGGCAACGGCAGTGCACATGATCCTTGCAACAGAATCTGCAGTATCTAGACCGCTCTGGATAACCTGACGAGCTGCCGCTTGAGTATCAGATAATACTTCCTCAAAGTCACCTCTGCAGTCTTCTGGAACCTTTGGAATCAATAAACGCATTGAGTCCATAAGCGCGTGCACATACCTCCCCATAAGACAAGTGGCATTCGTTGACTTTAACGCCATACTTGCAGAGGAAAATGTTTTCTTGGCCACCTGATCCTGTTTTTTAGCTTCCTTGTCACCAGGCACCTGGGGAAAAGCACCAACTGACCTTTTTGAGCAGGCAGCTTGAATCACAAGACTTTCAGGAGAAGGGTGAGATGATAAAAAAGCAGGGTCTTCAGGAGCCACTCTATATCTCCTAGCCACACTTTTTGAGACAGCAGGAGCAGAAAGAGGCTTTTTCCATACCTCCAAAATGGGTTCTGTTACCGCCTCATTAAATGGGAGTAATGGTTCCACAGCTGAGCTCGGTGAATGGAGAACCTCTGTTAGCAGATTTGATTTAAATTCAACAGTAGGCAATGTCAAGTTTAAAAGCCCTGCTGCCTTTTTTATTACCACGTGATATGGCTGAAGATCCTTAGAGGGCGCATCCGGACCTGATGGCAACACCCACTCTGGGGAAAAATCAAGACTACTAGCATCAGCTAGTTCCTCGAAATAATTCTCATCCAGCTCACCTTCCTCCAAGTCTGAATGAGACTCCTAATACCTCCGCTCTTCCAGGAGACTTTGAGCTTCTCTCCTAGATCTCAGTTTAACACGGATTGCAACCGGATCCACTGTCGACTCCGATGGCGCCGGAGCCAACGTCGGTACCGAATCCAAAGGCTTAGAAAGATGCTCTAAAGACTTGCTTGGAGCGGGTGACGCTGGAGCCGGAGTCGTCGACTTCATTCGAGCCGGCGTCGACCTCGGTGGAGCCGGGTACTGCCACAGCGGAGTCGGGGCCGGCATATATGGCATGAAAGGTGCCGGGGCATAAGAGTAAGGCACACCAAATTAAATGCCATTGGACCCATGGGACCCGAAGGTGCACCAGAGGGGTACCATGACCTTGAGAACACTCTATACATAGCGTTCAGGAACGCCGAAGGATCCTGACCTGGTGCTGGAAAAGGTGGATGATCACCTTCAGGCCGATCTCGAGGCCGATTCGAATCTGCTTCATCAACACGAGCCGATTCCTCCTCCTCATTCGGAACTTCACCGACCTCCTCTGGAGCCGGAGACGGCGTCGGAGTCGGATTGGAAACCGGAGACTGAACCTGCGACTCCGAAGGCGAGGCCTCGCCCTCACGATCCGAATCCTCTTGTGGAGGGATCACCTTCGATTTAACCTTTTTGGGTGATCTCGACCTCGAGTCCGACTTCTCACCCGAATGACGTCGAGATTCATGCCTCCTTTTCTTATGCTTCTTACGCGACCTCGAAGCATGATCCGACGAAGACTTCGAAGCCGACGCCTCTCGAGATCTTGATCTTGACCTCGACCTCGACTTCCTCGAGCGGGATTTTGAAGACCTCTTTCCTTTATTGGCTTTCAGTTTTGCCACAAGAAGCTTGGACTCCCTTTCTCGCAGGGCCTTTGGGTTCATCTTTTGACACAACGAGCATCCATCTACGTCGTGGTCGGAGCTCAAACACCAAATACAGTCCTGGTGTGGGCCCGTTACAGACATCATCTTCCCGCACTCCCTGCAGGGTTTAAATCCAGTCTTCTTCGCCGACATTATAAGGAGACAAAGTGGCAAGAGAGTAAAGAAACGAAGAAAAACAGTAACAGAGTTACCAAAAGCTACTGAGTATCCCGAAACCGTTAGCGTCGACGACGCGGAAAAAAGGGAACTGATGTCATCACGCCGGCGTGTGCCTATTGTAGGCGTTGGTGACGTCAGCGGAGTCGCGTGCGATGCCCTGCCTCTATGACGTCCAAGTCCACGTCGGCGCAAAGCTACAAAAGAATTTCCGAATGTTGCTGACGCAAGGGGATATTCACAAGGTGAGGAATCCACACGGCAGATGTATCTATCAGAACATGACTAAGTAAGAAGGGATCTGAGGAGTGGAGGAGGAAGCATTAACCATCTTCAATGGTAGATCCCACTGTGTCAATGAGTAGGATGCTTAAGACTCACCACATTCATTAAAGTTGATGCTTGCTTTCTTATCTACAACAACTAGCATCTGGCACAGTGCTGGCACAGATGAAGTATAGTCCTCTTCCAGCATGTAGCTCAAAATCTCTTTCCAAAATCCCTGCAAGATAGAGCAGTGAATGTGTTATTAGTATCATTAGCATTTAATAAGGCTTTATTTCCACAGATAAACAGTCATTGCCCATGGAAGGGTTTCTGGTGGGTATTCTGGAGATGGGGCTACATTTGAATTATCCCCTTCCTGATAGCATTTCTTGCTGATGGGGTCCAAGACAGATTGCTAGTATTACACTGATGTAGCACCAACCCTGTTCAATGCTACAATCCGTGATTCTATATCCGAACAGAATGAACCAATTATTTGCAGAGAATGAGTGCAACATTTACTCTCCAAAAACCCTGCAAATGAGCTGCTTTGCAAATTATCTCATTATCTGCTGTTATCCTCATAACAATCACAAAACAGAACTATCTTTATAAATAAGCCAAAGTGGTAGGGAGTTCCACATCTTGCCTGCCAAGTAGTTGAAGGAACGGCCTACAATGTGAGCACTTTTGATTCTGGGGATAGATGCAAGAGAGGCATCAGTTGATCTCACATTTCTTTTAGAAAGATAAGGTGTGATCAGAGGGTGAAGATATTTAGGGCGGTTATGATTAAGAATGGCTTTGAAATATACCCGATGCCTTAACAGAAGCCAGTGCAGCATTGGTAGAGCTGGGGCCGATGGTGAGTGTCGAGGCACATGAAAGAGCTGCCATATTCTGCACCCTCTGTTGTCTTCTTCATCATGCCTGAAACACCCCGAGATATAGAACATTGCAGTAATACAGTCTCAACATGATTAAACAACCATGGACAGTGTCTGGCTCATCTATTAGTTGTGCTTAATGGGAACCCAAGAATAAGACTAAGCATAGACTGCAGACACACTGGATTATGGCTAGGCCCCAGGGAGATGGATACCAGATGTCATCAGTAGTGCCCAATCCCCACACATATTACTGAGAATGGACTTGAGTTGTGCATCTTGGTACAACTACTCTGTAACATGGGTGCATTTGCCAAGCTTGAGGAAGTCCTACCTGGTTCGCACTGATCAAGAAGGTCATGACACCTGTGCTGTTATGGAGGAATTGGTGAGACTATACGCCATTGTGGCCTACTCTCCCAGAGACACTGGCAAATCCAAGAATACTGCAGTTTTCAGACTTTATGCCACCTGCCATTGCCCATGCTGCCCCATATCACCTGCAGTACCACAAGCACCGGTGAAGAGCATTGATCCAACACCCATTCCTGGCCCTTAGTCAGATGACAAGTGTTTCCACCAGCTACTAGAGCCAGGATCAAAGTGTATGGGCCCAAAGGACTTGAGATGGTCTAAGTAAAGAGAAGAAGCAGAAGAAGTTCCCGATACAAAATCATACATGGGACCTGCGGAAGAGGAGGGCAATGAAGGAGAAAGAGAATAACTAAAGGATATTATCAGACCACTTTCTGATACTCGCTCACAACAGTGGACATTCTTGCACAATATAAGAGCAGGATAAAAGTTATAAAGTTGTCAGAAGTGTCACAGTACGAATCAAACCAGCTGCAATAACTGAACTTTGGGACAACGATTCCACTTGCATTTGACATCAATACCTCGGACCCCACAAGGGTACACTAGGTTAAACTTTTCACAATAATGGAAAAACCATAGATTGGGTATACTGCAAGAATGACTCTTGAAGTGAAAGCTATAAGTAAATTTACTTGAGTGGTTTGGTTCACCTCATTGGAACCCTGGAATAACAAGACATGAAGAAAAGGCATGTACAGTGTTGGCACTGATGGGCAGCTGCTGAATTTCAGGTGCAAATGTAAGCAGACAAGTGGATAATGGACACCCCTATAAGTGAAGGATGGAGAAAGACGCACTGGAGTGGAAGGAGGGAACATCAAGCTCAACTGAATAACATAGAATGTCAAGGTCAGCCTTTGGGAACTAACGAGAGGGACATGAGGTCTATATTCAACCTCCTGGGGCAAATATGTGACACTGCTGATGTATATTATATGGCAAAGTAACTACATTGGGGCTCAAGGGGGCTAAAAGGTCCACTTATTTCTTGTGTGCTGACTACTGTTGCTGTTTCCTAATACATTCACCCACCCAAATATGTACATCTGCCACTTACCTGCTCTTTGATGAGGAGGCTGTTTTTTTAAGCATATATTCCATCCCAGCTCTTCCGTTCACATCATAAAAACCTTTGGCTGTTAAACTGGATATTAAACTTAAAGTGGCAAGAATAACCTGTAATGAAGAAAAAAGGTAAGCATGGTTAGTGAGCTACCCTTTTGGCGTATGAATAGGAGAAAATCCCACATTCCGTGAGAGAGCAGCAAGGGAGTGTGAGGAAACCATACAATCTCTCCTTCCTTTTGTTCACAGAGTAGAGGGATAGACATTTTTATGTGTGGAAAGCCAGTAATACAACCTTTTAAAGTATGTTGCAAAAAGGGCTATTATGACACTTGCGAATGAAACTAAAGTCAATTTAATTAAACTGTTTTTACAGAGTGTCTGACTGAAGTATGATTGAGGGTATATTAAAAAATTCCAGGTGGGCTACACCTTCTATAGGTGCCTGAGATTTGATAGAAGATTAAAAAAAAATATTGCCAAGTATGCCTAGGTAGGTTACAACTAACAAAAAAGCTCTCAGGACCTGGTATTGATTACAAAAACTCAAATGAGAATTCAATAGACTGTGGATTCCACTGCTGAGGGAATTAAAACAACTAGAGTAGTCTGTGGGAAGAATGATGGCTGCTGTCTAGCTCCACCTGCAATATTGAGCAGACATCCCAACACTGAAAGCAGACAACAAATGTGTTGCAGTACTTAGAGTCCATTGTCCCACACCTTGATGTTCGGTTGGTCCATATCACTTTCAAGAAGTCGTTTTGGCTCAAGACCGTAAATAGTCACAGTCTCCTGTATCCACGTAGTGAGTTAAAATTCACACCCCTAACATGGTTCTGTACACTGTATATTTGCACAATCTGGCCCCAATGGCTACAACTGCCTGCCAAAGAATACATCCATGCTGGATGTCTGTGATTCTAACATTCCTAGAAGAGTCCTGTCTCTGATGCTTCTGGTTTAGTCTGAAAAGTATCTAAGGTTCACTTGGTTTATATCATGCCCTGAGGTTCAAAATGACAAACCCAATAGACCTCTCAAAGAGAATCCAACAGAGACAAAGTCATGGCAGTACAACTTTTTGTTCGTTATCAAAAGAAAACAGCTTTGTTGATTTTCCTTTGTGCCTTTGTCCTGTGCTTGCTTACTTGCTTAACATGGTGATTCTGATACCGAAGTTACCTGATTTCTCAATGGCACTGAAGTCAGGCACATTGTGGACCTACCTACACAGCATCAAGAAAATACATCTTTTATATCACAATCAGACTTTTCAAATGTGGACATTGAATATTATCCTGTATTATCGATCCACGTTTGATGAGAATTTGCTGAGACATAGCCCAAATATCATTCTTGGTAGAGACCTTTGAAATACCTTACACCACAGTTGTTAAAGATTTGAGGAGATAATAATATTCTGAACTTGAAAACCCCTTATTTGATCATCAACATTCTCCTCCTCAGTGAGGGATCAACTCAATCTGAAAGACAGACCAAACATGTTAACACTGCACAAGAACTTTCTTTTAACACACATTTATCCAACAATTAGGGAACATCAACCTTTGGGATTGGGTCTGAAAATTGCATTGACACAGACTAGGACAGCAAAACTCCGATATGTCCACTTGGACAGGGAGACAATGGAACACAAGGCACACTGAACTGACACTAATGGCTGGAGGTTGCATGACCCAACACCTCCACGGAAGACTTGCCTTGAAGAAAGTCAACAGACTCTGGTGTGCAAACCACAGCTATGAGTCCATGTAAGTAGAGACTACTGCACTATGCAAAATCTGCATAGCTTTAATTAGATTGAGTTGCTAATTATGAAACTGCTTTAACACTGATTGCTTTACGTATAATAGCTTGATGGTACCTTGCGATTGTCATCCTCAAGCACGTGACGGACAGCATCCAGATAAAAGGCAGCTTCTGAATCTATTAAATAAAGCCATACACCAAATGTTCATAACACATAGATATTGACTTTGTCTAGTAAAATCAAGATGAATACATAAGTAGTGAAGTTCCCACTATCAACCGTGATTACCACCCTGAGGGCCTGTCTTTCAGTTTTGGTGTGTGAGTCTGTGACTGTGAGTACCATGGGGCTATCAATGCCTTCCATGTTTTGCTGTGCATGTCTGTGTCATCATGTACCACTAAGCGTGTCTGTGTCTGTCTGCTCCATATTTTATTTTCCTTTTTGTTCCTGTCCAGTGTCTTTGTCAGGATCGGTTTTCACAGTGTCCCTGTCCCATTAATGGCTCACAATGGGAACAATTAACCGAAAAGAAAGAGGTGGCACTCCTTTATTTCTTCATCACAATTCACGTAATTGAAGTTGATGTGAGCATGACTTTATTTGTAAATCACAGTGCTCTACCAGGAAAAGTTGCCAGTTAATGTAGCTGAGGAATATAACATTGAAGTGATTTGCTTATAGCTGCACCATGTTGGACAAGTAGGGGAGTAAGTTTGTATTACAATTTAGGGCTCTGGATTCTATGACAAGCATTATATCCCTTTAACTATTTTGCCTGTCTAAATCACACACTACCACCCACCCTCTGACAGTCTTACCAGTTTCAGAAAGGAGCTTGCCGAGCAGCTGTAATGTTGTAGCACGGGACTCTGCACCTATCTGCATCAAGCTACTTTCAAAATATTTAAGGACTTCACTAGAGTGAGAATGGGCTGCAAGAGTAAAGTGAAGAGAAAAAATTGACATAAATGAAAAATAACACAACATAAAATTATGCAAGAAGTAACTTAACGCCGGGGAGCAGCCCATCAAGGCCATTCTCCAATGCATGTCCAGGAGGTATGTTATCTCTGGTCTACAACATTTAATGATGATCTTGCGAGCACATGGTACTCATGTGACTACAATAGCTATATATATTGTAAACTGGGCACCATATTCCAGTAGCAAGCTAAACAATGCACTGGGAAGGGAGATAATTACTGAAGCAATAGTAGCTTTTAAGACGATCAAGTTACGTGCAGGGCAGTGTACAGAAAATAATGTTGCAGAGGACTTGACACCTAGTAAAGGCCAAAATATACTTGCAGTATCACAAAGATACACATACATACATTTATGACCAACTCACCCAGTGACAGGATAATAGCCGTGGACAACTTGAGTGGCTCTTCCCTTTCATCGGAAACCCCACTTGAGGGTGTGCAGATCTGTCAATAACAAAGCCATTATAAAAAATAATGGAAGCTAGGCTATCTGAAAGCCAATCCCATACATCCAGACAGCAAATAAATTCTAGTGGGGGAATGACAGCATAGGAGTTTGTCAGGACTTGTGGGGCCATGATCCATACTGCGCTACAGCAACATTAATTGTGTGGAATACAGCATATTCAGGGAGCCCGATATTGGTGGAAGTGCAAATTCTCAGTTACCACTCTAAGACGGATGCCATAGTTTCCTATGGTTTTTGGATGGTTTGTAGATTCTGAAGTCTGGCGAGATTGCAGCAGCTAGTGGTACTGAATGCTTTTAACAAAGCTGGCACTAGTGATGGCTATTCAAGGAAATCAAGACGGAGGCTGTTGTTACACTTCAACTTGTTTTATCTCAGTTCCCCTTTTATGTCCTACGGTGTCTGGCCAGCAAGGTGGGGTGCATGATTTTCAGAACAGACCTCTTTTGCTTCACGTTTTGCCCCTTTTGCATCCCGGGTCTCTATTCAGCAGAGTGGGGAGTGGGTGTTTCTGTCGGTGGCTGCATTAAGGCCTTTTTCTGTTATCACCTCCACTCGCTGTTTCCGCTGTACCACTGCATTTTTTTTCTTTAACAGCTTTCAGTTCTTGCACTTTGGTCCCCATCAGAGATGCTTGTCTTTTGTTTCCCATTCAATCCAGATTCCACGTGCCAGCATTGCTATTTGGAATTTCATGCTTATGGCCGTCAATTTGTGCACCTGTTTTCAGAGGGCCTTCTTGTACGTGGACTGAGGTCTTGAATGCTTCAAGTTTAGATTGTAAGGATATTCCAGAAATATTATGTATTTGGATTGTTTGAACTAAATTGTGGGATAGTTTCTGCACATATTGCCTTTAGGAACCCTTGCAGGATAAATACTGAATTTCCTTTGAATGATGGCATTACTCAAATGTATATGATATAGCCTTATTATTATTAAATATATTGATTTAAGATTGGGTTTTCTGTTTTTGGGAATGTCACGAAGAGTCCAGTATATAGTACATAGTAAAGTCTAACTGGACAATTGAACCTCCGAGATAAGCTTTGTTAGTATTATGTCTCTTTTGTAAACCATTGTTATTGGGTACAACTTTTTTCTTTCAGGTCTCCATCCTTGGTGTTCCCCCCGGGTCCCTTCCCTTTCCCTGTCACTCTGTTCTTCTGTTACCTATTATCAGAGCCATAGCTGCCGAGAGGCAGACTTATGGGGGTTCTTACAGAGGAGCTCTCAACACTGACAGATTTATATCCATTGTCTTCTTTCTTTAAATCCTAGAAGCAAATTGGTTCATATAGGCTTTTTATGGAACATAATTTAATATTTTATGCAAGAGAGTTCCCAAATGTCGCTCTTTAAAAATACTCCTACTAAAAATTGGATTAAGGTAGAAACGTTATTTGTTACAATATGTTGCACAGGAAATGTCTGTCGCCTCCCACTGAAATACTTTGTATGTCCTCATGTATATACTTACCAGGTGATGCAGGGTGGCAACCACAGTTTGCACAGTTCCATTCAGTGTTCTGCAACTCTTAGTAACAGCTGCCTTGATGCATAACTCAAGGGTCTGCAAGGAGATAAGAAAATTGAGATGAGGCCAAAGGGCAGTTTGAGGAAATGATGATGGTCAGTGGTAAATTACAAACTTCAAAGTGCAAATTCTGTCCGAATGCAAGAGTGAGTTGGTGTGTGAATGAGCTCTCTTGTGTACTAATTCTAAATACATATGACCACAAGTAGATTTTGACAGATGATTGTGCTAATGTCTAATTTTTTCTTTCCTGGTTGCTCTGTTTTCTTGACTCACAGTGCCTCAATATCTCTCAGATCCACATTCCATCAAGGAACCAGAAGAGGGCATGTTCAGCATTTAACAGGGGCATGCCCTAACACATGTAGCTTAGACTCACTTATCATTGAAGGCCCTGTATTCTTAGCCACTATTGCTGATGGCCCTTGCTTTGGTTGTCCTAGTTCTCTTAGTGGTTCTAGTTGTCTTGGTTGTCTGCTACTCCTGTTTCTTATGGCACTCTTGTCTAGATCCTCTTGGCCATCTTAGTCCCTTCCTTCCTGGCCTTGGTCTTCCTTCTGGTCTTGGTCTTAATGGTACCCATCAGTTTTGTTGATCTCTCTTTCCTTTTCAAATCATCATTCTGCCTTTGCTTTTCCTGTCCCTAGTTCTCCTGATGCTTGCCCGGTTGTGATTCTCTTGATGGTTGTGTCCTCTTGGTGGACCTGGTAATCCTAGTGCTCCTGGTCTTCCTGGTTGCCCTGGTCCCTCTACTCCTCATGGTCAATCTCCTCTTCCTGGTCTTCCACCTATAGGTTTTCCTCTTTATGCTCCTGGTTTACCAGGTATTACTTTTCATAGTTTTTCTAATCTTCGTATTGATTTTCATCTTCTCCTTTTTCTAGGTCTATTTCTCCTGATCATCATCTTATTCTTCTTTCCCTTCTGTCAACTCATATTTTCCTCAAACTCATCCTCCTGGTCTTCATCTGCATATTCTTGGTCCTGGTCTTCTGGGTATTGGTCATTGGCCATAAGTAGCCCTCATCCTCCTGAGATCCTACTCCTGTTTAAAGGATTATCTTTACCATGGTGCTGTGTCCCTCCTAGTTGTTCTTCTGGTGTTCTTGCCCTGGTGTTCTTCAATCTTTTCATTCATCTGGTCCCAGTCCTGCTGGTCCTCATGATCTTCCTTGTCCTTTTGCTCATGGCCCAGCTAATCTTGGTCATCCTCTTCCTGGACCTCTGGATCCTCTGGTGCTGTTACTCCTAGCAATCCTGGTGTTGACCCTCAGGTTTTTTAAGGTGGTCTTGGTGGTGACTGCTGTTCTGGAACTCCTCCAATCCTCTGCTTTCTCTTCTTGGTCCTCTTCCTCTTACTGGTGTTCCTCCTCCTGGGTTTCCTCCTTATTATCCTGGTCCTCTTAGAAATCCTTTTCCCATTCTTCCTGGTCTTCATCCTTTTGGTTTTCCTACTTCTTGGACATGGCATTGGTTCCCCGTTGGTTCAAGTTTTCCAAATCCTTCTGGTGATCCTGGAGTTTCTAAAATTCTTGGCTGTCCTGGACCCCCACCTCCCCTTCTACTCATCCTCATGGCCATCTTCCTCCTCCTCATTCTGTGTAGGGTCTTCACAGTGGTGTAGGTTCTCCATGTTGACCTGCCTATCTTCTTCCTTATGTGAAGTAGTGTGGCTCACTGGTTAGAGGCGGCAGACCCGAGAGCAGAGGACGGCCCGGGACCAGGGTTCGATTCCCGGCGCGGCAGGTTTCTGGACCAGGGTCAGCGGACTCGATAATTCTCTCGCCTCGGTGCCCACTCTGATCAGCGATCACACTCGGCAACTCTGGGCATTAGCTTGCCTCATCTTCACTAACGGCCCCACCAGACCGCCGGGGATGCCTGGTCTCACCCTGGAGATACCCATTAAGGGACCATCTCTCAGGGAAGCCAGGAAGGTTTTCGCAGCGGTCGAAGCGCCTTGGGACCCTACGGGTAAGTAGTGCGCTATATAAATGCCAATACATTTCCTTCTTATTCTAGTGGTCCTGGTCCTCCTCATGACCCTCCTTTTCCACTTGCACATCCTTCTTCTCCTCTTTGGCCTCCTCTTTCTGGTCCTTCTGGTCTACTTCATTCTACTTATTCTCCTGGTTTTACTGATCTTCCTCTTTGTCTTGGGCATGCTGGGCCTTATGACCTTGGGGTCTCAGTCATCCTGGTCGACTGTGGTCCTCCAGGTATTTCCCATGGTCCTCTTACTATTGCTTTCTCTTCATTATCTTGGAAATCCAGTTCCTTGTATTCCTAATCCTGCTAGTGATCATGGTCCTCCTCCTCCTCCATTCAGTTGTACTGGACTTTTTTGAGAGTCTTGTTCCCTTGTCCTCCTCCTCTGTTTGACCTCCTCTTCACCCTCCTGTTTTTCCCTGTTCATCCTAAAGGTCCTCTATGTATCTGCCTGCTTCTCCAAGTGTTCCACACTCCACTAATATGGTCTCATCCAAAGTCAGCAAATACACCCTCCAACTAAAGGGCACACTTAGATGTAGCATGGGTGGATGGACACTATTGGAAATACATTTTCCCCTTTTTTCCTGTTAGATAGTAAAATAAAGACATAATTGGGGTGTTCCTCTAAAACCTGGATCCATGTGCCACTACACCTGTTTCGCTATTAACATTTGTAGACCAGAATTCCTCAATGTCCCTCTTGCAGCCCTGCACACTGTGAATCATGGGGGTGCAGAGGAGCCTAAATGGGTACCGTGTGCTTATGAGAATCAAAGGCAACGTGAAGGCAGGAGATGCAGCACAGAATATGGGTGACTAAAAGCAGTTTTAGAAACACATTTAGCTTCACAGATGCTAAAGAGGAGAATGATCACCTGCAATGAAGGCTTAGAAGACTCATTGGGGGAACAGCCTCAAATTATGTATATGGTCAATATGCCATACACCAAAATTCTGTCATGTTTTTATGTTTGTAGCGGTTATTCAAATTTTTATTGCAAGTGGAGACTGTCAAAAGAAGGACTAGTAAGGAAATTTGAACATCCTGTCCTTTTAACTGTAAATGCTCAGACCTGGCAGAAACTGGCCCACTTAGAGCCTCAACATTAATCTTCTATTCTCAAGCCTCACCAAACAATACTTCTGTGGAAATGAAAATTGGCAGATTGAAGATGTAATCATTCTAATAATGTGTCCACCAAGGTCTATATCTCTCTTGCTTTTTCAGCTAATAGAGTTCGCACCCCTTTAACTACGGACTATTTCCTTTGCTAATATTTGTGTTTTTATTTCACATAGCAACTAAAAGTAGTATTCAATAATTCCAACACATTATTGATTCCCAACATGATACATTTCCAGTGCTCCTCTTAAGACTTAAGATTGTTTTAGCTGTATGTTCGGTCACCAGGAGTGTAATGTAAAGTCATTGGGCTCTTAGTGAAGGTCATTTCTAAATGTACTTGTATTTCACAAGGTGTAACCAGCCTCTCAGACTAGAGAAGATGCAATGACACACTGTTCTAAGAGGTCACTGAGGCTTCAGTAAGCCCAATTACTGCTTGGGACCTATGTCAGAGCTCTAGTGACTGAAGATCTGCTGTTTTGTTGTGATTAACGCATCAAGATGGAGCTTCAATAAGCTCGATTTCACTTCCATAACTAAATTTTACTTACCCAGTATCACAACAACAGGTGGAGCAAATTTCAGCACTGTTGATGTTTATTTAAATTCTAGCACAATTGCTTTGGTTCACATTTCTCCTTTATTAATCCCGATTTCATTTGTAACAAATAAAAAGGTGCATTGCTTCCTTGGCGGCCTTCATGGATTGTGTACAAATCACAATTCGGCTGGTTCAGTATTTGGAATTAATGTTTGAAAACTATATTCCCTGGTAATCCTTTCTTCTCCCAAAACAATACACCAGCTCAAAACAGTAGAAATTACCAGGCGTGAATGTGTCAAATAGTGGGGAACTACAGTCCGAATTGGTGTGGTGTGTCCATTTCTCACGGGTACCTAAAGAGAAAACTTGGAATCATACATTTTTCCTACATCCCAATATTTTTGATACCCACAACATTGGTACTGTCGGGTGCGGAATACCAATGTGTTGGCCCAATGTACACATGATGGAGGCCTGAACCATCTCACAACTCCACCTGTGGTGTAACTAACTCACCAATGGAATCCTGTAGTTCTGTATTCAGCCCTCATTTCTCAATAATGTAGTGTTTCATTGCAGCTAATATCTCGTTATGGGATACGGTGTTCATTATGAGTGGATCATTTGGGATTGGTTGAAGTGGCAAGCATGGACAGTAAATAAAGGTCACACTCACCGTGAGCAAGCGAAATACCATATCAGCAGGCAGCTGGGGCTGGAGCCTTTCAACTTCATTGACCAACCAAGGAAGCTCCATATCTAGTTGCTCCTCTGGCAGGACGGAGGCCAAATGTCCCAGAGTGGTGATGACCTGCCCCCAGACCTGTTAAGAAAATTACACCAGGTTTTCAGTTCCACACACTAGACATTAACTACTAAGAAAACATGAGCCACATGAGCAAGTAGGGGGTTCCCTGGAGAGGCAGCTCTCACTTGACATCTGTTTACTAGGAAGTGATTCTGTCATGCAAAGGCAGTGTTTTTTTTTACTGGCAGAATAATCCATTAGACAAAACTGATTCTCTAAAATAGAAATGTCATCCATGAATGCGTTTCTCTCTTGTCTTATTTGGATGAGGGTTCCCCATCTACTCTCTCTATTTTCTCCCCCTCCCCAGCTCGTTAAAAAAATATATATTTCCCCTGCCTCCTATTCCTGGACAGGTTGTGGTAGACATAGAAAATACAGTACTGCAACTGCAATTTTATGAAGTTATCCAAGAATCTAATTTTGTCACTTTCCTGTTCAAAAATACTTATTACACGTACTGTTCCCTAATACTTATTATAGCATGGTTTAGCTTTGATATTGTTTTATATATCTGACCAGATATGAATTTGATATCTTTCAGTGTACATACCTAGAGGGATATGAGTGTTTGCAACTTTTGGAAAATTCTACTGTTTGTTCTGGAATGATGAGTTTCATTAAAGTAGCACTGGGTATTAGGAGACGATATAGAATGTAGTAATTGAATCGGGAAGGGAAATGAAATGATTTTAGTCTATGAAAATTGCAATGTTTTTTTGCATAATTAGTGTTTTAAATTCCCAGGCGAAATTTTTCTTTTTTCTTTAGCTTCAAAGATAAATATGGTCTTCTCCCTAAAATGCACTTAGCACTTTATGCATAATGATAACGTAGCTTGTAATTGAACCTTACGTGAATTTTTATTATTTCTCACTATAATACATTATTTATATCCCATTGTGATGATTTATGATAAATGTTTCATATTTTTATATTTGATGTATTTTAGAATGCTTTTATGGTTGTATTCTAACCGAACAAAGCTTGTTTTGAATTTGAATTTGAATTTGAATTTGATACTTGGCCGGGGAAAATAAAGGTTTTTACACATTTTATTCAGCTACAAAACTAGAGATCACAAGTATGGGTCAAGAGAATGAATTTAATTTGTGTTGTATTTCATCAAATGAAGTATATATGCAAAGGCAGAGGGAGGGGCAGACAATGTGTATGCATCAGTCTGCTCACAAAAAGTAACAGCTCTCAACCTTCATCCACTACGCTCTGTTCTTTCCCCACTTTCCTAACTCACCTCCGGGAGACTGGGGATGGTTTCAAGAAGAAATACCTTACAGGTTGAGTAGGCTTCAAAGAAAAGTGTGACTAGAGGAGTGTCTACACTGGTAGCAAACTGGCCTGATAACATCTCAATGACGGCACAAAAATCAAAAAATCACAGTTAAGTTCAAAGGCTGCATTTAACTACACATATACCACCTTGCCTGGTAGTGCATATGACATACTGAGCAAAAACAGTGCAATGTGTCTGCTGATAGGAAATGATTTTTAGCAGGTATTAGACTCAATTTACATAGATATTCTCTGACTCTCATAGATCATGTAATGGTAACCATTTTGTTACTGCATCCTATTGCACTTTTGAAGCATTCTAGACAATACATGGTAATAATTCCACATTACTGCAACTCATTGTATTGAACTAAAAAGAAGGAAAGGCAGAATATGGGTCACCAAAGTACTTTTTACTTAAAATTAGCAACAAAGCAAATCATTTTGTACAGTTTTGTTGTTTGTGAAATAAGAGAGGAGAATTCAGATTTTGCACAAGTTATTACTGTATGACAATATTTGCCCTCTGGGCAAAATACAAAAAGTATGTAAAAACATAAAAGATGATGCATCAGAGTATTCCTTATCAGTAATTTTGTGAATCATTTTATGTGGTTAACAAGGAAGTGCTGCTTCCGATATCACCAGAGTAAACAAGTGGTGTCATGATTTTGCATTATTCTGCTACTCAGGTAGGAAGACACTACACTGGTTTTAATCTCACATTTAAATTAACACTGATTCACTCAATTTCCTATTTTAAACATAGCAGAAAGTGTTAAATCCCATTGCCCCTTTTTTCCGTCCTAATATTGCAAATGTTTAGTTGGGAGCAAAGCTTGCTTTCTGCATTCTCTATTTTTCAAGAGGCAAACATGATTAAAATATATTAACTCCAAGATTTGCACCAGTCTAAACCTTTACTTATTACGGTGACTAGTTTGCAATTGTGCGAGCTGTCGTTTGCAACAAGATGTCGGCGCCATTGAAATGAACAATTACCTCTTGAAAATGATGTACAATTTCTACAGGTTTTAATGCTCCTCTTCCTAGGGAGGTATGTTCACAACATAAGGCCTGATTCAGGCTGTGGCAGATGGGTATTCTTTCAAAAATGTAATGGTATAGCCTGTCCCTCTTATTACACATACAATAGGATACAAAAAACTTGGTATAAGTCAGATGACATCAAGTTCGTATTGGAGCAACTTGTCCACCAAACTCTAAATCAGGTCCTTGTTTTTTTATTACTGAAAAGAATAGGGTGTTTCCCTGGAGGTGCACTCTTCAGACAAGAGGTGTGTTCCAGTCACGACATGGCAAACTTGACACAGCAGCTCAGCATGCCAGTTCAAATGGTAAATGTACTAGAAAGTAGTTGTAGGAGAGTAGGGTCTGCTATCCTATGGTCACCCCAAATTTTTGCTTTTTGCTTCACTGGTTTCTGACTTAATGTGGCTGTGGGCCTGCTAATCAGACCCACAGCCTGCTGTTCTCTCTCTAAATTACTGCCAATGCACTCTAGGTGCATTACGAATTGGAACTGGTTCACCTTATGAGCCCCTGTATAAGTGCACCCTAGGTGCCCAGGGCATAGGTGTATCCAAGGCCTACCAGGGGCTGCAGCATGTATTGTGCCACCCCTGGCCTGTCCTCCATATTTGACACAACTGGCTGATCACTCAGCTGGGGTAAGTCGGTGTAACCACCTCTTACTTAGGTACAGTATGTCTGTGCCTAACCCTAAACTGGACACATATGTTCCTATCAGCCACTCCTATGGAAGGCCTCATCAATCCTGGAGGCAGAGTGCTTGGAAATATGTGAGATGGTGCTCTGGCATGAGCTGAGCCTGTCTGCAGCTGTCGGGAACCACTCCCTAAGCTGTTCCGGGATATTGCCATACCATATACTCTTAAGTGCATTATAATCCTCGCGGTTAAATGCCATCTTTGGTTTGGCTTTATCAAAACATGTCGAGTAAGGTGTCATACGAATTGGAATACTATCCCCTCGCCAATTCTGACGACGGGGATAGCATTCCACCCTTCTAGAGGGATACGACATGTGTGTAACCTCAACCCCGGTTAAAGTTAAACAGAGCCTCAGCTTCACAAAATGGACGCTGCCACCACAGACACAAGTCTGGCCTCCTGCTGCTGACCGAAACTCGGCAGATGGTGGCCTGGACAAAGGGTTTCCTGCCTTGGGAGGTGCGAGCACCACCCCAGACAGGATTTTGTGTATTGGGTAGGACAGGGCTGAATAGAATCAGACATGCCCGGGGCACACAAGGTGTCCCCGTGCATAGGCCAGTCCAAACCGGTTCTGGGGCCTTCCAGCCCCAGTCCTGGCGAGGAGCTGGACAAAGGAAAGGGGGTGTAACCGCCCCCCTTCCTGGTTCCTCCCAGAGGAGGGAC
The DNA here is from genome assembly GCF_964263255.1 of Lissotriton vulgaris. Lineage (NCBI taxonomy): Eukaryota > Metazoa > Chordata > Amphibia > Caudata > Salamandridae > Lissotriton > Lissotriton vulgaris. The sequence continues at coordinate 1,217,301,774 of NC_141694.1, forward strand.
CTAGTAGGTGATCCACCCCTCAGATTGGAAATAAGAGCGGGAGCAGTGCCATTGCACAGCAGATCATCCTGAAATCAACTTTAAACAAAGAAGAAGACTGGACTTCGACATTCTGCTGCACAGAAGACTGAAGAGAATCTCCCTTGTGGCCTAGGAGTGGCCACCCTGTGAACACAGGTACCAACCAGCGACCCGACGTCTGCTTTGCCGCCGCCTCCCGCCGGAGACCGAGCCCAGAGCCCGACAAGAACCAGACTCCCAGACCTCTCAGAGCCCGATCCACAGTCCCTGCAAAGAAGGGACCCGTGGAGGCACCGAGTGACGTGGGACCGGACCTCTTGGAAGACACTCGAACAGCTGACTGCGCAGCTTCTGAGGCACCCTCGATGTTGTGCTTTGGGGATTGAGAACCCCCACCACCGAGCAGCCCTTGCACCGAAGATCAGCCCTCCAGCATCTCCACGATCTGCGTGGGGCCCTTTTGCATTGTGCCACTCGACGCGCCATCCCGGCCACTAGCCACGTGGTCAGCGGCCATCTTGGCGACGAACCCGAAGATTTACACAGCAGGTCTGGTTGCTCCAGACCTACCCAAGCTCCTGTGAAAAGGAACACCCGCTCTGACCTTGCTGGTCCGAGTGTTAAGCATCTTTCAACTTCTGCCTGGCTTGCCTTTGCCAAGGCCTGTTTGCTCCGATCGAGGTGCCGACACCGCCAACAGCGAGAAGTCTGCGTGGGACAGCTCGTGACCGACTCCTGGACGTCCTCGACCCCGGGTATCCACGTGGCTGCAGAAAGAAGCTACCCGACAACGCCTGTTTGCACCCGACATCGCCTGGTTCCAATCTGGTTCCACGGTAGTCACTGGCTAGTGACTTTGAACATTGTCCCCTCTGCTTTCAGGTCTTCACATCTTCAGATCCACCCTTGGACCCACCGGAACTCTTCTCATCGAGCCGCCTGCAGCATCTTCAGCTCCAAGCACCATCGACCAGCGTGACGAAACCCGACACTACTTCGACCCTGTGCACCCGCTTCCTGTGGGTGAGGTAACTCAGCTCCGCCGGTGCTCCTGCACTGGTACACATCCCAAGGGCCTGTGTTTTAAGTTTCAGCTCCGTAGGTCACTCGGAAGGTTCCTAACTTTCTAACTTTGTGCTTTTTACGCACCATAGACTTTGTATTGAAAAGTGCGTGCACTTTGAACACTGCACCCGAGTCCCGTGGGCCTTTCCCGACTTAGTTATTTCCAGTCTCGAATAGCTCCAGCGATTCCCAAGGCCCTAGGCCTCTTCACTTTCCTATTGGTATCTCTTATACCACTTTCTTAGTATATGGTTTAGGTGGCCCCTAGGGCTCATCTATATTGTGCAACTTTTGTGTATTTTAAACTGTCTTGTGATTTAACGCTTGTGCTTCTGTGCTCATAAAGAGTCCAGGGGATTTTATAGTTAATAAATCAATATATATTTTCAATATATATCTGTGTGGTGTCCCTTTCATTTGGTATTCAAGGGGGTTGTGTATGGTATAACAGCTGGCTTCACATGCCTTTCAGAGTTTAGCCTAAGACTGCTTTGTCCATGTTACCACTAGGATAACTGGTCTACAAGGTTGAATTACAACCATCATCATAAGGGTTGCTTGGCATGGTACAAAGTGATCACTAGAATTAGTGAGCATTATATACCAGGCCAACTTCTCACATTGGTGAGCAGCGGATTGGGATCTGAGCTTGCTGTTGTTTTACCATTACAATCTTTGAGATTATCATTTGAAAGATCATACAGATACCTGCTAGGTACATATAAAACAAGACTAGTATACTTAAGTTCTACTGAACTTAGTTGTTGTAGAGCAAAGGGAGTAGCACACCCTAGCTACAACTACTAGATAGGTTTAGTAGGTAAACACCAGTGTAGGTAGATTGCAACACATCCACCCACACTAGAGCAATGTCTGGAGCAGAGGGGTCCAGTGGACTTACTCCTGTTGAGAGTGACCCTCCAAGGGCACCATCCAAATTTGCTATTTTTTCCTTTAAGGAATTAAGACAGCTTTGTGTCTTAAGGGGTCTGAAGACAGGGCCTTCCCCTACTACAGACCACCTAAGAGAGCTCTTAGACCAGTCTGAGACTCTAAAGCCCTCTAAAGCAAACCCCACAGGGAATGCTGAAGGAGGCCATCCTTCAGAGGATGACACTGTAGACACCCCTGCCCCTATCATCCTGGTAGATGAGGAAGCCTCCACCACTGGAGCTCCTCAGGTAGATGAGGAGGAAGAGGAAGAGGAAGAGGAGGAGGTGGAAAGCAGTGAGTCAGATGATGACAGAAATAGTCAGGTGCTGGTCAGTAGACTGAACCAGGCTAACTTAAGCTTACTTGGGAATGAATCAGGTAACAACCCATTCAGACCCCCAGGTGGACTTAACCAGGAGCCTAGGAGGAGAAGGACTCACTCAGGTGACTCTGACAACTCCCATGCTTCTAGAGGTTCTCATGGTCACTCCAGAAGGAGGATGACTAGCCCTCAGAGAAGGGAACATGAGACCAAATTGAGAGAATCTCAAATTAGAGAGGCTGAATTGAGAGTCCAGAGACAAGAGTTAGAGATTGCCCTGGCCCAAGAGAAACTTGCTAGAGCAAGACAGCCTAGAGAGAGTGGGGTAATAGAACCCACTGGTGGCAGCAATATCCACAAGGATAAAGACAGGTCTTTTGATAATAGAAACCTGAGTAAGATTGTGCCCCCCTACAAAGCTGGGGATGATATCCATAAATGGATTACTGCAATGGAGAGAGCCTGCAGAGTACAGCAGATCCCTCAGGAGCAGTGGGCAGCAATCCTGTGGCTCTCCTTTGAAGGTAGAGGCCGAGACAGACTCCTCACAGTTAGTGATGGGGATTCTAGAAACTACCTGGTCCTGAAGAGTGCTCTGATTGATGGGTTAGGCTTAACCACTGAACAGTACAGGTTAATGTTCAGAGATACCCAGAAGACACAGACTCAGGACTGGTCTGAATTTGTTGAGTGTGCCACTAAGGCTCTGGAGGGATGGTTGCTGGGAAGCAAGGTTACAGACTATGAAGGATTGTATAATTTGCTGATGAGAGAACAAATTTTAAATAATTGTCAGAACCAGCAGTTGCATCAACATTTGGTTGACTCAGATTTGACCTCTCCCCAAGAATTGGGAAAGAGGGCAGATAAATGGGTAAGAACCAGAGTTAAGCAAAAGAACCAGAACCAGAACCAGGGTGGTGACCAGAAGAAAACAGACCAGAAGGGTGGGGCGCAGAAAGCTAAAGACCAGAAGTCTTCAATAGTGCCCCAAACTGAGACAGAGGGTGGGTCCCAAACTTCCAAGAAGAAGAAGAAAGAAGGTCAGAAGAAACCCTGGTGTAAAACTTGTAAGAACACCTCTCACTGGACAAGTGAGTGTAAAAAGGGTGGAGCCCCCAGCACTGCAGCCCCTAAGGCACCTGCACCCACTAGTACAGTTAGCAGTGCTGGTCCTCAAGCCAAGGGTTTAGTGGGTATCACTTTGGGAACTGAAGGAGATTCTGACCTAGTCAGAACCCTTACACAGGCTGTTCTGGTTTGTGAAGGGGACATAGATTTGACCCCTGACATAAGTCCCAGTAACCTGGGCAAATACAGACAGACACCTTTGATCAACAACAAAGTGGCTCAAGCTTACAGGGACACATGTGCCAGTGTCACTATGGTGACACCTAACTTTGTGGACCCTGGACAATACATGCCAGGCGATGATTACCTGGTGACCAATGCCAGCAATGTCACTACTACCCATAGTGTGGCACTTGTTAACTTTTCCTGGGGAGGGGTAACTGGCCTAAAGAAAGTTGTGGTTAGTGCTGATCTCCCAGTAGAATGTTTGTTGGGCAATGACCTGGAGAACTCTCTATGGTCAGAAGTTGAGTACAGGACTCATGCAGAGATGTTAGGGATATCATCACATGTCCTTGCTGTGACCAGGTCACAGGCCAAAAAGTGCCTCTCTGGACCTCAGGTCTTGGATCCTGGAACAATGGACCAAGTACCTCCCAAGAAGAAGAACAGGAGGGTTAAGGCTGCGCCTTCCCAACTGCCTACAAGTGAGGATCAGGCTTCACAGGAAACTGATCTTGAGACCCCTGAAGGAACTGTCCCTGAAGAACTTGAACCTGATCAGGTTGAGTTTCTGGGGACAGGGGGACCTTCTAGGGCAGACTTGGGGCAGGCTCAGTTAACCTGTCCTTCTCTTGAACCCCTCAGACTGCAGGCTGCTGCTGAGGCTGCTGGGAATGCTCAAGGTGCCCATAAAGTATATTGGGACGATGGACTCCTTTATTCAGAGGCTAGAGACCCCAAGCCTGGTGCTACCAGGAGGTTGGTTATACCTCTGCAATTTAGGGGCTTCCTACTCACCTTGGCCCATGATATTCCTTTAGCAGGACACCTAGGCCAGAACAAGACTTGGGACAGGCTTGTCCCTCACTTTCACTGGCCTCACATGTCTGAAGACACCAAGGAGTTTTGTCGCTCCTGGGAAACCTGCCAAGCCAGTGGTAAAGCAGGTGGAACAACAAAGGCCCCCCTGATACCACTACCTGTGGTGGGGGTTCCCTTTGAAAGAGTGGGGATTGATATTGTTGGTCCAATGGATCCCCCTACAGCATCTGGGCACAGATTCATACTGGTGGTAGTGGATCATGCCACCAGGTACCCAGAGGCAATTCCACTTAGGACCACAACAGCTCCTGTTGTGGCCAGGGCCTTACTTGGAGTTTTCTCCAGAGTGGGGTTTCCTAAGGAGGTAATATCAGATAGAGGTACCAACTTCATGTCTGGATATTTGACAGCTATGTGGAAGGAATGTGGTGTCAACTACAAGTTCACCACTCCTTATCACCCACAATGCAATGGGCTTGTTGAGAGATTTAACAAGACCCTAAAGGGCATGATTAAAGGATTACCTGAAAAGCTCAGGCGAAGATGGGACATCCTTCTGCCCTGCCTTTTGTTCGCTTACAGAGAGGTCCCTCAAAAGGGGGTTGGCTTCAGCCCCTTTGAATTGTTGTTTGGGCACCCTGTAAGAGGACCCCTGTGTCTAGTGAAGGAAGGATGGGAGTTACCTCTCAAAAAGCCTAAACAGGACATAGTGGACTATGTACTTGGTCTCCGCTCCAGGATGGCAGAGTACATGGAAAAGGCATCTAAAAACTTTGAGGCTAGCCAAGAATTACAAAAAGCTTGGCATGACCAAAAGGCTGTCCTTGTTGAATTTCAGCCTGGACAGAAGGTATGGGTGTTGGAGCCAGTGGCCCCAGCAGCACTCCAAGACAAATGGTCTGGACCCCATACAATTCTGGAAAAGAAGGGAGAGGTTACCTACTTGGTGGACCTAGGAACTCCCAGGAGCCCCCACAGGGTGCTCCATGTGAACAGATTGAAGGCATATGTCAGCAGGGCAGACATGGGCTTGCTCATGGCTACAGATGAGGGACAGGAGGAAGAGAGTGACCCTCTCCCAGACCTGCTCACTCAGAACCCTGAGGATGGCTCAGTTGATGGTGTGGCCTTAGGTGGCAGCCTCACTGAACATCAGCAACATGACTGCAGACAAGTTCTACAGGCATACAGGCATATGTTCTCATTGACACCCAGTCAGACTAACTGGTGTACACATGTGGTGGACACTGGTGACAGTCTTCCTGTAAAGAGCAAGATTTACAGGCAACCTGACCACGTCAGGGACTGTATAAAGACTGAGGTGCAAAAGATGCTGGAATTAGGTGTCATTGAGCCTTCAGAGAGCCCCTGGGCTAGCCCAGTGGTTCTGGTCCCCAAACCTCACACCAAAGATGGCAAGAGAGAGATGAGGTTCTGTGTGGATTACAGAGGACTCAATGCTGTCACCAGGACAGATGCACACCCTATTCCAAGGGCAGATGAGCTCATTGACAAGTTGGCTTCTGCCAAATATTTGAGCACATTTGACTTGACAGCTGGCTACTGGCAAATCAGGTTAGCTGAGGAGTCTAAAGCCAAGACAGCATTTTCTACCCCTAGTGGGCATTATCAGTTTGTGGTGATGCCCTTTGGTTTGAAAAATGCACCTGCCACCTTCCAAAGGTTGGTGAATCAAGTCCTCACTGGGTTGGATGACTTTTGTGCAGCTTATCTGGACGATATTGCTGTCTTTAGCTCCACCTGGGAGGATCACCTGGTCCACCTGAAGGAAGTGCTTGAGGCTCTGCAGAAGGCAGGCCTCACTATCAAGGCAACAAAGTGCCAGATAGGGCAGAGCAAGGTTGTATACCTGGGCCACCTTGTAGGTGGAGGCCAAGTTCAACCACTGGAGAGTAAGATCCAGACCATCAAGGACTGGTCCCCTCCAACTACCCAGACTCAGGTCAGAGCTTTCTTGGGCCTGACTGGGTACTACAGGAAGTTTGTTAAGAACTATGGGTCCATTGTGACTCCTCTTAATGATCTGACATCCAAGAAGATGCCCAAAAAGGTTCAGTGGACAGAAATCTGTCAAAAGGCATTTGATGACCTGAAGAAGGCCATGTGCTCTGCACCTATCCTGAAGAGTCCTGACTACTCAAGAGAGTTCATTGTCCAAACAGATGCTTCTGAGTTGGGAGTGGGAGCAGTGCTTTCACAGCTTAATGTAGATGGCCAGGACCAGCCCATTGCTTTCATTAGCAGAAGGCTGACCCCCAGAGAGAAACGTTGGTCAGCTATAGAGAGGGAGGCCTTTGCTGTGGTGTGGGCCCTGAAGAAGTTGAGGCCATACTTATTTGGTACTCACTTCAAGATTCAGACCGACCATAAGCCCCTCCTATGGCTTAATCAGATGAAGGGTGAAAACCCCAAACTACTCAGGTGGTCCATTTCCCTACAGGGGATGGACTTTACAGTGGAGCACCGCCCAGGGACTGACCATGGCAACGCAGATGGTCTCTCCAGGTACTTCCACTTAGAACATGAAGACACAACTGGTCAAGGTTAGTCTAATGTCCCTGCGTTGGGGGGGGGGGGGGTTATGTAGGAGAGTAGGGTCTGCTATCCTATGGTCACCCCAAATTTTTGCTTTTTGCTTCACTGGTTTCTGACTTAATGTGGCTGTGGGCCTGCTAATCAGACCCACAGCCTGCTGTTCTCTCTCTAAATTACTGCCAATGCACTCTAGGTGCATTACGAATTGGAACTGGTTCACCTTATGAGCCCCTGTATAAGTGCACCCTAGGTGCCCAGGGCATAGGTGTATCCAAGGCCTACCAGGGGTTGCAGCATGTATTGTGCCACCCCTGGCCTGGCCTCCATATTTGACACAACTGGCTGATCACTCAGCTGGGGTAAGTCGGTGTAACCACCTCTTACTTAGGTACAGTATGTCTGTGCCTAACCCTAAACTGGACACATATGTTCCTATCAGCCACTCCTATGGAAGGCCTCATCAATCCTGGAGGCAGAGTGCTTGGAAATATGTGAGATGGTGCTCTGGCATGAGCTGAGCCTGTCTGCAGCTGTCGGGAACCACTCCCTAAGCTGTTCCGGGATATTGCCATACCATATACTCTTAAGTGCATTATAATCCTCGCGGTTAAATGCCATCTTTGGTTTGGCTTTATCAAAACATGTCGAGTAAGGTGTCATACGAATTGGAATACTATCCCCTCGCCAATTCTGGCGACGGGGATAGCATTCCACCCTTCTAGAGGGATACGACATGTGTGTAACCTCAACCCCGGTTAAAGTTAAACAGAGCCTCAGCTTCACAAAATGGACGCTGCCACCACAGACACAAGTCTGGCCTCCTGCTGCTGACCGAAACTCGGCAGATGGTGGCCTGGACAAAGGGTTTCCTGCCTTGGGAGGTGCGAGCACCACCCCAGACAGGATTTTGTGTATTGGGTAGGACAGGGCTGAATAGAATCAGACATGCCCGGGGCACACAAGGTGTCCCCGTGCATAGGCCAGTCCAAACCGGTTCTGGGGCCTTCCAGCCCCAGTCCTGGCGAGGAGCTGGACAAAGGAAAGGGGGTGTAACCGCCCCCCTTCCTGGTTCCTCCCAGAGGAGGGACCTAGTAGGTGATCCACCCCTCAGATTGGGAATAAGAGCGGGAGCAGTGCCATTGCACAGCAGATCATCCTGAAATCAACTTTAAACAAAGAAGAAGACTGGACTTCGACATTCTGCTGCACAGAAGACTGAAGAGAATCTCCCTTGTGGCCTAGGAGTGGCCACCCTGTGAACACAGGTACCAACCAGCGACCCGATGTCTGCTTTGCCGCCGCCTCCCGCCGGAGACCGAGCCGAGAGCCCAACAAGAACCAGACTCCCAGACCTCTCAGAGCCCGATCCACAGTCCCTGCAAAGAAGGGACCCGTGGAGGCACCGAGTGACGTGGGACCGGACCTCTTGGAAGACACTCAAACAGCTGACTGCGCAGCTTCTGAGGCATCCTCGACGTTGTGCTTTGGGGATTGAGAACCCCCACCACCGAGCAGCCCTTGCACCGAAGATCAGCCCTCCAGCATTTCCACGATCTGCGTGGGGCCCTTTTGCATTGTGCCACTCGACGCGCCATCCCGGCCACTAGCCACGTGGTCAGCGGCCATCTTGGCGACGAACCCGAAGATTTACACAGCAGGTCTGGTTGCTCCAGACCTACCCAAGCTCCTGTGAAAAGGAGCACCCGCTCTGACTTTGCTGGTCCGAGTGTTAAGCATCTTTCAACTTCTGCCTGGCTTGCCTTTGCCAAGGCCTGTTTGCTCCGATCGAGGTGCCGACACCGCCAACAGCGAGAAGCCTGCGTGGGACAGCTCGTGACCGACTCCTGGACGTCCTCGACCCCGGGTATCCACGTGGCTGCAGAAAGAAGCTACCCGACAACGCCTGTTTGCACCCGACATCGCCTGGTTCCAATCTGGTTCCACGGTAGTCACTGGCTAGTGACTTTGAACATTGTCCCCTCTGCTTTCAGGTCTTCACATCTTCAGATCCACCCTTGGATCCACCGGAACTCTTCTCATCGAGCCGCCTGCAGCATCTTCAGCTCCAAGCACCATCGACCAGCGTGACGAAACCCGACACTACTTCGACCCTGTGCACCCGCTTCCTGTGGGTGAGGTAACTCAGCTCCGCCGGTGCTCCTGCACTGGTACACATCCCAAGGGCCTGTGTTTTAAGTTTCAGCTCCGTAGGTCACTCGGAAGGTTCCTAACTTTCTAACTTTGTGCTTTTTATGCACCATAGACTTTGTATTGAAAAGTGCGTGCACTTTGAACACTGCACCCGAGTCCCGTGGGCCTTTCCCGACTTAGTTATTTCCAGTCTCGAATAGCTCCAGCGATTCCCAAGGCCCTAGGCCTCTTCACTTTCCTATTGGTATCTCTTATACCACTTTCTTAGTATATGGTTTAGGTGGCCCCTAGGGCTCATCCATATTGTGCAACTTTTGTGTATTTTAAACTGTCTTGTGATTTAACGCTTGTGCTTCTGTGCTCATAAAGAGTCCAGGGGATTTTATAGTTAATAAATCAATATATATTTTCAATATATATCTGTGGTGTCCCTTTCATTTGGTATTCAAGGGGGTTGTGTATGGTATAACAGCTGGCTTCACATGCCTTTCAGAGTTTAGCCTAAGACTGCTTTGTCCACGTTACCACTAGGATAACTGGTCTACAAGGTTGAATTACAACCATCATCATAAGGGTTGCTTGGCATGGTACAAAGTGATCACTAGAATTAGTGAGCATTATATACCAGGCCAACTTCTCACAGTAGTGGAGTTACACATTATGCAGACAAATGTTGCAGTTGGGTTCTGATTTGGGCCACAAATGAGAGTTTAATGCAGATAAGTAATTAGTTGTTGAAAACAATTAGATGAACAGGGACTGTAATTCTTTGCACCAATCAGATGTAAGAAATTGCATCTCTTTGCCTGAAGGGTGCTCTCAGGAAATGTTACAAAAGTGAACTTAATAAAGGTGTCCACTACCCACACTCCCCCAACCATCAAACAGAACCCGACCACTCTACCAGCGCAGGTACACACCAAGGCTAAACCATTATTTCTGGTTGATTGTAGAAGCAGTCTTCATTACAGGAAAGAACATTCTGAGAATCAGACCTAGATATGGTTCTATTTCCGGTCCTGTAAGAGAAAATAGGATAAACAATATTAATTAAGCTAAAGACTAATACCAACTTATGATGATGAGTATGCTGCAAAGGTGGTGTTGGTCATGAAACATATTGTAAAAAAATGTTGATGCATGGCTTTTATCCACCCAGCAGAACATGAAACGTAATGCAATAAGCGGAAAAGAAAGCTTCACATTGTCTTTTCCCAGGATTCACTCACATCTTTTTATGACGGTGATGAAGGAGTTATGCAGAGTTGCTGCATTTACAGAAATTGTAAATCCTTGTACAAATAAAGGCTTAATAGTTAAGTAGCTGGTTGGTGTAGAGCTGTTTCACTTTTTAACATTTTTTTCTCAAGAGACATAATGAAACAAAACCTGTGAGGGACATCTGGTGCTGGTATGTGGTGCTAAAATGTGAATCTACAATGTGAAATTACTAAATTTCAACAAATCTAAAACAATATGTATCATTTGAAAATAATAACCAAAATAGCAGCAATACATTTGCATCTTTCTAAAGTGGCTGTCAGTGGACCGGTATTTAAGATGCAACCATTCACTTCTAAGACCTCTTGCTGGAGTTCCATATTTTGAAGCCTTCTGATGGCATAAGCACGGAGATGGTTGTTTCTTTAATGAGCACTGTACAGAAAGTAATCGTCTTAGAGCTTATTTGAATTACCATTATGACATGAGGTCGCAACACATAATGGTGCTGTTTTATTTCCTTCCAATTAATTGTCACTTCCCATAAAAATTAATTGTTTTAACTATGCCGGCTGAAATGGCAAAGGCATGGGCATGGGACTCTATTCTGAATGCTACAATTAGTTTGAAATATATGTAGAAAATAACTTAAATATACCCTGTGGCTTCTTTCCACTTTCAATTTGCATTGTATATGCAATGCTAGTGATTGATCCATTCTCAATCACCAATGTAAAATGCATAAATTCACCATACTGTTATATGTTTTCTACAAAATGTAGAAAAACTTTAAACAAGCAATGGAGTAAGGGAACTGAACGAACAAGCCAACGTCTGTTGCAGCATGCTTCAAAGCCTGCTCTGTGTATTTGAGTATTGTGATGACATGAGCCATAGACAGATAAAACTATTTGCAGACAGACCTAAAATCAATGTAGAATCTGTTAGATCTCCACAGAGCACAGTGTTCGAAAACAACATAGCATTTTTTCAAATTACCATATTGAATTGTCATTTGATGAATGGCCCAAAACACAATCTCCTCTGGGATAGAAGGCACCGTAAACAGATTTACAATCTTAGAAGATATTGACTGTGGTATCCACTTGGTAAGAGTAATTTGACACATTGAAGCCATCCTTTCAAGTTCAGCAGCATTCTCCTAAATATGCAGAAATAGGAAATATTGGTAATTTGAAACAATATGACGTACAAGAGAAGAAAAACAAATTCAAAACAAGTATTAAGTGCCATGTATCAGGTGTGGAGGAGATATTGTGAAACAGGAGATGCCTAAAGAAAAAGTTACTTACCTTCTGTAACGCTTTTTCTGGTAGATACAATATCTGCCTGTGGATTCCTCACCTTGTGAATATCCCCCTGCGTTAGCAACATTCGGAAATTCTTTTTGTAGCTTCGCGCCGACGTGGACCCGGACGTCATAGAGGCACGGCATCGCTCGCGACTCCGCTGACGTCACCGACGCCTATAATAGGCCCACGCCGGCGTGATGACATCAGTTCCCCCCTTTTTTCCGTGCCTTCGAGGCACATGGACGGACCAATGACAGTAGACATACACACAGTATACGCAGTACCAATATCAAGGTAACACACACAGTGTGAAGTAAATGCAATAAAACATTTGACAATAAAAATAAATACATAATAGAAACACTGGCATAGAAGAGTGGGCAACGGGGAGGCGGGTGGGTCAGTGAGGAATCCACAGGCAGATATTGTATCTACCAGAAAAAGCGTTACCGAAGGTAAGTAACTTGTTCTTCTGATAGATACATCTGCCGTGTGGATTCCTCACCTTGTGAATAGAGTCCCACAGCAGTCCCCATTCCCGGAGGAGGGTGTCTACTCTTCTAAACCAGGAAATCCTGAAGGACAGAGCACGCAAAGTTGCCGTCCCTCCTCACCTCGGAATCCAAGCAGTAATGCTTCGCGAAAGTGTGGAGGGAAGACCAAGTTGCCGCTGCAGAGGTTGACAACTTAGCTCTTGTAGAATGAGCCCTTATACCCTCTGGAGGTTCCTTACCGGCCAAAGAGTAGCAGATCTTTATACAGAGGACAATCCATCTCGATAAAGTTCTTTTATGGATCGCTCTTCCTTTCTTGCAGCCAGCAAAGCCAATGAAGAGCTGGTCATCCAACCGACAGTCTTTAGATCAGTCCAAGTAAAAGGACACCGCCCTCTTGGGGTCCAGATGGTGCAACCTCTCCTCCTCCTTGGAAGGGTGAGGGGGAGGATAAAAGGTAGGGAGGGTAACAGATTGACCAAGGTGGAAAGGAGTTACCACCTTAGGCAGAAAAGCAGCCCTGGTCCTAAGAACCATTCGATCAGCATGAATGGACAAGAAAGGGGGCTTGGAACTAGGAGCTTGAAGCTCACTTACCCTCCTTGCCGAGGTTATTGCAACGAGGAAAACTGTCTTAAGGGTCAAAAGCCTCATAGGACATTTGTGAAGAGGCTCAAAGGGAGCACCCATCAGAAAGGCCAAAACAATATTTAAGTCCCACTGAGGCACAACAAAAGGAGTAGGAGGGAACTTATTCGTAAGGCCCTTCAAAAACCTTAAAACCACAGGAGATTTAAAAAGAGAAGGCTGGTCAGGCAAGCAGAGAAAAGCTGACAGCGCTGAAAGATAGCCCTTCACTATGGCAACAGCAAGCCCCTGATGCGCCAGAGAAAGGGCAAACTGAAGAACATCAGACAAATGGGCTCTCAAAGGGTCTATAGACGTCTCTCCACACCAAGTGACAAATTTAGACCACCTATAAGAATAAATGGACTTAGTGGAGTCACGCCTGGCTGACAAGATGACATCCACCAGGTCAGGCGGGAGAGAAAAAGAACTCAAGGTGCCCCGTTCAATCCCCAGGCATGAAGGTGTAAGGTCTGGAGGTGGGGTTGTAGAACCTGCCCCTCCATCTGGGAGAGGAGATCTGCCCTGTGAGGGAGACAGAGCGGCGGGTGAGAGGAGAGGTGGAGAAGGTCTGAGTACCACACCCTTCTTGGCCAATCCGGGCCGATCAATATGACTTGGGCCCGGTCTTGGCGAATTTTCCTCAGAACCCGAGGAATCAAGGGTATGGGAGGAAACACGTAAAGGAGCTTCGAGTCCCAACTCAACTGAAACGTGTCCCCCAAAGCTCCTTGCATCGGATACTGGAGACTGCAGAATGACAGGCAGTGAGCATTCTCGCGAGTGGCGAACAGGTCCACCCGAGGAGTCCCCCACATCTGAAAGATGCCGTGAACAACCTCCGGGTGAAGCCTCCACTCGTGGTCGGCTGAGAACTGCAGACTGAGACTGTCTGCACGAACGTTCTGAACTCCGGCCAGATGATTTGCCATCAGACAAATCTGATGGTCCTGAACCCAGGACCAAAGACGCAGAGCCTCTCTGCAGAGACACTCCGACCCCACTCCTCCCTGCTTGTGGATGTACCACATCGCGGTCGTGTTGTCCGTCAGGACCTGAACTGACCGCCTGCGAAGGGAAGGGAGGAAGGCCTTGAGCGCCAGACGTATAGCCCGTAATTCCAGCAGGTTGATGTAAAGCAACCTTTCCTCTGGAGACCAAAGACCCTTGATCTCCAGGTCCCCCAGATGAGCACCCCACCCTAGAGTGGATGCATCCGTTACCACTGTAGCCACCGATGGAGGTAGATGAAAAGGATTTCCTTGCGACAGATTGCCTTCCACGCTCCACCAAGATAGATCCGCTGCAGTTTCTCTGGAGATCCTCACTGACTCCCTGAGATCCCCGTTGTGCTGAAACCACTGGAGTGCCCTCATGTGCCAGCGTGCATGGTTGACCAACAGAATGCAAGAAGCCATCAGACCGAGCAGACGTAAGACCTTCAGGACTGGAACAACCGCTCCATTGAAGAATGAAGGAATCATTTCCTGTATGTCGCGAATCCTTTGAGGAGGAGGGAATGCACGACATACAGTAGTGTCCAGTACCGCACCTATGAACAGGTTGCGCTGGGAGGGCACCAGGTGAGACTTGGGTACATTTATCGAAAAACCCAACCTGTGCAACAACTGAGTTGTCTCTTGCAGATGATGGAGCACTATCTCTGGAGATTCCGCTTTGATCAGCCAATCGTCCAGATACGGGAATACAGGTATCCCCGACCTTCTGAGATGTGCTGCCACCACAGCCATCACCTTGGTGAAGACTCGAGGCGCAGTAGTAAGACCAAACGGAAGAAGCGCAAACTGGTAGTGTTGCGACCCAACCGTGAAACGGAGATACCTTCTGTGCGACTTCAGGATTGGGATATGAAAATACGCATCCTGCAAGTCGAGCGACACCATCCAGTCTTCTTCCAGCAGCGCTTGAAGAACCTGAGCACGGGTGAGCATCTTGAACTTCTCCTATTTCAGGTAAAGGTTCAAGATCCTGAGATCCAGAATTGACCGAAGCCTGCCATCCTTTTTGGGGATCAGGAAATACCGGGAGTAGCATCCCTGACCCCTCTCCTGCTCCGGAACCACCTCTATCGCACCTTTTCTGAACAGTGCCAGGACTTCTTCCTGCAGGAGAAGCAGGTGGTCCTCCGAACAATAACCCTGGCAAGGAGGATAATTTGGGGGAAACTCCCGAAAGGGAAGAGCATACCCATTCTCTACTAGACTGAGAACCCAAAGATCCGATGTTATCAATTCCCAATCTTGAAGAAAATGGGTAAGCCGGCCCCCCACTGGGCCCACATGATCCGGAATGGCGGATCTAGGGCTGCTTTGCTGCGGAGGCTGGGGGCTGAGATGGGGAAGAGGAGGAAGAAGAGGAAGCGTTACGGCCCCTAGCCCGGGCCCTCTGCTTGCCTCTATAAGATCTATACAACGTGTTTTGCTGCTGCTGGGTTGACTTATAGGTTAGAAAAGATCTGCAAAATCCTCTTGAACGTCTACCAAAAGTGCCCCTGGTCTGAAGGCCCAACGACTTTGCTGTCGCCCTGCTGTCTTTAAAGCGTTCCAAAGCAGTGTCCGCTTTTTTTCCAAACAATCCAGACCCGTCAAATGGAAGATCCATTAATGCCGCCTGGACATCTGTGGAAAACTCACTTGACTTCAGCCATGCAGCCCTTCTTGTCGCTACGGAAGAACCCATGACCCTAGCCACAGAGTCTGCTGTGTCCAATCCACTTTGAATAACCTGCCTTGCTGCAGCTTGAGTATCAGAAATCACCTCTTGGAAGTCTTTTCTATTCTCTTCAGGCACCTTGGGCACCAACTGTTTCACAGTGTCCATAAGAGCGTGGATATAACGCCCCATCAAGCAGGTAGCATTCGTGGATTTCAAAGCCATACTGGCAGAGGAGAAAACCTTCTTAGCAGCCTGATCCTGCTTTCTCGACTCCTTTTCCGCTGGGTCCTGCGGAAATGCACCCGTAGATCTTTTGGAACAGGCAGCCTGCACCACCAAACTCTCTGGTAGAGGATGAGCGGTTAAAAACTCCGGGTCTTCAGGAGCTGCCCTATACCTCCTAGCTACAGCCCTAGATACAGCAGGAGCTGATACAGGTTTTTTCCAAATCTCCAAAATTGGATCCTTTAAGGCATCATTAAAAGGCAGCAACGGTTCAGTCACTGATGAAGGAGAGTGAAGGACCTCCGTGAGCAGATTAGATTTAAATTCCGCAGTTGGTAGAGCAATGTTCAACAAACTTGCAGCCTTCTTTATCACTACATGATAAGGCGTCACATTCCTTGAGGGCTCATCAGAAACCGAAACAAGGTCAGATTCAGGTGACAGTTCTAGGCCACTAGCCACAGTAAGGTCCTCAAAAGGGTCCTCAGACTCCTGTAATTCGCCTTCCTCCAGATTTTCCTCTCGATATCTTTCCTCCTCCATCAACCTCTGGGCCTCACGCTTTGATCTTTGCTTCATATTCGAAGCCGACGGATCCGCAATCGACTCCGACGGAGCCGGAGCCGGCGTCGAACCCGACGTCGGACGAGCAAGAGATCCACAACGTCGTTCAAGGTTCAGCTTCAAAGTTGATGGGACTGGCGTCGACGGAATCGGAGACATCGGCCTCGGCGTCGAAGGCTTCGGAGTCGAAGGCCTCGCCGGATTCGGATAATGCCAATGCGGCGTCGGAGCCCGCATAAAGTGCACAAAGGGCCCAGGTGCATAGGATTGAGGAACACCCAGACCATATGCCATCGGACCCATGGGACCAGCAGGAGCCCCAGAGGGATACATAGCCCTTGAATAAATTCCGAACATCACATTCAGGAAATGCGAAGGATCCTGACCTGGACCTGGGAAGGCTGGATACGAACCCCCAGGTGGATCTCGAGGGCGCGGAGTCGATGAGACGTCGACCTCCTCTTCAGGCTGGTGCACCGGAGTCGACAGACCTTCGGGCAACGGAGCCTCTCCCTCTCCAACCACCTCCTCCTCACCTTCATTCTCCCGACCTGAAGGATGGGATGGGTCCGGAGATGGAACAGTTTTCTGCTTCGGCGAACTCGGTGAATACGCATGCGATGCCTCAACCTCGACATCCTGTTCCTCCGAAGCCGAAGATACCACCACTTTCTCGACCAGCTTCACCTGCGACTTCGGCTTGGAACCCGACTCCTTCCTTGATCAATGTCGGGATTCATGGGTACTCTTTTTATGCTTCTTCTTCGAAGACCTTGAAGCATGGGCTGAGGACGAATCCGATTGTGACCTCGAGCGAGACCTTGACTTCGAGCGTCGAGTTTCTTCTTTTCCTTTCCTTCATTAAACTTCGCAACCAGAAGTTTTGCTTCTCTTTCCCGGAGGGCCTTTGGTGTCATCTTCCTGCAGGATTGGCAGTCCTCGACATCGTGGTCGGAGCTCAGACACCACAAACAGCATTCATGTGGGTCTGTGATGGACATTATCTTATTACATTCTCCGCAGGCCTTAAACCCGGTCTTCTTCGAGGACATGTCGAAAGAAAGTGAAGACAAAGAGACTAGAAACAAATAGCAAGTAACAAAGTTACAGCCAAGGCTCGAGACGATCCCAGAAAACCGTTAGCGTCGACGACGCAAAAAAAAGGGAACTGATGTCATCACGCCGGCATGGGCCTATTATAGGCGTCGGTGACGTCAGCGGAGTCGCGAGCGATGCCGTGCCTCTATGAAGTCCGGGTCCACGTCGGCGCTAAGCTACAAAAAGAATTTCCGAATGTTGCTGACGCAGGGGGATATTCACAAGGTGAGGAATCCACACGGCAGATGTATCTATCAGAACAAATCAATAAGGGCTTGATTATGAGTTTGGCGGATGGTATACTCTGTCACAAACGTAACGGATATCCCGTCCGCCATATTACATGTTCCATAGGCTATAATGGAATTGTAATACGGAGGACAGGATATACATCACGTTTGTTATGGAGTACTGTAAATCTGTCCTCCAAACTCCTACTCAGGCCCTAAGACTCAATCAACAATAAGATAGAACCAGAGCAAATAACACAAAAAATAATCATTCCTTGAAATAGACCATGTAGAACCAGCACTTGCCAAAAAAGATTGAAAATAAGGCTGTAGCCTGAGATTTCTTTACCCCTAGCAGCAAGAAAGTTAAGAGGATAAAAATGGGTCATAATAAAATTATAAATATATTAGTTCCCCCAATAAATGAATAAAAAAATAAAAAATAAAAAAGTCCATTAAAATAGCAGAAATTCCTGTCTTTTCTTAATTTCACATCAAAAAGACTTTTATTTTTTATAAATTAATGTCTTTCTGTACTGCAGAGGTGTCCAGAATTCACTGATACCATTTAGGGTGTGCACCTAATGTATTTCTAGGTACAGGCCAGGAGGTGCGAGCTATTCGACCTAGCCACTTTCTGTATTGGCATGGGGCATATATAATCAGCAATAATTAATTCTATTTGGCTATTCTCTAGACCTGCATTATCTTAGTGTTTTCTACTTATAAATATGGTGACTAGTTTGCAATTGTGCGAGCTGTAGTTTGCAACAAGATGTCGGTGCCATTGAAATGAACAATTACCTCTTGAAAATGATGTACAATTTCTACAGGTTTTAATGTTCCTCTTCCTAGGGAGGTATGTTCACAACATAGGGCCTGATTCAGGCTGTGGCAGATGGGTATTCTGTCAAAAATGTAATGGTATAGCCCGTCCCTCAAGTTCGTATTGGAGCAACTTGTCCACCAAACTCTAAATCAGGTCCTTCTTTTTTTTATTACTGAAAAGAATAGGGTGTTTCCCTGGAGGTGCACTCTTCAGACAAGAGGTGTGTTCCAGTCATGATGTGGCAAACTTGACACAGCAGCTCAGCATGCCAGTTCAAATGGTAAATGTACTAGAAAGCAGTGGAGTTACACATTATGCAGACAAATGTTGCAGTTGGCTTCTGATTTAGGCCACAAATGAGAGTTTAATGCAGATAAGTAATTAGTTGTTGAAAACAATTAGATGAATAGGGACTGTAATTCTTTGCACCAATCAGATGTAAGAAATTGCATCTCTTTGCCTGAAGGGTGCTCTCAGGAAATGTTACAAAAGTGAACTTAATAAAGGTGTCCTCTACCCACACTCCCCCAACCATCAAACAGAACCCGACCGCTCCACCAGTGCAGGTACACACCAAGGCTAAACCATTATTTCTGGTTGATTGTAGAAGCAGTCTTCATAACAGGAAAGAACGTTCTGAGAATCAGACCTAGATATGGTTCTATTTCCGGTCCTGTAAGAGAAAATAGGATAAACAATATTAATTAAGCTAAAGACTAATACCAACTTAAGATGATGAGTGTGCTGCAAAGGTGGTGTTGGTCATGAAACATTTTGTAAAAAAATCTTGATGCATGGCTTTGTATATTATCCACCAAACAGAACATGAAACGTAAGGCAATAAGGGGAAAAGAAAGTTTCACATTGTCTTTTCCCAGGATTCACTCACACCTTTTTATGACGGTGATGAAGGAGTTATGCAGAGTTGCTGCATTTACAGAAATTGTAAATCCTTGTACAAATAAAGGCTTAATAGTTAAGTAGCTGGTTGGTGTAGAGCTGTTTCAGTTTTTAACAGTTTTTTCTCAAGAGACATAATGAAACAAAACCTGTGAGGGACATCTGGTGCTGGTATGTGGTGCTAAAATGTGAATCTACAATGTGAAATTACTAAATTTCAACAAATCTAAAACAATATGTATCATTTGAACATAAGAACAAGTTACTTACCTTCGGTAACGCTTTTTCTGGTAGATACTATATCTGCCTGTGGATTCCTCACCTTGTGAATATCCCCCTTGCGTCAGCAACATTCGGAAATTCTGTTCGTAGCCTCGCGCCGACGTGGATAGGACGTCACAGAGACACAGCTCCGCTAGCGACTCCGTTGATGTCACCGACGCCTATAATAGGCCCACGCCGGCATGATTACATCAGTTCCGCCCTTTTTTCCGTGCCATCGAGGCACACGGACGGACCAATGACATAAGCAATATACACAGTATTCACAATAAACAATTGCCAAGGAGAAAAACACATAGTGTGGAGCAAATGCAAGAAAGCAAATAAAGCAACTCCTTAACAATCCAATATAATAACAATATAATACAATAACTCTGGTAAAGAAGAGTGGACAACGGGGAGGCGGGTGGGTCAGTGAGGAATCCACAGGCAGACATAGTATCTACCAGAAAAAGCGTTACCGAAGGTAAGTAACTTGTTCATCTGATAGATACATCTGCCGTGTGGATTCCTCACCTTGTGAATAGAGTCCCACAGCAGTCCCCACTCCCGGAGGAGGGTGTCCACTCTTCTAAACCAGGAAATCCTGAAGGACAGAGCGCGCAAAGTGACCGTCCCTCCTCACTTCGGTATCCAAGCAGTAATGCTTCGCGAAAGAAGGGAGGGAAGACCAAGTTGCCGCCCTACAAATGTCCTCCACAGGAACACCTCTAGCCAAAGCTGAGGTTGACGACTTAGCTCTAGTGGAATGAGCCCTAATACCCTCTGGAGGTTCCTTACCGGCCAAAGAGTAGCAGATCTTTATACACAGAATGATCCATCTTGAAAAAGTTCTTTTATGGACCGCTCTTCCCTTCTTGCAGCCAGCAAAGCCAATGAAGAGTTGATCATCCAAGCGACAGTATTTAGTTCTGTCCAAATAAAAAGACACCGCCCTCTTAGGGTCCAGACGGTGTAACCTCTCCTCCTCCTTGGAAGGGTGCGGGGGAGGATAAAAGGTAGGGAGGGTAATGGATTGACCAAGGTGGAAAGGAGTCACCACCTTAGGAAGAAAAGCAGCCCTGGTCCTTAGAACCATCCGATCAGCATGTATGGTCAGGAACGGGGGCTTGGAACTTAGAGCCTGAAGCTCACTCACCCTCCTTGCCGAGGTTATTGCAATGAGGAAAACTGCCTTAAAGGTTAAAAGCCTCATAGGACATTTATGAAGAGGCTCAAAGGGAGAGCCCATCAGAAAAGTCAAGACAAGATTCAAGTCCCACTGAGGTACAATAAAAGGAGTAGGAGGGAACTTGTTTACAAGACCCTTCAAAAACCTTAAAACTACAGGAGACTTAAAAAGAGAGGGCTGGTCAGGCAAACAAATAAAAGCCGACAGAGCCGAAAGATAGCCCTTAACCGTGGCAACTGCAAGCCCTTGTTGTGCCAAAGAAAGAGCAAACCGGAGCACATCAGACAAACGGGCTCTCAAAGGCTCAATTTTATTCTCACCACACCAAGTGACAAATCTAGACCATCTACATGAATAGACAGACTTAGTGGAGTCACGCCTGGCAGACAAGATGACATCCACCACGTCAGGCGTGAGAGAATAGGAAATCAGGTTGCCCCGTTTAATCTCCAGGCATGAAGGTGCAATGTCTGGAGGTGGGGGTGTAGAACCTGCCCCTCCATCTGAGAGAGGAGGTCTGCCCTGAGATGGAGACGGAGCGGCGGGTGAGAGGAGAGGTGGAGTAGATCTGTATACCACACCCTTCTTGGCCAATCCGGGGCGACCAATATAACTTGGGCCCGGTCTTGGCGAATCTTCCTCAGAACCCGAGGAATCAAAGGTATGGGAGGAAACGCGTAAAGGAGTTGATTTCCCCAACTCAACTGAAACGCGTCCCCCAAGGCTCCTTGCATCGGATACTGGAGACTGCAGAAAGACGGGCAGTGAGCATTCTCGCGAGTGGCAAACAGGTCCACCCGAGGAGTCCCCCACGTCCGAAAGACGTGACGAACCACCTCCGGGTGAAGCCTCCACTCGTGGTCGGCAGAGAACTGCCGACTGAGACTGTCTGCACGCACGTTCAGAACTCCGGCCAGATGATTTGCCATCAGACAAATCCGGCGGTCCTGAACCCAGGACCAGAGACGCAGAGCCTCTCTGCAGAGACACTGCGACCCCACTGCTCCCTGCTTGTTGATGTACCACATCGCGGTCGTGTTGTCCGTCAGGACTTGGATTGACCGACCACGAAGGGAAGGGAGGAAGGCCTTGAGCGCCAAACGTATCGCCCGCAACTCTAGAAGGTTGATGTGAAGCAACCTTTCCTCTGGAGACCAAAGACCCTTGACCTCCAGATCCCCCAGATGAGCACCCCACCCTAGAGTGGATGCATCCGCTATAACCGTGGCCACCGATGGAGGTAGATGGAAAGGCTTTCCTTGCAACAGATTGCCTTCCACGCTCCACCAAGACAGATCCGCTGCAGTTTCTCTGGAGATCTTCACTGACTCCCCGAGATCCCCGTTGTGCTGATACCACTGCCTGCGGAGACACCACTGGAGTGCCCTCATGTGCCAGCGTGCATGGTTGACCAACAGAATGCAAGAAGCCATCAGACCGAGCAGGCGAAGGACCTTCAGGACTGGAACGACCGCTCCATTGTAAAATAAAGGAATAATTTCCTGAATGTCGCGAATCCTTTGAGGAGGAGGGAATGCACGACAAACAGTAGTGTCCAGTACGGCACCTATGAACAGGTTGCGCTGGGAGGGCACTAGGTGAGACTTGGGTACATTTATCGAAAAACCCAACCTGTGCAACAACTGAGTTGTCTCTTGCAGATGATGGAGCACCTTCTCTGACGACTCCGCTTTGATCAGCCAGTCGTCCAAATAAGTGAACACAGGTATCCCCGACCTCCTGAGATGAGCTGCCACCACCGCCATCACCTTGGTGAAGACTCGAGGCGCAGTAGTAAGACCAAATGGAAGGACCGCAAACTGGTAGTTGCTGCGACCCAACCGTGAAACGGAGATACTTTCTGTGCGACTTCAGGATTGGTATGTGGAAATACGCATCCTGCAAGTCGAGCGACACCATCCAGTCTCCTTCCATCAGCGCTTGAAGAACCTGAACAAGGGTGAGCATCTTGAATTTCTCCTGCTTCAGATAGAGATTCAAGATCCTGAGATCCAGGATTGGACGAAGCCTGCCATCCTTTTTGGGGATCAGGAAATACCCGGAGTAGCATCCCTGACCACTTTCCTGCTCTGGGACCACCTCTATCGCACCCTTTCGTAACAGAGTTAGAACCTCCTCCTGCAAAAGAGACAGATGTTCCTCGGTGCAAAAACCTTGACAAGGAGGGTAAACAGGAGGGAATTCCCGAAAGGGAAGGGCATACCCATTTTCTACAAGATTGAGAACCCAAAGATCTGTTGTAACCGATTCCCAATCCTGTAGAAAATGGGTAAGCCGACCCCCAACCGGACCCACATGATCCTGAATAGCGGATCTAGGGCTGCTTTTCTGCGGCAGGGGGGTTGGAAGAGGTGGAGGAGGAAGAGGGCTGACGTCCACGAGGACGCGCTCTTTGCTTTCCCCTGTACAATCTGTACACTGAATTTTGCTGCTGCTGCTGTTGCTGCTGCTGCTGTTGGCCTTCCTGGAAATTCCAAAAGCAGCGACCAAAGCCCCTGAACCTCCTGTTGGAAGAAGTGCCTCTGATCTGGAGACCCAAAGACTTAGCTGTCGCTCTGCAATCCTTGAATCTCTCAAGAGCCACATCCGCCTTCTTCCCAAAGAGACCAGATCCATCAAAAGGAAGATCCAGCAAAGTCGCCTGAACATCAGCCGAAAAGTCCGATGACTTCAACCAGGCTGACCTCCTAGTGGCGACAGCAGTGCCCATAATACGAGCCACAGAGTCAGCAGTGTCCAGACCACTTTGAATAACCTGGCGAGCTGCCGCCTGAGTATCAGAAATCACTTCCTCAAAATCCTTCCGGTTGGCATCAGGAATTTTTGGAACCAGGATACGCAAAGAGTCCATCAGGGCATGCACATACCTTCCCATTAGACAAGTGGCATTAGTTGACTTCAACACCATACTCGCCGATGAAAAGGTCTTTTTTGCAACCTGGTCTTGTTTCTTTGCTTCCTTTTCACATGGAACCTGAGTAAAGGCACTAAGACTCTTTTTAGAACAGGCAGCCTGAATGACCGGGCTCTCTGGCGAAGGATGAGAAGACAGAAAAGCCGGGTCCTCAGGAGCAGCCCTGTACCTCCTCGCAACACTCTTAGAAACCGCAGGAGCTGACAATGGTTTCTTCCACACCTCCATAGTAGGATCTGTCAAGGCATCATTGAATGGAAGTAAGCGCTCAACCACGGAATTTGGAGAATGCAAGACCTCAGTGAGGATATTGGACTTGAACTCCACTGTAGGCAGAGTCAATTGAAGAAGTTCAGCTGCCTTCCTCATAACTAGATGGTAAGGTTGGATATCCTTAGAAGGAGCACCAGAGCCTGAGGGCAACTCCCACTCTGGAGAGAAATCAAGAGTTCCTGAATGCGCCAACTCCTCAAAACAGCTCTCCTCCAATTCACCTTCCTCAAAATCAGATTGTGAATCCAGGTACCTCTGCTCTTCCAAAAGGCGTTGAGCTTCCCTTCTGGACCTCACCTTTACACGCCTCGCAGCCGGATCCACCTGCGGCTCCGACGTATTCGGGGCTGACGCCGGTATCGAATCCGATGGCACAGAAGAATGCCCTCGAGGACGATCTGGAGCGGGCGATGCTGGAATCGGCGTCGACGACTTCGGCGGAGCTGGAAATTGCCAATGCGGCGTCGGAGCCGGCATGTAAGGCATAAATGGAGCAGGAGGATAGGAGTGAGGAACACCCAGGCTGAACGCTAAAGGACCCATGGGACCCGAAGGTGCACCAGAGGGGTACCACGCCCTTGAGAAGACGCCATACATAGCGTTAAGAAACGCTGAAGGGTCCTGGCCTGGAGCAGGAAAGGGCGGCTGAAAACCATCAGGCCGGTCCTGAGGAGGGATCGGATTCGGCTCTTCAACAGGCGCAGAATCCACAACCTCCCGAGCCTCTTCCTCTTCACGGGCCGGGGACTGCGCCGGAGACGGATTCAGAGCCGGAGAGGGTACCGGAGCCGGAGTGGGAGAGTGCCCATGCGACTCGGAAGGTGAGGCCTCACCTTCAGGCTCAGAGACTTCGAGAGTAACCACCTTCGAACGTACCTTCTTCGGTGACCTCCACCTCGACATCGAGCCCGACTCCTTACCAGACCGACGTCGGGATTCATGTCTCCTCTTCTTGTGTTTCTTCTTCGACTTCGAAACATGATCCGACGCCGACTTCGAAGACAACCTCTCTCGAGAACCAGATCTTGACCTCGCCCTGGACTTCGACCTCGCCCTTCGAGAACGAGACCTCGACGACTTCTCCTTTCCAGCTTTCACCTTAGCAACTAGGAGTTTGGCTTCTCTCTCCCTCAGGGCCTTCGGGTTCATCTTCCGACATGAAGAACAATCCTCCACATCATGGTCGGAACTCAAACACCAGATGCAGTCATCATGGGGGTCGGTAATGGACATCATTTTACCGCACTCCCTGCAGGGCTTGAAGCCGGTCTTCTTGGATGACATCGTTGAAGAGACAGGATACAGAGAAGCAGAAATTTGCAACAAAATGGCAACAAAGTACCAGTTGGCTACAGAGATTCCCGATAACCGTTAGCGTCGACGACGCAGAAAAAAGGGAACTGATGTCATCACGCCGAGGTGGGCCTATTATAGGCGTCGGTGACGTCAGCAGAGTCGCGAGCGGAGCCGTGTCACTGTGACGTCCTATCCACGTCGGCGCGAGGCTATGAAAAGAATTTCCGAATGTTGCTGACGCAAGGGGGATATTCACAAGGTGAGGAATCCACACGGCAGATGTATCTATCAGAATAAGCAAAATAGCAGCAATACATTTGCATCTTTATAAAGTGGCTGTCAGTAGACCGGTATTTAAGATGCAACCATTCACTTCTAAGACCTCTTGCTGGAGTTCCATATTTTGAAGCCTTCTGATGGCATAAGCACAGAGATGCTTGTTTCTTTAATGAGCACTGTACAGAAAGTAATCGTCTTAGAGCTTATTTGAATTACCATTATGACACGAGGTCGCAACACATAATGGTGCTGTTTTATTTCCTTCCAATTCATTGTCACTTCCCATAAAAATTAATTGTTTTAACTATGCGGGCTGAAATGGCAAAGGCATGGGCATGGGACTCTATTCTGAATGCTACGATTAGTTTGAAATATATGTAGAAAATAACTTAAATATACCCTGTGGCTTTTTTCCACTTTCAATTTGCATTGTATATGCAATGCTAGTGATTGATCCATTCTCAATCACCAATGTAAAATGCATAAATTCACCATACTGTTATAGGTTTTCTGCAAAATGTAGAAAAACTTTAAACAAGCAATGGAGTAAGGGAACTGAACGAACAAGCCAACGTCTGTTGCAGCATGCTTCAAAGCCTACTCTGTGTATTTGAGTATTGTGATGACATGAGCCATTGACAGATAAAATTATTTGCAGACAGACCTAAAATCAATGTAGAATCTGTTAGATATCCACAGAGCACAGTGTTCGACAACAACATAAAATTTTTTCAAATTAACGTATTGAATTGTCATTTGATGAATGGCCCAAAACACAATCTCCTCTGGGATAGAAGGCACCGTAAACAGATTTACAATCTTAGAAGATATTGACTGTGGTATCCACTTGGTAAGAGTAATTTGACACAATAAAGCCATCCTTTCAAGTTCAGCAGCATTCTCCTAAATATGCAGAAATAGGAAATATTGGTAATTTGAAACATTATGACGAACAAGAGAAGAAAAACAAATCCAAAACAAGTATTAAGTACCATGTATCAGGTGTGGAGAAGATATTGTGAAACAGGAGATGCCTAAACAAATCAATAAGGGCTTGATTATGAGTTTAGCGGATGGTATACTCTGTCACAAACGTAACGGATATCCCGTCCGCCATATTACATGTTCCATAGGCTATAATTGAATTGTAATATGGAGGACAGGATATACATCACGTTTGTTATGGAGTACTGTAAACCTGTCCTCCAAACTCCTACTCAGGCCCTAAGACTCAATCAACAATAAGATAGAACCAGAGCAAATAACAAAAAATTAATCATTCCTTGAAATAGACCATGTAGAACCAGCAGTTGCCAAAAAAGATTGAAAATAAGGCTGTAGCCTGAGATTTCTTACCCCTAGCAGCAAGAAAGTTAAGAGGATAAAAATGGGCCATAATAAAATTATAAATATATTAGTTCCCCAAAAAAATGAATACAAAGGTCCAATAAAATATCAGAAATTCTTGTCTTTTCTTAATTTCACATCAAAAAGACTTTTATTTTTGATAAATTAATGTCTTTCTGTAGTGCAGAGGTGTCCAGAATTGACTGATACCATTTAGGGTGTGCACCTAATGTATTTCTAGGTACAGGCCAGGAGGTGTGAGCTATTCGACCTAGCCACTTTCTATATTGGCTTGGGGCATATATAATCAGAAATAATTAATTCTATTTGGCTATTCTCGAGACCTGCATTATCTTAGTGTTTTCTACTTATAAATATGGTGACTAGTTTGCAATTGTGCGAGCTGTAGTTTGCAACAAGATGTCGGGGCCATTGAAATGAACAATTACCTCCTGAAAATGATGTACAATTTCTACAGGTTTTAATGCTCCTCTTCCTAGGGAGGTATGTTCACAACATAAGGCCTGATTCAGGCTGTGGCAGATGGGTATTCCTTCAAAAATGTAATGGTATAGCCCGTCCCTCTTATTACACATACAATAGGGTACAAAGAACTTGGAATAAGTCAGATGACATCAAGTTCATATTGGAGCAACTTGTCCACCAAACTCTAAATCAGGTCCTTGTTTTTTTATTACTGAAAAGAATAGGGTGTTTCCCTGGAGGTGCACTCTTCAGACAAGAGGTGTGTTCCAGTCATGACATGGCAAACTTGACACAGCAGCTCAGCATGCCAGTTCAAATGGTAAATGTACTAGAAAGCAGTGGAGTTACACATTATGCAGACAAATGTTGCAGTTGGGTTCTGATTCGGGCCACAAATGAGAGTTTAATGCTGATAAGTAATTAGTTGTTGAAAACAATTAGATGAACAGGGACTGTAATTCTTTGCACCAATCAGATGTAAGAAATTGCATCTCTTTGCCTGAAGGGTGCTCTCAGGAAATGTTACAAAAGTGAACTTAATAAAGGTGTCCTCTACCCACACTCCCCCAACCATCAAACAGAACCGACCGCTCCACCAGCGCAGGTACACACCAAGGCTAAACCATTATTTCTGGTTGATTGTAGAAGCAGTCTTCATTACAGGAAAGAACGTTCTGAGAATCAGACCTAGATATGGTTCTATTTCCTGTCCTGTAAGAGAAAATAGGATAAACAATATTAATTAAGCTAAAGACTAATACCAACTTAAGATGATGAGTGTGCTGCAAAGTTGGTGTTGGTCATGAAACATATTGTAAAAAAATATTGATGCATGGCTTTGTATATTATCCACCAAGCAGAACATGAAACGTAATGCAATAAGCGGAAAAGAAAGTTTCACATTGTCTTTTCCCAGGATTCACTCACACCTTTTTATGACGGTGATGAAGGAGTTATGCAGAGTTGCTGCATTTACAGAAATTGTAAATCCTTGTACAAATAAAGGCTTAATAGTTAAGTAGCTGGTTGGTGTAGAGCTGTTTCAGTTTTTAACAGTTTTTTCTCAAGAGACATAATGAAAAAAAACCTGTGAGGGACATCTGGTGCTGGTATGTGGTGCTAAAATGTGAATCTACAATGTGAAATTACTAAATTTCAACAAATCTAAAACAATATGTATAATTTGAACATTATAACCAAAATAGCAGCAATACATTTGCATCTTTCTAAAGTGGCTGTCAGTGGACCGGTATTTAAGATGCAACCATTCACTTCTAAGACCTCTTGCTGGAGTTCCATATTTTGAAGCCTTCTGATGGCAAAAGCACGGAGATGCTTGTTTCTTTAATGAGCACTGTACAGAAAGTAATCGTCTTAGAGCTTATTTGAATTACCATTATGACATGAGGTCGCAACACATAATGGTGCTGTTTTATTTCCTTCCAATTAATTGTCACTTCCCATTAAAATTAATTGTTTTAACTATGCGGGCTGAATTGGCAAAGGTATGGGCATGGGACTCTATTCTGAATGCTACGATTAGTTTGAAATGTATGTAGAAAATAACTTGAATATACCCTGTGGCTTCTTTCCACTTTCAATTTGCATTGTATATGCAATGCTAGTGATTGATCCATTCTCAATCACCAATGTAAAGTGCATAAATTCACCATACTGTTATAGGTTTTCTACAAAATGTAGAAAAACTTTAAACAAGCAATTGAGTAAGGGAACTGAACGAACAAGCCAAAGTCTGTTGCAGCATGCTTCAAAGCCTACTCTGTGTATTTGAGAATTGTGATGTCATGAGCCATAGACAGATAAAACTATTTGCAGACAGACCTAAAATCAACGTAGAATCTGTTGGATCTCCACAGAGCACAGTGTTCGACAACAACATAGCATTTTTTCAAATTACCGTATTGAATTGTCATTTGATGAATGGCCCAAAACACAATCTCCTCTGGGATAGAAGGCATCGTAAACAGATTTACAATCTTAGAAGATATTGACTGTGGTATCCACTTGGTAAGAGTAATTTGACACATTAAAGCCATCCTTTCAAGTTCAGCAGCATTCTCCTAAATATGCAGAAATAGGAAATATTGGTAATTTGAAACATTATGACGAACAAGAGAAGAAAAACAAATCCAAAACAAGTATTAAGTGCCATGTATCAGGTGTGGAGGAGATATTGTGAAACAGGAGATGCCTAAACAAATCAATAAGGGCTTGATTATGAGTTTGGCGGATGGTATACTCTGTCACAAACGTAACGGATATCCCATCCGCCATATTACATGTTCCATAGGCTATAATGGAATTGTAATACGGAGGACAGGATATACATCACGTTTGTTATGGAGTACTGTAAACCTGTCCTCCAAACTCCTTCTCAGGCCCTAAGACTCAATCAACAATAAGATAGAACCAGAGCAAATAACAAAAAATTAATCATTCCTTGAAATAGACCATGTAGAACCAGCAGTTGCCAAAAAAGATTGAAAATAAGGCTGTAGCCTGAGATTTCTTGACCCCTAGCAGCAAGAAAGTTAAGAGGATAAAAATGGGCCATAATAAAATTATAAATATATTAGTTCCCCCAAAAAATGAATACAAAGGTCCAATAAAATATCAGAAATTCTTGTCTTTTCTTAATTTCACATCAAAAAGACTTTTATTTTTGATAAATTAATGTCTTTCTGTAGTGCAGAGGTGTCCAGAATTGACTGATACCATTTAGGGTGTGCACCTAATGTATTTCTAGGTACAGGCCAGGAGGTGTGAGCTATTCGACCTAGCCACTTTCTGTATTGGCTTGGGGCATATATAATCAGAAATAATTAATTCTATTTGGCTATTCTCTAGACCTGCATTATCTTAGTGTTTTCTACTTATAAATATGGTGACTAGTTTGCAATTGTGCGAGCTGTAGTTTGCAACAAGATGTCGGTGCCATTGAAATGAACAATTACCTCTTGAAAATGATGTACAATTTCTACAGGTTTTAACCCCTTCGAGGCTGATGACGAGCTGGGCTCGTCATGGTGTAGCCTCCTCGCACACTGATGACGAGCCCAGCTCGTCATGTAAAGTGCGTTTTTTAAAAAGTCAGCATACCAGCAGAATAAGAGCAGCGCACATGTGGTTAATGCTCCTCTTCCTAGGGAGGTATGTTCACAACATAAGGCCTGATTCAGGCTGTGGCAGATGGGTATTCCTTAAAAATGTAATGGTATAGCCCGTCCCTCTTATTACACATACAATAGGATACAAAGAACTTGGAATAAGTCAGATGACATCAAGTTCGTATTGGAGCAACTTGTCCACCAAACTCTAAATTAGGTCCTTGTTTTTTTATTACTGAAAAGAATAGGGTGTTTCCCTGGAGGTGCACTCTTCAGACAAGAGATGTGTTCCAGTCATGACATGGCAAACTTGACACAGCAGCTCAGCATGCCAGTTCAAATGGTAAATGTACTAGAAAGCAGTGGAGTTACACATTATGCAGACAAATGTTGCAGTTGGGTTCTGATTTGGGCCACAAATGAGAGTTTAATGCTGATAAGTAATTAGTTGTTGAAAACAATTAGATGAACAGGGACTGTAATTCTTTGCACCAATCAGATGTAAGAAATTGCATCTCTTTGCCTGAAGGGTGCTCTCAGGAAATGTTACAAAAGTGAACTTAATAAAGGTGTCCTCTACCCACACTCCCCCAACCATCAAACAGAACCTGACCGCTCCACCAGCGCAGGTACACACCAAGGCTAAACCATTATTTCTGGTTGATTGTAGAAGCAGTCTTCATTACAGTAAAGAACGTTCTGAGAATCAGACCTAGATATGGTTCTATTTCCTGTCCTGTAAGAGAAAATAGGATAAACAATAATAATTAAGCTAAAGACTAATACCAACTTAAGATGATGAGTGTGCTGCAAAGTTGGTGTTGGTCATGAAACATATTGTAAAAAAATATTGATGCATGGCTTTGTATATTATCCACCAAGCAGAACATGAAACGTAATGCAATAAGCGGAAAAGAAATTTTCACATTGTCTTTTCCCAGGATTCACTCACACCTTTTTATGACGGTGATGAAGGAGTTATGCAGAGTTGCTGCATTTACAGAAATTGTAAATCCTTGTACAAATAAAGGCTTAATAGTTAATTAGCTGGTTGGTGTAGAGCTGTTTCAGTTTTTAACAGTTTTTTCACAAGAGACATAATGAAAAAAAACCTGTGAGGGACATCTGGTGCTGGTATGTGGTGCTAAAATGTGAATCTACAATGTGAAATTACTACATTTCAACAAATCTAAAACAATATGTATAATTTGAACATTATAACCAAAATAGCAGCAATACATTTGCATCTTTCTAAAGTGGCTGTCAGTGGACCGGTATTTAAGATGCAACCATTCACTTCTAAGACCTCTTGCTGGAGTTCCATATTTTGAAGCCTTCTGATGGCATAAGCACGGAGATGCTTGTTTCTTTAATGAGCACTGTACAGAAAGTAATCGTCTTAGAGCTTATTTGAATTACCATTATGACATGAGGTCGCAACACATAATGGTGCTGTTTTATTTCCTTCCAATTAATTGTCACTTCCCATTAAAATTAATTGTTTTAACTATGCGGGCTGAATTGGCAAAGGTATGGGCATGGGACTCTATTCTGAATGCTACGATTAGTTTGAAATATATGTAGAAAATAACTTGAATATACCCTGTGGCTTCTTTCCACTTTCAATTTGCATTGTATATGCAATGCTAGTGATTGATCCATTCTCAATCACCAATGTAAAGTGCATAAATTCACCATACTGTTATAGGTTTTCTACAAAATGTAGAAAAACTTTAAACAAGCAATTGAGTAAGGGAACTGAACGAACAAGCCAAAGTCTGTTGCAGCATGCTTCAAAGCCTACTCTGTGTATTTGAGAATTGTGATGTCATGAGCCATAGACAGATAAAACTATTTGCAGACAGACCTAAAATCAACGTAGAATCTGTTGGGTCTCCACAGAGCACAGTGTTCGACAACAACATAGCATTTTTTCAAATTACCGTATTGAATTGTCATTTGATGAATGGCCCAAAACACAATCTCCTCTGGGATAGAAGGCATCGTAAACAGATTTACAATCTTAGAAGATATTGACTGTGGTATCCACTTGGTAAGAGTAATTTGACACATTAAAGCCATCCTTTCAAGTTCAGCAGCATTCTCCTAAATATGCAGAAATAGGAAATATTGGTAATTTGAAACATTATGACGAACAAGAGAAGAAAAACAAATCCAAAACAAGTATTAAGTGCCATGTATCAGGTGTGGAGGAGATATTGTGAAACAGGAGATGCCTAAACAAATCAATAAGGGCTTGATTATGAGTTTGGCGGATGGTATACTCTGTCACAAACGTAACGGATATCCCATCCGCCATATTACATGTTCCATAGGCTATAATGGAATTGTAATACGGAGGACAGGATATACATCACGTTTGTTATGGAGTACTGTAAACCTGTCCTCCAAACTCCTTCTCAGGCCCTAAGACTCAATCAACAATAAGATAGAACCAGAGCAAATAACAAAAAATTAATCATTCCTTGAAATAGACCATGTAGAACCAGCAGTTGCCAAAAAAGATTGAAAATAAGGCTGTAGCCTGAGATTTCTTGACCCCTAGCAGCAAGAAAGTTAAGAGGATAAAAATGGGCCATAATAAAATTATAAATATATTAGTTCCCCCAAAAAATGAATACAAAGGTCCAATAAAATATCAGAAATTCTTGTCTTTTCTTAATTTCACATCAAAAAGACTTTTATTTTTGATAAATTAATGTCTTTCTGTAGTGCAGAGGTGTCCAGAATTGACTGATACCATTTAGGGTGTGCACCTAATGTATTTCTAGGTACAGGCCAGGAGGTGTGAGCTATTCGACCTAGCCACTTTCTGTATTGGCTTGGGGCATATATAATCAGAAATAATTAATTCTATTTGGCTATTCTCTAGACCTGCATTATCTTAGTGTTTTCTACTTATAAATATGGTGACTAGTTTGCAATTGTGCGAGCTGTAGTTTGCAACAAGATGTCGGTGCCATTGAAATGAACAATTACCTCTTGAAAATGATGTACAATTTCTACAGGTTTTAACCCCTTCGAGGCTGATGACGAGCTGGGCTCGTCATGGTGTAGCCTCCTCGCACACTGATGACGAGCCCAGCTCGTCATGTAAAGTGCGTTTTTTAAAAAGTCAGCATACCAGCAGAATAAGAGCAGCGCACATGTGGTTAATGCTCCTCTTCCTAGGGAGGTATGTTCACAACATAAGGCCTGATTCAGGCTGTGGCAGATGGGTATTCCTTAAAAATGTAATGGTATAGCCCGTCCCTCTTATTACACATACAATAGGATACAAAGAACTTGGAATAAGTCAGATGACATCAAGTTCGTATTGGAGCAACTTGTCCACCAAACTCTAAATTAGGTCCTTGTTTTTTTATTACTGAAAAGAATAGGGTGTTTCCCTGGAGGTGCACTCTTCAGACAAGAGATGTGTTCCAGTCATGACATGGCAAACTTGACACAGCAGCTCAGCATGCCAGTTCAAATGGTAAATGTACTAGAAAGCAGTGGAGTTACACATTATGCAGACAAATGTTGCAGTTGGGTTCTGATTTGGGCCACAAATGAGAGTTTAATGCTGATAAGTAATTAGTTGTTGAAAACAATTAGATGAACAGGGACTGTAATTCTTTGCACCAATCAGATGTAAGAAATTGCATCTCTTTGCCTGAAGGGTGCTCTCAGGAAATGTTACAAAAGTGAACTTAATAAAGGTGTCCTCTACCCACACTCCCCCAACCATCAAACAGAACCTGACCGCTCCACCAGCGCAGGTACACACCAAGGCTAAACCATTATTTCTGGTTGATTGTAGAAGCAGTCTTCATTACAGTAAAGAACGTTCTGAGAATCAGACCTAGATATGGTTCTATTTCCTGTCCTGTAAGAGAAAATAGGATAAACAATAATAATTAAGCTAAAGACTAATACCAACTTAAGATGATGAGTGTGCTGCAAAGTTGGTGTTGGTCATGAAACATATTGTAAAAAAATATTGATGCATGGCTTTGTATATTATCCACCAAGCAGAACATGAAACGTAATGCAATAAGCGGAAAAGAAATTTTCACATTGTCTTTTCCCAGGATTCACTCACACCTTTTTATGACGGTGATGAAGGAGTTATGCAGAGTTGCTGCATTTACAGAAATTGTAAATCCTTGTACAAATAAAGGCTTAATAGTTAATTAGCTGGTTGGTGTAGAGCTGTTTCAGTTTTTAACAGTTTTTTCACAAGAGACATAATGAAAAAAAACCTGTGAGGGACATCTGGTGCTGGTATGTGGTGCTAAAATGTGAATCTACAATGTGAAATTACTAAATTTCAACAAATCTAAAACAATATGTATAATTTGAACATTATAACCAAAATAGCAGCAATACATTTGCATCTTTCTAAAGTGGCTGTCAGTGGACCGGTATTTAAGATGCAACCATTCACTTCTAAGACCTCTTGCTGGAGTTCCATATTTTGAAGCCTTCTGATGGCATAAGCACGGAGATGCTTGTTTCTTTAATGAGCACTGTACAGAAAGTAATCGTCTTAGAGCTTATTTGAATTACCATTATGACATGAGGTCGCAACACATAATGGTGCTGTTTTATTTCCTTCCAATTAATTGTCACTTCCCATTAAAATTAATTGTTTTAACTATGCGGGCTGAATTGGCAAAGGTATGGGCATGGGACTCTATTCTGAATGCTACGATTAGTTTGAAATATATGTAGAAAATAACTTGAATATACCCTGTGGCTTCTTTCCACTTTCAATTTGCATTGTATATGCAATGCTAGTGATTGATCCATTCTCAATCACCAATGTAAAGTGCATAAATTCACCATACTGTTATAGGTTTTCTACAAAATGTAGAAAAACTTTAAACAAGCAATTGAGTAAGGGAACTGAACGAACAAGCCAAAGTCTGTTGCAGCATGCTTCAAAGCCTACTCTGTGTATTTGAGAATTGTGATGTCATGAGCCATAGACAGATAAAACTATTTGCAGACAGACCTAAAATCAACGTAGAATCTGTTGGGTCTCCACAGAGCACAGTGTTCGACAACAACATAGCATTTTTTCAAATTACCGTATTGAATTGTCATTTGATGAATGGCCCAAAACACAATCTCCTCTGGGATAGAAGGCATCGTAAACAGATTTACAATCTTAGAAGATATTGACTGTGGTATCCACTTGGTAAGAGTAATTTGACACATTAAAGCCATCCTTTCAAGTTCAGCAGCATTCTCCTAAATATGCAGAAATAGGAAATATTGGTAATTTGAAACATTATGACGAACAAGAGAAGAAAAACAAATCCAAAACAAGTATTAAGTGCCATGTATCAGGTGTGGAGGAGATATTGTGAAACAGGAGATGCCTAAACAAATCAATAAGGGCTTGATTATGAGTTTGGCGGATGGTATACTCTGTCACAAACGTAACGGATATCCCATCCGCCATATTACATGTTCCATAGGCTATAATGGAATTGTAATACGGAGGACAGGATATACATCACGTTTGTTATGGAGTACTGTAAACCTGTCCTCCAAACTCCTTCTCAGGCCCTAAGACTCAATCAACAATAAGATAGAACCAGAGCAAATAACAAAAAATTAATCATTCCTTGAAATAGACCATGTAGAACCAGCAGTTGCCAAAAAAGATTGAAAATAAGGCTGTAGCCTGAGATTTCTTGACCCCTAGCAGCAAGAAAGTTAAGAGGATAAAAATGGGCCATAATAAAATTATAAATATATTAGTTCCCCCAAAAAATGAATACAAAGGTCCAATAAAATATCAGAAATTCTTGTCTTTTCTTAATTTCACATCAAAAAGACTTTTATTTTTGATAAATTAATGTCTTTCTGTAGTGCAGAGGTGTCCAGAATTGACTGATACCATTTAGGGTGTGCACCTAATGTATTTCTAGGTACAGGCCAGGAGGTGTGAGCTATTCGACCTAGCCACTTTCTGTATTGGCTTGGGGCATATATAATCAGAAATAATTAATTCTATTTGGCTATTCTCTAGACCTGCATTATCTTAGTGTTTTCTACTTATAAATATGGTGACTAGTTTGCAATTGTGCGAGCTGTAGTTTGCAACAAGATGTCGGTGCCATTGAAATGAACAATTACCTCTTGAAAATGATGTACAATTTCTACAGGTTTTAACCCCTTCGAGGCTGATGACGAGCTGGGCTCGTCATGGTGTAGCCTCCTCGCACACTGATGACGAGCCCAGCTCGTCATGTAAAGTGCGTTTTTTAAAAAGTCAGCATACCAGCAGAATAAGAGCAGTGCATATGTGGTTAATGCTCCTCTTCCTAGGGAGGTATGTTCACAACATAAGGCCTGATTCAGGCTGTGGCAGATGGGTATTCCTTAAAAAATGTAATGGTATAGCCCGTCCCTCTTATTACACATACAATAGGATACAAAGAACTTGGAATAAGTCAGATGACATCAAGTTCGTATTGGAGCAACTTGTCCACCAAACTCTAAATTAGGTCCTTGTTTTTTTATTACTGAAAAGAATAGGGTGTTTCCCTGGAGGTGCACTCTTCAGACAAGAGATGTGTTCCAGTCATGACATGGCAAACTTGACACAGCAGCTCAGCATGCCAGTTCAAATGGTAAATGTACTAGAAAGCAGTGGAGTTACACATTATGCAGACAAATGTTGCAGTTGGGTTCTGATTTGGGCCACAAATGAGAGTTTAATGCTGATAAGTAATTAGTTGTTGAAAACAATTAGATGAACAGGGACTGTAATTCTTTGCACCAATCAGATGTAAGAAATTGCATCTCTTTGCCTGAAGGGTGCTCTCAGGAAATGTTACAAAAGTGAACTTAATAAAGGTGTCCTCTACCCACACTCCCCCAACCATCAAACAGAACCTGACCGCTCCACCAGCGCAGGTACACACCAAGGCTAAACCATTATTTCTGGTTGATTGTAGAAGCAGTCTTCATTACAGTAAAGAACGTTCTGAGAATCAGACCTAGATATGGTTCTATTTCCTGTCCTGTAAGAGAAAATAGGATAAACAATAATAATTAAGCTAAAGACTAATACCAACTTAAGATGATGAGTGTGCTGCAAAGTTGGTGTTGGTCATGAAACATATTGTAAAAAAATATTGATGCATGGCTTTGTATATTATCCACCAAGCAGAACATGAAACGTAATGCAATAAGCGGAAAAGAAATTTTCACATTGTCTTTTCCCAGGATTCACTCACACCTTTTTATGACGGTGATGAAGGAGTTATGCAGAGTTGCTGCATTTACAGAAATTGTAAATCCTTGTACAAATAAAGGCTTAATAGTTAATTAGCTGGTTGGTGTAGAGCTGTTTCAGTTTTTAACAGTTTTTTCACAAGAGACATAATGAAAAAAAACCTGTGAGGGACATCTGGTGCTGGTATGTGGTGCTAAAATGTGAATCTACAATGTGAAATTACTAAATTTCAACAAATCTAAAACAATATGTATAATTTGAACATTATAACCAAAATAGCAGCAATACATTTGCATCTTTCTAAAGTGGCTGTCAGTGGACCGGTATTTAAGATGCAACCATTCACTTCTAAGACCTCTTGCTGGAGTTCCATATTTTGAAGCCTTCTGATGGCATAAGCACGGAGATGCTTGTTTCTTTAATGAGCACTGTACAGAAAGTAATCGTCTTAGAGCTTATTTGAATTACCATTATGACATGAGGTCGCAACACATAATGGTGCTGTTTTATTTCCTTCCAATTAATTGTCACTTCCCATTAAAATTAATTGTTTTAACTATGCGGGCTGAATTGGCAAAGGTATGGGCATGGGACTCTATTCTGAATGCTACGATTAGTTTGAAATATATGTAGAAAATAACTTGAATATACCCTGTGGCTTCTTTCCACTTTCAATTTGCATTGTATATGCAATGCTAGTGATTGATCCATTCTCAATCACCAATGTAAAGTGCATAAATTCACCATACTGTTATAGGTTTTCTACAAAATGTAGAAAAACTTTAAACAAGCAATTGAGTAAGGGAACTGAACGAACAAGCCAAAGTCTGTTGCAGCATGCTTCAAAGCCTACTCTGTGTATTTGAGAATTGTGATGTCATGAGCCATAGACAGATAAAACTATTTGCAGACAGACCTAAAATCAACGTAGAATCTGTTGGGTCTCCACAGAGCACAGTGTTCGACAACAACCTAGCATTTTTTCAAATTACCGTATTGAATTGTCATTTGATGAATGGCCCAAAACACAATCTCCTCTGGGATAGAAGGCATCGTAAACAGATTTACAATCTTAGAAGATATTGACTGTGGTATCCACTTGGTAAGAGTAATTTGACACATTAAAGCCATCCTTTCAAGTTCAGCAGCATTCTCCTAAATATGCAGAAATAGGAAATATTGGTAATTTGAAACATTATGACGAACAAGAGAAGAAAAACAAATCCAAAACAAGTATTAAGTGCCATGTATCAGGTGTGGAGGAGATATTGTGAAACAGGAGATGCCTAAACAAATCAATAAGGGCTTGATTATGAGTTTGGCGGATGGTATACTCTGTCACAAACGTAACGGATATCCCATCCGCCATATTACATGTTCCATAGGCTATAATGGAATTGTAATACGGAGGACAGGATATACATCACGTTTGTTATGGAGTACTGTAAACCTGTCCTCCAAACTCCTTCTCAGGCCCTAAGACTCAATCAACAATAAGATAGAACCAGAGCAAATAACAAAAAATTAATCATTCCTTGAAATAGACCATGTAGAACCAGCAGTTGCCAAAAAAGATTGAAAATAAGGCTGTAGCCTGAGATTTCTTGACCCCTAGCAGCAAGAAAGTTAAGAGGATAAAAATGGGCCATAATAAAATTATAAATATATTAGTTCCCCCAAAAAATGAATACAAAGGTCCAATAAAATATCAGAAATTCTTGTCTTTTCTTAATTTCACATCAAAAAGACTTTTATTTTTGATAAATTAATGTCTTTCTGTAGTGCAGAGGTGTCCAGAATTGACTGATACCATTTAGGGTGTGCACCTAATGTATTTCTAGGTACAGGCCAGGAGGTGTGAGCTATTCGACCTAGCCACTTTCTGTATTGGCTTGGGGCATATATAATCAGAAATAATTAATTCTATTTGGCTATTCTCTAGACCTGCATTATCTTAGTGTTTTCTACTTATAAATATGGTGACTAGTTTGCAATTGTGCGAGCTGTAGTTTGCAACAAGATGTCGGTGCCATTGAAATGAACAATTACCTCTTGAAAATGATGTACAATTTCTACAGGTTTTAACCCCTTCGAGGCTGATGACGAGCTGGGCTCGTCATGGTGTAGCCTCCTCGCACACTGATGACGAGCCCAGCTCGTCATGTAAAGTGCGTTTTTTAAAAAGTCAGCATACCAGCAGAATAAGAGCAGCGCACATGTGGTTAATGCTCCTCTTCCTAGGGAGGTATGTTCACAACATAAGGCCTGATTCAGGCTGTGGCAGATGGGTATTCCTTAAAAAATGTAATGGTATAGCCCGTCCCTCTTATTACACATACAATAGGATACAAAGAACTTGGAATAAGTCAGATGACATCAAGTTCGTATTGGAGCAACTTGTCCACCAAACTCTAAATTAGGTCCTTGTTTTTTTATTACTGAAAAGAATAGGGTGTTTCCCTGGAGGTGCACTCTTCAGACAAGAGATGTGTTCCAGTCATGACATGGCAAACTTGACACAGCAGCTCAGCATGCCAGTTCAAATGGTAAATGTACTAGAAAGCAGTGGAGTTACACATTATGCAGACAAATGTTGCAGTTGGGTTCTGATTTGGGCCACAAATGAGAGTTTAATGCTGATAAGTAATTAGTTGTTGAAAACAATTAGATGAACAGGGACTGTAATTCTTTGCACCAATCAGATGTAAGAAATTGCATCTCTTTGCCTGAAGGGTGCTCTCAGGAAATGTTACAAAAGTGAACTTAATAAAGGTGTCCTCTACCCACACTCCCCCAACCATCAAACAGAACCTGACCGCTCCACCAGCGCAGGTACACACCAAGGCTAAACCATTATTTCTGGTTGATTGTAGAAGCAGTCTTCATTACAGTAAAGAACGTTCTGAGAATCAGACCTAGATATGGTTCTATTTCCTGTCCTGTAAGAGAAAATAGGATAAACAATATTAATTAAGCTAAAGACTAATACCAACTTAAGATGATGAGTGTGCTGCAAAGTTGGTGTTGGTCATGAAACATATTGTAAAAAAATATTGATGCATGGCTTTGTATATTATCCACCAAGCAGAACATGAAACGTAATGCAATAAGCGGAAAATAAATTTTCACATTGTCTTTTCCCAGGATTCACTCACACCTTTTTATGACGGTGATGAAGGAGTTATGCAGAGTTGCTGCATTTACAGAAATTGTAAATCCTTGTACAAATAAAGGCTTAATAGTTAATTAGCTGGTTGGTGTAGAGCTGTTTCAGTTTTTAACAGTTTTTTCACAAGAGACATAATGAAAAAAAACCTGTGAGGGACATCTGGTGCTGGTATGTGGTGCTAAAATGTGAATCTACAATGTGAAATTACTAAATTTCAACAAATCTAAAACAATATGTATAATATGAACATTATAACCAAAATAGCAGCAATACATTTGCATCTTTCTAAAGTGGCTGTCAGTGGACCGTTATTTAAGATGCAACCATTCACTTCTAAGACCTCTTGCTGGAGTTCCATATTTTGAAGCCTTCTGATGGCATAAGCACGGAGATGCTTGTTTCTTTAATGAGCACTGTACAGAAAGTAATCGTCTTAGAGCTTATTTGAATTACCATATTGACATGAGGTCGCAACACATAATGGTGCTGTTTTATTTCCTTCCAATTAATTGTCACTTCCCATTAAAATTAATTGTTTTAACTATGCGGGCTGAATTGGCAAAGGTATGGGCATGGGACTCTATTCTGAATGCTACGATTAGTTTGAAATATATGTAGAAAATAACTTGAATATACCCTGTGGCTTCTTTCCACTTTCAATTTGCATTGTATATGCAATGCTAGTGATTGATCCATTCTCAATCACCAATGTAAAGTGCATAAATTCACCATACTGTTATGGGTTTTCTACAAAATGTAGAAAAACTTTAAACAAGCAATTGAGTAAGGGAACTGAACGAACAAGCCAACGTCTGTTGCAGCATGCTTCAAAGCCTACTCTGTGTATTTGAGAATTGTGATGTCATGATCCATAGACAGATAAAACTATTTGCAGACAGACCTAAAATCAACGTAGAATCTGTTGGATCTCCACAGAGCACAGTGTTCGACAACAACATAGCATTTTTTTCAAATTACTGTATTGAATTGTCATTTGATGAATGGCCCGAAACACAATCTCCTCTGGGATAGAAGGCATCGTAAACAGATTTACAATCTTAGAAGATATTGACAGTGGTATCCACTTGGTAAGAGTAATTTGACACATTAAAGCCATCCTTTCAAGTTCAGCAGCATTCTCCTAAATATGCAGAAATAGGAAATATTGGTAATTTGAAACATTATGACGAACAAGAGAAGAAAAACAAATCCAAAACAAGTATTAAGTGCCATGTATCAGGTGTGGAGGAGATATTGTGAAACAGGAGATGCCTAAACAAATCAATAATGGGCTTGATTATGAGTTTGGCGGATGGTATACTCTGTCACAAACGTAACGGATATCCCATCCGCCATATTACATGTTCCATAGGGTATAATGGAATTGTAATACGGCGGACAGGATATACATCACGTATGTTATGGAGTACTGTAAACCTGTCCTCCAAACTCCTTCTCAGGCCCTAAGACTCAATCAACAATAAGATAGAACCAGAGCAAATAACAAAAAATTAATCATTCCTTGAAATAGACCATGTAGATCCAGCAGTTGCCAAAAAAGATTGAAAATAAGGCTGCAGCCTGAGATTTCTATACCCCTAGCAGCAAGAAAGTTAAGAGGATAAAAATGGGTCATAATAAAATTATAAATATATTAGTTCCCCCAGTAAATGAATACAAAAGTCCATTAAAATATCAGAAATTCTTGTCTTTTCTTAATTTCACATCAAAAAGACTTTTATTTTTTATAAATGAATGCCTTTCTGTACTGCAGAGGTGTCCAGAATTTACTGATACCATTTAGGGTGTGCACCTAATGTATTTCTAGGTACAGGCCAGGAGGTGCGAGCTATTCAACCTAGCCACTTTCTGCATTGGCATGGGGCATATAGAATCAGAAATAATTAATTCTATTTGGCTATTCTCTAGACCTGCATTATCTTAGTGTTTTCTACTTATAAATATGGTGACTAGTTTGCAATTGTGCGAGCTGTAGTTTGCAACAAGATGTTGGTGCAATTGAAATGTACAATTACCTCTTGAAAATGATGTACAATTTCTACAGGTTTTAATGCTCCTCTTCCTAGAGAGGTATGTACACAACATAAGGCCTGATTCAGGCTGTGGCAGATGGGTATTCTGTCAAAAGTGTAATGGTATAGCCCGTCCCTCTTATTACACATACAATAGGATACAAAGAAGTTGGAATAAGTCAGATGACATCAAGTTCGTATTGGAGCAACTTGTCCACCAAACTCTAAATCAGGCCCTTGTTTTTTTATTACTGAAAAGAATAGGGTGTTTCCCTGGAGGTGCACTCTTCAGACAAGAGGTGTGTTCCAGTCATGACATGGCAAACTTGACACAGCAGCTCAGCATGCCAGTTCAAATGGTAAATGTACTAGAAAGCAGTGGAGTTACACATTATGCAGACAAATGTTGCAGTTGGGGTCTGATTTGGGCCACAAATGAGAGTTTAATGCTGATAAGTAATTAGTTGTTGAAAACAATTAGATGAACAGGGACTGTAATTCTTTGCACCAATCAGATGTAAGAAATTGCATCTCTTTGCCTGAAGGGTGCTCTCAGGAAATGTTACAAAAGTGAACTTAATAAAGGTGTCCTCTACCCACACTCCCCCAAACATCAAACAGAACCCGACCGCTCCACCAGCGCAGGTACACACCAAGGCTAAACCATTATTTCTGGTTGATTGTAGAAGCAGTCTTCATTACAGGAAAGAACGTTCTGAGAATCAGACCTAGATATGGTTCTATTTCCTGTCCTGTAAGAGAAAATAGGATAAACAATATTAATTAAGCTAAAGACTAATACCAACTTAAGATGATGAGTGTGCTGCAAAGTTGGTGTTGGTCATGAAACATATTGTAAAAAAATATTGATGCATGGCTTTGTATATTATCCACCAAGCAGAACATGAAACGTAATGCAATAAGCGGAAAAGAAAGTTTCACATTGTCTTTTCCCAGGATTCACTCACACCTTTTTATGACGGTGATGAAGGAGTTATGCAGAGTTGCTGCATTTACAGAAATTGTAAATCCTTGTACAAATAAAGGCTTAATAGTTAAGTAGCTGGTTGGTGTAGAGCTGTTTCAGTTTTTAACAGTTTTTTCTCAAGAGACATAATGAAAAAAAACCTGTGAGGGACATCTGGTGCTGGTATGTGGTGCTAAAATGTGAATCTACAATGTGAAATTACTAAATTTCAACAAATCTAAAACAATATGTATAATTTGAACATTATAACCAAAATAGCAGCAATACATTTGCATCTTTCTAAAGTGGCTGTCAGTGGACCGGTATTTAAGATGCAACCATTCACTTCTAAGACCTCTTGCTTGAGTTCCATATTTTGAAGCCTTCTGATGGCATAAGCACGGAGATGCTTGTTTCTTTAATGAGCACTGTACAGAAAGTAATCGTCTTAGAGCTTATTTGAATTACCATTATGACATGAGGTCGCAACACATAATGGTGCTGTTTTATTTCCTTCCAATTAATTGTCACTTCCCATTAAAATTAATTGTTTTAATTATGCGGGCTGAAATGGCAAAGGTATGGGCATGGGACTCTATTCTGAATGCTACGATTAGTTTGAAATATATGTAGAAAATAACTTGAATATACCCTGTGGCTTCTTTCCACTTTCAATTTGCA
The DNA here is from genome assembly GCF_964263255.1 of Lissotriton vulgaris. Taxonomy (NCBI): domain Eukaryota; kingdom Metazoa; phylum Chordata; class Amphibia; order Caudata; family Salamandridae; genus Lissotriton; species Lissotriton vulgaris. Next base: position 1,217,346,419 of record NC_141694.1, read on the forward strand.
TTGTATATGCAATGCTAGTGATTGATCCATTCTCAATCACCAATGTAAAGTGCATAAATTCACCATACTGTTATAGGTTTTCTACAAAATGTAGAAAAACTTTAAACAAGCAATTGAGTAAGGGAACTGAACGAACAAGCCAACGTCTGTTGCAGCATGCTTCAAAGCCTACTCTGTGTATTTGAGAATTGTGATGTCATGAGCCATAGACAGATAAAACTATTTGCAGACAGACCTAAAATCAACGTAGAATCTGTTAGATCTCCACAGAGCACAGTGTTCGACAACAACATAGCATTTTTTCAAATTACCGTATTGAATTGTCATTTGATGAATGGCCCAAAACACAATCTCCTCTGGGATAGAAGGCATCGTAAACAGATTTACAATCTTAGAAGATATTGACTGTGGTATCCACTTGGTAAGAGTAATTTGACACAATAAAGCCATCCTTTCAAGTTCAGCAGCATTCTCCTAAATATGCAGAAATAGGAAATATTGGTAATTTGAAACATTATGACGAACAAGAGAAGAAAAACAAATCCAAAACAAGTATTAAGTGCCATGTATCAGGTGTGGAGGAGATATTGTGAAACAGGAGATGCCTAAACAAATCAATAAGGGCTTGATTATGAGTTTGGCGGATGGTATACTCTGTCACAAACGTAACGGATATCCCATCCGCCATATTACATGTTCCATAGGCTATAATGGAATTGTAATACGGAGGACAGGATATACATCACGTTTGTTATGGAGTACTGTAAACCTGTCCTCCAAACTCCTTCTCAGGCCCTAAGACTCAATCAACAATAAGATAGAACCAGAGCAAATAACAAAACATTAATCATTCCTTGAAATAGACCATGTAGAACCAGCAGTTGCCAAAAAAGATTGAAAATAAGGCTGCAGCCTGAGATTTCTATACCCCTAGCAGCAAGAAAGTTAAGAGGATAAAAATGGGTCATAATAAAATTATAAATATATTAGTTCCCCCAATAAATGAATACAAAAGTCCATTAAAATATCAGGAATTCTTGTCTTTTCTTAATTTCACATCAAAAAGACTTTTATTTTTTATAAATGAATGCCTTTCTGTACTGCAGAGGTGTCCAGAATTTACTGATACCATTTAGGGTGTGCACCTAATGTATTTCTAGGTACAGGCCAGGAGGTGCGAGCTATTCGACCTAGCCACTTTCTGTATTGGCATGGGGCATATATAATCAGAAATAATTAATTCTATTTGGCTATTCTCCAGACCTGCATTATCTTAGTGTTTTCTACTTATAAATATGGTGACTAGTTTGCAATTGTGCAAGCTGTAGTTTGCAACAAGATGTTGGTGCAATTGAAATGTACAATTACCTCTTGAAAATGATGTACAATTTCTACAGGTTTTAATGCTCCTCTTTTTAGGGAGGTATGTTCACAACATAAGGCCTGATTCAGGCTGTGGCAGATGGGTATTCTGTCAAAAATGTAATTGTATAGCCCGTCCCTCTTATTACACATACAATAGGATACAAAGAAGTTGGAATAAGTCAGATGACATCAAGTTCGTATTGGAGCAACTTGTCCACCAAACTCTAAATCAGGCCCTTGTTTTTTTATTACTGAAAAGAATAGGGTGTTTCCCTGGAGGTGCACTCTTCAGACAAGAGGTGTGTTCCAGTCATGACATGGCAAACTTGACACAGCAGCTCAGCATGCCAGTTCAAATGGTAAATGTACTAGAAAGCAGTGGAGTTACACATTATGCAGACAAATGTTGCAGTTGGGTTCTGATTTGGGCCACAAATGAGAGTTTAATGCTGATAAGTAATTAGTTGTTGAAAACAATTAGATGAACAGGGACTGTAATTCTTTGCACCAATCAGATGTAAGAAATTGCATCTCTTTGCCTGAAGGGTGCTCTCAGGAAATGTTACAAAAGTGAACTTAATAAAGGTGTCCTCTACCCACACTCCCCCAACCATCAAACAGAACCCGACTGCTCCACCAGCGCAGGTACACACCAAGGCTAAACCATTATTTCTGGTTGATTGTAGAAGCAGTCTTCATTACAGGAAAGAACGTTCTGAGAATCAGACCTAGATATGGTTCTATTTCCTGTCCTGTAAGAGAAAATAGGATAAACAATATTAATTAAGCTAAAGACTAATACCAACTTAAGATGATGAGTGTGCTGCAAAGTTGGTGTTGGTCATGAAACATATTGTAAAAAAATATTGATGCATGGCTTTGTATATTATCCACCAAGCAGAACATGAAACGTAATGCAATAAGCGGAAAAGAAAGTTTCACATTGTCTTTTCCCAGGATTCACTCACACCTTTTTATGACGGTGATGAAGGAGTTATGCAGAGTTGCTGCATTTACAGAAATTGTAAATCCTTGTACAAATAAAGGCTTAATAGTTAAGTAGCTGGTTGGTGTAGAGCTGTTTCAGTTTTTAACAGTTTTTTCTCAAGAGACATAATGAAAAAAAACCTGTGAGGGACATCTGGTGCTGGTATGTGGTGCTAAAATGTGAATCTACAATGTGAAATTACTAAATTTCAACAAATCTAAAACAATATGTATAATTTGAACATTATAACCAAAATAGCAGCAATACATTTGCATCTTTCTAAAGTGGCTGTCAGTGGACCGGTATTTAAGATGCAACCATTCACTTCTTAGACCTCTTGCTGGAGTTCCATATTTTGAAGCCTTCTGATGGCATAAGCACGGAGATGCTTGTTTCGTTAATGAGCACTGTACAGAAAGTAATCGTCTTAGAGCTTATTTGAATTACCATTATGACATGAGGTCGCAACACATAATGGTGCTGTTTTATTTCCTTCCAATTAATTGTCACTTCCCATTAAAATTAATTGTTTTAACTATGCGGGCTGAAATGGCAAAGGTATGGGCATGGGACTCTATTCTGAATGCTACGATTAGTTTGAAATATATGTAGAAAATAACTTGAATATACCCTGTGGCTTCTTTCCACTTTCAATTTGCATTGTATATGCAATGCTAGTGATTGATCCATTTTCAATCACCAATGTAAAGTGCATAAATTCACCATACTGTTATAGGTTTTCTACAAAATGTAGAAAAACTTTAAACAAGCAATTGAGTAAGGGAACTGAACGAACAAGCCAACGTCTGTTGCAGCATACTTCAAAGCCTACTCTGTGTATTTGAGAATTGTGATGGCATGAGCCATAGACAGAAAACTATTTGCAGACAGACCTAAAATCAACGTAGAATCTGTTAGATCTCCACAGAGCACAGTGTTCGACAACAACATAGCATTTTTTCAAATTACCATATTGAATTGTCATTTGATGAATGGCCCAAAACACAATCTCCTCTGGGATAGAAGGCATCGTAAACAGATTTACAATCTTAGAAGATATTGACTGTGGTATCCACTTGGTAAGAGTAATTTGACACATTAAAGCCATCCTTTCAAGTTCAGCAGCATTCTACTAAATATGCAGAAATAGGAAATATTGGTAATTTGAAACATTATGACGAACAAGAGAAGAAAAACAAATCCAAAACAAGTATTAAGGGCCATGTATCAGGTTTGGAGGAGATATTGTGAAACAGGAGATGCCTAAACAAATCAATAAGGGCTTGATTATGAGTTTGGCGGATGGTATACTCTGTCACAAACGTAACGGATATCCCATCCGCCATATTACATGTTCCATAGGCTATAATGGAATTGTAATACGGAGGACAGGATATACATCACGTTTGTTATGGAGTACTGTAAACCTGTCCTCCAAACTCCTTCTCAGGCCCTAAGACTCAATCAACAATAAGATAGAACCAGAGCAAATAACAAAAAATTAATCATTCCTTGAAATAGACCATGTAGAACCAGCAGTTGCCAAAAAAGATTGAAAATAAGGCTGTAGCCTGAGATTTCTTGACCCCTAGCAGCAAGAAAGTTAAGAGGATAAAAATGGGCCATAATAAAATTATAAATATATTAGTTCCCCCAAAAAATGAATACAAAGGTCCAATAAAATATCAGAAATTCTTGTCTTTTCTTAATTTCACATCAAAAAGACTTTTATTTTTGATAAATTAATGTCTTTCTGTAGTGCAGAGGTGTCCAGAATTGACTGATACCATTTAGGGTGTGCACCTAATGTATTTCTAGGTACAGGCCAGGAGGTGTGAGCTATTCGACCTAGCCACTTTCTGTATTGGCTTGGGGCATATATAATCAGAAATAATTAATTCTATTTGGCTATTCTCTAGACCTGCATTATCTTAGTGTTTTCTACTTATAAATATGGTGACTAGTTTGCAATTGTGCGAGCTGTAGTTTGCAACAAGATGTCGGTGCCATTGAAATGAACAATTACCTCTTGAAAATGATGTACAATTTCTACAGGTTTTAACCCCTTCGAGGCTGATGACGAGCTGGGCTCGTCATGGTGTAGCCTCCTCGCACACTGATGACGAGCCCAGCTCGTCATGTAAAGTGCGTTTTTTAAAAAGTCAGCATACCAGCAGAATAAGAGCAGCGCACATGTGGTTAATGCTCCTCTTCCTAGGGAGGTATGTTCACAACATAAGGCCTGATTCAGGCTGTGGCAGATGGGTATTCCTTAAAAAATGTAATGGTATAGCCCGTCCCTCTTATTACACATACAATAGGATACAAAGAACTTGGAATAAGTCAGATGACATCAAGTTCGTATTGGAGCAACTTGTCCACCAAACTCTAAATTAGGTCCTTGTTTTTTTATTACTGAAAAGAATAGGGTGTTTCCCTGGAGGTGCACTCTTCAGACAAGAGATGTGTTCCAGTCATGACATGGCAAACTTGACACAGCATCTCAGCATGCCAGTTCAAATGGTAAATGTACTAGAAAGCAGTGGAGTTACACATTATGCAGACAAATGTTGCAGTTGGGTTCTGATTTGGGCCACAAATGAGAGTTTAATGCTGATAAGTAATTAGTTGTTGAAAACAATTAGATGAACAGGGACTGTAATTCTTTGCACCAATCAGATGTAAGAAATTGCATCTCTTTGCCTGAAGGGTGCTCTCAGGAAATGTTACAAAAGTGAACTTAATAAAGGTGTCCTCTACCCACACTCCCCCAACCATCAAACAGAACCTGACCGCTCCACCAGCGCAGGTACACACCAAGGCTAAACCATTATTTCTGGTTGATTGTAGAAGCAGTCTTCATTACAGTAAAGAACGTTCTGAGAATCAGACCTAGATATGGTTCTATTTCCTGTCCTGTAAGAGAAAATAGGATAAACAATATTAATTAAGCTAAAGACTAATACCAACTTAAGATGATGAGTGTGCTGCAAAGTTGGTGTTGGTCATGAAACATATTGTAAAAAAATATTGATGCATGGCTTTGTATATTATCCACCAAGCAGAACATGAAACGTAATGCAATAAGCGGAAAAGAAATTTTCACATTGTCTTTTCCCAGGATTCACTCACACCTTTTTATGACGGTGATGAAGGAGTTATGCAGAGTTGCTGCATTTATAGAAATTGTAAATCCTTGTACAAATAAAGGCTTAATAGTTAATTAGCTGGTTGGTGTAGAGCTGTTTCAGTTTTTAACAGTTTTTTCACAAGAGACATAATGAAAAAAAACCTGTGAGGGACATCTGGTGCTGGTATGTGGTGCTAAAATGTGAATCTACAATGTGAAATTACTAAATTTCAACAAATCTAAAACAATATGTATAATTTGAACATTATAACCAAAATAGCAGCAATACATTTGCATCTTTCTAAAGTGGCTGTCAGTGGACCGGTATTTAAGATGCAACCATTCACTTCTAAGACCTCTTGCTGGAGTTCCATATTTTGAAGCCTTCTGATGGCATAAGCACGGAGATGCTTGTTTCTTTAATGAGCACTGTACAGAAAGTAATCGTCTTAGAGCTTATTTGAATTACCATATTGACATGAGGTCGCAACACATAATGGTGCTGTTTTATTTCCTTCCAATTAATTGTCACTTCCCATTAAAATTAATTGTTTTAACTATGCGGGCTGAATTGGCAAAGGTATGGGCATGGGACTCTATTCTGAATGCTACGATTAGTTTGAAATATATGTAGAAAATAACTTGAATATACCCTGTGGCTTCTTTCCACTTTCAATTTGCATTGTATATGCAATGCTAGTGATTGATCCATTCTCAATCACCAATGTAAAGTGCATAAATTCACCATACTGTTATGGGTTTTCTACAAAATGTAGAAAAACTTTAAACAAGCAATTGAGTAAGGGAACTGAACGAACAAGCCAACGTCTGTTGCAGCATGCTTCAAAGCCTACTCTGTGTATTTGAGAATTGTGATGTCATGATCCATAGACAGATAAAACTATTTGCAGACAGACCTAAAATCAACGTAGAATCTGTTGGATCTCCACAGAGCACAGTGTTCGACAACAACATAGCATTTTTTCAAATTACTGTATTGAATTGTCATTTGATGAATGGCCCGAAACACAATCTCCTCTGGGATAGAAGGCATCGTAAACAGATTTACAATCTTAGAAGATATTGACAGTGGTATCCACTTGGTAAGAGTAATTTGACACATTAAAGCCATCCTTTCAAGTTCAGCAGCATTCTCCTAAATATGCAGAAATAGGAAATATTGGTAATTTGAAACATTATGACGAACAAGAGAAGAAAAACAAATCCAAAACAAGTATTAAGTGCCATGTATCAGGTGTGGAGGAGATATTGTGAAACAGGAGATGCCTAAACAAATCAATAATGGGCTTGATTATGAGTTTGGCGGATGGTATACTCTGTCACAAACGTAACGGATATCCCATCCGCCATATTACATGTTCCATAGGGTATAATGGAATTGTAATACGGCGGACAGGATATACATCACGTTTGTTATGGAGTACTGTAAACCTGTCCTCCAAACTCCTTCTCAGGCCCTAAGACTCAATCAACAATAAGATAGAACCAGAGCAAATAACAAAAAATTAATCATTCCTTGAAATAGACCATGTAGATCCAGCAGTTGCCAAAAAAGATTGAAAATAAGGCTGCAGCCTGAGATTTCTATACCCCTAGCAGCAAGAAAGTTAAGAGGATAAAAATGGGTCATAATAAAATTATAAATATATTAGTTCCCCCAGTAAATGAATACAAAAGTCCATTAAAATATCAGAAATTCTTGTCTTTTCTTAATTTCACATCAAAAAGACTTTTATTTTTTATAAATGAATGCCTTTCTGTACTGCAGAGGTGTCCAGAATTTACTGATACCATTTAGGGTGTGCACCTAATGTATTTCTAGGTACAGGCCAGGAGGTGCGAGCTATTCAACCTAGCCACTTTCTGCATTGGCATGGGGCATATAGAATCAGAAATAATTAATTCTATTTGGCTATTCTCTAGACCTGCATTATCTTAGTGTTTTCTACTTATAAATATGGTGACTAGTTTGCAATTGTGCGAGCTGTAGTTTGCAACAAGATGTTGGTGCAATTGAAATGTACAATTACCTCTTGAAAATGATGTACAATTTCTACAGGTTTTAATGCTCCTCTTCCTAGAGAGGTATGTACACAACATAAGGCCTGATTCAGGCTGTGGCAGATGGGTATTCTGTCAAAAGTGTAATGGTATAGCCCGTCCCTCTTATTACACATACAATAGGATACAAAGAAGTTGGAATAAGTCAGATGACATCAAGTTCGTATTGGAGCAACTTGTCCACCAAACTCTAAATCAGGCCCTTGTTTTTTTATTACTGAAAAGAATAGGGTGTTTCCCTGGAGGTGCACTCTTCAGACAAGAGGTGTGTTCCAGTCATGACATGGCAAACTTGACACAGCAGCTCAGCATGCCAGTTCAAATGGTAAATGTACTAGAAAGCAGTGGAGTTACACATTATGCAGACAAATGTTGCAGTTGGGGTCTGATTTGGGCCACAAATGAGAGTTTAATGCTGATAAGTAATTAGTTGTTGAAAACAATTAGATGAACAGGGACTGTAATTCTTTGCACCAATCAGATGTAAGAAATTGCATCTCTTTGCCTGAAGGGTGCTCTCAGGAAATGTTACAAAAGTGAACTTAATAAAGGTGTCCTCTACCCACACTCCCCCAAACATCAAACAGAACCCGACCGCTCCACCAGCGCAGGTACACACCAAGGCTAAACCATTATTTCTGGTTGATTGTAGAAGCAGTCTTCATTACAGGAAAGAACGTTCTGAGAATCAGACCTAGATATGGTTCTATTTCCTGTCCTGTAAGAGAAAATAGGATAAACAATATTAATTAAGCTAAAGACTAATACCAACTTAAGATGATGAGTGTGCTGCAAAGTTGGTGTTGGTCATGAAACATATTGTAAAAAAATATTGATGCATGGCTTTGTATATTATCCACCAAGCAGAACATGAAACGTAATGCAATAAGCGGAAAAGAAAGTTTCACATTGTCTTTTCCCAGGATTCACTCACACCTTTTTATGACGGTGATGAAGGAGTTATGCAGAGTTGCTGCATTTACAGAAATTGTAAATCCTTGTACAAATAAAGGCTTAATAGTTAAGTAGCTGGTTGGTGTAGAGCTGTTTCAGTTTTTAACAGTTTTTTCTCAAGAGACATAATGAAAAAAAACCTGTGAGGGACATCTGGTGCTGGTATGTGGTGCTAAAATGTGAATCTACAATGTGAAATTACTAAATTTCAACAAATCTAAAACAATATGTATAATTTGAACATTATAACCAAAATAGCAGCAATACATTTGCATCTTTCTAAAGTGGCTGTCAGTGGACCGGTATTTAAGATGCAACCATTCACTTCTAAGACCTCTTGCTTGAGTTCCATATTTTGAAGCCTTCTGATGGCATAAGCACGGAGATGCTTGTTTCTTTAATGAGCACTGTACAGAAAGTAATCGTCTTAGAGCTTATTTGAATTACCATTATGACATGAGGTCGCAACACATAATGGTGCTGTTTTATTTCCTTCCAATTAATTGTCACTTCCCATTAAAATTAATTGTTTTAATTATGCGGGCTGAAATGGCAAAGGTATGGGCATGGGACTCTATTCTGAATGCTACGATTAGTTTGAAATATATGTAGAAAATAACTTGAATATACCCTGTGGCTTCTTTCCACTTTCAATTTGCATTGTATATGCAATGCTAGTGATTGATCCATTCTCAATCACCAATGTAAAGTGCATAAATTCACCATACTGTTATAGGTTTTCTACAAAATGTAGAAAAACTTTAAACAAGCAATTGAGTAAGGGAACTGAACGAACAAGCCAACGTCTGTTGCAGCATGCTTCAAAGCCTACTCTGTGTATTTGAGAATTGTGATGTCATGAGCCATAGACAGATAAAACTATTTGCAGACAGACCTAAAATCAACGTAGAATCTGTTAGATCTCCACAGAGCACAGTGTTCGACAACAACATAGCATTTTTTCAAATTACCGTATTGAATTGTCATTTGATGAATGGCCCAAAACACAATCTCCTCTGGGATAGAAGGCATCGTAAACAGATTTACAATCTTAGAAGATATTGACTGTGGTATCCACTTGGTAAGAGTAATTTGACACAATAAAGCCATCCTTTCAAGTTCAGCAGCATTCTCCTAAATATGCAGAAATAGGAAATATTGGTAATTTGAAACATTATGACGAACAAGAGAAGAAAAACAAATCCAAAACAAGTATTAAGTGCCATGTATCAGGTGTGGAGGAGATATTGTGAAACAGGAGATGCCTAAACAAATCAATAAGGGCTTGATTATGAGTTTGGCGGATGGTATACTCTGTCACAAACGTAACGGATATCCCATCCGCCATATTACATGTTCCATAGGCTATAATGGAATTGTAATACGGAGGACAGGATATACATCACGTTTGTTATGGAGTACTGTAAACCTGTCCTCCAAACTCCTTCTCAGGCCCTAAGACTCAATCAACAATAAGATAGAACCAGAGCAAATAACAAAACATTAATCATTCCTTGAAATAGACCATGTAGAACCAGCAGTTGCCAAAAAAGATTGAAAATAAGGCTGCAGCCTGAGATTTCTATACCCCTAGCAGCAAGAAAGTTAAGAGGATAAAAATGGGTCATAATAAAATTATAAATATATTAGTTCCCCCAATAAATGAATACAAAAGTCCATTAAAATATCAGGAATTCTTGTCTTTTCTTAATTTCACATCAAAAAGACTTTTATTTTTTATAAATGAATGCCTTTCTGTACTGCAGAGGTGTCCAGAATTTACTGATACCATTTAGGGTGTGCACCTAATGTATTTCTAGGTACAGGCCAGGAGGTGCGAGCTATTCGACCTAGCCACTTTCTGTATTGGCATGGGGCATATATAATCAGAAATAATTAATTCTATTTGGCTATTCTCCAGACCTGCATTATCTTAGTGTTTTCTACTTATAAATATGGTGACTAGTTTGCAATTGTGCAAGCTGTAGTTTGCAACAAGATGTTGGTGCAATTGAAATGTACAATTACCTCTTGAAAATGATGTACAATTTCTACAGGTTTTAATGCTCCTCTTTCTAGGGAGGTATGTTCACAACATAAGGCCTGATTCAGGCTGTGGCAGATGGGTATTCTGTCAAAAATGTAATTGTATAGCCCGTCCCTCTTATTACACATACAATAGGATACAAAGAAGTTGGAATAAGTCAGATGACATCAAGTTCGTATTGGAGCAACTTGTCCACCAAACTCTAAATCAGGCCCTTGTTTTTTTATTACTGAAAAGAATAGGGTGTTTCCCTGGAGGTGCACTCTTCAGACAAGAGGTGTGTTCCAGTCATGACATGGCAAACTTGACACAGCAGCTCAGCATGCCAGTTCAAATGGTAAATGTACTAGAAAGCAGTGGAGTTACACATTATGCAGACAAATGTTGCAGTTGGGTTCTGATTTGGGCCACAAATGAGAGTTTAATGCTGATAAGTAATTAGTTGTTGAAAACAATTAGATGAACAGGGACTGTAATTCTTTGCACCAATCAGATGTAAGAAATTGCATCTCTTTGCCTGAAGGGTGCTCTCAGGAAATGTTACAAAAGTGAACTTAATAAAGGTGTCCTCTACCCACACTCCCCCAACCATCAAACAGAACCCGACTGCTCCACCAGCGCAGGTACACACCAAGGCTAAACCATTATTTCTGGTTGATTGTAGAAGCAGTCTTCATTACAGGAAAGAATGTTCTGAGAATCAGACCTAGATATGGTTCTATTTCCTGTCCTGTAAGAGAAAATAGGATAAACAATATTAATTAAGCTAAAGACTAATACCAACTTAAGATGATGAGTGTGCTGCAAAGTTGGTGTTGGTCATGAAACATATTGTAAAAAAATATTGATGCATGGCTTTGTATATTATCCACCAAGCAGAACATGAAACGTAATGCAATAAGCGGAAAAGAAAGTTTCACATTGTCTTTTCCCAGGATTCACTCACACCTTTTTATGACGGTGATGAAGGAGTTATGCAGAGTTGCTGCATTTACAGAAATTGTAAATCCTTGTACAAATAAAGGCTTAATAGTTAAGTAGCTGGTTGGTGTAGAGCTGTTTCAGTTTTTAACAGTTTTTTCTCAAGAGACATAATGAAAAAAAACCTGTGAGGGACATCTGGTGCTGGTATGTGGTGCTAAAATGTGAATCTACAATGTGAAATTACTAAATTTCAACAAATCTAAAACAATATGTATAATTTGAACATTATAACCAAAATAGCAGCAATACATTTGCATCTTTCTAAAGTGGCTGTCAGTGGACCGGTATTTAAGATGCAACCATTCACTTCTTAGACCTCTTGCTGGAGTTCCATATTTTGAAGCCTTCTGATGGCATAAGCACGGAGATGCTTGTTTCGTTAATGAGCACTGTACAGAAAGTAATCGTCTTAGAGCTTATTTGAATTACCATTATGACATGAGGTCGCAACACATAATGGTGCTGTTTTATTTCCTTCCAATTAATTGTCACTTCCCATTAAAATTAATTGTTTTAATTATGCGGGCTGAAATGGCAAAGGTATGGGCATGGGACTCTATTCTGAATGCTACGATTAGTTTGAAATATATGTAGAAAATAACTTGAATATACCCTGTGGCTTCTTTCCACTTTCAATTTGCATTGTATATGCAATGCTAGTGATTGATCCATTCTCAATCACCAATGTAAAGTGCATAAATTCACCATACTGTTATAGGTTTTCTACAAAATGTAGAAAAACTTTAAACAAGCAATTGAGTAAGGGAACTGAACGAACAAGCCAACGTCTGTTGCAGCATGCTTCAAAGCCTACTCTGTGTATTTGAGAATTGTGATGTCATGAGCCATAGACAGATAAAACTATTTGCAGACAGACCTAAAATCAACATAGAATCTGTTAGATCTCCACAGAGCACAGTGTTCGACAACAACATAGCATTTTTTCAAATTACCGTATTGAATTGTCATTTGATGAATGGCCCAAAACACAATCTCCTCTGGGATAGAAGGCATCGTAAACAGATTTACAATCTTAGAAGATATTGACTGTGGTATCCACTTGGTAAGAGTAATTTGACACAATAAAGCCATCCTTTCAAGTTCAGCAGCATTCTCCTAAATATGCAGAAATAGGAAATATTGGTAATTTGAAACATTATGACGAACAAGAGAAGAAAAACAAATCCAAAACAAGTATTAAGTGCCATGTATCAGGTGTGGAGGAGATATTGTGAAACAGGAGATGCCTAAACAAATCAATAAGGGCTTGATTATGAGTTTGGCGGATGGTATACTCTGTCACAAACGTAACGGATATCCCATCCGCCATATTACATGTTCCATAGGCTATAATGGAATTGTAATACGGAGGACAGGATATACATCACGTTTGTTATGGAGTACTGTAAACCTGTCCTCCAAACTCCTTCTCAGGCCCTAAGACTCAATCAACAATAAGATAGAACCAGAGCAAATAACAAAACATTAATCATTCCTTGAAATAGACCATGTAGAACCAGCAGTTGCCAAAAAAGATTGAAAATAAGGCTGCAGCCTGAGATTTCTATACCCCTAGCAGCAAGAAAGTTAAGAGGATAAAAATGGGTCATAATAAAATTATAAATATATTAGTTCCCCCAATAAATGAATACAAAAGTCCATTAAAATATCAGGAATTCTTGTCTTTTCTTAATTTCACATCAAAAAGACTTTTATTTTTTATAAATGAATGCCTTTCTGTACTGCAGAGGTGTCCAGAATTTACTGATACCATTTAGGGTGTGCACCTAATGTATTTCTAGGTACAGGCCAGGAGGTGCGAGCTATTCGACCTAGCCACTTTCTGTATTGGCATGGGGCATATATAATCAGAAATAATTAATTCTATTTGGCTATTCTCCAGACCTGCATTATCTTAGTGTTTTCTACTTATAAATATGGTGACTAGTTTGCAATTGTGCAAGCTGTAGTTTGCAACAAGATGTTGGTGCAATTGAAATGTACAATTACCTCTTGAAAATGATGTACAATTTCTACAGGTTTTAATGCTCCTCTTTCTAGGGAGGTATGTTCACAACATAAGGCCTGATTCAGGCTGTGGCAGATGGGTATTCTGTCAAAAATGTAATTGTATAGCCCGTCCCTCTTATTACACATACAATAGGATACAAAGAAGTTGGAATAAGTCAGATGACATCAAGTTCGTATTGGAGCAACTTGTCCACCAAACTCTAAATCAGGCCCTTGTTTTTTTATTACTGAAAAGAATAGGGTGTTTCCCTGGAGGTGCACTCTTCAGACAAGAGGTGTGTTCGAGTCATGACATGGCAAACTTGACACAGCAGCTCAGCATGCCAGTTCAAATGGTAAATGTACTAGAAAGCAGTGGAGTTACACATTATGCAGACAAATGTTGCAGTTGGGTTCTGATTTGGGCCACAAATGAGAGTTTAATGCTGATAAGTAATTAGTTGTTGAAAACAATTAGATGAACAGGGACTGTAATTCTTTGCACCAATCAGATGTAAGAAATTGCATCTCTTTGCCTGAAGGGTGCTCTCAGGAAATGTTACAAAAGTGAACTTAATAAAGGTGTCCTCTACCCACACTCCCCCAACCATCAAACAGAACCCGACTGCTCCACCAGCGCAGGTACACACCAAGGCTAAACCATTATTTCTGGTTGATTGTAGAAGCAGTCTTCATTACAGGAAAGAATGTTCTGAGAATCAGACCTAGATATGGTTCTATTTCCTGTCCTGTAAGAGAAAATAGGATAAACAATATTAATTAAGCTAAAGACTAATACCAACTTAAGATGATGAGTGTGCTGCAAAGTTGGTGTTGGTGATGAAACATATTGTAAAAAAATATTGATGCATGGCTTTGTATATTATCCACCAAGCAGAACATGAAACGTAATGCAATAAGCGGAAAAGAAAGTTTCACATTGTCTTTTCCCAGGATTCACTCACACCTTTTTATGACGGTGATGAAGGAGTTATGCAGAGTTGCTGCATTTACAGACATTGTAAATCCTTGTACAAATAAAGGCTTAATAGTTAAGTAGCTGGTTGGTGTAGAGCTGTTTCAGTTTTTAACAGTTTTTTCTCAAGAGACATAATGAAAAAAAACCTGTGAGGGACATCTGGTGCTGGTATGTGGTGCTAAAATGTGAATCTACAATGTGAAATTACTAAATTTCAACAAATCTAAAACAATATGTATAATTTGAACATTATAACCAAAATAGCAGCAATACATTTGCATCTTTCTAAAGTGGCTGTCAGTGGACCGGTATTTAAGATGCAACCATTCACTTCTTAGACCTCTTGCTGGAGTTCCATATTTTGAAGCCTTCTGATGGCATAAGCACGGAGATGCTTGTTTCGTTAATGAGCACTGTACAGAAAGTAATCGTCTTAGAGCTTATTTGAATTACCATTATGACATGAGGTCGCAACACATAATGGTGCTGTTTTATTTCCTTCCAATTAATTGTCACTTCCCATTAAAATTAATTGTTTTAATTATGCGGGCTGAAATGGCAAAGGTATGGGCATGGGAATCTATTCTGAATGCTACGATTAGTTTGAAATATATGTAGAAAATAACTTGAATATACCCTGTGGCTTCTTTCCACTTTCAATTTGCATTGTATATGCAATGCTAGTGATTGATCCATTTTCAATCACCAATGTAAAGTGCATACATTCACCATACTGTTATAGGTTTTCTACAAAATGTAGAAAAACTTTAAACAAGCAATTGAGTAAGGGAACTGAACGAACAAGCCAACGTCTGTTGCAGCATGCTTCAAAGCCTACTCTGTGTATTTGAGAATTGTGATGGCATGAGCCATAGACAGATAAAACTATTTGCAGACAGACCTAAAATCAACGTAGAATCTGTTAGATCTCCACAGAGCACAGTGTTCGACAACAACATAGCATTTTTTCAAATTACCGTATTGAATTGTCATTTGATGAATGGCCCAAAACACAATCTCCTCTGGGATAGAAGGCATCGTAAACAGATTTACAATCTTAGAAGATATTGACTGTGGTATCCACTTGGTAAGAGTAATTTGACACATTAAAGCCATCCTTTCAAGTTCAGCAGCATTCTACTAAATATGCAGAAATAGGAAATATTGGTAATTTGAAACATTATGACGAACAAGAGAAGAAAAACAACTCCAAAACAAGTATTAAGTGCCATATATCAGGTGTGGAGGAGATATTGTGAAACAGGAGATGCCTAAACAAATCAATAAGGGCTTGATTATGAGTTTGGCGGATGGTATACTCTGTCACAAACGTAACGGATATCCCATCCGCCATATTACATGTTCCATAGGCTATAATGGAATTGTAATACGGAGGACAGGATATACATCACGTTTGTTATGGAGTACTGTAAACCTGTCCTCCAAACTCCTTCTCAGGCCCTAAGACTCAATCAACAATAAGATAGAACCAGAGCAAATAACAAAAAATTAATCATTCCTTGAAATAGACCATGTAGATCCAGCAGTTGCCAAAAAAGATTGAAAATAAGGCTGCAGCCTGAGATTTCTATACCCCTAGCAGCAAGAAAGTTAAGAGGATAAAAATGGGTCATAATAAAATTATAAATATATTAGTTCCCCCAGTAAATGAATACAAAAGTCCATTAAAATATCAGAAATTCTTGTCTTTTCTTAATTTCACATCAAAAAGACTTTTATTTTTTATAAATGAATGCCTTTCTGTACTGCAGAGGTGTCCAGAATTTACTGATCCATTTAGGGTGTGCACCTAATGTATTTCTAGGTACAGGCCAGGAGGTGCGAGCTATTCGACCTAGCCACTTTCTGTATTGGCATGGGGCATATAGAATCAGAAATAATTAATTCTATTTGGCTATTCTCTAGACCTGCATTATCTTAGTGTTTTCTACTTATAAATATGGTGACTAGTTTGCAATTGTGCGAGCTGTAGTTTGCAACAAGATGTTGGTGCAATTGTAATGTACAATTACCTCTTGAAAATGATGTACAATTTCTACAGGTTTTAATGCTCCTCTTCCTAGAGAGGTATGTACACAACATAAGGCCTGATTCAGGCTGTGGCAGATGGGTATTCTGTCAAAAATGTAATGGTATAGCCCGTCCCTCTTATTACACATACAATAGGATACAAAGAAGTTGGAATAAGTCAGATGACATCAAGTTCGTATTGGAGCAACTTGTCCACCAAACTCTAAATCAGGCCCTTGTTTTTTTATTACTGAAAAGAATAGGGTGTTTCCCTGGAGGTGCATTCTTCAGACAAGAGGTGTGTTCCAGTCATGACATGGCAAACTTGACACAGCAGCTCAGCATGCCAGTTCAAATGGTAAATGTACTAGAAAGCAGTGGAGTTACACATTATGCAGACAAATGTTGCAGTTGGGTTCTGATTTGGGCCACAAATGAGAGTTTAATGCTGATAAGTAATTAGTTGTTGAAAACAATTAGATGAACAGGGACTGTAATTCTTTGCACCAATCAGATGTAAGAAATTGCATCTCTTTGCCTGAAGGGTGCTCTCAGGAAATGTTACAAAAGTGAACTTAATAAAGGTGTCCTCTACCCACACTCCCCCAACCATCAAACAGAACCCGACCGCTCCACCAGCGCAGGTACACACCAAGGCTAAACCAATATTTCTGGTTGATTGTAGAAGCAGTCTTCATTACAGGAAAGAACGTTCTGAGAATCAGACCTAGATATGGTTCTATTTCCTGTCCTGTAAGAGAAAATAGGATAAACAATATTAATTAAGCTAAAGACTAATACCAACTTAAGATGAAGAGTGTGCTGCAAAGTTGGTGTTGGTCATGAAACATATTGTAAAAAAATATTGATGCATGGCTTTGTATATTATCCACCAAGCAGAACATGAAACGTAATGCAATAAGCGGAAAAGAAAGTTTCACATTGTCTTTTCCCAGGATTCACTCACACCTTTTTATGACGGTGATGAAGGAGTTATGCAGAGTTGCTGCATTTACAGAAATTGTAAATCCTTGTACAAATAAAGGCTTAATAGTTAAGTAGCTGGTTGGTGTAGAGCTGTTTCAGTTTTTAACAGTTTTTTCTCAAGAGACATAATGAAAAAAAACCTGTGAGGGACATCTGGTGCTGGTATGTGGTGCTAAAATGTGAATCTACAATGTGAAATTACTAAATTTCAACAAATCTAAAACAATATGTATAATTTGAACATTATAACCAAAATAGCAGCAATACATTTGCATCTTTCTAAAGTGGCTGTCAGTGGACCGGTATTTAAGATGCAACCATTCACTTCTTAGACCTCTTGCTGGAGTTCCATATTTTGAAGCCTTCTGATGGCATAAGCACGGAGATGCTTGTTTCGTTAATGAGCACTGTACAGAAAGTAATCGTCTTAGAGCTTATTTGAATTACCATTATGACATGAGGTCGCAACACATAATGGTGCTGTTTTATTTCCTTCCAATTAATTGTCACTTCCCATTAAAATTAATTGTTTTAATTATGCGGGCTGAAATGGCAAAGGTATGGGCATGGGACTCTATTCTGAATGCTACGATTAGTTTGAAATATATGTAGAAAATAACTTGAATATACCCTGTGGCTTCTTTCCACTTTCAATTTGCATTGTATATGCAATGCTAGTGATTGATCCATTTTCAATCACCAATGTAAAGTGCATACATTCACCATACTGTTATAGGTTTTCTACAAAATGTAGAAAAACTTTAAACAAGCAATTGAGTAAGGGAACTGAACGAACAAGCCAACGTCTGTTGCAGCATGCTTCAAAGCCTACTCTGTGTATTTGAGAATTGTGATGGCATGAGCCATAGACAGATAAAACTATTTGCAGACAGACCTAAAATCAACGTAGAATCTGTTAGATCTCCACAGAGCACAGTGTTCGACAACAACATAGCATTTTTTCAAATTACCGTATTGAATTGTCATTTGATGAATGGCCCAAAACACAATCTCCTCTGGGATAGAAGGCATCGTAAACAGATTTACAATCTTAGAAGATATTGACTGTGGTATCCACTTGGTAAGAGTAATTTGACACATTAAAGCCATCCTTTCAAGTTCAGCAGCATTCTACTAAATATGCAGAAATAGGAAATATTGGTAATTTGAAACATTATGACGAACAAGAGAAGAAAAACAACTCCAAAACAAGTATTAAGTGCCATATATCAGGTGTGGAGGAGATATTGTGAAACAGGAGATGCCTAAACAAATCAATAAGGGCTTGATTATGAGTTTGGCGGATGGTATACTCTGTCACAAACGTAACGGATATCCCATCCGCCATATTACATGTTCCATAGGCTATAATGGAATTGTAATACGGAGGACAGGATATACATCACGTTTGTTATGGAGTACTGTAAACCTGTCCTCCAAACTCCTTCTCAGGCCCTAAGACTCAATCAACAATAAGATAGAACCAGAGCAAATAACAAAAAATTAATCATTCCTTGAAATAGACCATGTAGATCCAGCAGTTGCCAAAAAAGATTGAAAATAAGGCTGCAGCCTGAGATTTCTATACCCCTAGCAGCAAGAAAGTTAAGAGGATAAAAATGGGTCATAATAAAATTATAAATATATTAGTTCCCCCAGTAAATGAATACAAAAGTCCATTAAAATATCAGAAATTCTTGTCTTTTCTTAATTTCACATCAAAAAGACTTTTATTTTTTATAAATGAATGCCTTTCTGTACTGCAGAGGTGTCCAAAATTTACTGATCCATTTAGGGTGTGCACCTAATGTATTTCTAGGTACAGGCCAGGAGGTGCGAGCTATTCGACCTAGCCACTTTCTGTATTGGCATGGGGCATATAGAATCAGAAATAATTAATTCTATTTGGCTATTCTCTAGACCTGCATTATCTTAGTGTTTTCTACTTATAAATATGGTGACTAGTTTGCAATTGTGCGAGCTGTAGTTTGCAACAAGATGTTGGTGCAATTGTAATGTACAATTACCTCTTGAAAATGATGTACAATTTCTACAGGTTTTAATGCTCCTCTTCCTAGAGAGGTATGTACACAACATAAGGCCTGATTCAGGCTGTGGCAGATGGGTATTCTGTCAAAAATGTAATGGTATAGCCCGTCCCTCTTATTACACATACAATAGGATACAAAGAAGTTGGAATAAGTCAGATGACATCAAGTTCGTATTGGAGCAACTTGTCCACCAAACTCTAAATCAGGCCCTTGTTTTTTTATTACTGAAAAGAATAGGGTGTTTCCCTGGAGGTGCATTCTTCAGACAAGAGGTGTGTTCCAGTCATGACATGGCAAACTTGACACAGCAGCTCAGCATGCCAGTTCAAATGGTAAATGTACTAGAAAGCAGTGGAGTTACACATTATGCAGACAAATGTTGCAGTTGGGTTCTGATTTGGGCCACAAATGAGAGTTTAATGCTGATAAGTAATTAGTTGTTGAAAACAATTAGATGAACAGGGACTGTAATTCTTTGCACCAATCAGATGTAAGAAATTGCATCTCTTTGCCTGAAGGGTGCTCTCAGGAAATGTTACAAAAGTGAACTTAATAAAGGTGTCCTCTACCCACACTCCCCCAACCATCAAACAGAACCCGACCGCTCCACCAGCGCAGGTACACACCAAGGCTAAACCAATATTTCTGGTTGATTGTAGAAGCAGTCTTCATTACAGGAAAGAACGTTCTGAGAATCAGACCTAGATATGGTTCTATTTCCTGTCCTGTAAGAGAAAATAGGATAAACAATATTAATTAAGCTAAAGACTAATACCAACTTAAGATGAAGAGTGTGCTGCAAAGTTGGTGTTGGTCATGAAACATATTGTAAAAAAATATTGATGCATGGCTTTGTATATTATCCACCAAGCAGAACATGAAACGTAATGCAATAAGCGGAAAAGAAAGTTTCACATTGTCTTTTCCCAGGATTCACTCACACCTTTTTATGACGGTGATGAAGGAGTTATGCAGAGTTGCTGCATTTACAGAAATTGTAAATCCTTGTACAAATAAAGGCTTAATAGTTAAGTAGCTGGTTGGTGTAGAGCTGTTTCAGTTTTTAACAGTTTTTTCTCAAGAGACATAATGAAAAAAAACCTGTGAGGGACATCTGGTGCTGGTATGTGGTGCTAAAATGTGAATCTACAATGTGAAATTACTAAATTTCAACAAATCTAAAACAATATGTATAATTTGAACATTATAACCAAAATAGCAGCAATACATTTGCATCTTTCTAAAGTGGCTGTCAGTGGACCGGTATTTAAGATGCAACCATTCACTTCTTAGACCTCTTGCTGGAGTTCCATATTTTGAAGCCTTCTGATGGCATAAGCACGGAGATGCTTGTTTCGTTAATGAGCACTGTACAGAAAGTAATCGTCTTAGAGCTTATTTGAATTACCATTATGACATGAGGTCGCAACACATAATGGTGCTGTTTTATTTCCTTCCAATTAATTGTCACTTCCCATTAAAATTAATTGTTTTAATTATGCGGGCTGAAATGGCAAAGGTATGGGCATGGGACTCTATTCTGAATGCTACGATTAGTTTGAAATATATGTAGAAAATAACTTGAATATACCCTGTGGCTTCTTTCCACTTTCAATTTGCATTGTATATGCAATGCTAGTGATTGATCCATTCTCAATCACCAATGTAAAGTGCATAAATTCACCATACTGTTATAGGTTTTCTACAAAATGTAGAAAAACTTTAAACAAGCAATTGAGTAAGGGAACTGAACGAACAAGCCAACGTCTGTTGCAGCATGCTTCAAAGCCTACTCTGTGTATTTGAGAATTGTGATGTCATGAGCCATAGACAGATAAAACTATTTGCAGACAGACCTAAAATCAACATAGAATCTGTTAGATCTCCACAGAGCACAGTGTTCGACAACAACATAGCATTTTTTCAAATTACCGTATTGAATTGTCATTTGATGAATGGCCCAAAACACAATCTCCTCTGGGATAGAAGGCATCGTAAACAGATTTACAATCTTAGAAGATATTGACTGTGGTATCCACTTGGTAAGAGTAATTTGACACAATAAAGCCATCCTTTCAAGTTCAGCAGCATTCTCCTAAATATGCAGAAATAGGAAATATTGGTAATTTGAAACATTATGACGAACAAGAGAAGAAAAACAAATCCAAAACAAGTATTAAGTGCCATGTATCAGGTGTGGAGGAGATATTGTGAAACAGGAGATGCCTAAACAAATCAATAAGGGCTTGATTATGAGTTTGGCGGATGGTATACTCTGTCACAAACGTAACGGATATCCCATCCGCCATATTACATGTTCCATAGGCTATAATGGAATTGTAATACGGAGGACAGGATATACATCACGTTTGTTATGGAGTACTGTAAACCTGTCCTCCAAACTCCTTCTCAGGCCCTAAGACTCAATCAACAATAAGATAGAACCAGAGCAAATAACAAAACATTAATCATTCCTTGAAATAGACCATGTAGAACCAGCAGTTGCCAAAAAAGATTGAAAATAAGGCTGCAGCCTGAGATTTCTATACCCCTAGCAGCAAGAAAGTTAAGAGGATAAAAATGGGTCATAATAAAATTATAAATATATTAGTTCCCCCAATAAATGAATACAAAAGTCCATTAAAATATCAGGAATTCTTGTCTTTTCTTAATTTCACATCAAAAAGACTTTTATTTTTTATAAATGAATGCCTTTCTGTACTGCAGAGGTGTCCAGAATTTACTGATACCATTTAGGGTGTGCACCTAATGTATTTCTAGGTACAGGCCAGGAGGTGCGAGCTATTCGACCTAGCCACTTTCTGTATTGGCATGGGGCATATATAATCAGAAATAATTAATTCTATTTGGCTATTCTCCAGACCTGCATTATCTTAGTGTTTTCTACTTATAAATATGGTGACTAGTTTGCAATTGTGCAAGCTGTAGTTTGCAACAAGATGTTGGTGCAATTGAAATGTACAATTACCTCTTGAAAATGATGTACAATTTCTACAGGTTTTAATGCTCCTCTTTCTAGGGAGGTATGTTCACAACATAAGGCCTGATTCAGGCTGTGGCAGATGGGTATTCTGTCAAAAATGTAATTGTATAGCCCGTCCCTCTTATTACACATACAATAGGATACAAAGAAGTTGGAATAAGTCAGATGACATCAAGTTCGTATTGGAGCAACTTGTCCACCAAACTCTAAATCAGGCCCTTGTTTTTTTATTACTGAAAAGAATAGGGTGTTTCCCTGGAGGTGCACTCTTCAGACAAGAGGTGTGTTCCAGTCATGACATGGCAAACTTGACACAGCAGCTCAGCATGCCAGTTCAAATGGTAAATGTACTAGAAAGCAGTGGAGTTACACATTATGCAGACAAATGTTGCAGTTGGGTTCTGATTTGGGCCACAAATGAGAGTTTAATGCTGATAAGTAATTAGTTGTTGAAAACAATTAGATGAACAGGGACTGTAATTCTTTGCACCAATCAGATGTAAGAAATTGCATCTCTTTGCCTGAAGGGTGCTCTCAGGAAATGTTACAAAAGTGAACTTAATAAAGGTGTCCTCTACCCACACTCCCCCAACCATCAAACAGAACCCGACTGCTCCACCAGCGCAGGTACACACCAAGGCTAAACCATTATTTCTGGTTGATTGTAGAAGCAGTCTTCATTACAGGAAAGAATGTTCTGAGAATCAGACCTAGATATGGTTCTATTTCCTGTCCTGTAAGAGAAAATAGGATAAACAATATTAATTAAGCTAAAGACTAATACCAACTTAAGATGATGAGTGTGCTGCAAAGTTGGTGTTGGTGATGAAACATATTGTAAAAAAATATTGATGCATGGCTTTGTATATTATCCACCAAGCAGAACATGAAACGTAATGCAATAAGCGGAAAAGAAAGTTTCACATTGTCTTTTCCCAGGATTCACTCACACCTTTTTATGACGGTGATGAAGGAGTTATGCAGAGTTGCTGCATTTACAGAAATTGTAAATCCTTGTACAAATAAAGGCTTAATAGTTAAGTAGCTGGTTGGTGTAGAGCTGTTTCAGTTTTTAACAGTTTTTTCTCAAGAGACATAATGAAAAAAAACCTGTGAGGGACATCTGGTGCTGGTATGTGGTGCTAAAATGTGAATCTACAATGTGAAATTACTAAATTTCAACAAATCTAAAACAATATGTATAATTTGAACATTATAACCAAAATAGCAGCAATACATTTGCATCTTTCTAAAGTGGCTGTCAGTGGACCGGTATTTAAGATGCAACCATTCACTTCTTAGACCTCTTGCTGGAGTTCCATATTTTGAAGCCTTCTGATGGCATAAGCACGGAGATGCTTGTTTCATTAATGAGCACTGTACAGAAAGTAATCGTCTTAGAGCTTATTTGAATTACCATTATGACATGAGGTCGCAACACATAATGGTGCTGTTTTATTTCCTTCCAATTAATTGTCACTTCCCATTAAAATTAATTGTTTTAATTATGCGGGCTGAAATGGCAAAGGTATGGGCATGGGACTCTATTCTGAATGCTACGATTAGTTTGAAATATATGTAGAAAATAACTTGAATATACCCTGTGGCTTCTTTCCACTTTCAATTTGCATTGTATATGCAATGCTAGTGATTGATCCATTTTCAATCACCAATGTAAAGTGCATACATTCACCATACTGTTATAGGTTTTCTACAAAATGTAGAAAAACTTTAAACAAGCAATTGAGTAAGGGAACTGAACGAACAAGCCAACGTCTGTTGCAGCATGCTTCAAAGCCTACTCTGTGTATTTGAGAATTGTGATGGCATGAGCCATAGACAGATAAAACTATTTGCAGACAGACCTAAAATCAACGTAGAATCTGTTAGATCTCCACAGAGCACAGTGTTCGACAACAACATAGCATTTTTTCAAATTACCGTATTGAATTGTCATTTGATGAATGGCCCAAAACACAATCTCCTCTGGGATAGAAGGCATCGTAAACAGATTTACAATCTTAGAAGATATTGACTGTGGTATCCACTTGGTAAGAGTAATTTGACACATTAAAGCCATCCTTTCAAGTTCAGCAGCATTCTACTAAATATGCAGAAATAGGAAATATTGGTAATTTGAAACATTATGACGAACAAGAGAAGAAAAACAACTCCAAAACAAGTATTAAGTGCCATATATCAGGTGTGGGGGAGATATTGTGAAACAGGAGATGCCTAAACAAATCAATAAGGGCTTGATTATGAGTTTGGCGGATGGTATACTCTGTCACAAACGTAACGGATATCCCATCCGCCATATTACATGTTCCATAGGCTATAATGGAATTGTAATACGGAGGACAGGATATACATCACGTTTGTTATGGAGTACTGTAAACCTGTCCTCCAAACTCCTTCTCAGGCCCTAAGACTCAATCAACAATAAGATAGAACCAGAGCAAATAACAAAAAATTAATCATTCCTTGAAATAGACCATGTAGATCCAGCAGTTGCCAAAAAAGATTGAAAATAAGGCTGCAGCCTGAGATTTCTATACCCCTAGCAGCAAGAAAGTTAAGAGGATAAAAATGGGTCATAATAAAATTATAAATATATTAGTTCCCCCAGTAAATGAATACAAAAGTCCATTAAAATATCAGAAATTCTTGTCTTTTCTTAATTTCACATCAAAAAGACTTTTATTTTTTATAAATGAATGCCTTTCTGTACTGCAGAGGTGTCCAGAATTTACTGATCCATTTAGGGTGTGCACCTAATGTATTTCTAGGTACAGGCCAGGAGGTGCGAGCTATTCGACCTAGCCACTTTCTGTATTGGCATGGGGCATATAGAATCAGAAATAATTAATTCTATTTGGCTATTCTCTAGACCTGCATTATCTTAGTGTTTTCTACTTATAAATATGGTGACTAGTTTGCAATTGTGCGAGCTGTAGTTTGCAACAAGATGTTGGTGCAATTGTAATGTACAATTACCTCTTGAAAATGATGTACAATTTCTACAGGTTTTAATGCTCCTCTTCCTAGAGAGGTATGTACACAACATAAGGCCTGATTCAGGCTGTGGCAGATGGGTATTCTGTCAAAAATGTAATGGTATAGCCCGTCCCTCTTATTACACATACAATAGGATACAAAGAAGTTGGAATAAGTCAGATGACATCAAGTTCGTATTGGAGCAACTTGTCCACCAAACTCTAAATCAGGCCCTTGTTTTTTTATTACTGAAAAGAATAGGGTGTTTCCCTGGAGGTGCATTCTTCAGACAAGAGGTGTGTTCCAGTCATGACATGGCAAACTTGACACAGCAGCTCAGCATGCCAGTTCAAATGGTAAATGTACTAGAAAGCAGTGGAGTTACACATTATGCAGACAAATGTTGCAGTTGGGTTCTGATTTGGGCCACAAATGAGAGTTTAATGCTGATAAGTAATTAGTTGTTGAAAACAATTAGATGAACAGGGACTGTAATTCTTTGCACCAATCAGATGTAAGAAATTGCATCTCTTTGCCTGAAGGGTGCTCTCAGGAAATGTTACAAAAGTGAACTTAATAAAGGTGTCCTCTACCCACACTCCCCCAACCATCAAACAGAACCCGACCGCTCCACCAGCGCAGGTACACACCAAGGCTAAACCAATATTTCTGGTTGATTGTAGAAGCAGTCTTCATTACAGGAAAGAACGTTCTGAGAATCAGACCTAGATATGGTTCTATTTCCTGTCCTGTAAGAGAAAATAGGATAAACAATATTAATTAAGCTAAAGACTAATACCAACTTAAGATGAAGAGTGTGCTGCAAAGTTGGTGTTGGTCATGAAACATATTGTAAAAAAATATTGATGCATGGCTTTGTATATTATCCACCAAGCAGAACATGAAACGTAATGCAATAAGCGGAAAAGAAAGTTTCACATTGTCTTTTCCCAGGATTCACTCACACCTTTTTATGACGGTGATGAAGGAGTTATGCAGAGTTGCTGCATTTACAGAAATTGTAAATCCTTGTACAAATAAAGGCTTAATAGTTAAGTAGCTGGTTGGTGTAGAGCTGTTTCAGTTTTTAACAGTTTTTTCTCAAGAGGCATAACGAAAAAAAACCTGTGAGGGACATCTGGTGCTGGTATGTGGTGCTAAAATGTGAATCTACAATGTAAAATTACTAAATTTCAACAAATCTAAAACAATATGTATAATTTGAACATTATAACCAAAATAGCAGCAATACATTTGCATCTTTCTAAAGTGGCTGTCAGTGGACCGGTATTTAAGATGCAACCATTCACTTCTAAGACCTCTTGCTGGAGTTCCATATTTTGAAGCCTTCTGATGGCATAAGCACGGAGATGCTTGTTTCTTTAATGAGCACTGTACAGAAAGTAATCGTCTTAGAGCTTATTTGAATTACCATTATGACATGAGGTCGCAACACATAATGGTGCTGTTTTATTTCCTTCCAATTAATTGTCACTTCCCATTAAAATTAATTGTTTTAATTATGCGGGCTGAAATGGCAAAGGTATGGGCATGGGACTCTATTCTGAATGCTACGATTAGTTTGAAATATATGTAGAAAATAACTTGAATATACCCTGTGGCTTCTTTCCACTTTCAATTTGCATTGTATATGCAATGCTAGTGATTGATCCATTCTCAATCACCAATGTAAAGTGCATAAATTCACCATACTGTTATAGGTTTTCTACAAAATGTAGAAAAACTTTAAACAAGCAATTGAGTAAGGGAACTGAACGAACAAGCCAACGTCTGTTGCAGCATGCTTCAAAGCCTACTCTGTGTATTTGAGAATTGTGATGTCATGAGCCATAGACAGATAAAACTATTTGCAGACAGACCTAAAATCAACGTAGAATCTGTTAGATCTCCACAGAGCACAGTGTTCGACAACAACATAGCATTTTTTCAAATTACCGTATTGAATTGTCATTTGATGAATGGCCCAAAACACAATCTCCTCTGGGATAGAAGGCATCGTAAACAGATTTACAATCTTAGAAGATATTGACTGTGGTATCCACTTGGTAAGAGTAATTTGACACATTAAAGCCATCCTTTCAAGTTCAGCAGCATTCTCCTAAATATGCAGAAATAGGAAATATTGGTAATTTGAAACATTATGACGAACAAGAGAAGAAAAACAAATCCAAAACAAGTATTAAGTGCCATGTATCAGGTGTGGAGGAGATATTGTGAAACAGGAGATGCCTAAACAAATCAATAAGGGCTTGATTATGAGTTTGGTGGATGGTATACTCTGTCACAAACGTAACGGATATCCCATCCGCCATATTACATGTTCCATAGGCTATAATGGAATTGTAATACGGAGGACAGGATATACATCACGTTTGTTATGGAGTACTGTAAACCTGTCCTCCAAACTCCTTCTCAGGCCCTAAGACTCAATCAACAATAAGATAGAACCAGAGCAAATAACAAAAAATTAATCATTCCTTGAAATAGACCATGTAGAACCAGCAGTTGCCAAAAAAGATTGAAAATAAGGCTGCAGCCTGAGATTTCTATACCCCTAGCAGCAAGAAAGTTAAGAGGATAAAAATGGGTCATAATAAAATTATAAATATATTAGTTCCCCCAATAAATGAATACAAAAGTCCATTAAAATATCAGAAATTCTTGTCTTTTCTTAATTTCACATCAAAAAGACTTTTATTTTTTATAAATGAATGCCTTTCTGTACAGCAGAGGTGTCCAGAATTTACTGATACCATTTAGGGTGTGCACCTAATGTATTTCTAGGTACAGGCCAGGAGGTGCGAGCTATTCGACCTAGCCACTTTCTGTATTGGCATGGGGCATATATAATCAGAAATAATTAATTCTATTTGGCTATTCTCCAGACCTGCATTATCTTAGTGTTTTCTACTTATAAATATGGTGACTAGTTTGCAATTGTGCAAGCTGTAGTTTGCAACAAGATGTTGGTGCAATTGAAATGTACAATTACCTCTTGAAAATGATGTACAATTTCTACAGGTTTTAATGCTCCTCTTCCTAGGGAGGTATGTTCACAACATAAGGCCTGATTCAGGCTGTGGCAGATGGGTATTCCTTCAAAAATGTAATGGTATAGCCCGTCCCTCTTATTACACATACAATAGGATACAAAGAACTTGGAATAAGTCAGATGACATCAAGTTCGTATTGGAGCAACTTGTCCACCAAACTCTAAATCAGGTCCTTGTTTTTTTATTACTGAAAAGAATAGGGTGTTTCCCTGGAGGTGCACTCTTCAGACAAGAGGTGTGTTCCAGTCATGACATGGCAAACTTGACACAGCAGCTCAGCATGCCAGTTCAAATGGTAAATGTACTAGAAAGCAGTGGAGTTACACATTATGCAGACAAATGTTGCAGTTGGGTTCTGATTTGGGCCACAAATGAGAGTTTAATGCTGATAAGTAATTAGTTGTTGAAAACAATTAGATGAACAGGGACTGTAATTCTTTGCACCAATCAGATGTAAGAAATTGCATCTCTTTACCTGAAGGGTGCTCTCAGGAAATGTTACAAAAGTGAACTTAATAAAGGTGTCCTCTACCCACACTCCCCCAACCATCAAACAGAACCCGACCGCTCTACCAGCGCAGGTACACACCAAGGCCAAACCATTATTTCTGGTTGATTGTAGAAGCAGTCTTCATTACAGGAAAGAACGTTCTGAGAATCAGACCTAGATATGGTACTATTTCCGGTCCTGTAAGGTAAAATAGGATAAACAATATTAATTAAGCTAAAGACTAATACCAACTTAAGATGATGAGTGTGCTGCAAAGGTGGTGTTGGTCATGAAACATACTGTAAAAAAATCTTGATGCATGGCTTTGTATATTATCCACCAAGCAGAACATGAAACGAAATGCAATAAGCGGAAAAGAAAGTTTCACATTGTCTTTTCCCAGAATTCACTTACACCTTTTTATGACAGTGATGAAGGAGTTATGCAGAGTTGCTGCATTTACAGAAATTGTAAATCCTTGTACAAATAAAGGCTTAATAGTTAAGTAGCTGGTTGGTGTAGAGCTGTTTCAGTTTTTAACAGTTTTTTCTCAAGAGACATAATGAAACAAAACCTGTGAGGGACATCTGGTGCTGGTATGTGGCGCTAAAATGTGAATCTACAATGTGAAATTACTAAATTTCAACAAATCTAAAACAATATGTATCATTTGAACATAGTAACCAAAATAGCAGCAATACATTTGCATCTTTCTAAAGTGGCTGTCAATGGACCGGTATTTAAGATGCAACCATTCACTTCTAAGACCTCTTGCTGGAGTTCCATATTTTGAAGCCTTCTGATGGCATAAGCACGGAGAGGCTTGTTTCTTTAATGAGCACTGTACAGAAAGTAATCGTCTTAGAGCTTATTTGAATTACCATTATGACATGAGGTCACAACACATAATGGTGCTGTTTTATTTCCTTCCAATTAATTGCCACTTCCCATTAAAATTAATTGTTTTAATTATGCGGGCTGAAATGGCAAAGGTATGGGCATGGGACTCTATTCTGAATGCTACGATTAGTTTGAAATATATGTAGAAAATAACTTGAATATACCCTGTGGCTTCTTTCCACTTTCAATTTGCATTGTATATGCAATGCTAGTGATTGATCCATTCTCAATCACCAATGTAAAGTGCATAAATTCACCATACTGTTATAGGTTTTCTACAAAATGTAGAAAAACTTTAAACAAGCAATTGAGTAAGGGAACTGAACGAACAAGCCAACGTCTGTTGCAGCATGCTTCAAAGCCTACTCTGTGTATTTGAGAATTGTGATGTCATGAGCCATAGACAGATAAAACTATTTGCAGACAGACCTAAAATCAACGTAGAATCTGTTAGATCTCCACAGAGCACAGTGTTCGACAACAACATAGCATTTTTTCAAATTACCGTATTGAATTGTCATTTGATGAATGGCCCAAAACACAATCTCCTCTGGGATAGAAGGCATCGTAAACAGATTTACAATCTTAGAAGATATTGACTGTGGTATCCACTTGGTAAGAGTAATTTGACACATTAAAGCCATCCTTTCAAGTTCAGCAGCATTCTCCTAAATATGCAGAAATAGGAAATATTGGTAATTTGAAACATTATGACGAACAAGAGAAGAAAAACAAATCCAAAACAAGTATTAAGTGCCATGTATCAGGTGTGGAGGAGATATTGTGAAACAGGAGATGCCTAAACAAATCAATAAGGGCTTGATTATGAGTTTGGTGGATGGTATACTCTGTCACAAACGTAACGGATATCCCATCCGCCATATTACATGTTCCATAGGCTATAATGGAATTGTAATACGGAGGACAGGATATACATCACGTTTGTTATGGAGTACTGTAAACCTGTCCTCCAAACTCCTTCTCAGGCCCTAAGACTCAATCAACAATAAGATAGAACCAGAGCAAATAACAAAAAATTAATCATTCCTTGAAATAGACCATGTAGAACCAGCAGTTGCCAAAAAAGATTGAAAATAAGGCTGCAGCCTGAGATTTCTATACCCCTAGCAGCAAGAAAGTTAAGAGGATAAAAATGGGTCATAATAAAATTATAAATATATTAGTTCCCCCAATAAATGAATACAAAAGTCCATTAAAATATCAGAAATTCTTGTCTTTTCTTAATTTCACATCAAAAAGACTTTTATTTTTTATAAATGAATGCCTTTCTGTACAGCAGAGGTGTCCAGAATTTACTGATACCATTTAGGGTGTGCACCTAATGTATTTCTAGGTACAGGCCAGGAGGTGCGAGCTATTCGACCTAGCCACTTTCTGTATTGGCATGGGGCATATATAATCAGAAATAATTAATTCTATTTGGCTATTCTCCAGACCTGCATTATCTTAGTGTTTTCTACTTATAAATATGGTGACTAGTTTGCAATTGTGCAAGCTGTAGTTTGCAACAAGATGTTGGTGCAATTGAAATGTACAATTACCTCTTGAAAATGATGTACAATTTCTACAGGTTTTAATGCTCCTCTTCCTAGGGAGGTATGTTCACAACATAAGGCCTGATTCAGGCTGTGGCAGATGGGTATTCCTTCAAAAATGTAATGGTATAGCCCGTCCCTCTTATTACACATACAATAGGATACAAAGAACTTGGAATAAGTCAGATGACATCAAGTTCGTATTGGAGCAACTTGTCCACCAAACTCTAAATCAGGTCCTTGTTTTTTTATTACTGAAAAGAATAGGGTGTTTCCCTGGAGGTGCACTCTTCAGACAAGAGGTTTGTTCCAGTCATGACATGGCAAACTTGACACAGCAGCTCAGCATGCCAGTTCAAATGGTAAATGTACTAGAAAGCAGTGGAGTTACACATTATGCAGACAAATGTTGCAGTTGGGTTCTGATTTGGGCCACAAATGAGAGTTTAATGCTGATAAGTAATTAGTTGTTGAAAACAATTAGATGAACAGGGACTGTAATTCTTTGCACCAATCAGATGTAAGAAATTGCATCTCTTTGCCTGAAGGGTGCTCTCAGGAAATATTACAAAAGTGAACTTAATAAAGGTGTCCTCTACCCACACTCCCCCAACCATCAAACAGAACCCGACCGCTCCACCAGCGCAGGTACACACCAAGGCTAAACCATTATTTCTGGTTGATTGTAGAAGCAGTCTTCATTACAGGAAAGAACGTTCTGAGAATCAGACCTAGATATGGTTCTATTTCCTGTCCTGTAAGAGAAAATAGGATAAACAATATTAATTAAGCTAAAGACTAATGCCAAGTTAAGATGATGAGTGTGCTGCAAAGTTGGTGTTGGTTATGAAACATATTGTAAAAAAATATTGATGCATGGCTTTGTATATTATCCACCAAGCAGAACATGAAACGTAATGCAATAAGCGGAAAAGAAAGTTTCACATTGTCTTTTCCCAGGATTCACTCACACCTTTTTATGACGGTGTTGAAGGAGTTATGCAGAGTTGCTGCATTTACAGAAATTGTAAATCCTTGTACAAATAAAGGCTTAATAGTTAAGTAGCTGGTTGGTGTAGAGCTGTTTCAGTTTTTAACAGATTTTTCTCAAGAGACATAATGAAACAAAACCTGTGAGGGACATCTGGTGCTGGTATGTGGTGCTAAAATGTGAATCTACAATGTGAAATTACTAAATTACAACAAATCTAAAACAATATGTATCATTTGAACATAATAACCAAAATAGCAGCAATACATTTGCATCTTTCTAAAGTGGCTGTCAGTGGACCGGTATTTAAGATACAAACATTCACTTCTAAGACCTCTTGCTGGAGTTCCATATTTTGAAGCCTTCTGATGGCATAAGCACGGAGATGCGTGTTTCTTTAATGAGCACTGTACAGAAACTAATCGTCTTAGAGCTTATTTGAATTAACCATTATGACATGAGGTCGCAACACATAATGGTGCTGTTTTATTTCCTTCCAATTAATTGTCACTTCCCATTAAAATTAATTGTTTTAACTATGCGGGCTGAAATGGCAAAGGCATGGACATGGGACTCCATTCTGAATGCTACGATTAGTTTGAAATATATGTAGAAAATAACTTAAATATACCCTGTGGCTTCTTTCCACTTTCAATTTGCATTGTATATGCAATGCTAGTGATTGATCCATTCTCAATCACCAATGTAAAATGCATAAATTCACCATACTGTTATAGGTTTTCTACAAAATGTAGAAAAACTTTAAACAAGCAATGGAGTAAGGGAACTGAACGAACAAGCCAACGTCTGTTGCAGCATGCTTCAAAGCCTACTCTGTGTATTTGAGTATTGTGATGACATGAGCCATAGACAGATAAAACTATTTGCAGACAGACCTAAAATCAATGTAGAATCTGTTAGATCTCCACAGAGCACAGTGTTCAACAACAACATAGCATTTTTTCAAATTACCGTATTGAATTGTCATTTGATGAATGGCCTAAAACACAATCTCCTCTGGGATAGAAGGCATCGTAAACAGATTTACAATCTTAGAAGATATTGACTGTGGTATCCACTTGGTAAGAGTAATTTGACACATTAAAGCCATCCTTTCAAGTTCAGCAGCATTCTCCTAAATATGCAGAAAAAGGAAATATTGGTAATTTGAAACATTATGACGAACAAGAGAAGAAAAACAAATCCAAAACAAGTATTAAGTACCATGTATCAGGTGTGGAGGAGATATTGTGAAACAGGAGATGCCTGAACAGATCAATAGGGGCTTGATTATGAGTTTGGCGGATGGTATACTCTGTCACAAACGTAACGGATATCCCATCCGCCATATTACATGTTCCATAGGCTATAATTGAATTGAAATACGGAGGACAGGATATACATCACGTTTGTTATGGAGTACTGTAAACCTGTCCTCCAAACTCCTACTCAGGCCCTAAGACTTAATCAACAATAAGATAGAACCAGAGCAAATAACAAAAAATTAATCATTCCTTGAAATAGACCATGTAGAACCAGCAGTTGCCAAAAAAGATTGAAAATAAGGCTGTAGCCTGAGTTTTCTTGACCCCTAGCAGCAAGAAAGTTAAGAGGATAAAAATGGGCCATAATAAAATTATAAATATATTAGTTCCCCCAAAAAATGAATACAAAGGTCCAATAAAATATCAGAAATTCTTGTATTTTCTTAATTTCACATCAAAAAGACTTTTGTTTTTGATAAATTAATGTCTTTCTGTAGTGCAGAGGTGTCCAGAATTGACTGATACCATTTAGGGTGTGCACCTAATGTATTTCTAGGTACAGGCCAGGAGGTGTGAGCTATTCGACCTAGCCACTTTCTGTATTGGCTTGGGGCATATATAATCAGAAATAATTAATTCTATTTGGCTATTCTCTAGACCTGCATTATCTTAGTGTTTTCTACTTATAAATATGGTAACTAGTTTGCAATTGTGCGAGCTGTAGTTTGCAACAAGATGTTGGTGCAATTGAAATGTACAATTACCTCTTGAAAATGATGTACAATTTCTACAGGTTTTAATGCTCCTCTTCCTAGGGAGGTATGTTCACAACATAAGGCCTGATTCAGGCTGTGGCAGATGGGTATTCCTTCAAAAATGTAATGGTATAGCCCGTCCCTCTTATTACACATACAATAGGATACAAAGAACTTGGAATAAGTCAGATGACATCAAGTTCGTATTGGAGCAACTTGTCCACCAAACTCTAAATCAGGTCCTTGTTTTTTTATTACTGAAAAGAATAGGGTGTTTCCCTGGAGGTGCACTCTTCAGACAAGAGGTGTGTTCCAGTCATGACATGGCAAACTTGACACAGCAGCTCAGCATGCCAGTTCAAATGGTAAATGTACTAGAAAGCAGTGGAGTTACACATTATGCAGACAAATGTTGCAGTTGGGTTCTGATTTGGGCCACAAATGAGAGTTTAATGCTGATAAGTAATTAGTTGTTGAAAACAATTAGATGAACAGGGACTGTAATTCTTTGCACCAATCAGATGTAAGAAATTGCATCTCTTTGCCTGAAGGGTGCTCTCAGGAAATGTTACAAAAGTGAACTTAATAAAGGTGTCCTCTACCCACACTCCCCCAACCATCAAACAGAACCCGACCGCTCTACCAGCGCAGGTACACACCAAGGCCAAACCATTATTTCTGGTTGATTGTAGAAGCAGTCTTCATTACAGGAAAGAACGTTCTGAGAATCAGACCTAGATATGGTACTATTTCCGGTCCTGTAAGGTAAAATAGGATAAACAATATTAATTAAGCTAAAGACTAATACCAACTTAAGATGATGAGTGTGCTGCAAAGGTGGGGTTGGTCATGAAACATACTGTAAAAAAATCTTGATGCATGGCTTTGTATATTATCCACCAAGCAGAACATGAAACGAAATGCAATAAGCGGAAAAGAAAGTTTCACATTGTCTTTTCCCAGAATTCACTTACACCTTTTTATGACAGTGATGAAGGAGTTATGCAGAGTTGCTGCATTTACAGAAATTGTAAATCCTTGTACAAATTAAGGCTTAATAGTTAAGTAGCTGGTTGGTGTAGAGCTGTTTCAGTTTTTAACAGTTTTTTCTCAAGAGACATAATGAAACAAAACCTGTGAGGGACATCTGGTGCTGGTATGTGGCGCTAAAATGTGAATCTACAATGTGAAATTACTAAATTTCAACAAATCTAAAACAATATGTATCATTTGAACATAGTAACCAAAATAGCAGCAATACATTTGCATCTTTCTAAAGTGGCTGTCAATGGACCGGTATTTAAGATGCAACCATTCACTTCTAAGACCTCTTGCTGGAGTTCCATATTTTGAAGCCTTCTGATGGCATAAGCACGGAGAGGCTTGTTTCTTTAATGAGCACTGTACAGAAAGTAATCGTCTTAGAGCTTATTTGAATTACCATTATGACATGAGGTCACAACACATAATGGTGCTGTTTTATTTCCTTCCAATTAATTGCCACTTCCCATTAAAATTAATTGTTTTAATTATGCGGGCTGAAATGGCAAAGGTATGGGCATGGGACTCTATTCTGAATGCTACGATTAGTTTGAAATATATGTAGAAAATAACTTGAATATACCCTGTGGCTTCTTTCCACTTTCAATTTGCATTGTATATGCAATGCTAGTGATTGATCCATTCTCAATCACCAATGTAAAGTGCATAAATTCACCATACTGTTATAGGTTTTCTACAAAATGTAGAAAAACTTTAAACAAGCAATTGAGTAAGGGAACTGAACGAACAAGCCAACGTCTGTTGCAGCATGCTTCAAAGCCTACTCTGTGTATTTGAGAATTGTGATGTCATGAGCCATAGACAGATAAAACTATTTGCAGACAGACCTAAAATCAACGTAGAATCTGTTAGATCTCCACAGAGCACAGTGTTCGACAACAACATAGCATTTTTTCAAATTACCGTATTGAATTGTCATTTGATGAATGGCCCAAAACACAATCTCCTCTGGGATAGAAGGCATCGTAAACAGATTTACAATCTTAGAAGATATTGACTGTGGTATCCACTTGGTAAGAGTAATTTGACACATTAAAGCCATCCTTTCAAGTTCAGCAGCATTCTCCTAAATATGCAGAAATAGGAAATATTGGTAATTTGAAACATTATGACGAACAAGAGAAGAAAAACAAATCCAAAACAAGTATTAAGTGCCATGTATCAGGTGTGGAGGAGATATTGTGAAACAGGAGATGCCTAAACAAATCAATAAGGGCTTGATTATGAGTTTGGTGGATGGTATACTCTGTCACAAACGTAACGGATATCCCATCCGCCATATTACATGTTCCATAGGCTATAATGGAATTGTAATACGGAGGACAGGATATACATCACGTTTGTTATGGAGTACTGTAAACCTGTCCTCCAAACTCCTTCTCAGGCCCTAAGACTCAATCAACAATAAGATAGAACCAGAGCAAATAACAAAAAATTAATCATTCCTTGAAATAGACCATGTAGAACCAGCAGTTGCCAAAAAAGATTGAAAATAAGGCTGCAGCCTGAGATTTCTATACCCCTAGCAGCAAGAAAGTTAAGAGGATAAAAATGGGTCATAATAAAATTATAAATATATTAGTTCCCCCAATAAATGAATACAAAAGTCCATTAAAATATCAGAAATTCTTGTCTTTTCTTAATTTCACATCAAAAAGACTTTTATTTTTTATAAATGAATGCCTTTCTGTACAGCAGAGGTGTCCAGAATTTACTGATACCATTTAGGGTGTGCACCTAATGTATTTCTAGGTACAGGCCAGGAGGTGCGAGCTATTCGACCTAGCCACTTTCTGTATTGGCATGGGGCATATATAATCAGAAATAATTAATTCTATTTGGCTATTCTCCAGACCTGCATTATCTTAGTGTTTTCTACTTATAAATATGGTGACTAGTTTGCAATTGTGCAAGCTGTAGTTTGCAACAAGATGTTGGTGCAATTGAAATGTACAATTACCTCTTGAAAATGATGTACAATTTCTACAGGTTTTAATGCTCCTCTTCCTAGGGAGGTATGTTCACAACATAAGGCCTGATTCAGGCTGTGGCAGATGGGTATTCCTTCAAAAATGTAATGGTATAGCCCGTCCCTCTTATTACACATACAATAGGATACAAAGAACTTGGAATAAGTCAGATGACATCAAGTTCGTATTGGAGCAACTTGTCCACCAAACTCTAAATCAGGTCCTTGTTTTTTTATTACTGAAAAGAATAGGGTGTTTCCCTGGAGGTGCACTCTTCAGACAAGAGGTGTGTTCCAGTCATGACATGGCAAACTTGACACAGCAGCTCAGCATGCCAGTTCAAATGGTAAATGTACTAGAAAGCAGTGGAGTTACACATTATGCAGACAAATGTTGCAGTTGGGTTCTGATTTGGGCCACAAATGAGAGTTTAATGCTGATAAGTAATTAGTTGTTGAAAACAATTAGATGAACAGGGACTGTAATTCTTTGCACCAATCAGATGTAAGAAATTGCATCTCTTTGCCTGAAGGGTGCTCTCAGGAAATATTACAAAAGTGAACTTAATAAAGGTGTCCTCTACCCACACTCCCCCAACCATCAAACAGAACCCGACCGCTCCACCAGCGCAGGTACACACCAAGGCTAAACCATTATTTCTGGTTGATTGTAGAAGCAGTCTTCATTACAGGAAAGAACGTTCTGAGAATCAGACCTAGATATGGTTCTATTTCCTGTCCTGTAAGAGAAAATAGGATAAACAATATTAATTAAGCTAAAGACTAATGCCAAGTTAAGATGATGAGTGTGCTGCAAAGTTGGTGTTGGTTATGAAACATATTGTAAAAAAATATTGATGCATGGCTTTGTATATTATCCACCAAGCAGAACATGAAACGTAATGCAATAAGCGGAAAAGAAAGTTTCACATTGTCTTTTCCCAGGATTCACTCACACCTTTTTATGACGGTGTTGAAGGAGTTATGCAGAGTTGCTGCATTTACAGAAATTGTAAATCCTTGTACAAATAAAGGCTTAATAGTTAAGTAGCTGGTTGGTGTAGAGCTGTTTCAGTTTTTAACAGATTTTTCTCAAGAGACATAATGAAACAAAACCTGTGAGGGACATCTGGTGCTGGTATGTGGTGCTAAAATGTGAATCTACAATGTGAAATTACTAAATTACAACAAATCTAAAACAATATGTATCATTTGAACATAATAACCAAAATAGCAGCAATACATTTGCATCTTTCTAAAGTGGCTGTCAGTGGACCGGTATTTAAGATACAAACATTCACTTCTAAGACCTCTTGCTGGAGTTCCATATTTTGAAGCCTTCTGATGGCATAAGCACGGAGATGCGTGTTTCTTTAATGAGCACTGTACAGAAACTAATCGTCTTAGAGCTTATTTGAATTAACCATTATGACATGAGGTCGCAACACATAATGGTGCTGTTTTATTTCCTTCCAATTAATTGTCACTTCCCATTAAAATTAATTGTTTTAACTATGCGGGCTGAAATGGCAAAGGCATGGACATGGGACTCCATTCTGAATGCTACGATTAGTTTGAAATATATGTAGAAAATAACTTAAATATACCCTGTGGCTTCTTTCCACTTTCAATTTGCATTGTATATGCAATGCTAGTGATTGATCCATTCTCAATCACCAATGTAAAATGCATAAATTCACCATACTGTTATAGGTTTTCTACAAAATGTAGAAAAACTTTAAACAAGCAATGGAGTAAGGGAACTGAACGAACAAGCCAACGTCTGTTGCAGCATGCTTCAAAGCCTACTCTGTGTATTTGAGTATTGTGATGACATGAGCCATAGACAGATAAAACTATTTGCAGACAGACCTAAAATCAATGTAGAATCTGTTAGATCTCCACAGAGCACAGTGTTCAACAACAACATAGCATTTTTTCAAATTACCGTATTGAATTGTCATTTGATGAATGGCCTAAAACACAATCTCCTCTGGGATAGAAGGCATCGTAAACAGATTTACAATCTTAGAAGATATTGACTGTGGTATCCACTTGGTAAGAGTAATTTGACACATTAAAGCCATCCTTTCAAGTTCAGCAGCATTCTCCTAAATATGCAGAAAAAGGAAATATTGGTAATTTGAAACATTATGACGAACAAGAGAAGAAAAACAAATCCAAAACAAGTATTAAGTACCATGTATCAGGTGTGGAGGAGATATTGTGAAACAGGAGATGCCTGAACAGATCAATAGGGGCTTGATTATGAGTTTGGCGGATGGTATACTCTGTCACAAACGTAACGGATATCCCATCCGCCATATTACATGTTCCATAGGCTATAATTGAATTGAAATACGGAGGACAGGATATACATCACGTTTGTTATGGAGTACTGTAAACCTGTCCTCCAAACTCCTACTCAGGCCCTAAGACTTAATCAACAATAAGATAGAACCAGAGCAAATAACAAAAAATTAATCATTCCTTGAAATAGACCATGTAGAACCAGCAGTTGCCAAAAAAGATTGAAAATAAGGCTGTAGCCTGAGTTTTCTTGACCCCTAGCAGCAAGAAAGTTAAGAGGATAAAAATGGGCCATAATAAAATTATAAATATATTAGTTCCCCCAAAAAATGAATACAAAGGTCCAATAAAATATCAGAAATTCTTGTATTTTCTTAATTTCACATCAAAAAGACTTTTGTTTTTGATAAATTAATGTCTTTCTGTAGTGCAGAGGTGTCCAGAATTGACTGATACCATTTAGGGTGTGCACCTAATGTATTTCTAGGTACAGGCCAGGAGGTGTGAGCTATTCGACCTAGCCACTTTCTGTATTGGCTTGGGGCATATATAATCAGAAATAATTAATTCTATTTGGCTATTCTCTAGACCTGCATTATCTTAGTGTTTTCTACTTATAAATATGGTAACTAGTTTGCAATTGTGCGAGCTGTAGTTTGCAACAAGATGTTGGTGCAATTGAAATGTACAATTACCTCTTGAAAATGATGTACAATTTCTACAGGTTTTAATGCTCCTCTTCCTAGGGAGGTATGTTCACAACATAAGGCCTGATTCAGGCTGTGGCAGATGGGTATTCCTTCAAAAATGTAATGGTATAGCCCGTCCCTCTTATTACACATACAATAGGATACAAAGAACTTGGAATAAGTCAGATGACATCAAGTTCGTATTGGAGCAACTTGTCCACCAAACTCTAAATCAGGTCCTTGTTTTTTTATTACTGAAAAGAATAGGGTGTTTCCCTGGAGGTGCACTCTTCAGACAAGAGGTGTGTTCCAGTCATGACATGGCAAACTTGACACAGCAGCTCAGCATGCCAGTTCAAATGGTAAATGTACTAGAAAGCAGTGGAGTTACACATTATGCAGACAAATGTTGCAGTTGGGTTCTGATTTGGGCCACAAATGAGAGTTTAATGCTGATAAGTAATTAGTTGTTGAAAACAATTAGATGAACAGGGACTGTAATTCTTTGCACCAATCAGATGTAAGAAATTGCATCTCTTTGCCTGAAGGGTGCTCTCAGGAAATGTTACAAAAGTGAACTTAATAAAGGTGTCCTCTACCCACACTCCCCCAACCATCAAACAGAACCCGACCGCTCTACCAGCGCAGGTACACACCAAGGCCAAACCATTATTTCTGGTTGATTGTAGAAGCAGTCTTCATTACAGGAAAGAACGTTCTGAGAATCAGACCTAGATATGGTACTATTTCCGGTCCTGTAAGGTAAAATAGGATAAACAATATTAATTAAGCTAAAGACTAATACCAACTTAAGATGATGAGTGTGCTGCAAAGGTGGGGTTGGTCATGAAACATACTGTAAAAAAATCTTGATGCATGGCTTTGTATATTATCCACCAAGCAGAACATGAAACGAAATGCAATAAGCGGAAAAGAAAGTTTCACATTGTCTTTTCCCAGAATTCACTTACACCTTTTTATGACAGTGATGAAGGAGTTATGCAGAGTTGCTGCATTTACAGAAATTGTAAATCCTTGTACAAATTAAGGCTTAATAGTTAAGTAGCTGGTTGGTGTAGAGCTGTTTCAGTTTTTAACAGTTTTTTCTCAAGAGACATAATGAAACAAAACCTGTGAGGGACATCTGGTGCTGGTATGTGGCGCTAAAATGTGAATCTACAATGTGAAATTACTAAATTTCAACAAATCTAAAACAATATGTATCATTTGAACATAGTAACCAAAATAGCAGCAATACATTTGCATCTTTCTAAAGTGGCTGTCAATGGACCGGTATTTAAGATGCAACCATTCACTTCTAAGACCTCTTGCTGGAGTTCCATATTTTGAAGCCTTCTGATGGCATAAGCACGGAGAGGCTTGTTTCTTTAATGAGCACTGTACAGAAAGTAATCGTCTTAGAGCTTATTTGAATTACCATTATGACATGAGGTCACAACACATAATGGTGCTGTTTTATTTCCTTCCAATTAATTGTCACTTCCCATTAAAATTAATTGTTTTAATTATGCGGGCTGAAATGGCAAAGGTATGGGCATGGGACTCTATTCTGAATGCTACGATTAGTTTGAAATATATGTAGAAAATAACTTGAATATACCCTGTGGCTTCTTTCCACTTTCAATTTGCATTGTATATGCAATGCTAGTGATTGATCCATTCTCAATCACCAATGTAAAGTGCATAAATTCACCATACTGTTATAGGTTTTCTACAAAATGTAGAAAAACTTTAAACAAGCAATTGAGTAAGGGAACTGAACGAACAAGCCAACGTCTGTTGCAGCATGCTTCAAAGCCTACTCTGTGTATTTGAGAATTGTGATGTCATGAGCCATAGACAGATAAAACTATTTGCAGACAGACCTAAAATCAACGTAGAATCTGTTAGATCTCCACAGAGCACAGTGTTCGACAACAACATAGCATTTTTTCAAATTACCGTATTGAATTGTCATTTGATGAATGGCCCAAAACACAATCTCCTCTGGGATAGAAGGCATCGTAAACAGATTTACAATCTTAGAAGATATTGACTGTGGTATCCACTTGGTAAGAGTAATTTGACACATTAAAGCCATCCTTTCAAGTTCAGCAGCATTCTCCTAAATATGCAGAAATAGGAAATATTGGTAATTTGAAACATTATGAC
The DNA here is from genome assembly GCF_964263255.1 of Lissotriton vulgaris. Classification (NCBI taxonomy): domain Eukaryota; kingdom Metazoa; phylum Chordata; class Amphibia; order Caudata; family Salamandridae; genus Lissotriton; species Lissotriton vulgaris. The sequence goes on from NC_141694.1 coordinate 1,217,389,261, forward strand.
GAACAAGAGAAGAAAAACAAATCCAAAACAAGTATTAAGTGCCATGTATCAGGTGTGGAGGAGATATTGTGAAACAGGAGATGCCTAAACAAATCAATAAGGGCTTGATTATGAGTTTGGTGGATGGTATACTCTGTCACAAACGTAACGGATATCCCATCCGCCATATTACATGTTCCATAGGCTATAATGGAATTGTAATACGGAGGACAGGATATACATCACGTTTGTTATGGAGTACTGTAAACCTGTCCTCCAAACTCCTTCTCAGGCCCTAAGACTCAATCAACAATAAGATAGAACCAGAGCAAATAACAAAAAATTAATCATTCCTTGAAATAGACCATGTAGAACCAGCAGTTGCCAAAAAAGATTGAAAATAAGGCTGCAGCCTGAGATTTCTATACCCCTAGCAGCAAGAAAGTTAAGAGGATAAAAATGGGTCATAATAAAATTATAAATATATTAGTTCCCCCAATAAATGAATACAAAAGTCCATTAAAATATCAGAAATTCTTGTTTTTTCTTAATTTCACATCAAAAAGACTTTTATTTTTTATAAATGAATGCCTTTCTGTACAGCAGAGGTGTCCAGAATTTACTGATACCATTTAGGGTGTGCACCTAATGTATTTCTAGGTACAGGCCAGGAGGTGCGAGCTATTCGACCTAGCCACTTTCTGTATTGGCATGGGGCATATATAATCAGAAATAATTAATTCTATTTGGCTATTCTCCAGACCTGCATTATCTTAGTGTTTTCTACTTATAAATATGGTGACTAGTTTGCAATTGTGCAAGCTGTAGTTTGCAACAAGATGTTGGTGCAATTGAAATGTACAATTACCTCTTGAAAATGATGTACAATTTCTACAGGTTTTAATGCTCCTCTTCCTAGGGAGGTATGTTCACAACATAAGGCCTGATTCAGGCTGTGGCAGATGGGTATTCCTTCAAAAATGTAATGGTATAGCCCGTCCCTCTTATTACACATACAATAGGATACAAAGAACTTGGAATAAGTCAGATGACATCAAGTTCGTATTGGAGCAACTTGTCCACCAAACTCTAAATCAGGTCCTTGTTTTTTTATTACTGAAAAGAATAGGGTGTTTCCCTGGAGGTGCACTCTTCAGACAAGAGGTGTGTTCCAGTCATGACATGGCAAACTTGACACAGTAGCTCAGCATGCCAGTTCAAATGGTAAATGTACTAGAAAGCAGTGGAGTTACACATTATGCAGACAAATGTTGCAGTTGGGTTCTGATTTGGGCCACAAATGAGAGTTTAATGCTGATAAGTAATTAGTTGTTGAAAACAATTAGATGAACAGGGACTGTAATTCTTTGCACCAATCAGATGTAAGAAATTGCATCTCTTTGCCTGAAGGGTGCTCTCAGGAAATATTACAAAAGTGAACTTAATAAAGGTGTCCTCTACCCACACTCCCCCAACCATCAAACAGAACCCGACCGCTCCACCAGCGCAGGTACACACCAAGGCTAAACCATTATTTCTGGTTGATTGTAGAAGCAGTCTTCATTACAGGAAAGAACGTTCTGAGAATCAGACCTAGATATGGTTCTATTTCCTGTCCTGTAAGAGAAAATAGGATAAACAATATTAATTAAGCTAAAGACTAATGCCAAGTTAAGATGATGAGTGTGCTGCAAAGTTGGTGTTGGTTATGAAACATATTGTAAAAAAATATTGATGCCTGGCTTTGTATATTATCCACCAAGCAGAACATGAAACGTAATGCAATAAGCGGAAAAGAAAGTTTCACATTGTCTTTTCCCAGGATTCACTCACACCTTTTTATGACGGTGTTGAAGGAGTTATGCAGAGTTGCTGCATTTACAGAAATTGTAAATCCTTGTACAAATAAAGGCTTAATAGTTAAGTAGCTGGTTGGTGTAGAGCTGTTTCAGTTTTTAACAGATTTTTCTCAAGAGACATAATGAAACAAAACCTGTGAGGGACATCTGGTGCTGGTATGTGGTGCTAAAATGTGAATCTACAATGTGAAATTACTAAATTACAACAAATCTAAAACAATATGTATCATTTGAACATAATAACCAAAATAGCAGCAATACATTTGCATCTTTCTAAAGTGGCTGTCAGTGGACCGGTATTTAAGATACAAACATTCACTTCTAAGACCTCTTGCTGGAGTTCCATATTTTGAAGCCTTCTGATGGCATAAGCACGGAGATGCGTGTTTCTTTAATGAGCACTGTACAGAAACTAATCGTCTTAGAGCTTATTTGAATTAACCATTATGACATGAGGTCGCAACACATAATGGTGCTGTTTTATTTCCTTCCAATTAATTGTCACTTCCCATTAAAATTAATTGTTTTAACTATGCGGGCTGAAATGGCAAAGGCATGGACATGGGACTCCATTCTGAATGCTACGATTAGTTTGAAATATATGTAGAAAATAACTTAAATATACCCTGTGGCTTCTTTCCACTTTCAATTTGCATTGTATATGCAATGCTAGTGATTGATCCATTCTCAATCACCAATGTAAAATGCATAAATTCACCATACTGTTATAGGTTTTCTACAAAATGTAGAAAAACTTTAAACAAGCAAAGGAGTAAGGGAACTGAACGAACAAGCCAACGTCTGTTGCAGCATGCTTCAAAGCCTACTCTGTGTATTTGAGTATTGTGATGACATGAGCCATAGACAGATAAAACTATTTGCAGACAGACCTAAAATCAATGTAGAATCTGTTAGATCTCCACAGAGCACAGTGTTCGACAACAACATAGCATTTTTTCAAATTACCGTATTGAATTGTCATTTGATGAATGGCCTAAAACACAATCTCCTCTGGGATAGAAGGCATCGTAAACAGATTTACAATCTTAGAAGATATTGACTGTGGTATCCACTTGGTAAGAGTAATTTGACACATTAAAGCCATCCTTTCAAGTTCAGCAGCATTCTCCTAAATATGCAGAAAAAGGAAATATTGGTAATTTGAAACATTATGACGAACAAGAGAAGAAAAACAAATCCAAAACAAGTATTAAGTACCATGTATCAGGTGTGGAGGAGATATTGTGAAACAGGAGATGCCTGAACAGATCAATAGGGGCTTGATTATGAGTTTGGCGGATGGTATACTCTGTCACAAACGTAACGGATATCCCATCCGCCATATTACATGTTCCATAGGCTATAATTGAATTGAAATACGGAGGACAGGATATACATCACGTTTGTTATGGAGTACTGTAAACCTGTCCTCCAAACTCCTACTCAGGCCCTAAGACTTAATCAACAATAAGATAGAACCAGAGCAAATAACAAAAAATTAATCATTCCTTGAAATAGACCATGTAGAACCAGCAGTTGCCAAAAAAGATTGAAAATAAGGCTGTAGCCTGAGTTTTCTTGACCCCTAGCAGCAAGAAAGTTAAGAGGATAAAAATGGGCCATAATAAAATTATAAATATATTAGTTCCCCCAAAAAATGAATACAAAGGTCCAATAAAATATCAGAAATTCTTGTATTTTCTTAATTTCACATCAAAAAGACTTTTGTTTTTGATAAATTAATGTCTTTCTGTAGTGCAGAGGTGTCCAGAATTGACTGATACCATTTAGGGTGTGCACCTAATGTATTTCTAGGTACAGGCCAGGAGGTGTGAGCTATTCGACCTAGCCACTTTCTGTATTGGCTTGGGGCATATATAATCTGAAATAATTAATTCTATTTGGCTATTCTCTAGACCTGCATTATCTTAGTGTTTTCTACTTATAAATATGGTAACTAGTTTGCAATTGTGCGAGCTGTAGTTTGCAACAAGATGTTGGTGCAATTGAAATGTACAATTACCTCTTGAAAATGATGTACAATTTCTACAGGTTTTAATGGTCCTCTTCCTAGGGAGGTATGTTCACAACATAAGGCCTGATTCAGGCTGTGGCAGATGGGTATTCCTTCAAAAATGTAATGGTATAGCCCGTCCCTCTTATTACACATACAATAGGATACAAAGAACTTGGAATAAGTCAGATGACATCAAGTTCGTATTGGAGCAACTTGTCCACCAAACTCTAAATCAGGTCCTTGTTTTTTTATTACTGAAAAGAATAGGGTGTTTCCCTGGAGGTGCACTCTTCAGACAAGAGGTGTGTTCCAGTCATGACATGGCAAACTTGACACAGCAGCTCAGCATGCCAGTTCAAATGGTAAATGTACTAGAAAGCAGTGGAGTTACACATTATGCAGACAAATGTTGCAGTTGGGTTCTGATTTGGGCCACAAATGAGAGTTTAATGCTGATAAGTAATTAGTTGTTGAAAACAATTAGATGAACAGGGACTGTAATTCTTTGCACCAATCAGATGTAAGAAATTGCATCTCTTTGCCTGAAGGGTGCTCTCAGGAAATGTTACAAAAGTGAACTTAATAAAGGTGTCCTCTACCCACACTCCCCCAACCATCAAACAGAACCCGACCGCTCTACCAGTGTAGGTACACACCAAGGCCAAACCATTATTTCTGGTTGATTGTAGAAGCAGTCTTCATTACAGGAAAGAACGTTCTGAGAATCAGACCTAGATATGGTACTATTTCCGGTCCTGTAAGGTAAAATAGGATAAACAATATTAATTAAGCTAAAGACTAATACCAACTTAAGATGATGAGTGTGCTGCAAAGGTGGTGTTGGTCATGAAACATACTGTAAAAAAATCTTGATGCATGGCTTTGTATATTATCCACCAAGCAGAACATGAAACGAAATGCAATAAGCGGAAAAGAAAGTTTCACATTGTCTTTTCCCAGAATTCACTTACACCTTTTTATGACAGTGATGAAGGAGTTATGCAGAGTTGCTGCATTTACAGAAATTGTAAATCCTTGTACAAATAAAGGCTTAATAGTTAAGTAGCTGGTTGGTGTAGAGCTGTTTCAGTTTTTAACAGTTTTTTCTCAAGAGACATAATGAAACAAAACCTGTGAGGGACATCTGGTGCTGGTATGTGGCGCTAAAATGTGAATCTACAATGTGAAATTACTAAATTTCAACAAATCTAAAACAATATGTATCATTTGAACATAGTAACCAAAATAGCAGCAATACATTTGCATCTTTCTAAAGTGGCTGTCAATGGACCGGTATTTAAGATGCAACCATTCACTTCTAAGACCTCTTGCTGGAGTTCCATATTTTGAAGCCTTCTGATGGCATAAGCACGGAGATGCTTGTTTCTTTAATGAGCACTGTACAGAAAGTAATCGTCTTAGAGCTTATTTGAATTACCATTATGACATGAGGTCACAACACATAATGGTGCTGTTTTATTTCCTTCCAATTAATTGTCACTTCCCATTAAAATTAATTGTTTTCATTATGCGGGCTGAAATGGCAAAGGTATGGGCATGGGACTCTATTCTGAATGCTACGATTAGTTTGAAATATATGTAGAAAATAACTTGAATATACCCTGTGGCTTCTTTCCACTTTCAATTTGCATTGTATATGCAATGCTAGTGATTGATCCATTCTCAATCACCAATGTAAAGTGCATAAATTCACCATACTGTTATAGGTTTTCTACAAAATGTAGAAAAACTTTAAACAAGCAATTGAGTAAGGGAACTGAACGAACAAGCCAACGTCTGTTGCAGCATGCTTCAAAGCCTACTCTGTGTATTTGAGAATTGTGATGTCATGAGCCATAGACAGATAAAACTATTTGCAGACAGACCTAAAATCAACGTAGAATCTGTTAGATCTCCACAGAGCACAGTGTTCGACAACAACATAGCATTTTTTCAAATTACCGTATTGAATTGTCATTTGATGAATGGCCCAAAACACAATCTCCTCTGGGATAGAAGGCATCGTAAACAGATTTACAATCTTAGAAGATATTGACTGTGGTATCCACTTGGTAAGAGTAATTTGACACATTAAAGCCATCCTTTCAAGTTCAGCAGCATTCTCCTAAATATGCAGAAATAGGAAATATTGGTAATTTGAAACATTATGACGAACAAGAGAAGAAAAACAAATCCAAAACAAGTATTAAGTGCCATGTATCAGGTGTGGAGGAGATATTGTGAAACAGGAGATGCCTAAACAAATCAATAAGGGCTTGATTATGAGTTTGGTGGATGGTATACTCTGTCACAAACGTAACGGATATCCCATCCGCCATATTACATGTTCCATAGGCTATAATGGAATTGTAATACGGAGGACAGGATATACATCACGTTTGTTATGGAGTACTGTAAACCTGTCCTCCAAACTCCTTCTCAGGCCCTAAGACTCAATCAACAATAAGATAGAACCAGAGCAAATAACAAAAAATTAATCATTCCTTGAAATAGACCATGTAGAACCAGCAGTTGCCAAAAAAGATTGAAAATAAGGCTGCAGCCTGAGATTTCTATACCCCTAGCAGCAAGAAAGTTAAGAGGATAAAAATGGGTCATAATAAAATTATAAATATATTAGTTCCCCCAATAAATGAATACAAAAGTCCATTAAAATATCAGAAATTCTTGTCTTTTCTTAATTTCACATCAAAAAGACTTTTATTTTTTATAAATGAATGCCTTTCTGTACAGCAGAGGTGTCCAGAATTTACTGATACCATTTAGGGTGTGCACCTAATGTATTTCTAGGTACAGGCCAGGAGGTGCGAGCTATTCGACCTAGCCACTTTCTGTATTGGCATGGGGCATATATAATCAGAAATAATTAATTCTATTTGGCTATTCTCCAGACCTGCATTATCTTAGTGTTTTCTACTTATAAATATGGTGACTAGTTTGCAATTGTGCAAGCTGTAGTTTGCAACAAGATGTTGGTGCAATTGAAATGTACAATTACCTCTTGAAAATGATGTACAATTTCTACAGGTTTTAATGCTCCTCTTCCTAGGGAGGTATGTTCACAACATAAGGCCTGATTCAGGCTGTGGCAGATGGGTATTCCTTCAAAAATGTAATGGTATAGCCCGTCCCTCTTATTACACATACAATAGGATACAAAGAACTTGGAATAAGTCAGATGACATCAAGTTCGTATTGGAGCAACTTGTCCACCAAACTCTAAATCAGGTCCTTGTTTTTTTATTACTGAAAAGAATAGGGTGTTTCCCTGGAGGTGCACTCTTCAGACAAGAGGTGTGTTCCAGTCATGACATGGCAAACTTGACACAGCAGCTCAGCATGCCAGTTCAAATGGTAAATGTACTAGAAAGCAGTGGAGTTACACATTATGCAGACAAATGTTGCAGTTGGGTTCTGATTTGGGCCACACATGAGAGTTTAATGCTGATAAGTAATTAGTTGTTGAAAACAATTAGATGAACAGGGACTGTAATTCTTTGCACCAATCAGATGTAAGAAATTGCATCTCTTTGCCTGAAGGGTGCTCTCAGGAAATGTTACAAAAGTGAACTTAATAAAGGTGTCCTCTACCCACACTCCCCCAACCATCAAACAGAACCCGACCGCTCTACCAGCGCAGGTACACACCAAGGCCAAACCATTATTTCTGGTTGATTGTAGAAGCAGTCTTCATTACAGGAAAGAACGTTCTGAGAATCAGACCTAGATATGGTACTATTTCCGGTCCTGTAAGGTAAAATAGGATAAACAATATTAATTAAGCTAAAGACTAATACCAACTTAAGATGATGAGTGTGCTGCAAAGGTGGTGTTGGTCATGAAACATACTGTAAAAAAATCTTGATGCATGGCTTTGTATATTATCCACCAAGCAGAACATGAAATGAAATGCAATAAGCGGAAAAGAAAGTTTCACATTGTCTTTTCCCAGAATTCACTTACACCTTTTTATGACAGTGATGAAGGAGTTATGCAGAGTTGCTGCATTTACAGAAATTGTAAATCCTTGTACAAATAAAGGCTTAATAGTTAAGTAGCTGGTTGGTGTAGAGCTGTTTCAGTTTTTAACAGTTTTTTCTCAAGAGACATAATGAAACAAAACCTGTGAGGGACATCTGGTGCTGGTATGTGGCGCTAAAATGTGAATCTACAATGTGAAATTACTAAATTTCAACAAATCTAAAACAATATGTATCATTTGAACATAGTAACCAAAATAGCAGCAATACATTTGCATCTTTCTAAAGTGGCTGTCAATGGACCGGTATTTAAGATGCAACCATTCACTTCTAAGACCTCTTGCTGGAGTTCCATATTTTGAAGCCTTCTGATGGCATAAGCACGGAGATGCTTGTTTCTTTAATGAGCACTGTACAGAAAGTAATCGTCTTAGAGCTTATTTGAATTACCATTATGACATGAGGTCACAACACATAATGGTGCTGTTTTATTTCCTTCCAATTAATTGTCACTTCCCATTAAAATTAATTGTTTTCATTATGCGGGCTGAAATGGCAAAGGTATGGGCATGGGACTCTATTCTGAATGCTACGATTAGTTTGAAATATATGTAGAAAATAACTTGAATATACCCTGTGGCTTCTTTCCACTTTCAATTTGCATTGTATATGCAATGCTAGTGATTGATACATTCTCAATCACCAATGTAAAATGCATAAATTCACCATACTGTTATAGGTTTTCTACAAAATGTAGAAAAACTTTAAACAAGCAATGGAGTAAGGGAACTGAACGAACAAGCCAACGTCTGTTGCAGCATGCTTCAAAGCCTACTCTGTGTATTTGAGTATTGTGATGACATGAGCCATAGACAGATAAAACTATTTGCAGACAGACCTAAAATCAATGTAGAATCTGTTAGATCTCCACAGAGCACAGTGTTCGACAACAACATAGCATTTTTTCAAATTACCGTATTGAATTGTCATTTGATGAATGGCCTAAAACACAATCTCCTCTGGGATAGAAGGCATCGTAAACAGATTTACAATCTTAGAAGATATTGACTGTGGTATCCACTTGGTAAGAGTAATTTGACACATTAAAGCCATCCTTTCAAGTTCAGCAGCATTCTCCTAAATATGCAGAAAAAGGAAATATTGGTAATTTGAAACATTATGACGAACAAGAGAAGAAAAACAAATCCAAAACAAGTATTAAGTACCATGTATCAGGTGTGGAGGAGATATTGTGAAACAGGAGATGCCTAAACAGATCAATAAGGGCTTGATTATGAGTTTGGCGGATGGTATACTCTGTCACAAACGTAACGGATATCCCATCCGCCATATTACATGTTCCATAGGCTATAATTGAATTGTAATACGGAGGACAGGATATACATCACGTTTGTTATGGAGTACTGTAAACCTGTCCTCCAAACTCCTACTCAGGCCCTAAGACTCAATCAACAATAAGATAGAACCAGAGCAAATAACAAAAAATTAATCATTCCTTGAAATAGACCATGTAGAACCAGCAGTTGCCAAAAAAGATTGAAAATAAGGCTGTAGCCTGAGATTTCTTGACCCCTAGCAGCAAGAAAGTTAAGAGGATAAAAATGGGCCATACTAAAATTATAAATATATTAGTTCCCCCAAAAAATGAATACAAAGGTCCAATAAAATATCAGAAATTCTTGTATTTTCTTAATTTCACATCAAAAAGACTTTTGTTTTTGATAAATTAATGTCTTTCTGTAGTGCAGAGGTGTCCAGAATTGACTGATACCATTTAGGGTGTGCACCTAATGTATTTCTAGGTACAGGCCAGGAGGTGTGAGCTATTCGACCTAGCCACTTTCTGTATTGGCTTGGGGCATATATAATCAGAAATAATTAATTCTATTTGGCTATTCTCTAGACCTGCATTATCTTAGTGTTTTCTACTTATAAATATGGTAACTAGTTTGCAATTGTGCGAGCTGGAGTTTGCAACAAGATGTTGGTGCAATTGAAATGTACAATTACCTCTTGAAAATGATGTACAATTTCTACAGGTTTTAATGCTCCTCTTCCTAGGGAGGTATGTTCACAACATAAGGCCTGATTCAGGCTGTGGCAGATGGGTATTCCTTCAAAAATGTAATGGTATAGCCCGTCCCTCTTATTACACATACAATAGGATACAAAGAACTTGGAATAAGTCAGATGACATCAAGTTCGTATTGGAGCAACTTGTCCACCAAACTCTAAATCAGGTCCTTGTTTTTTTATTACTGAAAAGAATAGGGTGTTTCCCTGGAGGTGCACTCTTCAGACAAGAGGTGTGTTCCAGTCATGACATGGCAAACTTGACACAGCAGCTCAGCATGCCAGTTCAAATGGTAAATGTACTAGAAAGCAGTGGAGTTACACATTATGCAGACAAATGTTGCAGTTGGGTTCTGATTTGGGCCACAAATGAGAGTTTAATGCTGATAAGTAATTAGTTGTTGAAAACAATTAGATGAACAGGGACTGTAATTCTTTGCACCAATCAGATGTAAGAAATTGCATCTCTTTGCCTGAAGGGTGCTCTCAGGAAATGTTACAAAAGTGAACTTAATAAAGGTGTCCTCTACCCACACTCCCCCAACCATCAAACAGAACCCGACCGCTCTACCAGCGCAGGTACACACCAAGGCCAAACCATTATTTCTGGTTGATTGTAGAAGCAGTCTTCATTACAGGAAAGAACGTTCTGAGAATCAGACCTAGATATGGTACTATTTCCGGTCCTGTAAGGGAAAATAGGATAAACAATATTAATTAAGCTAAAGACTAATACCAACTTAAGATGATGAGTGTGCTGCAAAGGTGGTGTTGGTCATGAAACATACTGTAAAAAAATCTTGATGCATGGCTTTGTATATTATCCACCAAGCAGAACATGAAACGAAATGCAATAAGCGGAAAAGAAAGTTTCACATTGTCTTTTCCCAGAATTCACTCACACCTTTTTATGACAGTGATGAAGGAGTTATGCAGAGTTGCTGCATTTACAGAAATTGTAAATCCTTGTACAAATAAAGGCTTAATAGTTAAGTAGCTGGTTGGTGTAGAGCTGTTTCAGTTTTTAACAGTTTTTTCTCAAGACACATAATGAAACAAAACCTGTGAGGGACATCTGGTGCTGGTATGTGGCGCCAAAATGTGAATCTACAATGTGAAATTACTAAATTACAACAAATCTAAAACAATATGTATCATTTGAACATAATAACCAAAATAGCAGCAATACATTTACATCTTTCTAAAGTGGCTGTCAGTGGACCGGTATTTAAGATGCAAACATTCACTTCTAAGACCTCTTGCTGGAGTTCCATATTTTGAAGCCTTCTGATGGCATAAGCACGGAGATGCGTGTTTCTTTAATGAGCACTGTACAGAAACTAATCGTCTTAGAGCTTATTTGAATTAACCATTATGACATGAGGTCGCAACACATAATGGTGCTGTTTTATTTCCTTCCAATTAATTGTCACTTCCCATTGAAATTAATTGTTTTAACTATGCGGGCTGAAATGGCAAAGGCATGGACATGGGACTCCATTCTGAATGCTACGATTAGTTTGAAATATATGTAGAAAATAACTTAAATATACCCTGTGGCTTCTTTCCACTTTCAATTTGCATTGTATATGCAATGCTAGTGATTGATCCATTCTCAATCACCAATGTAAAATGCATAAATTCACCATACTGTTATAGGTTTTCTACAAAATGTAGAAAAACTTTAAACAAGCAATGGAGTAAGGGAACTGAACGAACAAGCCAACGTCTGTTGCAGCATGCTTCAAAGCCTACTCTGTGTATTTGAGTATTGTGATGACATGAGCCATAGACAGATAAAACTATTTGCAGACAGACCTAAAATCAATGTAGAATCTGTTAGATCTCCACAGAGCACAGTGTTCGACAACAACATAGCATTTTTTCAAATTACCGTATTGAATTGTCATTTGATGAATGGCCTAAAACACAATCTCCTCTGGGATAGAAGGCATCGTAAACAGATTTACAATCTTAGAAGATATTGACTGTGGTATCCACTTGGTAAGAGTAATTTGACACATTAAAGCCATCCTTTCAAGTTCAGCAGCATTCTCCTAAATATGCAGAAAAAGGAAATATTGGTAATTTGAAACATTATGACGAACAAGAGAAGAAAAACAAATCCAAAACAAGTATTAAGTACCATGTATCAGGTGTGGAGGAGATATTGTGAAACAGGAGATGCCTAAACAGATCAATAAGGGCTTGATTATGAGTTTGGCGGATGGTATACTCTGTCACAAACGTAACGGATATCCCATCCGCCATATTACATGTTCCATAGGCTATAATTGAATTGTAATACGGAGGACAGGATATACATCACGTTTGTTATGGAGTACTGTAAACCTGTCCTCCAAACTCCTACTCAGGCCCTAAGACTCAATCAACAATAAGATAGAACCAGAGCAAATAACAAAAAATTAATCATTCCTTGAAATAGACCATGTAGAACCAGCAGTTGCCAAAAAAGATTGAAAATAAGGCTGTAGCCTGAGATTTCTTGACCCCTAGCAGCAAGAAAGTTAAGAGGATAAAAATGGGCCATACTAAAATTATAAATATATTAGTTCCCCCAAAAAATGAATACAAAGGTCCAATAAAATATCAGAAATTCTTGTATTTTCTTAATTTCACATCAAAAAGACTTTTGTTTTTGATAAATTAATGTCTTTCTGTAGTGCAGAGGTGTCCAGAATTGACTGATACCATTTAGGGTGTGCACCTAATGTATTTCTAGGTACAGGCCAGGAGGTGTGAGCTATTCGACCTAGCCACTTTCTGTATTGGCTTGGGGCATATATAATCAGAAATAATTAATTCTATTTGGCTATTCTCTAGACCTGCATTATCTTAGTGTTTTCTACTTATAAATATGGTAACTAGTTTGCAATTGTGCGAGCTGGAGTTTGCAACAAGATGTTGGTGCAATTGAAATGTACAATTACCTCTTGAAAATGATGTACAATTTCTACAGGTTTTAATGCTCCTCTTCCTAGGGAGGTATGTTCACAACATAAGGCCTGATTCAGGCTGTGGCAGATGGGTATTCCTTCAAAAATGTAATGGTATAGCCCGTCCCTCTTATTACACATACAATAGGATACAAAGAACTTGGAATAAGTCAGATGACATCAAGTTCGTATTGGAGCAACTTGTCCACCAAACTCTAAATCAGGTCCTTGTTTTTTTATTACTGAAAAGAATAGGGTGTTTCCCTGGAGGTGCACTCTTCAGACAAGAGGTGTGTTCCAGTCATGACATGGCAAACTTGACACAGCAGCTCAGCATGCCAGTTCAAATGGTAAATGTACTAGAAAGCAGTGGAGTTACACATTATGCAGACAAATGTTGCAGTTGGGTTCTGATTTGGGCCACAAATGAGAGTTTAATGCTGATAAGTAATTAGTTGTTGAAAACAATTAGATGAACAGGGACTGTAATTCTTTGCACCAATCAGATGTAAGAAATTGCATCTCTTTGCCTGAAGGGTGCTCTCAGGAAATGTTACAAAAGTGAACTTAATAAAGGTGTCCTCTACCCACACTCCCCCAACCATCAAACAGAACCCGACCGCTCTACCAGCGCAGGTACACACCAAGGCCAAACCATTATTTCTGGTTGATTGTAGAAGCAGTCTTCATTACAGGAAAGAACGTTCTGAGAATCAGACCTAGATATGGTACTATTTCCGGTCCTGTAAGGGAAAATAGGATAAACAATATTAATTAAGCTAAAGACTAATACCAACTTAAGATGATGAGTGTGCTGCAAAGGTGGTGTTGGTCATGAAACATACTGTAAAAAAATCTTGATGCATGGCTTTGTATATTATCCACCAAGCAGAACATGAAACGAAATGCAATAAGCGGAAAAGAAAGTTTCACATTGTCTTTTCCCAGAATTCACTCACACCTTTTTATGACAGTGATGAAGGAGTTATGCAGAGTTGCTGCATTTACAGAAATTGTAAATCCTTGTACAAATAAAGGCTTAATAGTTAAGTAGCTGGTTGGTGTAGAGCTGTTTCAGTTTTTAACAGTTTTTTCTCAAGACACATAATGAAACAAAACCTGTGAGGGACATCTGGTGCTGGTATGTGGCACCAAAATGTGAATCTACAATGTGAAATTACTAAATTTCAACAAATCTAAAACAATATGTATCATTTGAACATAGTAACCAAAATAGCAGCAATACATTTGCATCTTTCTAAAGTGGCTGTCAATGGACCGGTATTTAAGATGCAACCATTCACTTCTAAGACCTCTTGCTGGAGTTCCATATTTTGAAGCCTTCTGATGGCATAAGCACGGAGATGCTTGTTTCTTTAATGAGCACTGTACAGAAAGTAATCGTCTTAGAGCTTATTTGAATTACCATTATGACATGAGGTCACAACACATAATGGTGCTGTTTTATTTCCTTCCAATTAACTGTCACTTCCCATTAAAATTAATTGTTTTAACTATGCAGGCTGAAATGGCAAAGGCATGGGCATGGGACTCTATTCTGAATGCTACGATTAGTTTGAAATATATGTAGAAAATAACTTAAATATACCCTGTGGCTTCTTTCCACTTTCAATTTGCATTGTATATGCAATGCTAGTGATTGATCCATTCTCAATCACCAATGTAAAATGCATAAATTCACCATACTGTTATAGGTTTTCTACAAAATGTAGAAAAACTTTAAACAAGCAATGGAGTAAGGGAACTGAACGAACAAGCCAACGTCTGTTGCAGCATGCTTCAAAGCCTACTCTGTGTATTTGAGTATTGTGATGACATGAGCCATAGACAGATAAAACTATTTGCAGACAGACCGAAAATCAATGTAGAATCTGTTAGATCTCCACAGAGCACAGTGTTCGACAACAACATAGCATTTTTTCAAATTACCGTATTGAATTGTCATTTGATGAATGGCCTAAAACACAATCTCCTCTGGGATAGAAGGCATCGTAAACAGATTTACAATCGTAGAAGATATTGACTGTGGTATCCACTTGGTAAGAGTAATTTGACACATTAAAGCCATCCTTTCAAGTTCAGCAGCATTCTCCTAAATATGCAGAAATAGGAAATATTGGTAATTTGAAACATTATGACGAACAAGAGAAGAAAAACAAATCCAAAACAAGTATTAAGTGCCATGTATCAGGTGTGGAGGAGATATTGTGAAACAGGAGATGCCTAAACAAATCAATAAGGACTTGATTATGAGTTTGGCGGAAGGTATACTCTGTCACAAACGAACAAGTTACTTACCTTCGGTAACGCTTTTTATGGTAGATACAATATCTGCCTGTGGATTCCTCACCTTGTGAATATCCCCCTTGCGCCAGCAACGTTCGGAAAATTCTTCGTAGCACGCCGGCGTGGACCACGTCATAGGAGCACGGCATCGCGCTCGTCTCGGTCTGACGTCACCGACTCCATATAAGGCCCACGTCGGCGTTATGACGTCAGTTCTGCCCTTTTTTCCGTGCCTTCGAGGCACCCGGACGGACCAACGAGTACAAATATATATATATACACAATGTACACAGTACATGCAAATCAAAAGCAATGAAAGTGCAAAATTATACAAATTTAGATATACAAAACCATAATAACATTTGCATATAAACCCAGGTATAGCAGAGTGGACAACGGGGAGGCGGGTGGGTCAGTGAGGAATCCACAGGCAGATATTGTATCTACCAGAAAAAGCGTTACCGAAGGTAAGTAACTTGTTCTTCTGATAGATACATCTGCCGTGTGGATTCCTCACCTTGTAAATAGAGTCCCACAGCAGTCCCCACTCCCGGAGGAGGGTGACCACTCTGCTGTACCAGGAAATCCTGGAGTATAGAACGGGCGAAGTGGCCGTCCCTCCTCACCTCAGCATCCAAGCAGTAGTGCTTCGCAAAAGTGTGGAGGGAGGCCCAAGTCGCGGCCCTGCAAATGTCTTCAACAGGAACACCTCTAGACAAAGCAGATGTTGCATACTTTGCTCTAGTTGAATGAGCTCTAATACCCTCAGGAGGGCCCTTACCCGCCAGAGAGTAGCAAATCTTGATGCACAGGATAATCCATCTGGAAAGTGTGCGCTTGTGCACCGCTCTGCCCTTCTTGCAGCCAGCAAAACCCACGAAGAGCTGATCGTCTATACGATAGTCCTTAGTCCTATCAAGATAGAAACTAACCGCTCTCTTCGGGTCCAGGCGATGAAGCCTCTCCTCCTCCTTGGAAGGGTGTGGGGGAGGATAAAAGGTAGGAAGGGTAATGGATTGACCTAGGTGGAAGGGAGTAACCACCTTAGGCAGAAAAGCAGCCCTGGTCCTGAGAACCATTCTTTCAGCATGGATGGACAAAAACGGGGGCTTGGAACTAAGAGCCTGAAGCTCATTTACCCTCCTTGCCGAGGTAATTGCAACCAAGAAGACCGTCTTGAAAGAAAGAAGCCTCATTGTACACTTGTGTAGGGTTCAAATGGCGAACCCATCAGATAGGTTAACACAAGATTCAAGTCCCAATGTGGCACAATGAAGGGAGAAGGAGGGAACCTATTAGTGAGTCCCTTCAAAAACCTCAATACCACAGGAGATTTAAAAAGAGAGGGCTGATCCGGCAAACAGAGAAAAGCCGATAAGTCCGAAAGGTAACCGACAGTGGCAACAGCAAACCCCTGCCTTGCCAGAGAAAGAGCAAACAACAAGATATCAGACAAATGAGCCTTTACCGGGTCAACATCCCTCTCCCTACACCAAGAAACAAACTTAGATGAAAAACCCAACCTGAACTACAGCTGCGATGTCTCTTGCAGGTGATGAAGCACCTTCTCGGGCGACACCGCTTTGATCAGCCAGTCGTCCAGATACGGGAATACAGGAATCCCCGACCTCCTGAGATGTGCCGCCACCACTGCCATCACCTTGGTGAAAACTCGAGGCGCAGTAGTAAGTCCAAACGGAAGGACCGCAAACTGGTAGTGTTGCAAACCCACCGTAAAACGGAGATACTTCCTGTGCGACTTCAGGATCGGGATGTGAAAATACGCATCCTGCAAGTCGATTGACACCATCCAGTCTTCTTACAACAGCGCTTGAAGAACCTGCGCAAGAGTGAGCATTTTGAATTTCTCCTGCCTGAGATAGAGATTCAAAATCCTGAGGGCCAGGATTGGACGTAACCTTCCATCCTTCTTGGGGGTCAGGATATACCGGGTGTAGCACCCCTGACCCCTCTCCTGCTCTGGGACCACCTCTATCGCACCTTTCTTGAACAAAGCCAGGACTTCTTCCTGCAGGCGAACTAGGTGGTCCTCCGAACAAAAACCCTGGCAAGGAGGGTAATTGGGAGGGAACTCCTGGAAAGGGAGAGCATACCCATTTTCTACGAGATTGAGAACCCAAAGATCTGATGTAACCGATTCCCAATCCCATAGAAAATGAGTAAGCCGACCCCCCACCGGAGCCACATGATCCAGAATGGCGGATCTAGGGCTGCTTTGCTGCAGAGGGAGGGGGTTGATTATTAGAGGAAGAGGAGGAGGAGGAGGCCTGGCGTCCACGACCACGGCCCCTTTGCTTTCCTCTGTAGGTTTTAAACAGAGGATTCTGTCGCTGCTGCTGCTGACCTTGGTTGTAGGGACGAAAAGTGGATCTACCGATTCCCCTGAACTTCCTAGCCACAGAGCCCCTTGTCTGAAGGCCCAAAGACCTCGCCGTAGCCCGGCTGTCCTTGAACCTCTCCAGAGCTACGTCAGCCTTCTTACCAAAGAGGCCTGTCCCATCAAATGGCAAGTCCAACAAGGTTGACTGAACATCAGTAGAAAAATCGGAGGACTTAAGCCATGCGGCCCTCCTTGTTGCAACAGTAGAGCCCATAATCCTGGCAACAGAGTCCACCGTGTCCATAACACTCTGTATAACCATATGAGCTGCAGCCTGAGTATCAGAGATCACCTCGTTAAAGCTCTTCCTATCGTCCTCCGGAAGCTTAGATGAAAGTTGTTTCACGGAGTCCATTAACACATGAACATACCTTCCCAATAAGCAAGTAGCATTGGTGGATTTCAAGGCCATGCTACCCGAGGAGAAAATCTTTTTAGCAGACTGATCCAATTTCTTAGAGTCCTTGTCTGCCGGCACCTGAGGGAAAGAGCCCGCAGCCCTGCTGGAACAGGCGGCCTGCACCACCAGACTTTCCGGTGCAGGATGCGAGGAAAGAAATTCAGGGTCATCGGGGGCCACCCTGTAACGCCTTGCCACCGACCTGGAAACCGCAGGCGCAGTCAGAGGTCTCTTCCATACCTCCTTTATTGGCTCAGTCAATGCATCCGTAAAAGGTAGTGTAGGCTCCACAATTGAAGAAGGCGAATGCAAAACTTCTGTAAGGATGTTTGGCTTGTACTCAACTGTGGGCAAGGCCAAGCCTAGCAAATCTGCAGCCTTCTTAATAACAACATGATAGGGTGCTATGTCCTTAGATGGAGTATCCAAAACGGATGGCAAACCCCACTCAGGAGAAAGCTCCAGGCCACTTGCACTTTGGAGGTCCTCAAAACAATCCCCCTGATCTTGCAACTCTCCTTCCTCAACATCGGAGTCCATATACTCCTTCTCCTCCAAGAGGCGTTGTGCCCTGCGCCTCGACCATTCCATGCGGACCGACGTCGACGGATCCGGCAACGACTCCGCCGGCGCCGGAACCGACGTCGAGCGAGGAACTTGAGGACGGGAAGCACCACGATCCGAATCACCACGAGGCCGATCCGGAGTCGGCAAAGCCGCATGCGAAGTCGACGACCTCGGCGGCGCCGAACCGAGCCAAGGACAAGGCGTCGGCATAAACGGCATAAAAGGGGCCGGGGCATAAGCCTGGGGCACACCTAAATTAAAAGACATGGGACCAATAGGCGCACCAGTGGGGTACATTGCCCTCGAGTAAACTCCAAACATGGCGTTTAAAAACTGCGAGGGATCCTGACCTGGACCTGGAAAGGGAGGGTACGAACCCAACGGCTGCTCCGAAGGAGGCTGATCCGGCAAAGGCACACCCTGGCCCTCTTGTTCTTCAGGCTCCACAACCGGAGTCGGTGCTCGAGGAACCTCTTCTTCATGCACCGATGAATGGTGCGACTCCAGATCCTGTTCCGGCTCCTGAACTGGAGAACTAACGTGAGATCGCGCCGGAGAAGGAGACACAAAGTCCTTGTGATGTTTACGTGACTTCTTCCTCGAATCCGAAGACTCCTTGCCAGAGTGATGTCTGGAGTGGTGTTTACTCCTCTTATGCTTCTTCCTCGAGGAGCTCGAAGCATGGCCCGAGGCCGACTTGGATCCGGACCTCGACCTCCCTCTGGACCTCGACCTCTCTCTGGACCTTGATCTCTCTCTCGACCTCGACCTCGCCTTGGCCCTCGAAGCCGACCTCGACTTCGACCGCGACAGCTGTCTCGACTTCGAGCGCCTGGACACCGACCTCGAAGACCTTCCGGCTTCTCTTTCCTTCACCTTTGCAAGCAGAAGCTTCGCCTCCCGCTCTCGCAAAGCTTTGGGGTTCATCTTGTCACAGGAACGACAGTTCTTAACATCGTGACCCGAACCAAGACAACACAGACAGTCGGAATGCGGATCGGTGATCGACATCATTCGGGTACAGGAACCACATTGTTTGAAACCCGTCTTCCTCGACGACATCCTCGGCGAAGAAGTGAATTCCAACAGAGAAACTGTAACAGCTAAACAGTGATAAGATACAGAAGTATCGCAGAAGATCCCAGAAACCGTTAGCGTCGACGACGCGGAAAAAAGGGAACTGACGTCATCACGCCGACGTGGGCCTTATATGGAGTCGGTGATGTCAGACGGAGTCGCGCGCGATGCCGTGCTCCTATGACGTCGTCCACGCCGGCGTGCTACGAAGAATTTTCCGAACGTTGCTGGCGCAAGGGGGATATTCACAAGGTGAGGAATCCACACAGCAGATGTATCTATCAGAAGTAACGGATATCCCGTCCGCCATATTACATGTTCCATAGGCTATAATGGAATTGTAATACGGAGGACAGGATATACATCACGTTTGTTATGGAGTACTGTAAACCTGTCCTCCAAACTCCTACTCAGGCCCTAAGACTCAATCAACAATAAGATAAAACCAGAGCAAATAACAAAAAATTAATCATTCCTTGAAATAGACCATGTAGAACCAGCAGTTGCCAAAAAAGATTGAAAATAAGGCTGTAGCCTGAGATTTCTTGACCCCTAGCAGCAAGAAAGTTAAGAGGATAAAAATGGGCCATAATAAAATTATAAATATATTAGTTCCCCCAAAAAATGAATACAAAGGTCCAATAAAACATCAGAAATTCTTGTCTTTTCTTAATTTCACATCAAAAAGACTTTTATTTTTGATAAATTAATGTCTTTCTGTAGTGCAGAGGTGTCCAGAATTGACTGATACCATTTAGGGTGTGCACCTAATGTATTTCTAGGTACAGGCCAGGAGGTGTGAGCTATTCGACCTAGCCACTTTCTGTATTGGCTTGGGGCATATATAATCAGAAATAATTAATTCTATTTGGCTATTCTCTAGACCTGCATTATCTTAGTGTTTTCTACTTATAAATATGGTGACTAGTTTGCAATTGTGCGAGCTGTAGTTTGCAACAAGATGTCGGTGCCATTGAAATGAACAATTACCTCTTGAAAATGATGTACAATTTCTACAGGTTTTAATGCTCCTCTTCCTAGGGAGGTATGTTCACAACATAAGGCCTAATTCAGGCTGTGGCAGATGGGTATTCCTTCAAAAATGTAATGGTATAGCCCGTCCCTCTTATTACACATACAATAGGATAAAAAGAACTTGGAATAAGTCAGATGACATCAAGTTCGTATTGGAGAAACTTGTCCACCAAACTCTAAATCAGGTCCTTGTTTTTTTATTACTGAAAAGAATAGGGTGTTTCCCTGGAGGTGCACTCTTCAGACAAGAGGTGTGTTCCAGTCATGACATGGCAAACTTGACACAGCAGCTCAGCATGCCAGTTCAAATGGTAAATGTACTAGAAAGCAGTGGAGTTACACATTATGCAGACAAATGTTGCAGTTGGGTTCTGATTTGGGCCACAAATGAGAGTTTAATGCTGATAAGTAATTAGTTGTTGAAAACAATTAGATGAACAGGGACTGTAATTCTTTGCACCAATCAGATGTAAGAAATTGCATCTCTTTGCCTGAAGGGTGCTCTCAGGAAATGTTACAAAAGTGAACTTAATAAAGGTGTCCTCTACCCACACTCCCCCAACCATCAAACAGAACCCGACCGCTCCACCAGCGCAGGTACACACCAAGGCTAAACCATTATTTCTGGTTGATTGTAGAAGCAGTCTTCATTACAGGAAAGAACGTTCTGAGAATCAGACCTAGATATGGTTCTATTTCCTGTCCTGTAAGAGAAAATAGGATAAACAATATTAATTAAGCTAAAGACTAATACCAACTTAAGATGATGAGTGTGCTGCAAAGTTGGTTTTGGTCATGAAACATATTGTAAAAAAATATTGATGCATGGCTTTGTATATTATACACCAAGCAGAACATGAAACGTAATGCAATAAGCGGAAAAGAAAGTTTCACATTGTCTTTTCCCAGGATTCACTCACACCTTTTTATGACGGTGATGAAGGAGTTATGCAGAGTTGCTGCATTTACAGAAATTGTAAATCCTTGTACAAATAAAGGCTTAATAGTTAAGTAGCTGGTTGGTGTAGAGCTGTTTCAGTTTTTAACAGTTTTTTCTCAAGAGACATAATGAAAAAAAACCTGTGAGGGACATCTGGTGCTGGTATGTGGTGCTAAAATGTGAATCTACAATGTGAAATTACTAAATTTCAACAAATCTAAAACAATATGTGTAATTTGAACATTATAACCAAAATAGCAGCAATACATTTGCATCTTTCTAAAGTGGCTGTCAGTGGACCGGTATTTAAGATGCAACCATTCACTTCTATGACCTCTTGCTGGAGTTCCATATTTTGAAGCCTTCTGATGGCATAAGCACGGAGATGCTTGTTTCTTTAATGAGCACTGTACAGAAAGTAATCGTCTTAGAGCTTATTTGAATTACCATTATGACATGAGGTCGCAACACATAATGGTGCTGTTTTATTTCCTTCCAATTAATTGTCACTTCCCATTAAAATTATTTGTTTTAACTATGCGGGCTGAAATGGCAAAGGTATGGGCATGGGACTCTATTCTGAATGCTACGATTAGTTTGAAATATATGTAGAAAATAACTTGAATATACCCTGTGGCTTCTTTCCACTTTCAATTTGCATTGTATATGCAATGCTAGTGATTGATCCATTCTCAATCACCAATGTAAAGTGTATAAATTCACCATACTGTTATAGGTTTTCTACAAAATGTAGAAAAACTTTAAACAAGCAATTGAGTAAGGGAACTGAACGAACAAGCCAACGTCTGTTGCAGCATGCTTCAAAGCCTACTCTGTGTATTTGAGAATTGTGATGTCATGAGCCATAGACAGATAAAACTATTTGCAGACAGACCTAAAATCAACGTAGAATCTGTTAGATCTCCACAGAGCACAGTGTTCGACAACAACATAGCATTTTTTCAAATTACCGTATTGAATTGTCATTTGATGAATGGCCCAAAACACAATCTCCTCTGGGATAGAAGGCATCGTAAACAGATTTACAATCTTAGAAGATATTGACTGTGGTATCCACTTGGTAAGAGTAATTTGACACATTAAAGCCATCCTTTCAAGTTCAGCAGCATTCTCCTAAATATGCAGAAATAGGAAATATTGGTAATTTGAAACATTATGACGAACAAGAGAAGAAAAACAAATCCAAAACAAGTATTAAGTGCCATGTATCAGGTGTGGAGGAGATATTGTGAAACAGGAGATGCCTAAACAAATCAATAAGGGCTTGATTATGAGTTTGGCGGATGGTATACTCTGTCACAAACGAAACGGATATCCCATCCGCCATATTACATGTTCCATAGGCTATAATGGAATTGTAATACGGAGGACAGGATATACATCACGTTTGTTATGGAGTACTGTAAACCTGTCCTCCAAACTCCTTCTCAGGCCCTAAGACTCAATCAACAATAAGATAGAACCAGAGCAAATAACAAAAAATTAATCATTCCTTGAAATAGACCATGTAGAACCAGCAGTTGCCAAAAAAGATTGAAAATAAGGCTGCAGCCTGAGATTTCTTGACCCCTAGCAGCAAGAAAGTTAAGAGGATAAAAATGGGTCATAATAAAATTATAAATATATTAGTTCCCCCAATAAATGAATACAAAAGTCCATTAAAATATCAGGAATTCTTGTCTTTTCTTAATTTCACATCAAAAAGACTTTTATTTTTTATAAATGAATGCCTTTCTGTACTGCAGAGGTGTCCAGAATTTACTGATACCATTTAGGGTGTGCACCTAATGTATTTCTAGGTACAGGCCAGGAGGTGCGAGCTATTCGACCTAGCCACTTTCTGTATTGGCATGGGGCATATATAATCAGAAATAATTAATTCTATTTGGCTATTCTCTAGACCTGCATTATCTTAGTGTTTTCTACTTATAAATATGGTGACTAGTTTGCAATTGTGCGAGCTGTAGTTTGCAACAAGATGTTGGTGCAATTGAAATGTACAATTACCTCTTGAAAATGATGTACAATTTCTACAGGTTTTAATGTTCCTCTTCCTAGGGAGGTATGTTCACAACATAAGGCCTGATTCAGGCTGTGGCAGATGGGTATTCTGTCAAAAATGTAATGGTATAGCCCGTCCCTCTTATTACACATACAATAGGATACAAAGAAGTTGGAATAAGTCAGATGACATCAAGTTCGTATTGGAGCAACTTGTCCACCAAACTCTAAATCAGGCCCTTGTTTTTTTATTACTGAAAAGAATAGGGTGTTTCCCTGGAGGTGCACTCTTCAGACAAGAGGTGTGTTCCAGTCATGACATGGCAAACTTGACACAGCAGCTCAGCATGCCAGTTCAAATGGTAAATGTACTAGAAAGCAGTGGAGTTACACATTATGCAGACAAATGTTGCAGTTGGGTTCTGATTTGGGCCACAAATGAGAGTTTAATGCTGATAAGTAATTAGTTGTTGAAAACAATTAGATGAACAGGGACTGTAATTCTTTGCACCAATCAGATGTAAGAAATTGCATCTCTTTGCCTGAAGGGTGCTCTCAGGAAATGTCACAAAAGTGAACTTAATAAAGGTGTCCTCTACCCACACTCCCCCAACCATCAAACAGAACCCGACCGCTCCACCAGCGCAGGTACATACCAAAGCTAAACCATTATTTCTGGTTGATTGTAGAAGCAGTCTTCATTAGAGGAAAGAACAATCTGAGAATCAGACCAAGATATGGTTCTATTTCCTGTCCTGTAAGAGAAAATAGGATAAACAATATTAATTAAGCTAAAGACTAATACCAACTTAAGATGATGAGTGTGCTGCAAAGTTGGTGTTGGTCATGAAACATATTGTAAAAAAATATTGATGCATGGCTTTGTATATTATCCACCAAGCAGAACATGAAACGTAATGCAATAAGCGGAAAAGAAAGTTTCACATTGTCTTTTCCCAGGATTCACTCACACCTTTTTATGACGGTGATGAAGGAGTTATGCAGAGTATCTGCATTTACAGAAATTGTAAATCCTTGTACAAATAAAGGCTTAATAGTTAAGTAGCTGGTTGGTGTAGAGCTGTTTCAGTTTTTAACTGTTTTTTCTCAAGAGACATAATGAAAAAAAACCTGTGAGGGACATCTTGTGCTGGTATGTGGTGCTAAAATGTGAATCTACAATGTGAAATTACTAAATTTCAACAAATCTAAAACAATATGTATAATTTGAACATTATAACCAAAATAGCAGCAATACATTTGCATCTTTCTAAAGTGGCTGTCAGTGGACCGGTATTTAAGATGCAACCATTCACTTCTAAGACCTCTTTCTGGAGTTCCATATTTTGAAGCCTTCTGATGGCATAAGCACGGAGATGCTTGTTTCTTTAATGAGCACTGTACAGAAAGTAATCGTCTTAGAGCTTATTTGAATTACCATTATGACATGAGGTCGCAACACATAATGGTGCTGTTTTATTTCCTTCCAATTAATTGTCACTTCCCATTAAAATTAATTGTTTTAACTATGCGGGCTGAAATGGCAAAGGTATGGGCATGGGACTCTATTCTGAATGCTACGATTAGTTTGAAATATATGTAGAAAATAACTTGAATATACCCTGTGGCTTCTTTCCACTTTCAATTTGCATTGTATATGCAATGCTAGTGATTGATCCATTTTCAATCACCAATGTAAAGTGCATAAATTCACCATACTGTTATAGGTTTTCTACAAAATGTAGAAACACTTTAAACAAGCAATTGAGTAAGGGAACTGATCGAACAAGCCAACGTCTGTTGCAGCATGCTTCAAAGCCTACTCTGTGTATTTGAGAATTGTGATGTCATGAGCCATAGACAGATAAAACTATTTGCAGACAGACCTAAAATCAATGTAGAATCTGTTAGATGACCACAGAGCACAGTGTTCGACAACAACATAGCATTTTTTCAAATTACCGTATTGAATTGTCAATTGATGAATGGCCCAAAACACAATCTCCTCTGGGATGGAAGGCACCATAAACAGATTTACAATCTTAGAAGATTTTGACTGTGGTATCCACTTGGTAAGAGTAATTTGACACATTAAAGCCATCCTTTCAAGTTCAGCAGTATTCTCCTAAATATGCAGAAATAGGAAATATTAGTAATTTGAAACATTATGACGAACAAGAGAAGAAAAACAAATCCAAAACAAGTATTAAGTACCATGTATAAGGTGGGGAGGAGATATTGTGAAACAGGAGATGCCTAAACAAATCAATAAGGGCTTGATTATGAGTTTGGCGGATGGTATACTCTGTCACAAACGTAACGGATATGTCGTCCGCCATATTACATGTTCCATAGGCTATAATTTATTTATTTATTTTTATTTAAAACATTTATAGAGCGCAACTGTCGCCTGGCAGGCATCCTGGCGCTAGAGTGACTTACTCCTAAGATAGAAAAACAGTGGGAGAAAGATAACTGGTGAGGGGGAAGCTAGGGGAAAAGCCAAGTTTTTATTAGTTTTCGAAACGGAAGGAGCTGTGAAGTGTGGCGAATGTCAGCAGGCAGACTGTTCCAGAGCTTTGCAGCCGCCACTCGGAATGATCTTCCTCCAATCCTGGCTCTCTTGAATCTGGGCACTATTACAAGTCGAGCGGTAGCGGATCGAAGGGCTCTGGTAGGGGTGTACCAGCTGAACAGCCGTTGTAAGGGGATAGGTCCTAGCCCGTGGAGTGCCTTAAAGACCAGACACAGAGACTTGAAGGCAATTCGTTGCTTCAGGGGAAGCCAGTGCAGCTCGGCTAGGGCAGCAGTGGTTGAGGCTCTCCTAGACCATCCAAGTGCCAGTTTCGCTGCTGCTGATTGTACCCGTTGGAGACGGTCCAGCAGTACCAAGGGGGAGTCCAGCAAGAGAGCATTGCAATAGTCGATACGACTCAGGATGGTGCACCTGACTATCTGTGCTCTGGCGGAAAGTGGAAGTAGTGGCAGAATTTTACGCAGTGATCTCAAAAGAGCAGAGCAGGTGGCAACTGTTCTCGAGACCTGTGTTTCCATGCTCAGCTTATTATTCAGCATGACGCCCAAATTCCACACACTGGCCACAGGTGACGGGTTGTCCGAATTTTCCGGAAGCCAGAAATCCGCAGGCAGGGGACGAGGTATGCGGCTGGCTGGGCAGAACAGAACCTCGGTCTTAGAGGAGTTAAATTGGAGGGAGTTGTGGTGTAACCAGCCGGCAGTGTCTCTCAGACAGTTGTGGAATGCCTCTAAAGTTATAGAGTCTTCACCCTCCCAGGAAACAATAAGCTGGGTGTCGTCTGCGTAATTTACTGTGGTCATGTTATGTGATTTAATGAGAGAAACCAGTGGTAGTAAATATACATTAAAGAGAATCGGACTAATAGAGGAACCCTGGGGTACACCGTGAGGGACTTGGGAAAAGGCAGATTGATAGGGGGGAAGGGATACCGCCTGTTTCCTGTCGCTGAGAAAAGAGTGGAACCAGAGCAGGGCAGAACCATCAACACCCGCCGCTCTCAACCTTTCCAGCAGGATCACGTGGTTGACAGTATCGAATGCGGCAGACAGGTCCAGCAGGATCAAGGCCGCTGCCTGGCCCCTGTCTGCCCGCACTCGAAGTTCTTCCATGGCCGTAAGTACAGCTGTTTCCGTGCCGTGGGCTGGACGAAAACCAAATTGGAAAGCGTCCAGAACAAGATTCTGCTCGAGGTAAGATGATAGGCAGGTGCTGACCCATCGCTCCACCACTTTCGCCGGAAAAGGCAGAAGCGATATGGGACGAAAATTAGAAAGGCATTCTGGATTCAGGGATGGTTTTTTCAGCAGCGGGGTGATTAATGCTTGCTTCCAGGGGTTAGGAACCACTCCACTGCGAAGAGATTGGTTACAGATCCTTCGCAGAGTGTGGAATAGCTCGTGCCCATAAGCTTT
Organism: Lissotriton vulgaris; assembly: GCF_964263255.1. Taxonomy (NCBI): domain Eukaryota; kingdom Metazoa; phylum Chordata; class Amphibia; order Caudata; family Salamandridae; genus Lissotriton; species Lissotriton vulgaris. Next base: position 1,217,416,868 of record NC_141694.1, read on the forward strand.
CCAGATTTTTGGGGGGAGTGGGTCAAGAGGTGATGCTCAGTGCCAGTCGTTCAAAGTCTGCTTCGGGAATCTGGGGGAGAGCCAGAAGACTTTCCCTGGCCAAGCTGACTGGACTGGGGGTGTGATATGCAGGGCTGGTAGCATGAGAGGTAGGCGGGTGTTGGGATAGAGAGGATCCCAGGTTATTGATGATTTTCCTAATTTTATCCAGAAAAAACTCTGCGAGGTTATCACAGAGCGTCTGGGATGGAGGAATAGTTTTTTTTGTACAGTCCGGATGTAGGAGATTCTCTAAAATTTGAAATATGTTTTTTGAACTGTTAGTTGCATTGACAATAGTAGAGCAGTAATATTCCGATTTACTCACTCTAATGGCCGCTTTGTATTCGAAAAGTTTGTTTTTCCACAGGGTTTTGTTGGTGTCACAGTAGCCGTGTCTCCACTTCCTCTCGGCCTGTTTACAGGCTGACTTGAGGGTTTTAAGGGAGTCGGTAAACCAGGGAGCGGATCTTCGTCCTTTAGAAGTGCCTTGTTTCAAAGGAACGATAGAGTCCGTAATAGCTGTTATCCTGCTACTGAAGGTGCTATAGTTGTTTTCCACCGAGCTAGTGGGGGAGATACTGTCATCTACATTAAAGACTGGGGTGGCAGAGCCGGGCTTTCCAAGAGCTTTCCAGTTCCGGTAAGTAAATTCAGCTGGACGACAGTTTTTGGGCTTGTAGGCGGTAGTACTAGTAATATATATTTTGATGAGTGCATGGTCAGTCCAACTCATAGGCAGAATGTTGCCCACTTGTGTTAGACCTGCGCTCGAGAAAACAAGGTCTAGCCGATTACCAGCAGAGTGAGTAGGTTGCCGGATTAGTTGGTGAAGCCCCACACTGTCACAGGAAACCAAAAGGTTATGAAGTGCAGTGTCAAGGTTACCGTTAGGCCAAAGATTAAAATCTCCCACAATGATTAGTTTGTTATGGGAGGTTGCCATATTGGTAAAAATTGTAAGTAGTGCTTGTTGTTGCGAAGTGGAAAAGGCTCCAGGGGGCCGGTAGCAGATTATGACCGTAAAAATATCTCCCAAGTGGCAGTTAATGGCCAGACCAAGGAGCTCGACCCCAGGCACAGGGTCAATGTTTATAGTGTCAACCATCCAGGAGGCACGAAATATAATCCCGACTCCGCCCCCACGGCCCTTAGGTCTAGGGAGGTGCAAGATGTTAAAGTTGGGTGGGCAGGCGGATGCAAGATCAATATTACAGTCGGCCAGCGTCCAAGTCTCGGTTAGAAACAGGACATCAAGATGGTGAGTTTCTATAAGGAGACTGATCTCCGTCGCGTGTTTAGGTAAAGATCGGACGTTCAGTAAGCCTCCAGTGATCAGGCCCGTATGGGCGAAGTCAGTCAGGGGAAACGCAGTGTCCTCAAAAGAGAGCGTACCTTCTGATGCGGAACCATGTAGTTCAAGCAGTGTGTCTCGGGAATAGCGTGGGGGCAGCGAGTCAATGTGGCTAGAGGTGGAGGCGCAGGTCGCGGTCTCGTCGCGGACGAGCGCAGACGAGCTTGCCTTTAGCGCGCCTTCGGCGCGCAACCGGCGCGCCCGCTGCGCTCGTCCGCTGCGCTTCCAATATTGACACATGACTTATAGTGACAACTGATGACGTTAGAGGGGGCGTGGCCAGCAGATGTGGGCGTGGCTACACTCTCCCTCGGCGTCCCAATGGCGCCCAGAAGCAGCATTGTGGGGGCCAAGCAGTACCAGCTATTTGTCAGCTGTACTGCGGAATCAAGGTCAGTGCAAAATTACGGCAGTGCAAGTTTTCCAATTTTAAAAACACAGCAATACAACAAAAGGATTAAAATGGGCTCAGCAAAGCTCCCGGCTTTCCGCCTCAGGAGTTAGTACACGTTAGTAGCGTGACGCTCGTTTTCAGCGCGCTATAAGTGATGCGAAGGCGGGGGGCGTGGCCAGCAGATGTGGGCGTGGCTACACTCTCCCTCGGCGTCCCAATGGCGCCCAGAAGCAGCGTTGTGGGGGCCAAGCAGTACCAGCTATTTGTCAGCTGTACTGCGGAATCAAGGTCAGTGCAAAATTACGGCAGTGCAAGTTTTCCAATTTTAAAAACACAGCAATACAACAAAAGGATTAAAATGGGCTCAGCAAAGCTCCCGGCTTTCCGCCTCAGGAGTTAGTACACGTTAGTAGCGTGACGCTCGTTATAATGGAATTGTAATACGCAGGACAGGATATACATCACGTTTGTTATGGAGTACTGTAAACCTGTCCTCTAAACTCCTACTCAGGCCCTAAGACTCAATCAACAATAAGATAGAACCAGAGCAAATAACAAAAAAATGATCATTCCTTGAAATAGACCATGTAGAACCAGCAGTTGCCAAAAAAGATTGAAAATAAGGTTGTAGCCTGAGTTTTCTTGACCCCTAGCAGCAAGAAAGTTAAGAGGATAAAAATGGGTCATAATAAAATTATAAATATATTAGTTCCCCCAATAAATGAATACAAAAATCCATTAAAATATCAGATATTCTTGTCTTTTCTTAATTTCACATCAAAAAGACTTTTATTTTTTTTATAAATTAATGTCTTTCTGTACTGCAGAGGTGTCCAGAATTGACTGATACCATTTAGGGTGTGCAACTAATGTATTTCTAGGTACAGGCCAGGAGGTGCGAGCTATTCGACCTAGCCACTTTCTGTATTGGCATGGGGCATATATAATCAGAAATAATTAATTCTATTTGGCTATTCCCTAGACCTGCATTATCTTAGTGTTTTCTACTTATAAATATGGTGACTTGTTTGCAATTGTGCGAGCTGTAGTTTGCAACAAGATGTCGGTGCCATTGAAATGAACAATTACCTCTTGAAAATGATGTACAATTTCTACAGGTTTTAATGCTCCTCTTCCTAGGGAGGTATGTTCACAACTGATTCAGGCTGTGGCAGATGGGTATTCTGTCAAAAATGTAATGGTATAGCCCGTCCCTCTAATTACACATACAATAGGATACAAAGAACTTGGAATAAGTCAGATGACATCACGTTTGTATTGGAGCAACTTGTCCTCCAACCTCTAAATCAGGTCCTTGTTTTTTTATTACTGAAAAGAATAGGGTGTTTCCCTGGAGGTGCACTCTTCAGACAAGAGGTGTGTTCCCGTCACGACGTGGCAAACTTGACACAGCAGCTCAGCATGCCAGTTCAAATGGTAAATGTACTAGAAAGTAGTGGAGTTACACATTATGCAGACACATGTTGCAGTTGGGTTCTGATTTGGGCCACAAAGAACAAGTTACTTACCTTCGGTAACGCTTTTTCTGGTAGATACTATATCTGCCTGTGGATTCCTCACCTTGTGAATATCCCCCTTGCGTCAGCAACGTTCGGAAATTTTCTTCGTAGCACGCCGTCGTGGGCGACGTCACAGGAGCACGGCATCGCGCGCGACTCCGTCTGACGTCACCGACCCCATATCAGGCCCACGCCGGCGTGATGACGTCAGTTCCGCCCTTTTTTCCGTGCCTTCGAGGCACACGGACGGACCAACGATAGCAAACATGCAAATATACAATGTACACAGTACAAATAGAACTCAATCAATACAATTGTATAAACCATATATACAGAAAGACCAGGTATAGCAGAGTGGACAACGGGGAGGCGGGTGGGTCAGTGAGGAATCCACAGGCAGATATAGTATCTACCAGAAAAAGCGTTACCGAAGGTAAGTAACTTGTTCTTCTGATAGATACATCTGCCGTGTGGATTCCTCACCTTGTGAATAGATTCCCACAGCAGTCCCCACTCCCGGAGGAGGGTGTCCACTCTGCTACACCAGGAAGTCTTGGAGGACAGAACGCGCGAAGTGGCCATCCCTCCTCACCTCGGCATCCAAGCAGTAATGCTTCGCGAAAGTGTGGAGGGAGGCCCAAGTCGCGGCCCTGCAAATATCCTCAACAGGTACACCCCTAGACAAAGCAGATGTTGCAGACTTTGCTCTAGTTGAATGAGCTCTAATACCCTCAGGAGGGTCCTTACCCGCAAGGGAGTAACAGCTCTTGATGCACAGGATAATCCATCTGGAAAGAGTGCGCTTGTGCACCGCTCTGCCCTTCTTGCAGCCAGCAAAGCCAACAAACAGCTGGTCATCCATCCGGAAGTCCTTAGTCCTGTCCAGATAGAAAGACACCGCCCTCTTAGGGTCCAGGCGATGCAGTCTCTCTTCCTCCTTAGACGGGTGAGGGGGAGGATAGAAGGTAGGAAGGGTAATGGACTGCCCAAGATGGAAAGGAGTCACCACCTTAGGCAGAAAAGCAGCCCTGGTCCTAAGAACCATCCTTTCAGCATGAATGGTCAGGAAGGGGGGTTTGGAACTTAGAGCTTGAAGCTCACTTACCCTCCTTGCCGAGGTGATTGCAACGAGGAAGATAGTTTTAAAAGAGAGAAGCCTCAATGGACACTTGTGCAAGGGTTCGAAGGGAGAACCCATTAAAAAGGTCAGCACAAGATTCAAATCCCAATGAGGAACAATAAAAGGGGTAGGAGGAAACATATTCATGAGACCCCTCAAGAATCTCAAAACCACCAGAGATTTAAAGAGAGAAGGCTGATCCGGCAAACAAAGAAACGCCGACAAGGCCGAAAGATAACCTTTGACCGTGGCCACAGCCAAACCTTGCTGTGCTAGATAAAGGGCAAATTGTAAAATATTAGACAAATGAGCCTTCAAAGGGTCAACATCCCTCTCCCTGCACCAAGAAACAAATTTTGACCACCTATAGGAGTAAATGGACTTAGTGGTGTCACGCCTGGCAGAGAGAATGACATCCACCACCTCGTGAGGGAGAGAAAAGGAACTCAAGTTGCCCCGTTCAATCTCAAGGCATGAAGGTGTAATGTCTGGAGGTGGGGGTGTAGAACCTGCCCCTCCATCTGAGAGAGGAGGTCTGCCCTGTGAGGGAGACGGAGCGGCGGGTGAGAGGAGAGGCGGAGTAGGTCCGAATACCACACCCTTCTTGGCCAATCCGGAGCAACCAATATGACTTGGGCCCGGTCTTGACGAATCTTCCTCAGAACCCGAGGAATCAAAGGTATGGGAGGAAACGCGTAAAGGAGTTGATCTCCCCAACCCAACTGAAACGCGTCCCCCAATGCTCCTTGCATCGGATACTGGAGACTGCAGAATGAAAGGCAGTGAGCATTCTCGCGAGTGGCAAATAGATCCACCCGAGGAGTCCCCCACATCTGAAAGATGTCGTGAACAACCTCCGGGTGAAGCCTCCACTTGTGGTCGGCAGAGAACTGCCGACTGAGACTGTCTGCACGCACGTTCAGAACTCCGGCCAGATGATTTGCCACCAGACAAATCTGATGGTCCTGAACCCAGGACCAGAGACGCAGAGCCTCTCTGCAGAGACACTGCGACCCCACTCCTCCCTGCTTGTTGATGTACCACATCGCAGTCGTGTTGTCCGTTAGGACCTGAACTGAACGACCGCGAAGGGAAGGGAGGAAGGCCTTGAGCGCCAAACGTATCGCCCTCAATTCCAGAAGGTTGATGTGAAACAACCTTTCTTCCGGAGACCAAAGACCTTTGACCTCCAGGTCTCCCAGATGAGCACCCCACCCGAGAGTGGATGCATCCGTTATCACTGTGGCCACAGATGGAGGCAGTTGAAAAGGCTTTCCTTGCGACAGATTGCCTTCCACGCCCCACCAAGACAGATCCGCTGCAGCTTCCCTGGAGATCTTCACTGACTCCCTGAGATCTCCGTTGTGCTGATACCACTGCCTGCGGAGGCACCACTGGAGCGCCCTCATGTGCCAGCGTGCATGACTGACCAACAGAATGCAAGAAGCCATCAGATCGAAGCAGGCGAAGGACCTTCAGGACTGGAACAACCGCTCCATTGTAGAATAAAGGAATCATTTCCTGAATGTCGTGAATCCTTTGAGGTGGAGGGAATGCACGACATACAGAAGTGTCCAGTACCGCACCTATGAACAGGTTGTGCTGGGAGGGCACCAGGTGAGACTTGGGTATGTTTATCGAAAAACCCAACCTGTGTAACAACTGAGTTGTCTCCTGCAGATGATGGAGCACCATCTCCGGCGACTCTGCTTTGATCAGCCAGTCGTCAAGATAAGGGAATACAGGAATCCCTGACCTTCTGAGATGCGCAGCCACCACTGCCATCACCTTGGTGAAAACTCGAGGCGCAGTAGTAAGTCCAAATGGGAGGACCGCAAACTGGTAGTGCTGCGATCCCACCGTAAAACGGAGATACTTCCTGTGCGACTTCAGGATTGGGATGTGAAAATACACATCCTGCAAGTCGATCGACACCATCCAGTCTTCTTCCATCAGCGCCAGAAGAACCTGAGCAAGGGTGAGCATTTTGAACTTCTCCTGTTTGAGATAGAGGTTCAAAATCCTGAGATCCAGGATTGGCCGGAGCCTGCCATCCTTCTTGGGAATCAAGAAATACCGGGAGTAGCACCCTTGACCCCTTTCCTGCTCTGGAACCACCTCTATTGCACCCTTTCGAAACAGTGCCAGGACTTCCTCCTGCAGGAGAAGCAGGTGGTCCTCCGAACAATAACCTTGGCAAGGAGGGTAATTGGGAGGGAACTCCTGAAAAGGAAGTGCATACCCATTCTCTACGAGATTGAGAACCCAAAGATCTGATGTAACCGATTCCCAATCTCGTAGAAAGTGAGTAAGCCGACCCCCTACTGGCCCTACATGATCCAGAATGGAGAATCTAGGGATGCTTTGCTGAGGCGGGTGGGGGTTGGGCATTGTTGGAGGAAGTGGAGGAAGAGGAGACTTGACGTCCACGTCCACGACCCCTCTGTCTACCTCTATAGGACCTATATAGAGGGTTCTGCTGCTGCTGCTGTTGTTGTTGTTGGCCCTGCTTGAAGGGACGAAAAGAAGATTTTCCAAATCCCTTGAATTTTCTAGTCGTCGACCCTCTCATCTGCAGACCCAAAGATCTTGCTGTGGCACGGCTGTCCTTAAACCTTTCCAAGGCCACATCAGCCTTCTTACCAAAAAGGCCAGTTCCTTCAAAGGGTAAATCCAGCAATGTAGACTGCACATCCGCTGAGAAATCAGATGACTTTAACCATGCGGCTCTCCTGGTCGCAATGGAAGAGCCCATAATTCTAGCAACAGAATCTACAGTGTCCATGCCGCTTTGAATGACCATGCGGGCCGCAGCCTGAGTGTCACAGACCACTTCATTAAAGTTTTTCTTATCCTCCTCAGGAAGTTTTGATGACAATTGCTTCACTGAGTCCATCAGCGCGTGCACATATCTACCTAAAAGGCAAGTAGCATTTGAAGACTTAAGAGCCATGCTCCCAGAAGAGAAAGTCTTCTTTGCAGACTGATCTATTTTCTTAGACTCTTTGTCAGCTGGCACTTGAGGGAAAGAGCCTGCAGCCCTATTAGAGCAAGCCGCCTGAACCACAAGACTTTCCGGAGATGGATGCGTAGAAAGAAAAGCAGGGTCATCAGGAGCCACCCTATAGCGCCTTGCAATAACCCTTGAAACTGCAGGAGCGGACAACGGCCTCTTCCAAATCTCCTTAATTGGCTCCGTCAAGGCATCAGTAAATGGTAGAGTAGGCTCCACAATCGAAGAGGGAGAATGCAAGACCTCAGTGAGGATGTTGGGCTTGTACTCCACTGTGGGCAGCTTTAAGCTAAGAAGGTCAGCAGCCTTCCTAATAACTACGTGATAGGGTGCCACGTCCCTTGATGGTGCATCAGAAGTCGAAGGCAGACCCCACTCGGGAGAGAGTTCCAGACCACTAGCATCCCGAAGCTCATCGAAATCATCATCATGATCAGGAAGCTCGCCTTCTTCCACATCAGAGCTTTCATCATCCTTTTGTTCGAGAAGACGCTGTGCTCTTCGCCTCGACCACTCCAAACGAATCGAAGTCGACGGATCCGGTAACGACTCCGACGGAGCCGGTTCCGACGTCGATCGAGGAGTCGGAGCAGGAGGACGAGAGTCATGAACAGGTGTGGTACCTCGATCTCGACTGCGAGGTCGATCCGGAGTCGGCGAAGCCGCATGCGGAGTCGAAGACCTCGGCGGAGCGGTACCGAGCCATGGTGAAAGAGGCGCCGGCATGAAAGGCATAAATGGAGCTGGGGCGTACGACTGAGGAATACCCAGATTGTACGATAATGGACCCATGGGGCCACCAGGCGCTCCAGTGGGGTACATTGCCCTAGAATATACTCCAAACATCGCATTGAGAAAATGCGAGGGATCCTGTCCAGGACCAGGAAAGGAAGGGTACGGACCTACCGGATGTTGCAATGGAGGCCGCCCCGACACATCCTCACCCTGACCTTCTGGGTTCACAGGAGTCTCTGCTGAAGCCGGTTCTTGTGGAGTCACCTCTTCATCTTCTTCATGCTCCGAGGATACCGGCTCCGGCTCCGGAGTCGGAGAACCTTCTCTTGACAAAGCAGGCGAAGGAGAGACAAAGTCTTTACGATGTTTGTGAGACCTTTTCTTCGAGTCAGAGGATTCCTTCTCCGAATGATGTTTCGAACTGTGCTTCCTCCTCTTATGTTTTCTCCTCGAGGAGCTCGAAGCATGACCGGAAGCCGACTTAGATCTAGACCTAGATCTTTCTCTGGACTTCGACTTCGCTTTAGATCTCGACTCCTCTCCAGACCTCGAACCCACTCTGGATCTCGGCGCCGATCCCGACTTCGACCGAGACCTTTGCTTCGACTACGATCTTCGTGACGTCGATCTCGAATGTCGTCCAGAATCCTGTTTCACTTTCGCCAAAAGTAATTTAGCTTCACGCTCTTGAAGCGCCTTTGGATTCATTTTAAAACAGGATTCGCAGTTCTTGACGTCGTGACTCGAACCAAGACACCACAAACAATCCTTATGTGGGTCAGTGATGGACATCATGCGGGCACAAGACCTACATGGCTTAAAGCCTGTTTTCCTCGACGACATCTCCGGAGAAGAACAAAGTCGTAGGAGAGAAACAGTGACAATTATCAAGCAGAAAGATACTAGGTATCGCTGAAGATCCCGAAAACCGTTAGCGTCGGAGACGCGGAAAAAAGGGAACTGACGTCATCACGCCGGTGTGGGCCTGATATGGGGTCGGTGACGTCAGACGGAGTCGCGCGCGAAGCCGTGCTCCTGTGACGTCGCCCACGACGGCGTGCTACGAAGAAAATTTCCGAACGTTGCTGACGCAAGGGGGATATTCACAAGGTGAGGAATCCACACGGCAGATGTATCTATCAGAATGAGAGTTTAATGCATATAAGTAATTAGTTGTTGAAAACAATTAGATGAACAGGGACTGTAATTCTTTGCACCAATCAGATGTAAGAAATTGCATCTCTTTGCCTGAAGGGTGCTCTCAGGAAATGTTACAAAAGTGAACTTAATAAAGGTGTCCTTTACCCACACTCCCCCAACCATCAAACAGAACCCGACCGCTCTACCAGCGCAGGTACACACCAAAGCTAAACCATTATTTCTGGTTGATTGTAGAAGCAGTCTTCATTACAGGAAAGAACGTTCTAAGAATCAGACCTAGATATGGTTCTATTTCTGGTTCTGTAAGAGAAAATAGGATAAACAATATTAATTAAGCTAAAGACTAATACCAACTTAAGATGATGAGTGTGCTGCAAAGGTGGTGTTGGTCATGAAACATATTGTAAACAAATCTTGATGCATGGCTTTGTCTATTATCCACCAAGCAGAACATGAAACTAAATGCAATAAGTGGAAAAGAAAGTTTCACATTGTCTTTTCCCAGAATTCACTCACACCTTTTTATGACGGTGATGAAGGAGTTATGCAGAGTTGCTGCATTTACAGAAATTGTAAATCCTTGTACAAATAAAGGCTTAATAGTTAGGTAGCTGGTTGGTGTAGAGCTGTTTCAGTTTTTAACAGTTTTTTCTCAAGAGACATAATGAAACAAAACCTGTGAGGGACATCTGGTGCTGGTATGTGGTGCTAAAATGTGAATCTACAATGTGAAATTACTAAATTTCAACAAATCTAAAACAATATGTATCATTTGAACATAATAACCAAAATAGCAGCAATACATTTGCATCTTTCTAAAGTGGCTGTCAGTGGACCGGTATTTAAGATGCAACCATTCACTTCTAAGACCTCTTGCTGGAGTTCCATATTTTGAAGCCTTCTGATGGCATAAGCACGGAGATGCTTGTTTCTTTAATGAGCACTGTACAGAAAGTAATCGTCTTAGAGCTTATTTGAATTACCATTATGACATGAGGTCGCAACACATAATGGTGCTGTTTTATTTCCTTGCAATTAATTGTCACTTCCCATTAAAATGAATTGTTTTAACTATGCGGGCTGAAATGGCAAAGGCATGGGCATGGGACTCTATTCTGAATGCTACGATTAGTTTGAAATATATGTAGAAAATAACTTAAATATACCCTGTGGCTCTTTCCACTTTCAGTTTGCATTGTATATGCAATGCTAGTGATTGATCCATTCTCAATCACCAATGTAAAATGCATAAATTCACCATACTGTTATAGGTTTTCTACAAAATGTAGTAAAACTTTAAACAAGCAATGGAGTAAGGGAACTGAACGAACAAGCCAACGTCTGTTGCAGCATGCTTCAAAGCCTACTCTGTGTATTTGAGTATTGTGATGACATGAGCCATAGACAGATAAAACTATTTGCAGACAGACCTAAAATCTATGTAGAATATGTGAGATCTCCACAGAGCACAGAGTTCAACAACAACATAGCATTTTTTCAAATTACCGTATTGAATTGTCATTTGATGAATGGCCCAAAACACAATCTCCTCTGGGATAGAAGGCACCATAAACAGATTTACAATCTTAGAAGATATTGACTGTGGTTTCCACTTGGTAAGAGTAATTTGACACATTAAAGCCATCCTTTCAAGTTCAGCAGCATTCTCCTAAATATGCAGAAATAGGAAATATTGGTGATTTGAAACATTATGACGAACATGAGAAGAAAAACAAATCCAAAACAAGTATTAAGTACCATGTATCAGGTGTGGAGGAGATATTGTGAAACAGGAGATGCCTAAACAAATCAATAAGGGCTTGATTATGAGTTTGGCGGATGGTATACTCTGTCACAAACATAACGGATATCCCGTTCGCCATATTACATGTTCCATAGGCTATAATGGAATTGTAATACGGAGGACAGGATATACATCACGTTTGTTATGGAGTACTGTAAACCTGTCCTCCAAACTCCTACTCAGGCCCTAAGACTCAATCAACAATAAGATAGAACCAGAGCAAATAACAAAAAATTAATCATTCCTTGAAATAGACCATGTAGAACCAGCAGCTGCCAAAAAAGATTGAAAATAAGGCTGTAGCCTGAGATTTCTTGACCCCTAGCAGCAAGAAAGTTAACAGGATAGAAATGGGTCATAATAAAATTATAAATATATTAGTTCCCCCAAAAAATGAATACAAAAGTCCATTAAAATATCAGAAATTCTTGTCTTTTCTTAATTTCACATCAAAAAGACTTTTATTTTTTATAAATTAATGGCTTTCTGTACTGCAGAGGTGTCCAGAATTGGCTGATACCATTTAGGGTGTGCACCTAATGTATTTCTAGGTACAGGCCAGGAGGTGCGAGCTATTCGACCTAGCCACTGTCTGTATTGGCATGGGGCATATATAATCAGAAATAATTAATTCTATTTGGCTATTCTCTAGACCTGCATTATCTTAGTGTTTTCTACTTATAAATATGGTGACTAGTTTGCAATTGTGCGAGCTGTAGTTTGCAACAAGATGTCGGTGCCATTGAAATGAACAATTACCTCTCGAAAATGATGTACAATTTCTACAGGTTTTAATGCTCCTCTTCCTAGGGAGGTATGTTCACAACATAAGGCCTGATTCAGGCTGTGGCAGATGGGTATTCTGTCAAAAATGTAATGGTATAGCCCGTCCCTCTTATTACACATTCCATAGGATACAAAGAACTTGGAATAAGTCAGATGACATCAAGTTCGTATTGGAGCAACTTGTCCACCAAACTCTAAATCAGGTCCTTCTTTTTTTTATTACTGAAAAGAATAGGGTGTTTCCCTGGAGGTGCACTCTTCAGACAAGAGGTGTGTTCCAGTCATGATGTGGCAAACTTGACACAGCAGCTCAGCATGCCAGTTCAAATGGTAAATGTACTAGAAAGCAGTGGAGTTACACATTATGCAGACAAATGTTGCAGTTGGCTTCTGATTTAGGCCACAAATGAGAGTTTAATGCAGATAAGTAATTAGTTGTTGAAAACAATTAGATGAACAGGGACTGTAATTCTTTGCACCAATCAGATGTAAGAAATTGCATCTCTTTGCCCGAAGGGTGCTCTCAGGAAATGTTACAAAAGTGAACTTAATAAAGGTGTCCTCTACCCACACTCCCCCAACCATCAAACAGAACCCGACCGCTCCACCAGCGCAGGTACACACCAAGGCTAAACCATTATTTCTGGTTGATTGTAGAAGCAGTCTTCATAACAGGAAAGAACGTTCTGAGAATCAGACCTAGATATGGTTCTATTTCCGGTCCTGTAAGAGAAAATAGGATAAACAATATTAATTAAGCTAAAGACTAATACCAACTTAAGATGATGAGTGTGCTGCAAAGGTGGTGTTGGTCATGAAACATTTTGTAAAAAAATCTTGATGCATGGCTTTGTATATTATCCACCAAACAGAACATGAAACGTAAGGCAATAAGGGGAAAAGAAAGTTTCACATTGTCTTTTCCCAGGATTCACTCACACCTTTTTATGACGGTGATGAAGGAGTTATGCAGAGTTGCTGCATTTACAGAAATTGTAAATCCTTGTACAAATAAAGGCTTAATAGTTAAGTAGCTGGTTGGTGTAGAGCTGTTTCAGTTTTTAACAGTTTTTTCTCAAGAGACATAATGAAACAAAACCTGTGAGGGACATCTGGTGCTGGTATGTGGTGCTAAAATGTGAATCTACAATGTGAAATTACTAAATTTCAACAAATCTAAAACAATATGTATCATTTGAACATAAGAACAAGTTACTTACCTTCGGTAACGCTTTTTCTGGTAGATACTATATCTGCCTGTGGATTCCTCACCTTGTGAATATCCCCCTTGTGTCAGCAACATTCAGAAATTCTGTTCGTAGCCTCGCGCCGACGTGGATAGGACGTCACAGAGACACAGCTCCGCTCGCGACTCCGCTGATGTCACCGACGCCTATAATAGGCCCACGCCGGCGTGATTACATCAGTTCCGCCCTTTTTTCCGTGCCATCGAGGCACACGGACGGACCAATGACATAAGCAATATACACAGTATTCACAATAAACAATTGCCAAGGAGAAAAACACATAGTGTGGAGCAAATGCAAGAAAGCAAATAAAGCAACTCCTTAACAATCCAATATAATAACAATATAATACAATAACTCTGGTAAAGAAGAGTGGACAACGGGGAGGCGGGTGGGTCAGTGAGGAATCCACAGGCAGACATAGTATCTACCAGAAAAAGCGTTACCGAAGGTAAGTAACTTGTTCATCTGATAGATACATCTGCCGTGTGGATTCCTCACCTTGTGAATAGAGTCCCACAGCAGTCCCCACTCCCGGAGGAGGGTGTCCACTCTTCTAAACCAGGAAATCCTGAAGGACAGAGCGCGCAAAGTGACCGTCCCTCCTCACTTCGGTATCCAAGCAGTAATGCTTCGCGAAAGAAGGGAGGGAAGACCAAGTTGCCGCCCTACAAATGTCCTCCACAGGAACACCTCTAGCCAAAGCTGAGGTTGACGACTTAGCTCTAGTGGAATGAGCCCTAATACCCTCTGGAGGTTCCTTACCGGCCAAAGAGTAGCAGATCTTTATACACAGAACGATCCATCTTGATAAAGTTCTTTTATGGACCGCTCTTCCCTTCTTGCAGCCAGCAAAGCCAATGAAGAGTTGGTCATCCAAGCGACAGTCTTTAGTTCTGTCCAAATAAAAAGACACCGCCCTCTTAGGGTCCAGACGGTGTAACCTCTCCTCCTCCTTGGAAGGGTGCGGGGGAGGATAAAAGGTAGGGAGGGTAATGAATTGACCAAGGTGGAAAGGAGTCACCACCTTAGGAAGAAAAGCAGCCCTGGTCCTTAGAACCATCCGATCAGCATGTATGGTCAGGAACGGGGGCTTGGAACTTAGAGCCTGAAGCTCACTCACCCTCCTTGCCGAGGTTATTGCAACGAGAAAAACTGCCTTAAAGGTTAAAAGCCTAGTAGGACATTTATGAAGAGGCTCAAAGGGAGAGCCCATCAGAAAAGTCAAGACAAGATTCAAGTCCCACTGAGGTACAATAAAAGGAGTAGGAGGGAACTTGTTTACAAGACCCTTCAAAAACCTTAAAACTACAGGAGACTTAAAAAGAGAGGGCTGGTCAGGCAAACAAATAAAAGCCGACAGAGCCGAAAGATAGCCCTTAACCGTGGCAACTGCAAGCCCTTGTTGTGCCAAAGAAAGAGCAAACCGGAGCACATCAGACAAACGGGCTCTCAAAGGGTCAATTTCATTCTCACCACACCAAGTGACAAATCTAGACCATCTACATGAATAGACAGACTTAGTGGAGTCACGCCTGGCAGACAAGATGACATCCACCACGTCAGGCGTGAGAGAATAGGAAATCAGGTTGCCCCGTTCAATCTCCAGGCATGAAGGTGCAATGTCTGGAGGTGGGGGTGTAGAACCTGCCCCTCCATCTGAGAGAGGAGGTCTGCCCTGAGATGGAGACGGAGCGGCGGGTGAGAGGAGAGGTGGAGTAGATCTGTATACCACACCCTTCTTGGCCAATCCGGGGCGACCAATATAACTTGGGCCCGGTCTTGGCGAATCTTCCTCAGAACCTGAGGAATCAAAGGTATGGGAGGAAACGCGTAAAGGAGTTGATTTCCCCAACTCAACTGAAACGCGTCCCCCAAGGCTCCTTGCATCGGATACTGGAGACTGCAGAAAGACGGGCAGTGAGCATTCTCGCGAGTGGCAAACAGGTCCACCCGAGGAGTCCCCCACGTCCGAAAGACGTGACGAACCACCTCCGGGTGAAGCCTCCACTCGTGGTCGGCAGAGAACTGCCGACTGAGACTGTCTGCACGCACGTTCAGAACTCCGGCCAGATGATTTGCCATCAGACAAATCCGGTGGTCCTGAACCCAGGACCAGAGACGCAGAGCCTCTCTGCAGAGACACTGCGACCCCACCGCTCCCTGCTTGTTGATGTACCACATCGCGGTCGTGTTGTCCGTCAGGACTTGGATCGACCGACCACGAAGGGAAGGGAGGAAGGCCTTGAGCGCCAAACGTATCGCCCGCAACTCTAGAAGGTTGATGTGAAGCAACCTTTCCTCTGGAGACCAAAGACCCTTGACCTCCAGATCCCCCAGATGAGCACCCCACCCTAGAGTGGATGCATCCGCTATAACCGTGGCCACCGATGGAGGTAGATGGAAAGGCTTTCCTTGCGACAGATTGCCTTCCACGCTCCACCAAGACAGATCCGCTGCAGTTTCTCTGGAGATCTTCACTGACTCCCCGAGATCCCCGTTGTGCTGATACCACTGCCTGCGGAGACACCACTGGAGTGCCCTCATGTGCCAGCGTGCATGGTTGACCAACAGAATGCAAGAAGCCATCAGACCGAGCAGGCGAAGGACCTTCAGGACTGGAACGACCGCTCCATTGTAAAATAAAGGAATAATTTCCTGAATGTCGCGAATCCTTTGAGGAGGAGGGAATGCACGACAAACAGTAGTGTCCAGTACGGCACCTATGAACAGGTTGCGCTGGGAGGGCACTAGGTGAGACTTGGGTACATTTATCGAAAAACCCAACCTGAACAACAACTGAGTTGTCTCTTGCAGATGATGGAGCACCTTCTCTGACGACTCCGCTTTGATCAGCCAGTCGTCCAAATAAGTGAACACAGGTATCCCGACCTCCTGAGATGAGCTGCCACCACCGCCATCACCTTGGTGAAGACTCGAGGCGCAGTAGTAAGACCAAATGGAAGGACCGCAAACTGGTAGTTGCTGCGACCCAACCGTGAAACTGAGATACTTTCTGGGCGACTTCAGGATTGGTATGTGGAAATACGCATCCTGCAAGTCGAGCGACACCATCCAGTCTCCTTCCATCAGCGCTTGAAGAACCTGAACAAGGGTGAGCATCTTGAATTTCTCCTGATTCAGATAGAGATTCAAGATCCTGAGATCCAGGATTGGACGAAGCCTGCCATCCTTTTTGGGGATCAGGAAATACCCGGAGTAGCATCCCTGACCCCTTTCCTGCTCTGAGACCACCTCTATCGCACCCTTTCGTAACAGAGTTAGAACCTCCTCCTGCAAAAGAGACAGATGTTCCTCGTTGCAAAAACCTTGACAAGGAGGGTAAACAGGAGGGAATTCCCGAAAGGGAAGGGCATACCCATTTTCTACAAGATTGAGAACCCAAAGATCTGTTGTAACCGATTCCCAATCCTGTAGAAAATGGGTAAGCCGACCCCCAACCGGACCCACATGATCCTGAATAGCGGATCTAGGGCTGCTTTTCTGCGGCAGGGGGGTTGGAAGAGGTGGAGGAGGAAGAGGGCTGACGTCCACGAGGACGCGCTCTTTGCTTTCCCCTGTACGATCTGTACACTGAATTTTGCTGCTGCTGCTGTTGCTGCTGCTGCTGTTGGCCTTGCCGGAAATTCCAAAAGGAGCGACCAAAGCCCCTGAACCTCCTGTTGGAAGAAGTGCCTCTGATCTGGAGACCCAAAGACTTAGCTGTCGCTCTGCAATCCTTGAATCTCTCAAGAGCCACATCCGCCTTCTTCCCAAAGAGACCAGATCCATCAAAAGGAAGATCCAGAAAAGTCGCCTGAACATCAGCCGAAAAGTCCGATGACTTCAACCAGGCTGACCTCCTAGTGGCGACAGCAGTGCCCATAATACGAGCCACAGAGTCAGCAGTGTCCAGACCACTTTGAATAACCTGGCGAGCTGCCGCCTGAGTATCAGAAATCACTTCCTCAAAATCCTTCCGGTTGGCATCAGGAATTTTTGGAACCAGGATACGCAAAGAGTCCATCAGGGCATGCACATACCTTCCCATTAGACAAGTGGCATTAGTTGACTTCAACACCATACTCGCCGATGAAAAGGTCTTTTTTGCAACCTGGTCTTGTTTCTTTGCTTCCTTTTCACATGGAACCTGAGGAAAGGCACTAAGACTCTTTTTAGAACAGGCAGCCTGAATGACCGGGCTCTCTCGCGAAGGATGAGAAGACAGAAAAGCCGGGTCCTCAGGAGCAGCCCTGTACCTCCTCGCAACACTCTTAGAAACCGCAGGAGCTGACAATGGTTTCTTCCACACCTCCATAATAGGATCTGTCAAGGCATCATTGAATGGAAGTAAGGGCTCAACCACGGAATTCGGAGAATGCAAGACCTCAGTGAGGATATTGGACTTGAACTCCACTGTAGGCAGAGTCAATTGAAGAAGTTCAGCTGCCTTCCTCATAACTAGATGGTAAGGTTGGATATCCTTAGAAGGAGCACCAGAGCCTGAGGGCAACTCCCACTCTGGAGAGAAATCAAGAGTTCCTGAATCCGCCAACTCCTCAAAACAGCTCTCCTCCAATTCACCTTCCTCAAAATGAGATTGTGAATCCAGGTACCTCTGCTCTTCCAAAAGGCGTTGAGCTTCCCTTCTGGACCTCACCTTTACACGCCTCGCAGCCGGATCCACCTGCGGCTCCGACGGATTCGGGGCCGACGCTGGTATCGAATCCGATGGCACAGAAGAATGCCCTCGAGGACGATCTGGAGCGGGCGATGCTGGAATCGGCGTCGACGACTTCGGCGGAGCTGGAAATTGCCAATGCGGCGTCGGAGCCGGCATGTAAGGCATAAATGGAGCAGGAGGATAGGAGTGAGGAACACCCAGGCTGAAAGCTAAAGGACCCATGGGACCCGAAGGTGCACCAGAGGGGTACCACGCCCTTGAGAAGACCCCATACATAGCGTTAAGAAACGCTGAAGGGTCCTGGCCTGGAGCAGGAAAGGGCGGCTGAAAACCATCAGGCCGGTCCTGAGGAGGGATCGGATTCGGCTCTTCAACAGGCGCAGAATCCACAACCTCCCGAGCCTCTTCCTCTTCACGGGCCGGGGACTGCGCCGGAGACGGATTCAGAGCCGGAGAGGGTACCGGAGCCAGAGTGGGAGAGTGCCCATGCGACTCGGAAGGTGAGGCCTCACCTTCAGGCTCAGAGACTTCGAGAGTAACCACCTTTGAACGTACCTTCTTCGGTGACCTCGACCTCGACATCGAGCCCGACTCTTTACCAGACCGACGTCGGGATTCATGTCTCCTCTTCTTGTGTTTCTTCTTCGACTTCGAAACATGATCCGACGCCGACTTCGAAGACAACCTCTCTCGAGAACCAGATCTTGACCTCGCCCTGGACTTCGACCTCGCCCTTCGAGAACGAGACCTCGACGACTTCTCCTTTCCAGCTTTCACCTTAGCAACTAGGAGTTTGGCTTCTCTCTCCCTCAGGGCCTTCGGGTTCATCTTCCGACATGAAGAACAATCCTCCACATCATGGTCGGAACTCAAACACCAGATGCAGTCATCATGGGGGTCGGTAATGGACATCATTTTACCGCACTCCCTGCAGGGCTTGAAGCCGGTCTTCTTGGATGACATCGTCGAAGAGACAGGATACAGAGAAGCAGAAATTTGCAACAAAATGGCAACAAAGTACCAGTTGGCTACAGAGATTCCCGATAACCGTTAGCGTCGACGACGCAGAAAAAAGGGAACTGATGTCATCACGCCGGCGTGGGCCTATTATAGGCGTCGGTGACGTCAGCAGAGTCGCGAGCGGAGCCGTGTCTCTGTGACGTCCTATCCACGTCGGCGCGAGGCTATGAAAAGAATTTCCGAATGTTGCTGACGCAAAGGGGATATTCACAAGGTGAGGAATCCACACGGCAGATGTATCTATCAGAATAACCAAAATAGGAGCAATACATTTGCATCTTTATAAAGTGGCTGTCAGTAGACCGGTATTTAAGATGCAACCATTCACTTCTAAGACCTCTTGCTGGAGTTCCATATTTTGAAGCCTTCTGATGGCATAAGCACAGAGATGCTTGTTTCTTTAATGAGCACTGTACAGAAAGTAATCGTCTTAGAGCTTATTTGAATTATCATTATGACACGAGGTCGCAACACATAATGGTGCTGTTTTATTTCCTTCCAATTCATTGTCACTTCCCATAAAAATTAATTGTTTTAACTATGCGGGCTGAAATGGCAAAGGCATGGGCATGGGACTCTATTCTGAATGCTACGATTAGTTTGAAATATATGTAGAAAATAACTTAAATATACCCTGTGGCTTTTTTCCACTTTCAATTTGCATTGTATATGCAATGCTAGTGATTGATCCATTCTCAATCACCAATGTAAAATGCATAAATTCACCATACTGTTATAGGTTTTCTGCAAAATGTAGAAAAACTTTAAACAAGCAATGGAGTAAGGGAACTGAACGAACAAGCCAACGTCTGTTGCAGCATGCTTCAAAGCCTACTCTGTGTATTTGAGTATTGTGATGACATGAGCAATTGACAGATAAAACTATTTGCAGACAGACCTAAAATCAATGTAGAATCTGTTAGATGTCCACAGAGCACAGTGTTCGACAACAACATAACATTTTTTCAAATTAACGTATTGAACTATCATTTGATGAATGGCCCAAAACACAATCTCCTCTGGGATAGAAGGCACCGTAAACAGATTTACAATCTTAGAAGATATTGACTGTGGTATCCACTTGGTAAGAGTAATTTGACACAATAAAGCCATCCTTTCAAGTTCAGCAGCATTCTCCTAAATATGCAGAAATAGGAAATATTGGTAATTTGAAACATTATGACGAACAAGAGAAGAAAAACAAATCCAAAACAAGTATTAAGTACCATGTATCAGGTGTGGAGAAGATATTGTGAAACAGGAGATGCCTAAACAAATCAATAAGGGCTTGATTATGAGTTTAGCGGATGGTATACTCTGTCACAAACGTAACGGATATCCCGTCCGCCATATTACATGTTCCATAGGCTATAATTGAATTGTAATACAGAGGACAGGATATACATCACGTTTGTTATGGAGTACTGTAAACCTGTCCTCCAAACTCCTACTCAGGCCCTAAGACTCAATCAACAATAAGATAGAACCAGAGCAAATAACAAAAAATTAATCATTCCTTGAAATAGACCATGTAGAACCAGCAGTTGCCAAAAAAGATTGAAAATAAGGCTGTAGCCTGAGATTTCTTGACCCCTAGCAGCAAGAAAGTTAAGAGGATAAAAATGGGCCATAATAAAATTATAGATATATTAGTTCCCCCAAAAAATGAATACAAAGGTCCAATAAAATATCAGAAATTCTTGTCTTTTCTTAATTTCACATCAAAAAGACTTTTATTTTTGAAAAATTAATGTCTTTCTGTAGTGCAGAGGTGTCCAGAATTGACTGATACCATTTAGGGTGTGCACCTAATGTATTTCTAGGTACAGGCCAGGAGGTGTGAGCTATTCGACCTAGCCACTTTCTGTATTGGCTTGGGGCATATATAATCAGAAATAATTAATTCTATTTGGCTATTCTCTAGACCTGCATTATCTTAGTGTTTTCTACTTATAAATATGGTGACTAGTTTGCAATTGTGCGAGCTGTAGTTTGCAACAAGATGTCGGTGCCATTGAAATGAACAATTACCTCTTGAAAATGATGTACAATTTCTACAGGTTTTAATGCTCCTCTTCCTAGGGAGGTATGTTCACAACATAAGGCCTGATTCAGGCTGTGGCAGATGGGTATTCCTTCAAAAATGTAATGGTATAGCCCGTCCCTCTTATTACACATACAATAGGATACAAAGAACTTGGAATAAGTCAGATGACATCAAGTTCGTATTGGAGCAACTTGTCCACCAAACTCTAAATCAGGTCCTTGTTTTTTTATTACTGAAAAGAATAGGGTGTTTCCCTGGAGGTGCACTCTTCAGACAAGAGGTGTGTTCCAGTCATGACATGGCAAACTTGACACAGCAGCTCAGCATGCCAGTTCAAATGGTAAATGTACTAGAAAGCAGTGGAGTTACACATTATGCAGACAAATGTTGCAGTTGGGTTCTGATTTGGGCCACAAATGAGAGTTTAATGCTGATAAGTAATTAGTTGTTGAAAACAATTAGATGAACAGGGACTGTAATTCTTTGCACCAATCAGATGTAAGAAATTGCATCTCTTTGCCTGAAGGGTGCTCTCAGGAAATGTTACAAAAGTGAACTTAATAAAGGTGTCCTCTACCCACACTCCCCCAACCATCAAACAGAACCTGACCGCTCCACCAGCGCAGGTACACACCAAGGCTAAACCATTATTTCTGGTTGATTGTAGAAGCAGTCTTCATTACAGTAAAGAACGTTCTGAGAATCAGACCTAGATATGGTTCTATTTCCTGTCCTGTAAGAGAAAATAGGATAAACAATATTAATTAAGCTAAAGACTAATACCAACTTAAGATGATGAGTGTGCTGCAAAGTTGGTGTTGGTCATGAAACATATTGTAAAAAAATATTGATGCATGGCTTTGTATATTATCCACCAAGCAGAACATGAAACGTAATGCAATAAGCGGAAAAGAAAGTTTCACATTGTCTTTTCCCAGGATTCACTCACACCTTTTTATGACGGTGATGAAGGAGTTATGCAGAGTTGCTGCATTTACAGAAATTTTAAATCCTTGTACAAATAAAGGCTTAATAGTTAAGTAGCTGGTTGGTGTAGAGCTGTTTCAGTTTTTAACAGTTTTTTCACAAGAGACGTAATGAAAAAAAACCTGTGAGGGACATCTGGTGCTGGTATGTGGTGCTAAAATGTGAATCTACAATGTGAAATTACTAAATTTCAACAAATCTAAAACAATATGTATAATTTGAACATTATAACCAAAATAGCAGCAATACATTTGCATCTTTCTAAAGTGGCTGTCAGTGGACCGGTATTTAAGATGCAACCATTCACTTCTAAGACCTCTTGCTGGAGTTCCATATTTTGAAGCCTTCTGATGGCATAAGCACGGAGATGCTTGTTTCTTTAATGAGCACTGTACAGAAAGTAATCGTCTTAGAGCTTATTTGAATTACCATTATGACATGAGGTCGCAACACATAATGGTGCTGTTTTATTTCCTTCCAATTAATTGTCACTTCCAATTAAAATTAATTGTTTTAACTATGCGGGCTGAATTGGCAAAGGTATGGGCATGGTACTCTATTCTGAATGCTACGATTAGTTTGAAATATATGTAGAAAATAACTTGAATATACCCTGTGGCTTCTTTCCACTTTCAATTTGCATTGTATATGCAATGCTAGTGATTGATCCATTCTCAATCACCAATGTAAAGTGCATAAATTCACCATACTGTTATAGGTTTTCTACAAAATGTAGAAAAACTTTAAACAAGCAATTGAGTAAGGGAACTGAACGAACAAGCCAACGTCTGTTGCAGCATGCTTCAAAGCCTACTCTGTGTATTTGAGAATTGTGATGTCATGATCCATAGACAGATAAAACTATTTGCAGACAGACCTAAAATCAACGTAGAATCTATTGGATCTCCACAGAGCACAGTGTTCGACAACAACATAGCATTTTTTCAAATTACCGTATTGAATTGTCATTTTATGAATGGCCCAAAACACAATCTCCTCTGGGATAGAAGGCATCGTAAACAGATTTACAATCTTAGAAGATATTGACTGTGGTATCCACTTGGTAAGAGTAATTTGACACATTAAAGCCATCCTTTCAAGTTCAGCAGCATTCTCCTAAATATGCAGAAATAGGAAATATTGGTAATTTGAAACATTATGACGAACAAGAGAAGAAAAACAAATCCAAAACAAGTATTAAGTGCCATGTATCAGGTGTGGAGGAGATATTGTGAAACAGGAGATGCCTAAACAAATCAATAAGGGCTTGATTATGAGTTTGGCGGATGGTATACTCTGTCAGAAACGTAACGGATATCCCATTCGCCATATTACATGTTCCATAGGCTATAATGGAATTGTAATACGGAGGACAGGATATACATCACGTTTGTTATGGAGTACTGTAAACCTGTCCTCCAAACTCCTTCTCAGGCCCTAAGACTCAATCAACAATAAGATAGAACCAGAGCAAATAACAAAAAATTAATCATTCCTTGAAATAGACCATGTAGAACCAGCAGTTGCCAAAAAAGATTGACAATAAGGCTGCAGCCTGAGATTTCTTGACCCCTAGCAGCAAGAAAGTTAAGAGGATAAAAATGGGTCATAATAAAATTATAAATATATTAGTTCCCCCAATAAATGAATACAAAAGTCTATTAAAATATCAGAAATTCTTGTCTTTTCTTAATTTCACATCAAAAAGACTTTTATTTTTTATAAATGAATGCCTTTCTGTACTGCAGAGGTGTCCAGAATTTACTGATACCATTTAGGGTGTGCACCTAATGTATTTCTAGGTACAGGCCAGGAGGTGCGAGCTATTCGACCTAGCCACTTTCTGTATTGGCATGGGGCATATATAATCAGAAGTAATTAATTCTATTTGGCTATTCTCTAGACCTGCATTATCTTAGTGTTTTGTACTTATAAATATGGTGACTAGTTTGCAATTGTGCGAGCTGTAGTTTGCAACAAGATGTCGGTGCCATTGAAATGAACAATTACCTCTTGAAAATGATGTACAATTTCTACAGGTTTTAATGCTCCTCTTCCTAGGGAGGTATGTTCACAACATAAGGCCTGATTCAGGCTGTGGCAGATGGGTATTCTGTCAAAAATGTAATGGTATAGCCCGTTCCTCTTATTACACATACCATAGGATACAAAGAACTTGGAATAAGTCAGATGACATCAAGTTCGTATTGGAGGAACTTGTCCACCAAACTCTAAATCAGGTCCTTGTTTTTTTATTACTGAAAAGAATAGGGTGTTTTCCTGGAGGTGCACTCTTCAGACAAGAGGTGTGTTCCAGTCATGACATGGCAAACTTGACAAAGCAGCTCAGCATGCCAGTTCAAATGGTAAATGTAGTAGAAAGTAGTGGAGTTACACATTATGCAGACAAATGTTGCAGTTGGGTTCTGATTTGGGCCACAAATGAGAGTTTAATGCAGATAAGTAATTAGTTGTTGAAAACAATTAGATGAACAGGGACTGTAATTCTTTGCACCAATCAGATGTAAGAAATTGCATCTCTTTGCCTGAAGGGTGCTCTCAGGAAATGTTACAAAAGTGAACTTAATAAAGGTGTCCTCTACCCACACTCCCCCAACCATCAAACAGAACCTGACCACTCTACCAGCGCAGGTACACACCAAGGCTAAACCATTATTTCTGGTTGATTGTAGAAGCAGTCTTCATTACAGGAAAGAACGTTCTGAGAATCAGACCTAGATATGGTTCTATTTCCGGTCCTGTAAGAGAAAATAGGATAAACAATATTAATTAAGCTAAAGACTAATACCAACTTAAGATGATGAGTGTGCTGCAAAGGTGGTGTTGGTCATGAAACATATTGTAAAAAAATCTTGATGCATGGCTTTGTATATTATCCACCAAGCAGAACATGAAACGAAATGCAATAAGCGGAAAAGAAAGTTTCACATTGTCTTTTCCCAGAATTCACTCACACCTTTTTATGACGGTGATGAAGGAGTTATGCAGAGTTGCTGCATTTACAGAAATTGTAAATCCTTGTACAAATAAAGGCTTAATAGTTAAGTAGCTGGTTGGTGTAGAGCTGTTTCAGTTTTTAACAGTTTTTTCTCAAGAGACATAATGAAACAAAACCTGTGAGGGACATCTGGTGCTGGTATGTGGTGCTAAAATGTGAATCTACAATGTGAAATTACTATATTTCAACAAATCTAAAACAATATGTATCATTTGAACATAATAACCAAAATAGCAGCAATACATTTGCATCTTTCTAAAGTGGCTGTCAGTGGACCGGTATTTAAGATGCAACCATTCACTTCTAAGACCTCTTGCTGGAGTTCCATATTTTGAAGCCTTCTGATGGCATAAGCACGGAGATGCTTGTTTCTTTAATGAGCACTGTACAGAAAGTAATCGTCTTAGAGCTTATTTGAATTACCATTATGACATGAGGTCGCAACACATAATGGTGCTGTTTAATTTCCTTCCAATTAATTGTCACTTCCCATAAAAATTAATTGTTTTAACTATGCGGGCTGAAATGGCAAAGGCATCGGCATGGGACTCTATTCTGAATGCTACGATTAGTTTGAAATATATGTAGAAAATAACTTAAATATACCCTGTGGCTTCTTTCCACTTTCAATTTGCATTGTATATGCAATGCTAGTGATTGATCCATTCTCAATCACCAATGTAAAATGCATAAATTCACCATACTGTTATAGGTTTTCTACAAAATGTAGAAAAACTTTAAACAAGCAATGGAGTAAGGGAACTGAACGAACAAGCCAACGTCTGTTGCAGCATGCTTCAAAGCCTACTCTGTGTATTTGAGTATTGTGATGACATGAGCCATAGACAGATAAAACTATTTGCAGACAGACCTAAAATCAATGTGGAATCTGTTAGATCTCCACAGAGCACAGTTTTCGACAACAACATAGCATTTTTTCAAATTACCGTATTGAATTGTCATTTGATGAATGGCCCAAAACACAATCTCCTCTGGGATAGAAGGCACCGCAAACAGATTTACAATCTTAGAAGATATTGACTGTGGTATCCACTTGGTAAGAGTAATTTGACACATTAAAGCCATCCTTTCAAGTTCAGCAGCATTCTCCTAAATATGCAGAAATAGGAAATATTGGTAATTTGAAACATTATGACAAACAAGAGAAGAAAAACAAATCCAAAACAAGTATTAAGTACCATGTATCAGGTGTGGAGAAGATATTGTGAAACAGGAGATGCCTAAACAAATCAATAAGGGCTTGATTATGAGTTTGGCGGATGGTATACTCTGGCACAAACGTAACGGATATCCCGTCCGCCATATTACATGTTCCTTAGGCTATAATGGAATTGTGATACGGAGGACAGGATATACATAATGTTTGTTATGGAGTACTGTAAACCTGTCCTCTAAACTCCTACTCAGGCCCTAAGACTCAATCAACAATAAGATAGAACCGGAGCAAATAACAAAAAAATTATCATTCCTTGAAATAGACCATGTAGAACCAGCAGTTGCCAAAAAAGATTGAAAATAAGGCTGTAGCCTGAGATTTCTTGACCCCTAGCAGCAAGAAAGTTAAGAGGATAAAAATGGGTCAAATTAAAATGATAAATATATTAGTTCCCCCAATAAATGAATACAAAAGTCCATTAAAATATCAGATATTCTTGTCTTTTCTTAATTCCACATCAAAAAGACTTTTATTTTTTATAAATTAATGTCTTTCTGTGCTGCAGAGGTGTCCAGAATTGACTGATACCATTTAGGGTGTGCACCTAATGTATTTCTAGGTATAGGCCAGGAGGTGCGAGCTATTCGACCTAGCCACTTTCTGTATTGGCATGGGGCATATATAATCAGAAGTAATTAATTCTATTTGGCTATTCTCTAGACCTGCATTATCTTAGTGTTTTGTACTTATAAATATGGTGACTAGTTTGCAATTGTGCGAGCTGTAGTTTGCAACAAGATGTCGGTGCCATTGAAATGAACAATTTACTCTTGAAAATGATGTACAATTTCTACAGGTTTTAATGCTCCTCTTCCTAGGGAGGTATGTTCACAACATAAGGCCTGATTCAGGCTGTGGCAGATGGGTATTCTGTCAAAAATGTAATGGTATAGCCCGTCCCTCTTATTACACATACCATAGGATACAAAGAACTTGGAATAAGTCAGATGACATCAAGTTCGTATTGGAGGAACTTGTCCACCAAACTCTAAATCAGGTCCTTGTTTTTTTATTACTGAAAAGAATAGGGTGTTTCCCTGGAGGTGCACTCTTCAGACAAGAGGTGTGTTCCAGTCATGACATGGCAAACTTGACAAAGCAGCTCAGCATGCCAGTTCAAATGGTAAATGTAGTAGAAAGTAGTGGAGTTACACATTATGCAGACAAATGTTGCAGTTGGGTTCTGATTTGGGCCACAAATGAGAGTTTAATGCAGATAAGTAATTAGTTGTTGAAAACAATTAGATGAACAGGGACTGTAATTCTTTGCACCAATCAGATGTAAGAAATTGCATCTCTTTGCCTGAAGGGTACTCTCAGGAAATGTTACAAAAGTGAACTTAATAAAGGTGTCCTCTACCCACACTCCCCCAACCATCAAACAGAACCCGACCGCTCTACCAGCGCAGGTACACACCGAGGCTAAACCATTATTTTTGGTTGATTGTAGAAACAGTCTTCATTACAGGAAAGAACGTTCTGAGAATCAGACCTAGATATGGTTCTATTTCTGGTCCTGTAAGAGAAAATAGGATAAACAATATTATTTAAGCTAAAGACTAATACCAACTTAAGATGATGAGTGTGCTGCAAAGGTGGTGTTGGTCATGAAACATATTGTAAAAAAATATTGATGCATGGCTTTGTATATTATCCACCAAGCAGAACATGAAACGAAATGCAATAAGCGGAAAAGAAAGTTTCACATTGTCTTTTCCCAGAATTCACTCACACCTTTTTATGACGGTGATGAAGGAGTTATGCAGAGTTGCTGCATTTAAAGAAATTGTAAATCCTTGTACAAATAAAGGCTTAATAGTTAAGTAGCTGGTTGGTGTAGAGCTGTTTCAGTTTTTAACAGTTTTTTCTCAAGAGACATAATGAAACAAAACCTGTGAGGGACATCTGGTGCTGGTATGTGGTGCTAAAATGTGAATCTACAATGTGAAATTACTATATTTCAACAAATCTAAAACAATATGTATCATTTGAACATAATAACCAAAATAGCAGCAATACATTTGCATCTTTCTAAAGTGGCTGTCAGTGGACCGGTATTTAAGATGCAACCATTCACTTCTAAGACCTCTTGCTGGAGTTCCATATTTTGAAGCCTTCTGATGGCATAAGCACGGAGATGCTTGTTTCTTTAATGAGCACTGTACAGAAAGTAATCGTCTTAGAGCTTATTTGAATTACCATTATGACATGAGGTCGCAACACATAATGGTGCTGTTTTATTTCCTTCCAATTAATTGTCACTTCCCATAAAAATTAATTGTTTTAACTATGCGGGCTGAAATGGCAAAGGCATCGGCATGGGACTCTATTCTGAATGCTACGATTAGTTTGAAATATATGTAGAAAATAACTTAAATATACCCTATGGCTTCTTTCCACTTTCAATTTGCTTTGTAAATGCAATGCTAGTGATTGATCCATTCTCAATCACCAATGTAAAATGCATAAATTCACCATACTGTTATAGGTTTTCTACAAAATGTAGAAAAACTTTAAACAAGCAATGGAGTAAGGGAACTGAACGAACAAGCCAACGTCTGTTGCAGCATGCTTCAAAGCCTACTCTGTGTATTTGAGTATTGTGATGACATGAGCCATAGACAGATAAAACTATTTGCAGACAGACCTAAAATCAATGTGGAATCTGTTAGATCTCCACAGAGCACAGTTTTCGACAACAACATAGCATTTTTTCAAATTACCGTATTGAATTGTCATTTGATGAATGGCCCAAAACACAATCTCCTCTGGGATAGAAGGCACCGTAAACAGATTTACAATCTTAGAAGATATTGACTGTGGTATCCACTTGGTAAGAGTAATTTGACACATTAAAGGCATCCTTTCAAGTTCAGCAGCATTCTCCTAAATATGCAGAAATAGGAAATATTGGTAATTTGAAACATTATGACGAACAAGAGAAGAAAAACAAATCCAAAACAAGTATTAAGTACCATGTATCAGGTGTGGAGAAGATATTGTGAAACAGGAGATGCCTAAACAAATCAATAAGGGCTTGATTATGAGTTTGGCGGATGGTATACTCTGGCACAAACGTAACGGATATCCCGTCCGCCATATTACATGTTCCATAGGCTATAATGGAATTGTGATACGGAGGACAGGATATACATAATGTTTGTTATGGAGTACTGTAAACCTGTCCTCTAAACTCCTACTCAGGCCCTAAGACTCAATCAACAATAAGATAGAACCGAAGCAAATAACAAAAAAATTATCATTCCTTGAAATAGACCATGTAGAACCAGCAGTTGCCAAAAAAGATTGAAAATAAGGCTGTAGCCTGAGATTTCTTGACCCCTAGCAGCAAGAAAGTTAAGAAGATAAAAATGGGTCAAATTAAAATGATAAATATATTAGTTCCCCCAATAAATGAATACAAAAGTCCATTAAAATATCAGATATTCTTGTCTTTTCTTAATTCCACATCAAAAAGACTTTTATTTTTTATAAATTAATGTCTTTCTGTGCTGCAGAGGTGTCCAGAATTGACTGATACCATTTAGGGTGTGCACCTAATGTATTTCTAGGTATAGGCCAGGAGGTGCGAGCTATTCGACCTAGCCACTTTCTGTATTGGCATGGGGCATATATAATCAGAAGTAATTAATTCTATTTGGCTATTCTTTAGACCTGCATTATCTTAGTGTTTTGTACTTATAAATATGGTGACTAGTTTGCAATTGTGCGAGCTGTAGTTTGCAACAAGATGTCGGTGCCATTGAAATGAACAATTTACTCTTGAAAATGATGTACAATTTCTACAGGTTTTAATGCTCCTCTTCCTAGGGAGGTATGTTCACAACATAAGGCCTGATTCAGGCTGTGGCAGATGGGTATTCTGTCAAAAATGTAATGGTATAGCCCGTCCCTCTTATTACACATACCATAGGATACAAAGAACTTGGAATAAGTCAGATGACATCAAGTTCGTATTGGAGGAACTTGTCCACCAAACTCTAAATCAGGTCCTTGTTTTTTTATTACTGAAAAGAATAGGGTGTTTCCCTGGAGGTGCATCTTCAGACAAGAGGTGTGTTCCAGTCATGACATGGCAAACTTGACAAAGCAGCTCAGCATGCCAGTTCAAATGGTAAATGTAGTAGAAAGTAGTGGAGTTACACATTATGCAGACAAATGTTGCAGCTGGGTTCTGATTTGGGCCACAAATGAGAGTTTAATGCAGATAAGTAATTAGTTGTTGAAAACAATTAGATGAACAGGGACTGTAATTCTTTGCACCAATCAGATGTAAGAAATTGCATCTCTTTGCCTGAAGGGTACTCTCAGGAAATGTTACAAAAGTGAACTTAATAAAGGTGTCCTCTACCCACACTCCCCCAACCATCAAACAGAACCCGACCGCTCTACCAGCGCAGGTACACACCAAGGCTAAACCAGTATTTCTGGTTGATTGTAGAAACAGTCTTCATTACAGGAAAGAACGTTCTGAGAATCAGACCTAGATATGGTTCTATTTCTGGTCCTGTAAGAGAAAATAGGATAAACAATATTAATTAAGCTAAAGACTAATACCAACTTAAGATGATGAGTGTGCTGCAAAGGTGGTGTTGGTCATGAAACATATTGTAAAAAAATCTTGATGCATGGCTTTGTATATTATCCACCAAGCAGAACATGAAACGAAATGCAATAAGCGGAAAAGAAAGTTTCACATTGTCTTTTCCCAGAATTCACTCACACCTTTTTATGACGGTGATGAAGGAGTTATGCAGAGTTGCTGCATTTAAAGAAATTGTAAATCCTTGTACAAATAAAGGCTTAATAGTTAAGTAGCTGGTTGGTGTAGAGCTGTTTCAGTTTTTAACAGTTTTTTCTCAAGAGACATAATGAAACAAAACCTGTGAGGGACATCTGGTGCTGGTATGTGGTGCTAAAATGTGAATCTACAATGTGAAATTACTATATTTCAACAAATCTAAAACAATATGTATCATTTGAACATAATAACCAAAATAGCAGCAATACATTTGCATCTTTCTAAAGTGGCTGTCAGTGGACCGGTATTTAAGATGCAACCATTCACTTCTAAGACCTCTTGCTGGAGTTCCATATTTTGAAGCCTTCTGATGGCATAAGCACGGAGATGCTTGTTTCTTTAATGAGCACTGTACAGAAAGTAATCGTCTTAGAGCTTATTTGAATTACCATTATGACATGAGGTCGCAACACATAATGGTGCTGTTTTATTTCCTTCCAATTAATTGTCACTTCCCATAAAAATTAATTGTTTTAACTATGCGGGCTGAAATGGCAAAGGCATCGGCATGGGACTCTATTCTGAATGCTACGATTAGTTTGAAATATATGTAGAAAATAACTTAAATATACCCTGTGGCTTCTTTCCACTTTCAATTTGCATTGTATATGCAATGCTAGTGATTGATCCATTCTCAATCACCAATGTAAAATGCATAAATTCACCATACTGTTATAGGTTTTCTACAAAATGTAGAAAAACTTTAAACAAGCAATGGAGTAAGGGAACTGAACGAACAAGCCAACGTCTGTTGCAGCATGCTTCAAAGCCTACTCTGTGTATTTGAGTATTGTGATGACATGAGCCATAGACAGATAAAACTATTTGCAGACAGACCTAAAATCAATGTGGAATCTGTTAGATCTCCACAGAGCACAGTTTTCGACAACAACATAGCATTTTTTCAAATTACCGTATTGAATTGTCATTTGATGAATGGCCCAAAACACAATCTCCTCTGGGATAGAAGGCACTGTAAACAGATTTACAATCTTAGAACATATTGACTGTGGTATCCACTTGGTAAGAGTAATTTGACACATTAAAGCCATCCTTTCAAGTTCAGCAGCATTCTCCTAAATATGCAGAAATAGGAAATATTGGTAATTTGAAACATTATGACGAACAAGAGAAGAAAAACAAATCCAAAACAAGTATTAAGTACCATGTATCAGGTGTGGAGAAGATATTGTGAAACAGGAGATGCCTAAACAAATCAATAAGGGCTTGATTATGAGTTTGGCGGATGGTATACTCTGGCACAAACGTAACGGATATCCCGTCCGCCATATTACATGTTCCATAGGCTATAATGGAATTGTAATACGGAGGACAGGATATACATAACGTTTGTTATGGAGTACTGTAAACCTGTCCTCTAAACTCCTACTCAGGCCCTAAGACTCAATCAACAATAAGATAGAACCAGAGCAAATAACAAAAAAATTATAATTCCTTGAAATAGACCATGTAGAACCAGCAGTTGCCAAAAAAGATTGAAAATAAGGCTGTAGCCTGAGATTTCTTGACCCCTAGCAGCAAGAAAGTTAAGAGGATAAAAATGGGTCAAATTAAAATTATAAATATATTAGTTCCTCCAATAAATGAATACAAAAGTCCATTAAAATATCAGAAATTCTTGTCTTTTCTTAATTTCACATCACAAAGACTTTTATTTTTTATAAATTAATGTATTTCTGTGCTGCAGAGGTGTCCAGAATTGACTGATACCATTTAGGGTGTGCACCTAATGTATTTCTAGGTATAGGCCAGGAGGTGCGAGCTATTCGACCTAGCCACTTTCTGTATTGGCATGGGGCATATATAATCAGAAGTAATTAATTCTATTTGGCTATTCTCTAGACCTGCATTATCTTAGTGTTTTGTACTTATAAATATGGTGACTAGTTTGCAATTGTGCGAGCTGTAGTTTGCAACAAGATGTCGGTGCCATTGAAATGAACAATTACCTCTTGAAAATGATGTACAATTTCTACAGGTTTTAATGCTCCTCTTCCTAGGGAGGTATGTTCACAACATAAGGCCTGATTCAGGCTGTGGCAGATGGGTATTCTGTCAAAAATGTAATGGTATAGCCCGTCCCTCTTATTACACATACCATAGGATACAAAGAACTTGGAATAAGTCAGATGACATCAAGTTCGTATTGGAGGAACTTGTCCACCAAACTCTAAATCAGGTCCTTGTTTTTTTATTACTGAAAAGAATAGGGTGTTTCCCTGGAGGTGCACTCTTCAGACAAGAGGTGTGTTCCAGTCATGACATGGCAAACTTGACAAAGCAGCTCAGCATGCCAGTTCAAATGGTAAATGTAGTAGAAAGTAGTGGAGTTACACATTATGCAGACAAATGTTGCAGTTGGGTTCTGATTTGGGCCGCAAACGAAAGTTTAATGCAGATAAGTAATTAGTTGTTGAAAACAATTAGATGAACAGGGACTGTAATTCTTTGCACCAATCAGATGTAAGAAATTGCATCTCTTTGCCTGAAGGGTGCTCTCAGGAAATGTTACAAAAGTGAACTTAATAAAGGTGTCCTCTACCCACACTCCCCCAACCATCAAACAGAACCCGACCGCTCTACCAGCGCAGGTACACACCAAGGCTAAACCATTATTTCTGGTTGATTGTAGAAGCAGTCTTCATTACAGGAAAGAACGTTCAGAGAATCAGACCTAGATATGGTTCTATTTCCGGTCCTGTAAGAGAAAATAGGATAAACAATATTAATTAAGCTAAAGACTAATACCAACTTAAGATGATGAGTGTGCTGCAAAGGTGGTGTTGGTCATGAAACATATTGTAAAAAAATCTTGATGCATGGCTTTGTATATTATCCACCAAGCAGAACATGAAACGAAATGCAATAAGCGGAAAAGAAAGTTTCACATTGTCTTTTCCCAGAATTCACTCACACCTTTTTATGACGGTGATGAAGGAGTTATGCAGAGTTGCTGCATTTACAGAAATGGTAAATCCTTGTACAAATAAAGGCTTAATAGTTAAGTAGCTGGTTGGTGTAGAGCTGTTTCAGTTTTTAACAGTTTTTTCTCAAGAGACATAATGAAACAAAACCTGTGAGGGACATCTGGTGCTGGTATGTGGTGCTAAAATGTGAATCTACAATGTGAAATTACTAAATTTCAACAAATCTAAAACAATATGTATCATTTGAACATAATAACCAAAATAGCAGCAATACATTTGCATCTTTCTAAAGTGGCTGTCAGTGGACCGGTATTTAAGATGCAACCATTCACTTCTAAGACCTCTTGCTGGAGTTCCATATTTTGAAGCCTTCTGATGGCATAAGCACGGAGATGCTTGTTTCTTTAATGAGCACTGTACAGAAAGTAATCGTCTTAGAGCTTATTTGAATTACCATTATGACATGAGGTCGCAACACATAATGGTGCTGTTTTATTTCCTTCCAATTAATTGTCACTTCCCATAAAAATTAATTGTTTTAACTATGCGGGCTGAAATGGCAAAGGCATCGGCATGGGACTCTATTCTGAATGCTACGATTAGTTTGAAATATATGTAGAAAATAACTTAAATATACCCTGTGGCTTCTTTCCACTTTCAATTTGCATTGTATATTCAATGCTAGTGATTGATCCATTCTCAATCACCAATGTAAAATGCATAAATTCACCATACTGTTATAGGTTTTCTACAAAATGTAGAAAAACTTTAAACAAGCAATGGAGTAAGGGAACTGAACGAACAAGCCAACGTCCGTTGTAGCATGCTTCAAAGCCTACTCTGTGTATTTGAGTATTGTGATGACATGAGCCATAGACAGATAAAACTATTTGCAGACAGACCTAAAATCAATGTGGAATCTGTTAGATCTCCACAGAGCACAGTTTTCGACAACAACATAGCATTTCTTCAAATTACCGTATTGAATTGTCATTTGATGAATGGCCCAAAACACAATCTCCTCTGGGATAGAAGGCACCGTAAACAGATTTACAATCTTAGAACATATTGACTGTGGTATCCACTTGGTAAGAGTAATTTGACACATTAAAGCCATCCTTTCAAGTTCAGCAGCATTCTCCTAAATATGCAGAAATAGGAAATATTGGTAATTTGAAACATTATGACGAACAAGAGAAGAAAAACAAATCCAAAACAAGTATTAAGTACCATGTATCAGGTGTGGAGAAGATATTGTGAAACAGGAGATGCCTAAACAAATCAATAAGGGCTTGATTATGAGTTTGGCGGATGGTATACTCTGGCACAAACGTAACGGATATCCCGTCCGCCATATTACATGTTCCATAGGCTATAATGGAATTGTAATACGGAGGACATGATATACATAACGTTTGTTATGGAGTACTGTAAACCTGTCCTCTAAACTCCTACTCAGGCCCTAAGACTCAATCAACAATAAGATAGAACCAGAGCAAATAACAAAAAAATTATGATTCCTTGAAATAGACCATGTAGAACCAGCAGTTGCCAAAAAGGATTGAAAATAAGGCTGTAGCCTGAGATTTCTTGACCCCTAGCAGCAAGAAAGTTAAGAGGATAAAAATGGGTCAAATTAAAATTATAAATATATTAGTTCCTCCAATAAATGAATACAAAAGTCCATTAAAATATCAGAAATTATTGTCTTTTCTTAATTTCACATCAAAAAGACTTTTATTTTTTATAAATTAATGTATTTCTGTGCTGCAGAGGTGTCCAGAATTGACTGATACCATTTAGGGTGTGCACCTAATGTATTTCTAGGTATAGGCCAGGAGGTGCGAGCTATTCGACCTAGCCACTTTCTGTATTGGCATGGGGCATATATAATTAGAAGTAATTAATTCTATTTGGCTATTCTCTAGACCTGCATTATCTTAGTGTTTTGTACTTATAAATATGGTGACTAGTTTGCAATTGTGCGAGCTGTAGTTTGCAACAAGATGTCGGTGCCATTGAAATGAACAATTACCTCTTGAAAATGATGTACAATTTCTACAGGTTTTAATGCTCCTCTTCCTAGGGAGGTATGTTCACAACATAAGGCCTGATTCAGGCTGTGGCAGATGGGTATTCTGTCAAAAATGTAATGGTATAGCCCGTCCCTCTTATTACACATACCATAGGATACAAAGAACTTGGAATAAGTCAGATGACATCAAGTTCGTATTGGAGGAACTTGTCCACCAAACTCTAAATCAGGTCCTTGTTTTTTTATTACTGAAAAGAATAGGGTGTTTCCCTGGAGGTGCACTCTTCAGACAAGAGGTGTGTTCCAGTCATGACATGGCAAACTTGACAAAGCAGCTCAGCATGCCAGTTCAAATGGTAAATGTAGTAGAAAGTAGTGGAGTTACACATTATGCAGACAAATGTTGCAGTTGGGTTCTGATTTGGGCCATAAACGAGAGTTTAATGCAGATAAGTAATTAGTTGTTGAAAACAATTAGATGAACAGGGACTGTAATTCTTTGCACCAATCAGATGTAAGAAATTGCATCTCTTTGCCTGAAGGGTGCTCTCAGGAAATGTTACAAAAGTGAACTTAATAAAGGTGTCCTCTACCCACACTCCCCCAAGCATCAAACAGAACCCGACTGCTCTACCAGCGCAGGTACACACCAAGGCTAAACCATTATTTCTGGTTGATTGTAGAAGCAGTCTTCATTACAGGAAAGAACGTTCTGAGAATCAGACCAAGATATGGTTCTATTTCCGGTCCTGTAAGAGAAAATAGGATAAACAATATTAATTAAGCTAAAGACTAATACCAACTTAAGATGATGAGTGTGCTGCAAAGGTGGTGTTGGTCATGAAACATATTGTAAAAAAATCTTGATGCATGGCTTTGTATATTATCCACCAAGCAGAACATGAAACGAAATGCAATAAGCGGAAAAGAAAGTTTCACATTGTCTTTTCCCAGAATTCACTCACACCTTTTTATGACGGTGATGAAGGAGTTATGCAGAGTTGCTGCATTTACAGAAATGGTAAATCCTTGTACAAATAAAGGCTTAATAGTTAAGTAGCTGGTTGGTGTAGAGCTGTTTCAGTTTTTAACAGTTTTTTCTCAAGAGACATAATGAAACAAAACCTGTGAGGGACATCTGGTGCTGGTATGTGGTGCTAAAATGTGAATCTACAATGTGAAATTACTAAATTTCAACAAATCTAAAACAATATGTATCATTTGAACATAATAACCAAAATAGCAGCAATACATTTGCATCTTTCTAAAGTGGCTGTCAGTGGACCGGTATTTAAGATGCAACCATTCACTTCTAAGACCTCTTGCTGGAGTTCCATATTTTGAAGCCTTCTGATGGCATAAGCACGGAGATGCTTGTTTCTTTAATGAGCACTGTACAGAAACTAATCATCTTAGAGCTTATTCGAATTACCCATTATGACATGAGGCCGCAACACATAATGGTGCTGTTTTATTTCCTTCCAATTAATTGTCACTTGCCATTAAAATTAATTGTTTTAACTATGCGGTCTGAAATGGCAAAGGCATGGACATGGGACTCTATTCTGAATGCTACGATCAGTTTGAAATATATGTAGAAAATAACTTAAATATACCCTGTGGCTTCTTTCCACTTTCAATTTGCATTGTATATGCAATGCTAGTGATTGATCCATTCTCAATCACCAATGTAAAATGCATAAATTCACCATACTGTTATAGGTTTTCTACAAAATGTAGAAAAACTTTAAACAAGCAATGGAGTAAGGGAACTGAACGAACAAGCCAACGTGTGTTGCAACATGCTTCAAAGCCTACTCTGTGTATTTGAGTATTGTGATGACATACTCATAGCCATAGACAGATAAAACTATTTGCAGACAGACCTAAAATCAATGTAGAATCTGTTAGATCTCCACAGAGCACAGTTTTCGACAACAACATAGCATTTTTTCAAATTACCGTATTGTAGTGTCATTTGATGAATGGCCCAAAACACAATCTCCTCTGGGATAGAAGGCACCGTAAACAGATTTACAATCTTAGAAGATATTGACTGTGGTATCCACTTGGTAAGAGTAATTTGACACATTAAAGCCATCCTTTCAAGTTCAGCAGCATTCTCCTAAATATGCAGAAATAGGAAATATTGGTAATTTGAAACATTATGACGAACAAGAAAAGAAAAACAAATCCAAAACAAGTATTAAGTACCATGTATCAGGTGTGGAGGAGATATTGTGAAACAGGAGATGCCTAAACAAATCAATAAGGGCTTGATTATGAGTTTGGCGGATGGTATACTCTGTCACAAACGTAACGGATATCCCATCCGCCATATTACATGTTCCATAGGCTATAGTGGAATTGTAATACGGAGGACAGGATATACATCACGTTTGTTATGGAGTACTGTAAACCTGTCCTCCAAACTCCTACTCAGGCCCTAAGACTCAATCAACAATAAGATAGAACCAGAGCAAATAACAATAAATTAATCATTCCTTGAAATAGACCATGTAGAACCAGCAGTTGCCAAATAAGATTGAAAAAAAGGCTGTAGCCTGAGATTTCTTGACCCCTAGCAGCAAGAAAGTTAAGAGGATAAAAATGGGTCATAATAAAATTATAAATATATTAGATCCCCCAATAAATGAATACAAAAGTCCATTAAAGTATCAGAAATTCTTGTCTTTTCTTAATTTCACATCAAAAAGACTTATTTTTTATAAATGAATGCCTTTCTGTACTGCAGAGGTGTCCAGAATTTACTGATACCATTTAGGGTGTGCACCTAATGTATTTCTAGGTACAGGCCAGGAGGTGCGAGCTATTCGACCTAGCCACTTTGTGTATTGGCATGGGGCATGTATAATCAGAAATAATTAATTCTATTTGGCTATTCTCTAGACCTGCATTGTCTTAGTGTTTTGTACTTATAAATATGGTGACTAGTTTGCAATTGTGCGAGCTGTAGTTTGCAACAAGATGTCGGTGCCATTGAAATGAACAATTACCTCTTGAAAATGATGTACAATTTCTACAGGTTTTAATGCTCCTCTTCCTAGGGAGGTATGTTCACAACATAAGGCCTGATTCAGGCTGTGGCAGATGGGTATTCTGTCAAAAATGTAATGGTATAGCCCGTCCCTCTTATTACACATACCATAGGATACAAAGAACTTGGAATAAGTCAGATGACATCAAGTTCGTATTGGAGGAACTTGTCCACCAAACTCTAAATCAGGTCCTTGTTTTTTTATTACTGAAAAGAATAGGGTGTTTCCCTGGAGGTGCACTCTTCAGACAAGAGGTGTGTTCCAGTCATGACATGGCAAACTTGACAAAGCAGCTCAGCATGCCAGTTCAAATGGTAAATGTAGTAGAAAGTAGTGGAGTTACACATTATGCAGACAAATGTTGCAGTTGGGTTCTGATTTGGGCCATAAACGAGAGTTTAATGCAGATAAGTAATTAGTTGTTGAAAACAATTAGATGAACAGGGACTGTAATTCTTTGCACCAATCAGATGTAAGAAATTGCATCTCTTTGCCTGAAGGGTGCTCTCAGGAAATGTTACAAAAGTGAACTTAATAAAGGTGTCCTCTACCCACACTCCCCCAACCATCAAACAGAACCCGACCGCTCTACCAGCGCAGGTACACACCAAGGCTAAACCATTATTTCTGGTTGATTGTAGAAGCAGTCTTCATTACAGGAAAGAACGTTCTGAGAATCAGACCTAGATATGGTTCTATTTCCGGTCCTGTAAGAGAAAATAGGATAAACAATATTAATTAAGCTAAAGACTAATACCAACTTAAGATGATGAGTGTGCTGCAAAGGTGGTGTTGGTCATGAAACATATTGTAAAAAAATCTTGATGCATGGCTTTGTATATTATCCACCAAGCAGAACATGAAACGAAATGCAATAAGCGGAAAAGAAAGTTTCACATTGTCTTTTCCCAGAATTCACTCACACCTTTTTATGACGGTGATGAAGGAGTTATGCAGAGTTGCTGCATTTACAGAAATGGTAAATCCTTGTACAAATAAAGGCTTAATAGTTAAGTAGCTGGTTGGTGTAGAGCTGTTTCAGTTTTTAACAGTTTTTTCTCAAGAGACATAATGAAACAAAACCTGTGAGGGACATCTGGTGCTGGTATGTGGTGCTAAAATGTGAATCTACAATGTGAAATTACTAAATTTCAACAAATCTAAAACAATATGTATCATTTGAACATAATAACCAAAATAGCAGCAATACATTTGCATCTTTCTAAAGTGGCTGTCAGTGGACCGGTATTTAAGATGCAACCATTCGCTTCTAAGACCTCTTGCTGGAGTTCCATATTTTGAAGCCTTCTGATGGCATAAGCACGGAGATGCTTGTTTCTTTAATGAGCACTGTACAGAAAGTAATCGTCTTAGAGTTTATTTGAATTACCATTATGACATGAGGTCGCAACACATAATGGTGCTGTTTTATTTCCTTCCAATTAATTGTCACTTCCCATAAAAATTAATTGTTTTAACTATGCGGGCTGAAATGGCAAAGGCATCGGCATGGGACTCTATTCTGAATGCTACGATTAGTTTGAAATATATGTAGAAAATAACTTAACTATACCCTGTGGCTTCTTTCCACTTTCAATTTGCATTGTATATGCAATGCTAGTGATTGATCCATTCTCAATCACCAATGTAAAATGCATAAATTCACCATACTGTTATAGGTTTTCTACAAAATGTAGAAAAACTTTAAACAAGCAATGGAGTAAGGGAACTGAACGAACAAGCCAACGTCTGTTGCAGCATGCTTCAAAGCCTACTCTGTGTATTTGA
The DNA here is from genome assembly GCF_964263255.1 of Lissotriton vulgaris. NCBI lineage: Eukaryota > Metazoa > Chordata > Amphibia > Caudata > Salamandridae > Lissotriton > Lissotriton vulgaris. The sequence continues at coordinate 1,217,457,687 of NC_141694.1, forward strand.
GTATTGTGATGACATGAGCCATAGACAGATAAAACTATTTGCAGACTGACCTAAAATCAATGTGGAATCTGTTAGATCTCCACAGAGCACAGTTTTCGACAACAACATAGCATTTTTTCAAATTAGCGTATTGAATTGTCATTTGATGAATGGCCCAAAACACAATCTCCTCTGGGATAGAAGGCACCGTAAACAGATTTACAATCTTAGAACATATTGACTGTGGTATCCACTTGGTAAGAGTAATTTGACACATTAAAGCCATCCTTTCAAGTTCAGCAGCATTCTCCTAAATATGCAGAAATAGGAAATATTGGTAATTTGAAACATTATGACGAACAAGAGAAGAAAAACAAATCCAAAACAAGTATTAAGTACCATGTATCAGGTGTGGAGAAGATATTGTGAAACAGGAGATGGCTAAACAAATCAATAAGGGCTTGATTATGAGTTTGGCGTATGGTATACTCTGGCACAAACGTAACGGATATCCCGTCCGCCATATTACATGTTCCATAGGCTATAATGGAATTGTAATACGGAGGACAGGATATACATAACGTTTGTTATGGAGTACTGTAAACCTGTCCTCCAAACTCCTACTCAGGCCCTAAGACTCAATCAACAATAAGATAGAACCGGAGCAAATAACAAAAAAATATAATTCCTTGAAATAGACCATGTAGAACCAGCAGTTGCCAAAAAAGATTGAAAATAAGGCTGTAGCCTGAGATTTCTTGACCCCTAGCAGCAAGAAAGTTAAGAGGATAAAAATGGGTCAAATTAAAATTATAAATATATTAGTTCCTCCAATAAATGAATACAAAAGTCCATTAAAATATCAGAAATTCTTGTCTTTTCTTAATTTCACATCAAAAAGACTTTTATTTTTTATAAATGAATGCCTTTCTGTACTGCAGAGGTGTCCAGAATTTACTGATACCATTTAGGGTGTGCACCTAATGTATTTCTAGGTACAGGCCAGGGGGTGTGAGCTATTCAACCTAGCCACTTTCTGTATTGGCATGGGGCATATATAATCAGAAATAATTAATTCTATTTGGCTATTCTCTAGACCTGCATTATCTTAGTGTTTTCTACTTATAAATATGGTGACTACTTTGCAATTGTGCGAGCTGTAGTTAATAATAATAATAATAAAAACACTTATAAAGCGCTTGGTTACACTTATGACAGTGTGTCCCCGCGCTAAGAAATGCTGCAGTATATCAAGAGGCCGAGATCAGGAGCCCCCGCGGGAACAGGGGAGCAAGACCATTATTACTTTGGGAAAAGGTGTGTTTTAAGTTTGAGCCTGAATCTTGTTTCAGAGGGCTCCATGCGTAGATCTAGTGGGAGATTGTTCCAGTGCTTGCTTGCAAGAAAGCGAAAGGAGCTACCTCCCAACAAGATGTTGGTGCAATTGAAATGTACAATTACCTCTTGAAAATGATGTAAGATTTCTACAGGTTTTAATGCTCCTCTTCCTAGGGAGGTATGTTCACAACATAAGGCCTGATTCAGGCTGTGGCAGATGGGTATTCTGTCAAAAATGTAATGGTATAGCCCGTCCCTCTTATTACACATACAATAGGATACAAAGAACTTGGAATAAGTCAGATGACATCAAGTTCCTATTGGAGCAACTTGTCCACCAAAATCTAAATCAGGTCCTTGTTTTTTATTACTGAAAAGAATAGGGTGTTTCCCTGGAGTTGCACTCTTCAGACAAGAGGTGTGTTCCAGTCATGACATGGCAAACGTAACACAGCAGCTCAGCATGCCAGTTCAAATGGTAAATGTACTAGAAAGTAGTGGAGTTACACATTATACAGACAAATGTTGCAGTTGGGTTCTGATTTGGGCCACAAATGAGAGTTTAATGCAGATAAGTAATTAGTTGTTGAAAACAATTAGATGAACAGGGACTGTAATTCTTTGCACCAATCAGATGTAAGAAATTGCATCTCTTTGCCTGAAGGGTGCTCTCAGGAAATGTTACAAAAGTGAACTTAATAAAGGTGTCCTCTACCCACACTCCCCCAACCATCAAACAGAACCCGACCGCTCCACCAGCGCAGGTACACACAAAGGCTAAACCATTATTTCTGGTTGATTGTAGAAGCAGTCTTCATTACAGGAAAGAACGTTCTGAGAATCAGACCTAGATATGGTTCTATTTCCGGTCCTGTAAGAGAAAATAGGAAAAACAATATTAATTAAGCTAAAGACTAATACCAATTTAAGATGATGAGTGTGCTGCAAAGGTGGTGTTGGTCATGAAACATATTGTAAAAAAAATTGATGCATGGCTTTGTATATTATCCACCAAGCAGAACATGAAACGTAATGCAATAAGCGGAAAAGAAAGTTTCACATTGTCTTTTCCCAGGATTCACTCACACCTTTTTATGACGGTTATGAAGGAGTTATGCAGAGTTGCTGCATTTACAGAAATTGTAAATCCTTGTACAAATAAAGGCTTAATAGTTAAGTAGCTGGTTGGTGTAGAGCTGTTTCAGTTTTTAACAGTTTTTTCTCAAGAGACATAATGAAACAAAACCTGTGAGGGACATCTGGTGCTGGTATGTGGTGCTAAAATGTGAATCTACAATGTGAAATTACTAAATTTCAACAAATCTAAAACAATATGTATCATTTGAACATAATACCCAAAATAGCAGCAATACATTTGCATCTTTCTAAAGTGGCTGTCAGTGGACCGGTATTTAAGATGCAACCATTCACTTCTAAGACCTCTTGCTGGAGTTCCATATTTTGAAGCCTTCTGATGGCATAAGCACAGAGATGCTTGTTTCTTTAATGAGCACTGTACAGAAAGTAATCGTCTTAGAGCTTATTTGAATTACCATTATGACATGAGGTCGCAACACATAATGGTGCTGTTTTATTTCCTTCCAATTAATTGTCACTTCCCATAAAAATTAATTGTTTTAACTATGCGGGCTGAAATGGCAAAGGCATCGGCATGGAACTCTATTCTGAATGCTACGATTAGTTTGAAATATATGTAGAAAATAACTTAAATATACCCTGTGGCTTCTTTCCACTTTCAATTTGCATTGTATATGCAATGCTAGTGATTGATCCATTCTCAATCACCAATGTAAAATGCATAAATTCACCATACTGTTATAGGTTTTCTACAAAATGTAGAAAAACTTTAAACAAGCAATGGAGTAAGGGAACTGAACGAACAAGCCAACGTGTGTTGCAACATGCTTCAAAGCCTACTCTGTGTATTTGAGTATTGTGATGACATACTCATAGCCATAGACAGATAAAACTATTTGCAGACAGACCTAAAATCAATGTAGAATCTGTTAGATCTCCACAGAGCACAGTTTTCGACAACAACATAGCATTTTTTCAAATTACCGTATTGAATTGTCATTTGATGAATGGCCCAAAACACAATCTCCTCTGGGATAGAAGGCACCGTAAACAGATTTACAATCTTAGAAGATATTGACTGTGGTATCCACTTGGTAAGAGTAATTTGACACATTAAAGCCATCCTTTCAAGTTCAGCAGCATTATCCTAAATATGCAGAAATAGGAAATATTGGTAATTTGAAACATTATGACGAACAAGAGAAGAAAAACAAATCCAAAACAAGTATTAAGTACCATGTATCAGGTGTGGAGAAGATATTGTGAAACAGGAGATGCCTAAACAAATCAATAAGGGCTTGATTATGAGTTTGGCGGATGGTATACTCTGGCACAAACGTAACGGATATCCCGTCCGCCATATTACATGTTCCATAGGCTATAATGGAATTGTAATACGGAGGACAGGATATACATAACGTTTGTTATGGAGTACTGTAAACCTGTCCTCTAAACTCCTACTCAGGCCCTAAGACTCAATCAACAATAAGATAGAACCGGAGCAAATAACAAAAAAATTATCATTCCTTGAAATAGACCATGTAGAACCAGCAGTTGCCAAAAAAGATTAAAAATAAGGCTGTAGCCTGAGATTTCTTGACCCCTGGCAGCAAGAAAGTTAAGAGGATAAAAATGGGTCAAATTAAAATTATAAATATATTAGTCCCCCAATAAATGAATACAAAAGTCCATTAAAATATCAGAAATTCTTGTCTTTTCTTAATTTCACATCAAAAAGACTTTTATTTTTTATAAATTAATGTCTTTCTGTGCTGCAAAGGTGTCCGGAATTGACTGATACCATTTAGGGTGTGCACCTAATGTATTTCTAGGTATAGGCCAGGAGGTGCGAGCTATTCGACCTAGCCACTTTCTGTATTGGCATGGGGCATATATAATCCGAAGTAATTAATTCTATTTGGCTATTCTCTAGACCTGCATTATCTTAGTGTTTTGTACTTATAAATATGGTGACTAGTTTGCAATTGTGCGAGCTGTAGTTTGCAACAAGATGTCGGTGCCATTGAAATGAACAATTACCTCTTGAAAATGATGTACAATTTCTACAGGTTTTAATGCTCCTCTTCCTAGGGAGGTATGTTCACAACATAAGGCCTGATTCAGGCTGTGGCAGATGGATATTCTGTCAAAAATGTAATGGTATAGCCCGTCCCTCTTATTACACATACCATGGGATACAAAGAACTTGGAATAAGTCAGATGACATCAAGTTCGTATTGGAGGAACTTGTCCACCAAACTCTAAATCAGGTCCTTGTTTTTTTATTACTGAAAAGAATAGGGTGTTTCCCTGGAGGTGCACTCTTCAGACAAGAGGTGTGTTCCAATCATGACATGGCAAACTTGACACAGCAGCTCAGCATGCCAGTTCAAATGGTAAATGTAGTAGAAAGTAGTGGAGTTACACATTATGCAGACAAATGTTGCAGTTGGGTTCTGATTTGGGCCACAAATGAGAGTTTAATGCAGATAAGTAATTAGTTGTTGAAAACAATTAGATGAACAGGGACTGTAATTCTTTGCACCAATCAGATGTAAGAAATTGCATCTCTTTGCCTGAAGGGTGCTCTCAGGAAATGTTACAAAAGTGAACTTAATAAAGGTGTCCTCTACCCACACTCCCCCAACCATCAAACAGAACCTGACCGCTCTACCAGCGCAGGTACACACCAAGGCTAAACCATTATTTCTGGTTGATTGTAGAAGCAGTCTTCATTACAGGAAAGAACGTTCTGAGAATCAGACCTAGATATGGTTCTATTTCCGGTCCTGTAAGAGAAAATAGGGTAAACAATATTAATTAAGCTAAAGACTAATACCAACTTAAGATGATGAGTGTGCTGCAAAGGTGGTGTTGGTCATGAAACATATTGTAAAAAAATCTTGATGCATGGCTTTGTATATTATCCACCAAGCAGAACATGAAACGAAATGCAATAAGCGGAAAAGAAAGTTTCACATTGTCTTTTCCCAGAATTCACTCACACCTTTTTATGACTGTGATGAAGGAGTTATGCAGAGTTGCTGCATTTACAGAAATTGTAAATCCTTGTACAAATAAAGGCTTAATAGTTAAGTAGCTGGTTGGTGTAGAGCTGTGTCAGTTTTTAACAGTTTTTTCTCAAGAGACATAATGAAACAAAACCTGTGAGGGACATCTGGTGCTGGTATGTGGTGCTAAAATGTGAATCTACAATGTGAAATTACTAAATTTCAACAAATCTAAAACAATATGTATCATTTGAACATAATAACCAAAATAGCAGCAATACATTTGCATCTTTCTAAAGTGGCTGTCAGTGGACCGGTATTTAAGATGCAATCATTCACTTCTAAGACCTCTAGCTGGAGTTCCATATTTTGAAGCCTTCTGATGGCATAAGCACAGAGATGCTTGTTTCTTTAATGAGCACTGTACAGAAAGTAATCGTCTTAGAGCTTATTTGAATTACCATTATGACATGAGGTCGCAACACATAATGGTGCTGTTTTATTTCCTTCCAATTAATTGTCACTTCCCATAAAAATTAATTGTTTTAACTATGCGGGCTGAAATAGCAAAGGCATGGGCATGGGACTCTATTCTGAATGCTACGATTAGTTTGAAATATATGTAGAAAATAACTTAAATATACCCTGTGGCTTCTTTCCACTTTCAATTTGCATTGCATATGCAATGCTAGTGATTGATCCATTCTCAATCACCAATGTAAAATGCATAAATTCACCATACTGTTATAGGTTTTCTACAAAATGTAGAAAAACTTTAAATAAGCAATGGAGTAAGGGAACTGAACGAACAAGCCAACGTCTGTTGCAGCATGCTTCAAAGCCTACTCTGTGTATTTGAGTATTGTGATGACATGAGCCATAGACAGATAAAACTATTTGCAGACAGACCTAAAATCAATGTAGAATCTGTTAGATGACCACAGAGCACAGTGTTCGACAACAACATAGCATTTTTTCAAATTACCGTATTGAATTGTCATTTGATGAATGGCCCAAAACACAATCTCCTCTGGGATAGAAGGCACCGTAATCAGATTTACAATCTTAGAAGATATTGACTGTGGTATCCACTTGGTAAGAGTAATTTGACACAAAAAAGCCATCCTTTCAAGTTCAGCAGCATTCTCCTAAATATGCAGAAATGGGAAATATTGGTAATTTGAAACATTATGACGAACAAGAGAAGAAAAACAAATCCAAAACAAGTATTAAGTACCATGTATCAGGTGTGGAGAAGATATTGTGAAACAGGAGATGCCTAAACAAATCAATAAGGGCTTGATAATGAGTTTGGCGGATGGTATACTCTGTCACAAACGTAACGGATATGCCGTCCGCCATACTACGTGTTCCATAGGCTATAATGGAATTGTAATGTGGAGGACAGGATATACATCACGTTTGTTATGGAGTACTGTAAACCTGTCCTCCAAACTCCTACTCAGGCCCTAAGACTCAATCAACAATAAGATAGAACCAGAGCAAATAACAAAAAATTAATCATTCCTTGAAATAGACAATGTAGAACCAGCAGTTGCCAAAAAAGATTGAAAATAAGGCTGTAGCATGAGATTTATTGACCCCTAGCAGCAAGAAAGATAAGAGGATAAAAATGGGTCATAATAAAATTATAAATATATTAGTTCCCCCAATAAATGAATAAAAAAGTCCATTAAAATATCAGAAATGCTTGTCCTTTCTTAATTTCACATCAAAAAGACTTTTATGTTTTATAAATTAATGTCTTTCTGTGCTGCAGAGGTGTCCAGAATTGACTGATAATAAGTTCATGGGGGGTTTTGGGGAGCACTCCATTTTACTCTGTTTTTCCATAATTTTAAGTCGGAACTACTCATGTTCCTCATTTGCGTGCAGGTTGGGTAAGTGCCTAAACCCTAAGGCACCAGTGAATAAGCAGATAAAGGGGCAAAAGGATTGCCCACACCCACCGCACAATTGCTGAGCCTCTCTGGCGTCGCTTTTAGCATTTTCCATTAAGGTTCTTTTTAAACATTATTTGCCATTCTTTTAATAGTCTCTGAATAAATCCATTAATCCACGTTAGTACATGCTTTATATCACTCCACACTCAGGTTTCTGCTGCAATTTTCAAGTTTCTAGTACGAATGCTGTGCCCATCCGGACCTCTTGCATAAGCACGACAGAAGCAACGGGTTCTTCCAAAAACAGCGTTTATTTAAAAAAACCAATGCATTTCGAGCATCAAGTGCTCTTCGTCAGGGTACGTTATGATGATGACATCAGGTTTTTAAGTGTAAGAAACTATAGTGCGACATGACGATTATGTAACTCTCCAGTTGAAGGACATCTCATAACGTACCCTGACGAAGAGCACTTGATGCTCGAAATGCATTGGTTTTTTTAAATAAACGCTGTTTTTGGAAGAACCCGTTGCTTCTGTCGTGCTTATGCAAGAGGTCCGGATGGGCACAGCATTCGTACTAGAAACTTGAAAATTGCAGCAGAAACCTGAGTGTGGAGTGATATAAAGCATGTACTAACGTGGATTAATGGATTTATTCAGAGACTATTAAAAGAATGGCAAATAATGTTTAAAAAGAACCTTAATGGAAAATGCTAAAAGCGACGCCAGAGAGGCTCAGCAATTGTGCGGTGGGTGTGGGCAATCCTTTTGCCCCTTTATCTGCAGAATTGACTGATACCATTTAGGGTGTGCACCTAATGTATTTCTAGGTACAGGCCAGGAGGTGCGAGCTATTCGACCTAGCCACTTTCTGTATTGGCATGGGGAATATATAATCAGAAATAATTCATTCTATTTGGCTATTCTCTAGACCTGCATTATCTCACTGTTTTCTACTTATAACATATCCATACTAGGGGTATGATTTTGGTAAATATTCAACCTCTTTTCAACACAATACTGGCCTCAATATATTTTTGAGTGGAACAAAAGGTAAACTGGCTTTAAAAACACTGAATGATTATTTTACCTATTTTAAGACTAACGCAAATGTATTTTAAACACTCTAAATAGGATGGACTGTTTTAGATAAAAATACATGGAAATACATGATAAAGAACAATGTCAATAAATCAACAGTATTGTAATGGTATAATACATGAACTACATGCTAATAACAATGTGGTGTATTATGAAATAGGTCTACAATTGTTTCATCACTTTGTATAGCTTGATAAAAAACATGACCTCGCTAGTGAAGTCCTGAAGTCTCAGAGGCCAGAGAGGGTGCAACAGTAAAAGATGTGCAGCACTTCCAAGCTGCTGTTCTGTTTTGTACTGCCAGCATATCGGAACACATTTGGAGGTAGGTATATTGCTTAACTTCATCTTTCTTCATGGGGATGACTGGGTTTCTGAGGCTCCGCATGGCGCCTCCCAAAGTGTGCCTAGGCAGGTGTCCTAAATTTGCACCACTTCCCTTAGACATCTTCTGCGATCCAGTTTGCCTTTGCCAGTGTTTAGTAATTTGACAGAAATACCTGGACAAAAGTGTTCCCTCATTTGTATGGGCCCTAGCCTCCAAGCAAATGGTGTAATGCATCTTGACACAGTGTGGGGGGGAAATGGGTGCAAGTACAATGCTTGTCACAAACGGCCCAGCACATGCCTTGGCAGCATCTGCTGCAAAACAAACAGCACCTACCTCCTGTGGTCTTTGCTAACCTAGTCCATGTTTTTTAAAGAGTGCAGCTCCAAACTCACATCCCCTTTCTTACTCTCTCTTTTCTCATTTTTTCACACACATAAACAACTACACACACAAACCAGTACAGACATGCACACACATTTCTGTGTGCAAGTCAAGTACTAAAATAGGCAATTCATTCTACAAAATACAAATCAAGATCTATGAGAGAGCTTTACTTTTGAATCTATTAGTTTGTTATATACAGATTGACTCTATTTTGTGTCCTCAGCCCTTGCCTACATGTGGAATGTAAAGAAGAATCCGATTCTCTGTGTTACAATATTGCTACCTTTGTAAGATATTTGAGTTGTTATGTTTAGAGCTGACCTCTTGCCCAGCGGTCATCTCTGTACTTTGAAAGGAACCACTGTCACAGCGGTTTCCTTCAAGGTAGAAAAGTTTTGGTGGATGGCCATCCTCGGTTTGACAGCCGTTCACCAAATATTTAACTTTTTTTCAGAAACCCCTGAATCTGCAGTTTCTGAAATACAAAAGGTTCATGACCTCCACATTGTGGGAGTTTTCTCCCAAAGGTGTGGAGGTCATTATTGTTTTTTTCTGTCCCCACAGGCAAGTTTTTTTTGAAGTGATGGACAAAAGAAAATCATTCTGTTTGTAATGTGATGTCTTTATGTTGGAAGTAGGCTTTGGTCAACTGAGCCATCAGGAATTCCTCTGATTGAAAGGTTGTAGTCTGCCCACCTGTAAATAAGGCAGGTGGACAAAAGCTTGTAGGGCAGGGCACTCCGTCATATTTGCAATGGTATAACCTGTACGCCAACCTCTATATTAAGGGTTTAATGTTTGTTATAGTCTTGATAAAGGCTCTGCAAAATATATAAAGAGGTGAAACAATCATAGACCTGCGATGAAATCGACCGGTTTCTCACCTAGATATAATTTGAGCATCATATTGTTACTAAGAAATATTTACTTTGATGAATGATCATTTACTTTTTAAATCATCTATGTATTTACAGTTTTCTTTTTCCTTAGTTGTGAAATAAAACTCTCTTTCTTTTACTGTCAATGTGCAGAAAAAATTGTGAATAAAATTTGAGATTTTATGATTTTTTTACTGTTTGACCAGATTAATGTTTTTCTAATGTATAAGGTGTGTTAGATGTATTCATAATTCAAAACCTCTGAACACAATATGCAAAGAATAAATTTAATAGTTACAAAAATCAAAACCAAGTATGCCACTATTTTGCAATAGAATCAGAGATAAAGCAGAACAGTTTTATTGTTGCATTTTGTACAGGTATCGGTGTGGGATGTTGTGTTTATGTTTGAGATATGCTGTATAGAGTATTGTTTGTGAGACGTATGATTTGGCGGGTGATGAGAGTGACAGCGGTGGTGCAGGAGTTGTTGGTCATAATGTAGGTATAATTATAGGATGCCTGGGGCAGGTGTTAATGTAGGGCACCGAAGGAGGGAGAATGTAGGTGAAGAAGTAAGAGAGACTTAAAGAGTAGGCAGTAGCATGTTTCCTATTGGTGGATTAAAAGCACTGGTCACCAACTAATCAATCACATGTTAATAGTATCTCGCAGTCTGCCATTGAGTAGCTAGCATATGATAATTGCCTGTCAAAAGGCTTGAGAATATACAGGTGCCCACCTGATAACACAGCTATTTCAAACACAGCTCCTGTTTCCTTGAATTACTCAAAAGCTGAGAGTGCTTGAGGATGCAGACTACCCTTTTCTGAAAATAATATCTTCTTATTCTACTTCTTTCTAGCCTCTCTTTACCTGTCTTTCTTTATTTCCTTGCTTTTCTGTCTCTCTTTCATTTATTAAATGTATTTTATTCTCTCTTTCTTGCTGTCCTCTTTCTTTATTCCTTCCTCTTACTCGCTTCCCCCATTTGTTTACACTATCTCTTTCCTTCCCTCCTTTGTTGAGCATTCTTTTTCAGTTTACTTTCTTTTTTTCTTATTGGCTTAATATTCTTCTTGTTATTTGTCTTTCTTTTTTCTCATTTCAACCTCTATTTTCAATTTTTCCTCCATTTTCCCGTTCTTTGTTTCTTTCTTACTATTTCTTTCTTCTCTTTTTTCAATCTTGTGTCTCTCAGTAATTCTTTCCTTTGTTCTTTCATTTTTTCTTTTTTCTCCAATTTCTGTTTTTCTCTTTTCTTCGTTTATTATTATTCTTTCTTCTACTCTTACTCGATTTCCCTCCTTCTTTCCTTCTTTTCTTTTGTCCTATCTCCATCTTTTTCAATATCTTTCTTTCTCCGCTGTTTTCTCTGATCGTTTCCTACTCTCCCTTCTTTTGTTCATTGGTATCTGTTTTCTCTGCCTTCATCGTTCCTCCTCTGTTATTCTTTTTCTGTATTTCTCCTTTTGGTGTTATTACTTATTGTTCTTTTTCTCCTTTTTTCATTCACAAGGGCCTTTTCTTAATTCCCCCTCTGACCTGTTCTACTTCCTTCTTTTTTCTTCTACTTTCTTTCTCTCATTTTTTTTCTTTCTTTCCTTTCCATTGTTTTCTCGCTGTATTTTTCTTTCTCTCACCTTCTTCCTTTACTCTTTCTCTGTTGTGCTCTTCATTCTTTCGCCTACTTCTTTTTTGCCATGCATTCTTTCTTCCTGTCTTTTCATTCATTCCTTTCATAGTTGGTTTCTTCGTCTTTCAATTCTTCTTAATTTCTTTCTTCCTTCATTTCCTCTATTTGACTCTTTTCTCTTGTTATTTTGTCCTCGTTGTTTTTTTCCTTTCTTTTGTTATTTCTTTTCCTTAATTTCTCTACCTCTTTCTTTTTGTATCTTCAGTTCTTTCTTTCTGTTTTTCTTCCTTATTTCTTTCCTTATTCTGTCATTCTTTCTTTTAGTTTTATTTCTCTTCCTCTATTTTGATTGTCTCTCTTTCTCTCTCTTTAGGTGTTTCAAGAGCAAAGGGACAACACTGATCCTCAGGAATCCCAATTGTAAACCTTTGTGATACAGCTCCTGTTCTATTAATACTTTATGCTTCCTGTATCTGGAATGAAAAACTTAAGGGTACTCTAGGGGCAGTGTCTAGGTTTGTTGTGTAGTTCCTATTTTCCCAATAGGCCCTGCGCATTGGAATAACATAAACAGTAGTATCGACGTAGAAGTGCAGGTATTCCAGGTCTCCACTGACTATGCTAAACTTAATTGGGTTTGTTACCAACTAGCTCAGAGGTCACTGGAAACGTTCTTGACTGAATAGGAAGTGATCAGCTTCCCTGGTACAGACAAGAAGGGATTCAGTTTTCCAACAACCGCATAAACATGGCAACTTTGCTCCTTAGAATAAGAGTCAATCTCTAGAGTCGTGTGAAACAATAGACAGTTATTTTACTCAGTCAGTTTTGTGCAGATTACTTTCACCAAAATGCAGAGAATAGAGAGACGGGCGTTTTCAATAAAAGGTATTATTTATTGAACAGTCTTTCTTCTCATGCAAGAGAAATGAATTGCCACAATTGCAAGACTAGTTATTATAAAAAGTGCGTACTCAACTGGTGCTTCTAACTACTCCTACCCCAGTGTACCTGAACTAAGCCTAACACGTGGAAGGGAGTAAGTTAGTAGCAGTTTTAGTTAAGTTGGTTTTGCCAAGGTTTGCTTCAAGAATTCTCTCTAAGGGTTTCGGAAACACCATACTTCTGGAATAGAATGTTGGAGGTCTTGTATCTCCTTCCAGGACTCGATATCCCAGTCACTCGCAAGAGTAGGCTGGAAACGCCGGAGCTGGATTTTCTCGGCAGGAGAAAAGACAACGTCTCTCTCAGCGCGTCGAGGAGGAGGAGGGGCAGCGTCCGTGGGCAGCTTGCATCTGCTGGGCTCTATAAGGGACAGCTGTTCTGCTCCTATGTTCACCACACCATTGCTATCATCGATGTCATTGAGGCAGCGTTTGCTTAAGGCAACGTTGGTAATATTTATACCTGAAAGGTGCCTTGTTTGACGTACGTTTTTGGACATAAGACGTCAATAAAGATGTCACTAGGAAGTGATCGTCTCTCAGTGCTCATTAGAGTTCTATTACTAATCAAAACATAGCAAGCGGGGCTTTCCCAGGTTGCTGAGTTTTTATCTTGTTGAAGAACTCGGAGTGTAATCTAGGAATCTTACATAGTGGCTTCTGCTGTGTCATTTGCTCTAATGAGCTGCAGAGGAAGCGATTCTGAAATGTGGCTCTGATCGTGTTAGGCCAGAGACGAGTTTCTGAAATATCACTCTTGATCGTTTATGCCATTATAGGGGTATGAATGGATTATAGCCGTATAGGGGCATAAGGTCACAGTATTGATCGGGGTCCTAGATTAGAACGCGACACCCACTCCACAAATTTATGTCCATCAAATTACTAAAAACTATAGCAAAAGATGCATGTGTAATATTATCCACCCCAAAATACATATTTGCATTTGAAATGGCGTATTTGAAATACATGGATTGTACTGTACGTCTTTAAGCATAGAAATCATTCAAAATTATAGCATATTTAATCAATGAACGATTTTGCGAAAAATTACACATGAAATATCTCTTAATACAGAAAAGAAGGGCGAGATAATTTCATCACATAGAAATGCAATTGCTGTAACATGTTGCTAGAGGCTGATGTAAAGTTATTATGTCTCTAGATTTACCTAAAAATAGAAGCTTCTGTTCTTTATGAATAGGTCTACTTTAAGCAAAGAATTTCTTGCCATAAAAAGGTAAATATTTTGAAAAAGTGTTCAATTCAAAAAAAAAATTCTTGGTGAACGGGGGAATAGAGTTCCAACGTTTTCCAGCAGTTTTTGTTGATCAAAACTGAAGGCCGAATTCAGAGTTCATGGGAACGCTGTGTGTCGGAATGCTTTTCTAAAATTATTGTTTCAGTTCAGGGGAGAACATCATATCAGACAGGCTCTCAAAAAATTGTTCTACAAAATCAGGTGTCAGTTCTACCAAGTTCGATAGTGCTGTAACTTGGCAGGTGTGAGAATGATTGCTATCATCAAAGTCTGGATCAGCAATGCTCACAGAAGGTCGTACCTGGGTGATGTTGCTTTTATTTCTCGCTCCACTGTTACCACCTAGTCGTAGCACAGGAGTCTCAACGAATGCCGTCATCAGGATTGGTAGCCGCTGGGGACAACACAATGCGTGAGCCGTTATCGGACTTAGCAAAGTATCTATCGATATCCATTGGTACTGCTGATGGAAGTGCAAGACAGATGTCCAACATGCACTCATCTCCGCATAGCATACATCGAAGCACAGGTAAGATGCAGGTCTGCCATATAGGTCTGAATGAAAGAAACCAGGTCATGTTCAGATCTCTCAGCCTGGCCAATCCAAGGACTCTAGTTATTCAGTCCTGGTAGCGTATTGCTAGGATCGTTTCTTCCATTCCTGCCGGAGTCATGTCTGAGTTTTGGCTTGCCATATCGGAGCAGGAGGGTCAAAAATAAAATGCCTGCTACAAGTCCCAAACTCAGGGGTATGCCGCCAAAGCTGAATGGACAAAATTAGGAATGATTCCCAGAATTGCTTTGAATGGTGTTAACAGTCCCGTAAAAATCGTCTTAAATATGCCTGGGATGCCTATGGCGCTAGACATGTTAAGAATATGGCTAAGCATTTCTGTGAAATGCACGGGGCAATTTGTTGATAAAACGTCATGAATCTCTGATGTTGTCCTTGCAACTAGGAGTTCATATGTCTCTTTTGATGTCGTGATGGGCACTGTTGTCTGCAAAAGCACAGACTTCATTCTGCTTAAAGTATCAATTCGTATAGAAGAGAAATTCAAATTAGGCCATATTGGAGTCTCAGTGTCTCCAGGGCCGTTTGGAAACAATGCTTGCATACAGCATTTGACCATGGAAGTTACGCTTACGAGATATGCTTTCCCTGGCAAAAGGCCACAACAGCTGTGATCCGTTATTAGAATGTAACTCCCATTCGAGAGCTGCATAAAGAAAGGCTCTATCTGCGTTGCAGGTGTGACATGCTGGTGGCATGAAAGGTTGTTAGAATTTCCTTCACAGGCTCCGTGTAAGTTAATACCCTGGCACAAAAGTATAACGCTTAGTGAATGTTTACAGTTTTCACCACTAAGAAATACATTTTTGTTGCTGTCACTATAGCATGTGTGTGTGTGTGTGTGTGTGTGTGTGTATGGTAATTTCCATGTTGACTTAATGTATCCTTTACCCAATCGTTCATACTGGCCAGTAGGTATGTATTCAAGGCAATTTTTAAATCGGAAAGTTGTTATCGGAATTGTGATAATCCCGTGTATTATCCATTCAATGACAGGACTTTCTGACATTGTCAATGGTAATCTCTCAAGTTTTTCGATGCTCAGGATTGTATAGTCTGCTCCTTTCTGTGCCAAGCTGATTTGTTTATCAGTAAGGTTAAAGATGGAAAACAATGACATTGTGTTGATTAAACGCCAAGGCACATAGCCTGAATGAAGATTTTGCAGCGTCCAGCCTAACTGTACAATAGAACGCAATTGTGACTGGCCATGCTGTAATATTAGCAAGTCTTTGTCTATTATATATATGGCAGATGATACAATACTGTCCAGTGAATAGATTCTGGAGGACAGAGTCATTAACCCATTGTCCACAACAGAAAGTGATTTTTTCCAAATTAATACGATCAATTTCTCGTATTTTTTCAGCTGTTTCAATTTATGTTATTTTCCAAGCCTCGTTGTAAGCCGCATATATACTGGTCGCTATGAAACGTTTTTGACGCTGTTTGCGAGGTCCCAGAATGAAATCGCGCAACTCAGCACCATCTTTAAGTAAAGATAAGTGTTGCTTAATTTCAGCCAGTGTGGATGATTCTAGCCATTCAAGGCACAGCTTCCCTACACTGTATGTTGTTACTATCCCTGGATGTTGTCTCTGGGAGTATCTAGGGTCTGGTATGGACATTTTTAACCCCTGTGTTTTATTCAGGAATCTATCTTGACAGTTGTTTGTGTCAGTAGGCCAGATTAACCACTTTTCCAATCAGGATGTGTTCTGTTTAGATGTAAAATTTTGGATACGTCTATTTCAATATCTGTAGTTTCATTATCAGGTATTGGCTTTAGAATAGACGGTTTGTTATGTTCTTTAATCTTAAGACAGGTTGTTTGGTGAATTGTGTCATTTAAAAACATTATTTGCTCTGGGATCATGCAGGCTCGAAATAATACTTGTATGCCTTGTACCTGCCAATCTTTTGTACCCCAGATGGTTTTTGTTTCAATGTTATTTTTCCAATAATCAAAACCAAATGTCATCATTTTTTCATAAAATGCTTCTGAATATATCAATTTAGTATTTGTCAGCATAGTTTTCAATCCTGTTTTATCTAACAGTTTATAATAAAATGTTTCTGCATCACTGGTGTTAAACCCTGAGAAGTACTGAAATTTCTCATAGAACGTTTTAGAACTGCTTTTAGGTGGAGTAGCACAATGTTCCCATTGGTTATATTTAAAAACAGTTCTAGGTTGTGCAGATTTATGCAATTAATGATCACCAAAATGCGAGAAGCAGTACATCTGTTCATAACTAGACGAACCATGTAAATAATCATGATCTGTAAATCTTGCTGAAAACACTAAATCAGACATCATATTATTAATACTTTCAAAATCCCAATCATCAGAAAATGTACTTGGTTTTACAAAGTCACTTAAGGAAACCTTGAATTGATGAGGATATTTCAGGATTTCGACCGGACCTTATATTTCATAGTCAGTTTTGTCCCATACTACCCCACCGGGTATTGGAATGGCTGTGACATTTACTGTTGACACTTCTCTTTTCTTCACGCGGAATGATCTGTGTGGTTTGAGGACTAAGTTGATGTTGTGACTTGCTGTGTCCATTGAACTATATTTTCCCTCAATGAATTTTCCCAAACAAAGTACCATGATGAGCCAAAGCAGGAGGAAAAATACACCTAGACCAAACCAGAACTCTAACCATGGAGAGATAAGGTACATTTCCTTGAGTTGATGAAAGAGTTCCGTTGCTTTTTCTTTAAAAGTCTTTTTTGTTTCTGGCATCAATTCAGGGTCATTTTGATCTTCAGAAAAGTTATCGAAGTTGATGAAGTAGCAAGAGGCAGTTCTGTCAATTGCTGGGATTGTTCTCTCAATTTGTCTTTCGGTAGCACATTCTGATGCCACGGCATTGTAGACTGGTGTTTCTTGATGAACTGTTTCAATCTGTGTTTCAAGAGGCACGAGTTCCATGGCATTATTGCATAGTCCCTCTCTGTGCACTGCAGGTTTATCAAATGTGATTAGTCTTTCAGTTTGAACCTCTTGGATTGTTGCAAGTTTGGGTATTCTGTTGTTTCTCGGGAGTCCACTGGGCCTACTGTTGATTATAGGCCACATGCTTGTGGTTTTACCAGGTCGATTGATACAACTCTGTTCTCCTTTTTACCAGCAAGGGGCGGTAGTACTACTGATCTTGTTCCGTTGATAGCTAAGACAGGTACTGCTTTTCTGTAAGAAGGCCCAAATTCCTTCTTCACCGCTATTTTTTCTCTGACTAGATCCCCAATCTTTGGAATCCAGACAGGCCTTGCTGGGGCTGGTGGTGCCTCGTCAGTGGTAGCTGGCTGTTGCTTTAACTTTATGTTGCTTAAGGATTTTCTTGTTTCATTCAAGTCCTGTAAAACAGCCAAACGGTCTTTGATGTCAAAGTCTGTATTCTTATCTTTTACCACTGATACCTGACTATCTAAGTCCTGAATGTGCATTCTAGTTCCGAACAATAGTTCGTATGGGCTGAAACCTTTTAGAGAATTTCTTGGCAAATTGTTAAGACTTAATTGGACACTTATTAAATGTTGGACCCACCCATCACCCCAACCTAATACCTGGGCTGTTATAGATTGCTTTATGTCCCGTTTTTTTCTTTCTACCACACTGTTCCCTTCGGGGTGTGATGGACAAGAATACCACAAGCCAACGCCCATGCTGGCCATGGCCTCCTTATAAGCTCGAGAGCTGAAAGCAGGACTCTGGTCAGAATGGAACATGGCAATTGCGTATGTCCTGATAAAGACTCGCAGATCTTTTATAACCGTTCTAGTGTCAGCCGAGCACTGGGGCCACATCCATATGAATCTCGTACAGGAGTCCACTACGACCACAATATATTTATAGTTGCCGTCCCTTTGTAGGGGACCGCAGTGGTCCAGGTAAACACATGCAAATGGTTTATCTGAGATGAGAAGGGGTGTCTGCACTGGTCGTTTTACTGTTGATACTTTCATTCATTGGCATATTTCGCATTCTAATACATACTTCTTAGTTTGTATTCTCATGCGAGGCCACCAATATCTCTGTTTTAATAGTGATATTGTTGCGGAAACGCCAGCGTGTGCAGAAGCAAGCCCTTTGTGTGCCGCTTTTATTAGTCCTAACCTGTGTTCCATGTTTGGAATTACTCTATCCCCCACTCCAGGGATTCGAGCAAAAGGAACATTATTCGTATCTGTTAAATATAAGTACTTTTATGGAAAGCCTTTTGGGAGTGTTGTATTATCATCTTTTACTGACGCACTGACGGCTTGTAGAATGTCGCTGTCTATTTTTGTTTGTGACTGAGTAATCGCAGCTACGGAAGCCGTTTGCACAGCTGCCTTCGCGGCTTCATCAGCCAATGAATTCCCTGCAACGTGAACGCCATCACGTTGATGACTCAGAGTGTGTATCACGTGAGTCTTTTGTAGTTCTTTCTGTAAAAGAACTACTTGTTCCCAAAGCATTTTATGCTTGATTGGGCCACCTTTTGCATCTTTGAAACCATTCTCCACCCAATTCTGCAAGTATTCATTATAAGATTGTACGCAATAATAAGAATCGCACACTATTAGTGTGGGGAATTCGCGATCGGTATTTTCCAGCACCATCTTAAATGCTACCAATTCAGCTCGTTGAGCTGAGCAATCTCCTAGAGATTGTGTTTTAGTGACCATTGGTCTAAATTTTCCTTTGTGCCAATGACCTTTAACAATCGCGCACGCAGCACTGTAAGCTTGTTTGCCCCCAACTGCGGGTTGTGCTGATCCGTCAGTAAATATAATACTTCCATATTCTTCTAGAGGCAGTATTTCAATTGGCAGAGGACATTCATATTCATATTGTAAAAATTCCTGTGTCTTTAAGTTAGGATCAAATTCATAAACTACGTCTGTTGCAGCAAGAGAATTAACCCACTGGATCCATCTCGGATGCAAAGCTTTAGCATTAGGAATGCTTGCTTTAGTTACCGCTTCTAAAGCCGGTATAGGTGTAAGGATTATTATTTGTTTCCCTTGTGCTAGGGCCCTTTCTTTTGCTACAGCTGTCTGAACCGCAGTTAGAATTTTCTCTGTTGAACTGAATTTTATTTCAGCCTTTGTGTACAAATGTGATTTGTAAGCTATTGGTACCTTTTCTCCCTCATTAGAGGTCAGGTACGTGAATCCGCATCTTCCTGGGATGACTCGGATTACAAGATTGCGTGTGTTGTCACGTGTATCTAATTTTGTTTTTGCTAACATGTCTGTTTGCAGTGATCTCAAAATTTCTGCATGTTTTTGAGTCCAATTGATTGGTTTGAAATCAGGTTTAATTAGTTTGTAGAGAGGTTTAACCCTCTCTGCGTAATTTAGAATGTAAGTTCTACCGAAATTCAGGAAACCTAGAATCGATTGTAAGTTCTTCAGCGTTTTTGGAGCTTGGAGTACAGCGCACTTCACTAAGAAGTTGTCCGCTAGGCTTTTCCCATCACTTGATAATTCGTATCCTAAAAATAATACTGTCAGATGGGCAATCCGAGACGTTTTAAAGTTGAATTTGTAACCCTCTGCTGCGAACCCAAGTATAATGGTGTTCACTCTTTTCAAGTGAGTATCCAAGTCGTTGTCTGTGAGATAGATATCATCTGCATAAGATAATGCATCATCATCATATATTTGTAGTAACTCTGTTACTCTGTCTGAAAATAGTCCTGGGCTGTTCTTGAATCCCTGTGGGAGCCTACAGAAATTTTTCTGTGACCCCATTACTGAGAAAGCGGTCAAGTATCTGCTTTCTGGTGCAATATTTTGACAAAAGAAACCATTAGATATGTCTAATGTCGTTTTATATTTTTCACGAACTTTGTTATTAATTAGTGCAGCACTATGCGAATTTTGTACTGCAAATGTTTTGCAACATGCATTAAGGTGTCTGTAATCCAAAACTAGACGATATGAGTTGTCTGGTTTGGAGACAGGAAACAAAGGATTGTTCGCTTGAGACGTGCATGTTTCAATCACCCCCTGGTATTCAAGTTGATCTAAAATCTCCCTGACTTGTTTTTTAGCTTCTTGCTTAATGGGATACTGCCTTTGTGCAGTCGGTTGACATTTTAACTGGATTTTGTGAGGAGGAGAGTCCTCATCCCATCCTACATGATTTTTTATATAATGCTGGTGCCTGGGCTACTGCCCATTTCCTTGCATAAGTATATTTTTTATGAATCGGAATTTGATTCAAGAAGGCAGGCATAATCATTTCTTCGCCACGAGGGCACTCCCTGACAAACTCTGGGGGCCAATCTTTTTCAGCTAACAGAATGTCATAGCCTTTTGAGAGTTTATCCCAAAATAGACCCCTTATTTTCCTACTCTTATCACCCTCTATATGCAATGTTATTTTGTATATCTTATGGGGCTCGCTAACTCTGGTGTCGGCAGTTTCTACTTGAATGTATTCATTCGTGTCCACTGTCTCCAGATGACTCATCAGGATCTTGCGAGCTATACTGATTTCTGCTGCACTGTCTAACATTGTCTGTGCCCACTCCCCGTTTTTCAACTGTGTCCTCAGTATTCTCGGCATGTTCGATTACTCTAATACTGGCTACCTTCTTTTTTGGAAATTGTAACTTTTTACTTTGAGCAGGTTCCTTGTCTTTGGACTTGGTGTGCTCTCCTGGGTCTGACCGTCCTCTTCTTTCCGATTTCTGTGAAAAAGATCGAGAGGGACGTGTATCAATACTTTGATATCTATCAGGCTTCTTCAAATTATCCCTATTTCTAAGGTTGTATCTTTTCTCAGAGGGCTCCCTCTGGGGGGACTGGTGTTCTCGAGTCAGAGTTCTTTCCCTCCGTCGAGGAGACCTTCCTCTGAACTGGAAAACTTTTTCCTTGGGAGTGGATTGTTTATTTCCATCTCAGCTCTTTTTAGGATTATTTGAATTATTTTTAATAAATAATTTTTCAGGATTTTCGAGCAGTTGGGGCTTTACTGGTTTCCTACCCAAGCTGTCTCTGCCTAATTCTTCATAACATTTTTCTATGATTCTGGCAAGCTCAATTGGTTGATCTGTTATATCTGTTTCCTTCAACTTCTGGCGGATCGTTTTATCCTCGATTGCCAATTGAACTAACTCTCTATATGCCTTTGTTAATTCTCTTATTTTAACTAAGAGTTCTTCACTTGACATTTTATCAATGTCTGGATGTGGTGTGTAGCTGGCTAGAACCGGCCACGTTGCTCCTGGTCTACCTAGTGGACCGCGCCTGTTAATATGATCATTATGTTTTAGGGAGCCTTTAAACCAGAGCAGGTGCTCTTGGAATTTTAATGGAATTTCAATCTCCTCGAAAGGAGCGTACTCTTCCGGTGGATCCCCTACTATGTAGTAGTGGAACTCCTGTGTTGCGGCTGGGAAATTTTATCCAAGAATAGAATACCTCTGTCTGCCGATATTCGTGTGCCTCTATCATGAAGACGACTGTGCCACCTTGTGTGGTCAGTCCATTTTCTATAAGTTTTGACGTTATAGATTTTCTTAAATGTGCCGGGATGATTATTGCACCCGGTTCAGTAGTACCGTCGGGGCCTTGCTCAGTCGCATTTACTGCGGGTACAGCGGTTCCGTTTTCTCCTGGCATTGTATAAATGCAAGGTTTGCAGAGCAGGTCTCCAGGGAGACAAAGATTAGGTGCACAATATTTTGGAACACTGTATCCTTCAACGTTGAATAAACCAGAGCTTTACATAGGAATCTCTTCCTACTAAGTTCGGGCGGATTTTAACCTTTCACCCACTCCAGACGTCTATTGGAGTATTTACGGGAGAAAGGGGTCTGTGTGAAAAATGCACGACTGAGTTACTCTAACGTCTTGCGTTAGTTTTATCGCCTTACCAAACGTTGGGCGCCATGTAGTGTAGTTCCTATTTTCCCAATAGGCCCTGCGCATTGGAATAACATAAACAGTAGTATCGACGTAGAAGTGCGGGTCTTCCAGGTCTCCACTGACTATGCTAAACTTAATTGGGTTTGTTACCAACTAGCTCACAGGTCACTGGAAACTTTCTTGACTGAAAAGGAAGTGATCAGCTTCCCTGGTACAGACAAGAAGGGATTCAGTTTTCCAACAACCGCATAAACATGACAACTTTGCTCCTTAGAATAAGAGTCAATCTCTAGAGTCGTGTGAAACAATAGACAGTTATTTTACTCAGTCAGTTTTGTGCAGATTACTTTCACCAAAATGCAGAGAATAGAGAGACGGGCGTTTTCAATAAAAGGTATTATTTATTGAACAGTCTTTCTTCTCATGCAAGAGAAATGAATTGCCACAATTGCAAGACTAGTTATTATAAAAAGTGCGTACAGTAAAGTGAGGATTGCGAAGATAATACTGTAAAAGCATTGATATGGTTTCTTAGCCATACAATGGTTAAAATGAATAAAACATATATACATTCATATATACATTAGGCTAACGTACTCAACTGGTGCTTCGAACTACTCCTACCCCAGTGTACCTGACCTAAGCCTAGCACGTGGAAGGGAGTAAGTAAGTAGCAGTTTTAGTTAAGTTGGTTTTGAAAAGGTTTGCTTCAAGAATTCTCTCTAAGGGTTTAGTCAACACCAAACCTCTGGAATAGAATGTTGGAGGTCTTGTATCTCCTTCCAGGACTCGATATCCCAGTCACTCGCAAGAGTAGGCTGGAAACGCTGGAGCTGGATTTTCTCGGCAGGAGAAAAGACAGCGTCTCTCTCAGCGCGTCGAGGAGGAGGAGGGGCAGCGTCCGTGGGCAGCTTGCATCTGCTGGGCTCTGTAAGGGACTGCTGTTCTGCTCCTATGTTCACCACACCATCGCTATCATCGATGTCGTTGAGGCAGCGTTTGCTTAAGGCAACGTTGGTAATATTTATACCTGAAAGGTGCCTTGTTTGACGTAGGTTTTTGGACATAAGACGTCAATAAAGATGTCACTAGGAAGTGATCGTCTCTCAGTGCTCATTAGAGTTCTATTACTAATCAAAACATAGCAAGCGGGGCTTTCCCAGGTTGCTGAGTTTTTATCTTGTTGAAGAACTCGGAGTGTAATCTAGGAATCTTAGATAGTGGCTTCTGCTGTGTCATTTGCTCTAATGAGCTGCAGAGGAAGCGATTCTGAAATGTGGCTCTGATCGTGTTAGGCCAGAGACGAGTTTCTGAAATATCACTCTTGATTGTTTATGCCATTATAGGGGTATGAATGGATTATAGCCGTATAGGGGCATAAGGTAACAGTATTGATCGGGGTCCTAGATTAGAACGCGACAAGTTATTTGGTCTTTGTGTGCATTTATCAAATTCCTATATTAGACAGTAGCTTAGGAAAGGTTAGAGACAGCTGATTTAAAGAGTGCTAATTTAACTCTAGGCTGCATGTGATGGGGAAGGAAGTATATGCTAGCTATTTGTAACTGATGTATTTTGTGATGCAGGAGTGTAGAACAGCAAACATTGGGATGTAGGTTTCATGTACGATGTAGGTAGTGAAGGTGTGGTATGGAAGTGCAGCGTAGATGCAGGTTATAGTTTAGCTGGTGGTGTCAGATATCCCTACAAAGTATGAGAGTGTCATGCTTACCCTAATGTGCATTGCATAATGATTCAGTACACTCATTTAAGACACACTATTTCTTTCTTCCTCAGTACACTCCTTAATATCAATATAATAATTCATCTCTATCAACTCTAAAGTGCCACTACACCAAACTAAAGGACCTAGAATGATAAAAAACATAACATTCAAACACTAGATAACAAAAAATTCACTGTTGTCTTTTGAGTGCTAACAGCAGAGAAACTCCTTACTAAAACTTTTAAAAGGGAATAATTGAATATTGCACCCACAATAGTATCAGAGATGGTAGTTAAAAAGATCAGCACATTGCATTTTACTCCTACCTAAAGAATTCTTAATGGAAATACATGAGAAACCGGTGTGTACATAGCAAAACTGTTTGGAAAATGCCATATTTTATAGTTAATTACTTTTCTGATTTTTTTATCTGTGTAATGATTTTAATTAACTATGCACTTTACAAATAAAACTGACTTACTTAAACGTACTTGTTAATAGGGCCATTGTTAAAACTAATTTGTATGGATACAGTGTTACTTTAAGTGTTTGCAGTTTAATTGAAATAGAAATATTTGGCTGAATTTCAAACTCTGTGAAACCAAATATAACTTGTTGCTGCAGACACAGCTGAACTAGCACCGAATCTATCATTTAGGTCCATCTGACATAATGGTATGACACAGTTGCAGCTGGTGTCAATGCAGTACTGTACATAGAGTTTTTCTGCTCTGCCTTCAATGAATGGCCCCAAGTGCAAGGTCAACATGTGGCCATAAATACTGGATTTTCATACGGTACATCAGCCTGTCTGAGCGCTACTGATTTTCCTGCTAACAGCCCTTATTTTATTAAATCTGTCATCCTTTGTTAAATTCTATTGAAGGTTTGAAGGTGTTGTACCAGAATAGCATGGTCAGAATACTGACTGACATAATACTCTGTACTAAACATTGTTCATAAACGTTATTGTCACATTTAGGACGTGATATTTATGTCAAATGATCTACTATTGTTTTAATTAGAATTCCATAGCAGCAAAATAATAATGCATAACTGAACACATACATCAACACATCCATAATTTTAAGACCCAATCCTAACTAATGCCCTCAACATCAAATTAACATGAGGTACAAACTATATGATACATAATAGACTTAATTACCCCGCCATATACTCCCTCACCAACCCCCAAATCATTAACCCTAATTTCTTTTTTCTATATCATTTAACAGCATATAAACTGTAATGCATGTGGTACACATTGAGAAACTTGGCCTGCCACATCTCAAAGGGCGGGGCCTCTTGCGGTAGCCAGAGTGAGGCAATTGCCAACCGAGCAACCGCCGTGGCTATAAAAATTAGATAACGGTGTTCATATAGTAGCTGCCCCTGGTAGAAATCTTCCCCAATACCAAGAAAACATCATAGATTGAGAAATTTTAACACAGTCCCCAGTTATTTCTGACAAAAACCTCTCTATAGATTCTCTCAAGAGGAATTGGCAAAGTAGCAAGACTCCTCATTTTGGAGACAGTTCCAACGGCCGCCATGGTAGCAGCAGCGGTAGCAACATCAGCCAGGGTCCGGGCTTTCCCTCTAGCTCCTTTAGGCGGCATTATCGGTGTTCTGTGATTTCCTGTTCTCGACCCTCCATTAGTTTTGTTTGCAACAGTTGCTGCTTCTCGGCTCGGCGTCCACGCGCGCCCCCTTGTGGCTACAATGTATCCAAATTGGATTTTGCTGAGATAATGAAAAACAGCTGTCGCAGCAAACTTGAGCATGCCAATAGTACTAGGACTGAGCTTAGCACACCTCGGTAAGTGCTAAGACCCACTTTCGCCCTCTCGTCCTCCCACTATCCACAGCACATCTGCCTCACAGGTGTAGGAGGAGAGGAGCTACCAGCTCACATGACTGAGCTGGCTGCCACCATCTTGCCTCCGTCAAATGATATTCTATATCTAATATTCTGATATATAGTTCTGTTGATTTCCACATCTCCACCCACTGTAAAATGAAGTCAGTGTTCTTGTTATAAGAGCTGCTATATTTCTTGTAGCTCCCATGATATCCTCAATCCAACAAAATTCCTTCTATTTCCTTTGGGTAACTGATTAGACTTTTTCATGTCATTAATAACTTGTTTTGTTTTGTGCCCCGTTTTGTCTCCCATGCACTATTTCTACTGGGCTCCTACTCTCATCCATTGTGGCGACAAGTTAATCATCCTGTGCAAATTTTTCAGAGACTCTGAGAGAGCTATCTGTATAACCCTGTTAACCATTCAATCGCACCACTGCTAGTTTCCATACTGGCTGCAGACCATGATGGAACTATCTGAAATACCAAAGGTCTGACTGAATGATCAGAAGTAATTCTGCTTTGCCCTGAAGGTTCTGAGGTTTTCCATGACTGAGTGAATGATCACCATCTGTTGGTGATAACCTGTTGCTTACCGAGCCCGTCAGGATGCTATCCAGAGTGTCAGCAGTCACCAACATGTTGCTCATTGTCACCTCCCTTGAGTGATGGTAGTATACATACAATGTACAATGGCTAGTTCCTGCAGGAGTGTTAACTGGAAGAAAAAGTACATTTCATACATGTGAACAACAGAGTCAATCAGGAACTTATTCACAAACTGCAACATACTGCAAAATGCTTATCCCAAAACCTTTGTCTGAAGACCTCTGCCCCCACCTCTCTTATCTTTACTACGAGATCTTTGCCCCACACATACACCTATAATGTTGTACTACCTGTGGGAGGGATGGGAGTGAGTGGCTGGAAAACAGGCAATAGTTATTACTAAATGGGAGAGCTTTAGGGAAAGATAGAATGGGTATGTATATTCATTAAAAACAAAAGGTTATAGGGAGGTTACAGTTAGGTTCAGATTTTCCACACTCAAAACCATA
Source organism: Lissotriton vulgaris (assembly GCF_964263255.1). Lineage (NCBI taxonomy): Eukaryota > Metazoa > Chordata > Amphibia > Caudata > Salamandridae > Lissotriton > Lissotriton vulgaris. The sequence goes on from NC_141694.1 coordinate 1,217,484,656, forward strand.
GAAATTCAGCAGTTATAGCTAGAGTTATCTCAAGTAACTATAACTTGTGCCCTAAGGTAATTATAACTCAACCCCGCCATGAACCGTTATCTCATCAACAATTTGACAGCAAATGTTGCACTGATATTATCAATAATGTTACAGAAGATGTAATGAGTGAAGTAAAATATGAGGTGCATGGTGAGCTTGCAAGTTATAGTTGCCTTAGGGTACAAGGTATAGTTACTCCCATTAGTAACAGGGCCGGGCCACGGGGAATGGGGTCCCCAGGGCTGAAATCAGCCCGGGGAGGGGGTCTGCGTGCCCCCCCTCACCCTTCTTACCTATATCTGTACCCCAGAAGATGGGGTCCGAGGCTGATATCGGTAGGGGGCCTACGTGCTGCCCTCTCAATATTTTATGAAGCGGGCCCCGGGAAATGGGGACATCAGGGTTGGCTCATCCTAGCGAAGGGGGACACATATGCCCCTGACCTATATGAATATACAAAAATTAATGTGCCCTCAAGTAATGCAACTGGTGCTATGTAAAGTGCTCTGATACCCGATTCAGGTCAAGTTTGCGCTATATAAAACTCTGTAAAAAGAAAACAACACAGGACTTTACCCACCCCGGGGACTAAAGAAAACAAGCACAGGAGATTGTGCGTGTTTATATTTTTAATTTGGCCATAGATCCTCTGGAAAGTCAGAGAAAATTTAAAATCTAAACATTTTGGCCCAGGCAAGGTTACCTGGGTCACCCCGCAACCAGTCGTAGGGGGTCAGAGTATTACTACCCTGCCCCATTGCATTGTTTTCCCATTTTTCTTGTGAGTCGGGCCAAGTCCTGAGTCCCAAGATGTCTACCACTACTTTCTGGTAGAAGTGTTGGCAGCCAATCAAATCTTACTATGAGAACTGTCGGATCTGTAGACCCTATGCGGCTCTATATATACATTTTTTTTTTACTTAAAAACTACTGAACAGATTTACACTCAAATTACGAGAGCATGCTTTCTGCCAAATTTGGTGTAATTCCATTCAGCAGTTCAGGCTATAGTCACGTTCAAAATTCCTATGGGAAATTACATGAGGAAAAGTTGTTTTGGGTCCTCCTACCTAATGGCAACTGCCAGTAGATGATTTAAAAATATATGTAAATAAACAAACAAAGGACCCCTATACTCTCAGGCCTTCTTGCAATGGAGATTCCTGCAGTGTCGAGTGAGTTAATGTGGACCCCTCCTGAGGCGGAAGCCGGGAGGTAGATAGCGGTGAACAGTGATTCAACAACTGTGTACTGTGTACTTAGCTGATTAATAGCGTAGGTTGCACATTTTTATTTCATTATATTTGCGGCGACATTTAAACTTTTAAAATCCGATTTCACCACCCTGCACCTCCCTGAGCACTCACCATCAGTTTGGCCTGCTCCATTCCCCTCTCTGGCAGCTCGGACGGTCACAGCCGATTTTAGGGCTGAGGACCGAGACTCGAACGGAGATTGCCGAGAGCGGACATCTTGGGTGGGGGACGGCTGCAATTGGTAGCACTCCAGTCTACCCTACATAAGGAGCCACACTGGAAGCAGACGCGAGATTCCTGCAGTGTCGAGTGAGTTAATGTGGACCCCTCCTGAGGCGGAAGCCGGGAGGTAGATAGCGGTGAACAGTGATTCAACAACTGTGTACTGTGTACTTAGCTGATTAATAGCGTAGGTTGCAAATTTCCATTTCATTATATTTGCGGCGACTTTTAAACTTTTAAAATCCGATTTCACCTCCCTGCACCTCCCTGAGCACTCACCATCAGTTTGGCCTGCTCCATTCTCCTCGCTGGCAGCTCGGACGGTCACAGCCGATTTTAGGGCTGAGGACCGAGACTCAAACGGAGATTGCAGAGAGCGGACATCTTGGGTGGGGGACGGCTGCAATTGGTAGCGCTCCAGTCTACCCTACATAAGGAGCCACGGCATGCCTCCACGCAGCGGACGCGCGCGGATCAGCGCCAGAGTCACGCCAGAGTCCAGCCCGTCTGCGCCCGTCAGCACTGAGGACGGGCTGGAGAACAGTCTAGGGGTCATACAGGACACCCAGGTGACCAACTTATCCAAACAGGATATTTTAGCGTTAAATAATTATGCATATAATGGATATACTCACTCTCTGAATGTAGATAAATGGGTGTGTCCTATCTGCTGCCATGTATGTAAACATATATTAGAACCATATCACATTGCCACTGAGGATGAAAGCCCTAATAATCTAAGATGTGGCCTAATTAACGCACGATCAATTGTCAAAAACTCTTTACACATATTTGACCTCATTACGGAAAATGATTTGGATTGCCTTTTCATTACTGAAACCTGGCTCCGCGAGAGGTCAAACCCTGATATAGTTCACGCCCTTCCCTCGGGTTTCTCTATATGCAGGCAAGATCGCACTGAACAGCGTGGGGGCAGTCTAGCTATTATTTACAGGGATTCTATAAAATGCACTATGAAAGAACCACCTGATATAAGAGGCGCTGCGAGCCTAAGTTTTTGCATACAAGTTCTAGACAATTTTACTTTTGCAGGGATACTGATAAATCGCCCTCCTGGACATCCCACCCAGTTTCTTGAAAACGTGGGGGAGGTGTTAGGCGACCTGACTCTCAGATACGCTAATTTTACCCTGTTGGGAGATCTTAATCTCCACCTTGACGTTTCCACTGATTGTTATGCTTCAAGCTTTAAAGAAACGCTACAGGTTATAGGGCTAAAACTTCAAATGCTCGCTGCTACACATAATGCAGGGCACACTCTTGATTGCATATGTTCGAATTTAACTGAGATACTAGTTAAACCCCCGAAGCCCCAAATCTGGACGGATCATCATTTTATTGAATTTTCTATCCCCCTGAAGGGAAACAGATCAAACACTAAGGTGGCGGCAAAAAAAGGGACAAACCTCCCCTGCTGGGGAAAAATCTTGGAACACCCTGACCTCGACAATTGGACCAAAGAGAGCAAACCCACCTTATCAGGGGATACTCTAGAAGATAATCAAAAGTTCGAGGGATGGATGGCCACTATTGGCAATAAGATCAGGAACCCAGGTACTAAAGGCACTATGAAAAAAAAAGACAGTCGGCCCCTTGGTTTTCCGACAAACTCAAAGAACATCTAGTCGGTGTTAGATGCTTGGAACGTAAATGGCACCAGACTTATGAGAGTGGAGCGAAAGAGGACTATAAAAAGGCCAGGAGACTCTATCATGCAATGATTAAAAACGCAAAGAAAACCTATTTTTCCTCCTGCATCGAAGCATCAAAAAATAAACATAAGGACATTTTTAAAATAGTCAATAGTTTCACCAAATCTAAAGCTCTATCACGAGAAATTCCACCATCCCAGACCCTGTGCAATGATATCGCCAACTACTTTGCCCAAAAAATTGACACCCTGACTAAAGATTTCCCTCAACCAGACTTAAAAGACTCTGAGGCCAATTCCGGCACAAATTCAGTCCATCTAAGGTGAACAAAGTTTAGCCATATTAGTTTGGAAGAATCCCATCAATGGATATTGGCCACAAAATCTGGTTCCCCGTTTGACCCTTGTCCCCCCACACTTCTGAGAACTATAATACAGGAGGTCAACCCCTGCATTAATTCCATCATTAATGCGTCCCTGCAATCAGGGTATATTCCTCCGAAATGGAAACTGGCCGCTGTCAGGCCACTACAGAAGAAATCAATATCTGACCCTTCGACATTATCCAACCTGCGCCCCATTTCCCTCCTCCCTGCAGTATGTAAAATCACCGAATCCCTTGTCAATAAACAACTGATGGCCCACATAGAAAGCAATAATATATTACATCCATGCCAAGCTGGTTTCAGGGCTCACCATTCCACCGAGTCAGCTCTACTATCTTCAGCTGAAACAATTCGTGCGGCCTTAGATCAGGGCAAAATGGATGTCCTGATCCTATTAGACTTATCTGCGGCCTTCAACATGGTGTCCCATGCTATCCTTTTACATCGCCTGACTAAAGCTGGCATAGCAGGAACCGTGTTCGAATGGCTTAAGAACTATCTGGAGCAGAGGCGGCAGGTTGTCATGCTAGGCAATTTTCTTTCTGAAGAAAAGTTCCTGACATCTGGTGTACCGCAGGGCTCAAGCCTGAGCCCAACCCTTTTCAACCTTTATATGGTACCCCTGCTGGAACTTATTTCCACCTTTAACATCAGTACAAATGAGTATGCCGATGACACCCAACTTGTGCTGACCCTTGACAAGACCCAAACTAATGCTGAACAAACTCTGAAAGAGTGTTTATCAGCAACATTTGAGTGGATGACCCAAAATCATCTAAAATGTAACTCAGCAAAAACAGAGATCGTCCCTTTCGGCCTTAATAACCGTTTCTCACCACAGGACTGGTGGCCGGAAATGGTGGAAGCCCCTCCCAAGACAATTAATGCTGTTCGTAACTTGGGTATCAAGTTCGACAACACTCTGTCTTTCAATCTACAAGCCAAAGAAGTAGCAGGGTCCTGTTTAGAACTATTAAAAGCCTCAGGAAATCCTTTGATTTTCTCCCTCTGAGCGCCAGGCGGACAGTGGCTGTAGCGCTCATAACCTCCAGACTGGTTTATTGTAACAGTCTGTATGCAGGGCTGAATAAATCGGCCCTGCACAGACTGCAAATGGTCCAGCATGCAGCAGCCAGGCTTATCCTGAAACTGCCCAGAAAGTCCTCTGCATCGGCAGCACTGGATGCACTGCATTGGCTTCCGGTGCATAAGCGCATCCTTTTTAAGGTACTTACCATCACCTACAGAGCCTACCACCAACTAGGCCCGCTGTACTTGAGGAAGTACTTTAAATCCTACCACCCGAAACGAACCCTTAGGTCATCCACAACTGATCTACTTCACATCCCTAGATTTAGGCTAACGACCAAGGGAGGGAAATCCCTTGCAGTCATCGGGGCGAAGGCTTGGAACAACCTTCCTTTGTCTTTGCGTCAAAATACAACTGAACTCAGCTTTAGGAAAGCCCTAAAAACCTGGATCTACCCTCTGTCGGAATCAGGTTACAAAGCGCTGCTATGACCCTCTCTATGTCTGATTACTCTCCATCATTATCTCTCAGCACATATTTGACAACTAGGAGTCGAAGCGCCAAGATACTCCTTGGAGTGGTAGCTCGCTATATAAGAACCCAATCACAATCACAATCTTCAGATTTCAAGCCGTGCAGTGTCTCTGGCCATTTTTTGTTGCTCAAGTGAATATGGAGAGTGGATAGATCAATAGATAGATGGATAGATATATTATTCACTATAAAAACAAAGGGTACGGGAACATTATAGTTAGGCTCAGATTCCACTTATGCAAAATCTGATCTAACTATAACTTACGGGCCCCCAATGCATTGTTTATTACCTCACATATTACATCACTCATGACATGGTCGGTGACATCCCTGAGGACATCACTAATGATTTATCTACAGAACTACTCACACATAACCTCTCATGCACACACTCACACACCAACACAATCACTCACAGACCCATACAAGTACTCACACAACCACTTACTCATCAATAAAGCCACTCACACACCCACTTATAGAGAAGATTTGTTAAACTACGCCAAAGATATAAACAAGTTACAAAACCCTTTTCCTATGGAAACATGGTCCAATTGTCCAAACTATAACTACCTACTGGCATCCGCCAGTAGGTAACATGGCATATATCTATATATACATATTGTCAGCATACAAATATTTATAGGGCTATAGTTACAACCATACAAGAACATAAAATCATATGTTTATAAAATAGTAAAAACAAGTAGGCTTAACATTTTTTAAAGAAATACGAATGTGTCAACAGTAACACTACATTAAATAATCTCATGCATCACATCAAGGTTAATCAGGTCTAGATTGTCTTGATCTCAAAGCAGCATGTAGAAAGCATGAAACAGCAAAAAAATAAAGCTTGATCATCAAGAGCTGCAGTTACATAAGTGCTAGGTATCCTTGTGAGAAGTTCAGAACTTTCAGTAACGGGAGGAGGAACTGCTTCCTAGGCAAGCTCAAATATTTGCAAAACAAAATGTAGTGTATCCTGTGGAGACATATTGTTGCATCCACAGGGCCCTAAGTGCCTGAAAGAGACCGACCACTAGATGTGGCCAAAAGATGATGTAGCACGTTAACCCTTAATCGTACCAACAGAAATCGATCCCTTTCATTAGATAGGAGAGAAAGGAAAGCTCTGTGCCCTGAACAGGTTTTAAAAACAAATGCCCCTATACAATGGGGTTCACAAGCTCTATGTGTTCATGTTGTAAACTTTTGGGAAACAAGTATCTCACTCGTTTGAGCTCCAGGGGGTATGGGGAGTAATAATTGCAGTATATGTTCACCCAACCCATGCTGGTAAAAGCTGCCTCCACATAAGCAGTCCAAGGGATTTGATGCGTGTTGTCAAGGGTCAGACAATCAGACAAAATCAGTCTATTTAGTTGCCATCCCTCCCCAGTCTATATATTGATCCAACACAGCAAGGGTCTGAGAGCAACAAGGTCACCAATGTATCTAAAACCAAGTTCCTCATGAACAAAAGAAGCTGGGGTACTTTGTGGACCGGCAGAATACACCTTAAAATGTATTTTCTGTGAGTTAAAATTTATCGACCGTAAAGTAACCCCATACATCACTGTAATATAGCTACTTGGAGAAGCACTTGGACTAAAAAAATTTAACTAGAGGGTCCAGTCACCATGAGCCCAACCTCTGTGCCCGTGGTCTTGACCAAATCACAAGTCTTACCCTCAACTAGGGGTTTCAAGGGGGGCGTGGTCACGGAGGCGACCAAGATGGCCGCAACCAACTGAAGCTCCGCCGTCCGGGCGCGCTTTTATCACCTTTCCTTCATGTAAGCCCCAGCGTGACTACACAAGAGCTCTATCTGCCCCCGGAGACCATGCATCCCTGACTCAATTCAATTCAAATCATCTTTATTCGATTTTCATTGAAAACCATAAAAGTACAGATAAAACACGGTACATATTAAAACATAATCTCTTATTAAAATTTGTTTACACCAAGGTTCATAATTTTATAGCTGAACTTAAAATTTATAAAAAACATATCAATCAAACAATGTTAAGATTGGGGCGGTGATTAATGCAAAATTTTAAAAAGTAGGCAAGGGATTTAGCATATGGTTCGTTCTCCAGGATTTGCAAGGCTAGGAAAGGGATCTGTGTGTGTTTCGGTGGGTCCGGAGCCTTCCGCTACCGGCGCATTCAGATCTGCGTATAGCCTCAGTGCGGCTCGGAGGCCATCCCCAGACGAAGAGCGTGCGCGGACGGGGGCGGTGAGTACGGGCCCCGGCGGGCTGTTGGTGCTGCACTGCACTCCTCCTTCACCCTGCGCTGCAGGCTCTGCCCCACCCCCCCCTGCCATGCTCTGTTTTGTGCCCCGGGTTTGGTGCAGAGCTCTCGGGCCTCGAAGGGCCTTCTGGGCACGTCTGTGCCGGGGCCTGGATTTGTGGCTGTCGGCAGGGTGTGTGGCGGGATAGCGGGTAGGCCCTGGCTTGCTCCCCTGGAGTCGCGGTGGTGCTAGCTCCTGTCGGGTGCTTCGTTTCCCCCACAGGACGCCTGCCTGTCCCGTCGAGAACTGTGGGGATTGTCGGCACTCATTGGGTCCTCTTTTCACGTTCTGGAATGCGCTGCCTTGCACTTTCCAGCTCCAGGCGTCGCGGCTTTGTTTCTGGACAAGGCCTGGGCCCTCGGATGTCCATCGCTGCCTGATCTCTGCTGAGGGGGCTGATCCTGCAGGGGGAGTCATGACTGCATTGTATTAAAACCCCCCGGCACATACAAACGGCCATTTTGAACGTGGCAGTGGGAGAAATTGGGCTACAGTGCTTGCGTCTCTACACCACAGCATACCATAGGACACTGAGTACGGCATATATAACTCTTGTCACCTGTTTGCAGGCCCAGAAGCGGTTATGATACCAGCAGTGCCCGATGCCAGAAGGGGGCTATAGATTGAGCAGCATTGATGCTACTACATCTTTGATCTAGCCCTCACCTTTCGACATCCTAAATTGGAGACGCGTGGCCACAGCGCGTTTTATATTCCCTCTGCCGAGTTCTCTCCCAGTCTGTTGGCCGGGTATTACGTTGACTCCTGGAACGGCCTGCTACACTGCTGATACGAGTCCAGCAACCCTCTGGCTTTTCTTTTTCTCATTCTGTGGGGTGTGTCTGCGGGTGCTTTGATTCCGCCTTGCTGTTACCCCTGATTCTGTTTTGATATAGCTGCTGTTCCTTGAGCTGGATAACTGGCGACCTTCCTGCGAATCGCTTGAGCGGCCATCTCCCACCCCTTTGCCCTCTGTGGTGGTGGACCCTGTTGTTCTTGTTGCCCCATATCCACGTCTCTTGCAGCGCCTTCCATGATGGGCAAGAAAGATCCCAAGCAGAGTTACAGTTTGATAAGCATGCCGCTCCTGTCTCGGACGTCCCTCCTGCCTCGCCTGGTGTAGCTTTGGGCCCTGATGTTTCTGGGGATCCCGCCTCCCTTGCAACGTCCATGTTGGCTGAGATGAGGGGGGGTTTTAAAGCATTGGATGGTCGTTTTGACGACCTAGATAAGAAGCTGGCTGACATGGGCACCAAACTTCAAACGCACGATCAACGCCTGGATGTTGTGGAGGCGAGGGTTTCGGACATTGAGGACGGCCCTTCAACCTCACTGAAAAGGCTGGAACAAGTGGAGAAAATTCTCAAAGAAGTCGCTATCAAAAACAAAGATTTGGAAGCGTGAAGCCGCCGGAATAACATCCGCATTATTGGCGTTCCGGAGACGACGGCCACTGGGCGGATGGACACCTCTGTGGAACAACTACTGGTGGATCTATTTGGCAGAAAGAACTTCACACAGAGCTTTGTGGTTGAGCGCACTCACAGGTCCTTGGGCCCCCATCCTCGCCGGGCCTCCCTCCGCGACCCATCATTGCAAGACTCATGAATTTCAGTGACAGGGATACGGCTTTGCGGTGGGCCCGCGACATGGGCGACGTCCAGTGGCAGGGTAACAAATTGGCTTTTTTTCCTTACTTCACAATCATGGTCCAAGAGGCGAGGTGTAAGTACCAGGGAGTCAAGGCGGCCCTGAGGAACTTGGGGCTGAGGTATGGCATGTTGTATCCGGCAAGATTGAGGGTGGACGTAGATGGGAGGCCTCGCATTGTTGACACTCTGACAGAGGCTCAGGGATTCTGTCAGAACTATAAGAGGAACTCTTCTGGGTCCCCTACCGTTCTACACCAGTCCTCTCCATCGCAGGGCGGCTCGCAGAACAGTGTTGAGCTGTTCTCCCAAATCGGGACTGGCTAATTGATCCGCGATGCGATTTGATTTCTGCTGTTGCACTTGACTCATGTTCCTTTGTACTGTTTGATTGGCTCCTACACATGTATCTATGGTCTTTCAATTGCCCGATCGGCCTGGCGATGTCACGCCCTAAGGTGTATACCAAAATGTCTTTGTGCGTTATGTTCTCCCAGCTAATGGTTGATGTGGTGTTTTCAATATGTACATTAGGTTTATTGCACTAGCGTTGAACTTTATAGACAGGGATTGCCTCTCGTGGGTTACTATAAGGCTCTGTGTGAGGTGGGGGGATCTTATGTTCAGCTTTAATGGTTTTTGCGTTATTGTGTATCATGGTGCTAGTTGGCAGCGAGTGACAACCACACATCTTGATTCTAGTATGGAACTATATTTTCTATGGTTAACCTAGGACAGCACCCTGGTCCTTCCGGGCTTTCTTTAATGTCGTGGAATGTCAGGGGTTTAAATAACACCAGGAGACGCAGACAGGTTCTTAATTATATTACCAGGCAACGCGTAGATATCGTGTTTCTCCAGGAAACACATTTGGCTGGTGCGGCTAGCACTCCTGTGGCTTTGAGCTGGGGATCCCATAGATATTTCTCGAACTCTAGCCGCTACGCCAGAGGGGTGGCAATTTTAATAAGAAAGCGAGTCCCTTTTGCGCTGCACAAAACCATGGTTGATACTGAGGGACGCACATTAATCGTTTCTGGCTCATTGATGGGACACAAGATTTAATTTGTAGGAGTTTACGGCCCTAACATAGATTCCCCATCCTTCTTTCATGACTTCCAGGTCAAACTCTTGATGCTTGACCCCGGACTTTTACTTTTGGGGGGGATTTTAATCTGCTCTTAGATCCATCCAGGGACAGCACCTCCCTTTCACCAGATACCAAACCCCGTGCCCGGCAGGCCCTCGGAGACATATGAACACTTTTCTTTAATTAATGTCGAACGCCAATTACACTCCCCCTCCCAGATTTCACACACTACTCGGGGTTTCATGACACGTGGACCAGAATAGACTACTGGTTGGTTTCCCCGGGAGTGGCGGGGTGGCTGGACGTTGTACTAACTATTCCCCGTACCCTATCAGATTACTCTCCTGTCATACTCCGCCTGAGCGTTCCTAGACCGGGTGGCTATGAGCGGCAATGGCGCTTCTCCGGAAGCGCGTTATTAGACCAAGTTTTTTGTGAGGAGTTGAGAACTGCGATATATGACTATTTTGTACTCAATACTGAAACGGTTGACACCTGAGCAGTCCTTTGGGAGGGATTTAAGGCCTACATCAGAGGTGTGTGCATTGCCAAGCGCGCTGGGGTGCTGCGTGATCTTCGTTTCACGCTAATTCGGGTTGAGAGAGATATTGCCGCCTTGGACCGAGATCTATTTGTCTCGGCCTCTGGGGAGGCAAAATGCCTGTCGCTGCTGCTAGAATTTAGAGTAGCGGCAGAACACGAGCTGTTATTCCTCAATAAACAAAACTCAGCGCAGCAATATGGCGAGGGTGAAAGGCCAGGGAGGATTTTGGCGCACGCCTTGCACCCCCCACGTGACTATGCCTATATCACTGCAATTGCTGGTCCGCAAGACAACTTATTGTACACCACCACAGACATTCGCGATCATTTCCTTGACTACTATAAAACTTTATACTCCACTAGGATTACTGGTAGTCTGCGGGAGCAAGGGGAATATTTATCGGAGATAGCGTTGGTCTACCTAGAAAGATAAATGCAGGGCTTTTTGGCTGTCCCCCTTTCGCCTGATAGCATTATCGAAGCCATAGATGCGCTTTGCAGCTCCTCTGCTCCTGCATTGGACGGCTTCTCGGCCGACTTCTATAAGGAATATAAGGAATATATGGACATTTTGGTCCCGAGATTGGTTGAGGTCTATGCGGAGTCACTTGAAACAGGCAGTCTTCCCCCGACGTTTAGAGAAGTGGTAATCATTCTCCTTCTTAAGCTCGGAAAATACCCCACACTATGCAGTTCCTACAGGCCACTGTCACTTTTAAACTCCGATTATAGAATTTTGGCCAAAGTCATTGCTATATGATTGTCGTTACTGATGGAATCCATCATTGCTCCGGCGCAATCTGGTTTTGTCCCCCATAGGTCCACCTCTCTCAATCTTCATATCTTGTTTACGGTCCGCTATCATGTTGGATGCTGAAAAAGCATTTGACTCCCTGGAATGGCCCTTTTTTTATCAGTTATGAGACGCATGGGTATGCCGGAATGCTTTGTCTCTATGGTGGCGCTGGTATACACTAAACCCACTGCCAGGCTATCCCTAAACTGGACTATCTCCGAGCCCTTCACTCTGTCTCGCAGCACCAGACAGGGATGCCCGTTGTCTCCGCTACTATTCATATTGGCTATGGACCCGCTAGTCCGTCATTTCCAGGAAAAGCATTTACATCACGGGCTCCAGTTCCGCACAGGCCCCCTCCTGGTTTCACTTTATGCAGACTATACTGTTCTGTACGTTCGAATGTCTCAAGTGAATCTGGAACCCTTGATTCTAGAAATTACACGGTTTGGCAAATTCTCCGGGCTCTGCATTAATTGGCATAAATCGGTCATTTTTCATCTTACGGCTGGCACGACCGCCTGGCCTTGTGCGTTCCACCTAACATGGTGCAGTGACGCGATTAAGTACCTCGGGGTCTATGTTCATCTCGACACGGACACAATGATCAGGCTGAACTATGGCAGTGCTGTTGGAGACTTGTAATTGCAGATTTCGAAATGGTTGTGCCTGCCTTTATCAATGGCTGGTAGAGTTGCTATCATTAAAATGATCGTTCTCCCTCGATTTTTGTATTTGTTTAATAATATCCCCATTCCCCTCACTAACACCTTCTTTGCGCAATTACGATTGTTGCTACTGCGCCTTGTCTGGGCGGACAAGATGCCTCGGGTCAGATGGCAGACCTTGGTGCTACCGTACGAGAGGGGGGGATTTGCGGTCCCTGATTTCCGTTTATATTATTTTATAGCACAGTGCTGTTATGACTATGTCTGGTTTCACCCAGATGTTTGCTTCCCGTACTCTAAGCCGGAGGCCGATCTAGTATTCCCCCGTCATTTCTAGATTATACAAACAATGTGGGGCTACCAGACCAGTGTCTGACACCAGGGTGCAAGAGGCCTGGGAGGCAGACTTAGGCGGACCCATTACTGATGACCAGTGGGAATGGTGTTGCAGCGCCACTAAGGAAATCTCGCTAAACAGCAGACACAAGCTGCTCCACTTCAAATTTCTTCGCAGAATGTACCACACACCCGCCCGTTCTCATAGAATTGATCACAACAGACCCCATCATTGTCCCAAATGTTTAGCCCCTTTTGCGGAATTTGCCCACCTTGCTTGTACCTGCCCAAAGATACATCATTACTGGTCCTTGGTCCACTCTACATTAGGAGATATTTTGTCCATGCATTTACAACCTATCCCTGAGATTGCATTGTTAGGGTATGTCGCAAACTTTCCCAAACAGATTAGAAAACTGGCGGCCCTGGGCTTCCTGCTAGCCAAGCGCGAAATTGCATTGTTGTGGGGAAGCAAGAGGGCTCCTACTTTACGGGCGTGGCTCCGTAGTATGCCTTTTTGCAACATAAACAGCGAAGAGTATTCCACCCTGGTCCCCAGTGCCTCCCGCCCTATGGATATTTGGGGGCCATACAGAACTTACATAGACAGGAAGCGGGCTGAGCAGGAGACCCTATCGACTAATGGCATTACTCCTGAGGGTGTCGGTTAGACCTTTGCTCTGTAGAGGGGCTGAATTTCTGTGTTGCTTCTATGTATCTTGCTGAGGTGTCCCCATCATTGTTTTTCAATTTTTACAATGATTGCTGTCTCTCCATAGTCCCATTCTTTTTGCATTTTTATGTTTGATGATACACCCTTGACGTTGCCATACTTTGCTTCTCTCTTTGTAATATTGTACGTAACCCTAATACACGATAACCCCTCTGTACAGGATTTGTTGTCAATAATGCTGCAGACTGCACTACAATGATTAATCCTTTTTGTTATTTCGCAAAAATGGAAAAATAAAAGTTTTTTTAAAAAAGCAAAAAATAAACCTAGGGGTTTCAAACTCATATTAGCATCAAATAGCACCCGCAGGTAAGAGAAAGCTGGGACCTCACCCAGGGTATGACTCCCCACCTTGAAGGTTTTGAAACTGGTGGAAATTCAGCGATGTTAGGAACTCTCTCCGCAAGTAGGGCTTTAAATGTGATATGCTCTACCCTGCCTGGCTACTAGTTTAGGTCAATGGGAAGCCTCGCTACTTTGACACTCCAGCAGAGGCAAACAAATTTTGCAAACACTTTGCTTTCAAGTCCTCCTCTTCTAGACAAAACACGCTGCAAAGTACTGGATCACCTACTCCTGCTCCTTAGTCCCCTTAGTGCTCATATGGCCTGTAGTATTTGGATTCTCCCTCAAAATAGGGACTACTTCAGCATAACACCTGTGGACTGCCTCAGGCAGTGTGCTTTGCTCATCATTGCCTTCTTATTACTTTTTCCATACAAATGCTGTTTATATGTGGTTGATTCTTCCTTTCTATTTCAGCTATTCCTCTAGAAACGGGCCACACCATGCCAACACGTCAACTCTCCCCCACGGTGAGCACTGCAGTAGCCTCATTGGGATTGTTTAGTTCTTTGTTTCTCCTTTTCGGGACTTTATTGGATGTTTTCCTATTTAGTGGGGGTGGGGGCCCTTTCTGCTTTCTCTTCAGTTTTTTATTTGTTTGTTACCCTTTGCACAGCAGGTACACTATATGCCAGCTCATTACATGGCGCTGTTCTTTTCACACCTGTTTACTCTATGCCATCTCAGACAGGGCCTGGAGAGGTGATAGACATTACTTTCCTTACATGAAAGATATGTGGCATCAATAATCCACGTAAAGGCAAACAAGTCCTCTCATATCTGTCCCGACTTCAGGAAACACGTCTCCTACCCAATGGCACCCAATCATATGCGACTGCTTGGGGGCACTCCACTATTTCTCCTGTCACAGCTCCTATTCCCGTGGATTCTGCCCCCTCATACATAAAAGCAGCCCCTATTCCCTCCATAAATGTCACTCAGACCTGAATGGATGCTATTTAATCCCACAAGGCAGCCTCACTGACAAACCAGTTCTATTAGTCAACATATACACCCCGAATACTGAGAATCCACAATTTGTTCAGGAGTTTTATGCCCATAGGGGACATGCAGATACTAACTTTGCTCTTCTGGGTGGGGATTTCAATATGGTGCATACTCTAGCATTGACTCTACCAGTACCCAGCTGGGTGGTTATCCCCGATCATGGGAAGCACTCCACCTTATATTGCAGATGCTTATGCTCTACAGGATATCTGATGTGCTCGACAGCCATCCACACCTGGTTATACCTTTTACTCTGCCCCACATGATATTTTAGCATGGCTAAATTATTGGTTCTTGTCCGCTAATGTTTCACTTTGGACTATAAAGGTAAAACTTCTACCACAAACTCTATCAGATCATAGCCCTGTTTTCCTAACCCTACAGGTCCCCTATGGATGTAGGTCAGAGCGTACCTTGAGCATCCATCACTAGGCTCTACATGATCCTGTCTTCTGTAGCAAACTCCACCATTCCTTCGTCCAATACTTCGCAATGAACTCGGACATGGTCTCCACACAGGCAACCCTCTGTAAGGTCTTTAAAGCATATATCTGTGGGGTGTGGATATGTAAGCATCTGAGTATCCTATGAGATATCCACTCCCAACCACGATGCTTTTAAACCTGGAAGGTATTGACCTAAGTGTCCCCTAAGGCGGCGGCCTTCAACTCCATTGACGTTCAGTAATGTTGACTGAATTTTGCGATCTGGCTGATAGGGAAATCGCATATCTAGGGAAACACACTAGGGCTCCGCGCTATGGTGAGGGGGCGCGCACTACCGCACTCTTGCGTGGCTAATCCAGCCTAATCGCCTAGGTAGTTATGTTGCTGAATTGCGCACCGTCTCTGAGTCCTCTGTTTTTGTTGGCGAAGATGTCCTGGCAGAGTCCCAATGCTATTATGAACTCCTTTATACATACTGCATGCCTGACAAGGCACCAGAGATCCCATTATACTTGGTGGAGATCGCCATAGGTCTGGCCCACTGATGCCCAATGACAATTTTTTAGCAAGACGATTTTTTGCGAGGAGGTCACCCAGGTGATCAATGCTTTAGGCAGGTCCAAGGGCCCTGGCCTTGATGGCTTTATGAGAGCTTTCTATAAAGCTTTCAAACAACAAGTCACCCACATCTCTTTGCAGTGGTCAACAGGATCTCCCGCAAAACACCTGCTGTAGTTACCCTATTGGATGCCGAAAAGACGTTTGACCCCTTGGCGTGGCCCTTCTTGAAAGAAGCTCTGATCAAACTGGGAATCCCCACCGCGCTCATCTCCTTGGTCATGCTCTTATATCCTAATCCTGTGGCACTCCTGGGAGTCAATGGTTCCCTCATGGATTTGTTCCCTATCATGAGGGGGACTAGGGAAGGCTGCCCTTTATCTCCTCTACATTCCCTTAATGGACCCTTTGGTCTGCCACCTTCTGGAGCGCCACATACATGAGGCTCCCACGCTTCATTTTTTAAAATATTTTCGTCCGGAGTCACGCTCGGTGCGAAAATCCAGCCCAAAAAAAAATGCCCTTTTGGCCCTGTGGAACCCCTTGACCAGGCCTATGGGGTCAGGGTGCTTTTACCCTGCCCACTTTTCTTCTTTTTTAATCGTTTTTCTCACCTTTTTCTTTCTCCTCATACCAAGTGACAAGATGGCTGTCAACACTTCCTGGTTATAAGTGTTGGCAGCCAATCAGAGGCAAGCTCCACTGTGGCACTTACTGGATGAACCTGGTGGGCTAGTTGGACTCCACACTGAAAAAAACATAGGTTTCAGGGACGTTATAGTTAGTTGGAGATTTCACTCGTACAAAACCATAAAAATAGTCAGTAAACCTAACTATAACTCACGCCCCCGCAATGCACTGCTGATGACGTCACATATTACATCACTCATGACATGCTCAGTGACATCACTGATGACATCTCAAATTTTCATTGGGCATACAAGCCACACAGTCCTTAAAATAACAAACGGAGATGTTGGTTCACCATCTGCCTACTGGCTCAACTACTGCCTCCCGATTGGATAAAAAATAGCCAATTGTGACATTAAATTGCTTAAATTCTCAGGGTTCTGCCTATGACAAACATTTACTTTTGTCACACTGATGAAGGCTGATTGCTGAAATGCTTATGTGGCAAATAAAGTTATGTTGAATGCCCCGGGAGTGTTCCAGTTGCTTTTCTGGTTGTTAAATGAAATGGGTCACACCCCCGCTAATTGGAGGCACCCGTTGCGAGGGAAACGTGTATGGATATATATATATATATATATATATATATATATATATATATATATATATATCTCCAAAGAGTTGCCTGTCAGGTAGAAGCAAGCCTCACCAGCGGATGAAATTCTGCCACTTTTAATTATGGAGGACACAGCGTAGCGAAGCCAACAACTTGCAGCAGCATACAGTCCTGCCTGCCATGTTTCGTGCCTCTGCACTTCTTCAAAGGTGCTTGGACTGAACAGGAAAGGCACAATCACTTGCTCGGTACTGTTTTTAACAATGAAGTCCCGCCCTGTATGGCGCAGCCACTCCTGTGGCCTGATGGTCCTCGTAGTACCGTCTTTACTCGAGTGAGTAGTTATGCCCAGTTCCCTTGAAAAATTGGTATTTCTTTCCCCAGTGGGTTGCGCAGCTGAGGTTTACATCTGCGCTGTGAATTCATTCCTCCAAAACCAGCATCCTCTGCCTTTAGCACCGCCGAATTACCGTCAATGCAGGAGGGCTGTGAATAGCCCCGGTGCTTGCTCCGCGGCTCAGGCATGCCGCAAAAAATCCAAAGAGTTGCCTGTCAGGTAGAAGCAAGCCTCACCAGCGGATGAAATTCTGCCACTTTTAATTATGGAGGACACAGCGTAGCGAAGCCAACAACTTGCAGCAGCATACAGTCCTGCCTAACATGTTTCGTGCCTCTGCACTTCTTCAAAGGCGCTTGGACTGAACAGGAAAGGCACAATCACTTGCCCGGTACTGTTTTCAACAATGAAGTCCCGCCCTGTATGGCGCAGCCACTCCTGTGGCCTGATGGTCCTCGTAGTACCGTCTTTACTCGAGTGAGTAGTTATGCCCAGTTCCCTTGAAAAATTGGTATTTCTTTCCCCAGTGGGTTGCGCAGCTGAGGTTTACATCTGCGCTGTGAATTCATTCCTCCAAAACCAGCATCCTCTGCCTTTAGCACCGCCGAATTACCGTCAATGCAGGAGGGCTGTGAACAGCCCCGGTGCTTGCTCCGCGGCTCAGGCATGCCGCAAAAAATCCAAAGAGTTGCCTGTCAGGTAGAAGCAAGCCTCACCAGCGGATGAAATTCTGCCACTTTTAATTATGGAGGACACAGCGTAGCGAAGCCAACAACTTGCAGCAGCATACAGTCCTGCCTGACATGTTTCGTGCCTCTGCACTTCTTCAAAGGCGCTTGGACTGAACAGGAAAGGCACAATCACTTGCTCGGTACTGTTTTTAACAATGAAGTCCCGCCCTGTATGGCGCAGCCACTCCTGTGGCCTGATGGTCCTCGTAGTACCGTCTTTACTCGAGTGAGTAGTTATGCCCAGTTCCCTTGAAAAATTGGTATTTCTTTCCCCAGTGGGTTGCGCAGCTGAGGTTTACATCTGCGCTGTGAATTCATTCCTCCAAAACCAGCATCCTCTGCCTTTAGCACCGCCAAATTACCGTCAATGCAGGAGGGCTGTGAACAGCCCCGGTGCTTGCTCCGCGGCTCAGGCATGCCGCAAAAAATCCAAAGAGTTGCCTGTCAGGTAGAAGCAAGCCTCACCAGCGGATGAAATTCTGCCACTTTTAATTATGGAGGACACAGCGTAGCGAAGCCAACAACTTGCAGCAGCATACAGTCCTGCCTGACATGTTTCGTGCCTCTGCACTTCTTCAAAGGCGCTTGGACTGAACAGGAAAGGCACAATCACTTGCTCGGTACTGTTTTTAACAATGAAGTCCCGCCCTGTATGGCGCAGCCACTCCTGTGGCCTGATGGTCCTCGTAGTACCGTCTTTACTCGAGTGAGTAGTTATGCCCAGTTCCCTTGAAAAATTGGTATTTCTTTCCCCAGTGGGTTGCGCAGCTGAGGTTTACATCTGCGCTGTGAATTAATTCCTCCAAAACCAGCATCCTCTGCCTTTAGCACCGCCGAATTACCGTCAATGCAGGAGGGCTGTGAACAGCCCCGGTGCTTGCTCCGCGGCTCAGGCATGCCGCAAAAAATCCAAAGAGTTGCCTGTCAGGTAGAAGCAAGCCTCACCAGCGGATGAAATTCTGCCACTTTTAATTATGGAGGACACAGCGTAGCGAAGCCAACAACTTGCAGCAGCATACAGTCCTGCCTGACATGTTTCGTGCCTCTGAACTTCTTCAAAGGCGCTTGGACTGAACAGGAAAGGCACAATCACTTGCTCGGTACTGTTTTTAACAATGAAGTCCCGCCCTGTATGGCGCAGCCACTCCTGTGGCCTGATGGTCCTCGTAGTACCGTCTTTACTCGAGTGAGTAGTTATGCCCAGTTCCCTTGAAAAATTGGTATTTCTTTCCCCAGTGGGTTGCGCAGCTGAGGTTTACATCTGCGCTGTGAATTCATTCCTCCAAAACCAGCATCCTCTGCCTTTAGCACCGCCGAATTACCGTCAATGCAGGAGGGCTGTGAACAGCCCCGGTGCTTGCTCCGCGGCTCAGGCATGCCGCAAAAAATCCAAAGAGTTGCCTGTCAGGTAGAAGCAAGCCTCACCAGCGGATGAAATTCTGCCACTTTTAATTATGGAGGACACAGCGTAGCGAAGCCAACAACTTGCAGCAGCATACAGTCCTGCCTGACATGTTTCGTGCCTCTGCACTTCTTCAAAGGCGCTTGGACTGAACAGGAAAGGCACAATCACTTGCTCGGTACTGTTTTCAACAATGAAGTCCCGCCCTGTATGGCGCAGCCACTCCTGTGGCCTGATGGTCCTCGTAGTACCGTCTTTACTCGAGTGAGTAGTTATGCCCAGTTCCCTTGAAAAATTGGTATTTCTTTCCCCAGTGGGTTGCGCAGCTGAGGTTTACATCTGCGCTGTGAATTCATTCCTCCAAAACCAGCATCCTCTGCCTTTAGCACCGCCGAATTACCGTCAATGCAGGAGGGCTGTGAACAGCCCCGGTGCTTGCTCCGCGGCTCAGGCATGCCGCAAAAAATCCAAAGAGTTGCCTGTCAGGTAGAAGCAAGCCTCACCAGCGGATGAAATTCTGCCACTTTTAATTATGGAGGACACAGCGTAGCGAAGCCAACAACTTGCAGCAGCATACAGTCCTGCCTGACATGTTTCGTGCCTCTGCACTTCTTCAAAGGCGCTTGGACTGAACAGGAAAGGCACAATCACTTGCTCGGTACTGTTTTTAACAATGAAGTCCCGCCCTGTATGGCGCAGCCACTCCTGTGGCCTGATGGTCCTCGTAGTACCGTCTTTACTCGAGTGAGTAGTTATGCCCAGTTCCCTTGAAAAATTGGTATTTCTTTCGCCAGTGGGTTGCGCAGCTGAGGTTTACATCTGCGCTGTGAATTCATTCCTCCAAAACCAGCATCCTCTGCCTTTAGCACCGCCGAATTACCGTCAATGCAGGAGGGCTGTGAACAGCCCCGGTGCTTGCTCCGCGGCTCAGGCATGCCGCAAAAAATCCAAAGAGTTGCCTGTCAGGTAGAAGCAAGCCTCACCAGCAGATGAAATTCTGCCACTTTTAATTATGGAGGACACAGCGTAGCGAAGCCAACAACTTGCAGCAGCATACAGTCCTGCCTGACATGTTTCGTGCCTCTGCACTTCTTCAAAGGCGCTTGGACTGAACAGGAAAGGCACAATCACTTGCTCGGTACTGTTTTTAACAATGAAGTCCCGCCCTGTATGGCGCAGCCACTCCTGTGGCCTGATGGTCCTCGTAGTACCGTCTTTACTCGAGTGAGTAGTTATGCCCAGTTCCCTTGAAAAATTGGTATTTCTTTCCCCAGTGGGTTGCGCAGCTGAGGTTTACATCTGCGCTGTGAATTCATTCCTCCAAAACCAGCATCCTCTGCCTTTGGCACCGCCGAATTACCGTCAATGCAGGAGGGCTGTGAACAGCCCCGGTGCTTGCTCCGCGGCTCAGGCATGCCGCAAAAAATCCAAAGAGTTGCCTGTCAGGTAGAAGCAAGCCTCACCAGCGGATGAAATTCTGCCACTTTTAATTATGGAGGACACAGCGTAGCGAAGCCAACAACTTGCAGCAGCATACAGTCCTGCCTGACATGTTTTGTGCCTCTGCACTTCTTCAAAGGCGCTTGGACTGAACAGGAAAGGCACAATCACTTGCTCTGTACTGTTTTTAACAATGAAGTCCCGCCCTGTATGGCGCAGCCACTCCTGTGGCCTGATGGTCCTCGTAGTACCGTCTTTACTCGAGTGAGTAGTTATGCCCAGTTCCCTTGAAAAATTGGTATTTCTTTCCCCAGTGGGTTGCGCAGCTGAGGTTTACATCTGCGCTGTGAATTCATTCCTCCAAAACCAGCATCCTCTGCCTTTAGCACCGCCGAATTACCGTCAATGCAGGAGGGCTGTGAACAGCCCCGGTGCTTGCTCCGCGGCTCAGGCATGCCGCAAAAAATCCAAAGAGTTGCCTGTCAGGTAGAAGCAAGCCTCACCAGCGGATGAAATTCTGCCACTTTTAATTATGGAGGACACAGCGTAGCGAAGCCAACAACTTGCAGCAGCATACAGTCCTGCCTGACATGTTTCGTGCCTCTGCACTTCTTCAAAGGCGCTTGGACTGAACAGGAAAGGCACAATCACTTGCTCGGTACTGTTTTTAACAATGAAGTCCCGCCCTGTATGGCGCAGCCACTCCTGTGGCCTGATGGTCCTCGTAGTACCGTCTTTACTCGAGTGAGTAGTTATGCCCAGTTCCCTCGAAAAATGCTGCTGCAAGTTGTTGGCTTCGCTACGCTGTATCCTCCATAATTAAAAGTGGCAGATTTTTCTCTTTCTCAAACTCTTCGTTTGTACTGCTGTTTCTTTTAGCTCTCAGTAATTCCCCATAGGGGATACTTTGTACCAAACTGTACGGGTGAGCACTGGTCGCAAATAGTAAGCTATTGCCCGCCATAGCGTTCCTGTGGAGCCTGGTTGAAAGCCTTTGATTTGAGACTTCTACCTCCACATCCAGAAATACCACTTTTTTTCTGCTAATGTGGGATGTCAATCTGATATTGAAGTCATTCTCGTTCAAGGAAGAAATAAAGGTTTTCACACTTGTCTCATCTCCTCTCCATATCAGAAAAATATCGTCTATGAAGCGAGTCCACAGAATCACCTGCTCCCCTTGGTAGTCACGACTACTGGACACCTTCTCCTCCCACCAGCCCATGAATAAATTCGCGTAGCTGGGGGCGAAGCAGGTGCCCATCGCCGTGCCCTGTGTCTGTTTGTACAGTTTGTCATTGAAGAGAAAAAAATTGTTTGTCAGAATATATATATGTCTGGTTGATTTTTTAAATAAATATTTAAATAAATAATTTTGTATTAGCTTTTATATATTAGTTATATTTATAGGAAATATTTTAACATACTTTCAAGATAGTATTCCTGTCGAATTTATTTTTAATTTCTTTTAGGTTTAAAAAACATATAAAATACATTAAAATATTTTCATTAACTTATTTTAAAGATTAAAAATCCCCAATACTATACCAGAGGGAGAACTTTGCCCTGGTGAAATAAGTGTGAAACGTTACCAGTGGAAACTAGTCACTTATAAATTTGCCTCCACCCTCTAGTTTCAGGGATCGAGGATATGCACATTTCCACTGTGTTGTAACTTTACATGTGGAAACGGTGAATCGCCAAAAGCAGTAAAGTTACTACACATTCTAAGAGTAAATGTGCACGTTTGCAGGTATTTCTACTTGCTGAATAGGGTTGATAGTCTTTTTCAACCTGTAATTATTGACATTTTCCTTGTGCCACATTTTTCTCAATTATCCCTATCCAGAGTAGTAACTAGCCATGCATTCTTACGTCTCACAAATGGCTCCTTTAGATGACACTCTACATATTATTAAAAGGACAAAAGTAGCTTAACATGAGAGCTTTCCAGTCACAGATTTGCTGTAATCAGGATCAGGGTATTTCACAATAAGTACCTCAAAGCAAGTTTCTGGTTACATTTCTGGATTAAACACAGAGTGGTTAAATGATCTTCATTTCAATGAGGTTATGTACATTTGTTTTACAGGGATATCTTGAATACCTGGCATGATCCAGTCTTTCTGGTTCTAGGTTGCGGACCCCAAGATCTGAAGTATTTATACAGCAAACTAGCAGTGTAACTGTTCTTTCTTCACTCCAAGAAAGAATTTGCCATGAAATGTTTCGGTGAGCGGTTAGTGTCTGCCATTTTCTCCCACAGTCTCTGACCGAACAGAGTTGAAATGTTCAAACAAAGTTTACAATAGTGTTTTCTCTAATGACTTAACTATGAAGTACGATATCAATATGTATACTTAATGGATGCTTTAGATGAAAAACACAACACAGCGATGTAATACATTACAATACATCTCTACGTCATACTACAACATAACACCACAAAACACACATAGCTGCACTACAGCACAGCATGACACTGACAAACTACACATGACTATAGTACACTGCACAAAAATATGATATAACAGTGCAACACCACACTGTAACTTACTTATTCTGTACACTACAGCAAAGCATTGCACTACAAGCCAAGATAACCTAACCTTATACAACTCTACTTCACACCACACAGTCCTTTGCAGTACCGTAGGGCCCAAAAACATCGCACTACAACCCTACACTGTCAGGAAACTGGCTTTTTGCATGTTACCACCCCAGTTTTTGCCCCCATTTGAGTACTAGTTGCTGTTTTTCCAACTCTGAGAGTGCACTGAGGTCTGTTAACCTGACCCCAGTGCCAGTGTACTGACCCATTATAAAAGATTTGTTGAATTGGATGACCCCAATTTGCACGCACTAACTTACTTGTGAGTCCCTAGTATATGGCGCTGAGTGTGACAAAAGACAAAAAGGCCACAAGCCTCGCACTGCAGACTAGAAGGGTAGTGTTCACAATGCTAGTTTGACTATGCCATTGCCATTAATGGCAAAGGCACCCATTCCCTTAATGATATATGTAATTCACCCCTAAGGAAGCCATATAGACCCTATAGCAGGGAGCTGTATATTGCTAAGCAAGACATATAGGTTTATATAGCCTTAGCAGCAAAACCCTTAAAGTTGTTGTTTTGCTGAGGAAAATTAGTCCGGCTAACTTCTGAATGGGACTACCTTACTAGGTACATCAAATTCAACTTGATGCCTAAATCGAAATTAATGTCACTGTTAAAGATAAGCAGCTTTTAGAAAGTTAACACTCTGTGCCCTAGCTAGTCCAGTGGCTTTGTGCAGGCCCGGGCCAACAGACAGCTTTCTGCCCACCTGGGGAGACATGTGAACAACTCCAAGTCTTAAGAATAAAGGCTGTTGCCGCAGAGTGAGGTGTCACCTCCTCTCCGGGGAAAGGCCAACTGAGGTGTTAGTCCGAAAGGCAGGCTCAAAGGAAATGCCGCCTTTAGAGGGTGGCAACACACCCGAGCAGGATGACTTTTGTTCCTGCAGACAAGTTGGAGGCAGGGACAGAGAGGGAAACCCTGTCCTCAAACCTGTTTTCCTGTGGGCATACAGCCATCGGGAAGCCACACCTCTGGGGTGCACTATCAAGCTCCTCACAGTCGAAGAAAGGTTCAGACATCTTGACAGTAGCAAGAATATTGCACTCTGGGATTACGAAATGCCACACATAACTTGAACTTTGTCGCAAAAGAGGAATGGTCCTACTAGCCCATTGGATAGTGACCACGTTGTTCCCCCAGGCACTTTCACAAGATAAAATAGGCACTCCTGGCATGCTAAACCTCAGTACACATTGGATTTGGAAAAAGAACCCAACAAGGACTGTGCTGCACTTTGGACTAGTAAAATGTGGACCGTGCCTGCGGCTCCCGGCTTGGGAAAACATTGATCCCAGCCCCAGATTGAAGCAGTGACTCCAAGGGTTAGTTGGTTGGCCCCCTAGAACAGCACCATGGATACCAAAGTTGAGAAAGCCGAAACCGACAAAGCAGTATCCTCTTCAGAGAAATCATTGCTGACCGCTGTTGGGTGCTCCTAGAGACATCTCTGAAGTAGCCAAAAGTTGCACTTGAGTCTGCTGGACCCAGGACTGCTATCAAAGGATTTCTTGCCTTAGAGGGACACTAGCCTCTACCAAGAATATTCGCAGTGATTGCTGTGGCGGGAGATCAGTCGCCCAGCCGCTTCTGGCCTTCAACTGTCACAAAGAGGATTGCATGGGGCCTCAAATGCAGTGGCCAAAGTTGCCCCACCTCACCCATGCACCAAGGAATCACCCACAGCTCACCCTTGTCGACTGCACAGCTCCAGGATGATATTTGAGCATCTTTTCTGCCTGCATCCCCTAGCATAAGAGCCACTTTATTGTTCTCTATGATGGTTGTTTTCTAAAGGCTGGAACTGAACTGGAAAAGGGTCTGGTGGCCAGATCACTGCCCAAAGTGACCTTAAGTCAGGCCAAAGTTGACAAACTAACTGTTTTAAACTTTTCAAAAGTTTGCAAACTTTTGTTGACTAGCGCTGTTTTGTGGTTGTATTGAATGTTTTTTTATTGTTTTCAAAATACATATCTCTGAAACCTCCAGTGAAATTTGATGAACATGGATTCTAAAAATTTATAAAAATGTGTTCTATTTTCATAAAGTATTGTTGTATTTCTTGTGTGACTTTCTTATTCCATTGTTTGGTGCTGTTAAATGAATTACACTAAGTTCCTTTGTCAAGCTTTGCTGCTCGAAGCCCCAGAAACCCAGGATTGAACAAAGGTGATACAAACAAGCTTGACTGGACCCAAGACAGTTTTTGTGACTGTATTCCATAATAAGGCTTCTACTGCCATATCATATAATACTCTGAAATTCTCACATACATAATATATCATACCATTAGACAACCACATGTGTAAATAAAGCACCTTGCCTCTTATTCCCTAGAATGCCTAGTAAAGTAATAGAGAGTCACAGTTACCTTTTTTCCTCGATGTTCCAGGATTTTACAACATAATAAAATGGTCTCATTTGGATTTACAGAAGCAGATGTATGCAAAAAGGCCATAAGGATGTTTATGTCCATGTGCCGGACAGATTCCATCAGTCGAACTGTAATGACAACCCAGAGAAACAGACACATGTACAAATAATATTCAAACAGAGGTTACTTAACATTTTTAAGAAATTTAGAAAAAAGTGGCACAAGATATTTTTAACTTGCATCAAAATTTGCATGAAATATTAACACCGTCCCTGCTGATGGAATTCTCCTCCTGTGCCGGGCCCCTATGTAAATGGGTGTGGTCGTGACGGAACCATTTTGTCATCAGCACAGCCCAACCGTGACTGATGACGGAATGGTTCCGTCACAAGCATCGAAGGGGTTAAAGAAAGGACACATGTCCAAGAGGCGTTGGTGCTTGTGCAAATTATGTTTCATGTTATTTTCTTACAGATTGATTATGTAATGTCGGCAAGATGGCCGCCGGGTAGGAGCTCTTGGTCAGAGCTCCGAGTGCTTGGGATTCCAATTCTGGATTTAATCCCTGTTAGCACCCAGCATCCCGGGCATCTTGAGCTACGCAACTGTAACGTAACTACATCAACTACCTCAAGTGACTGGAATATTATTTGCATCACCCTTACCTGGCTGGCGGTGGCTGGAGCATCTGAGAGTCCATCACCCCCACGGAGGCTGTGAGCGGCGCGGGAGAGGACCGAATCGCCCCCGCCTTTACCGGACACCGGGCTGCCCCTGGCCATCGGAAGAGCCTGGGACGGACGTTTGGCTGCCCGGAGCCTGCTAGGGCGCTGACTGGAGCCTTCAGGAGGTCCCTGGTCGCAGGCTGGGACCGGCGCAGGAGAGGACAGAGACACCCCCCTCCTTGTTCGGACTCCGGGCTGCCCCTGCACATCAGCAGAGCCCGGGACGGATTCCCTGTTTGCCTGGAGCCCGCTGGGAACTGGCGGCGCCTATGGACGACGGGTGCCCACTGTGAGGAACTGCGAGGGAGCTGCTCTGGCATCGGAGGCGTCCGGTACGCCCGTGAGCACCGCCATCGGCGCCGGCTGTGGGGGTCGGATTCTAGCCCGGTCTCCTGCGGCGCCCATCGGAGAGGTGTCATCAGGTTCTGGGGGGTCGACTGGAGCTTGCCCCCATCTGCATCGGACTGCGGGAGCTGGTTGCGAGTGGCAGTGTTGCGCCGCTGCCCAGGGAAGTACTGAGTGGAGACCCGAGGCAAACGGCGAGGAAAGCGGGAGATACACGACATCGCCTATCGAGGCGGGATGGGCTGCAGCTCAGGAGCTCTGGCCGCCTTGCGGGCGACAGCGAGGTTCCCTCGGCGGATGTGACTCCCTGTGGTCCCCCCTGTTGTTGCCGGAGCCCTGGGAGTAGTCCTGCGGACCTACAGTCGCCAGCGGGGATCGTCAAGGTTCTCCGGACGTGCATGGAGACTCCCTTTGGTCCCCCCTGCTGCTGCCGGGACCCTGGGAGCAGACCTGCAGACCTACAGACGCTGGCGGGGATCGAGGCTCGCCGGACATGCATGGAGACTAGCATGCAACCTGCCTGAAGTTGATGCTCACCGCATCTTTCACATTTTTACATTCTGCTGAGACCCTCGATGTCTGCAAAACGCGATGTCTGCAAAACTTCACTGTCAACATTAAGGGACCGACTGAGCAGGAAATATCCAAAAGGTACTTTATTCACATCACTCGCCCTACATTTTTAGACCTCCTTTGTTCAAAATGGCAGGGGTCATTAACTGAAACTATAAATCTCCTCCTGTACCTCCAGATGCCCACGAGGCTCCTCGACATAACTCCTCCACATAGGTCCACCGAAATAGAGATAAGACTCCCTCCCAGCAAGCTAGGAACTGGGCTTACTCAAATAGAATGTGAAACTGCCCTTCCCTGCAACAACAACAAACAGAGGACTACTGTCTCAATCTCTCCTATTTGGCGGCCATTTTAGACTGGTCTCTCTCATTGGCGGCCATCATGGACTAGTCACTTTCACTATTTTGATCATACCCTAAGAACTGGCCATGTTAGACTAATCTCAACTACCGCGCACTTTACATAGCCTTGTATCTACACCTTCTTATGATAGAGTGTCTGCCTTTTAGTGCAGTATTTTACTTCTAATTGTTTTTTGTACTTTTTTGTTTTTATAACCTGCACTCATTTCACTTTTTTATTCTCCTGTAATGCACCGATTGCTACCTCATATATTTTTGGTTGCTCACTAGTGTCATTTTTGATTCATGTAACTTACTGTTGCATTTGTATTTTGCTCCAGTATATCGTCAGTATTATATTTCTACCTGTATTCTGTACATTTCTGCAAACTGCACCCATTTTACTTTTTATTCCTGTAATGCACTACCTCATGTATTTTGGTTCCTTAATAGTGTCACTTTTGTTCCATGTAACTTATTGTTTGCGCTTGTACGTTGCTTCCTAGCCGCACCTACCTATACCGCCATCCCAACATGGATCCCATCGGCAGGCATACATATAAAATCGACTACCCACCCGCAATCACCAAAAAAGCCTCTAAACGCTTTAAACACAACTTCCTGAGGTCCCACCCTGAAACCCCCTTTGCAGACACCTACTTCTCACCGGTCAATGGATCCCTGAACACTGATATCATCTTCCACACCACACGCAGAGCTCAATGGAGAAAAGTGTTTCTTACCTTACTCACCGTCTCCACCACCAGGAAATCCGCACATGGACTAACACTCTCCATCACACCATCCCAACTCTTCCCAGGCAGAACCACCATTACTATCTACAATAACGGGACTGTCCTAATACAATCCACAGACAGGAACCTGGAACTACTAGACAACCTGTTCCCCACTTTCAAAGAGCACCTCTCCAATCCTAG
This sequence comes from Lissotriton vulgaris, assembly GCF_964263255.1. Taxonomy (NCBI): domain Eukaryota; kingdom Metazoa; phylum Chordata; class Amphibia; order Caudata; family Salamandridae; genus Lissotriton; species Lissotriton vulgaris. Next base: position 1,217,513,329 of record NC_141694.1, read on the forward strand.
GACCCCCACTCACATCACCTCCAATTCTATCACCCCTGACCTCACAACCCCCACCCACACCCCTTCTAACCTAGTTCAGCCCCAGAACGGCACGCACGTCACCTCTACCCCCAGCACCTTAGTCAATCACCCACCTGCTGTAGCTGCCCCTCACTCCTCAATCACAGACACAGATCTCTCCCCCACATGCACCATCCGCACCCTCACCCCCCCACCAACACTCGGACCTCCACCCATACCTCTCCCATTCCTTTCACCCCTGACTCCACTGCTCTCACCCACATCCCCACCCCCCCTACTAACCCTCGGACCTCCAAGCATACCATTAACACTCCTCTCACCCCTGACATCACAGCTCCCACCCACAACACATCTAACCTAGTTCAGCACCAGAACGACACGCACAACGACAAATCCCACACTTTATCCCCCCCATTCTCAGTCCCCACTACCCTCTAACTAACTACACAGAACACACCTCCTCTCTTAATTTAAACTCCCCCTCCACACAACAGGACCATCTCCAATCCCATTTCCCCCCCCATTCTCAGCCCCCTTTATCCTTCCTGCACCCCACCACCACGGGACTGTCCTAATACAATCCACAGTCAGGAACCTGGAACTACTAGACAACCTGTTCCCCACTTTCAAAGACCACCTCTCCAATCCTAGGACCCCCACTCACATCACCTCCAATTCAATCACCCCTGACCTCACAACCCCCACCCACAACCCTTCTAACCTAGTTCAGCCCCAGAAAGGCACGCACGTCACCTCTACCCCCAGCACCTTAGTCAATCACCCACCTGCTGTAGCTGCCCCTCACTCCTCAATCACAGACACAGATCTCTCCCCCACATGCACCAGCCGCACCCTCACCCCCCCCACCAACACTCGGACCTCCACCCATACCTCTCCCATTCCTTTCACCCCTGACTCCACTGCTCTCACCCACAACCCCACCCCCCCTACCAACCTGCGGACCTCCACGCATACCATTAACATTCCTCTCACCCCTGACATCACCGCTCCCACCCACAACACATCTAACCTAGTTCAGCACCAGAACGACACGCACAACGACAAATCCCACCCTTTATCCCCCCCATTCTCAGTCCCCACTACCCTCTAACTAACTACACAGACCACACCTCCTCTCTTAATGTAACTCCCCCTCCACACAACAGGACCATCTCCAATCCCATTTCCCCCCCATTCTCGGCCCCCTTTATCCTTCCTGCACCCCACCACCACTAACATACACCCATCCTCCACCCTGCTCTCTCTGCCTACCACCAATGCCCTCACTCATACCACCAACCTCCTCCCTACCTCATTCACACCCTTCCCGCCCAAACCCTCTCTCCTCCCTAACACCATCCTGTACACTGACAAAACGGAGCCCTGCACGAACACCAGCCCACTCCCCCACCTGCACGCCAATTCCCTGGTCAGTCATTCACCTCTGATTTCCACTCCCACCTCCAACACCTACCCCATGTTGGACAAGATTATGGCCACCCTCATCCAGGTCAAAGAAGACATGCACATCATCAAAGAACTACTCTCCACACACCCCATACACCCTTCACCCACCTCCAACTCCCCCCCAACCTGTCCCCCACCCTTCCGGTTGACTCTCTCACTCAACACGCCCCACACTGGACCTCAATCCCTGCTCGCAATCGCAACAACCACCCTCGCCGCCCCTGCAACCCCTCACCCACCTCCACCTCCCCCCCCCCAACAGGTCCCCCTCCCTTCCGGTTGACTCTCTGACTCAACACTCCCCACACTGGACTTCAATCCCTGTACACAATCGCAACAACCGCCCTCATCGCCCCTGCAACCCTCTTTCGGACCTCGACACACTCAACCTCCTCCGCGCCTACGACCTAGCCCCCCACACACCCACCACACACCTCACCATTCCCACGATACACTCAAATCCCCTTAGACCCCCCACTCTAAACAGCAGAATCTCCATCCCTAATAACCTTTGAAAAGTCCCTCTCTCCCTAGAACCCTCTACCACCCTCAACACACCCCGTCTCAAATGCACTCTCCTCAACTGCAGATCGGCCTCGAAACATTCCGCCGCCATCGCTGATCTCATCTTAACACTGGACCTTGACCTAATCATTTTGACTGAAACATGGCTAACTGAATCTTCCTCACCTATAATGGATATTCTGGTTCCTCCCAACTACCACATCATCAGACTTGACAGGTCCGGCAAAATAGGTGGTGGAATCGCATGCATCTACAGGAACAACCTCTCTGTTTTTAAAGTCAACTCAACCTCTCTACCATCCCCTGCATCCTGTGAATACATCTGCCTCGACATTATCAGTGAGGGCAAACTGATATGCTCTATTCACGGCATTTACCACCCACCCAGGGACAACCTCACCTTTTCCCAACAAATCATGGATATGATCTCAACCAATTCCGGACGGCAGTTCACCCAAATATACCTTGGCGACTTCAACCTCCACTGGAACGATCGCAATGACGCGGTGGTAAATAGCCTTAAAAATGTCCTCAATGCCCTTGACCTCACCCAAATATGTAACAGCCCGACTCACGAGAAAGGTTCTATCCTCGACCTTATCATCTCCAAAAAGGACTATATCCAACTCGAGTCCATCCAACCCTGTGACTGGTCAGATCATCAAATTGTCACATTCTTCATCAATGAAAAAGTTAAATTTAACCCGGTTCAATCCTCCAAGCCCAAAATCTGGAAAAGAGACCTGAAAAAACTCAACCCAAGCTCTCTGCCTCCTAACAGCTGCAATCTACTACTTCTACCTACCGGCGCTACGGACGTTCAATCCTTGACTGACCACTACCTCAACGCTATGACCTCAATAATTAATGATGCTGCACCTATGCAGCTAACAAGAGTCTCCACTAAAATCTCCAATCCATGGTACGACGGGAGTCTCAATGAGGATAGACGAGACATGCGAATGGCAGAGCGCACCTGGAGATCAGATCCCTCTGCACTGCACTTAAAAACTCTGAAGAAAAAGAGAAACGCCTATTTCAGGAAAATAAAATGCTCAAAATCAGACTTCTTCAGCCTCCAGCTCGACCAAGCAAAAAAACGCCCGAGAAAACTGTTTGAGCTAATCAGAACACAATCCAAGGAACAACCCCAACCACTCAGCACAGTGCGCGAAGCACCCTCCTGTGAAGACTTCTCCGCTTTCTTTATCCAAAAAACTGATAACATAAAGAGCGATCTCCTCATTGGCGCAAGCCTCTACTCCAAACCCCACTGCATAACACCCACTGAACCAAAAAACAATGCTACATGGTCATCCTTTGACACCTACTCTGAAGAAGAAATTGGCAAACTGCTCAGCACCCTGAAACCATCCAATCACCTCACGGACCCCCTTCCTGCTAACGCTGTAAAAGACTTTACCCCTTTGCTTCTCCCACTCTGGACTAAAATTATCAACTGCTCACTTCAACAAGGAACCATACCTGACTCCCTCAAAGTTGGACAAGTCACACCCATACTAAAGAAACCTACAGCCGACCCTTCTGATCAGAACAACTACCGTCCCATTACCAATATTCCCACTCTCGCCAAACTGCTGGAAAAATGCGCACAACTACAATTGACTAAACACATATATCAGTTTGAACTCCTCAACCCTCATCAATCAGGCTTCCGAGCAGGGCACAGTACAGAAACTGCTATGGCTCACATAATTGACGACGCACTTCAAATCCTAGACCAAAACGACACCTGCCTCCTCATCCTTCTTGATCTCTCTTCAGCATTCGACACCGTTAAACATGATAAGTTACTCGAACTACTAAACACAAGAATGGGTATATCTGGAACTGTTCTCAAGTGGTTCACTTCCTTTCTACACAACAGGTCGCAGAAATTCAAGAGCAACAACATGATGTCCTCGCCAATACCTGTATCGCTAGGCATCCCCCAAGGATCCTCCCTATCCCCGACTCTGTTCAACCTAGTTATGGAACCTCTCACCACCTTGCTACAAGCAACCAATGTACACTTTCACATGTACGCCGATGACACCCAACTTTATCTCAAATTACAATCCCCCAAAGACATTTTGCTCCTGAACTCAACGATCAGAAGCACCCAATCCTGGCTTGCCGATAATCATCTCAAACTCAATGCTCTGAAAACAGAGTTCCTTCTGATCTCACCCCCAGCGAAGATCTCTACCACTCAAATTTGGCTTAAACACCTAACCGCACTCAATGTCCAACCCACCATCGTGGACTCAGCAAAATCTTTAGGCATAACACTTGACACCAATGTCAATATGCAGCAACATATCAGCAAGGCAACTAAGGGAGCGAACTTCCAAATCAATACCCTGAGGAAACTTAAACCCTTCCTCCCAGCCAAAGACTTCCAAACTGCAGTACAAGCACTAGTCATCCCTCGAATAGAATATGGCAGTATCGCCCTCTGCGGTCTCCCCCTAACTACTACCGCACCCTTAAGAGCTTCTCTAAACGCTGGAGCGAGACTCATCACGGGGTCAAAAAAGCACTCGCATATTTCCCCTGACTTGAAATCCCTGAACTGGCTGCCTTTTGAAGCCAGAATACATCTGAAAATCGCCTGCTTGACACACAAGGCGGTACACCTGAACTCACCCGGCTACCTCACTCAGAAGCTGACAATCTCTGGCGGTGCTAGAAACACTAGAGGCACAAACAATCTTCTGCTGAAGCCTCGAAGATTCCGGAAGGAAAAAACGTATAAACGCTCCTTCTCAGGAATGGCACCCAGGATCTGGAATTCACTCCCGCCTGAAACCAGGCTCATCTCCTCCACTACACTTTTTAAGAAGGAAGTAAGAGCTATCCTCATGGCTAAATACACCTGAGCTATTATTTCGGACTCTTAAAGACTCTACACCGATCTATACTACTTGTTCGACCCCTTTGCTTAATTGTACTACTTGTATTATTGATTTACTTGATTGAAGCCATCTATTTGTACTGTTAGCTTTATTGACTTACCTGGTTGACTATGCTCCCTCATGTACCCCCTCTTTGTAAAGCGCTCTGATATCTGCAAAAATCTTGTTCGCGCTACATAAAACTTTATAAATAAAATAAATAAATAAATTATATCTGGAATTCAGCTGTAGGTCTTGCCACCTATCATTTTGCCCTGCTGCTATTTTTAAAAACCGCATTGAGTTTGACACTTTGTGTTAATTTTGGACTTTTACTCCACCTGTTAGGATCGTAATTGGTTTTTGTACCTCATTCCTCAAAACTTACTGGCGCTTTTAGCTTGCTAATCAGGGTGACAGCTGTTGTGATCTTCTGTCCCAGCTCGTTCCGCCGTGGCTTGTGCCATTTGTTGTGGAGGGCTGAGGGACCGGACATACCTGACTAATACTTCCAGGTTGGGAACAGCTGATGTGTGCGCAAGATACCTAACTCACTGCTATTTAGGCACCATGCCGGAGTGGACGCGCAGCGGGCATGTTGCTGGCGCGCCAAAGACAAGCCCGTCTGCGCCCATCCGTGCCTGGATCGGGCTCAGGGCCACCCCCCCCGTCCGTTCCCTACTGATCTTGGGACCCAGCTTAAAGTATACAAGAGATACTCTTGTAAATCTTAACCCCCAGATGAAGGATTGCTGTCTGCAACTCGATCCTTTGAAAGATCCTAAGGTGTGCCCTCTGTGTGACATGAAGTTCCTCTTCACCAAAACAAAATGCAGCTTCAACTTGCATCAGGTCCTTTACCCGCAAACAGTTTTGCAAAAGTCCCTACAGGGCCTACTACTGAATACACGGTCCTTAATTAAACACAACATTGAATTCGCTGAGTTCTTGGAAGCTCACAATATAGATATGGCATTTGTCACGGAGACGTGAGCAGATGGCACATCTGTTCCGAAGCTATCATTAGCCATTCCCCAAGAATACTTAATAATCAGGAATGACAGACAGGATAAACGGGGAGGGGAAATAACAAATATTATTAAGGACACCTTGTCGATAAAAAGCTCTACTTCAGTAAGGGGTCCTGATTGTGAACTGCTTTCATTTGGAATCACCATCAGTGAAAACTATATAATTAACGGCATACTGCTGTATAGACCACCAGGGGCTAGGAACAAGTTTGTTGAGACAATAGATCATATCATCGAGTCTAGCGTTGACCTTAAGGAATTTTCTATCTTAGGGGACTTCAACTACCATCTAGAAAATATAAATGACCAATATACAATCTCGCTTCTAGAGCTGATGGCCAGTGTCTTGATGGAACAACTGATCAAGCATCCTACCCACGAGGCTGGACACAACCTAGATGGAATATTCATATCTAATCCTCAATTGAAAGTGCAGGAGATTTTGCTAATTCCATGGTCTGATCATGAGGCCATTCGGTTGGTACTTACCTCGTCCCATCATCTTACTCGTCCTCATTGTGCTCCTAGGACTTTTAAAGGGAGAAATTGGAAGGAAATCAGCCCACAGCAGCTGCAATTAACATTAGCTGCCTCTAAACCGACACTAACGCCCGAAGTAAATACATCCACCAATATTTTTACTAATTGGATAGCAACCGCAGTAAATATTCTAGCTCCAGAAAAAACATTTACTAGCAAACGGTCGAAGAAATCAGAACCTTGGTTCTGTGACTCACTGCGCATCCAGTAACAACCAGGCAGACAAGCTGAAAGGCGCTGGAGAAAAACTTATACGAAAGCCAAAAAAACGGTTTATACACAGTCACTGACCGAATATAAAAAGATGATTCTGGAGAAAAAAAGCAGCTATTTCTCTGGAAAACTGAGCAGGCGGGCAACTCAAGTAAATTACTTTTCTCAACTTTAAAGGAATTAGTGACACTTCCGACCCCACTAGCGCTGAATAGCAATGATACTTTCTGCAATCAACTTGAAGATTCTTTTAGGAACAAGGTGCTTTCTATCTACGATTCCTTCAGTAGAAAAGGTAATGAGCCTCAAGTGAATCAACTCTCTTTACCTCCGCGACATCCTGGCCATGGCTTGAATGCTTTTATCCCCCCAAATGTAGAACAGTTTTTGCAGATAATCAGATTGGTGAAAGCAGGGGCTCCATCTGACCCCTGCCCCCCTAAAATATTCCAACAGGCAGCTGATGAGATCAGTGAGCAACTCTGTCTGCTTTTCAACGAGATCCTTAAGTCCGGCATTTTCCCAGAGGCTTGGAAGAAGGTCTCCATCCTCCCCCTGCTGAAAAAACCTAGCCTAGACCCCAGTGATCACAATAATTATCGACCCATAGCAAGGATTACGTTCCCAGCTAAGGTTTTGGAAAACGTCATAAATCTCTAACTTACAGCCTTTCTTTCCTCAGAAAATCTGCTGGACTCTTCACAATACGGCCTCCGGCAAGGGCATGGTACGGAGACGGCCTTGGTCATGGCAGCGGAGGAGCTTCGCTCTACGCTGGTTTCCGGTGCAAAGGCCGCCTTGATCCTTTTGGATCTTTCGGCGGCCTTTGACACAGTGAACCATGACATCCTCATTCTAAGGCTTCAGAAGTTGGGAGTTTCAAGCTTAGCACTATGCTTGGTCAAATCCTTCCTTAACAATAGGCAACAGTATGTTCAGATGGATGATTCTTGTTCAAAACAATTTTTCACTTCCTTGTGGGATACCGCAGGGCTCATCTTTAAGCCCTGCGCTGTTCAATCTGTGTTTAACCCCCTAGCTGATGTCATCAGGCACTTTGGCTTCTCGCTAGTGTCCTACGCCGGTGATACCCAGATTGTAGTATCCATCTCAGGCAATCTGGAAGAAATGGCGGCCAACTTTAATCAGTTTATGTCCTGCGTGGATCACTGGATGCGCGCAAACTGCCTAAAGCTTAATGGAAGTAAAACAGAGGTGCTTCTGCTGGGCTCAGACTCCACCATTTGGTCTAGAAATGGTGGCCCGCAGCTATGAGAATACTTCCCACCCCAGTGCATAAAGCTAAAAATCTAGGCGCCATCTTCGATGACAGTCTCACCTTCCAACATCAAACCAAGGTCGCCTCTCAGGTATATTTAACTCTAAAACTAATTCAGAAGGTGAAACCTTGTATTCCCCGAGCTGCAGTAAAAACATTTGTAACAACTTTGGCATTGGCCAGACTGGACTATGGAAACGCCCTTTATCTGGGCCTTCAGAAACAGCACCTGCTTAAACTGCAGCGGGTTCAAAACTCCGCCGCCAGGATGTTGCTGAATATTCCTAAGTTCCAGTCGGTGTCTCAAGGCCTAAAGCAATTACACTGGCTACCGGTGAAAAAGAGAGCTGAATTTATAGCCCTGTGTTTAGTGTTCAAGGCTCTTCAGGGGACAGGACCCAAATACCTGAAACACCATCTGTTATGGTATCTTCCAGGCAGAACACTTCGCTCAGCTCAGAGCAAACTCCTTCGGATGCCCAAATTTAGGAGAGTGCGCTGGGGAGGAAGTAGCTTTCTCGTCAACACTGTCAAATTGTGGAACACACTTTCATTACCCATAAAAAACTACCCAACATTACTTTCCTTTAGAAAGGTGTGAAAACCTGGTTTTTCTCAATCTAAATGTATTACTCATCTCCGGTATTTTCCTCCGCTGCAGCGCCTAGACGCCCTTGGGCATTCAAGCGCTATATAAATTTCAAATTCATTCATTCTCTTTTTTAAAAAACTTTTTTAGTTATTGAGAGTTTAAACCATCCGGCATCAGGAAATCCATACAGATACATAAAAATTCCAGCATTGTACAATCTCAAGAATCAGCAGATCAATATGGTAGAACATTTCCTGTATTTAGCAAAGATTGTAGTGAAATAGAAAATTACACATGAAATCAACAGTACCTCCAGGACTAGGCAGAATATAACAACAGCAGATATCTGCATCAAAACTGTGTACAGTGCATTTAGCGGATGAAATTCCCCATAAACTAATCAGCAAAACATAACTTAACAAAGTGTTATGCTCTTGATGTATGTGCTTAAAACTACTGGTAAAGCCGGCACTGGCGACTTCAATAAATCTCTATCCCTTAATAGGGTTGTCACCTTTCCAAGAGAAAAATATCGGACATTTGTAGTTGTTTTAAGAGTATGTAAAGGCCTGGATGTGATATGAAATGAGACTTTAAACAACCCTTTATGTCTTCATGTTTAAAATTACCCTTCTGTCTTTATTTACTACAATCATTTGTCATGTCATAACTTATGTTTAGAGCAAATTTAAAAGTGTTTTCGATTTATATGTGCTCTTTGTATTCTTGGCATTAGGTAATTTTGCATATTTTTGTGCCAACTGAGACAGTAAAATACCAGTGGTGGCGGTAAAAAAATGGTTAGGTGGCAACCCTACCCCTGAACCAATTGGTTTTGCCAATTCTTTTTAAGATTAATTCTGTGGATGCAGAATTCACAGCTCTGTCGGCTTTGAATGGATTTTCTTAGGCTTTAATAAAATCCATTCAAAGATGATCCTGGCACATGCACACACATCCATGGCAGTCATCTAAAAATGGATTTTCTTAAAGCATATCAAAAATCCATTAGGACATGTCTGTCATGCATGCATTTGCATATGCAAGCACCGGCAGCCATCTTGGAATGGTTAGAAAACATTTTAAGATAACCACCTGCCAACAAAACAGTGAGCTGCGCTAAGAGCCCGAGGTTTCTGGAGAGCCAAGAACTTGCTGATGGGGTAGTTTGAGCAAAGAGAGTGTGCTGGTCGAAGATGTGGCAGCAGAGAGAGATAGAGAAGAGAAAATACGACTTCATATGCATTGCAATGGAAGATCTGATGCCTGTGGTGAAAGTGGTCATGTCTTGCAATCAAAACAGAGTGAGAATAAAAGGATCAGATGAGAGACAATCACAAGAATGGCGAGGAAAGCTATCAAAGCAGTATCAGAGAAGTTAGAAAAACAACAAATCAGGAGCAAGGAAGTGAGGCAAAGACTACTCTATGTTTTGTAGTGATCAATATGTCTTCAACGAAACAAAGCTAAAGAGACCTAAAAAAAAAAGCACCACACCAAAGGTGTCAGACCAACTCTCTTTTCTAGGTTACTGGGGCAAGGTGAACGACCAATTGAAATTTTTACCTGATGCATCAGTCAAGTGGCTGACATATGGTATACTATCATATACATGCCTTGGAGTCATGCCATATGCATGCCATAGAGCTTTTAGAGGTGTGTAGCAATTAGCCATCTCTTCAATCTGTTTGGAAGGTTTTGCACAGTGCTCACTTTTACCTTGGCAAGTCACCATGAAGTGTAAAGGGCAATTTGAGGATAGCGGTTGCATTATGAAAGTAGGCTGATAATTCATTCAGATCAGAAAAGTCAAGTCAAAATTGTCAGAACAGAAGTTAAGCAATGTAAGGAGTAACAGATGCTGAAAACTGGAGCAGTAAGATAAAGCAGCATTAGACAATGTGCAGGTAGGTGTGGCTCCCTGAGGGCCCTGTATATCCAGGTTGACAAATGACTAGTATTTCATTAAGAAGAAAGCAATGATTAGGTCAGGTGGGGGACAGTAGGTCCTGTCTAAGAAGTGAACACCAGGTCTCTTGACAAAATATATCCGCTTAACCTGACCCAGAACCAGTAGATACCAAAAATATGGGCCAAGGCCCAAAAGGTGAAAACATATATGTGGAGAGGGGACCAAATGTTATAGCAAAATAATGGTGGAATTATTTGCTTACTTCTAATTAATGTTGATGAACAACTTGTGAACACTCCAATGATCTACTTAAAAAATTCCCATCATACATTTCATATATCAACCTTTTCTAAACTCAAAACCTAAATTGAGATACAAAGCTAAATGTTTGGTATTTTGCATCATTGCTCTATAGGTTGTCTTATATTTTATATTTATTCAAATGTATCAGCTACAGTTTAGTTTAGCTGCATGTTAAACTATATTTCAAGCATTTGCAAAGTGCACATTTTGCCTTTGGCTTTGTTCTATGGTGCTGTCCGCAATCTGGTGGCTTTCCACGTGATGCAAGTGTTAACAAAGCAGATCAGTATCTGCTTTATGGAGTGAAGATGTGTTATTGGTATTGTGAGCGGGTCATACTTTGGGTGAACTGGATAGTTAAGGGTGAAGGCTGTATGTGTTCACCAACAGCGCCTACATTCTCCGAATAGCTAAGTATAGGTGTGCATGTGCTTCTGTGTATGTGTTGTGTGTGTAGTGTTTGTAATGTTGGAGCGTTTGAGTGTATAGTGTATCTGAATCTGTGTTCAACGTATGTTAAAAGTGCTAATGTTTTCTGTTGGTGGAGCTACTGTGATAGCCATCATACTGCATGCCTGCAGTGTGTGGCATGATGAATATGTGGGTGTTGTTCTATTCAATATGTTATGGAACTCTGTGTGTTTCGTAATCAGTAGTGCTACTGTAACTCACATGCTGGCCAGCTAAATTATATATCTAGTCTGTGTTGAGTTTGTGAAACATGTTCTGTCTTATGTGTTTTGTTGGAATTGTGTGGCGTTTCCTAAGTGCAGTTGAGACCCCCATGATAACTGACCATAGATTCATCTTGAATGTGTTGAATTTATTTGATAGAGTGCTTGATTTTATTTTGGAGCATTGTGTGGGAGAAAGGCAGACAGTCTTGCTCAGGTTTGGTTATTTCCTGTATCCTACTTCTATTTAAAGCTAACTGCTTGAACTACACCTTCCACGTGAGGAACCCTACAGAGGGAAATATGAAGAGAATTAGCACTCCACGGTGACAAACCCGACAAAGCTTCCATAACTATGCAGACGTAATAAAAGTGCCTATCATGATACATTTTAGAGCTGTTACTCTCCATTTCTATAATGAGACTCCTCAAATGTTATGCTGTGTTAAAGCTCCAAGCATATAAAACAGCGTATCCAAGAGCTCTCTAACATATCCAAAAGGACACCAATGGCATTTGCTGATCACAAAGTGCCTTTGGTCAGAAATTAGGGTTATTTTGAGGGCACAAGTATCTGTAGATTGAAAGTCAATTTCAATTACAGAGTCCCATATGTCTGCACAAACTGAAGAAAGTGGCTCCACAGGTGGCCCTCCCTTCATGGCCCAAGTTGCTGCTGCTTGAAATGATAGCATTAAATGAAATAAAATAACATAGTATAACATAACATAACTTATCAATCTGTTTAGTACTAGAGTTTAAAATCCATGTTTGCTTGATAACTAATCAGTTTAAAGATGGATTCAAAAATGTCCTGAAACTCTGTATACACATTTCACTGCTAGTCCTGTAATGCTCCTGATGAAAAAGGCCCTCCAATTTGGGTCTCCCTATTCCCCCAGTTGTATAGTTGTTGCCTGCCTTTCTCTGTTTGCAAAATGTGAATATTTGAATCAGGATGGACGATGGGGGACCATGCATGGTCAATTCAACTCATCTATGTTAGACTTCAGATACACCTGAACAATAGTTCACGTTATGTGACTGTACGTGTGAATTTATGATAAGAGGTATAACAACAGACAAAGAACCAGGGGTCTAATACAGAAGAGCTAGGTACAATAGATCCTACTCTCAACTACAGCCACTGCCACTGTTAGTTTGGTTGTGAATACCAGATCAATATACAGTCTGTAAGTGTCGAAAGTACATACTTGTGCAGCTAAATCAAGATCACAGGTGAATGTCAGTGAGACTCAGAGAAATCATGATCATGGATTCCCATCAAAAAATCTTACGATGATCTACATTCTCATTTAGTCATCCAGAAAAAATGGGGTGATATATCCCTTTATCATTGGTACCATATCCACACCCTATGGCTAGAAAAATCTCAGTGAGTCACACCCACAACCACTGAACTGACCATGAGATAGACGCCAAAGTATGGGAATATGTGCAGTGCAAACATAACAATAATAATAAGTGGTGAGCTAAAATAGAGTGGTGAAAAGGTAATCAGTATATTTTATTCAAATGGTTATTTCACCCTCTAATTAAAACCAAGAACAGTGCAAACGACAAGGCAGACTTAACAAATATCGACTGCCACAAAAAAGGCCAACATGTTTCAGCCAACAGGACAAGGGGTTCCACAGGCTTTCTTCAGGGCCTCTGTTCTCAAAATATTTTGCTACCGCTAGTGTGAATAAACAAAATAAAAAAGGTGAATCAAAAAAGGATATAGTTGGACATATTAGTCCATAAACAGCTTGCTCCGTGTCAACAACTGGAGTACTCTCACATCCAGGAAGACCGGGGAATGTACCTCACCTCTCCTGGACCCTACTCAGGAAGACGGAGGCCCTGCTCTCTCCGTCGTTGCCTCGTTGTAGGCGCTGAGTCGGGGGGGAGGTTTAGGTGGTGCCAGGATTTGAAACACAGCCAGTACCTCCCACCAAAAAGACTTATGGCCCAACACGCTCAGAAATAAAATACTAAATCATCAATGCCGGCGCCATACATTGTAATATTGAGTGACTGCTGCCTCCATATCCGTATGTACTTAAATATTGAGGGGTTGATTTACCTGCATTTCACGTGCTATAATATTACATAATAGCTTAAGGACAGTGTGTTCTGTGCTGAAAATGTACTTTTTGCAGAAATGCATCCCTTCATTCCATTACAACTATAAATAATCAAAGAACTCACACAAAAGGAGAAAACTCAGGGGCAGATTTACAAGAAAGTGACTCAGTGCCTAACGCAAGTCGCACTGAGTCACTTTCAAAGCACAGGGATGCAACATATTTACAACAATATGTTGCATCTCAGTGCTTTCCCCTGTGCTGGCGTACAAACTGCTGCCATGCGCCAGTGCAGGCACCCTTGCACCGTAGTGCAAGGATGCCTGGGTCGAAGAGAGATTGTTTTTGTTCAGGAAGGGTTCCCCTCCTGCACAAAAACAATCTGAAATGCTGTTTTTCTACTTCTATGTGTGCTGCATTAGCACACAGAGAAGTTGAAAAACTGCATTGTTTCAATGATTGTTGATGTGCTGAAGGGAACCCTTCCTGTACATAAACAATCATTAGAGGTGATTTCCTCTTTCTATGTGTGCTGCAAAATGCAGCACGCATAGAAAGAGGAAAAGAAAACGAGAAAAAATTAATACATTTCTCCTTGTTGCGCCTCCCTACGCCTCCGCTGGGGAGGCGTAGAATTCACACTCAATTCCAGATTTACGATTCCTTGTAAATCTGGAAATGTGTCTGGTTCCATGGGTGCTGCGTGTGAACACCCATAGCAACACCGATGGCACTCTCCTTTCACGCAAAGTGCTGCATGTAAAGGGATCATATTTACAAGGCCAGGAAAAGCCACACAGGGTGGCTTCCTGTCCTTGTAAATATGGAGCGTTACCATGTGCCACCGGTACAACACAATAAATGACAAACCGGTGGGGCAAGGGGCTTGTAAATCTTCCCCTCAGAGTACATTTAAGTCGAGTGGCATGAGGTAATGAGGGGTTTTGCTTTTGTAAATGTAAATGTAAATGTATAGGCATTTATATAGCGCACTACTTACCCGGAGGGTCCCAAGGCTCTTCGACCGCTGCGAAACCCTTCCTGGCTTCCCTGAGAGATGGTCCCTTAATGAGTATCTCCAGGGTGAGACCAGGCATCCCCGGCGGTCTGGTGGGGCCGTTAGTGAAGATGAGGCAAGCTAATGCCCAGAGTTGCCGAGTGTGATCGCTGATCAGAGTGGGCACCGAGGCGAGAGAATTATCGAGTCCGCTGACCCTGGTCCAGAAACCTGCCGCGCCGGGAATCGAACCCTGGCCCCGGGCCGTCCTCTGCTCTTGGGTCTGCCGCCTCTAACCAGTGAGCCACACTACTTTTGACTGCTTACCTCCCTCAGGTACTGGTCTGCAGCAGCAGATTACTGCCCTCAGGCAGGCTCGCATCTGGAACTACAAGAGAAACAGAAAGAATCATTTGGTCTTTCTCTCTAAAACCATTTCGTCATATTAATATACAATGTTACACCCTGTGCCGCTCAACCATTTTCTCGTTGAAATGTAGTAGCTAACCACTAAAGGGAATCCGCTATATTCATATGCCATCGTCTGGGAACAGTCGGAACATTGTGGTCTAAACCACAAGTGTTCCAACTACGCTAGATCTACAACACATGCCTTAACCACACATATGCCCTAAGCACGCATGGGTTAAGGCAATACGCAGTCTAGCTGCTGCGTGCTGCGAACGGAAGCAAGAAGACCTTGCAGGAAGTTGTGAGTTTAGTTCGGCTGGGTGTAGTTTTGGGCTGGGGGTTGTTTTGTTGTAGTTTAGTAGGCTGGTGGGGTCGGGATAGTTTTATAGGCTGGGGGTGAGTCGGATTTTGTTTTGGCAGCTGGAGGGGTGAATCGGGGTTGGTTTGTTGGCTAGTGGGTGGGTCAGGAGTAGTTTTGTGGGCTGCGGAGATTCGGGGTTGTTTCACGTTCTATGAGCCTCTCGGTGTGCTGCCCTACATCTCACTCCTGCCTTGAAGGGGAAGTAAATTGTTTCACCAAGTGTAATTCTTGCACTTCACATTGAGGGCCTGTAGTGGAGCGAGCACTAAACATGATGTTTGTACAACTATGGGAAAGAGATCACACCTCCACTTTTTTTTGGGAGAAACTGAATGGATTGTCAATGTCAACAAAATTGAGAACATCTCAAATGACAACTCTTTTCATGAAAGTGAAAACTTTATAGTAGGCACTATAATTTGCTCACTACTTATCCTCCCAACTTTTAAACTAACGTTGTAAGTTGGGAAGAAACTGTGGGGCGGATCTACAAGAACCTAACGCAGCGTGTGTTGCACCGCGTTAGTTTCAAAGCACAGGGATGCAACATATTTACAACAATATGTTGCATCTCTCTGCATCCCCATGCGCTGGCTCACAAACAGCTGCCATGCGCCGGCGCAGGCATCCTTGCACCGTGGTGCAAGGATGCCTTCGTCATGGGGAGATTGTCCTTGTGCAGGAAGGGGCACCTTCCTGCACAAAAACAATCAATTGAAGTGATTTCCTCTTCTAATGTGTGCTGTAGAATGCAGCTCGAATTGAAAGAGGAAAAAAGCGGGGAGAAATGAAAACATTACTCCTCGTTGCACCTCGCTACGCCACCCCTAGGGTGGCGTAGCATTCTGACGCATTTCCAGATTTACAATTTCTTGTGAATCTGGAAATGCATCAGTGGACATGACTGTTGCGTGGGGACACCCATAGCAACACCCATGTCCCGCCCCTAACACGCCAAGTGTTGCCTGAACTGGGGCGATAATAACGAGCACAGGTTAAGTCACGCAGGGTGACTTTACCTTTGCTTGTAAATATCACTCAGCAGGCTGTGCCACTGGTGCCTCATGCAACTAGAAGCACCGGCGGCGCATGAGGCTTGTAAATCTGCCCCCATATGTTTAGGTCTTATCATTTCTCAGTCACCAACCAAAAACAAAGTTCAAAGGTCAATACAAAAACTGCTCTCGCTCCCTCTGTTTTTAATAGGTGACACTATATTGTTTTCCTCTCCTATTTTAAAACATTGCATGTCTTAGGTTTTACCTTTGATCACCTGCAGCTTCTTTTAGAATTGGGCCTTAACATGTGAATTTTCACCCAAATAGCAGTTCTCATCTGTGTTTCAGAAACTCAAACACTGATAATGACAATTAAGCATAACACCTTATTTTCACTTACAGGCATGAAATCAAAACTCACATTGTTGGACATCCTGAATTGAGTAGAATTCAAATTTCAACCATGGTTGATGGTGCTCACTCAACTAGACAGTAGACAAACAAATAGAAATCAAGAAAAAAAAGGTAATGAGTTGAGTCAAGAACTTCAGTTGTCACAATAATTTTAGAGTAAAGGATTCCATGAGTTGTGAAAGTCGGAAAACAGTGGCATAGCCTCCCACAGTAGGAAACAGTATAGAATATATGCTTCATAAACACTGGAGATTCAAGACAGGTCTTTGAACTACAACCTTTTTCTTAACATGAAACATTTCTGATGTCTAAAGGGGATTATAAGAGAAAGAACATTATCTCTATATCCAGAGTGAGTTCAGGGGAGACGAGAGGAGAAAAGAAAACTTGATTCTCATCTATGCTGTTGTTATCCTAAATCCCCAAATACCAAAATATTTCAATATCATTTTGCCAAAAAGAATGAGAAAACACCTTCACGGCAATGTGCTGTACAAAAGAATTCCTCACTTCTCATTCCTAAAACCCAGACCTTAAGTTACTGTTTTCATATAAGGATTTGCCTATTTCAGAAACTGTGGGGATTCACATTTTCATCAAGTAATACTCCCTTTCTATAAGTGACTACTAAAAAATTGTTTAGACTTGGGATGAAACATATTGGCCCTATGTAACCTTGTAAACGATTTGTAACTATCCATAGTGCTTTTGTTACATGGAATCAGCTTCATTTTGCTATATGAGAATAATGCCCTAAAACAGCACCTGCTTGTGACACAACTATTCTCTGTGTACTGCAGCGTCATTGTTAAAACATATTTTTGATTGCTTTTCAAGTTGCAAGTTAAATGTATAAGTATGAAGGAAATAGATGGTAAGAACAGCTCAAGATGGCACCTAGGCTGTCCAAAAAGCCTTTAAAATTACCTAATCAGCTAATTTATAAGTTACTGGAGTAAGTATGTAGATGAATCAATATAAGGAATGGGCAGGTCTCTTGGAGGGATTGTAGTTGGCATAAGGGACTTGTAGGGGAGCATTACACTTCTCCTGTTGGCAGAATGGATATGTGGGTGACAGTGATATTTTATGAATGGTAATGAAAAAGCCTTAACTTCGTTTTTCACTACTACTATCTCTCCCATAGGAACATTGGGGTTAAATTATTACATTTTATAATAGTAATTTCCAATTGTTAAGAGATAGAATTTTTAAGTGTGGTGTCTCTGGAATCAGAATTTAAAATACAAACGTATGGTGAAGTTGGATTTTAAATTGCAATTCTGAAAATGCCACTTTTAGAAAGTTGCCGTTTTCTTACTTTACCCATTTGGCGCCTTCTGCCTGTCTCTGATCACATGTCTGGGGTGGGTGACAGTTGGGCTTTGTGAACTCCTCATAGCAAGCCACCAAAAATGGGAGCTTAGTTAGTTGTGACTTGTTGGGCCATCCTGGCAGGATGAGAGGGAGCAGCTAGACCCAGCCTCACTTACAGCCCAATAGGCTGTGTCTTCTACCCACACAAAGGACTGACAACATCACTTCAGTACCCTGACCTCCTATGGCTCTTGGGGAGGGTCCCACAGGAACTTCCCAGGGCTCAAAAAGCTTTTTAAGTTCGTTTTTTAAAATCTGCTGGAGTCACACTGGATCCGCGACTCCAGTCGTAATACATTTTAAAAAATACGAAGCATGGGCTCAAATGCTTTGTTTAATATAGGCCCCCGGGTGGGCCAGGTCCTAGGGGCATGGGTAAATAAGTAGGAGGGGGCACACAGGGCCCTCTCCTAGAATGCCTAATTCCCAGGGACCACCACTTTCCCCGTGCATCTTTCTTCACCCATGTGGACTGCCACCTCCCCAGGGCTAATGTTTTAATGATAAAGGGGATTCCGCACTGCCCTCCTGCAGACTCGTGGACTGCCTTCTCCCTGGGGCTAAACAGAATAGAAATGTGGGGACTTGTTTGCCCCCCCTGCAACCCTAGGGACCACCACCTCCTTGAGGCAGACTGCACCTTTCGGTGTACTGCTGGTTTGGGGATAAGGTCCCCTAGCCTCCTGAGGGCCTCAGGACTAAAGTTTACTTCTTCCCCAAGCACCTGTACACCAGGAGGCCCATTTTCAGAGTGGTGGAGAAAGGGGACATGGCCTCTGATGACCTCTCAGTAATCTAGCTCTATCAGCCCTACTGGAGGTAACAGGAGGGCTAGTTGGCCCCAGGGACCCTCACGAGCTGAGGGGACTTCATCCCCCTACCAGTAGTGCACCAGGAGGCGCATTTGTAGACCGGTAGAGAAAGGGGGCGTGGTCTCCTACTAAGTCTCAGCAATCCTGCTGTGTGGGACTTACTGGGGGTAACAGGAGGGGTAGTTGGCCCTAAGGACGTCCTTGGAGCCATGTCCCAGACTGTTAATTCCAGTAAATCCCACACAACAGGATTGCTAAGAAGTCTTTGGAAGTCATGCTCCCTTGCTCCACCAATCTGCAAATGCGGGTTGTGGTCCACTACTGGTTGGTGGATAAAGTCCACTTTACTCCTCAGGGACCTTGGGGGTGAAGAAGCCCTCCTGGTACCTCCCGTAAGTTCCACACAGTGGGATTCCTGAGAGCTGATCGGAGGCTCAGTCCCCTTTCTCCACCAATATGCAAAAACGTGACTACTAGTTGAAAAAACATGGAAGTTTGCTGTCAAAAAAAACAAAGGTTACAAGGACATTATATATGGAATAAGCATTTAAAAACTTTAGAAATTCACTAAAAAAAGAAAGCTTGCAGGGACATTACAGTTAGGAAACTGAATAAAAAAAAGTTCGGCAAAGGCTTCACTCATACAAAACCAGAGAAATTCAGCAGTTACAGTTAGCGTAGCTAACTATAACTTGTGGCCCCGCAATGCACTGCTTATGACCTCAAATATTATATCACTCAGGACATGGCCAGTGACATCACTGATGACATCATTCATGACATCTCAAATGACATCACTGATGACATCATCCACTGAATCTCTGACGCACCCACTCACACCCCAATATAACCTTTCATACACCTACTCCAACTTCCAAACTACCATTCTAAAAACCATTGACACATATACATACCAGTACTTACATACCCACTCGCTGATTCATAGGTCTAAACACACATTCACTCAGTCACCAATACAGCCACTTATACACCAACTCACTCACTAATACAGCCACTGACATATTCACTGATACACCCATACAACCACTCACACACTGTCGATCACATATAGAGCTGCTCACATACCTACTCACTCACTCAGGGCCAAAAGGATGACTTTGTCACACAGTGGTTGTGATTCTGTGAGGGTATGTGTGTGGTGTAGTGAGGACTGGCAGGTAATAAATACTGTGAGTGGGCATAAAGGCCATGAGCTGTGAAAAGAATATGGAGGTCTTAGGCTCAAATCGTGAGAATTTGGGATATACATATGCACTGTTTATTCAGAGAGAGTGGATTTGCTGAGGAGCTAAGGCAGCATTTATCCACTTAGAGTAAATCTCAAATATCGATTTCTCAAAGAGTCGCAAGTCGCAAAGGTTCTTGCTGCACAGTCATCAGGGGTGATAGCAAACTGGGAGCAAGCATTGATTTCTCAGATGATCACAGCTCACAGAAAGAGGTGGTGGAGTACTCATCATACGTAATTGTAGCTCATAAGTTTGCTATGCTGTGTTCTTTCAGAGGACAAGGAACCCATTATTCAGAGTAATAACATCAATTGCTCATATGACTTCATTACATTTTATTTTTAACATTTTGTTTGAATATTTCTATATTTATCTGTATTCTTCCTACATTATGAGTCATGTTATTTTTTTCAGGGATGATGTGCTTTGTTCAAACAATTTTGGTGTCTGTGAGTTGGATTTTACATGTTTTAGTCATGCTTCTTATAGTAAAAACCCTAATAAGAATCTTAATGCTAAAAGCCACATACATTTACAGGGGACTTTTTTCCATTTCTATTCCAGTTAAGTTTAACTGCATGTGAAGTCATAAGTCAAAGGGCCTACCTGACTCACATGTAGTTCAGACTCACAACATGCGTGTTGAAGTAAATCACAGTTTCTCTGAAGCTAACACAGCTTCAACCTTCTCTCTCCAAGTATCCAAGGAAAGTAACACTTGTCCTGAGATCCGGAAGCCTCATCATCAGTGTTCTAGGCTCCAGTAATGGAGCCATTGTGACATCATTAGGAATCCTAGGCTTGTTATGTTTCTATCTCTGCAGCCAGGCAATGCCTGATGATGTCACCAACACAAAATCAGGAGTGGTTGGAAGATTTACCATAAGATACCTAGTATTTGTGAGATGTTCAATTAAGTGGAAGAAAGTGTATACTCCCAAAGAAGGGAATCTTCATGTTGTGAATTCAAATAGAAAGTGCGTAGCATCTAGGAACATTCGTGCCTTGCTCAAGAGATTCAAACATTTTACAGCTGACCCGAAAATGTGAAATCTCTAGACTGTTATGTGACTTCCTTACCTGTCATCAATATTTTGTTGTGTGTGACTATCACAGAGAGTCATTAGCATGTATACCGGATTCCAAATCCTGTTATTGCTATGGCATAAGAAAACTGGGAGACAAAAGTTGTTTCACACTGTTGCAAACTGATAAATCAATTCTAGGCCATTCTGACATGGCTGTCAGCCTTAGTTGGAGAGCAGAGAGCACAGCTTTGAGAGGGAAGGGAAATTAGAGCTGTAGAGAGAGTTGTGGTAGGGTGGATAGAGGACAAGTACTCGTTTTCTTGTACCAGGCTTATCAGTGAGCAAGGCAATGTCTTCTGCATCAGGGTTCTGAGGTGCAGCATAAAATACTCAAGCTTCCATCTCATTATCTATTTGATGCTACCCAAGACACCTGCATGCAAAACATGGCAGTTGTATTAAATGCTTACTAGTCAGAAATGTTTCATTGATTGGAGAGAAACTGCAAGAGATCTAATTCAATAATCAGCTTTGAAATGTATTTATGGGTTAAAATAATCTTTTCACCATAAATATTCAGTAAACAGGAATAAAAAAACATGTAAAGTATGATGGTCCTTTGTGGTTCAACTTAAACTTTAATAACATTGTCCATTACAGCTAAATAATTTTTGGGAAAATATACAATTGATGATGGCATACGATGGCAATAACTTTCTGTTGCAAGGTGCACATGAAATTCCTATAGTATTGTCTTGCCAAAGGGTGTTATGTTAAAATGTCTGATCAATGCCCCATTAACGGAACCACAAAAGTCACGAAGTAAGCCTGTGTTTACCCTCTGGTATCTTGGCACAACAGCAACCATGCTTAACTTAGTGGTAATGTGAATAGTACTTATGCAGCTCTGAAAAAAATAAAGTCATAAAGTGAAAAAACAACACAAGAAAAATCCCAAATCGATCTTTGTCACTAGAGCTGGCGATGGTTCTTAAAAGTGACACATGGAGTCGGTCCTTGCAGGAGATTAAATTGGTGGGCATCGCGGATGGTCGCTGGGCAATTTGAGAAGTACATTCACAGTTGCACAGAGCTCAAAACTTTAGAATCTTCACCTTAGACTCAGGACTTATGGTTTTCAAGCAAGAAGAAAACACACTGATTCCAGCCAAGGGTCCAAGACCTGGATGGGCACCTCTTGGGGACTAAAGCTCACTCTAGCAGAGGCCAGCACCAGGGCTCAGGCAGCTCAAGTTGGCGTTGGTCAGCTTGGCAGTGCAGGGAGGCCTACAAGCAAGTTCAATCTTCCATCTTCAGATAGCAGGGCAGATCTTTTTCTGAATCATCCACAGGTCTAGTAGTGTTCTTATCAGAGGTTTTGAAGGTGCTGCTTTTATCCTCAGTGCCAACCTGCAGATGAGGACTGCCCCCTTCATCTAAACTTCCCTCTTTCCTGTGTTTGGCTTCAAACTGTCTAGATTAACAAAGAGTAGACAGGCCTAGTTGTGATCTGTATTTGTCAGTGGCACAGCAGGCAAACAGTATAAGTCAGGAAGGGGTGGGCAAGCCCTGAGGTTACACATTGAAGCACAGAAAGGCTGAGCACAACCTTCCAGGACATCCTAGTCAGGAGATGAACACCGCAACCCAAACCCAAGGTCCTTTCATCCCCTTGTCTTGAAGTAATACACAAAACACCAAATGAGATTCATTTACAGTCTTGTGATCCTGGCCTTTGGCAGAAAGACACATTTGATTTACGGAGAACAATGCACACTTTCTAAAACTGTCTTTTTTAGAAAAGTAACTTAAAATCCAGTGTTACTATTAAAGAAGATTTAAAATTATAATTGATTTGAGTGGAAACAGTATTTCTTTGTCTGATCACAAATTCAAGTTCTGACTTATTAAGTGCAACAAGATAATCCAGAGTTAGTCTATGGGAGAGTTAGCTTTACAACATTGAAAATGCATTGAAGATTTTTTTATTGTCAGGGCATGTAAATCTGAAGTAAACATGTGCTACTTTTCAAATACAGTGCTCCTTGCCCTATCAGTCTTTAGGGGCTGCCTTAGGGGTGACCTATAAGTATTAAACAGAAAGGCTTGTGTTGCCTGGTTGAAATGGCAGTTTAAAACTGCACCACAGATTGCAGTGGCTGGCCTGAGGCATGTTTTGCAGTGCTACTTCAGTGGGGGGGGCATACAATGAGTGCTGCAGCTCACTAGTAGCATTCAATTTCCAGGCCCTGGGTATATTTAGTACCATTTACTAGGGTCTTACAAGCAAAGTAAATGTAACCTTTAAGATTTAAGCCAACTTTACCCTGTTTACAAGGGGCAGTACAATCACTTTACCTCTGATTAGCTGGAGCAAAGTGCACAGAGTCCTAAAAGCCAACAAAACTGGGTAAAGCAAAGGAAGGCAAAAATCTGGGGTGACCTTCCATAAAGGGCAAGGACGAACACCAACTCATTCATCTAGAACTCATATTTCCGGCCCACTGAGTGGTAACAGTAGAAGCAGTAAAATACTTTATTTCAGCCATAGGCCATTAAAGTAACACACAAACAAATCGGTATAAAATGCATTGGTTTTGTAAACCAGTACACCAAACTTCCATAAAAAGGAACAAAATATACTCCACTATGTAGGACTACATAAGAAAAGTTACAATGCGCAACCAAAGACAAACCCCAAATGGTCTGCAATGTCTAAACATAAACTTCATACATAACATGGTATAAATAAAATTTCAATTGAGTGCAATCACACACCATATTACAATTAAGTGAAGGAAAAAAGTCAACTCGTAAAATTAAAACCTCAGAACCTATAAGATAAAAGTCATATATAATTTGTCTAAAAATTAACCACATAAAATTAGCATAACTAGCAGAAGGTGGCAGTGGCCTTCATCTCACAACACAGTTGCATAGCCAACTCAATACACTTTCTACTTGTGTGTAGATAAGTAGGGTACATACTTTTAAAGTTTTAAGGCATTTAAACCTAGTGGTATTTGAGGCCACGGTGATGAGGGCCAAAAGCATGGCTTTCTCATATAGCCCCCCTTCTCCCAAGACGAAAGGTGTCGGCCAACTAACCTACATCATGGTAGTCCTTATCAACTAAGTAGTAAACCTTAAAAAGTCCATCTGCATTGGCATGGGCAATCCCATTTAGCAGTCCATCCCCAGTAGGGAAATGGACCACCTCAACAATGTGGGATTTCCCACCTCCTCCTCTGCATGAGCCATTTGAGAGGTCTGTGGTTAGTTTGAACATGGAAGTAAATGCCATACATGTATGGCCTCGGGTTCTTCAAGGACCAGACCACAGCAAAGGCTTCCCTCTCAATGATACTTCATCTTTGTTCTCTGGGGATGCGTCACCTATTGTTGAAGGCAGCTGTCTGTTCAAGGTCCTGTTCATTTATTTGTGCCAACCCTGCCCCAATCCCTTGTTTTGAGCATCTGCCTGAACCACAAATTCCTTTGTGTAGTCAGGGGACAAGTAGCACTGGTGCTGAATATAAAGCCTGTTTCAGAGTGTCAAAGGCCTTCTGACACTCTGGGGTCCAAATTACTTTCTTGGACATCTTAAGGGTAAGTTCTGTCAGGGTAGTCACAACGGTTCATAGTTCAGAACAAACCATCTGTAGTACCCAGCCATGCCAAGGAATGCCCTAATCTCTGTCTGGGCTAAAGAGGTTATACATGGCCTCCACCTACAAGGTTGACCAGGTACACCACTGAACTCTGTCCTATTTGGTAATTACTGACCTTAATAGCAATACCTGCCTGCTGCAGGGGTGGAAGCACTTCCTTCAGGTGGGATAAGTAACCTTCCCAGGTGGATCTGTAAACAGCTATATCGTCCTGATAAGCTACATTGAACTGCTCCAATCCAGGCAGGGCCCTGTTCACCAACCTCAAAAGGTGACAGGGGCATTCTTTAAGCCAAAGAGCATTACTTTGAATTGGTAATGTCGCTATGGTGTGAAGAATGATAACCTGTTCTTTGCTCCTTCAGTAAGAACAATCTGCCAGTAGCCTGAGGTCAAATTTAATGTACTTAGGTGTTTAGCTGCCCATAACTTATCAATGAGCTCCCCAGCTTTAGGTATAGAGTGAGAATCAGTCTTAATGACTGCATTCTATCCTCTAGACTCCAAACAGAACCATAACTCCTTCTTTCTCCCTTGAGGATAAGGTTTGGGCATCAGTACCACTAGGCTGGCTCATGGACTGTCAGAGGGTTCATGTACCCCCACTTGTAGCATCATAGCTACCTCAGCCTTGTCTGCTGTCTCTGACATAGTCAGACAACTTGTGCACTTGCTTGCAATCTTTGCGCTGCTGGTTTATTAGTTTGGGAGAGCCTACACCTCCCTCCACTGACCCATCTTGCACATTGTTGGAGAGGAGGTCTGGCAATGGCTCAGTCACCTCTTCTCTTCCCTCATCTGTGACAATCACATGGTCATTTTTGCCCTCTCTTCAATCAACCCATCAAACAAACAAAAGTTATTCATCTTTTGGACAAAAACATAAAAAGTTCAATTATACAATAAACGTGCAACATACAAAATCAATTAAACACTACATATGCCACACCACCCTCAATATTGATGCAATAAGATTAATACTGGGTTATCAAAGACAATTTGGAGAGTTCATAAAAATACATAAATACAAATAAATAGTTCAAAATAATCTCTCAGAGTCATGTTCGATCATAACTAAGTCTCATCTGTTAATCACAGCTGGATCTAAGCCTAACAGAAGACCTTAAGAAATGGAGAACATAAAGTACAGTATCATCTGAAAGCCTCTGTAAAAAGGTAAAGGTAGGTTGGACCTGACTAAAATTTGCCTTTTTTAAATGGGGATAATATATGATTTCCTGGGCACCTCATAAAAACTGCAAAACATTACACAAAGGTGCATGTCCTGTTAAGACTTTCCATTGCAGCCACAGGACAAAAAGCTCTAGCCCGTTCCCCCGCAAGGGTTAGCAAGGAGGAGATTAAAAAAACTCCACGCAAAACCCGGTCAATCAAAAACCGCCATAGCTACTTTTGACCCATAAAAGATACAGCTCAGTTGACTGTATTGTTTTTCAGTATGATGTGCCTAGGATGCTGGGCTTCCTCAGCACCACTTCTTCTCTATCCAACATCTGCTTTCTTAAAAATAACTCCTTCACCCAACAGAGATCCGTCTTACAAATTTTTCTGGATTAGTAAATAAGTCAGCCCTTCCCAGGCTCATAAAACACTCACTGATATACTTAAGCCAGGGGATATGATAAAAATGGTAAATCCTTTAAAATCTCTTTACTTAATATAATCTCTTTCCTAAGCCAAATCGTCATCTCCAAAGAAAGGGGACGATAAGCCAGAATGTTAGATAGATAGACCATACCCAATTCTTCATGTATTACAAAAGTAGAAATACCCTGAGGTACACATAGAAGTGTCTAAAAATTTTATTTTCTACATTTTGCAACTCGTTATGGGTAGTGTAGCCCCAGATCCCACTACCATAGGTTAATTTGGAGATTCAATTGGCCCTCTATGTTTGCAAAAAGCATCCTGTGAGTTTGTTGCTCAGTCAGGAAGCAAAATTAAAAACAGCAGCATTAGCCCTCACAAGGCACCTTTCTTTCTATTTATTAAAGGTCAACAGATCAAAGCAGAGTTGAACTATACCCACAGGTATAAAAAACACTAGTCTTAGGGACTGGGGTGGACCCAACCATAAAGGTATAGGATTTTTTGAACAGTGTCCCACCACCGTCACATAGGATTTGTTATTGTTAACCAGCAAATCCAGGTCCTCCATAAAGTAGACAATTCAATAAAATTTGCACCCCTATCTGTCTGAGCCATAAGGGAGGCGATGTCTGCGTACAAGACTTCGCCGTCACACCTGGGGACAATCCAACTTTAGCTCCAAGATGGCCTGCTCCAGATTATTGACACATGAGCTAAAAAGAAAAGGGGCAAAGATTCAGCCCTGCCGGACTCCTTACTGTATTGAGAATTGTCGGGTAACCTTAGGATCTTTTGTGTAATGAGTCTCTGCCTTAGTTTCTCTCTGGAGATCCCTTAACATAAAAACAATATCCCTATCTACCCCAGTGGACAGCATGATCTGCCAAAGCTTTGTTCTATTGTTGTGCTCATCTGCAGAAGACAGATCCATAAATGGCCAGGTGAATGGAACCAGAATGGGCAACAGTATACTTATTAAGGATCACGTTGTGTTCAAACATTGATCACCCATTGACCGTCCCGGGCAAAAGCCATACTGAACTCCTGATAAAATATTGTTTTCGTCTGCTCATCCAGAAAGCCTGAATAATACAATGCATCCAACCACCACTACCATGAAATCAAGATGGGAGATTGGCCTATAACTATCAATGCTGTCTCTGTCTCCCTTTTTAAAATGAGGGACGATGGTAGATATCGCCCAGGTACGGGGGGACCAGTTACAAAGGCTATGTTAATGATAGAGGGGGGTCGGTACCCCAATATCCATATTGGAGATATGATGATTGGATGGGATCCCATCTGGATCTGGGGACTTGTTTTTAGACAACCCGCTATGCCCTTTCTTACTTCCTCAACTGAGAGCACAACAGTAGGTTTCCGTTCACCCAGACCCTGACTTTCACTCAAACTGGAAGAGAACTGAAACATTTTCTCAAAGTGACTTGCCCAGTCATCCTCCGTAATATGAGCGTCTAATGGATTATCAGTGTTCACCGCCCAAAAAGGACTATTGCCAATGCTCCAAAACTTTAAAACTGCTATTCTGGGTGCTAGCCTCAATAAGGTCTGACCAAGCATCATCCTTTAAAACAGCCTTACATCTTGTCCCTTGTATTTCCTAGAAGCTACAGTCCGGCTTCCGAGCCAAACACAGCACTGAGACCGCCCTCATCGCAGCAACAGACGGCATTCGAACTCTACTGGACAATGGAGACACAGTCGCCCTCATCCTCCTCGACCTCTCCGCAGCCTTCGACACAGTCTGTCATAGCACCCTATTACAGCACCTCAGAAACATCGGAATCCAAGGAAAAGCACTGGAACGGATCACCTCGTTCCTCACCGGAAGAACCCAGAGAGTCCGCCTCCCACCATTCAAGTCAGAGGCCACTGAAGTCATCTGCGGCGTACCACAAGGATCTTCACTCAGCCCCACCCTCTTCAACGTATACATGAGCCCCCTCGCGGTCATCGCACGCCATCACAACCTCAACATCATCTCCTACGCTGATGACACTCAACGGATCCTGTCACTCACCAGAGACCCTAACACTGCCAAAACCAACCTACATGAAGGAATGAAAGAAGTAGCCGAGTGGATGAAGCACAGCCGTCTGAAACTGAACTCAGACAAAACAGAAGTCCTTATCTTAGGTACCTCCCCCTCCGCCTGGGATGACTCTTGGTGGCCAGAGGCCCTTGGAAAAGCACCCATCCCGACGGACCACGCACGGAACCTGGGCGTCATCCTGGACTCCTCACTCTCTATGAACAGACAAGTCAACGCCGTTTCATCATCTTGCTTCAACATTCTTCGCATGCTCAAAATAACATTTCGCTGGATCCCCACCGAAACTAGAAAAACGGTCACCCACGCACTAGTCACGAGCCGCCTGGACTACGGAAACACCCTATACGCCGGTACCACCGCAAAACTCCAGAAAAAACTCCAACGCATCCAGAACGCTTCAGCCAGACTCATACTAGACATCCCGCGTAAAGACCACATCTCTGGCCACCTGAAAAACCTCCACTGGCTCCCCGTCAATAAGAGGATTACTTTCCGCCTCCTAACCCACGCACACAAAGCACTTTACGAACTTGGACCCGAATGCCTCAACACACGACTTTCCTTCTACACCCCCTCCCGCCAGCTAGGATCCTCCAACCAAGCCCTTGCTACTGTACCTCGCATCAAAAAAACCACCATGGGAGGTAGATCCTTCTCCTACCTGGCAGCTAAAACCTGGAACTCACTTCCCACTCACCTTCGCCTCACTCAGAACCACCTAGCATTCAGAAAGCAACTTAAAACTTGGATATTCGACAAGTAATTCCCCACCCTTCTTCAAGCGCCTTGAGACCCTCTGGGTATGTAGCGCGCTATATAAATCATTTGACTTGACTTGACTTGACATCAATCATTGTTCTTGTAGAGCATGACTACTCACCCGTACGCGACTCAAGGCGCTGAGGGGGGATCTGCTGTTCAGTCAAAAGAACCAGGTCTTGAGGTCCTTCTCGAATTGAGCAAGAGATGGAAATTGTCTGAGGTGTAGAGGTAGCAAGTTGCAGGTCTTTGCAGTGAGGTAGGAAAAGTTTCTTCCTCCAGCAGTAGTAATGCCGACCTATGGGATGGTACCCAGGGCCTGATGGGTGGAGGAGAGATGTCTGGTGGGAGTTTGGAAGGAGAAGTGGAGGTTGAGGTATGAAGGTCAGGCATTGGAGAGGGCTTTGTAGGCATGTGTGAAGAGTTTGTAGGTGATCCTTTTGTTGACTGGGAGCCAGTGGAGATATCTCAGGCAGCTGGTGATGTGGCTGCGGCGGGGGATGATCAGGATGAGTCTGGCGGAGGTGTTTTGGATATTTTACAGCTTCTTTTGGATTTTTTGCATGTTGCTGAGGTATAGTGCATTGCCTTAGTCGAATGTGTTACTGATGAGTGCGTGGGTGACTGTTTTCCTAGACTCGGTGGGGAGCCACTTGAATTTTCTTGAGCAGGCAGAGAGTGTGGAAGCAGGAGGACAAGACAGCATTGATCTGGTGGTTCATTGAGAGTGATGAGTCCAGGATGATTCTGAGGTTTAATGTGTGGTCTGTGAGTTTGGTGGGCTTCTGAGAGCTATGGGCCACCAGGAGTCATCACAGATGAAGGGGGTGTGGCCCATGATGAAGACTTCATTCTTGTGTGAGTTGAGCTTGAGGCAGCTGCCCTTCATCTAGGTGGCTACTGCCTTCATTCCTCTGTGGAAGTTGTTCTTGATGGCTGTGGCTTCATTGGTTAGGGATATAATCAGCTGGGTGTCATCGGTGTAGGAGATGATGTTAAGTCCATGTTTTCTGACGATGTTGCAAGCAGGCCATGCAGAAGTTGAAGATGGTGGGGCTCAGGGTGGAGTCCTCCGGCACTGCACAGCTGATTTCTGTGGGTTATGTGAGAAAAATTGGAAGTCTGACTCTCTGTGTTCAGCTGGTTTGGAAGGAGCAGGTCCAGTCAAGAGCTTTGTCAGGGATACTGTTGCAATGAAGTCTAGCGGAGAGGGTGTCATGGGAGATGATGTTGAAGGTGGCTGTGGTGCCCAGGATGAGGAGGGCTGTGGGCTCGCCTCTGTTGAGGAGGATGTGTATTTCGTCAGTGGTGGTGAGGAGAGCAGTCTTGGTGCTGTGGTTGCTTGGGAATGATCCTGGATGTTGTTCATTTGATGAACGCTGAGAGTTGGGCGTTCATGGCCTTCGCGAGAACTTTGGCTATGAAAAGGAGCAGGCAGATGGGTCTGTGGTTCTTTAAGTCCGTCAGGTTGGCAGAGGGTTTCTTCAACAGGGGGTTGATCTCTGTGTGTTTCCAGCCTTCAGGGAAGGTGGAGGTTTGATGGGGCAGAGTTCTGGTGCGATGGAAGTGCGATTAAAGTGCTGGCTATGTTGAAGATACGGTTGGGGCAGGAATCCGAGGGCCCTTGAGGATCTGGTCTGCTGGGGTCTGAGACATTTGAGTGTGGTGGTTGCATGTGATGTAGG
The DNA here is from genome assembly GCF_964263255.1 of Lissotriton vulgaris. Taxonomy (NCBI): domain Eukaryota; kingdom Metazoa; phylum Chordata; class Amphibia; order Caudata; family Salamandridae; genus Lissotriton; species Lissotriton vulgaris. Next base: position 1,217,544,321 of record NC_141694.1, read on the forward strand.
TGGGTGTTGGTTTGTGAAGTTGTTGTAGATTGCCTTGATCCTGCGGTGGAATATGATGGTGGGGTTGTCCCAGAGGAAGACGGGACCCGAACGGAGCACACAGCGATTTGAAGACGCGATACGACTCCACGCCCGACCAGACACAGATGCTGGCGTTCAGCGTTGCATTTACCGACGCCCTGTGATCACCAAATCGATTTATCATAAAGCAATCAATTTCGGCGTTACCACCCAACCACCCGAACTAAGTAGGCATATATCATGCCAGAAGTGGTCCCGCTCCGCGATAGATGTTGAATATATGAGGCACACCTTGCTACACTTAGAGAGCTATTGGTCCTGACGAGAACTCCTAAACTCAGGAGTTTGAAACGCGTAGACCCCTTTATAAACCATAAGAGAATTGAACAAATCTGTCGATCAAAGTGATTCATATAAAAAAATGCATATCTATGGTTTCTCTCTCATATATTGTATATAATTGTACAAAAAATGTATTGTCTTTTATAGTGTTAGTAGTTTGAATGAGTTCACAGTATGATTGCAATGTCTTTTTGGTATGAATGGTGTATATAGGTGAGTTGTGACATGATTATCTTTTGTATTGTTCATTTGTAATGTGCTTCAAAAAGTATCTTTGAAATGAAAAAATGTTTTGAAAAAAATACAAAAAAGAAGAATTGTGCAAATAAAATGCAGATTTGAACTGATTAATTCTGAGAGATAAATTCCTTCCTGCATATAGTCTTGTCCATATGCTTGGTACTAAATAAGTGCAGTGAAATCACTTGGCAGTATTGGCATTCAGTTTTGGATTAGTAGTTAAGGCAGGGTTTGGCCTTACTGTCTGGAAACCCATACCCAGTTTTGATTTATCTACCGAAGATACGGTTGGGGCAGGAATCCGAGGGCCCTTGAGGATCTGGTCAATTATAACCATAGAGAGAGTTACACTTTCTTTTTAAATTATACACGGATGTGTGGAAAGAATTTAAAAAAAAACTTTTATTAAACTTTTTTATTATCATTGTTTAGACGGGCGAGAGTACTATGGTGTACTGTTCACTCTCGCATGTAAAGCTGCGAGTTTAAATTAAATCACAAAAAAGGGGAACTGACAACGTGCAGGCAGATGTGAACCGATGCTCATGTGGGATCGTATTTTATACTCGATTTAACTTGAGTTATGGTTATAATTGATCACAACTAAGCACATCTTAAATACTCGAAACTCCCTTGATTGTCTACTTAGGTGAAAAGTTTGCCTTCAAGTCTAATAGGAAGTGACGACCTCTGCAAATTCCTAAAGATACTAAGGAATGAAAAGGATGACATAAAACCGACATAATCCGCTATATACAAAGCGCCTTGAAGTGTGTCTCCTAAAATTACAAAGACTGCACGAACTATCATAAAAGTAAGCCAAAGACCTTGATAGCCATAATGTACAGATTATGCATTACTGTGGTAGCTGGACTACAAACTTAATATGATTATTATTTTATATATAGATCCTCTTGACGACAAAGCTGAGGTGTATAACATTATAAAAGGCTACCCCACTCCAGGATCAAGACTGGTACTGCAAATTGAAAAATGCTATAAATGTAAGACCTTATGATCACTTGTAGCTTCGACCCCGTATGATCCTAGAAAAAAACTCTTTTTGTAAAAAGACTTAACAAATCCTCATATACTGTATACTAATTAATGTTCCATATACCTTTTTATATTGAAGAAGTTTTAATCATAGTCCTGAGGAAGGTGTTCTACCCAAATAAGCACCGAAACGCGTCGACAATACTGGCTTTTTAAATTGTTTTCTACATGCTGATACATTGAATTTTCGTGTATGATCTATAATATGTATGTAATTTTATGTGCAAGAAATTGTTTATGTCAAATCATTTGATACAAGAAACTTTTTCTTTTTAATAAATATGGCTTTTTGATACAATTTATGGTATGTTTTACTTGGTATATGTGTTATTGAGGATATAAGAGTCTTCTAGATAGGTGTCTAGCTTCACAAGTTACATTCATAAAAAAACTTTATTTAAAAACCACAGAAAGGAACCTTCTTTTTGTCGCCGTCAGCTTAGAGTCCAGTATGCATAACTTCTCTTGTACTCAGTGAGTTAGAATGTGCTCTTTAAGAATTCAATTATACAACCCCTCATAAATAATCACTTTTTTATCTTCCATCCAACCCTCTAGTACCTTCTCTGAGATGTCCACAAAGGCCACCCAGGGCTAACTTTCTGGGTGTCCCTGAACTTCACCCTGTACTGCTCTGGGATCAAACTAAATTTCTTGACTAGACATTTCCTCATGTGTGGGTGGGATTCTGACTCATCCCCCATAGGATCAGGAGCCTATTAATCCCAGCTACAGGAATCAATGCCCGCAGGAGCGAACCCCAATACTTAAAGCGGACCCTTCTAATTTAAGGGCCCTTTCAAATGCAGTGAGCTATTTGTGTATGTCATGTCCTTCCAGATATATTTGAATTATTCTCCTGGGAAGCCTGGGATCAAAAGCTCCCCCCGGGCATCTCAGCATCTTCTTCATTTTCCCTGTCACCATTTCTTATTGCATTCACATTCTACTACTTCTCCCTTTATAATTCCTGCTTCTCCTTCTCTAAAGTGATGGATGCTTACTGAGCCTCTAGTTGGCTCCCTGCAAGGATCAGCTCTTGTTCCAGTGTGTTGGAGCTTCCTTTTCCTCCATCAGATGGAAGTATAAAGCTGGTGCTAGACAAAATTGATGAGGTGTCATCATCCTCTGCCTTGAGGTTGTTAGAAATGGCTTTGTCCCCCTCCCCATCACTCTCCAGAGCTGTCTGTACCCAGGTCTTAAGGGATCTAAACAACTCTGAGTTTGGTCAGGTTAGCCATACCTAGCTCCACAGTATCCCTAGTTTCGGGTTACAAAACTATCAATCAGAAACAGGGCCATAGCCACTGGGGGACCCGCAGGACCGGGCACCCACATCTTGATGCTTGGCTTCCCCAAAGTCCTTGACAGAGGGCAGGTGACAACAGCTGCAGTCCGTGCAGGTAACAGCAGTGAGGTGGTGGGGCCATGTGGGGGGGGGGGTGATTTCGAGGGATGATACAGAGGGAAAATTAAATAAATAATTAGCTTTAATCACGTTTCTGGGTGGTTTGATATCATTATTTATATACTGTTTCATACCAGTGACAAGGATATTAAAGCACTCAATTTGTATCAGCTGCTTGGTGCAAGATGGAAAGGGTGGTTGTGTGGTTTGACCTTTATTGGGCAGGTTAGGTGAAGTGTGAGGTATGATAGTAGAGGTTGTGTTGGGGGTGCGAGTCTCAGCATCAGCTCAACATCCTGTGATTTCAGGCAAATCACTTAATCTCTCTGTGCCTAAAGAACAAGTTACTTACCTTCGGTAACGCATTTTCTGGTAGATACAGTAACTGCCTGTGGATTCCTCACCTTGTGAATATCCCCCTGCGTCAGCAATGTTCGGAAAATTCTTTTGTAGCACGCGGCGTGGACGACGTCACAGGAGCACGGCATCGCGCTCGACTCCGGCTGACGTCACCGACTCCTTAGTAGGCCTACGTCGGCGTGATGACATCAGTTCCGTCCTTTTTTCCGTGCCTTCGAGGCACCCGGACGAACCAATGACAGTAGATATACATATATACAGTGTATATAGTACATACAATTCAAAACTGCACACATAGTGCGTAGCAAAGGTATGAAAAACCCAATATATATTCAAATATAAATATACATAAAAATACATAAACTCAGGTATAGCAGAGTGGACAACGGGGAGGTGGGTGGGTCAGTGAGGAATCCACAGGCCAATACTGTATCTACCAGAAAAAGCCTTACCGAAGGTAAGTAACTTGTTCTTCTGATAGATAAATCTGCCAGTGGATTCCTCAACTTGTGAATAGAGTCCCACAGCAGTCCCCACTCCCGGAGGAGGGTGACCACTCTCCTATACCAGAAAATCCTAGGAGGTCAGAGCGCGCAAAGTGGCTGTCCCTCCTCACCTCGGCATCCAAGCAGTAATGCTTTGTGAAAGTGTGGAGGGAGGCCCAAGTCGCAACTCTGCAAATATCCTCAACAGGTACACCTCTAGATAAACAGAAGAAGCAGACTTTGCTCTAGTAGAGTGAGCTCTTATACCCTCAGGACGGTCCTTACCCACCAGGGAGTAGCAGATCTTGATGCATAATATTATCCATCTTGAAAGTGTGCACTTGTGCACCGTTCTTCCTTTCCTGGAGCCAGCAAATCCAACGAACTGCTGGTCATCCAACCTGAACTCCCTTGTCCTGTCCAGGTAGAAGCTCACCGCCCTCTTAGGGTCCAAGTGGTGAAGTCTCTCCTCCTCCTTGGAAGGGTGAGGGGGAGGATCAAAGGTAGTGAGGGTAACGGACTGCCCCAGATGGAAAGGAGTTACCACCTTAGGCAGAAAAGCAGCCCTGGTCCTGAGTACCATTCTTTCAGAATGAATGGTCAAGAATGGGGGCTTTGAACTAAGAGCTTGAAGCTCACTTACCCTCCTTGCCGAGGTAATTGCGACCGGGAAGACCGTTTTAAAAGACAAAAGTCTCAAGGGACACCTGTGCAAGGGTTCAAAGGGAGAACCCATCAAGTAGGTTAAGACAAGATTTAAGTCCCATTGAGGCACAATAAAGGGAGTAGGAGGAAATTTATTAGTGAGACCCTTCAGAAACCTTAAAACCACAGGAGATTTGAACAGAGACGGCTGATCCAGCAAACAGAGAAAAGCCGACAAGGCCGACAAATAACCTTTGACAGTAGCTACCGCGAAACCCTGCTGGGCTAAGGAAAGTGCAAATTGAAGAATATTGGACAAACGAGCCCTTAAAGGGTCAATGGACTTCTACCCACACTAAGCAACAAATTTAGACTACCTATGAGAATAGACGGGCTTGGTGAATCATGCCTGGCTGATAAGATGACATCCACCACATCGTGAAGGTAAGGGAAAAATAACTCAGGTTGCCCCGTTCAATCTCCAGGCATGAAGGTGTAAGGTCTGGAGGTGGGGGTGTAGAACCTGCCCCTCCATCTGGGAGAGGAGGTCTGCCCTGTGAGGGAGACGGAGCGGCGAGCACGAGGAGAGGTGGAGAAGATCTGTATACCACACCCTTCTTGGCCAATCCAGGGCGATCAATATAAATTGGGGCCAGTCTTGGCGAATCTTCCTCAGAACCCGAGGAATCAAGGGTATGGGAGGAAACGCGTAAAGGAGTTGCGAGTCCCAACTCAACTGAAACGCGTCCCCCTGTGCTCCTTGCATCGGAAACGGGAGACTGCAGAATGACGGACAGTGAGCATTCTAGTGAGTGGCAAACAGGTCCACCTGAGGAGTTCCCCACGCCCGGAAGACGTGACGGACCACCTCCGGGTGAAGCCTCCACTCGTAGTCGGCTGAGAACTGCCAACTGAGACTGTCTGCATGTACGTTCAGAACCCCGGCCAGATGATTTGCCATCAGACAAATCTGATGGTCCTGAACCCAGGACCAGAGACGCAGAGCCTCTCTGCAGACACCGCGACCCTACTCCTCCCTGTTTTTTGACATACCACATCGCGTTGGTGTTGTCCGTCAGGACTTGAACCGACCGACCGCTAAGGGGAGGGAGGAAGGCCTTGAGTGCCAAACGTATGGCCCGCAATTCCAGAAGGTTGATGTGAAGCAACCTTCCCTCTGGAGACCAAAGACCCTTGACCTCGAGATCCCCCAGATGAGCACCCCACCCTAGAGTGGATGCATCCGTTATCACTGTGGCCACCGATGGAGGCAGTTGAAAAGGCTTTCCTTGAGACAGATTGCATTCCACGCCCCACCAAGACAGATCCGCCACAGTTTCTTTGGAGATCCTCACTGACTTCCTGAGATCTCCGTTGTGCTGATACCACTGCCTGCGGAGGCACCACTGGAGTGCCCTCATGTGCCAGCGTGCATGGTTGACCAACAGAATGCAAGAAGCCATAAGACCGAGCAGATGAAGGACCTTCAGGACTGGAACAACCGCTCCATTGTGAAATAAAGGTATAATTTCCTGTATGTTGCGAATCCTTTGAGGAGGAGGAAATGCAAGACATACAGTTGTATCCAGTACCGCACCTATGAACAGGTTGCGCTGGGAGGGCTCCAGGTGAGACTTGGGTACATTTATCGAGAAACCCAACCTGTGCAACAACTGAGTTGTCTCTTGCAGATGATGGCGCACCTTCTCCGGTGACTCTGCTTGGATCAGCCATTCGTCCAGATAGGGGAACACTGGAATCCCCGACCTTCTGAGATGCGCTGCCACCAGAGCCATCACCTTGGTGAAGACTCGAGGCGCAGTAGTAAGTCCAAACGGAAGGACCGCAAACTGGTAGTGTTGCGAACCCACCGTAAAACGGAGATACTTCCTGTGCGACTTCAGAACCGGAATGTGAAAATACGCATCCTGCAAGTCGATCGACACCATCCAGTCTTCTTCCATCAGCGCCTGAAGAACCTGCACAAGAGTGAGCATCTTGAACTTCTCCTGTTTGAGATAGAGGTTCAAAACCATGAGGTCCAGGATTGGACGAAGTCTGCCATCCTTCTTGGGTATAGGAAATACTGGGAGTAGCATCCCTGACCCCTTTCCTGCTCCGGAACCACTTCTATCTCACCCTTTCTGAAAAGAGCCAGGACTTCTTCCTGCAAGAGAAGCAGGTGGTCCTCCGAACAATAACCTTGACAAGGAGGGTAATTTGGGGGAAATTCCCGAAAGGGAAGAGCATACCCATTCTCTACGAGATTGAGAACAAAAGATCTGATGTAACCGATTCCCAATCTCGCAGAAAATAAGTAAGCCGACCCCCTACAGGACCCGTATGATCCAGAATGGTGGATCTAGGGCTGCTTTGCTGTTGCAGGTGGGGGGTGGGTATTAGAGGAGGAAGTTGAGGAGGAGGAGGCTTGGCGACCATGGGCACGACCCCTTTGTCTACCTCTGTAGGACTTGTACAAAGGATTCTGTTGTTGTTGCTACTGTTGGTTCAGTTTATAGGAACGAATAGTAGACCTTCCAAAACCCCTGAATTTCCTGGTGGAAGAGCCTCTAGTCTGTAAGCCCAAAGACCTTGCCGTCGCCCTGCTATCTTTGAACCTTTCTAAGGCAGCATCAGCCTTCTTTCCGAAAAGGCCAGTGCCATCAAAAGGTAAATCCAACAGAGCAGCCTGAACATCAGTCGAAAATTCGGACGACTTTAACCAAGAGGCCCTTCTAGTGGCGACTGAAGATCCCATTATTCTAGCCACAGAGTCAGCTGTGTCCATGCCACTCTGAATCACCTGGCGAGCCACAGCTTGCGTATCAGACACTACCTCATTGAAGTTCTTCCTATCCTCCTCCCGAAGCTTAGATGATAACTGCTTAACCGTGTCCATCAAAGCATGTACATATCTGCCCAGCAGACAAGGGGCATTTGTCGATTTCAGGGCCATGCTACTTGACGAGAATACCTTCTTAGCATTCTGATCCAACATTTTTTAGTCCTTATCCCCTGGAACCTGTGGAAAAGCACCAGTCGACCTCTTTGAACAAGCCGCCTGAACCACCAGACTTTCTGGCAAAGGATGGGGAGTCAAGAACTCAGGGTCACCAGGTGCCACCGTATAGCGTCTTGCCACTGTTCTAGACACCGCAGGAGCAGTCAGAGGCCTTTTCCAGACTTCCAATATCAGTTCAGTAAGAGCCTCAGTGAACGGGAGAGTCGGCTCAACAACAGAAGAAGGTGAATGTAGAACCTCAGTAAGGATGTTAGATTTAAACTCTACAGAAGGCAAATTCAAGTTTAGCAGTTCTGCAGCCTTCTTAATAACAAAATGGTAGAGAGCCACATCCTTAGAGGGTGCATCAGAAACTGCGGGCAACCCCCATTCCGGCGAAAGTTCCATACCACTTGCACTATGCAACTCCTCAAAATAATCCTCCTGTTCCTGAAGTTCGCCTTCCTCCACTTCAGGATCCTCATATTCCTTCTCTTCCATGAGTCGCTGAGCTCTACACCTCGACCACTCCAACCGAACCAAAGTCGTCGGATCCGGTAACGATTCCGACGGAGTCGGGCCGGCGTCGAGAGAGGAGCTGGAACAGCCTGAGGATGAGAAGTTGGAACCGGCGTCGAACCTCGATTCCGATCCCGAGGTCGCTAGGGAGCCGGCGAAGCCGTGTGTGGAGTCGATGAACTCGGCGGCGCCGAACCAAGCCAAGGTGGATATGGCGTCGGCATAAATGTTAGAAAAGGCGCCGGAGCGTAAGCTTGAGGGACACCCAAGTTGAACGACAATGGACCCATGGGACCAGCCGGTGCACCATTGGGGTACTTTGCTCTCGCATACACGCCATACATAGCATTAAGGAAATGCGAGGGTCTTGACCAGGACCAGGAAACGGAGGGTACGAACTCACTGGCTGCTCCAAAGGAGGCTGCACCGGAATCGTTTCTTCTTGACCCTCCTGTTCCTCTGGATGATGCACCGGAGTCACCGAAGCCTGAGGATCCTCAACGTCTTCTTCCTCATGTGCTGAAGACTGACACGGATCCAGAGACGGATCCGGTCCCGGATCCGGAGATGGCTCTCGGGACTGTAAAGGCGAGGCTTCACCTACAGGCTCACGAGATGGTGTGGGAGACAAAAAGTCCTTACAATGTTTTCGAGAAGAAGACCTCTTCTTCCAGTCCGACTCCCTGCCAGAACGGTGCCTCAAGCTATGCTTCTTCCTCTTATGTTTTTTCTTCGAGGAACCCAAAGCATGTCCCAAAGCCGACTTCGACGCCGACTCCGATCGGGACCTCAACCTCGATCTCGATCTCGACCTCTTCTTCGACTTCGACTTCGACCTCGAGCGTCTTGATCTTGACCTCGAAGACCTCTTGGCATCCTTTCCTTTTACCTTGGCCAGAAGGAGTTTAGCTTCTCGTTCACGCAGAGCCTTCGGGTTCATTTTAGAGCAGGATCGACAGCCTTCGACATCGTGGTCCGAGCCCAGACACCACAAGCAATCACCATGAGGATCGGTTATGGACATCATCTTGGCACACGATCCGCACTGCTGCAACCCTGTCTTCTTCGACAACATCTTCAGTGGAAGACAGCAACTCAAAAAAGATACAGAAACACACAAATAGCAACAAAGTCACTATCCGTAACACAAGAGATCCCAAGAAACCGTTAGCGTCGACGACGCGGAAAAAAGGGAACTGATGTCATCACGCCGACGTAGGCCTAATAAGTAGTCGGTGCGTCAGCCGGAGTCGCGCGGGATGCCGTGCTCCTGTGACGTTGTCCACGCCGGCGTGCTACAAAAGAATTTTCCAAACGTTGCTGACGCAGGGGGATATTCAAAAGGTGAGGAATCCACTGGCAGATGTATCTATCAGAAATAAATAAATAAGTGTGACGTTGGTTAATGCAGCTGGTGCTCATGTAAAGCGCTCCAATACCTTCATGTTGAGTTTGCGAGATATAAAACTGTAAAAATTATCAGAGACCATACGTACTTTGGAGGCATTTTTAAGTCACCAAGTAGTATTATAAATAGGATAACGTTTCCCCTTCAGGACATTATAAGGATATAGCAAGTCACCAAGGAGTCCCTAGACCATATAGAGGAGCAAAGCCGAAGGACACATATAACACTCCCCTTCTTGCAAACATCTTAAAACTTTGGACCCAGGTAAACAAAAATGTTACAAATTGCAGCACAGCACCTAAAGTTGCTGCGCTGTATTGCGTGAAAAGGAGATAGGAGAAAAGCACCATATCTACAGAGATATGGAACTCTCCTCTACCCTCCCTAGCACCAATGCACAATCAGGCTGCTGAGTGCCATGCATATACATTTGCACCATTGTGCAAAGGTGTCTGCCTGAGTCTTGTATATGTTTTGTACTGGAAGGGCATCTTTCCAGCACAAAATAATATGCATTGACTATCTTCAAAACTTTTCCCACTTCAGATGTATGCTGTGCAGTGCAGCACACATGCAATGTGGGAAATGTTAGGAGAAATAAATGCATTTCTTCTTTTGAATGCTTGTTTGAAAATGGCATTAATTTTGGCACACAACCCTGACTTTGCAGTGCAGCACACAGGCGGCTTGGGAACAGTTAGGAGAAATAAAATAATTTCTCCTTTTTAATGCCTGCAACCCATGCAACACCCCCCTTTGCAAGAGTAATAAAAAGCTAAGGACTTCTTTTCATTTCTTTGAAGGAAGTCAAGTTTTGCGATGGAAAGTATATTATTTTTTTTAAATTGCACAGGCTTGCATCACTTTTGTGACACAGAAGCAGCAGAAAATATTTGGGTATCTGGGCCTCAGTGTCTTGCTCTTTCATGCTCATTACAGATAAGAAGTATGAAAGCGTAATCTGTTGTGCGAAATTAGACACACCAAATGCACGTATGATTTTTTCTAAAATATAATGGAATTAGTTTACTGCAAGTCAGGTTAAAAAGGCTGTGGATCAGATTGTATCGAAACGTGTAGAGATTCTAACTTTCTTGCAATGACTTACAGCGTTGAAAAAAATGAACTCCTTTGCATGAATTGCTCTTCATTGCTGTTCAGCTTTTGTTTTTAGAAACATATATCAAAAGGAATAGCCAGCTCATATTTTGATTGGTTAAACTGTCTTTCATACTGGCAGCAGGCATTCTGATGTCTCTTCTAAACTGTAGTAACTTATCATAGTTGAGCAGCTATGTTGCTTCTTTTTTATAGATGACTGTGGGCCATATGTAGGTGGCCAAATACCGATCGGTAACACCGAAAATGGGTCATTTTCGGTGTTACCGACAAATATTAAGCCATGTGAGATGTACGTAATACCGAATTGATTCGATAATAACAAATCGGTATTAAACATAAGTTACCGACTTGAAATTACCGAAACAATGAATACCGAATCGGTATAAACGATTCGGTAAAAAGCCCAAAAATGCTATGTAGCAAACCTCGGTAAAACCGATTTTGGCCAAAATTGGTAATAACGAATCGATATTTAGCACGTTTCAGGAGCATGTGGTAATCAGGAGCAGTCTATATAAACAGACCCAAAATGCATCAGTGTGAACACAATGGCAGGCCTCTATGTCATTGCAAGGCGGCTACGCCTGAGAGCAGCAGGAATGAGGATCTGGAGACGTGAGGAGCGGGTGTACAGATTACGCATCACTTTGTTCCAATTGACAGACCCAGAAATACATGAGAGATACAGATTGCACCCAGACACCATCCTGGAGCTAATACGGGACCTAAGACCCTATCTGGAGCATCAGACGCCAAGGGCCCATGCTATCCCCACCCATGTCCAGGTACTCTGCTGCCTGCACCTCCTTGCATCAGGAAGTTTTCAGGGTGTGATAGCAGCAGTCGGTGGAGTGTCACAGAGCTGTCTATCCCGTTTTTTCAACACCTTCCTGGACGCCATGATGGACAGAATGGAACATTACATTTCCTTCCCCAGTACACAGGCGGAGCTGCAGAGAACCAAGCTGGAGTTCTATCAAATTGCCCATTTCCCCCACGTGATTGGCTGCATCGATGGGACCCATATTCCCATCTGCCCACCTGCAGCAAGTGAATACATTTACAGAAACCGCAAATCCACCCACTCAATCAATGTTCAGGTGATCTGCAATGCCAAACACATTATAACAGACATCGTGGCAAAATACCCCGGGAGTAGCCACGATGCTTACATCTTCAGGAACAGTGGCATACATACACGTCTGCTTGGTGGTGAATTTGCCGACGGATACATACTAGGTAAGTAAATGTCACACACCCTGATGTACACCCTGGCACAAGCTGTTGGGCACACCAATCAATGCCACTTACTTCTTTTCATAGGTGACAGCGCATATGCCCTCCGGCCGTATCTACTCACACCATATCTGAACCCAACCACCCGAAAGGAGAGTAGATACAATGTTGCACATAGGAGCACACGCAACGTGGTGGAGCGCACTTTTGGTTTGCTCAAAAGCAGATTCCGTTGCCTCCACAAAACAGGAGGTGCTCGTCTGTACAGCCCCATCAAATGTTGCAAGATAATTGCTACATGTGCAATGCTACACAATCTGGCCACTAAAAAAGGAACAGCAGTGGAACTAACTGAGTCAGAGGACGAGGACGAAGACAACCCTCAGCCAGAGCCCAGCGCGGCTGGTGCTGCTATTGAACATGATGGGAGACAGAGACGGGCAGAGATTACATCTAACTATTTCTGAGTGAGTAACGGCACTGAGCCATTTCATGTTACATGTAGAGGTGTTTATTTGGCACACCTCCAGCATTGTGAGCATTGTCCAATTGGACATGGGTTACATCACCCATCACATGCATGTGGACAGCCATTGTCCTTCACTTATTGCGTCCCCGTGCTGCAAGTGCACGTTCCCCATCGACACTGTCTTGTGAGCTTGACCGTTCCTGTGCTGGGACGTTTCGTCCACTACGCCTCCTGCACTCGGTGGGTGATGGTGTAATGCTACCACAGCTGGTAGCCTCCTCACTGTCCCCCCCCCTTCCATATTGGAGGCCTTGGCATTCTGCATGAGCTCTAGCACTGAGGTCATGGACACCATCCCCCTGGCCACATCCCTGCTGCAATGCGCCATCTCCTCCTGCATGGCGATGGACCGGCGACACATCAGTGATGTCGTAGCGGCCAGCCGGTTCACCGACTTGGTATAGTCCTGGAGTCACAGTCTCTCCCGGCGCATGCCAACACGGTCCTGCTCCAGCTGGCTGCAGAGGTTGTCCACCGAGGTAGCTACCCTCTCCATCCCTGCAGACAAATGCTCCCCCATGGCACTGATGCCCTTCTCCATCTTGTGCATATGTCTGTTAATGTTTGCCACATCCCTGTGTAATGTCTTCATCTCCCTCCATTGCAGGCGCTGGACCTTCAGCATGTTGCCTTCCAGTCCAGCAAACACACTGTCACCCTGCTCAGATGCCACTGGACTGTCTGGCCTTGCCCTGCGGCGTCTTGATGTGAAGTGGGCGCCCTCGGATGCAGGACCAGCCCGCTCCCTGTTGGATCTTTGTACTGTAGGACTTTGTTCGCGCTGTCTGCCCTCCTCCGACAACTCCTCCATCTGCTGGAGGGTGATCACGGCATGCCTCCTGCGTGACAGTGGTGGTGATGGTGGTGGTGGTGGTGGTGGTGTTGGTGAACGTCACAGTGGTGACTGAGTGAGAGGGGATTGCGGCCCTCCCTGGTGCTGTGGTGATGTCTGTGGTGGAGGATTGGCTGGCTGCGATGGCGCAGACCTGTGTTCCCTGCAGGCATGCTGTCTTCATCCTGTTCACTCCCCTCTGGCCTGGCTGACCTGCCTCTGCTGCCCTCAGCTGCACTGCGAGATGACTCGCCTGAAATGACACAAATGTAAATATACTCAATGCTCTGTCTTCATTGCCATTGCATTAAAGTACATGCCAACAGTGCACAGTGGTTGTCCTGACCTATCCATTTGATTTGCCATGCTATTGTGTTAGCTGCCTTGACAGTCCTGATCATGTGTTCACACTGACTACATCACCCAGAATGCATTGCAGGTAACCAGTAAGACATGGTGTGGAGTGGGAGCACTTTTACCACTATGGGGGTTGGGGTTGGGGAGGGGGTAGGGCAGCATGCTGGGCATGCTTCTTACCTTGTTTTCTAGCTGCTCTGGCGGAGCTGTCTGCGTCTCCCACGCCACTCACACTCTCCCGCTGGATGGTGGACTCCACCATCTGTTTCAGTGGTGTTGGTACTGGGGCTCGATTTTTTCCTCCTCCAGTTTTACCTGCCAGCCTATGTCTCTCTGCCATCCTCAGTTTTGCTGTTTTTCTGAGGTCGTACCACCTCTTTCTGATGTCCTCTATGGTGCGCAGGGTCACACCTATGGCATTGATCTTCTCCCGAATGCCACTCCATAGTTGCCTCTTCTGTGCCTCTGGCACTTGGTGGGACTGGGCTCCAAACAGCTTGTGGTACTCTTGGGTGACATCCTGGATCAGGATCTCAAGCTCCTTGTCGCTGAACTTGAGTTTTCTTTTTCTTTCACCTCCCTCCTTCTCCCTGTCCTGGCTTGCCATTTCAATGCTTGTTCAGTGATTATTCTTTCTTTCTTGTGGCTGTGTTGCTGCTGGCTCCTCTGCTCTCCTGCCTGCCTGCCTGCCTGCCTCACAGTGAGCTCCAGGCCCTGTGCACCTGGCTGGGTGTGGCAACTTCCTGTTTGGGAAGTAATTGGGTGTGTCAGGATTGGCTGATTCACCAAAACGCTATTTTTTAAATTACCGAATCGGTATTACCGATTTCGGGTGTGGATTCGGTAACACCGATTCGGTAATAGCCTTTCGGTATGTATTTTTATTACCGATTTGTTCAAATTCGGTATTCAATACCGATTTGCAACGAATCGGTAATGTTTAACGAATGTTTACCTACATCACGTTCACCTCATTCTTAATACCGATTAGGTATAATTCGGTATTAAGGATTCGGTATTCGCTATTTACCTACATATGGCCCCAGATGTGTCCTAACTCAATGGTTATAAAGAAGTTAGGTATTGGCATTTATATATGGATTGGAGGTTTCAACGTAGTATGTGCAGTCTGTCTAGAAGCATCAGGGTGAAACATAAGAGCAACTAATTGAAGGTGCTGTTGAAAGATAAAAAGAGTGATGTATAACGTTCACTTATGAGAAACAAAGGAGTAATCCATTGTAGGGATTGTTAAACTATAAAGGAGTCTATACATGTGTGACATGGAATCAAGCACCAAAACTGTAGTGTATGAAGTTCACCCACGGTGGAGTGGGTCGGGGCTCGGAGAATCAGAGAACAGAGATGTAAGCAAACCAAAGCCTGGCTGAAGCCTTCATGTCTATCAGGTACAAACAGGGAACACACCACATATATACAATGTTATCCTTCTTTCTTGTAGTTGGATGCCGAGATGGACACATTGATTGGTGATATAAGAAAAGCGACCTGAGCAACATTTACCTGAGGGAGGGGGGAAGGCCTGGTCTGCAGCAGGCTCAACTACTTCACCTGCAGGCCAATAGAGATATGAAGAGACCAGCCCTTGAGGTGGAAGAAGTCAGTGTAAGGCATGGAGAAGGCAAGGGGCTACAGGGTATGAACACAGCCCAATAATTTGAACACAATGCTATACAAATGGGTTGAAAAACATCACAAAGCAGAGGAGGAATCATTTTAAACTTAAAGTACTGTAGTTGAACAATCGTAACAAATGGATGCCTGTAAACTTTCTGACGTTCTCGTACATAGGTGGGTACCTAAGACCACTCACACATAACACCAAAAGTGCACAAGTCAAAAGTAAAACATGAGAGTAGTTAATCACATGGATAGAAGATGTCTAATTGAAATAAGATCGCCTATCTATTTCACACTTACTCACAAATACCTGTCATCTGACACTGTTGTCATCTTCAGCCAGACCACCTTATAGCCAACAACAATTTACAACATCCAACTTGTACATTGTTTGGAAAAGTAAGTCTGCGAATCCCAGAATACCAAGAAGATGTTAGCTAAAACAACACAAGTAAATTAAGGCAACCACGCATTTTGGGGCCATTTGGCAGTCATGATCACCTCCTCACTTAGCTGCAGACATTAAGCCATTCCATCGGGCCTATTTGTTTTCTGCTTCTGGAAATATATACATTGTACTCCCAAGGAGAGAGAACCCCAAGGAACAACAATGAGCATTGTGAAATTCCCTGCCCATGATCTTTGTTATGTTGTGTTAAGATCTAAGAGGGGAAAGAACAGTTTCCCTATCTCTTTAAACCAATAACAAAAAGAAGAGTGATTATAGAAATCTGTTATTTGTTTAACCCTCTCCAAAGGACATTTACTATGCAATTATTATGAGCAATTCGTAACAGAAATTTAAGGCCGGATGTACATAATTTTCAGCATTTATTTTTGCGGCAGCAAAATTATTTGGTGAACCAACCTATGTATTAATAGGTTGGTCTGCACAATAAGGATTTGGAGTGAGGAACAATCCAACCTACCCCATTACTCTTCATGAATTAGATAGCAAATTGTGACTTACTCCTGTGGATGGCCATTATAGGAATGGTGGTCTGCTGTCAGCAGATCACCATGTCAGTGAGCTCCTTTTAAAAAAAATTCTGTGGTAAATGCAGCCCTTTTGTCTTGAAAGAAATAGTGCTGAATTTCAAATTTTGTTTTTTAAAGTTCCACTGGAGCACTTCTCACTCTACACTTTTGTTTTAAATTCACAACAGGAAAGTGTCTTAAGATGACCACTTTGCTACATTTGAAGAGTTGGTAAATTAAGAATAGTTTGAAGCCCAATCATGGTCGCAAACATTTGTTACATAGCATTTTGAAATGCAATTTAATAGGGATGTTGTACCCTGCCTTTCCGAATTTCGATTCGGAATGCATTTCTAAACCCATTGTTTGATTTGGCAAGTAAGTGCTTGGCAATCTATTGTTTCTGTGATGGTTAACAAAGAAATGGTCCTTGTTTTCACTATCCAAACCAAAAAACTTCTGTGAGCCCTTCACACACTATCCCAAAATGTATACACTTACTCTCACTGCATGTCCTGCTTCCAGCAGTCTTTACACTCTTACCAACATGTGAACAGTTTTTAAACAATTCAACTAGAGAGCTTGTTTTACCAACCACTGAACTACTCTTATGTTTCTGTCGTTGCTCGGGCCATGCCCCCCCAAATAAATATTCCTGGCTACAGGCCTGAACAGAATTGGAAAACATAATCATAAATATGGATTCAAATCAGTTTAACCCAAATTTCAAAAATATAAAAATCAAAAGTTTGTTCTAAGTCACCTTAGTGGATTTCTAAAGGTTTAAACTTAATTTAATGTATGGTGTAATTTAAACACAATTATGTATCCTCACCGCCACTCGTGGAGAAAGACTCACTGCCAAAGGACTCTCTCTTTGCTCCAGCTGTTGATTCCCGCTACAGGAGTAGCCCAGCTTTCCATCTGAAGCCCCGCTGCGCGACCGGGAGTGCGAGGCCGCAGAGGAGGACGAGGCGCTGGCCCCAGGACTGCGAGGACCAGCATTCACCATCCTCAGCTGGTCCTCTTCCTGCGAGAGCCGCGCCCCCTTCCAGTGCCCCGCCCCCAGCGAAGCGCTATAACTTCTCGCGGCACCCGTTGCGCGGGTGCCACTCGTGGAGAAAGACTCACTGCCAAAGGACTCTCTCTTTGCTCCAGCTGTTGATTCCCGCTACAGGAGTAGCCCAGCTTTCCATCTGAAGCCCCGCTGCGCGACCGGGAGTGCGAGGCCGCAGAGGAGGACGAGGCGCTGGCCCCAGGACTGCGAGGACCAGCATTCACCATCCTCAGCTGGTCCTCTTCCTGCGAGAGCCGCGCCCCCTTCCAGTGCCCCGCCCCCAGCGAAGCGCTATAACTTCTCGCGGCACCCGCTGCGCGGGTGCCACTCGTGGAGAAAGACTCACTGCCAAAGGACTCTCTCTTTGCTCCAGCTGTTGATTCCCGCTACAGGAGTAGCCCAGCTTTCCATCTGAAGCCCCGCTGCGCGACCGGGAGTGCGAGGCCGCAGAGGAGGACGAGACGCTGGCCCCAGGACTGCGAGGACCAGCATTCACCATCCTCAGCTGGTCCTCTTCCTGCGAGAGCCGCGCCCCCTTCCAGTGCCCCGCCCCCAGCGAAGCGCTATAACTTCTCGCGGCACCCGCTGCACGGGACGCGCGCGGGACGCAGCCCGGGCGAAGCCCGGGCCCGTTGTTGCCCGTTAGTGCCCGATAGAGACCGGACCGGGCCATCCCTCTTTCATCGACGACCCAGCATCAAACAAGCATGCCGCCAAAAACTAGAAGTGCCTCCAAACCTAAATCCAAACACGCACAGGAGGTAGCACAAGTAACAGGCCCTATCGACCTATTCATATCACGGGTTAACGAAATGATAAACCAAAGCATAGCTTTAATGGAAAAGAGAGTTTCAATGGATCTTATGAGCGCAAACGCCAAGCGCTCATCACTTGGTGCTATAGCGAAAACTGCATCCCCAATCAATCTGAACTCCCAAAACAGCTCACTCCCAGTGTCTCTACTAACCACAGAACTTAACACCGTTCCTTCAGTAGTCGACCTGTCAGTCACGCATTCTGAGTCGGATCCCTCAATAACATCAGAAGACTTGGAAGCAACCCCCGATCTAGCGGGATGTCAAACCCAAGGAGATATCCAAACCACCGATAACCTGCCCCAGCATGGTGAGAGGGATGGGGCAACACCGGAGACTCGACTAACACTCAGTGAAAAAACACACAGTTCACTCATGACTCATTCAAACTCCCCATCCTCTAACAGTATATTGCACATTCCCGACTCCACCCTTCCACATAAGGCAATTTCCAATAACAATATATCTGAGCAATGTAAGACCTGCAGAATTACATCACAAGTGCTCACTACTACCAAAGATCTACTTTACCAATATCTAAAGCCTATCCAGTTGAGCATCAGAAACCTCGAAGCTCAACTGACAATAATATCGGCCACTCTCCTAGATACAAATACCAGGATAGACGTAAAGGGCCAGCGAAACACCTCACACCCACCAAAAAAGCAAAATCAAAAACACATACAGAAAACAGTTAATCCTTCAAATGCAACATCTGCAGCACAGAAGAACCCAAACCCACCGTCTACCACACCCAAACCAATCGCAAATATGCCCCATCCCCAGCAGGAGAAACCACTACAACATAAAGCACAGCATGCAGCAACCACAGGCAAGGTCACGGCACACACCCCATGTCCAGCACAAAACCCAGATTCTAGCGGAATCCCCACAGAGAGACCCGATTCCCAGCCTACGAAACCACCACCTCCCCAAAAAATATCCAAGAACACATCGGAAACCACCCCGAAAAAATTCCCCATAGTTAGACGTCCAGTCCACTTGCCCCCTGAAGCTACTCCCTACACAATAGTTTTAACAGGAGTACCTGAGCTAGCAGAAGACACCCCAGAAACTGCATGGTCACTTAAAAATAAGGCCATGCAGTGGCTCAGCATAAACAGACCTCTCGAATCACACCTATCGGGAGGGATTACGTCAGCACGTAGGGTAGCCTGGATAGGAAAAACTAAGAAAACAATACGCGGTGACTGCATCATCGTAACATGCAGAGATCCCGCAACGGTAGACTACATCTGTGCCTGGCCACAACTCGAGAAAAAAGGGGGAATAGACGCCCGCCACCTTTCTCTTTTTTACCCCCCAGTGAAACAACATCACAACTTTCCACCCTGGGAATGGCACCATCATCCCAAAGACCTACGAAACCAGGACCCATGGCGTCAAACACCATGGAGTCAGAGGGATTACACACGTGAGTACCTAGATAGGGGGGGGCCAAGAGAAAGGTACGTTGATGGCCAAGTTCCATACTGGCAGGACAGACCTTACCCGGCATACGAAGGTTGGCAGGGCTTCCCGACCCAAAACCGATTTGAGTGCCTCGATATGGTCGATTGACCACCTACGGTCGAATTTAGCCATCACACAGTAGACGTCTCACATCACCCTGTCTCTGATAAGCACCTGACAGTTCCACCAAAACTGTCTGACACTCCAGAGACACTAACGATCCAATTAAACAATCTTTTGACCCGCACTCCACTTGTAGAACCGGACACGAGCGAAAGACCATTCTCCGAGCAAGTGTTAGCCACAGAAATCCCCACCAACTTCAAGACAGTACCCGCCACCTCGATAGATAAAGAGGCCACGAGCATAGGCATAGCTTTCTGGAATGTCGCAGGTCTAACTGGAAAAATAGCATGCCCTCAATGGCTGGAAATAGCAGGGAGCCACCAAATCTTGTGCCTACAAGAGACCTGGCGTACTTCCCCCCTCCATCTAGCGGGATATAAGACATTCTTCACCAAAGCAACGCCAAGCACAATGGGAAGACCAAAAGGTGGACTCATGATCTATTTTTCTAACACCATAGCAGTCACGGTAAAGCTAACAAAAGAAACACCTATTTTTCAAATCATCCAAATTACCCATCAGACTACAGCATCGAGGAATATATTTATACTCATAAATTATTACAATAACACAGGCACCCTGGACTGTTGCACATATCTAGACGAAATGGTGGCTCACATATCCACACTACAAAGCGCGAACCTAAACGCGACAATAAAATACATCTGGGGAGGCGATTTCAACCATCCATTATGCCCAAACCACAAAATTGGAATTTGTGGCTTACAATCGGAATCCGGAAACCCCATCCCTCATTTCGCACACACTCAGAGCGGAAATAAGTTCAACGAAATCCTATTCACTCTGGACCTAGACTTTGTAAATGAACTAGTTGACCCGGCCCAGGAATTCCTACCCACCTTCCATGGGCGAGGCTGCACGTCCACCATTGACTTTATCTTAGCCTCTAATACCTGTAAAAGATCGCTAAAAAACTACAAAGTAGGGTCCAGTCCGATTAGTGATCACTATCCCCTGAGTGTGGAGCTCACTATGGAAAAAGTGGGTCCCTCCACAATAAAAACCAGCTCTCTTGACCAACAATCAATAGCAATAAAGAAGAAGAACGGGTATGCCATCAAATGGGCAAAAGTCGACCCCGAAGTGACCTCGCAAAGGATACTCGAAAAAACGTACCCCTGGCTAAGGGATTGTTTGTCCGCAGAGGCCTCCCCCGAAGTAATCATTACTTCTTTCCACAATATTCAAGGGGCAATAAGAGACGAGTTATTTAAACATACGGCAAACAAACCAAAACCCCAAACTAAGAGATGGTTTAACTCAGATTGTAGAAAGGCCCTCACGTCCTTAAAAGAAGCCCTCCGACAGAAACCAAGAGACGTTCAACTAATTTCACTTCGGAGGAAAACGTATAACAAAGTTAGGAAAAACCGAAGGCACCAGATAAAGAAAGACCTATGGTGCCAACTACACGAGAGCGCACTAAAAAAGGACAGCATCACTTTTTGGCAGACCATTAGATCACCTTTTTTAGACAACAATACTGATCCATATCACCTCGACGTAGCAGTAACCGAGAACGACTGGGTCTACCATTTTACAAAAATCTTTGGCTCGCCAACTGACATCCCTCAAATAGAACGCGAGGATGAAGCAGAGAAAAATTTTCTTCCCATTGATCTACGCTTCACCGTCAGTGAGGTCAGAAAGGCAATCAAAGCGTCAAAAACTGGCAAGGCTCCCGGCCCAGACGGGGTACCTATGGACCTGTTTTTATACAATAGTGACTACTGGTCACTAATAATAACCCGGGTAATGACTGCAGTCACTGAAATCGGTCTCCTTCCATCATGGTCATCATCCACCCTCTTGCCAATATTTAAAAAAGGGGACCGCAACGATCCCGCGTGCTACCGGCCGATTTCCCTTCTGGACTCCACGGGCAAAATTGCAGGCCGACTACTCCTGGACGGGCTACAATCTTGGGCCCAGGAAAATAACATCTTCACAGACCTGCAATATGGCTTCCAGAAGGGGCTCGGAACGGTGGAGCAGGCCCTAAACCTGACCCTCCTGGCCGGAAAATACGTACATGCAAAAGAAGGAAAAATCTATCTGGTTTATGTAGACCTGAGCGCGGCTTTTGACTGCGTTCAGCACGCAAAGCTGTGGGATATCATGACCAATCTTGGAGTAGACCCACCCATATTGGCCTTTCTCAGGGGTCTATATACCAACGCAGAAGGCCGAGTGCGTTATGGCATTGGCGGCGAACTATCACGTCCCTTCAAAATCACACGAGGAGTAAGGCAAGGGTGTGTACTGGCTCCCTTCTTATTCAATCTATACACCAACGGGATTGAAAAAGCTATGTTGGCAGGGAGCCAGGACCTCCCACAGATAGCACGCCGCCCTATACCCATCCTCCTTTATGCCGACGACTCGGTCATCCTGGCCCGAACAGCTAATCAACTCCAGCGTCAGTTGAACAAATATGTGACATTTATGGACTCTCTGGGTCTAAAAGTAAACACAAAGAAAACATTCACAATGATCATAGGACCCAAACACGGAACTTCAAAATCCATACACATAAATAATACCAAGCTGGAAAAAACATCAGTATATCCCTATCTGGGTATACTCATGGATGATTCAATGACATGGCGCAAAGCCATTGAAGCCAGAAACCTCAACTTTCGTCGAGCAACATCAGCACTTTGTGCTTTCTCCAGGAAACTCGGCAAACCAGCTCCTTCGGAACTGTTAACGTTGTATTATGCAAAATGCCATAGCATGGCTAGCTATGGAGCAGGCATCTGGGGTCATGGAAATATTAACCAACTACAGGTAACGGAGAACGCCTTTATTAAGTATGTTCTGGCCCTTCCCCAATTCTAGCATCACATCGGGAGCTAGGGATGGAATTTGTGACAGACACCATACGCTGCCAGCCTCTCATTCTATGGCACCGCATATGGTGCAATCCAGAAAGCCACATAACGCGTTCCCTCATCACCGAATGCCTTAGCCTAGCTCACTGGAGGAAAATTCCCTGGCTTAACTACATTTCCAAATTTTTCCAAGATCTTGATCGGGAGCAATATTTCCTCGAACCACCCTCAATAGAAGACATTTCAAAGAAACAGCTTAAAGAACTATGCATGGGCCACTTAAGAGAACTCCGCAATCAGGCTGAGATTGTAAAAACACAAAATGAAAAAATCTGCCTATTGCAACCAGAGAAACTGATACAGCCCTACCTGACGTTCTTTCTTTCGAACTATGAAAAGTTTCTATTGACAAGACTCCGGTTCGATCTTTTCTTCCGCTTGGTCTCATTTCCGGAACAGTACAATTGGTCTCGGAACCTGATTTGTTGTCCGTGTGACGGGGCCTCCAAGCAATCAACGGTCCATGTCACACTGTTCTGCAAATACTACAGAGTAGCCAGAAAAAAATGGATCTTTCCCCTTCTTCGTTCAAGCGGTCTTAGAAGCACATATCCAGCTCTTGCTTATCTCCAGTCACGGGTAAACCCGCACGAAGCCAAAATGATAGCGACCTTTTTAAAAAAAGTAATAAAAACTCGTCAGGGCATTGTTTTATAAACTACAACATGTGTATTTCTGTATAAAACCGATGATTTTTATAAATTGTACTTTTTATGATTATGCAAATTTTTATAATCGAATAAAAGTTTATGAAATGAAATGTATCCTCACCGCTGAACACCAAATGTTGGAAAGTGGATTTTTGGTAGTGACCGGTAGTGACTTACCACTAGTAATAAGGGCACAAACACAATAAAAGATCAGTCAAGGTCTCAATAAATTATTCCTTTGCTCTATCCTTGGTAGCTGGCAACGAGCAGGCAGGCGCAACTTAGAAGACAGATGTGTAAAGCATTAAAAACATCAATACATTAAAAAAGTAAGAAACAGCACATAATAAAATTCCAACACCAATTTATAAGATTAGATTTCTTTGAACAAATAAGCACCAAAATGACAAAGGTTCAATGTAGAGAACCGGAGATATACATTTTAAAAGAATAAATAATTTCTGGTGCTTAAACTTAAAAAAATGATAGCGCCAAATTGGGACATCTTGTTGCGCTTGATTGGGACAAAGCCTAAGTTTGAGGCTGACCACAATGGACCCCAGATCTGATATACTATGCGAGAAGCCTCTAAGCAAGGATCTTCTTCAGGGCAGATTTGCGTTAATGTAGTCTGCTTGGTTTTCTGTGAGACCCCTATCAAATCCTGGAAGTATGAAGTCCTGTAGCTTTTAGTGGAAAGTACCTGAAATCAAGGCCGGGTTGCAGTTGAAGTTAGCTGGCTTGATTCTCAATGTAGAGTCGGTCAGCTGATGGAGCTTTTTACCAAAAAGTTCTCAAACTTCACCAAACTTCCATCTCTTCTTCTTGAAGGTCTCCTTTAGGTTTTAAAGTGTCCACAGCACCAATCCAGGGGTCTAGACTCTCTTAGATGGTCATTTGGATGTTGGGACTCCAACTCCAACAATGCACCTGGCCGAATCCTTAAACGTCCACTGAACGCACACCAGGATGGGAACTATTGGAGGAAAGGATGCAGGTGGGCTCAGTAACCTGTAGCTTACAGGGAGTTCACTCCTTTTTCCTTCTTGAAGGAGAGCCAGGTCCTTGGGCTGTAGTCCCAGAATGTGCAGCAGTACAGTACTTCTGAGTACAGACCTTTGGGGTGCAGATCAGGTTTCCAGCAGGGCGTCCTTCTTCTCCTTGTAGTTTCAAGCAGCAGATCCTAGTTGCTTGCAGCCATGATTCGTGTAGGTTACAGCGGTGGGGCCAGGCAAGGGGGATTTCAAGGGACGATACAGAGGGAAAAACGAATTATTTATTTAATTTTCCCTCTGCATCATCCCTCAAAATCCCCATTACTCTGTCCCACCTCCCCACCGATGTTACCTGCACTGCACACGTCCGGTTGGTTGGTAACTCTTCTATATTTATGCTGTGCTCCTGAGCATCAAGCAGGAGGTATCTCTGAGCAATGGTATGCAGTGCACAGCCAGGTATATGACCACTTCCTCTAAAGTGTGGCTTATTCTTGTCTCTGAAAGTACTAATCTCTAAAAATCTAACATGTAGAAATTCTCTCATTTGATGTTTAGACCAGGCTAAAGTGTGGTAAGTAAAAGGAGAAACTTCAAAGATGCAACTGTGTGGTTTATTAAGAATGTAACATCCGAGTGGAAATACGTGGCTCTCCCTCTGGCTGGTCAGCAAGCAACTGCCAGAGAGTAGAACTGTCAGCTATCAAGGAATGTAGAACGCACTAGGCACAGTGCTCTACAATTCATAGCTGACATACAAGATTACAACATATCCTCTCTCTTTGTTTAAACACATGCACAAAATAATACACTAAAGCAAAGCTCAAGCAAAGTCAGCATCGCCTGGAAGAATAAAGATCAAAGAAGAGCATTAAAATAAAAACATGAAGATGAACAAGAATTGCAGAAGTCTATTCTTCAACAAATGGGTAAAGGTAAGTACTTAATAACCTACTAATACAAATAAGTGTATCAGCAAGTAAATATGTTCAGTTATTTACATATGTAATCTTTTAAGTAACCAGGAGGATAACGATTTCTGTAAAGTCTTACCTCCCGAGTAGGTTGACTCACCGCAAGGGAATCTACAGAAACAGAAGCAGGACCTGGGGCATCACCTCCTCCCTGTACTACTCTTTGAGGAGCACAGATCTCCTGGGAATTGTAAACAAGGTCACTATCAGACATGGACAAAAACGTATTATCAAAACAATTGTCACCACTCTTGTTCTCAATTAATACCTTTGAACTCCCATTGCCTTCTGCACGTACATTTCCCTTCTGGTATAAAGCTACCCGCATGTAGTTCCATCTTTCCCCACTTTCCAACACTACACAATATGGTAAAGTGAGTTTTACCTTAAAAGGACCTAAACATTTCCTAAACGAAACCCCTGGTCTACCAGAGCGTATTTTAATCCAGTCTCCAGGGCAAATTATTTTGTTTAAGTTCCCTTTGCAGTTCATCTTACCATGTGAAGCAACTTGGGACAGACTGGTGGAAAACAAATCTTTAGTTACAATCTCCTTCAACCATGTGGGAAACAATTTTGTATTGGGTGGTCTCCCACGCATCATTTCAAAGGGCGTTTTGTTGGTTACACTGTGGACACTAGAGCGATAAGCCCAAACCATGTCCGATACCATAGAGTCTACATCTTTACCACTAGAAATGGCCATTTCGATAACACCCTTAATAAGACGATTAGCTCTCTCAACGATTCCGTTCCCCTGTGTATTGTATAGGGAAGTACGGCTGTGCTTGATACCACAAGTGGACAAAAATGTTTTCATCTCTAGAGATGTTAATTGTGTACCATTATCTGTTATACGTACTGAAGGTAGCCCTTCATCTTTCCAAATCCCCTTTAAAACATTAATGGTAGTCATAGTTGTGATATCTTTAGAGAATTTTACCACCAACCATTTCGTGTGAACATCCACCACAACGATGCTAAAGCGTAAGTTTTCCTTTAGGCTATTAATTGGACCAATGAAATCCATACATACTGTATGCCAGGGTAAACCCAGATCGGAAATATGACCTGAAGATGCCTGTATGTCAGATTTCAAAGGCTTATCACTCTCTTTGCAGATTTGGCAATTAGTAACATAAGAATTCACATTAGAATCCATTCCTGGCCACCACCAATTTGTCCTTAACCTCTGTTTTGTTCGTGTCTGTCCCAAATGTCCTTCATGGGCCAATTTGATTACATTTTGTCTTAGAGAAGCCGGAGGAATGAACACATCTCCCCTCATGATCACAGTATCTTCGCAAACTGACAATTCATCTTGAATTTTAACAAAAGGTTTATTGGTGATAGAAACAGTACTCTCCCTTTTACAACCTCTCCTTATCAGGTTTTTAAGTTCTAGCATGGCATTGTCAGCAAGCACAGCATTGACCCACACATCCTTACTTAAAGCCTGAGGTTCACACATGCTCAAAGCATCTTGAATAAAAGCAACAGCCTCTTCATTTTCCTTCTTCAAAACAGCAACTTTATCAACCAATTCCCAATCTAGTGACAATCTTGAGAGGCAATCAGCTTGTATGTTTCTCCAACCTTGAATGTACTCAATATTATAACAAAATTCCTAGAGACGAGAGGCCAATCTTGCTGATCTAGCTGAGCACATTGTATCACCCCCTGGTGGTAGCACTCTTATACGAGGTTTATGATTTGTTTTAAGTGTAAATTTGGTTCCCCATAGATAAGTTCTAAAATATTCACAAGCCAAGGCAGCAGCTAGAGTTTCACGTTCTATGACTGAATAATTACTTTCCGATGGGGTTAGAGTTCTTGATGCAAACGCTACAGTTTTCTCCTTACCATTGTGAATCTGAGCTAAAACCGCTCCAAGACCAGTAGCACTTGCATCTACAGTAAGAACAGAATGTAATTTCGTATCAAAAAGTGCAAGAACCTCTGCAGAGCAAATATCTTTTTTAATGTTTTCAAAACAAGTCTGTTGAACCTTATCCCACGAAAAACCAACCCCTTTCTTTAGAAGAGATCTTAAATCAGTTGTTTTATTTGAAAAATCCTTAATGAATTTGGAGTAATATTCGATTAATCCCAAAAAGGATCGCAATTTATCCTTGTCCGATGGAACAGGAGCCAATCGAAGAGCATCCAAAAGATTCTGTTTGGGCTTTACTCCTTGTTCTGAGATTTCATACCCTAAGTAATCCACCTTATCTACTAGGAACCTACACTTATCCTGCCTAAGTGTTAAATCTGATTCCCTGATCCTGAATAGAGCTTCACTGAGGGTATGGTTATGCTGATCTACTGTATCCCCAAATATCAAGATATCGTCTTGAAAGAAAATTATATTTTTGATCCCCTTAAACAAAACATTCATCATTCTTTGGAATATGCTAGCAGCAGAGCATAATCCAAAAGGCATCCTAACACATTGGTAAATGCCCTCAATGGTAATAAATGCTGTCAAAGGTTTGGAGTCGTCATGCAATCTAATCTGGTGGTAGGTGTTTTTAAGATCCAATTTTGAAAAGAACTTCCCACCACTTAATGCCAAAATTAATTTGTTAATATTAGGAAGGGGAAAGGTATCAACTATTACATTTTGATTGAGAGACCTGAGATCAATGCAAAACCTAAATTTGCCATCAGATTTCTCAGTGATAACCACTGGCAAAACCCACGAAGAGCTCTCAACTGGCTCAATCACACGTGAATCAAGCATATCTTGAAGCATTTTTTTCACTGCCTCCCTGGCTATTAAAGGTGTTCTGCGTGCTTTATGCTGAACTGGGATGGCATTAGGTTTCAAAATTATTTTATGTACATATCCCTTGAAGCAAGCCAATTCTTCTTTGAAAACATCCCTAGCTTCTTTTAAAATATCATCCAAAGAAGGATCCTCTATAACTAATACCTGTGTCGGAGCACTGGGATCTATAACGATAGATAAGTCAAATTGATGCATCCATCCTAAGATGGGTGGTCCATCCTTGGCAACATAAACTTTACCATCAGTTGATCTGCCTTTAAATTCAATAGTTGATTTCATGAAACCTATAAGGTCAATGGTTTCTCCTTGATACCCCCCAGGGTTAATATCTTTTGGGTGTAATTCCCCGGTGGGCCAGGGTTTGTCATAAATACATTTGGGAATAATAGTGTACATCGCTCCACAGTCAACCATCAAGTCTACAGTTACACCATTAACTCTAAATTCAGCTTTAGGTCGGTTCTTCCTACCTATTTGATCATAAGGATCATCAACACATAAAATCTTATCTACTTGTAAAGGCACATCATCAATATCGACAAGTGTAGTTTCACTACTACTATCTATAGTTGCAATCCTTTGTTTAAAAGATTTTCTACACATGTTTGAAAAATGACCTTTCCGTCCACATTTTAAACAATTTTTGTAAATGGATGGACATTTATAATAGTCGGGATTATGAGCACCCCCACATCTGTAACATGACCTAAATTGTTGTCTTCCTCTTTGAAAATTTGTTCTTTGAAAATACTTTCTAGGTTTAGACACAGCTGCAATTTCTGATTCTCTACGCGGTGCTGAAGAAGTATTGCCGCTAAAAACTTCTTTTTTGTTCATCTCACACATACAAAATTGTGAGTGTTCAAGAACTTTTGCTATTTCAATTGCATCTTTTAGGGTTGGGTTCTTTGCTGCCCAAAGTCTTTCTTGTGTTTTCCTGCACTTACACTGTACAATAAGTTGGTCACATACCATTTCATCTGTCATCGCACCGAACTTGCATTTCAAAGATAGTTCTCTTAGTTTTGAAACAAACTCATCTATTGACTGATTTTCCCCTTGTTTATGAGTGTAAAACTGATGGCGATTCATGACTATGTTAATTTCTCTTGCAAATCTTATTTCCAAACGTTTTTTAGTTTCTTCAAAAATATTCTCGATGGCATTACCATTAGGTAAAGTTGCAACAGGTAGATATTTAAAAATACGTTGGCCTTCTTTTCCAAGATTATTCAATAATAAAGCTTTCTTTCTATCAGCACTTAATTTGGATCCATCTATTGCATCAATATAGTTTTCAAACATTGGTAGCCAATCCTCCCACTCTATTGCAAGTGGTCCAGGAGAGGCTAAAAATATAGGTGGAGTAACAATAGTGCTTTGACTAGCCATGCCAAACAAAAGTCAAATGATGAAATTGAATTTAAAAAAAATTAAATAATGCTTGCTTTTAATAGTTGAAAACTCTGTTGAAAATGAACTGTAAACTGGTTGCCATGGAAACCGAAAGAAATAGAAATTGGTAAACAGGACTACAAATCCACTGAATTTCACAAAATGTGTATGCAGTGCAGTAAATAATATGATTATTCAAACTTATACCTTTCAAAGTCCACTTAACGCACAGTAATTGAAGTAAAACTCGATCTCGTTTTTGATCGATGTGTTTTCTTTACCGGAGCTGCTTACTTTGTGGACAAAATGGCAGCTACGTCGTGCATGCGTGCTTTCTATAAGAAACTGGCCTCGTTACAGTAGCGCGTCGAGCGTGGTTTGCTTGTGGTTTCTGCAGGAAGTCGAGCGTAAACAACGTAACGACGTGCCAGCTCAAGACCTTCTGACGTCACTGTAGCCAACTCGCGCTGCTACAACCTCGCGCTGTGCTTTAAATGCCAAATCCTTCAAACACTTGAAAATTTGTCGATTTTGCCAAAAAAAAAACGAAAGTACTCACAGTACATTTGTCCACGATTAGCAAAGCTCCAACTGGTATCTGCACTGATACATGTTCAAACCGACGCTGAACCAATCTTCATATTCACGCTGGGTTGTGGCCACTTCCACCTCAGAAACCGAACAGCCAAGATCGTCGCCAAAATGTGGTAAGTAAAAGGAGACTCTTCAAAGATGCAACTGTGTGGTTTATTAAGAATGTAACATCCGAGTGGAAATACGTGGCTCTCCCTCTGGCTGGTCAGCAAGCAACTGCCAGAGAGTAGAACTGTCAGCTATCAAGGAATGTAGAACGCACTAGGCACAGTGCTCTACAAACCATAGCTGACATACAAGATTACAACACTAAGCTTACCCACTGGCGTGGCTAAGATTCCCTAACACTCCACTTCAATCCCTCTCTTTAAACTAATTACAAGGGCTCCTGTGTGGCCAGGGTGATAGGATGTGGGAGTAAGCATGTGCTGTCCTAAAGTGACATTTTCCCTTTGAATACCAGTTTGACTACCCCTCCTACCTCCTGCCTTCTGCAATTTCACTTTCCTCCCACAGGAAACCCTTTGTCTCCTGAGGACACTACTTCATACCTCATTACGACAGCTTGGCTCAGCCTGGCAGAGGCTAGACAATCAGGAGAGAGCAGCTGGAAGGGTGGATTTTGGCTTGCAGGAAAGAAAGTTGTATAACTTTTTTTCGGTGATAGTTATCCAACAGTGGCAATATGTTGGATTTATCATAACTAACATTCTGTTTTTTTAAAAATCTTTTATTGACAACACAGGAAAAAAATCATATCAAGAGAAGAGCCATAATTACATAAGCAATAAAAATATCAGACCAGCAAATCAAATGTTCAGCAAAAATCATCATTACACATCTAAACATAGCAATCATTGCAATTCAAGGTGGCAGGGTACCTTACTATCTTTTACTTTTATTTCTAAGTTTAAGTCCGTATAAACGCTCCCCAGATTTTATCCAATTTCATCATTGATCAGACACCTCTAGTTTTAGCCAGTGAGAATTCCATGGTATAACTAACATTCTGATACCACAAATTATATTTTTATCTCTCTTCTGTCAATAATTATACTTTAATAAAATATTCAGATGTTAGCTCATGGATCTAATTATCTGCAATGGGGGAAAAACAAATGTGGCATTTGTGTCCCTCACCAGGGATTATAAAACGTCTTTCATAATGACCCTGCTTATACCTAGATGGCACCCTACCCTTTGGACACGTAGGGAAACCTCAGAGGTGACCTTTGTGTAAAAATAAGGTAGATTACTACTAAGGAAGTAACTTTAATTCCAAAGTCGAATTTGCATATAATTTCATTTTGAAGATAGTCTGCAAAGCAGGGCTACCTTTAAAATGACAGCATGCAACATAGCATTGCATACTTCAGGAAATCTACTTTGGCTCTAAACCTCACAGGCATATTATATACTAGGAACCTATAGGTTGTTTGAATCTTACAGGGGTCTGTCATTGCCAATTGTAATTGAACCTATCCACCATCTACATTTAAAGCAGAGTACTGGTCCTGGGTCTGGTAAGCAGAGCCCAGGGTACAATCAGAGTCAGTTACTACCAGTATCAAGCAAAAACTGGGGGTGATCAGGGCCAAAAGGATGACTTTCTTACGTGGGGGTTGTTATTCAGAGAGGGTCTATGTGTGTGGTGTAGTGAGGACTGGAAGGTAGCAAATACTGTGAGAGGGCAAACAAGCCATGAGCTGTGAAAATAATATGGAAGTCGTATGCTAAAATCTTGGGATTTTGAGATACACCTAAGCACTATTTATTCGGAGGCAATGGATTTGCTGAGGTGCTAAAGCTGCATTTATCCACAAAGTTAGAGTTGGTTTCAAGTATAGATTTCTCAAACAGTTGCAAGTTACAAAGGTTTGCAGCACAGTCAGCAGATGTGATGGCACAATGGGAGCAAGCACTGATTTTTCAGATAATCAGATGATCACAGCTCACAGAAAGAGGCAGTGGAGTACTCATCATTCATAATTGTAGTTTACAAGTTTGCTGTGCGCTGATCATTCAGAGGACTAGGGATCTGTTGTTCAGAATATTAACATCAATTGCTCGTATGACTTCATGGTATTTTATTTGACTTTTTTTAATTATTTGCATACTTATCGGTATTGATCCTGCATTATGAGTCATGTTATTTTTTTCAGGTATGATGTGCTTTGTTCAACCAATTTTGGTGCCGATGATGTGGATTTTACATGTTTTAGTCATGCTGCGTGTAGTAAAAACCCTCATAAGAATCTAACTGCCAAAAGCCAGATACATTTGGAGGGGACATTTTTCTACTTCTATTCAAGGTAAATTTCACCGCACGTGAAGTAATAAGTCGAAGTACTTACTGACTCACATGTAGTTCAGATTCCCCCTATACGTTTTGCAGTAAATCACAGTTTCTCTCAAGCTAACACAGCTTTAACCTTCTCTCTCCAAGTATCAAAGGAAAGTATCACTGCACCTGAGATTCGGAAGCCTCAGCCTCAGTGTTCCAGGTTCCAATAATAAAGCCATTGTAACATCATCAGCAATCCCAGGCTTCTTATGTTTTTAACACTGCAGCCTAGCAATGCCCGATAATGTCATTGGCACAGAATCAGGAGTGGTTGGAAGATTCACCATGAGATACCTAGTGTCTGTGGGATGGTCAGCCAAGTGGCAGAAGTGCAGACAGTAAATACTCTCAAAGAAAGGAATCTCCACATTTGTGAATTGGAATGAAAGTGCAAAATATCTATGAATGTTTGTGCCTTGCACACCAGACTCAAACATTTTACAGCTGACCTGACACTGTGAAATATCTAGTCTGTTATGTGACTTGTTTACCAGCCATTAATATTTTGCTATGTTTGACTATCGGGGGGAGCAATTAGCATGAATACCGAGTTCCAAATCCTATTATTGCTATGACATAAAAAAAAACTGGGAGAAAAAAGTTGTTTCACACTGTTGCAAACTGATAAATCAATTCTATGTCATCCTGCCATGGCTCTCATCCTGTCAGCGTTGGATGGAGAGCAGAGAGCAAAACTTGGAGCAAGGAAGGAAAGGAAAGCTCTAGAGACAAATTTGGTAGGGTAGCCAGAGTCCAGGAATCATTTTTTTAATATTTTGGCAGGAGAAAGATTTAAAGATAAGTATGGTGGGAGTCAAAAATACCAGGCTTATTAGTGAGTAAGGCAATGGCTTTTGCCTCAGGGTTCTGAGATGCATCATAGACAGGGCCAGACTGGGCATAGCGAGCACCAGGCTTTTCCTTGGTGGGCTGCCAGGGTGGGGGATGGTTTTTGGCCTGTGGGGTGTTGTTTTTGTTACAGGGTCGTTTTTGCAGCACAGTTACAATATCAGACCCTGTAACAAAATCTGCCCAAATCGGCACTGGCAAACAGCTTGGTCGCACCCCTAACCCCCCAGGCGGCCCGCCAAGCACTTTGCCGGGGCTGGTTTTGTTTCTCAGTACAGCCCTGATCATAGATAACTCATGCTTCCATCTCATCATCTATTTGATGCTACCTAGGACCACTGTGTGCTAAACATGGCAGTTGTGTTAAATGATCGCTAGTCCAAAATGTTTAGTTGATGCATGAGAAATTGCAAGAGAGCTAATTCAATAATCAGCTTCAAAATGTATTAGTGGGTTTAATGGATAATTTCACTATACATATTATTCCGCTAATAGGAACAGAACAACATGTAAAGGGTGATGGCCCTTTGTGGTTCAACCTAAATTTGAAGAACTGTAAAATGTCCTTTACAGCTAAATTATTTTGGGGAAAATATACAATTGATTATAGCACTTTGTGGCAATAACTTTCTGTTGCAAGGTGCACATGAAATTCCGATGGTCTTGTTTAGCCTAAGAGTGTTATGTTAAAATGTCTGATTGAAGTATCATTAGCAAGAATCATTTGAAAAGGTCTGGCTAGAGATCATTGAAAACCCTGCGTCACTGGCCCCTCTGCCACAAAGGATAGATTAATTCTGAGGTCATCCATGTGGGCTCATTTAAAAGAATTCCTTGCACCTGAGAGACTATCCAGGCATGTTCTGATAACTCTGCTTTGGCTTCATTTATAAACAATTAATTTAAACTGAGCAAGCGTTGAGAGCTGGGTGAGAGGGGCGGAAGCACCACTCAAGTAATAAACATAATCCTTTTCTGGGTAAACCACGACAGGCACTAAGTAAACCTGTGCTTACCCTCTGGTGCCTTGCCACAAGATCACTTATGCTTAAGATAGGGTAAATGTGTATAGTACTTATGCAACACGCAAACAAAGTAATATTGTGATAACACAACACAAGACAAATCCCAAATCTATCAATGTTGCTAGAGCTTCTCTTTGACAGTCTTTGCAGCCTACTGTGCTGTTGCTGGTTACCTTGACTGGGAGTGAATGTTTGATTCATTTAGCAAGTGGGATAAGTAAGCCTAGATGTGTGTCCTTTACTCACTGTGCCACTGGATTTAAGCTAGCCTAGCTGATGACGAGTGATGCTCCGTAATTAGTCCTATGATACTTTTTCTGGTCCAAGTAAGGCCTTGCTTGACAGTACAGGCTGGACTGTTCCCATGAGAATCAGGATCAACACTGATTTGTAAATGGCTGAGTCTAAACTGTGATGGCATGGAGAGCAAAAGAGCAATGGGTTTAACCCAGATCTCTTAACTGGATACCTTCCATCATTTGGTTGTATATCACTTTTCACCCTAAGTGGGACGGGTATGCCCAGACGTGGGGCCCTTGCTCACTGTCACACTGGATTGAAGGTAGCATGGCTGATGAGGGGTGATACTCCGTAATCGGTCCTAAGATGCTTGCTTCTGGTCCAGAGAAGGCCTTGCTTGACAGTTCGGGACGATTTCCATGAGGAGCAGGATCAAGGCTGATTTGTATATGGCTGGGTCTAAGCTGAGGTGGCATGGTGAACAAAGGAAGAATGGATTTAACCCAGATCTCTTGCCTGGGGATGAATGTTTGATTAATTTAGCATTCCAGCCATCATTTGTTTGCATAGCACTTTTCTCCATAAGTGGGATGGGTATGCCCAGGTATGGGTCCCTTGCACACTGTGCCACTGGATTGAAGCTAGCCTGGCTGACAAGGGGTGATACCCCTAAGCTGATCCTAGGATGCTTGTTTCTGGTCCAAAGATGTCCTGGCTTGGCCATTCGACTGGACTGTTCCCATGAAAAGCAGAGTCAAGGCTGGTTTGCATACGGCTGTGTCTAAACTGGGATGGCATGGGGAGCAAAATAACGATGATTTTAACCCAGATCTCTTGCGTGGGCGTCAATGTTTGATTCATTCAGAATTCCATCCATCGTTTGTTTGCGTGGTGCTGGATCTAGGAGCGAACATGAAGAGCAGGTCTTCACAGGAGATTCACATTGGCAGGCATTGCAGATGGTTGTTGGGTGACATGAGGAGTCCAGAGGCCAAAACCTTCAGGATCTTCACGGGTGACTCAGGACTTGTGGTTTCAGACAAGAAGGGAACACTCTGATGCTAGCCAGGGGCCAAGACTTGGATGTGCACCTATTGGGGATCAGAGTTCACTTCAGCAGGGGCCGGCAGCAGGGCTCAGGCAGGCCCAGTAGGTACTGGTCAGCTTTGCAGTTGCAGGGAGGTCCCTGGAAGTTTGCCTTGTCCCTGTAGCTCAAACAGGAGGTCAGTCAACTGACTCTTGGAGTCATTTCCATGGAGCTTGAGCTCAAGTCAAGCAGGTCCAATCTTCCATCTTAAATTGCAGGGCAGGTCTTCTTCTTAATCTTCCATAGGTCAAGGAGTGTCCTGATGAGAGGTTTTGAAGGTACCACTTTTATTTTCAGTGCCACTCTGCAGGTGAGGGATGTCCCCTTTATCTAAACTTCACTCTTTCCTATATTTGGCTCAAAACTGTATAGGGTAACAAAGGGGAGACAGTGAATCATGCCTTTAAGATATTCTCATTGTCAGGGCATGTCAAACTAAAGTAAACCTTTGCTACTTATTAAATACACTGCACCCTGCCCTATGAGCCATTAGGGCTTGCCTTAGGGGTGACAAGTATTAAACAGGAATGCTTAGGCCTAGCAAAAGGCGTGTTGTGCGTGGTTGGAATGGCAGTTTAGTTAAAAACTGAACTACAGAATTAGTGACAGACTTAAGATATGTTTTGCAGTGCTACCTTAGTGGGGGAGAGGGGGGCACAATGAGTGCTGCAGCCCACTAGTAGCATTACATTTACAGGCTGTGGGTACATTTAATACCATGTACTAGGG
This sequence comes from Lissotriton vulgaris, assembly GCF_964263255.1. Lineage (NCBI taxonomy): Eukaryota > Metazoa > Chordata > Amphibia > Caudata > Salamandridae > Lissotriton > Lissotriton vulgaris. The sequence continues at coordinate 1,217,580,560 of NC_141694.1, forward strand.
TTTTACAAGTAAATTAAATGTACCAGTCAGGTGTAGGCCAATTTTACCCTGTTTTAAAGGGAAAGTACAATCACTTTACCAGTGATTCGCAGGAACAACGTGCACAGTGCCCTAAAAGCCAACATAGCTGGGTTCAGCGAAGGAAGGCAAAAATCTGGGGTGACCTGGCAAGGGAATCTACAGAAACAGAAGCAGGAGCAGGGGCATCACCTCCTCCCTGTACTACTCTTTGAGGAGCACAGATCTCCTGGGAATTGTAAACAAGGTCACTATCAGACATGGACAAAAACGTATTATCAAAACAATTGTCACCACTCTTGTTCACAATTAATACCTTTGAACTCCCATTGTCTTCTGCACGTACATTTCCCTTCTGGTATAAAGCTACCCGCCTTGTAGTTCCATCTTTCCCCACTTTCCAACACTACACAATATGGTAAAGTGAGTTTTACCTTAAAAGGACCTAAACATTTCCTAAACGAAACCCGTGGTCTACCAGAGCGTATTTTAATCCAGTCTCCAGGGCAAATTATTTTGTTTAAGTTCCCTTTGCAGTTTATCTTACAAGGTGAAGCAACTTGGGACAGATTGGTGGAAAACAAATCTTTAGTTACAATCTCCTTCAACCATGTGGGAAACAATTTTGTATTGGGTGGTCTCCCACGCATCATTTCAAAGGGCGTTTTGTTGGTTACACTGTGGACACTAGAGCGATAAGCCCAAACCATGTCCGATACCATAGAGTCTACATCTTTACCACTAGAAATGGCCATTTGGATAACACCCTTAATAAGACGATTAGCTCTCTCAACGATTCCGTTCCCCTGTGCATTGTATAGGGAAGTACGGCTGTGCTTGATACCACAAGTGGACAAAAATGTTTTCATCTCTAGAGATGTTAATTGTGTACCATTATCTGTTATACGTACTGAAGGTAGCCCTTCATCTTTCCAAATCTCCTTTAAAACATTAATGGTAGTCATAGTTGTGATATCTTTAGAGAATTTTACCACCAACCATTTCGTGTGAACATCCACCACAATGATGCTAAAGCGTAAGTTTTCCTTTAGGCTATTAATTGGACCAATGAAATCCATACATACTGTATGCTAGGGTAAACCCTGATCGGAAATATGACCTGAAGATGCCTGTATTTCAGTTTTCAAAGGCTTATCACTCTCTTTGCAGATTTGGCAATTAGTAACATAAGAATTCACATCAGAATCCATTCCTGGCCACCACCAATTTGTCCTTAACCTCTGTTTTGTTCGTGTTTGTCCCAAATGTCCTTCATGGGCCAATTTGATTACATTTTGTCTTAGAGAAGCCGGAGGAATGAACACATCTACCCTCATGATCACAATATATTCACAAACTGACAATTCATCTTGAATTTTAACAAAAGGTTTATTGGTGATAGAAACAGTACTCTCCCTTTTACAACCTCTCCTTATCAGGTTTTTAAGTTCTAGCATGGCATTGTCAGCAAGCACAGCATTGACCCACACATCCTTACTTAAAGCCTGAGGTTCACACATGCTCAAAGCATCTTGAATAAAAGCAACAGCCCCTTCATTTTCCTTCTTCAAAACAGCAACTTTATCAACCAATTCCCAATCTAGTGACAATCTTGAGAGGCAATCAGCTTGTATGTTTCTCCAACCTTGAATGTACTCAATATTATAACAAAATTCCTAGAGACGAGAGGCCAATCTTGCTAATCTAGCTGAGCACTTTGTATCACCCCCTGGTAGTAGCACTCTTATAAGAGGTTTATGATCCGTTTTCAGTGTAAATTTGGTTCCCCATAGATAAGTTCTAAAATATTCACAAGCCCAGGCAGCAGCTAGAGTTTCACGTTCTATGACTGAATAATTACTTTCCGATGGGGTTAGAGTTCTTGATGCAAACGCTACAGTTTTCTCCTTACCATTGTGAATCTGAGCTAAAACCGCTCCAAGACCAGTAGCACTTGCATCTACAGTAAGAACAGAATGTAATTTCGTATCACAAAGTGTAAGAACCTCTGCAAATATCTTTTTTAATGTTTTCAAAACAAGTCTGTTGAACCTTATCCCACGAAAAACCAACCCCTTTTTTTAGAAGAGATCTAAATCAGTTGTTTTATTTGAAAAATCCTTAATGAATTTGGAGTAATATTCGATTAATCCCAAAAAGGATCGCAATTTATCCTTGTCCAATGGAACAGGAGCCAATCGAAGAGCATCCAAAAGATTCTGTTTGGGCTTTACTCCTTGATCTGAGATTTCATACCCTAAGTAATCCACCTTATCTACTAGGAACCTACACTTATCCTGCCTAAGTGTTAAATCTGATTCCCTGATCCTGAATAGAGCTTCACTGAGGGTATGGTTATGCTGATCTACTGTATCCCCAAATATCAAGATATCGTCTTGAAAGAAAATGATATTTTTGATCCCCTTAAACAAAACATTCATCATTCTTTGGAATATGCTAGCAGCAGAGCATAATCCAAAAGGCATCCTAACACATTGGTAAATGCCCTCGATGGTAATAAATGCTGTCAAAGGTTTGGAGTCGTCATGCAATCTAATCTGGTGGTAGGTGTTTTTAAGATCCAATTTTGAAAAGAACTTCCCACCACTTAATGCCAAAATTAATTCGTTAATATTAGGAAGGGGAAAGGTATCAACTATTACATTTTGATTGAGAGACCTGAGATCAATGCAAAGCCTAAATTTGCCATCAGATTTCTCAGTGATAACCACTGGCAAAACCTACGAAGAGCTCTCAACTGGCTCAATCACACCTGAATCAAGCATATCTTGAAGCATTTTTTTCACTGCCTCCCTGGCTATTAAAGGTGTTCTGCGTGCTTTATGCTGAACTGGGATGGCATTAGGTTTCAAAATTATTTTATGTACATATCCCTTGAAGCAAGCCAATTCTTCTTTGAAAACATCCCTAGCTTCTTTTAAAATATCATCCAAAGAAGGATCCTCTATAACTAATACCTGTGTCGGAGCCCTGGGATCTATAACAATAGATAAGTCAAATTGATGCATCCATCCTAAGATGGGTGGTCCATCCTTGGCAACATAAACTTTACCATCAGTTGATCTGCCTTTAAATTCAATAGTTGATTTCATGAAACCTATAAGGTCAATGGTTTCTCCTTGATACCCCCCAGGGTTAATTTCTTTTGGGTGTAATTCCCCGTTGGGACAGAGTTTGTCATAAATACATTTGGGAATAATAGTGTACATCGCTCCACAGTCAACCATCAAGTCTACAGTTACACCATTAACTCTAAATTCAGCTTTAGGTCGGTTCTTCCTACCTATTTGATCATCAGGATCATTAACACATAAAATCGTATCTACTTGTAAAGGCACATCATCAATATCGACAAGTGTAGTTTCACTACTACTATCAAGTCAAAGTCAAAAATTTTATTTGTTTCGGTACTCAACTGAGGACCACAAATATTATATAAAAAGAAAAAACAGGTTACAGGAAAAGGAATTCATTACAAATTAATATAGTGTTAAAAAAGATTTAAAAAATGTATAGAAATTGTAACATACAAATTCATTAGGTGGTTGTTTGCACACAAATAACAATTCTTTTACTGATGAAATTCTACATTTACGGTATATAGGATCAAGATATCTTGACCGCGCTGTTACTACATTTGAGTTTGGGCATACCAATAAAAGGTGCTCAATGTTCTGATCTCCCCCTTGACAAAGAGTACATAATGGGGATCCACCTGATGTCCATCTTGATGTGAAGGTTAACACTGGTAAAATACCTAATCGCAGCATTGTAATTGCCATCTTTGCACCATGTGTGAGGGAAAATCCTACTTATGTCTGTACATGCTTGTACTCCAATGACTCAACGTAAAGTTTATACAAAGATAACTTGCTGCAGTGTGCAAAGTCGAGATCAAAACTCCATTTAGGAGTAAAACATTTTAAAAAAAGTTTCAGTTGCGAGGCTGACCAGGTAAGCAAAATATCCGTATTGATCTTAGCAATTTGGAATACTACGGTCATATTCCTGAAGAATATTTGCTTTGAAGCATCTAGTTCAAAAGTCTCGATCTTTAGCAGGGATCGTAGTGATCCTTCTTTTGCATGAAGGAGATTGTAAGCCCACCTGATAACATAAGCAACAGCTGTAGCATAAGAACTTGTAATTGAGAATTCAAGTCTTAGAGCTTGCACCGGTGTAGATTCTGGGACCTTCAAGACTTTCCTCAAAATATTCCCTTCTTTTTGGTCCATATAAGACCACTGTTTTATTGGGATATATTCCGTAGCATAGGATAAAACAGGGGGAATCTTTACTCTGTATACTTTTAGCAGTGAAGAGAAATGCCTGTTCCCTGTGGCAGAGTACAGTCTGGAAAGGGCCCCGGCATGTAATTCTGATTTCCTCTTTAAATTGTTTATCTGCTTTGTATTTTTCAGAGTCTTTGTAAAGATCCTGCCGAGATAAGTTATTTCGTCGACCTCTTCTACTTTTTCTCCGCCGAGCCTCCAGCAGTACTTAACACTTTGTTTCCTACCAGAAAAGGAAACAACTTTTGTTTTCGTTAAGTTTGGAATAAAGAAGTTGTCCTTAGAATATTTATGTAAAATATCTAGGAGCTTTTGCAAACCAAAGTGCGTAAGGTCCAACATCACAATGTCATCTGCATATAGTAGGGCGTGTATGCTTTGTGCAGCAATCTTTGGAGGCAAACTTGAACCTTGTTGCAGATGGTATGGCAGGTCACTGAGGTATAATGAAAATAATATTGGTGCTAAAAGGCACCCTTGTTTGAGCCCGTTAGGCGTTAGGATTGTTTTAGTCAAACCTTTTTCACACCCCATTTGGACTTGACACCAGGTTTTGGTATGGAGTTTAACAATAATCTGCAGCAGTTGTTCAGGAATACCTAGCCTCCTTAACTTATTCCATAAAGTCGGTCTGTCGACACGATCAAAAGCAGTAGAATAATCAATAAATGCTGCGTATATTGACTGAGATTTCCGTACTGTGTATTTGTCAAGAATGGTCTGGAGGGGGGAGGAGCTTCGCGGGTAAGCAAGATGGCCGCGTAAGCTCGGAGCTCCGCGGACCCTCCGACCCTCCGCAAATATCCTGGAGGCTATCCTGTTCCACAGCTGTGGATTCCACTTGGTGAATGGTCGCAGACGCGGGAACCGCTTTCCGCTTCCAAATCCGATGTTTCTAGACAAAGTCGTGTTGAACTTTGTGCCAGGGATGCGCCATTGTCCCATGGGCGGCTGGTGATCGAGACGACGCGAAGCATGATTGATATGCGAAGCGAAAACCTCTGGTTTCTGCTGGCGGAGTGTGCGTAGCTGCGGAGTTGCCTGTTGCTGGCTTGGCCTTCGTGGTAGCTACACCTCGTGCCTACACAAGTGCCTGCCTTGTTTTCACTGTGTAGCCCTTTGTTCTCTCCGAACCCATCATGGCCGGCAGGGGTGACCCCGAGAGGACGACCCAGCCACAGGCAAATAAGATTGACCGATATGCCCAGCAAAGGACCTCGCCTTCTGTAGTGGCTCAATCCAAGGACTCCTTGCGCACGGGCTCGCCCGAAGGATCGGAGCCCACATTAAGGGACATCATGGGGGCCATCACAAGCATCAGGACTGAGATGCATAAACAGCACGAGGTCCTGGCACCTAAGGTGGACACCCTGGCCATCGATCTCAACCTGATCAGGGCCGACTTGGGCAAAACTAATGATCGGGTGAAATCCCTCGACATCAAGACCTCCAGCCTAACGACCGATGTCTCGGACTTGCAAGCGGAGGTCCGCACCCTGAGGTCGGTTAATGACCAGTTCTCCAGACGGTTGGAGGACTTCGAAGGGCGTGCCAGACGGCAGAACGTCTGCATCATCGGAATACCGGAGGGAGCGGAGGAAGCGGCTGTTGATCTCTTCGTGGAGGACTTGGTGAAGACCCCTCTCGCACCAGCCGGACTCAGCCATTTTTTCTCGGTTGAACGGGCCCACAGAATACCTGGCGGCCCTCCGAAGACGGGTGTCACACCGAGACCCATCATTGCCCGACTCTTTAATTTCAGGGACCGTGATGTGATCCTTCAAGCTTCGAGGCGACATGGGCCACTTAAATTTCAGAATGCAGATGTGAACTTCTACCCGGACTTCACCAGGGCCGTTCAGAGACAGCGTCAGAGCTTTGCGGGGGTGAAACGGCGCCTCAGGGACATGGGGCTCAAGTATTCTATGCTGTTCCCTGCTAAACTGCGGGTTGAGCGTGATGGCCGAGTCCTGTTCTTCGATATGCCTGAGTCCGCGAGCGACTGGCTGGACACTTTGCCACATTGGCGAGAAGAGCATGAGGAACACTCCCAAGGCGCCACTGGTGGCCCTGATCTTCAAGAATAGTCGTGCTATCTCTAGCGGTTGGTGTTCCCGTTGACTGTGACTGCTGATGCCAAAGCTTTTGTACTTTTGCTTCTCCTATTTTTCCATGGAGGGTGGCAGGGGGGGACCGCGGGGATTCCTTACTCCTCTAGGGTTTTTCTTGTAGTTAGTTTATGGGGCGACAGGCACACTGCTGGTTGGGGGGGCTTTCTAGTCTGCTGCAGGGGTGCAGGGTGGTGGGTGGTGGTGGGGATGGTTATGTGTGTTCTCTTTGTTCTCTTCTTCTATCTCTCAGGCAATGGGTCATATGCTCTGCTATGTTTCACTTGTTGTTGAGGCTTTTTGGGGTTGGGTGGGACTTGGGACATGATGATGGGGGGTAGGAAACTGCAAGTTCTTTGTTGGAATGTCAATGGCTTGGGTGACCGTATTAAGAGAGGGGTGGTACTGCAGTTGCTTAAAAGACATATGCCGGATATTGTTCTCTTGCAGGAGACGCATTTGGTTGGAAACACGTGTAGAGCGCTCAATCGTAAAGGGTTTAAGATGGTGGCCCATACGGGGTTCTCTTTGGGATCTCGGGGGCGTGTGTTCTGGTGCGTACGTCCCTTCCGTTTGAGATTGACTCTACTGTGATTGATGAGAGGGGGCGGTACGCCGCTGTTGCGGGGCGATGGGAGGGGCGTGCCCTGACATCAGTTTCAGTTTATGTTCCTCCGGGTTTGCAGACTAGTACCTTCCAGGACCTTGGTGGCGCCATTTTGAATCTGCCCTCGGGGTTGTTGATTGTGGGGGGTGATTTTAACTCGGTTTGCTCCGGATCCTTGGACCGGCACCCGCCTAGAGACCTCCGTAACACCCAACTATGGTTGCCCACCTTTCTTGAGACACTGGGGCTGGTCGATAGTTGGCGACTCCTGCACCCCACCCAGAGCCAATATTCCTTCCATTCTGGCGCTCACGGTAGCCTTTCCAGAATCGACTACGTCCTCACCCTGGCGGCTCACGCGCTGGCGGTCTCCGAGGCCCGTTTTTTGGCGCGGGGCATTTCCGACCATTCCCCGCTGTGGGTCTCATTCGATTTTAATATCGTTATGTCGGAATGACCTGTGGTGATTAACCCGTGGTACTTCCGGAACCCCAAGACTCGTAGTCTCCTGGCTAAAGCCATCGACCTCTACTTTACTGAAAACATGGGGTCGGTTACGTCGCTCGCCACTCTGTGGGAAGCCTTTAAAACTGTCTTGAGGGGTGAGACCTTTACTCTCATAGCGGAGGCCCGTAGAATCAGAGATGCCGACATGGTGCGTGTCGAGGCGGAGATCACGGAGCTGAACTCCCGGTTGGAGGCGGGTCCTGAGCCTGCCCTGCTGCACAGCCTCTCCCTTAAGCAATCGGAGTACCGTGAACTCGCTACTAATGCTGCTCTCGTCCTGGGTAAGGAACAGCAGGGTCGGATTTACGACGTTGGCGACAAGGCCGGGAAGTTGCTGGCCTGGCTGGATAAGAAGGAGAGGGCCAGCCGCGTCGTCCCTGAGATACTGGGAGAGGACGGAGTGGTAGTCACTGACCCGAGCGCCATTGCTGAGTCCTTTTCAGATTACTTTCGGGGTGTTTATGCCTCTGTCTCGGACCGGTCTGAGGCCGATTCGATTGCTTTCCTTTCTGACATCGATCTTCCTTGCTTGTTGGACGCGGATCGAGATGATTTGGACAGGGACGTTTCCGTAGATGAGGTCGCACTTGCGATTCACTCTTTGAGGTCTGGCAAGGCGCCTGGTCCAAACGGTATTCCGGTCGAACTGTACAAGATTAGACCGGATGTGGTGTCCCCACATTTGCGCAATATGTTCCTGGAGCGCGGGAGAATGGCCTTCTTCCCCTTGACCAGAGGTTGGCCACCATTGTGGTCATCCATAAGGAAGGGAAGCCGAGGGATTTGTGCCGGTCGTACCGTCCCATCTCTCTCTTAAACGCAGAGCCTAAGATTCTCGCCAAGATGCTCGCCAACCGTTTGATTGGCGTTATCGGCGACTTAGTGCATCCGGACTAGTCGGCTTTATTCCACACCGCAACACTGCTCTTAACTTGCGTCGACTCCACGTTGCTCTGGCTAGGGCCCATACACTTGAGGAGCCAGCTGTCCTGGCGTCCCTGGATGCCACGATGGCTTTTGACTCCCTCGAGTGGAGTTACCTGTGGGCAGTGATTGCCTCATTGACCGACCTGCCATTCCTCTCACCAGCGGACCACGGATCACTGCATACCAGCGGGAGCCCTTAGAGCCAGCTGCTGCCGCCACGCCTCGCCGGACCCGCTTCGCGGGTCCCGCTTCGCGGTCAGCAGCGGCCAGACAAGTACTGCAAGGGGTGTTTGTGTCCCAGGATTCGACCGGCAGGGCTGCGAGCTCGTAGCGTGGGGACTCCAAGGTCCAGGAGCCCACGCGCGCCCGTCTCCACCTGGGCTGCTCTCCCTGCCGGCCCCACCCCCACCTGAACAGTTCAAAGAAGCACTGCGCCTTAGTTCAACGGATTGCCTCATTGACCGACCTGCCATTCCTCTCACCAGCGGACCACGTATCACTGCATACCAGCGGGAGCCCTTAGAGCCAGCTGCTGCCGCCACGCCTCGCCGGACCCGCTTCGCGGGTCCCGCTTCGCGGTCAGCAGCGGCCAGACAAGTACTGCAAGGGGTGTTTGTGTCCCAGGATTCGACCGGCAGGTCTGCGAGCTCGTAGCGTGGGGACTCCAAGGTCCAGGAGCCCACGCGCGCCCGTCTCCACCTGGGCTGCTCTCCCTGCCGGCCCCACCCCCACCTGACCAGTTCAAAGAAGCACTGCACCTTAGTTCAACGGATTGCCTCATTGACCGACCTGCCATTCCTCTCACCAGCGGACCACGGATCACTGCATACCAGCGGGAGCCCTTAGAGCCAGCTGCTGCCGCCACGCCTCGCCGGACCCGCTTCGAGGGTCCCGCTTCGCGGTCAGCAGCGGCCAGACAAGTACTGCAAGGGGTGTTTGTGTCCCAGTATTCGACCGGCAGGGCTGCGAGCTCGTAGCGTGGGGACTCCAAGGTCCAGGAGCCCACGCGCGCCCGTCTCCACCTGGGCTGCTCTCCCTGCCGGCCCCACCCCCACCTGAACAGTTCAAAGAAGCACTGCGCCTTAGTTCAACGGATTGCCTCATTGACCGACCTGCCATTCCTCTCACCAGCGGACCACGGATCACTGCATACCAGCGGGAGCCCTTAGAGCCAGCTGCTGCCGCCACGCCTCGCCGGTACGATGGGGGGATTGCGCTACCTGACGTGCGAAGATACTATTGGGCCTCCCAGCTAGCGACTATCAACCACGGTCTGTACGGTCCGGAGAACAACCCAGGATACGCTATGGATAGGTGGCTTCTGGGCGGCGGGAACTACTACAGGGCGCTCTACTCGAGGTCTCTCGACAGGCGGATGTCTGGTACGACAAAAACCGCGGTCCATATTTGGAGGGCAATTACCAAGGCTCAGGGATGGAATGATAGACTGACTAAGTTGACCCCATTGTACGATTCGGACATCCTGGGCACACTTTGGCATACCAAGGGTTTTGACAAGTGGGATTTGATAGGCATTTCCAGGGTGGAGGACATGTTGTCGCGAGGCGAGATTAAGACTTTCGCCCAGCTTCAGGCAGAATTCCAATTGAGTGAAACGGAATTCTTCCGGCGATCCCTGACAGCTCCCCATTGGAGGATAGGGTGCTGGACGGCCATATGCCGGACAGCGCCATCTCACTGTCCTATAAAAAACTCATAAATGTCCGTACCGACCTCCTCCTGGGTGTGAGGAACCAGTGGACACGTGATGGGTTAGAAATTGATGATGAGGACTGGCAGAGTGCGGTGTCCTCCCCCAAGGAGGTTGCCATCTCTTCCCGTCTCAGACTGGTGCAGCTCAAAATCCTGCACAGGGTTTATGTTACTGGTCCCAGACTCGTGCACATGGGCTACTCTGTCGATGGGCTCTGTCGTCGTGGCTGCGGTGCTCTTGCCACTTTCATGCACATCCTGTGGGAATGTCCCGCAATAGCCTCCTACTGGCGACGCGTGCACTCGATCATGAATAAGGTGACTGGGGTAGCGGTGCATGCGGAAGCCAGGAGATGCCTCCTTAACATCTGGGATCCGACGGACCACAACGTGGCCCAGACTCAATGGGTAACCCTTGGCAACATGGTGGCTAAACGTGACATCGCGCAGAAATGGGGGGATACGGCAGCTCCTAAGGTTGTACAATGGAAAGCCAATATGGATTGGTGTATGTTTCGGGAGAAGACCGTGTATTTTGCCAGGGGTAAACCTAAAAAGTGGCAGAAACTGTGGGGGGCTTGGAATGCATACTGGGGGGACATCTGCATACCCCCAGAATCCGCTCCGCTGGAGGAACACCTGTCGCCGTAGCCTGAGACACCAACTGCAACGCTGTATATATGCTATCCTGTGTTTTCCTCCCTCCCCACTCCTAGCTCTTTTTCCGTTGGTCATACTCGTGCTCATTATACCCTCCCGACCCCCTCACAACGCCTCACTGTTTTTTCGCACTCCATTGCCTATGTCTTTGCGCCGGGTTTGGCGCTTCTTTCTCTTCTATTATCTTCTCTGTGTTTTCTTATAAAAAGTAAAATCAACCTTCATCATTCTGCTGTACTAATTCTTGCACTATTGTTATCCTGATTCGAAATGCTGCCTTGCCTCCGGGATGTTAGGCTGAATAGCTGTGTGCACTGTTTTTGAATAAAGGTTTTAAAAAATAAAAAAAATAAAAAAAAAATAAAGAATGGTCTGGAGTATTGAAATATTATCGGTGACAGAATGGTTGGGTCTAAAACCTACTTGAAACATGGGTATTAAACCCTGCGAAAATGCCCAGTCTTTTAGTCGATCCAATACTTCTGCGGCAAAGATTTTCCCTGTAGCATCCATCAACGCTATTTGGCGATAGTTACCAGCTGTGTTTTTGTTCCCCTATCTATAGTTGCAATCCTTTGTTTAAAAGATTATCTACACATGTTTGAAAAATGACCTTCCGTCCACATTTTAAACAATTTTTGTCAATGGATGGACATTTATAATAGTCGGGATTATGAGTACCCCCACATCTGTTTGAATCCAAGCAAAGTGTTTTCCCGGTGTACTCGATATTTTTTGAAATTTTCAACAAAGTTAATTGATTCTTAAGGTGGTGCTCTAGTCGTCACACGTAGTCTGAACGTGCCTTACAAATGACCATGAATATTGAGGGTAGAACACACTATCCTCGAGGCTGAGCACTCTTTTTACAAAGAAAACAAGTTTCTACTCCAAGTTCATCTTTTTCAAGTTCATCAGTTTTATTTTCGTGATTCAAATTTTAGCAGTTGATGCGTTTTATACGTTTAGGCAAAAAATTCCTGATAAACATAATTCCATTCTTATGTAGTCATAGTGTGATTTTCAAAGATGTTTCCATCCACCCAATGCATTTCGGGTCCACAACAACATGACCCTTCGTCAGGGGTCTGAAAATTAAGCGCAAACAAGACCAAATTAGTCACTCTCATATTATAAAACAACACAAGACATTACACTTTGTCACAACGCGATACCAAAACTCTTCAAGTGATAGATCAGTGAAAATAAAACAGCGGTAATTCCCATACTTTTTCCGAAGTTAACCTGCGACTGCATTAAACTCTAACCAACAAATCTCAAAAATGCATATTAGACTCTTAAATCAAACTCTTTATCACTTACGAGTAACAGGACGCAACGGCGTCTTCACAGTTGGGATTCAAATTCCGCGTGTGTAAACGGAAGTTCTAATCGCGAGATTTTAAATCACATGATCGGGCTCGCGGCCAATGGCAGCGCGGTGGAACCAGTCATGTGAGAAAACTTCTCCGCTTACCGAACAGTCAGCATGTGAGTGGTTCAGAATTTGAATCTCAAACTTTATATGTATCACATATGAATGACAATATATTGTGCTAAACGGTAACTTAAAATTTTGCTGTAATAAACGAACAATTCAAACATCAAGATACTGAAACAGTATACGGGGATCAGACAATGTCAAAAGTCAACGCTCTAGTTTAAATGGATCATAAAAAACATGCATGTTCAATCCGATCATTTAGCCCGACGGGCTGGGTTGAGTACAGTTTTTTTATCCAATGAAATTCTGCCCTTAGTCTCTGTTTCACAGGATCCATGTCTGGGCGTTGCTGGATAGTCTCAATAACCATGAATTTCAATTGTGAAATTTGATGACCCATGTCTTTCCAATGGCTTGCCAAAGTCGATTTCATGTTGCTCAATCTGATATTGCTTTTATGCTCCGTGATACAGACCTTGATCTTGCGCTCAGTCTGGCCGATGTAAATTTTGCCACATGGGCATTTGATTAAATAAATGCAATTGGCGGTGTCACATGTACTGGAATGATGTAGATCGATTGGAACACCTTTCGTGGGGTGCCTGATTGTCCTTCCAATAATGACATTATTGCAATGGATGCAATTGAAACATTTAGACATGCCTTTCCAAGCTATTTTGGGTTTGGTCGGAGTGTTCAACAGTTCTTTGAGGTTTTTGGACCTTTGAAAGGCGAACGTGATATTCTTATCGAACAAGTTGTTGAGATCCGGTTAATATCTTTTGGGTGTAATTCCCCGTTGGGCCAGAGTTTGTCATAAATACATTTGGGAATAATAGTGTACATCGCTCCACAGTCAACCATCAAGTCTACAGTTACACCATTAACTCTAAATTCAGCTTTAGATCGGTTCCTCCTACCTATTTGATCATCAGGATCATCAACACATAAAATCTTATCTACTTGTAAAGGCACATCATTAATATCGACAAGTGTAGTTTCACTACTACTATCTATAGTTGCAATCCTTTGTTTAAAAGATTTTCTACACATGTTTGAAAAATGACCTTTCCGTCCACATTTTAAACAATTTTTGTCAATGGATGGACATTTATAATAGTCGGGATTATGAGCACCCCCACATCTGTAACATGACCTAAATTGTTGTCTTCCTCTTTGAAAATTTGTTCTTTGAAAATACTTTGAAAATACTTTCTAGGTTTAGACACAGCTGCAATTTCTGATTCTCCACGCGGTACTGAAGAAGTATTGCCGCTAAAAACTTCTTTTTTGTTCATCTCACGCATACAAAATTGTGAGTGTTCAAGAACTTTTGCTATTTCAATTGCATATTTTAGGGTTGGGTTCTTTGCTGCCCAAAGTCTTTCTTGTGTTTTCCTGCACTTACACTGTACAATAAGTTGGTCACGTACCATTTCATCTGTCATTGCACCGAACTTGCATTTCAAGGATAGTTCTCTTAGTTTTGAAACAAACTCATCTATTGACTGATTTTCCCCTTGTTAATGAGTGTAAAACAGATGGCGATTCATGACTATGTTAATTTCTCTTGCAAATCTTATTTCCAAAGTTTTTTAGTTTCTTCAAAAATATTCTCGATGGCATTACCATTAGGTAAAGTTGCAACAGGTAGATATTTAAAAATACGTTGGCCTTCTTTTCCAAGATTATTCAATAATAAAGCTTTCTTTCTGTCAGCACTTAATTTGGATCCATCTATTGCATCAATATAGTTTTCAAACATTGGTAGCCAATCCTCCCACTCTATTGCAAGTGGTCCAGGAGAGGCTAAAAATATAGGTGGAGTAACAATAGTGCTTTGACTAGCCATGCCAAACAAAAGTCAAATGACGAAATTGAATTTAAAAAAAATTAAATAATGCTTGCTTTTAATAGTTGAAAACTCTGTTGAAAATGAACTGTAAACTGGTTGCCATGGAAACCGAAAGAAATAGAAATTGGTAAACAGGACTACAAATCCACTGAATTTCACAAAATATGTATGCAGTGCAGTAAATAATATGATTATTCAAACTTATAGCTTTCAAAGTCCACTTAACGCACAGTAATTGAAGTAAAACTCGATCTCGTTTTTGATCGATGTGTTTTCTTTACCAGAGCTGCTTACTTTATGGACAAAATGGCAGCTACGTCGTGCATGCGTGCTTTCTATCAGAAACTGGCCTCGTTACAGTAGCGCGTCGAGCGTGGTTTGCTTGTGGTTTCTGCAGGAAGTCGAGCGTAAACAACGTAACGACGTGCCAGCTCAAGACCTTCTGACGTCACTGTAGCCAACTCGCGCTGCTACAACCTCGCGCTGTGCTTTAAATGCCAAATCCTTCAAACACTTGAAAATTTGTCGATTTTGGCAAAAAAAAAACGAAAGTACTCACAGTACATTTGTCCACGATTAGCAAAGCTCCAACTGGTATCTGCACTGATACATGTTCAAACCGACGCTGAACCAATCTTCATATTCACGCTGGGTTCTGGCCATTTCCACCTCGGAAACCGAACAGCCAAGATCGTTGCCAAAATGTGGTAAGTAAAAGGAGACTCTTCAAAGATGCAACTGTGTGGTTTATTAAGAATGTAACATCCAAGTGGAAATACGTGGCTCTCCCTCTGGCTGGTCAGCAAGCAACTGCCAGAGAGTAGAACTGTCAGCTATCAAGGAATGTAGAATGCACTAGGCACAGTGCTCTACAAACCATAGCTGACATACAAGATTACAACACTAAGCTTACCCACTGGCGTGGCTAAGATTCCCTAACACTCCACTTCAATCCCTCTCTTTAAACTAATTACAAGGGCTCCTGTGTGGCCAGGGTGGTAGGATGTGGGAGTGAGCATGTGCTGTCCTAAAGTGACATTTTCCCTTTGAATACCAATTTGACTACCCCTCCTACCTCCTGCCTTCTGCAGTTTCACTTTCCTCCCACAGGAAACCCTTTGTCTCCTGAGGACACTACTTCATACCTCATTACGACAGCTTGGCTCAGCCTGGCAGAGGCTAGACAATCAGGAGAGAGCAGCTGGAAGGGTGGATTTTGGCTTACAGAAAAGAAAGTTGTATAACTTTTTTTCGGTGATAGTTATCCAACAGTGGCAATATGTTGGATTTATCATAACTAACATTCTGTTTGTTTTTTTTAAAACTTTTATTGACAACACAGGAAAACAAATCATATCAAGAGAAGAGCCATAATTACATAAGCAATACAAATATCAGACCAGCAAATCAAATGTTCAGCAAAAATCATCATTGCACATCAAAACATATAGCAATCATTGCAATTCAAGGTGGCAGGGTACCTTATTATCTTTTACTTTCATTTCTAAGTTTAAGTCCGTATAAACGCTCCCCAGATTTTATCCAATTTCATCATTCATCAGACACCTCTAGTTTTAGCCAGTGAGGATTTCATGGTATAACTAACATTCTGGTACCACAAATTATATTTTTATCTCTCTTCTGTCAATAATTATACTTTAATAAAATATTCAGATGTTAGCTCATGGATCTAATTATCTGCAATGGGGGAAAAACAAATGTGGCATTTGTGTCCCTCACCAGGGATTATAAAACGTCTTTCATAATGACCCTGCTTATACCTACATGGCACCCTACCCTTTGGACACGTAGGGGAAGCCTCAGAGGTGACCTATGTGTAAAAATAAGGTAGATTACTACTAAGGAAGTAACTTTAATTCCAAAGTCGAATTTGCATATAATTTCATTTTGAAGATAGTCTGCAAAGCAGGGCTACCTTTAAAATGACAGCATGCAACATAGCATTGCATACTTCAGGAAATCTACTTTGGCTCTAAACCTCACAGGCATATTATATACTAGGAACGTATAGGTTGTTTGAATCTTAGAGGGGTCTGTCATTGCCAATTGTGATTGAACCTAACCACCATCTACATTTAAAGCAGAGTACTGGTCCTGGGTCTGGTAAGCAGAGCCCAGGGCACAATCAGAGTCAGTTACTACCAGTATCAAGCAAAAACTGGGGGTGATCAGGGCCAAAAGGATGACTTTCTTACGTGGGGGTTGTTATTCAGTGAGGGTCTATGTGTGTGGTGTAGTGAGGACTGGAAGGTAGCAAATACTGTGAGAGGGCAAACAAGCCATGAGCTGTGAAAATAATATGGAAGTCGTATGCTAAAATCTTGGGATTTTGAGATACACGTAAGCACTGTTTATTCGGAGGCAATGGATTCGCTGAGGTGCTAAAGCTGCATTTATCCACAAAGTTAGAGTTGGTTTCAAGTATAGATTTCTAAAACAGTTGCAAGTTACAAAGGTTTGCAGCACAGTCAGCAGATGTGATGGCACAATGGGAGCAAGCACTGATTTTTCAGATAATCAGATGATCACAGCTCACAGAAAGAGGCAGTGGAGTACTCATCATTCATAATTGTAGTTTACAAGTTTGCTGTGCGCTGATCATTCAGAGGACTAGGGATCTGTTGTTCAGAATATTAACATCAATTGCTCGTATGACTTCATGGTATTTTATTTGACTATTTAAAATTATTTGCATACTTATCGGTATTGATCCTGCATTATGAGTCATGTTATTTTTTTCAGGTATGATGTGCTTTGTTCAACCAATTTTGGTGCCGATGATGTGGATTTTACATGTTTTAGTCATGCTGCATGTAGTAAAAACACTCATAAGAATCTAACTGCCAAAAGCCAGATACATTTGGAGGGGACATTTTTCTACTTCTATTCAAGGTAAATTTCACCGCACGTGAAGTAATAAGTCGAAGTACTTACTGACTCACATGTAGTTCAGATTCCCACTATACGTTTTGCAGTAAATCACAGTTTCTCTCAAGCTAACACAGCTTTAACCTTCTCTCTCCAAGTATCAAAGGAAAGTATCACTACACCTGAGATTCGGAAGCCTCAGTGTTCCAGGTTCCAATAATAAAGCCATTGTAACATCATCAGCAATCCCAGGCTTCTTATGTTTTTAACACTGCAGCCTAGCAATGCCCGATAATGTCATTGACACAGAATCAGGAGTGGTTGGAAGATTCACCATGAGATACCTAGTGTCTGTGGGATGGTCAGCCAAGTGGCAGAAGTGCAGACAGTAAATTCTCTCAAAGAAAGGAATCTCCACATTTGTGAATTGGAAGGAAAGTGCATAATATCTATGAATGTTTGTGCCTTGCACACCAGACTCAAACATTTTACAGCTGACCTGACACTGTGAAATATCTAGTCTGTTATGTGACTTGTTTACCAGCCATTAATATTTTGCTATGTTTGACTATCGGGGGGAGCCATTAGCATGAATACCGAGTTCCAAATCCTATTATTGCTATGACATAAAAAAAACTGGGAGAAAAAAGTTGTTTCACACTGTTGCAAACTGATAAATCAATTCAATGTCATCCTGCCATGGCTCTCAGCCTATTTTAGCACAAAAGATGCCACCCCACTTTTTCCGTTAGCCCTTAGTTATAGGCAACACATCAACCCTAGGTAGATATGTTAGGTATATTTATTTACCTTTGTTTTCAAATCTTTTTTTTGAAAAAATCATGAATTCACATGACAGAGAAAAAACACTGCACGTATAACATATATATACATCCACTGAAATGTACATCAACTTAAACACAACGTTTATCAAGAGAAGAAAAAATCATAAAGTAGAAAATACATTGGCTATACACAACAAAACATCTATACCAGTTTCAGACTGTTCAAAAAAGGCAAGTCAAGTTTTCAAGCCTCAATAACCATCAATGATTGAAATCTTACGAACAGTATTGGACAAAGTCACAGTTATAAGGAGATATCACAATACATAAATGCTATGAGTCAAGGGTTCTTAATGTTGGTGATTTTTATCTCCTTTCATGCCGACGCGTTTCGAACTCCAAACAGTAGTTATGGGTTCTCTTCAGGGTCTTGTCACTTCTGTCTGTATGTGTGTAAGAGAAAGGGAACACTGTGTAAGTGTCAATTCCTATGGCCTCATTTTATTATTCCGCTTCTGGTATCCTACATTTAAATACCATGTTACCTTAATAGTAGCCGTAGTTATCCTATGGCTGTTTCTGCATCTTTTGGAGCTGCAGTCTGAAGGAAATTAAAATCAATTGTCATTTTAGAGTAAGGCTCAATACTCGCCCTACGGTAACCTCTTGCCAAAACACTGCGAGACGTACCTTTAACTGTTTGTATGGTCCGTGTATGGGCTCTCCCTATGGTGCGGTGATGCTTTTGACCTAGGGGGAAGGCGAGGATGGGGTTACTATTGTTGTGCTCATATCGTAATTTAACTTGGTGTGGTAGATTATTGAAACAATCCTACCTTGTTTACGTGCACCGCGGGCTTTGGGAGCCGCTAACTCCATTGTCAACTTTCTGTGCTCGGGTTCTGTTTAGGCGAACCACGTAGTTTTTCCCGTTATGTACTCTTGTGTCACGCACTGTTCAAAAGGTAAAAAAGGGGAGTGCGTTTTTATCCCTGTTACAGAAACCAGTCTTTCATTCAGATGCCTCAAACCCTCTTATGGCTCACCTTGTTCTTTGCGACTTGCTCTCGCTAAAGCTCCGTTCACTATGGAAGGCGGCGGCCCGGTTACCTGGTTACTAATGACGGTCCCGGGACCGTGGGTGTTCTGGGATATGTAGTTTATTGATGGCGGGAGTGCGCGAAGCCCTGCACATTGCGGGAACATCGCTGTTCCACTTAGCTTCCCCAATGTTATGCCCTTCAGTCAAGGGGGCCATCACACCCCCCGTGGAGCCCCACACAATTGTGGCATTACAATCTAGACACTTCGGAGAGTGAGTTTAATCCATTTTGTGTACTATTGAATTTTAGAATCAGGTATTCCTCTTTCCTAAGAAGTGTTTCTTCAATATCAATTGGACCTTTATTGCCTGTTGGCGCTATTGTCCTGAGTACAGTCCATTTAAAGTCCATTTCACTGTGGTTTGATGTTCCCGCAATGTGCAGGGCTTCGCGCACTCCCGCCATCAATAAACTACATATCCCAGAACACCCACGGTCCCGGGACCGTCATTAGTAACCAGGTAACCGGGCCGCCGCCTTCCATAGTGAACGGAGCGTTAGCGAGAGCAAGTCGCAAAGAACAAGGTGAGCCATAAGAGGGTTTGAGGCATCTGAATGAAAGACTGGTTTCTGTAACAGGGATAAAAACGCACTCCCCTTTTTTACCTTTTGAACAGTGCGTGACACAAGAGTACATAACGGGAAAAACTACGTGGTTCGCCTAAACAGAACCCGAGCACAGAAAGTTGACAATGGAGTTAGCGGCTCCCTAAGCCCGCGGTGCATGTAAACAAGGTAGGATTAGTTCAATAATCTACCACACCAAGTTAAATTACGATATGAGCACAACAATAGTAACCCCATCCTCGCCTTCCCCCTAGGTCAAAAGCATCACCGCACCATAGGGAGAGCCCATACACGGACCATACAAACAGTTAAAGGTACGTCTCGCAGTGTTTTGGCAAGAGGTTACCGTAGGGCGAGTATTGAGCCTTACTCTAAAATGACAATTGATTTTAATTTCCTTCAGACTGCAGCTCCAAAAGATGCAGAAACAGCCATAGGATAACTACGGCTACTATTAAGGTAACATGGTATTTAAATGTAGGATACCAGAAGCGGAATAATAAAATGAGGCCATAGGAATTGACACTTACACAGTGTTCCCTTTCTCTTACACACATACAGACAGAAGTGACAAGGCCCTGAAGAGAACCCATAACTACTGTTTGGAGTTCAAAACGCGTCGGCATGAAAGGAGATAAAAATCACCAACATTGAGAGCCCTTGACTCATAGCATTTATGTATTGTGATATCTCCTTATAACTGTGACTTTGTCCAATACTGTTCCTAAGATTTCAATCATTGATGGTTATTGAGGCTTGAAAACTTGACTTGCCTTTTTTGAACAGTCTGAAACTGGTATAGATGTTTTGTTGTGTATAGCCAATGTATTTTCTACTTTATGATTTTTTCTTCTCTTGATAAACGTCGTGTTTAAGTTGCTGTACATTTCAGTTGATGTATATATATGTTATACGTGCAGTGTTTTTTCTCTGTCATGTAATTCATGATTTAAAAAAAAAAAAAATTTGAAAACAAAGGTAAATAAATATACCTAACATATCTAACTAGGGTTGATGTGTTGCCTATAACTAAGGGCTAACGGAAAAAGTGGGGTGGCATCTTTTGTGCTAAAATACTTATATATAAGGTCCAGCCTTCCCCATTACCTAAGGACCTAACTCCTTTTACCCTAAAAAGTTGAGAGCGGGTGCACACCCGCGAGAGTAGAATACGGGCATTATAAGCTGAGCCCTAACTACCCATCATAAGAATCGTGGGGGGATCCTGAGGTCCTCCCAAGGTGATGGCAGAGAAAGACACTTTATCCTTCTCTGAAGCACACATTCAGAACCTATGTGCCTCATCCGCTTTTGATAATATCACCTTGAGTACCTCCGCACAACAACAGAACGAGTCGGATAAACTTATTAGACTCAAGAAAAAACACATTCGAACCGAACTTCACGGACATTTTCTCCTGAAACACCTCAGGGGTGGGACCATCCCATGGGGCCTTCAGGTTAAAAACGTCCCTGTTATATTTACGGAGGACAGTGAATATAAAAAAGGTTTTAGCTGTATAAACACTAAGTGTAGCCGGGACCTGATGGTCCATACCATCGAAACGGCTCAAAGACTATGTGTGAAGGAATTAGAAGAGATCGAGGTTCTTACTAAGAGTCTCCAGGAAAGCCCAGCGGTTTCTGATGCCAAAACATTGCTTGAAAAAATTGAAAAAGATATTCAAACTTTTAGAGATATTACCATCAACTTTAAATCTGCACAATACGAGAGGGACTCAAAAGCTTTCACACTAGAAAGGGCCTACCCATTCCTCAAGGAGGATTATTACACTCAGACAGAGTCACGTGGAGCCCTATACAATTTTCAGGGACGATCGAGAAACCGTTTTAAAACTTTCTCTGACACATCATCCTCCTCCAACTCATCAGGCCCTGAGGAGAGAGGGAATAATCCAAACAAGAAAGGGCCTTTTTTAGAGAAAGGCCCACAGGCAAAAACTCGGTTCAAACCACAATGGGAAATGCGCACTCGCAGAAATTTTTACAAATCCTAGAACCCACACCATCGACAATAGTGAATCTTTCCACCAAAGTACTAACCAGGGATGAGGAATCTGTCCTCAACCTTGGTCTCAAATTTGTTCCCAGTCAGCGAACAGATTTCACTAGACTCAAACTAGAAACCATTGCCTTCTGTAGGAAGATTCGTCTGCGAGCCTTTTTTGCAAATAAACCACCCACTCTTGACGCAGAGGTAACAGGCTTAAGGAACAAATCAACTTTTGTTCCTTACCAAAACATCCCGAAGCAGGTGGTGGCGTTTGAACAGGTCATGCTTTCAGCAATTAACAAACTAGAGAAGAGCAAGAAATACGTCAAACCAAACATCACCAAAGGCCAACGCATAGCCATCAAAAACTTGAAAGACGACCCGACGGTCGTCATCAAACCCGCGGATAAAGGCGGAGCAGTGGTGATCTGGTCTAAGGATAAATACCTTAAGGAAGGGGCTACACAGGTAAACAATACCGAATGGTACAGAGAACTCCCGGAGGACCCGGTTCGGGCCATTCAGGGACAAATCTGTGAAATAATAAAAAGTGGTGTGGAAGATGGATTTGTGGGACAAAAAGAAAGTGAGTTCTTGATAAAGAAATTTCC
Source organism: Lissotriton vulgaris (assembly GCF_964263255.1). Taxonomy (NCBI): domain Eukaryota; kingdom Metazoa; phylum Chordata; class Amphibia; order Caudata; family Salamandridae; genus Lissotriton; species Lissotriton vulgaris. Next base: position 1,217,602,681 of record NC_141694.1, read on the forward strand.
AAGAACGCCCATTTTATATTTTTTACCCAAAATCCACAAGAACCCGGAGGAGCCCCCAGGACGACCAATTGTCTCTGGATGCGAGTCTTGTTTGGAATCCCTTTCGAAATATATTGATTTCTTTCTGAAGCCCTTTGTTGGTGATGTAAAATCATACCTGAAGGACACCACCGACTTTTTACTAAAAATTGAGGGAATACAATTTGACCCAATGACAGAATTGATGGTGACAATGGACGTAACGTCCTTGTACACCCAAATTCTCCAAGATGAGGCACTAGAAGTGTTAGAATTATACCTTGAGAAAAGGGATAGGCACCACCAGGTCCCCACCTCGTTCATCCTGAAACTAGCTGAAATAACGCTTAAAAAGAACTACTTCAGTTTAACGACCAATTTTTTATGCAGATCAAAGGTACGGCCATGGGCTGTCCATATGCGCCGGAGATGGCCATACTCTACATGGCGGAGTATGAGAATAGATTCATCTACTCCAACAATCCCTTCAGCAAACACATTAAACAATGGTTGAGGTACATCGACGACGTGTGGCTCCTGTGGCAGGGGAGCCGCGCAGAGTTGGTGGACTTCCACCTGTGGATTAATGGCAGACACCGTGACATTAAGTTCTCACTGGAGTCTAGCAATGAGAAGATGACATTCCTAGACCTTGAAATAAGTTGCACGGATGGGCATTTGAAGTCTTCTCTTTTCCGAAAAAAGACAGACAAAAACACTATCCTTCACCACCGAAGTGCACATCCAAGAAGTTTGAGAGATAATCTGCCCTACGGGCAGTTGCTTCGGATTCGAAGAAACTGCTCGGAGGTGACAGAATATGAGAAACACGCAACTCGTTTTTGCGAAGAGATGAGGAATCGGGGGTACCCTAAGAAATTACTAAACAATTCCAAGAAAAGGGCACATTATACCCCTTGGGAGTGCTTACTTGAGAGAACGGTGAAACAAGATATGGACCGGCTGGTATGTGTGACAACTTTTGGACCAGACACACATAGAGTAAGGCAAATGGTCCTGAGAAACTGGCACTTGCTAGAAGGACTTGAATGTTCCTTTCCGCGACCGTTGTTCGCATATAAGAAAAACAAAAGCATTGGTCAGAACGTTATCAGAGCAGATGTGTTAACTCCCAAGCCCAAAAGTGACCTATTATCAATATGGGGCCTTAAGCCAATTGAAGGGCATCACATGTGTGGGAATTGCATATCATGTGATTCCACAATTGAAGGGTCTGAGTTTGAACACAGGGGAGTCAAATGTAAAAATGTCAGTTTCTCGAATTGCAAGACACGAAATGTGGTTTATGCGATCATTTGCGCCTGCCAGAAGATGTACATAGGGAAAACAACCCAACAAGTTAATAGCCGGGTCACTCAACACAGATCAAGAATCAAAAGGAAAGTTGCGAGCGCTCCCATGGTCCAACACTTCCTGGATTTAAACCACAGTGAAATGGACTTTAAATGGACTGTACTCTCGACAATAGCGCCAACAGGCAATAAAGGTCCAATTGATATTGAAGAAACACTTCTTAGGAAAGAGGCATACCTGATTCTAAAATTCAATAGTACACAAAATGGATTAAACTCACTCTCCGAAGTGTCTAGATTGTAATGCCACAATTGTGTGGGGCTCCACGGGGGGTGTGATGGCCCCCTTGACTGAAGGGCATAACATTGGGGAAGCTAAGTGGAACAGCGATGTTCCCGCAATGTGCAGGGCTTCGCGCACTCCCGCCATCAATAAACTACATATCCCAGAACACCCACGGTCCCGGGACCGTCATTAGTAACCAGGTAACCGGGCCGCCGCCTTCCATAGTGAACGGAGCTTTAGCGAGAGCAAGTCGCAAAGAACAAGGTGAGCCATAAGAGGGTTTGAGGCATCTGAATGAAAGACTGGTTTCTGTAACAGGGATAAAACGCACTCCCCTTTTTTACCTTTTGAACAGTGCGTGACACAAGAGTACATAACGGGAAAAACTACGTGGTTCGCCTAAACAGAACCCGAGCACAGAAAGTTGACAATGGAGTTAGCGGCTCCCTAAGCCCGCGGTGCACGTAAACAAGGTAGTATTGTTTCAATAATCTACCACACCAAGTTAAATTACGATATGAGCACAACAATAGTAACCCCATCCTCGCCTTCCCCCTAGGTCAAAAGCATCACCGCACCATAGGGAGAGCCCATACACGGACCATACAAACAGTTAAAGGTACGTCTCGCAGTGTTTTGGCAAGAGGTTACCGTAGGGCGAGTATTGAGCCTTACTCTAAAATGACAATTGATTTTAATTTCCTTCAGACTGCAGCTCCAAAAGATGCAGAAACAGCCATAGGATAACTACGGCTACTATTAAGGTAACATGGTATTTAAATGTAGGATACCAGAAGCGGAATAATAAAATGAGGCCATAGGAATTGACACTTACACAGTGTTCCCTTTCTCTTACACACATACAGACAGAAGTGACAAGGCCCTGAAGAGAACCCATAACTACTGTTTGGAGTTCGAAACGCGTCGGCATGAAAGGAGATAAAAATCACCAACATTGAGAGCCCTTGACTCATAGCATTTATGTATTGTGATATCTCCTTATAACTGTGACTTTGTCCAATACTGTTCCTAAGATTTCAATCATTGATGGTTATTGAGGCTTGAAAACTTGACTTGCCTTTTTTGAACAGTCTGAAACTGGTATAGATGTTTTGTTGTGTATAGCCAATGTATTTTCTACTTTATGATTTTTTCTTCTCTTGATAAACGTTGTGTTTAAGTTGATGTACATTTCAGTTGATGTATATATATGTTATACGTGCAGTGTTTTTTCTCTGTCATGTGAATTCATGATTTTTTCAAAAAAAAGATTTGAAAACAAAGGTAAATAAATATACCTAACATATCTAACAAGGGTTGATGTGTTGCCTATAACTAAGGGCTAACGGAAAAAGTGGGGTGGCATCTTTTGTGCTAAAATACTTATATATAAGGTCCAGCCTTCCCCATTACCTAAGGACCTAACTCCTTTTACCCTAAAAAGTTGAGAGCGGGTGCACACCCGCGAGAGTAGAATACGGGCATTATAAGCTGAGCCCTAACTACCCATCATAAGAATCGTGGGGGGATCCTGAGGTCCTCCCAAGGTGATGGCAGAGAAAGACACTTTATCCTTCTCTGAAGCACACATTCAGAACCTATGTGCCTCATCCGCTTTTGATAATATCACCTTGAGTACCTCCGTACAACAACAGAACGAGTCGGATAAACTTATCAGACTCAAGAAAAAACACATTCGAACCGAACTTTACGGACATTTTCTCCTGAAACACCTCAGGGGTGGGACCATCCCATGGGGCCTTCAGGTTAAAAACGTCCCTGTTATATTTACGGAGGACAGTGAATATAAAAAAGGTTTTAGCTGTATAAACACTAAGTGTAGCCGGGACCTGATGGTCCATACCATCGAAACGGCTCAAAGACTATGTGTGAAGGAATTAGATGAGATCGAGGTTCTTACTAAGAGTCTCCAGGAAAGCCCAGCGGTTTCTGATGCCAAAACATTGCTTGAAAAAATTGAAAAAGATATTCAAACTTTTAGAGATATTACCATCAACTCTAAATCTGCACAATACGAGAGGGACTCAAAAGCTTTCACACTAGAAAGGGCCTACCCATTCCTCAAGGAGGATTATTACACTCTGACAGAGTCACGTGGAGCCCTATACAATTTTCAGGGACGATCGAGAAACCGTTTTAAAACTTTCTCTGACACATCATCCTCCTCCAACTCATCAGGCCCTGAGGAGAGAGGGAATAATCCAAACAAGAAAGGGCCTTTTTTAGAGAAAGGCCCACAGGCAAAAACTCGGTTCAAACCACAATGGGAAATGCGCACTCGCAGAAATTTTTACAAATCCTAGAACCCACACCATCGACAATAGTGAATCTTTCCACCAAAGTACTAACCAGGGATGAGGAATCTGTCCTCAACCTTGGTCTCAAATTTGTTCCCAGTCAGCGAACAGATTTCACTAGACTCAAACTAGAAACCATTGCCTTCTGTAGGAAGATTCATCTGCGAGCCTTTTTTGCAAATAAACCACCCACTCTTGACGCAGAGGTAACAGGCTTAAGGAACAAATCAACTTTTGTTCCTTACCAAAACATCCCGAAGCAGGTGGTGGTGTTTGAACAGGTCATGCTTTCAGCAATTAACAAACTAGAGAAGAGCAAGAAATACGTCAAACCAAACATCACCAAAGGCCAACGCATAGCCATCAAAAACTTGAAAGACGACCCGACGGTCGTCATCAAACCCGCGGATAAAGGCGGAGCAGTGGTGATCTGGTCTAAGGATAAATACCTTAAGGAAGGGGCTACACAGGTAAACAATACCGAATGGTACAGAGAACTCCCGGAGGACCCGGTTCGGGCCATTCAGGGACAAATCTGTGAAATAATAAAAAGTGGTGTGGAAGATGGATTTGTGGGACAAAAAGAAAGTGAGTTCTTGATAAAGAAATTTCCAAGAACGCCCATTTTATATTTTTTACCCAAAATCCACAAGAACCCGGAGGAGCCCCCAGGACGACCAATTGTCTCTGGATGCGAGTCTTGTTTGGAATCCCTTTCGAAATATATTGATTTTTTTCTGAAGCCCTTTGTTGGTGATGTAAAATCATACCTGAAGGACACCACCGACTTTTTACTAAAAATTGAGGGAATACAATTTGACCCAATGACAGAATTGATGGTGACAATGGACGTAACGTCCTTGTACACCCAAATTCTCCAAGATGAGGCACTAGAAGTGTTAGAATTATACCTTGAGAAAAGGGATAGGCCCCACCAGGTCCCCACCTCGTTCATCCTGAAACTAGCTGAAATAACGCTTAAAAAGAACTACTTCAGTTTAACGACCAATTTTTTATGCAGATCAAAGGTACGGCCATGGGCTGTCCATATGCGCCGGAGATGGCCATACTCTACATGGCGGAGTATGAGAATAGATTCATCTACTCCAACAATCCCTTCAGCAAACACATTAAACAATGGTTGAGGTACATCGACGACGTGTGGCTCCTGTGGCAGGGGAGCCGCGCAGAGTTGGTGGACTTCCACCTGTGGATTAATGGCAGACACCGTGACATTAAGTTCTCACTGGAGTCTAGCAATGAGAAGATGACATTCCTAGACCTTGAAATAAGTTGTACGGATGGGCATTTGAAGTCTTCTCTTTTCCGAAAAAAGACGGACAAAAACACTATCCTTCACCACCGAAGTGCACATCCAAGAAGTTTGAGAGATAATCTGCCCTACGGGCAGTTGCTTCGGATTCGAAGAAACTGCTCAGAGGTGACAGAATATGAGAAACACGCAACTCGTTTTTGCGAAGAGATGAGGAATCGGGGGTACCCTAAGAAATTACTAAACAATTCCAAGAAAAGGGCACATTATACCCCTCGGGAGTGCTTACTTGAGAGAACGGTGAAACAAGATATGGACCGGCTGGTATGTGTGACAACTTTTGGACCAGACACACATAGAGTAAGGCAAATGGTCCTGAGAAACTGGCACTTGCTAGAAGGACTTGAATGTTCCTTTCCGCGACCGTTGTTCGCATATAAGAAAAACAAAAGCATTGGTCAGAACGTTATCAGAGCAGATGTGTTAACTCCCAAGCCCAAAAGTGACCTATTATCAATATGGGGCCTTAAGCCAATTGAAGGGCATCACATGTGTGGGAATTGCATATCATGTGATTCCACAATTGAAGGGTCTGAGTTTGAACACAGGGGAGTCAAATGTAAAAATGTCAGTTTCTCGAATTGCAAGACACGAAATGTGGTTTATGCGATCATTTGCGCCTGCCAGAAGATGTACATAGGGAAAACAACCCAACAAGTTAATAGCCGGGTCACTCAACACAGATCAAGAATCAAAAGGAAAGTTGCGAGCGCTCCCATGGTCCAACACTTCCTGGATTTAAACCACAGTGAAATGGACTTTAAATGGACTGTACTCTGGACAATAGGGCCAACAGGCAATAAAGGTCCAATTGATATTGAAGAAACACTTCTTAGGAAAGAGGCATACCTGATTCTAAAATTCAATAGTACACAAAATGGATTAAACTCACTCTCCGAAGTGTCTAGATTGTAATGCCACAATTGTGTGGGGCTCCACGGGGGGTGTGATGGCCCCCTTGACTGAAGGGCATAACATTGGGGAAGCTAAGTGGAACAGCGATGTTCCCGCAATGTGCAGGGCTTCGCGCACTCCCGCCATCAATAAACTACATATCCCAGAACACCCACGGTCCCGGGACCGTCATTAGTAACCAGGTAACCGGGCCGCCGCCTTCCATAGTGAACGGAGCTTTAGCAAGAGCAAGTCGCAAAGAACAAGGTGAGCCATAAGAGGGTTTGAGGCATCTGAATGAAAGACTGGTTTCTGTAACAGGGATAAAAACGCACTCCCCTTTTTTACCTTTTGAACAGTGCGTGACACAAGAGTACATAACGGGAAAAACTACGTGGTTCGCCTAAACAGAACCCGAGCACAGAAAGTTGACAATGGAGTTAGCGGCTCCCTAAGCCCGCGGTGCACGTAAACAAGGTAGGATTGTTTCAATAATCTACCACACCAAGTTAAATTACGATATGAGCACAACAATAGTAACCCCATCCTCGCCTTCCCCCTAGGTCAAAAGCATCACCGCACCATAGGGAGAGCCCATATACGGACCATACAAACAGTTAAAGGTACGTCTCGCAGTGTTTTGGCAAGAGGTTACCGTAGGGCGAGTATTGAGCCTTACTCTAAAATGACAATTGATTTTAATTTCCTTCAGACTGCGGCTCCAAAAGATGCAGAAACAGCCATAGGATAACTACGGCTACTATTAAGGTAACATGGTATTTAAATGTAGGATACCAGAAGCGGAATAACAAAATGAGGCCATAGGAATTGACACTTACACGTTCCCTTTCTCTTACACACATACAGACAGAAGTGACAAGGCCCTGAAGAGAACCCATAACTACTGTTTGGAGTTCGAAACGCGTCGGCATGAAAGGAGATAAAAATCACCAACATTGAGAGCCCTTGACTCATAGCATTTATGTATTGTGATATCTCCTTATAACTCTGACTTTGTCCAATACTGTTCCTAAGATTTCAATCATTGATGGTTATTGAGGCTTGAAAACTTGACTTGCCTTTTTTGAACAGTCTGAAACTGGTATAGATGTTTTGTTGTGTATAGCCAATGTATTTTCTACTTTATGATTTTTTCTTCTCTTGATAAACGTTGTGTTTAAGTTGATGTACATTTCAGTTGATGTATATATATGTTATACGTGCAGTGTTTTTTCTCTGTCATGTGAATTCATGATTTTTTCAAAAAAAAGATTTGAAAACAAAGGTAAATAAATATACCTAACATATCTAACTAGGGTTGATGTGTTGCCTATAACTAAGGGCTAACGGAAAAAGTGGGGTGGCATCTTTTGTGCTAAAATACTTATATATAAGGTCCAGCCTTCCCCATTACCTAAGGACCTAACTCCTTTTACCCTAAAAAGTTGAGAGCGGGTGCACACCCGCGAGAGTAGAATACGGGCATTATAAGCTGAGCCCTAACTACCCATCATAAGAATCGTGGGGGGATCCTGAGGTCCTCCCAAGGTGATGGCAGAGAAAGACACTTTATCCTTCTCTGAAGCACACATTCAGAACCTATGTGCCTCATCCGCTTTTGATAATATCACCTTGAGTACCTCCGCACAACAACAGAACGAGTCGGATAAACTTATCAGACTCAAGAAAAAACACATTCGAACCGAACTTCACGGACATTTTCTCCTGAAACACCTCAGGGGTGGGACCATCCCATGGGGCCTTCAGGTTAAAAACGTCCCTGTTATATTTACGGAGGAGAGTGAATATAAAAAAGGTTTTAGCTGTATAAACACTAAGTGTAGCCGGGACCTGATGGTCCATACCATCGAAACGGCTCAAAGACTATGTGTGAAGGAATTAGAAGAGATCGAGGTTCTTACTAAGAGTCTCCAGGAAAGCCCAGCGGTTTCTGATGCCAAAACATTGCTTGAAAAAATTGAAAAAGATATTCAAACTTTTAGAGATATTACCATCAACTCTAAATCTGCACAATACGAGAGGGACTCAAAAGCTTTCACACTAGAAAGGGCCTACCCATTCCTCAAGGAGGATTATTACACTCAGACAGAGTCACGTGGAGCCCTATACAATTTTCAGGGACCATCGAGAAACCGTTTTAAAACTTTCTCTGACACATCATCCTCCTCCAACTCATCAGGCCCTGAGGAGAGAGGGAATAATCCAAACAAGAAAGGGCCTTTTTTAGAGAAAGGCCCACAGGCAAAAACTCGGTTCAAACCACAATGGGAAATGCGCACTCGCAGAAATTTTTACAAATCCTAGAACCCACACCATCGACAATAGTGAATCTTTCCACCAAAGTACTAACCAGGGATGAGGAATCTGTCCTCAACCTTGGTCTCAAATTTGTTCCCAGTCAGCGAACAGATTTCACTAGACTCAAACTAGAAAGCATTGCCTTCTGTAGGAAGATTCGTCTGCGAGCCTTTTTTGCAAATAAACCACCCACTCTTGACGCAGAGGTAACAGGCTTAAGGAACAAATCAACTTTTGTTCCTTACCAAAACATCCCGAAGCAGGTGGTGGCGTTTGAACAGGTCATGCTTTCAGCAATTAACAAACTAGAGAAGAGCAAGAAATACGTCAAACCAAACATCACCAAAGGCCAACGCATAGCCATCAAAAACTTGAAAGACGACCCGACGGTCGTCATCAAACCCGCGGATAAAGGCGGAGCAGTGGTGATCTGGTCTAAGGATAAATACCTTAAGGAAGGGGCTACACAGGTAAACAATACCGAATGGTACAGAGAACTCCCGGAGGACCCGGTTCGGGCCATTCAGGGACAAATCTGTGAAATAATAAAAAGTGGTGTGGAAGATGGATTTGTGGGACAAAAAGAAAGTGAGTTCTTGATAAAGAAATTTCCAAGAACGCCCATTTTATATTTTTTACCCAAAATCCACAAGAACCCGGAGGAGCCCCCAGGACGACCAATTGTCTCTGGATGCGAGTCTTGTTTGGAATCCCTTTCGAAATATATTGATTTCTTTCTGAAGCCCTTTGTTGGTGATGTAAAATCATACCTGAAGGACACCACCGACTTTTTACTAAAAATTGAGGGAATACAATTTGACCCAATGACAGAATTGATGGTGACAATGGACGTAACGTCCTTGTACACCCAAATTCTCCAAGATGAGGCACTAGAAGTGTTAGAATTATACCTTGAGAAAAGGGATAGGCCCCACCAGGTCCCCACCTCGTTCATCCTGAAACTAGCTGAAATAACGCTTAAAAAGAACTACTTCAGTTTAACGACCAATTTTTTATGCAGATCAAAGGTACGGCCATGGGCTGTCCATATGCGCTGGAGATGGCCATACTCTACATGGCGGAGTATGAGAATAGATTCATCTACTCCAACAATCCCTTCAGCAAACACATTAAACAATGGTTGAGGTACATTGACGACGTGTGGCTCCTGTGGCAGGGGAGCCGCGCAGAGTTGGTGGACTTCCACCTGTGGATTAATGGCAGACACCGTGACATTAAGTTCTCACTGGAGTCTAGCAATGAGAAGATGACATTCCTAGACCTTGAAATAAGTTGCATGGATGGGCATTTGAAGTCTTCTCTTTTCCGAAAAAAGACGGTCAAAAACACTATCCTTCACCACCGAAGTGCACATCCAAGAAGTTTGAGAGATAATCTGCCCTACGGGCAGTTGCTTCGGATTCGAAGAAACTGCTCAGAGGTGACAGAATATGAGAAACACGCAACTCGTTTTTGCGAAGAGATGAGGAATCGGGGGTACCCTAAGAAATTACTAAACAATTCCAAGAAAAGGGCACATTATACCCCTCGGGAGTGCTTACTTGAGAGAACGGTGAAACAAGATATGGACCGGCTGGTATGTGTGACAACTTTTGGACCAGACACACATAGAGTAAGGCAAATGGTCCTGAGAAACTGGCACTTGCTAGAAGGACTTGAATGTTCCTTTCCGCGACCGTTGTTCGCATATAAGAAAAACAAAAGCATTGGTCAGAACGTTATCAGAGCAGATGTGTTAACTCCCAAGCCCAAAAGTGACCTATTATCAATATGGGGCCTTAAGCCAATTGAAGGGCATCACATGTGTGGGAATTGCATATCATGTGATTCCACAATTGAAGGGTCTGAGTTTGAACACAGGGGAGTCAAATGTAAAAATGTCAGTTTCTCGAATTGCAAGACACGAAATGTGGTTTATGCGATCATTTGCGCCTGCCAGAAGATGTACATAGGGAAAACAACCCAACAAGTTAATAGCCGGGTCACTCAACACAGATCAAGAATCAAAAGGAAAGTTGCGAGCGCTCCCATGGTCCAACACTTCCTGGATTTAAACCACAGTGAAATGGACTTTAAATGGACTGTACTCTGGACAATAGGGCCAACAGGCAATAAAGGTCCAATTGATATTGAAGAAACACTTCTTAGGAAAGAGGCATACCTGATTCTAAAATTCAATAGTACACAAAATGGATTAAACTCACTCTCCGAAGTGTCTAGATTGTAATGCCACAATTGTGTGGGGCTCCACGGGGGGTGTGATGGCCCCCTTGACTGAAGGGCATAACATTGGGGAAGCTAAGTGGAACAGCGATGTTCCCGCAATGTGCAGGGCTTCGCGCACTCCCGCCATCAATAAACTACATATCCCAGAACACCCACGGTCCCGGGACCGTCATTAGTAACCAGGTAACCGGGCCGCCGCCTTCCATAGTGAACGGAGCTTTAGCGAGAGCAAGTCGCAAAGAACAAGGTGAGCCATAAGAGGGTTTGAGGCATCTGAATGAAAGACTGGTTTCTGTAACAGGGATAAAAACGCACTCCCCTTTTTTACCTTTTGAACAGTGCGTGACACAAGAGTACATAACGGGAAAAACTACGTGGTTCGCCTAAACAGAACCCGAGCACAGAAAGTTGACAATGGAGTTAGCGGCTCCCTAAGCCCGCGGTGCACGTAAACAAGGTAGGATTGTTTCAATAATCTACCACACCAAGTTAAATTACGATATGAGCACAACAATAGTAACCCCATCCTCGCCTTCCCCCTAGGTCAAAAGCATCACCGCACCATAGGGAGAGCCCATATACGGACCATACAAACAGTTAAAGGTACGTCTCGCAGTGTTTTGGCAAGAGGTTACCGTAGGGCGAGTATTGAGCCTTACTCTAAAATGACAATTGATTTTAATTTCCTTCAGACTGCGGCTCCAAAAGATGCAGAAACAGCCATAGGATAACTACGGCTACTATTAAGGTAACATGGTATTTAAATGTAGGATACCAGAAGCGGAATAACAAAATGAGGCCATAGGAATTGACACCTACACGTTCCCTTTCCTTACACACATACAGACAGAAGTGACAAGGCCCTGAAGAGAACCCATAACTACTGTTTGGAGTTCGAAACGCGTCGGCATGAAAGGAGATAAAAATCACCAACATTGAGAGCCCTTGACTCATAGCATTTATGTATTGTGATATCTCCTTATAACTCTGACTTTGTCCAATACTGTTCCTAAGATTTCAATCATTGATGGTTATTGAGGCTTGAAAACTTGACTTGCCTTTTTTGAACAGTCTGAAACTGGTATAGATGTTTTGTTGTGTATAGCCAATGTATTTTCTACTTTATGATTTTTTCTTCTCTTGATAAACGTTGTGTTTAAGTTGATGTACATTTCAGTTGATGTATATATATGTTATACGTGCAGTGTTTTTTCTCTGTCATGTGAATTCATGATTTTTTCAAAAAAAAGATTTGAAAACAAAGGTAAATAAATATACCTAACATATCTAACTAGGGTTGATGTGTTGCCTATAACTAAGGGCTAACGGAAAAAGTGGGGTGGCATCTTTTGTGCTAAAATACTTATATATAAGGTCCAGCCTTCCCCATTACCTAAGGACCTAACTCCTTTTACCCTAAAAAGTTGAGAGCGGGTGCACACCCGCGAGAGTAGAATACGGGCATTATAAGCTGAGCCCTAACTACCCATCATAAGAATCGTGGGGGGATCCTGAGGTCCTCCCAAGGTGATGGCAGAGAAAGACACTTTATCCTTCTCTGAAGCACACATTCAGAACCTATGTGCCTCATCCGCTTTTGATAATATCACCTTGAGTACCTCCGCACAACAACAGAACGAGTCGGATAAACTTATCAGACTCAAGAAAAAACACATTCGAACCGAACTTCACGGACATTTTCTCCTGAAACACCTCAGGGGTGGGACCATCCCATGGGGCCTTCAGGTTAAAAACGTCCCTGTTATATTTACGGAGGAGAGTGAATATAAAAAAGGTTTTAGCTGTATAAACACTAAGTGTAGCCGGGACCTGATGGTCCATACCATCGAAACGGCTCAAAGACTATGTGTGAAGGAATTAGAAGAGATCGAGGTTCTTACTAAGAGTCTCCAGGAAAGCCCAGCGGTTTCTGATGCCAAAACATTGCTTGAAAAAATTGAAAAAGATATTCAAACTTTTAGAGATATTACCATCAACTCTAAATCTGCACAATACGAGAGGGACTCAAAAGCTTTCACACTAGAAAGGGCCTACCCATTTCTCAAGGAGGATTATTACACTCAGACAGAGTCACGTGGAGCCCTATACAATTTTCAGGGACGATCGAGAAACCGTTTTAAAACTTTCTCTGACACATCATCCTCCTCCAACTCATCAGGCCCTGAGGAGAGAGGGAATAATCCAAACAAGAAAGGGCCTTTTTTAGAGAAAGGCCCACAGGCAAAAACTCGGTTCAAACCACAATGGGAAATGCGCACTCGCAGAAATTTTTACAAATCCTAGAACCCACACTATCGACAATAGTGAATCTTTCCACCAAAGTACTAACCAGGGATGAGGAATCTGTCCACAACCTTGGTCTCAAATTTGTTCCCAGTCAGCGAACAGATTTCACTAGACTCAAACTAGAAACCATTGCCTTCTGTAGGAAGATTCGCCTGCGAGCCTTTTTTGCAAATAAACCACCCACTCTTGCCGCAGAGGTAACAGGCTTAAGGAACAAATCAACTTTTGTTCCTTACCAAAACATCCCGAAGCAGGTGGTGGCGTTTGAACAGGTCATGCTTTCAGCAATTAACAAACTAGAGAAGAGCAAGAAATACGTCAAACCAAACATCACCAAAGGCCAACGCATAGCCATCAAAAACTTGAAAGACGACCCGACGGTCGTCATCAAACCCGCGGATAAAGGTGGAGCAGTGGTGATCTGGTCTAAGGATAAATACCTTAAGGAAGGGGCTACACAGGTAAACAATACCGAATGGTACAGAGAACTCCCGGAGGACCCGGTTCGGGCCATTCAGGGACAAATCTGTGAAATAATAAAAAGTGGTGTGGAAGATGGATTTGTGGGACAAAAAGAAAGTGAGTTCTTGATAAAGAAATTTCCAAGAACGCCCATTTTATATTTTTTACCCAAAATCCACAAGAACCCGGAGGAGCCCCCAGGACGACCAATTGTCTCTGGATGCGAGTCTTGTTTGGAATCCCTTTCGAAATATATTGATTTCTTTCTGAAGCCCTTTGTTGGTGATGTAAAATCATACCTGAAGGACACCACCGACTTTTTACTAAAAATTGAGGGAATACAATTTGACCCAATGACAGAATTGATGGTGACAATGGACGTAACGTCCTTGTACACCCAAATTCCCCAAGATGAGGCACTAGAAGTGTTAGAATTATACCTTGAGAAAAGGGATAGGCCCCACCAGGTCCCCACCTCGTTCATCCTGAAACTAGCTGAAATAACGCTTAAAAAGAACTACTTCAGTTTAACGACCAATTTTTTATGCAGATCAAAGGTACGGCCATGGGCTGTCCATATGCGCCGGAGATGGCCATACTCTACATGGCGGAGTATGAGAATAGATTCATCTACTCCAACAATCCCTTCAGCAAACACATTAAACAATGGTTGAGGTACATCGACGACGTGTGGGTCCTGTGGCAGGGGAGCCACGCAGAGTTGGTGGACTTCCACCTGTGGATTAATGGCAGACACCGTGACATTAAGTTCTCACTGGAGTCTAGCAATGAGAAGATGACATTCCTAGACCTTGAAATAAGTTGCACGGATGGGCATTTGAAGTCTTCTCTTTTCCGAAAAAAGACGGACAAAAACACTATCCTTCACCACCGAAGTGCACATCCAAGAAGTTTGAGAGATAATCTGCCCTACGGGCAGTTGCTTCGGATTCGAATATGAGAAGCACGCAACTCGTTTTTGCGAAGAGATGAGGAATCGGGGGTACCCTAAGAAATTACTAAACAATTCCAAGAAAAGGGCACATTATACCCCTTGGGAGTGCTTACTTGAGAGAACGGTGAAACAAGATATGGACCGGCTGGTATGTGTGACAACTTTTGGACCAGACACACATAGAGTAAGGCAAATGGTCCTGAGAAACTGGCACTTGCTAGAAGGACTTGAATGTTCCTTTCCGCGACCGTTGTTCGCATATAAGAAAAACAAAAGCATTGGTCAGAACGTTATCAGAGCAGATGTGTTAACTCCCAAGCCCAAAAGTGACCTATTATCAATATGGGGCCTTAAGCCAATTGAAGGGCATCACATGTGTGGGAATTGCATATCATGTGATTCCACAATTGAAGGGTCTGAGTTTGAACACAGGGGAGTCAAATGTAAAAATGTCAGTTTCTCGAATTGCAAGACACGAAATGTGGTTTATGCGATCATTTGCGCCTGCCAGAAGATGTACATAGGGAAAACAACCCAACAAGTTAATAGCCGGGTCACTCAACACAGATCAAGAATCAAAAGGAAAGTTGCGAGCGCTCCCATGGTCCAACACTTCCTGGATTTAAACCACAGTGAAATGGACTTTAAATGGACTGTACTCTGGACAATAGCGCCAACAGGCAATAAAGGTCCAATTGATATTGAAGAAACACTTCTTAGGAAAGAGGCATACCTGATTCTAAAATTCAATAGTACACAAAATGGATTAAACTCACTCTCCGAAGTGTCTAGATTGTAATGCCACAATTGTGTGGGGCTCCACGGGGGGTGTGATGGCCCCCTTGACTGAAGGGCATAACATTGGGGAAGCTAAGTGGAACAGCGATGTTCCTGCAATGTGCAGGGCTTCGCGCACTCCAGCCATCAATAAACTACATATCCCAGAACACCCACGGTCCCGGGACCGTCATTAGTAACCAGGTAACCGGGCCGCCGCCTTCCATAGTGAACGGAGCTTTAGCGAGAGCAAGTCGCAAAGAACAAGGTGAGCCATAAGAGGGTTTGAGGCATCTGAATGAAAGACTGGTTTCTGTAACAGGGATAAAAACGCACTCCCCTTTTTTACCTTTTGAACAGTGCGTGACACAAGAGTACATAACGGGAAAAACTACGTGGTTCGCCTAAACAGAACCCGAGCACAGAAAGTTGACAATGGAGTTAGCGGCTCCCTAAGCCCGCGGTGCACGTAAACAAGGTAGGATTGTTTCAATAATCTACCACACCAAGTTAAATTACGATATGAGCACAACAATAGTAACAAATGAATAAGGTGGGCAATGCACTGCGTTGCTGAGATAGAAGTGTTTTTAGAAAATATTTAAGATAAATCGTTATTTTAAAGGTGCTCCAACTGGTGGCGTAACCGTCCGTTTACGCCAAAATGTAAACCTTAAGTATGTGTGAACACGGTCAGTGCGCACATCCCAGTATTTGGGCACTCCCTCTGGTTCAAGAATGAGTAGACTCCGTTGAATTTCCGAAATTTATTTGATTTGATATAATCTTTTCATAAGTCTTTCATTAATGGATTGATTTCATCCAATTTATGTAACTTTGCACAAAATCATCGTCGCTCCAATGCATTTCGGGTACATTACCCTTTCTCAAGGAGCTCTGAAAATAAGAACGATCTGCATTTGTATCGAAATTGCATTATCAAAGAATAATATACAAATTCAAGCATATCCCAATAGTGAATTTAAACAAACAGAAGTCTGTGAAAGGAGGTATAGGGGAGACCGGTAAATGTTAATTAAAATGCCAAGGTAACTCATTTGTGTTGGAGAGTTATGGGCTCACCCAGGAAAAGTGAAAGGGATCTGTGGGCGGGTGGCGAGTAACAACAGTGGAAAAAATAGAGTCTAAGAAATGCTCACGTGTACATGGAGCTGTAACGCGGTACTGTAAGAATCAAAAACGGAAGGATTAGCGGTTAGGAAAACACTCCATGTGCGAGTCTAAAAATAGCGGAGGCTGGCTGGCAGGGGCTAAACACGGCTTACCAAAACGGGATTCTGTGGGGGGACGCAGCAACGCAGTGCATTGCCCACCTTATTCATTTGATTCTACCTCTCTCCGCCCAAAAGGCAATAGCACGCATTCAAAATGCAATTCGAGACCATCTCAAAGTCAACAGAAGCCAGAGCGGACCTCCTAGCATACGGAGATGATGAAAAAGAACGTATCTACGCATTAATCCAGGATGACGTATCACAGGAATTCAGCACTCGCACAAGAGAACAATGTGTCAAACATCTCTTATATCTATCCAAACGCCGCATCAACCAGCAATTGCATGCCAAGACATTAGTAAAATACCACCAAGCTCTCCGCATCCCCCGTGGACTCAGAATTGCACTTAAGCCGTCCCTGTGTAAGAACTCTAAAAACTTCCAAGCCAAATGGAACGCTATCCTCAACAAGTGTAGTCTAGACTTGATATTACTTATCATTGAAGAATTGTCCAACATTTTGACTGAACTAACCAACGAAATCAAGGAAGTAGAGAAAGAACTTGAGGCCTTCAAATCAACTGAAGACATTTCTCAAATGTTAGAAGATGTCAAAATACAATTAGAAAAACATACTAAGGATATCAATGATAGGAAACTCAGGAAGTTCAGACGTGACACATTGGACTACCAATTGGATGAGGTCTATACCTGGGCTGACATCTACGCCCAACGCCGCCGTAACAAACCGTCAAGCCAACACACCGACACCTCCTCCTCCGGGAGCGACACCTCGAATAGGCAACCAAGAAAGACAACTTTTGACACAAACAGGAACCAACAACAAGCCAGAACACAAGCGGATGAGAGTGCTTCCACATCTGACAGCGGTCCTTTTTTAGAGAAAGGCCCCCAAGAAACCGACGACCCAGGCGAAGTAAGAGAAAAGGAACCAGAAGTTCCAAACACAAGAGGCTCCAAGAAGGACAAAAAGAAGACGAATCGCTAGTCATTAACATCTCTGATATTGAACTATCGCAACATGAGACCGAGCTTTTACAAAAAGGCACTTCATTTATTCCAACCTCATTTACCAATCAACTTGAATTGGAGACCAGTACATTTAAGCTAACCAGGAAACTAAGGTTACGACATTTTTTTGAAAACGTGATTCCACCTTCAACTGATCAAAAACCTGATCAACTATGCGGACTACGCCCAACGAGCTCATACATACCACCGGCTAGCCATAAAAGTATAGACACTTTTGAGACACTGGTCAAACAGGACCTGGGAAAAATAAACTTTAAGAAAAAAACTAAGACCACGAATTTAACACAAAAAGACAACGACACATTGAGAAAGATCGCCAACAATAAATTGATTAAATGCATAAAGGCTGATAAAGGCGGGGCTCTCGTCGTCATGAATTCTAGTATGTACAACGCAAAAATGAATGAACATATCGGCCAATCCGACACTTACATTCCACTAGAATTTAATCCTACCAACCTATATAAAGCCGCATTAGCATCGATCATCGAAAAAGCTCATGACAAAGGAACCATTGATGAGCGAACCAAAAAATTCCTATTGGTTGATTTCCCAAGAAGTCCCACTATGACCCTACTACCGAAGATACATAAAAACCTAATGGACCCGCCAATGCGGCCAATCGTGTCCACCAAGGGATCTCTGCACGAACCCGTAGGCAAATTTTTAGACCGGTATCTTCAACCATTCGTTAAGGAACTCAAAAGTTATGTGAAAGACACAACTGAATTCATACTCAAATTATCGGAAATTGAGATCAATCAAAACGACAATCTAATATTTTGCACAGCTGATGTGAACAGTTTGTACACCTCCATTCCACATGGAGGTGGCATTGAAGCCATCGAGAAAACTTTAGCACACAGCAACATTCCAGAAGCCATGAAAGTTTTCCTCATGGAGCTTATGATCTACACCCTCTATCATAGCTATTTCTGTCACAACAACTACTGGTTTCAACAATCTTCTGGCATGTCCATGGGCAATTGCGCCGCGCCAGCGTATGCTAATATCTATATGTCTGATTTTGAACAACAGTATATCTACGACAATCCAGCTTGGACCGATAACTTATTAATGTACGTCAGATACATCGACGACTTATTCTTCTTGTGGAAAGGCACCAGAACCATGTTGGAAGATGAACTAAGCAACCTAAACACCAAAGACCACAGAATACAATTGACATGGAATATTGACGATTCTCGAATGAACTTCTTGGACGTGTCAATCACCAGATCTGACACCGGCCTAACTACAGATCTTTACAGGAAACCAACTGACCGCAATAACACGTTGCACTTTGCAAGTTTCCACCAACATTCACTGAAACGTCACCTTCCCTACAGCCAAATGTTGCGACTAAAACGCATAGTATCCAACCCAGATACATATGCTCAAAGGATCGATGAAATGAACCTAAGATTCATTGCTAGAGGATACCCGCCAGAAACCACGGAGGAAGCCATAAATAAAGTATCCGTGATTGACCGAGAAACAGCTTTAAAGAAGACAACCAAGAAAGAGGCAAACCGGATGGTAGTCGTCTCTAAATATTCCACACTGAGTGGAAGATACAAGAAAATCATCCTAGAACACTGGAGAATCTTGGCATCTGAACCAGATTTTAAAGAAATGTTCAAAAATCCTCCAATTTTTGCGTACACCAGAGCAAACAATTTAAAGGAGATCCTTTCAAAAGAAACACCAAGCCCAACCATCTACAGAGGTACAAAACCGTGCCATAATTGCAACAACTGCAATAATATCATCACTGGCAGTAAAATTAATCACCCCATGAGAGGCACAGAAATCAAAGTGAAAGTCAATGCAACGTGCGACTCATCTAACCTTATATATTTACTCAAATGTCCTTGTGGAAAGATCTACATAAGAAAAACAGAGCGTAAAATAAAGGTCAGATTGAACGAGCATAAATCTAATATCAGGACCAAGCAAACAAAATCCAGCGTGGCCGCACACTTCATGGAAAACAACCACACCGTGGCACAGTTGAAATTTATGGTCCTTGAAACTGTTGATAAAAAGGAAGGAAGGGACAACAATAAGTTCCTTCTCCAAAGAGAAACTTCATGGATTTACCGTTTGCAATCTTGCAAACCTTTTGGTCTGAATGACCGTATTGAACTAAGTTGCTTCTTATAAATACCCGGCTGGGTACACAAGGACACATTTATCTTATGCGAGTTTATTGAGATGTCATGCACTTATTGTTTACCTTTAACATTCACCTGTCTTTGTTATGTTCCTCCACCTCACTAGTGGCAATACATCTTTCTTGCTTCAGCACATCTACCTTTTGACACTTCCGCTATCTTATCCCCTCTTCACACCTCTGCTGATCACCCTCCCGTTTAGATTCCACCTTTTTCACCCGTTCCAATATGGCCCCCACCTTCAACGCACTTTAGTCCTTCCTTGACTTCCATCACCGCCAACCCCGTGCTCTGTTATTACCGAGTCAGTTTCATTAGCGAGCCCTAACATTAACCCGGCGACTTCACGCAGCAGCTAACCCGTCTGGAGACCTCGACAGTCCCCCCACAGAATCCCGTTTTGGTAAGCCGTGTTTAGCCCCTGCCAGCCAGCCTCCGCTATTTTTAGACTCGCACATGGAGTGTTTTCCTAACCGCTAATCCTTCCGTTTTTGATTCTTACAGTACCGCGTTACAGCTCCATGTACACGTGAGCATTTCTTAGACTCTATTTTTTCCACTGTTGTTACTCGCCACCCGCCCACAGATCCCTTTCACTTTTCCTGGGTGAGCCCATAACTCTCCAACACAAATGAGTTACCTTGGCATTTTAATTAACATTTACCGGTCTCCCCTATACCTCCTTTCACAGACTTCTGTTTGTTTAAATTCACTATTGGGATATGCTTGAATTTGTATATTATTCTTTGATAATGCAATTTCGATACAAATGCAGATCGTTCTTATTTTCAGAGCTCCTTGAGAAAGGGTAATGTACCCGAAATGCATTGGAGCGACGATGATTTTGTGCAAAGTTACATAAATTGGATGAAATCAATCCATTAATGAAAGACTTATGAAAAGATTATATCAAATCAAATAAATTTCGGAAATTCAACGGAGTCTACTCATTCTTGAACCAGAGGGAGTGCCCAAATACTGGGATGTGCGCACTGACCGTGTTCACACATACTTAAGGAGCACAACAATAGTAACCCCATCCTCGCCTTCCCCCTAGGTCAAAAGCATCACCGCACCATAGGGAGAGCCCATACACGGACCATACAAACAGTTAAAGGTACGTCTTGCAGTGTTTTGGCAAGAGGTTACCGTAGGGCGAGTATTGAGCCTTACTCTAAAATGACAATTGATTTTAATTTCCTTCAGACTGCAGCTCCAAAAGATGCAGAAACAGCCATAGGATAACTACGGCTACTATTAAGGTAACATGGTATTTAAATGTAGGATACCAGAAGCGGAATAATAAAATGAGGCCATAGGAATTGACACTTACACAGTGTTCCCTTTCTCTTACACACATACAGACAGAAGTGACAAGGCCCTGAAGAGAACCCATAACTACTGTTTGGAGTTCGAAACGCGTCGGCATGAAAGGAGATAAAAATCACCAACATTGAGAGCCCTTGACTCATAGCATTTATGTATTGTGATATCTCCTTATAACTCTGACTTTGTCCAATACTGTTCCTAAGATTTCAATCATTGATGGTTATTGAGGCTTGAAAACTTGACTTGCCTTTTTTGAACAGTCTGAAACTGGTATAGATGTTTTGTTGTGTATAGCCAATGTATTTTCTACTTTATGATTTTTTCTTCTCTTGATAAACGTTGTGTTTAAGTTGATGTACATTTCAGTTGATGTATATATATGTTATATGTGCAGTGTTTTTTCTCTGTCATGTGAATTCATGATTTTTTCAAAAAAAGGATTTGAAAACAAAGGTAAATAAATATACCTAACATATCTAACTAGGGTTGATGTGTTGCCTATAACTAAGGGCTAACGGAAAAAGTGGGGTGGCATCTTTTGTGCTAAAATACTTATATATAAGGTCCAGCCTTCCCCATTACCTAAGGACCTAACTCCTTTTACCCTAAAAAGTTGAGAGCGGGTGCACACCCGCGAGAGTAGAATACGGGCATTATAAGCTGAGCCCTAACTACCCATCATAAGAATCGTGGGGGGATCCTGAGGTCCTCCCAAGGTGATGGCAGAGAAAGACACTTTATCCTGCTCTGAAGCACACATTCAGAACCTATGTGCCTCATCCGCTTTTGATAATATCACCTTGAGTACCTCCGCACAACAACAGAACGAGTCGGATAAACTTATCAGACTCAAGAAAAAACACATTCGAATCGAACTTCATGGACATTTTCTCCTGAAACACCTCAGGGGTGGGACCATCCCATGGGGCCTTCAGGTTAAAAACGTCCCTGTTATATTTACGGAGGACAGTGAATATAAAAAAGGTTTTAGCTGTATAAACACTAAGTGTAGCCGGGACCTGATGGTCCATACCATCGAAACGGCTCAAAGACTATGTGTGAAGGAATTAGAAGAGATCGAGGTTCTTACTAAGAGTCTCCAGGAAAGCCCAGCGGTTTCTGATGCCAAAACATTGCTTGAAAAAATTGAAAAAGATATTCAAACTTTTAGAGATATTACCATCAACTCTAAATCTGCACAATACGAGAGGGACTCAAAAGCTTTCACACTAGAAAGGGCCTACCCATTCCTCAAGGAGGATTATTACACTCAGACAGAGTCACGTGGAGCCCTATACAATTTTCAGGGACGATCGAGAAACCGTTTTAAAACTTTCTCTGACACATCATCCTCCTCCAACTCATCAGGCCCTGAGGAGAGAGGGAATAATCCAAACAAGAAAGGGCCTTTTTTAGAGAAAGGCCCACAGGCAAAAACTTGGTTCAAACCACAATGGGAAATGCGCACTCGCAGAAATTTTTACAAATCCTAGAACCCAAACCATCGACAATAGTGAATCTTTCCACCAAAGTACTAACCAGGGATGAGGAATCTGTCCTCAACCTTGGTCTCAAATTTGTTCCCAGTCAGCGAACAGATTTCACTAGACTCAAACTAGAAACCATTGCCTTCTGTAGGAAGATTCGTCTGCGAGCCTTTTTTGCAAATAAACCACCCACTCTTGACGCAGAGGTAACAGGCTTAAGGAACAAATCAACTTTTGTTCCTTACCAAAACATCCCGAAGCAGGTGGTGGCGTTTGAACAGGTCATGCTTTCAGCAATTAACAAACTAGAGAAGAGCAAGAAATACGTCAAACCAAACATCACCAAAGGCCAACGCATAGCCATCAAAAACTTGAAAGACGACCCGACGGTCGTCATCAAACCCGCGGATAAAGGCGGAGCAGTGGTGATCTGGTCTAAGGATAAATACCTTAAGGAAGGGGCTACACAGGTAAACAATACCGAATGGTACAGAGAACTCCCGGAGGACCCGGTTCGGGCCATTCAGGGACAAATCTGTGAAATAATAAAAAGTGGTGTGGAAGATGGATTTGTGGGACAAAAAGAAAGTGAGTTCTTGATAAAGAAATTTCCAAGAACGCCCATTTTATATTTTTTACCCAAAATCCACAAGAACCCGGAGGAGCCCCCAGGACGACCAATTGTCTCTGGATGCGAGTCTTGTTTGGAATCCCTTTCGAAATATATTGATTTCTTTCTGAAGCCCTTTGTTGGTGATGTAAAATCATACCTGAAGGACACCACCGACTTTTTACTAAAAATTGAGGGAATACAATTTGACCCAATGACAGAATTGATGGTGACAATTGACGTAACGTCCTTGTACACCCAAATTCCCCAAGATGAGGCACTAGAAGTGTTAGAATTATACCTTGAGAAAAGGGATAGGCCCCACCAGGTCCCCACCTCGTTCATCCTGAAACTAGCTGAAATAACGCTTAAAAAGAACTACTTCAGTTTAACGACCAATTTTTTATGCAGATCAAAGGTACGGCCATGGGCTGTCCATATGCGCCGGAGATGGCCATACTCTACATGGCGGAGTATGAGAATAGATTCATCTACTCCAACAATCCCTTCAGCAAACACATTAAACAATGGTTGAGGTACATCGACGACGTGTGGGTCCTGTGGCAGGGGAGCCGCGCAGAGTTGGTGGACTTCCACTGTGGATTAATGGCAGACACCGTGACATTAAGTTCTCACTGGAGTCTAGCAATGAGAAGATGACATTCCTAGACCTTGAAATAAGTTGCACGGATAGGCATTTGAAGTCTTCTCTTTTCTGAAAAAAGACGGACAAAAACACTATCCTTCACCACCGAAGTGCACATCCAAGAAGTTTGAGAGATAATCTGCCCTACGGGCAGTTGCTTCGGATTCGAAGAAACTGCTCGGAGGTGACAGAATATGAGAAACACACAACTCGTTTTTGCGAAGAGATGAGGAATCGGGGGTACCCTAAGAAATTACTAAACAATTCCAAGAAAAGGGCACATTATACCCCTCGGGAGTGCTTACTTGAGAGAACGGTGAAACAAGATATGGACCGGCTGGTATGTGTGACAACTTTTGGACCAGACACACATAGAGTAAGGCAAATGGTCCTGAGAAACTGGCACTTGCTAGAAGGACTTGAATGTTCCTTTCCGCGACCGTTGTTCGCATATAAGAAAAACAAAAGCATTGGTCAGAACGTTATCAGAGCAGATGTGTTAACTCCCAAGCCCAAAAGTGACCTATTATCAATATGGGGCATTAAGCCAATTGAAGGGCATCACATGTGTGGGAATTGCATATCATGTGATTCCACAATTGAAGGGTCTGAGTTTGAACACAGGGGAGTCAAATGTAAAAATGTCAGTTTCTCGAATTGCAAGACACGAAATGTGGTTTATGCGATCATTTGCGCCTGCCAGAAGATGTACATAGGGAAAACAACCCAACAAGTTAATAGCCGGGTCACTCAACACAGATCAAGAATCAAAAGGAAAGTTGCGAGCGCTCCCATGGTCCAACACTTCCTGGATTTAAACCACAGTGAAATGGACTTTAAATGGACTGTACTCTGGACAATAGCGCCAACAGGCAATAAAGGTCCAATTGATATTGAAGAAACACTTCTTAGGAAAGAGGCATACCTGATTCTAAAATTCAATAGTACACAAAATGGATTAAACTCACTCTCCGAAGTGTCTAGATTGTAATGCCACAATTGTGTGGGGCTCCACGGGGGGTGTGATGGCCCCCTTGACTGAAGGGCATAACATTGGGGAAGCTAAGTGGAACAGCGATGTTCCCGCAATGTGCAGGGCTTCGCGCACTCCCGCCATCAATAAACTACATATCCCAGAACACCCACGGTCCCGGGACCGTCATTAGTAACCAGGTAACCGGGCCGCCGCCTTCCATAGTGAACGGAGCTTTAGCGAGAGCAAGTCGCAAAGAACAAGGTGAGCCATAAGAGGGTTTGAGGCATCTGAATGAAAGACTGGTTTCTGTAACAGGGATAAAAACGCACTCCCCTTTTTTACCTTTTGAACAGTGCGTGACACAAGAGTACATAACGGGAAAAACTACGTGGTTCGCCTAAACAGAACCCGAGCACAGAAATTTGACAATGGAGTTAGCGGCTCCCTAAGTCCGCGGTGCACGTAAACAA
Organism: Lissotriton vulgaris; assembly: GCF_964263255.1. NCBI lineage: Eukaryota > Metazoa > Chordata > Amphibia > Caudata > Salamandridae > Lissotriton > Lissotriton vulgaris. The sequence goes on from NC_141694.1 coordinate 1,217,627,893, forward strand.
GGTAGGATTGTTTCAATAATCTACCACACCAAGTTAAATTACGATATGAGCAAAACAATAGTAACCCCATCCTCGCCTTCCCCCTAGGTCAAAAGCATCACCGCACCATAGGGAGAGCCCATACACGGACCATACAAACAGTTAAAGGTACGTCTCACAGTGTTTTGGCAAGAGGTTACCGTAGGGCGAGTATTGAGCCTTACTCTAAAATGACAATTGATTTTAATTTCCTTCAGACTGCAGCTCCAAAAGATGCAGAAACAATCATAGGATAACTACGGCTACTATTAAGGTAACATGGTATTTAAATGTAGGATACCAGAAGTGGAATAATAAAATGAGGCCATAGGAATTGACACTTACACAGTGTTCCCTTTCTCTTACACACATACAGACAGAAGTGACAAGGCCCTGAAGAGAACCCATAACTACTGTTTGGAGTTCGAAACGCGTCGGCATGTAAGGAGATAAAAATCACCAACATTGAGAGCCCTTGACTCATAGCATTTATGTATTGTGATATCTCCTTATAACTGTGACTTTGTCCAATACTGTTCCTAAGATTTCAATCATTGATGGTTATTGAGGCTTGAAAACTTGACTTGCCTTTTTTGAACAGTCTGAAACTGGTATAGATGTTTTGTTGTGTATAGCCAATGTATTTTCTACTTTATGATTTTTTCTTCTCTTGATAAACGTTGTGTTTAAGTTGATGTACATTTCAGTTGATGTATATATATGTTATACGTGCAGTGTTTTTTCTCTGTCATGTGAATTCATAATTTTTTCCAAAAAAAGATTTGAAAACAAAGGTAAATAAATATACCTAACATATCTAACTAGGGTTGATGTGTTGCCTATAACTAAGGGCTAACGGAAAAAGTGGGGTGGCATCTTTTGTGCTAAAATACTTATATATAAGGTCCAGCCTTCCCCATTACCTAAGGACCTAACTCCTTTTACCCTAAAAAGTTGAGAGCGGGTGCACACCCGCGAGAGTAGAATACGGGCATTATAAGCTGAGCCCTAACTACCCATCATAAGAATCGTGGGGGGATCCTGAGGTCCTCCCAAGGTGATGGCAGAGAAAGACACTTTATCCTTCTCTGAAGCACACATTCAGAACCTATGTGCCTCATCCGCTTTTGATAATATCACCTTGAGTACCTCCGCACAACAACAGAACAAGTCGGATAAACTTATCAGACTCAAGAAAAAACACATTCGAACCGAACTTCACGGACATTTTCTCCTGAAACACCTCAGGGGTGGGACCATCCCATGGGGCCTTCAGGTTAAAAACGTCCCTGTTATATTTACGGAGGACAGTGAATATAAAAAAGGTTTTAGCTGTATAAACACTAAGTGTAGCCGGGACCTGATGGTCCATACCATCGAAACGGCTCAAAGACTATGTGTGAAGGAATTAGAAGAGATCGAGGTTCTTACTAAGAGTCTCCAGGAAAGCCCAGCGGTTTCTGATGCCAAAACATTGCTTGAAAAAATTGAAAAAGATATTCAAACTTTTAGAGATATTACCATCAACTCTAAATCTGCACAATACGAGAGGGACTCAAAAGCTTTCACACTAGAAAGTGCCTACCCATTCCTCAAGGAGGATTATTACACTCAGACAGAGTCACGTGGAGCCCTATACAATTTTCAGGGACGATCGAGAAACCGTTTTAAAACTTTCTCTGACACATCATCCTCCTCCAACTCATCAGGCCCTGAGGAGAGAGGGAATAATCCAAACAAGAAAGGGCCTTTTTTAGAGAAAGGCCCACAGGCAAAAACTCGGTTCAAACCACAATGGGAAATGCGCACTCGCAGAAATTTTTACAAATCCTAGAACCCACACCATCGACAATAGTGAATCTTTCCACCAAAGTACTAACCAGGGATGAGGAATCTGTCCTCAACCTTGGTCTCAAATTTGTTCCCAGTCAGCGAACAGATTTCACTAGACTCAAACTAGAAACCATTGCCTTCTGTAGGAAGATTCGTCTGCGAGCCTTTTTTGCAAATAAACCACCCACTCTTGACGCAGAGGTAACAGGCTTAAGGAACAAATCAACTTTTGTTCCTTACCAAAACATCCCGAAGCAGGTGGTGGCGTTTGAACAGGTCATGCTTTCAGCAATTAACAAACTAGAGAAGAGCAAGAAATACGTCAAACCAAACATCACCAAAGGCCAACGCATAGCCATCAAAAACTTGAAAGACGACCCGACGGTTGTCATCAAACCCGCGGATAAAGGCGGAGCAGTGGTGATCTGGTCTAAGGATAAATACCTTAAGGAAGGGGCTACACAGGTAAACAATACCGAATGGTACAGAGAACTCCCGGAGGACCCGGTTCGGGCCATTCGGGGACAAATCTGTGAAATAATAAAAAGTGGTGTGGAAGATGGATTTGTGGGACAAAAAGAAAGTGAGTTCTTGATAAAGAAATTTCCAAGAACGCCCATTTTATATTTTTTACCCAAAATCCACAAGAACCCGGAGGAGCCCCCAGGACGACCAATTGTCTCTGGATGCGAGTCTTGTTTGGAATCCCTTTCGAAATATATTGATTTCTTTCTGAAGCCCTTTGTTGGTGATGTAAAATCATACCTGAAGGACACCACCGACTTTTTACTAAAAATTGAGGGAATACAATTTGACCCAATGACAGAATTGATGGTGACAATGGACGTAACGTCCTTGTACACCCAAATTCCCCAAGATGAGGCACTAGAAGTGTTAGAATTATACCTTGAGAAAAGGGATAGGCCCCACCAGGTCCCCACCTCGTTCATCCTGAAACTAGCTGAAATAATGCTTAAAAAGAACTACTTCAGTTTAACGACCAATTTTTTATGCAGATCAAAGGTACGGCCATGGGCTGTCCATATGCGCCGGAGATGGCCATACTCTACATGGCGGAGTATGAGAATAGATTCATCTACTCCAACAATCCCTTCAGCAAACACATTAAACAATGGTTGAGGTACATCGACGACGTGTGGGTCCTGTGGCAGGGGAGCCGCGCAGAGTTGGTGGACTTCCACCTGTGGATTAATGGCAGACACCGTGACATTAAGTTCTCACTGGAGTCTAGCAATGAGAAGATGACATTCCTAGACCTTGAAATAAGTTGCACGGATGGGCATTTGAAGTTTTCTCTTTTCCGGAAAAAGACGGACAAAAACACTATCCTTCACCACCGAAGTGCACATCCAAGAAGTTTGAGAGATAATCTGCCCTACGGGCAGTTGCTTCGGATTCGAAGAAACTGCTCGGAGGTGACAGAATATGAGAAACACGCAACTCGTTTTTGCGAAGAGATGAGGAATCGGGGGTACCCTAAGAAATTACTAAACAATTCCAAGAAAAGGGCACATTATACCCCTCGGGAGTGCTTACTTGAGAGAACGGTGAAACAAGATATGGACCGGCTGGTATGTGTGCCAACTTTTGGACCACACACACATAGAGTAAGGCAAATGGTCCTGAGAAACTGGCACTTGCTAGAAGGACTTGAATGTTCCTTTCCGCGACCGTTGTTCGCATATAAGAAAAACAAAAGCATTGGTCAGAACGTTATCAGAGCAGATGTGTTAACTCCCAAGCCCAAAAGTGACCTATTATCAATATGGGGCCTTAAGCCAATTGAAGGGCATCACATGTGTGGGAATTGCATATCATGTGATTCCACAATTGAAGGGTCTGAGTTTGAACACAGGGGAGTCAAATGTAAAAATTTCAGTTTCTCGAATTGCAAGACACGAAATGTGGTTTATGCGATCATTTGCGCCTGCCAGAAGATGTACATAGGGAAAACAACCCAACAAGTTAATAGCCGGGTCACTCAACACAGATCAAGAATCAAAAGGAAAGTTGCGAGCGCTCCCATGGACCAACACTTCCTGGATTTAAACCACAGTGAAATGGACTTTAAATGGCCTGTACTCTGGACAATAGCGCCAACAGGCAATAAAGGTCCAATTGATATTGAAGAAACACTTCTTAGGAAAGAGGCATACCTGATTCTAAAATTCAATAGTACACAAAATGGATTAAACTCACTCTCCGAAGTGTCTAGATTGTAATGCCACAATTGTGTGGGGCTCCACGGGGGGTGTGATGGCCCCCTTGACTGAAGGGCATAACATTGGGGAAGCTAAGTGGAACAGCGATGTTCCCGCAATGTGCAGGGCTTCGCGCACTCCCGCCATCAATAAACTACATATCCCAGAACACCCACGGTCCCGGGACCGTCATTAGTAACCAGGTAACCGGGCCGCCGCCTTCCATAGTGAACGGAGCTTTAGCGAGAGCAAGTCGCAAAGAACAAGGTGAGCCATAAGAGGGTTTGAGGCATCTGAATGAAAGACTGGTTTCTGTAACAGGGATAAAAACGCACTCCCCTTTTTTACCTTTTGAACAGTGCGTGACACAAGAGTACATAACGGGAAAAACTACGTGGTTCGCCTAAACAGAACCCGAGCACAGAAAGTTGACAATGGAGTTAGCGGCTCCCTAAGCCCGCGGTGCACGTAAACAAGGTAGGATTGTTTCAATAATCTACCACACCAAGTTAAATTACGATATGAGCACAACAATAGTAACCCCATCCTCGCCTTCCCCCTAGGTCAAAAGCATCACCGCACCATAGGGAGAGCCCATACACGGACCATACAAACAGTTAAAGGTACGTCTCGCAGTGTTTTGGCAAGAGGTTACCGTAGGGCGAGTATTGAGCCTTACTCTAAAATGACAATTGATTTTCATTTCCTTCAGACTGCAGCTCCAAAAGATGCAGAAACAGCCATAGGATAACTACGGCTACTATTAAGGTAACATGGTATTTAAATGTAGGATACCAGAAGCGGAATAATAAAATGAGGCCATAGGAATTGACACTTACACAGTGTTCCCTTTCTCTTACACACATACAGACAGAAGTGACAAGGCCCTGAAGAGAACCCATAACTACTGTTTGGAGTTCGAAACGCGTCGGCATGAAAGGAGATAAAAATCACCAACATTGAGAGCCCTTGACTCATAGCATTTATGTATTGTGATATCTCCTTATAACTCTGACTTTGTCCAATACTGTCCCTAAGATTTCAATCATTGATGGTTATTGAGGCTTGAAAACTTGACTTGCCTTTTTTGAACAGTCTGAAACTGGTATAGATGTTTTGTTGTGTATAGCCAATGTATTTTCTACTTTATGATTTTTTCTTCTCTTGATAAACGTTGTGTTTTAGTTGATGTACATTTCAGTTGATGTATATATATGTTATGCGTGCAGTGTTGTTTCTCTGTCATGTGAATTCATGATTTTTTCAAAAAAAAGATTTGAAAACAAAGGTAAATAAATATACCTAACATATCTAACTAGGGTTGATGTGTTGCCTATAACTAAGGGCTAACGGAAAAAGTGGGGTGGCATCTTTTGTGCTAAAATACTTGTATATAAGGTCCAGCCTTCCCCATTACCTAAGGACCTAACTCCTTTTACCCTAAAAAAATGGCTCTCAGCCTGTCAGCATTGGATGGAGAGCAGAGAGCACAACTTGGAGCAAGGAAGGAAAGGAAAGCTCTAGAGAGAAATGTGGTAGGGTAGCCAGAGGCCAGGAATAATTTTTTTATATTTTGGCAGGAGAAAGATTTAAAGAGAGGTGTGGTGGGAGGCAAAATACCAGGCTTATCAGTGAGTTAGGCAATGGCTTTCGCCTCAGGGTTCTGAGATGCATCATAGACAGGGCCAGACTGGGCATAGCGAGCACCAGGCTTTTCCTTGGTGGGCTGCCAGGGTGGGGGATGGTTTTTGGCCTGTGGGGTGTTGTTTTTGTTACAGGGTCGTTTTTGCAGCACAGTTACAATATCAGACCCTGTAACAAAATCGGCCCAAATCGGCACTGGCAAACAGCTTGGTCGCACCCCTAACCCCCCAGGCGGCCCGCCAAGCACTTTGCCGGGGCTGGTTTTGTTTCTCAGTCCAGCCCTGATCATAGATAACTCAAGCTTCCATCTCATCATCTATTTGATGCTACCTAGGACCACTGCGTGCAAAACATGGCAGTTGTGTTAAATGATCGCTAGTCCAAAATGTTTAATTGATGCATGAGAAATTGCAAGAGATCTAATTCAATAATCAGCTTCAAAATGTATTAGTGGGTTTAACGGATAATTTCACTATAAATATTATTCCGCTAATAGGAACAGAACAACATGTAAAGGGTGATGGCCCTTTGTGGTTCAACTTAAATTTGAAGAACTGTAAAATGTCCTTTACAGCTAAATTATTTTGGGGAAAATATACAATTGATTATAGCACTTTGTGGCAATAACTTTCTGTTGCAAGGTGCACATGAAATTCCGATGGTCTTGTTTAGCCTAAGAGTGTTATGTTAAAATGTCTGATTGAAGTATCATTAGCAAGAAACATTTGAAAAGGTCTGGCTAGAGATCATTGAAAACCCTGCGTCACTGGCCCCTCTGCCACAAAGGATAGATTCATTCTGAGGTCATCCATGTGGGCTCATTTAAAAGAATTCCTTGCATCTGAGAGACTATCCAGGCATGTTCTGATAACTCTGCTTTGGCTTCATTTATAAACAATTAATTTAAACTAAGCAAGCGTTGAGAGCTGGGTGATAGGGGTGGAAGCACCACTCAAGTAATAAACATATTCCTTTTCTGGGTAAACCACGACAGTCACTAAGTAAACCTGTGCTTACCCTCTGGTGCCTTGCCACAAGATCACTTATGCTTAAGATAGGGTAAATGTGTATAGTACTTATGCAACACGCAAACAAAGTAATAATGTGATAACACAACACAAGACAAATCCCAAATCTATCAATGTTGCTAGAGCTTCTCTTTGACAGTCATTGCAGCCTACTGTGCTGTTGCTGGTTACCTTGACTGGGAGTGAATGTTTGATTCATTCAGCAAGTGGGATGAGTAAGCCTAGATGTGTGTCCTTTACTGACTGTGCCACTCGATTTAAGCTAGCCTAGCTGATGACGAGTGATGCTCTGTAATTGGTCCTATGATACTTTTTCTGGTCCAAGTAAGGCCTTGCTTGACAGTACAGGCTGGACTGTTCTCATGAGAAGCAGGATCAACACTGATTTGTATATGGCTGAGTCTAAACTGTGATGGCATGGAGAGCAAAAGAGCAATGGGTTTAACCCATATCTCTTAACTGGGGACGAATGTTTGATTCATTCGGTATACCTTCCATCATTTGTTTGTATATCACTTTTCACCCTAAGTGGGATGGGTATGCCCAGACGTGGGGCCCTTGCTCACTGTCGCACTGGATTGAAGCTAGCATGGCTGATGAGGGGTGATACTCCGTAATCGGTCCTAAGATGCTTGCTTCTGGTCCAGAGAAGGCCTTGCTTGACAGTTCGGGCTGGACGATTTCCATGAGGAGCAGGATCAAGACTGATTTGCATATGGCTGGGTCTAAGCTGGGGTGGCATGGTGAGCAAAGGAAGAATGGATTTAACCCAGATCTCTTGCCTGGGGATGAATGTTTGATTAATTTAGCATTCCAGCCATCATTTGTTTGCATAGCACTTTTCTCCATAAGTGGGATGGGTATGCCCAGGTATGGGTCCCTTGCATCCTGTGCCACTGGATTGAAGCTAGCCTGGCTGACAAGGGGTGATACCCCTAAGCCGATCCTAGGATGCTTGTTTCTGGTCCAAAGATGTCCTGGCTTGGCCATTCGACTGGACTGTTCCCATGAAAAGCAGGGTCAAGACTGGTTTGCATACGGCTGTGTCTAAACTGGGATGGCATGGGGAGCAAAATAACGATGATTTTAACCCAGATCTCTTGCGTGGGCGTCAATTTTTGATTCATTCAGAATTCCATCCATCGTTTGTTTGCGTGGTGCTGGATCTAGGAGCGAACATGAAGAGCAGGTCGTCACAGGAGATTCACATTGGCAGGCATTGCAGATGGTTGTTGGGTGACATGAGGAGTCCATTTTCAGTCGCACAGAGGCCAAAACCTTCAGGATCTTCACAGGTGACTCAGGACTTGTGGTTTCAGACAAGAAGGAAACACTCTGATGCTAGCCAGGGGTCCAAGACTTGGATGGGCACCGATTGGGGATCAGAGTTCACTTCAGCAGGGGCCGGCAGCAGGGCTCAGGCAGGCCCAGTTGGTACTGGTCAGCTTTGCAGTTGCAGGGAGGTCCCTGGAAGTTTGCCTTGTCCCTGTAGCTCAAACAGGAGGTCAGTCAACTGACTCTTGGAGTCATTTCCATGGAGCTTGAGCTCAAGTCAAGCAGGTCCAATCTTCCATCTTAAATTGCAGGGCAGGTCTTCTTCTTAATCTTCCACAGGTCAAGGAGTGTCCTGATGAGAGGTTTTGAAGGTACCACTTTTATTTTCAGTGCCACTCTGCAGGTGAGGGATGTCCCCTTTATCTAAACTTCACTCTTTCCTATATTTGGCTCAAAACTGTATAGGGTAACAAAGGGGAGACAGTGAATCATGCCTTTAAGATATTCGCATTGTCAGGGCATGTCAAACTGAAGTAACCCTTTGCTACTTATTAAATACACTGCACCCTGCCCTATGAGCCATTAGGGCTTGCCGTAGGGGTGACAAGTATTAAACAGGAATGCTTAGGCCTAGCAAAAGGCGTGTTGTGCGTGGTTGGAATGGCAGTTTAGTTAAAAACTGAACTACAGAATTAATGGCAGACGTAAGATATGTTTTGCAGTGCTACCTTAGTGGGGGAGAGGGGGGCACAATGAGTGCTGCAGCCCACTAGTAACATTACATTTACAGGCAGTGGGTACATTTAGTACCATGTACTAGGGTTTTACAAGTAAATTAAATGTACCAGTCAGGTGTAGGCCAATTTTACCCTGTTTTAAAGGGAAAGCACAATCACTTTACCAGTGATTCGCAGGAACAACGTGCACAGTGTCCTAAAAGCCAACATAGCTGGGTTCAGCGAAGGAAGGCAAAAATCTGGGGTGACCTGGCATAGAGGGCCAGGTCGAACAGCAACTCATTCTATTGCTGCTTTTAACATTTAGAACTCATATTACCGGCCCAATAAATAGTAATATTTCTGCAGGTTGTAAGTCTGACCAAGAGATATTGAAACCATCACCACTACCATTGATTAGATGCAAATATACCTCCTAGGTATCTCACCTTTTCCTATTTGATAGATTGACAAGCCCAGCACTAATGTCAACATATATTAGATATCTCTAGATGGTAAACAATGTTTGAACATAACGCAAGTAATCCTTTTCCCTACAGCCTGTACGTTTTTCTCCTATACCTTACCAATACCCAGGTTCATAACAACCGTGTACAGCCTGACAGCCCTCAAACACAAGGCTCACATGAACAGACAGAAGGAAGAGCAGAGTTTAATAACAACAATTCCAGCCCAACAATGCAGCAACAAACACAATTTACCAGAAAACGAAATAGCTAAGCAAAAACTAGGGATGCCTGTAACATTTTGTGGATAATAAATCAACAAAAGTATTTTTCACTTCAGAACATCAACTCTGAACCACTAAGGGAATGTTTGACAATGAAATAATTCTACAAATTAGGTATGTCGTAATTTGTACATACTTCAGCCCCTAACAATTAAAACACTTCACGCTCAATTACCACATTTATAGATGTTTTGAAAATATACAAGCAAACACAACCAATCACAAAAAATTAAACATGTAAACATAAAAAATAAACTTTTTTTGAAATGAGAAATTATCTAAACTGGTGCTTAGTGAACAAAATTCTATGGGTACTTAGTTTAAAGCTAAGAAAGAAGAGGATCAGAGAGACCTCTATGATGGTCGTAGGAACTATTAAAGATACCAATAAAACAACATACTCAAGAGGTGTGTATTTGAGTGTACCTAGATAATTCATATTGTTTACTGAGAAATAGATGGCTGGAAAGTCATGTGTGTTCCATTGAAATCAATTGAGTGCAGTGTTACTATGAAAAGTAAACCTGCATATTTTTCATATAGATTAATATATTTTCTAGAAATACTCATCAGCATACCTCATATGTAAAACATCTTCCTCTATATTATTTAAGACATGTAATAGAAGTTTTTTTTAAATCCTAAACCCACACTTTTAAGCCTCTTCACCATAACCCTAAAAAGATCCCTGGAATACTTAAGTCCTACCATTAGGCCCGGTAAACAACCTTTACAACACAACTTTTACCACGCAGTGCCTTTACGATGCAACTTTTACAACGCAAACCATTACAGCGCATTGCGCTGGGGGGCGCTCTAGGATAGGGAATAGGTTTAATTTACTATCCAACACCTTCCCTACTATCCACGGGGACTGTAGTTGGAATAGTAAATTAAACTATTCACTATCCAGCGCCCCAAAGCACTATGCGTTGTAAAGGCATGCGATGTAAAAACCGCGTTGTAAAGGCATGCGTGGTAAAAGTATGCATTGTAACGTCATACATCCCTTAGGCCCTATACCTTATACTCAATGTGTTAATCTCTATTCCCTTAATCCAGTGATTCCCAAACTTTTTTGACCCGTGGTCCCTTGACCTAATTGGCAGTTGGCCGTGGCTCCCCACCATTCTTTTACCGGTGGGCGGGTGGGGTAGGATGTAAGCCAGACCTCGGGAGTACTTCCTGTTGTCTTCCTTAAATTAATTGGGATGCAATGAAGGTATAATAATCATATTTGTAACAAAATACGATAGCAGTTGTTTAATAAAAACTCGTTAAGTGTGAAACGATACAAGATTAATACGCAAATATGTTTCCATGCAACTTTTTTCAACCACACAATAGTTCAAAAATTTGATGTATAATAAAATCTTTTCAATGAACAGGTTAAACAACAGAGTCCCGAATTTACCTTAAAAATCCTAGTGAGATGGATGCGCTTGTTTTTCCAACTTTTATTTATATTATTTATTTATTTGAAAAGTTTTATATAGCGCTGGCATACCCGGAGGTATCAGATAATGTAAGATAATTAGTATGTAGGCAAGACTAATGACTAACAAAAGCTTGATTGCTATGTCAAATTGTCAGTGTAAGCATTATCACAGATGAGTACCCCATGGTTTTTGGTATCACTTCTTACTTACATGCAATAGTTTAGGTGCCAGTTTTTCACAACTGGCAATCTAGGTTGGAAGGCCCAAGTGATGCTGCTCTAGGTCATAAGACCTGGACCCGCTTGTGTCCTCTCCTTTCTAACCCGGACTTAAGCACTCTCCCTTTATGCCAGCCATTTGATTGTCTGACTAGTGACAAGCAGAGAGGAGTATCATTCGTACCATTTCAGTCAGCCTTGCCCTGGAGTTTGATGCATTTTAGCTAGAGGCAACTCTGAGTAATGAACAAATCCCAAATACAAAAAAATAATGACGGGTGCACTAGGAGGCATTAGGGTCCCTGCATGCAATCACTGTTGCAGTGCAATCTAGTGAAAATAAATGTTATTTATCCGAATGTTATGCAATTTTGTGCCTGTTTTGTAGAACTCTAGTTTTCTCTCTGAATTTGCAACCCTTGGATGAGTTTTCTCTGCACGGTCGGGACAAATCTATTTGGGTTGGATCCACAGAGGTTGCTCTCAATGCAGACAAGCTTAGAAGGCCCAGTCGCTGTTGCTCAAGGTCATACGATTTAGCTCCCACAAAACCCTCCAACTATCTTCTGTGTCTGTAGCTACATACATATGCTGGATGGTCTATCAGGAAAAATCTCAAATGCACTCGCCTGCATACTGCTCCCATTAGTATGCAGTTACATGTCTGAAAACATGCTCACATCCTATTGCTTGGCCCCGATCTGCTGAATGCTGCTCCTTAAGAAAGAGGATGTCTGTTCACACACAATATCGGAGACATCAGAGATGTCAGCTTTATAAATCGGACGTAAGTACCATGTCTGGGCATATCCTCACAGCTCCGGAACTATATCCATTGCGGTCATGTCTACATGAATTACCACAGTGCTATGCATTGTCCTTCATATGGCTGCACTGTAGGAAAACACTGCCAGGTATTTCCACTGTAGGGAGTGCTGAGTTTGGGAACCACAGGCTTATGTCTTTGTCCTTCATAAATGCTGGCTTCTGATTCAGTATTTGGCTTGTTAGTCCCTCTTTAGTACAGCCTTGTTTGGATTTGTAACATCCCATAGCTACTGGCCCCTTTCTTCGATTGTTACACGGTAGTCTTTTTAAGTATGTAAGCACTACTTTCTTTCATTCAATTTTTACTACTACAGGTACAACAGGCTTTCTTGCAACATTCAGCCTATCACTTGTTTAATATTTGCATGGGCACCGCGCATGATGATCAAGGTGCCTTCTTAATTTAAAATGCACAGGCGCCGCACATGATGTTGTTGCACGGCGCCCATTTTATCATTATTTTTTACAATGTGCACGGGTGCCTCGCATAATCACGGCGCCCACTTATTTTAATATGCACGGCGCCCATTTTATCATTATTGATTCCTAAAGTGAAACGTCATCTACAAAACTGCCCTTGTCAAAAGTCAAACATTGGACTAAACAAAAGGAGAGCATCCCGCTCAAAGATGACCGCCTATCTGCGAGGGGATGTGCATTGCAGGCCTCTTTCTTTGTCGGTGGATTGATATTCTGAGGCATTGGTTATGACTTACATGATTTAGCAAAAACATTCATGCCAGTTCTGAGCAATCTCGCATGTTTCATTTTTGTTTTGGGGTGGGGGTGAAGAGAAGTTTCATGCCCCTCGCATTTTGCACCAACCAGAGCAGGCATTTCCTCCCAGGGCGCTGGATGGCGCATTACCTGGGAGGCTGCTTAACTTTTCCCCACTGTGGTCGCGGAGCCCCTGGCTCCTCATTACGGCGCACCGGGGTGCCACGGCGCACAGTTTGGGAACCACGGCCTTAATCCATTAACCCTACACCCAAAAGTGTCAATCCTAATACCGTATATCCCACAATATTAAACCCTAGCACCTATAACCGTCATAACACTAACTCCTAACCTTTTCACTCCTTAACATTATACCCAAAACCTTAACACTTAAATCTGTACCTCAGAATCTTAACTATTGTACCTTAAACCTCTAACCTAAAACTACAGTTTTTTATCCCCAATACCCTCACATCAATTTCCCAAATGCATAAACACTAGTCCCTGAACTTTAACATGAAGTTTCATCATTTGTCCCCAGTATGAGTGTGTGTTTATGTAACTGCACATGGATTCTGAAAATACACAGGCCTTTAGAGGTAGAACAATGTCTATATTCTATTTAAGTTTAATATTAGCATAATGTTTTAGATTAAATACATAACAGATATCCCATCCATAAAATTCCAAGTGTATTATAATCTAAAGCACTTGTAACATAGGGGAAAAAGTATCTGTCACATTTTGACAGAGTATCCCATCCACAAACCTCTTAATAAGACCCTCAGTCAAGCATTCTAACACATGAAGGACTTTACCAGTTGTAGTATTATTCAAGGTCACTAATAAATGTCAGTGTTTAAAGAAATTGCAGTTCTCCCAAGCTAACACAGCTCCAACCGCCTCATTCCAAGTCTCCAAGGAAAGTGACCACTGTTGCAGAGTTCTAGAACTCTCAGCTTTAATTTCCTAGGCAGCACTATTGGAGCCCTTGTGACACTATCAGCAACCATCTGCTTGTTATGTTTGTATTTCTGCTCCTTGGCAATGTCTGATGATGTCGCACACACAAAATCTGGAGAGGTTGGAAGATGAGTTGAGCATCCTGGTCAATAAATCAATCAATCAATCCATTTGTAAAGCGCGGTAAATACCCGTGAGGGTCTCCAGGTGCTGGGGGAGGGGGGCCGCTACTGATCGAAGAGCCAGGTCTTGAGGAGTTTTCTGAAAGCCCGCAGGTCCTGAGTCTGTCGTAGGCTGGTGGAAAGGGAATTCCAGGTTTTGGCTGCGAGGTAGGAGAAGGATCTACAGCCGCCGGTGGTTTTCCGGATACGAGGAACTGTGTCGAGGGCGAGGCTGGCTGAGCGGAGTCTTCGGGTGGGGGTGTGGAAGCTGAGTTGGTTGTTGAGGTATGTGGGTCCGGTGTTGTGAAGGGCTTTGTGTGCGTGGATGAGGAGTTTGAAGGTGATCCTCTTGTTGACGGGGAGCCAGTGGAGGCCTCTCAGGTGGGGTGTGATGTGGCTGCGTCTGGGGACGTTGAGGATCTGTCGTTCCGAGGTGCTCTGGATTCGTTGTAGTCATTTCAGGAGCTTGGTTGTTGTTCCTGAGTAGAGGGCGTTCCCGTAGTCGAGTCTGCTGCTGATGAGGGCCTAGGTGACGGTCTTCCTCGTGCGCAGCGTGTTGAAGCAGGACGCGGAGACGGCGTTGACTTGCCTGGTCATGGAGAGGGTGGAATCGAGGATGACCCCCAGGTTGCGTGAGTGGTCTGTGGGTTCCGGGGCTGTGCCTAGCGATGTCGGCCACCAAGAGTCGTCCCAGGCTGATGGGGTGGGTCCGAGAATGAGGACCTCCGTCTTGTCTGAGTTCAGCTTCAGTCTGCTTTCCTTCATCCAGTCGGCAACTGCCTTCATTCCTCTGTGGAGGTTGGCTTTGGCGGTGAGGGGGTCTTCTGTGAGGGATATGATCAGCTGGGTGTCGCCTGCGTAGGAGATGATGTTGGGGTTATACTGCCGTACGACGTGGGCGAGCGGTGCCATGTAGATATTGAACAGTGTCGGGCTGAGGGAGGATCCCCGTGGGACGCCGCTGATGATCTCTGTGGATTTCGAGCGGAAGAGTGGGAGGCGGACGCTCTGGGGTCTGCCGGAGAGGAAGGATGTGGTCCAGGCCAGGGCCTTCTCTTGAATCCCGGCGTCATAGAGGCGTGCTGATAAGGTACGGTGGCAGACTGTGTCGAAGGCTGCTGATAGGTCCAGGAGGAATAGGGCGGCCGTTTCTCCTTTGTCCATCAGGATCCTGATGTCTTCAGTGGCGGCGTTGAGGGCGGTCTCGATGCTGTGGTTGCTGGTTGCTGCGAAAACCGGATTGTGAGGGGTCCAGGATGTTGTTGTCTTCGAGGTAGCGGGTTAGCTGATTGTTGACAATCTTCTCTGTTACTTTTGCCGGGAACGGGAGCAGGGAGATGCGCCGGAAGTTCTTGAGGTCCTTGGGGTCCGTCTTGGGCTTCTTCAGAAGGGCGTTGATCTCAGCATGCTTCCAGCTTTCCGGGAAAGTTGCTGTCTCAAAGGAACTGTTGATTGTTTTTAGCAGGTGGGGAGCGATGGTAGTGCTGGCTTTGTTGAAGACGTGGTGAGGGCAGGGGTCAGATGGGGATCCAGAGTGGATGGAGTTCATGGTTTTGATGGTGTCTTCGTCGCTGACGTTGGACCAGGCGTTCAGGCGGCTTGTGCGGGCGGTGGTCGCAAGGGTGGTGGACTCGGTGGTGGGTGCCGGAGTGTCAGAGTTGAAGCTGTCTTGGATGTCGGTGATCTTGTGGTGGAAGAAGGTGGCCAGGGAGTCGCACAGGTCTTGTGATGGTGGGATGTCGTTAATGTTGGAGCTGGGGTTGGAGAGTTCTTTCACGATGTTGAAGAGCTCTTTGGTGTTGTGTGCGTTGTTGTCTAGGCGGTCCTCTTGGTGGCCCTGATGAGTTGGTGGTGTCTGTGGGGGGCGCTCTTGTGGGCTGTGTGGCTGTCGGTGTTCAGTCGTGGAGCCATTTCTTCTCCAGATTCCGACAGGTGTGCTTTGATATCCGGAGGTCTTCGGTGAACCAGGCGACTTTCTTGTTGGTGTGGTTGGCTATGGAGGTCTTAAGAGGGGCAAGGGTGTTGGCGCAGTCATTGATCCACTGTTTGAGGTTGGTCACGGCGGTGCCTGGGTCGGTCAGGTCGGCGAGTGGTCTCAGGGCTAGGGTGGTAGTCAGTTGGTCCTTGGTGACCTTGCCCCAGCAGCGTTGTGGTAGCTGTTGGTTGCGGTGGTGTGTGGTGGGTTTTCTGAAGGTGAAGTAGATGCATCTGTGGTCGGTCCAGTGGGGTTCGGTGGTGTGATTGAAGGAGACATGGGAGCTTGTGGAGAAGATGAAGTCCAGCGTGTGTCCAGCGGCATGGGTGGGCGTCATCATGATCTGTTTGAGTCCGAGGTTGGCGGGGTTGTCGATCAGGGCCGTAGAGTTGGCGTTGTTGTTGTTCTCGAGGTGGAAGTTCAAGTTCCCGAGGAGGATGTAGTCTGTGGAGGTGAGGGCGTGGGTGCTGACGAGGTCGGCGATGGTATTGCTGAACTGTGGTCGTGGTCCGAAAGGTCTGTAGACGAGTGTTCCTCTGAGGGTGGTGTTGGGGTCGGTGTGGATCTGGAAGTGCACGTACTCGGCGGTGGTGAGGGTGTCGTCGGTGTTGGTCGAGATTCTGATGGATTCTTTGTGGATGATGGCAATTCCCCCTCCCACTCCGTTGGGCGGTCTCTGCGGGAGATCTTGTAGCCCTGTGGGATGGCAATGGCGATGTCTGGTGCTGAGGTGGCGTTCAGCCAGGTCTCCGTCAGGAAGGCGACGTAGGGGGCGGTGGTATATAGGAGGTCCCAGAGTTTGATGGCGTGCTTGTGAGCGGAGCGGGTGTTGAGGAGGATGCAGCGGGGGTGGTTGGGTTCTCTTGTCGGTGGTTTGGTCGGCTGGATGCTGGTGAATCTGCAGTTTCGGCAGGCAAAGGGCCCTTGGGTGCGCTTGGGGGTTGCTTGGTAGCAGGGGTGGTCTCGTTCGGCGTTGAGTGCGTGGAGGGTGCTGGCGTCGTAGTGCAGTCTGGCGTTGTTGGGGGCGCGGGGTCCAGGGGTTCTGGCTCTGGGCATGGTCCAGGCGCGGATGGGCGCAGACAGGCTTGCTTTTGGCGCGAGCGGATAAGAGGTGAAGTGGGAGGGAGGAGCAGCTGGAAGGCGGGAGCGGGGTGGCCAATGGGCAAGGGCAGGGAGAACAGAAGAAAAGGGGGCAGGGCCGGAGGGGAGCAGCGACGGGCAGCTGGGTCGGGGAGCCGGGGGGGCACAGAGGGCAGGGGCGCAAGGAGGGCCTGAAAATACAATGCAGAAGCAACAAATTTCAATTATAAAATACACAGCAAAAAGCACAGGGGAAAAAAACCCAATCACCAGATACCAGGGGCGAACCAGAGGGCAGAGACTCGGGCAAATACCAGGAGCCGTGCGGCTTGGGGATGTGGGAAATTCCAACAAACAACAGAAACAGGATTATCCTTAAGTAAAACACAGAAAAGTTCATGGTTCCCTAATATGGGAATGCCCACAAGCTTTCGAATTCAGGTAAAGCTTTGTTCCAGTGGCACACAGTGTCACTGAAACCACGTCTGGACACTCTGTCACAGGAACAAAGCTATACCTATTTGATGAGCCCTAACCAGGGCAAAATTAGTCCTGGGTTGCTTGGTTTCAGTTCAGGGAGAACTTAGCCTGTTCTCATTGGAGCAGAGGCAAGAGTGATTTGCATATGGTTGGATCCAAACTGAAGTGGCATGGTATGGAAAATAATGATGGATTGAGATGCGGCCCGAGTAATTACCAATGAATGAGATTAATTCAAACATTCCATGCATCACTTTTCTGTGCACTTTAATGAAAAAGCAGATATTGTTTATTTACAATGCACATCATGGGATGGGTTTCCTAATTTCCAGTTATATTTATTGTCAATTCTTGTGGAGTATTGCTACTGTTTTTTCAGTGTTTTAAACCATTTGGAAACCAGTGGCTATCAGTTTGCACACTTTTTGCATGTTGTAATAATTTTTGGCCACTATTTTCTGGTGCTTACAGGGAATGTTTCTTTTATTATGAAGTATTTTTGATACCAACATTATTTGATATATCTTTGCTTTATTTCCTGCCTAATGTATCTGCACTAACCCTGGGCAGCGTTCGCAGAGTTGCACTACGCGGTTCTATGCGAATAGCAAAAAAATCTCTGCTGCACTACGCAGAGCTACGTGAGTGGCAGAGTATGATAGAAAAATGCTGTTCGCAGTGATTGCACAGTGCCGGATGCTTTTCCGCACTGTGCAATCATTGCAAACGGCTCTATGCAGAGTACAAGCGGTTCCTGAATTCCTTTGTGCCGCTCAAGTAGATTTTTTTTTGAGCACCAGCTTTCTCAACGTGAAGGGGCAGTTTCTCAACGTGAGAATGAGCATTCACGATCACTCGCAAGAGAAACCTGATGCCCCCTGCATTAAGAAATCTCACCGGGATGTTGATTTTCCAAGCTCGCACTCGCCAACTTGATGTTGACGATCGCGAACTAGGTAAAAAACTCCGCTACGCCACGCAAAGTGGAGTTTTTCGGAACTCAGTGATTTCTGCTTAATGCAGAGTGCAGGAAACTCAGTGAACTCCGTGAGTGGAGCGGAGTTCACCGCCCAGGGTTACTCTGCACTCACTAATGGGTGCAGCTTCGTGTGTGGGCAGGCAGCATATATCTCAAGGCTCAAATTTCAAACAGACCAGAACTCATGGGAGTGCTTAATCCTCTTACGTATTTATTTGCACTTTACACAACAAACGCGTTTTGGCAGTCCGTCTTCGTCAATGATGAAGGCGAACTTCCAAAATGCCTTTGTTGTGTAAAGTGCAAATAAATCTGAAAGAGGATTAAACTCACCAGTGAGTGCTGGTCCATTTAAAATTAAAGCTTTGATATTATATATAGTTAGGAATTAGCATTTAAAAAACCTTTGAAATTCACTCAAAAAACTATAAGTATTAGGGGTGTTATAGTTAGCTGGATATTTCACTCATACAAAACCATTGAAATTGCTCCTATATAGTTAGTTGTACTAACTATATTTCGCGCACCCGCAATCCACTGCTGATGATGTCACATATTAGATCATTCATGACATGGTCAGTGATTTCAAAGGTTTTTTATATGCTAATTCCTAATTATATAAGGCCTGAAACCTATGGTTTTTTCAGTGAATTTGCAAGTTTTTTTTAATGCTAATTCCTAACTATATAAGGCCTGAAACCTATGGTTTTTTCAGTGAATTCGCAAGGTTTTTTAAATGCAAATTCTATTAGCGGATAACGTTTAAATATGTTATTATCCTTGTGGGACCACCTGAGCATCCCTAAGGGGTCAGGTTGTTTCTACCCTGCCCCCTTTGCCTAGGGGGTCATGGACACTCAACCCTGCCCCCTTTCCATGTTTTCATCTTTTATTGTTAACTTTCTTTTAAAACCACAAAATGGCGGCGGTAGGGTTCGCTCTCCGAGCACTCACAGGGCACTCTCCGAGCACTTCCCGTGCGCGAACCTAGAGAATTTTTTTGTTTTGAAATAAACATTATTTTTGACCTTTAGAGGCCCCTTTAGAAGGCCTAGGGGGTCATGGACATTTTTCTGGGCCTCTGCTTGACGAATCCCCCCGAAACTTTCAGGGAAGGAGCGGTGCAGAGCGAGGCAATTTTAAGGAAAATTACACACAGATTCCTCAATCGGCACCAAAGTTATTCCCAATAGAATGTTGGGGATTTCCTATGGTAACTAGGTCCTAAATATATATATATATATATATATATATATATATATATATATATATATATATATATATATATATGTATATATATATATATATATATATATATATATATATATATATATATATATATATATATATATATATATATATTGACACCAGGTTCAGGAGGTTGAAACGGTTTGGGGACTGGAGGAGACGGTGGCATTCCTGTGTCATCGGGTTTTGGAGGGTTCATTAGCAGCACAGCTCTGTTTGACCCCGAGCAGTATCCACCAGACAAGACTCAGAACATTGCATCCTGGTACTGGCAGTCGCCGTGCATTAAGCGATTTGCCAGGATAACTGCCATTGGTACTTACCCGGAGGGGCGGAGCAGAGCTTACACCTATTAGGAGGGGCGTGAGAAGTGCCGCCTCCTATCCTGCACACACCCGTGGCGCTGAGGAAGGCTTGAGAGAAGCTGAAATGCATTCGCCGATGAACGGATGATGTGAACTTTCCTTACCTGCAGCACGGGAATAAAATTTGCCTTCTTCTACTCCCCTGGTTTGGCCTCTTCACTCTCGTCGTTTGAGGAGGTGATGTGTTCATATATATATATATATATATATATATATATATATATATATATA
Source organism: Lissotriton vulgaris (assembly GCF_964263255.1). Taxonomy (NCBI): domain Eukaryota; kingdom Metazoa; phylum Chordata; class Amphibia; order Caudata; family Salamandridae; genus Lissotriton; species Lissotriton vulgaris. The sequence goes on from NC_141694.1 coordinate 1,217,648,064, forward strand.
TATATATATAACAACTAAGTTTGATCCAAGGGGGAAAAAACAGTGGTCACACCTGGAAGTCTCGTTTTCAGCGATTTTTAATGGGTTTCAAACAAGCAGCTTGTGGCTTAAGTCCAACATGTTTCGTTCCGCCTGGAACTTTCTCAAGGTAAGCCTCGCTCCAGCGTCACAGCCACAGTCCGGTGTTCAATGTCATTTTGTTTGCCTCCCATGGCATTCATTTATGGAATCACTTCCTGTTAAAATGCATTATGGGACTTGTGGTAGTGCTATAATCTCAGACCTCTTGGTGCACAGTCCGAATTCCTTCATAGTCGTTTTGTTTTGTTACGTGTCTCCCTCGGTGTTGTCTTGCCAATTAGTTGTTTTCTGACACTGGGGGTCGGACTGTGATTCAAGGAGTCTGTTAATTTTTAAAATACCCTCCAGTGGGTTGAGCGCTGCATGGCTGTTCTTATGGTGCTTGTTTTGGGTACATCAGTTGAATGCCGAGCTTCCGCGGGTCAACCTGCTTGGGGGCTGACTCCAGACCAATGCCGAGATCCTGTTCTCTGTGGCACCTATCTCCCTTTATTCGGTTTCCCGAGTCAACACAAGATGGTTCAAGGCGGGAGATAGCTGGCGCTCTTGTGGTGGTGTGAAACCTTCGGCTGAACCACGCCGATACTTATTACAACTAAGTTTGATCCAAGGGGAAAAAACAGTGGTCACACCTGGAAGTCTCGTTTTCAGCGATTTTTAATGGGTTTCAAACAAGCAGCTTGTGGCTTAAGTCCAACATGTTTCGTTCCGCCTGGAACTTTCTCAAGGTAAGCCTCGCTCCAGCGTCACAGCCACAGTCCGGTGTTCAATGTCATTTTGTTTGCCTCCCATGGCATTCATTTATGGAATCACTTCCTGTTAAAATGCATTATGGGACTTGTGGTAGTGCTATAATCTCAGACCTCTTGGTGCACAGTCCGAATTCCTTCATAGTCGTTTTGTTTTGTTACGTGTCTCCCTCGGTGTTGTCTTGCCAATTAGTTGTTTTCTGACACTGGGGGTCGGACTGTGATTCAAGGAGTCTGTTAATTTTTAAAATACCCTCCAGTGGGTTGAGCGCTGCATGGCTGTTCTTATGGTGCTTGTTTTGGGTACATCAGTTGAATGCCGAGCTTCCGCGGGTCAACCTGCTTGGGGGCTGACTCCAGACCAATGCCGAGATCCTGTTCTCTGTGGCACCTATCTCCCTTTATTCGGTTTCCCGAGTCAACACAAGATGGTTCAAGGCGGGAGATAGCTGGCGCTCTTGTGGTGGTGTGAAACCTTCGGCTGAACCACGCCGATACTTATTACAACTAAGTTTGATCCAAGGGGAAAAAACAGTGGTCACACCTGGAAGTCTCGTTTTCAGCGATTTTTAATGGGTTTCAAACAAGCAGCTTGTGGCTTAAGTCCAACATGTTTCGTTCCGCCTGGAACTTTCTCAAGGTAAGCCTCGCTCCAGCGTCACAGCCACAGTCCGGTGTTCAATGTCATTTTGTTTGCCTCCAATGGCATTCATTTATGGAATCACTTCCTGTTAAAATGCATTATGGGACTTGTGGTAGTGCTCTAATCTCAGACCTCTTGGTGCACAGTCCGAATTCCTTCATAGTCGTTTTGTTTTGTTACGTGTCTCCCTCGGTGTTGTCTTGCCAATTAGTTGTTTTCCGACACTGTCGCTCGCCTGCAATCCACTGCTGATGATGTCACATATTACATCATTCATGACATGGTCAGTGACATCACTGATGACATCTCAAATAACATCACTGATGACATCATCCAGTGTCTGTGTGTTTCTGAAAAGTTAAAATACAATTAAGTTAAAGTTAACAATTTACATATTGAAGAATGAGTGGATGTATGAGTGTCTGGATGAAGGATTTAGTAGGTGCGTGACTGACTGTATGAGTGAGTGATTAAATGTGTCTTACTGAATGCATTGGTTAGTGACTAAACTGTCTGAATATGTGCATCAGTATGTCAGTTGTGTAAGCTGCTGCATGTGTTGATCAGTAGCTATAAGAGTGGCTATATGGGTTATTGGTTGGTTGTTCAAGTATTTGTATGTGAGGGTGAGTGTGTGTGTGGGTGGCTGGGAGGTGTGTGACTCTGTGCATATATATATGAGCAGTTGATTCATTTGGTATATGGGTTCAAGAGTGCATGTGGAAAGAGCTGTATGGGGGGTTGACTGTCTGCATGGATGTGTTGGTGAGTGAATGGCTATCTCGGTGCTCCATGTCCAAGTAGGTACATATGTAAAACACAGTGCATGTGAGAGTTGCCATATATAAATGACTATACATGAGAGCCTGTGATTGCGTAAGTGACTGTATGGTTAAATGTGTACTTGTATCAGTAATTGTAAAAGAGAGTAAGCATGTGTTATTATATATTTGAATAAGTAAGAATTAGTGTGTATAACTTTGTAGTTGAGGAAAATGGAGTGTGATTGATTCTCTGCATAACTGACTAGGTGTTTGAGTAACTCTGTAGATGAGTGTCAGTGTGTAAGTGTCTGTATAGGTGTATGACTGGATATGATAGTGTTCTATTGATGAGTGACCGTATGTATGAGTGATTGTATGGGTGAATGAGTGGATGTGTGTGTAGACCAAGAATCAGTGAGGGCGTATGTAGTTACTGGTATTGGTGTGTCAATAATTTCAGGAATGGTAATGTAATGTAAATGCAATGTAAACATTTTTTGTAAAGCGCAACTAACACCCAGCGGTTTCTTGGCGCTAAAGCAAAAGGAAACAGACAGTCCGTGGGGCAAGAAGCGTTAATTGTAGGCATTACAAAACAAGTGGGTTTTAAGAAGGGACCTAAAATGGGTGTAGGGAGAGGCTTGTCTTAGACCTAACGGGAGAGCATTCCAGAATAACGGGGCGAGGAATGAGAACCTTAGTCCTCCCAGTTTTTGCGTTTATAGGTCGGGCCCAAAGTAAGGCCAGATGGGAGGAACGAAGATTGCGGGAGGGAACATATGGGTGCAATAGAGAAGAGATAAAAGAGGGGTCTGTACCTGCAAGGGACTTAGAAATAATGCAACCCAATTTGAACTTGCAGCGCTCAGAGACAGGGAGCCAGTGGAGGGATTTTAACAAAGGGCGGACATGTTGGTGTCTGGGCTGATGGTAGATAAGCTGTGCAGCCTGATTTTGTACAAGTTGTAACCTCTTCAGTTGGTATGTGGGTGTACCAACGTAAAGGGAGTTGGCATAGTCTATCCTAGAGATGACTAAAGCCAACAAAACCAGGGTGAGAGCCTCGGTGGTCAGGAAGCGGGCAATCTTTCGGATTTTCCTTAACTGGAAAAAACTAGAAGAGACTACCGCGTTGATCTGGGGCTTCATCGTGAGGTCATTACTGATGATGATCCCGAGGCTTTTTACTGAGCTGACAGGATTGGGGGGAAGGCCCAACCTCGTTGGCCAAAAGATGGATTTCTGAGGGTTGGCAGCCCCCCCGAAAAGCACCAACTCTGTCTTGTCGGGGTTGAGTTTCAGGTGGTTCACCCCCATCCAGTCACTGATGTGACAAAGAGTGGATTGAAAGTTATCGATGGACTGGTCCGAGGAGTTAATATCGAAGACCAGCTGAATGTCATCCGCTTAATTGAACGCGGTGACACAGCTGCCTCGTAAGGACCGAATAAGGGGAGTCAGGTATAAATTAAAAAGAAGAGGGGATAAGGAGGAGCCCTGCGGGACGCCGCAGGTTAGCCCAACCTCATCAGCAGAGAACTGAGAGAGCTGAACCGCCTGACGGCGGTTGCTCAAAAAGGAGCGAACCCAGTCAAGGGCAGTGCCCCGGATGCCAGCCTCCCTGACACGGCCGACCAGGATATCATGGTCGACCGTGTCAAAGGCGGCCGACAGATCCAGGAGCACCAGGACCTGACTGGTATTAGAGTCAGCCCCTCTCCGCAACTCCTCCATAACTGAAAGTATAACAGATTCCGTGGAATGATTGGGTCGAAATCTGGCCTGTTGGGAGTCGAGGAAGTGAGAGTCTTCAATAAAGGTGCTCAGGATGTTAGTGACATGATATTCAAGGACTTTGCTGAGGTAGGGGAGAAAGGAGATGGGCGGAAGTTACTCATGACCGTGGGGTCTGCCGGAGGGTTTCTTTATAATGGGCACAACCTCTGCCCTTTTAAATGACCCGGGGACTAGGCCAGAGGAGAGAGAGTTGTTCAGCAGTACCAAAGGGGGGGAAGGGCAGGCTGTAAAAGCCTCACGGAGAATCAAGGGAGGGCAACAGTCCGCAGGGGATCCAGAGGCAACCTTCTTTAAAAGAGCAAGAAGTTCCATCTCCGAGATTGGAGGAATCTGGGTCAGCTGCATGGAGTTGGGAGAGAGCAGGGAGGAGTCGGGCCTAAGAGGGTGGAGCGGGGTGGAGGATAGAATGCTGTTTTTAATCTTGGCGATTTTTCCACGAAGAAAAGATTTAAGGAGTCACAAAGTGCACGGGAAGGGAGAGGTTTAATGGTAACCCTATCTGGGTTTGACAGCTCCTCCACAATAGTGATGGTAGTTTGTAATTAACACTGGGTGTATCAAAGGTTAGATTAGAGTGTGAGGAGGTGCATCGTATTATCACATGGATGTTGTCATCAGTGATGTCATTTGAAATGTCATCAGTGATGTCATTTGAGATGTCATCAGTGATGTCATCCGTGATGTCACTGACCATGTCATGAATGATGTAATATGTGACATCATCAGCAGTGGATTGCGGGCGTGGGAGTTATAGTGAGTCCAACTAACTATAACGTGGGAATTTCAATGGTTTTGTATGAGTAAAATGTTCAGCTAACTATATCTGGTGTGAAACCTATGGTTTTTTCAGTGAATTTCAAAGGTTTTTTAATGCTAATTCCTAACTATAACGATTGTGAAACCTATGTTTTTTTTAGTGAATTTCAAAGGTTTTTAAAAAACTAATTCCCAACTATAATGTTTGTGAATCCTATGGTTTTTTCAGTAAATTTCATAGTTTTTTTAAAAGCTAATTCCTTTGTATATCGACTTTGTAACCTACGATTTTTTTTATTAGCTGTTTTTTACAACAATTAATTATATATATATATATATTTTAATTATTTGTTCAATGTTTATAATTTTTTTTTTACATTTTTTCCTGGTGCGCTCAGGGTGCGCGCACCGGCAAGCTCTCCCGAGAGCACACCTAGAGCGCTATTTCTGCGTTCGTAAAAAAAATATGTATGAAATGTAAATAATAATGCAAGACATTTAGTACCATACTTATTAAAGCAGTATTTTTGATTTACGAAATGAAAATGATTTTACATTTCCGTAAAGCTATCAAAACGTCACTCAAGCGCGCCATGTAAGCGCCCCCGGAAGCGCCTACGTTCACGCCGCGTAAGCGCCCCCGGAAGCGCTCCAATGCGCGCAGCGTAAGCGCGTCAAGTCATGTGACCTTAAAATAACTCTTTTCATTGGTTGTTAACAGTTTGTTTTACAAAGAATGAAATCCCCACCCATTTCCTTCACTTCTTCTTTCACTTTTGTGACTGCAAGACTTGTCTTTTTGCTCTTGGATCATTGTTGGATTACCATGGCTGCCAGAACATCCAGCAGCGATGATGACACAGAGAGATTTATTGATGAAGAGGTTCCTCAGCCCTGGGTAAAAGAACACTTCATATGGAAGTTTTTTTCTATTCCAGATGATAAAAAAAACGTAAATGCTCCAAAGGTGGAGTGCCGAATTTGTCACACTGTCCTCTCACATGGTGACCCCACCAAAAAATATTCATTTGGTAACTCCACCATGATTCGCCACGTCGAGAGGAGGCACCCCCAGAACTATGCCTGGGAGAGTGTCAGAGCTCTGGCACAAGAGGCTCCCAGGGATGGTGCCTCTACTTCAGTCGGAGGACCAACTACATCGGTGAGGGGGCGACCAGAAGAGCTGATCCCTAATATTCAGCCTGCTTTTAATGAAGCCGTAATTAAATGCAGAAAATGTGATCATCAACTTTGTTATGGGGAACAAAGTGTTAGGCTCATGGTTCGAGCATTAGACAACCACCGCTGCCAACCCCACTCCAAATTTTGATAATTTTTTTTTGCTCCTGTTGAGCAGTTTCCCATTCCCTGTTTTTGATTTTGTTCCAAAAAAAGGAAAAAAGAAGAAAAAAAGTTCTTTTCAGAACTACCTCCAATTCTCATCAAAGAGCTGTATTCTTAAAAAAATGAAAAAGAGTAACTGAAGTGGAGTGCAGTGAGAGAAGAGAGGAAAATGAGTGAGAAAGCAAAGAAAGGGACAAGAGGGGAAGGGAAGTGAAGTAGGGGGACTGAAAGAAGGTGAGTGTGGGGAACGAGAGTGAGGAGAAGGAGAGTGAACATGGGGAATGTGGGTAAGTGAAGAAAATGTAGTAAAAGAACGGTGGTGTGGAAGGGTAAGAAAAGAGCAGTGATATTTAGGAAAGAGTGGAGATACAGACTGGATAAAGACAATTGAGTGTGAGACAAGGTGAGTAAGGCAGTGAAGAAACAGAGAAAGTGAAAGAAAAAGTAAGAGTAGAAGACTGAAGGCCTCATTTATGAGGCCATGCGTCACTTTTACGCCGCCGGTACGTCACTTTTTGTGACGCACCAGTGGTGTAAAAAATGCACCTTATTGAGTCATATTTACAAAGTGACGCATCTAGGTAGATGCGTCACTTTGTAAACCCCTGCGCCACATTATACCTGCGCTAGGTGTAATGTATGCAAAGGGGGCGTATTGATGCTAGAAAGGGTCGTAGAAGTGACGCAGTGAAATCTATGACATTTCACTGCGTCACTTTTACAACACCGTTGCGTCAAAATCTTGCGCCTGCCTCACAGCAGGCGTAAGACTGACGCAGACCCTTTCACATGGGGCTGGCCCCATGTGAAAGGATGCATTGCTGGAGTTGCGTCACTTTTGTGACACACTCCAGCAATGCATCACTTTTGCGCTTACAGATACGTCAGAAATACTGATGTATCTGTAACTCCTTGCGACATAATGCGTCATACATTAAAATTTGACGCATGAGTAGAAGACTGAAGGCCTCATTTATGAGGCCATGTGTCACTTTTATGCCGCCGGTGCGTCACTTTTTGTGACGCACCAGTGGTGTAAAAAATGCACCTTGTTGAGTCATATTTACAAAGTGACGCATCTAGGTAGATGCGTCACTTTGTAAACCCCTGCGCCACAATATACCTGCGCAGGTGTAATGTATACAAAGGGGGCGTATTGACGCAAGAAAGGGTCGTAGAAGTGACGCAGTGAAATCTATGAGATTTCATTGCGTCACTTTTACGACAACATTGCGTCAAAATCTTGCGCCTGCCTCACAACAGGCGTAAGACTGACGCAAGCCCTTTCACATGGGGCTGGGCCCATGTGAAAGGATGCATTGCTGGAGTTGGGTCACTTTTGTGACACACTCCAGCAATGCATCACTTTTGCTCTTACAGATACGTCAGAAATACTGACGTATCTGTAACTCCTTGCGACATAATGCGCCATACATTAAATATGACGCATGAGTAGAAGACTGAAGGCCTCATTTATGAGGCCATGCGTCACTTTTACACCACCGGTGCGTCACTTTTTGTGATGCACCAGTGGTGTAAAAAATGCACCTTGTTAAGTCATATTTACAAAGTGACGCATCTAGGTAAATGCGTCACTTTGTAAACCCCTGCGCCACATTATACCTGCGCCAGGTGTAATGTATGCAAAGGGGGCATATTGACACAAGAAAGGGTCGTAGAAGTGACGCAGTGAAATCTATGAGATTTCACTGCGTCACTTTTACGACACCGTTGCGTCAAAATCTTGTGCCTGCCTCACAGCAGGCATAAGACTGACGCAGGCCCTTTCACATGGGGCTGGCCCCATGTGAAAGGATGCATTGCTGGAGTTGCGTCACTTTTGTGACACACTCCAGCAATGCATCACTTTTGCGCTTACAGACACATCAGAAATACTGATGCATCTGTAACTCCTTGCGACATAATGCGTCATACATTAAATATGGCGCATACTGGAGGCTCCTGGTGGGCTAGTTTGCCCCCAGGGACCCCCAGTATGCAAGGGGAATTAGTTCCCCCTCTGCAAACGCACCAGGGGGCTGCGTTGCAGAGAGGTGTAAAAAGAGGCATAGCCTCATTACACCTCTCTGTAATGCAGCCCCCTGGTGCATACTGGAGGTTCCAGGTGGGCTAGTTGGCCCCCAGGGACCCCCAGTATGCAAGGGGAATTAGTTCCCCCTCTGGAAACGCGCACGGGGGCTGCGTTGCAGAGAGGTGTAAAAAAGGGTGTTGCCTCATTACACCTCTCTGCAATGCAGCCCCCTGGCACATACTGGAAGTTCCAGGTGGGCTAGTTGGCCCCCAGGGACCCCCAGTATGCAAGGGGAATTAGTTCCCCCTCTGGAAACGCGCCCGGGGGCTGCGTTGCAGAGAGGTGTAAAAAAGGGTGTGGCCTCATTACACCTTTCTGCAGTGCAGCCCCCTGGCGCATACTGGAGGTTCCAGGTGGGCTAGTTGGCCCCCAGGGACCCCCAGTATGCAAGAAGAATTAGTTCCCCCTCTGCAAACACGCCAGGGAGCTGCGTTGCAGAGAGGTGTACAAACATATTTTTTTCAATTTATATTAAAAATATGTAATGTAATTTAAAAAATAATATATCTAAAAATAAATAATTTATAATAATGTAATACTGTAGTAAATCAGTATAAAAAATATAACAATTATTACATTTAAAAATTATCATCTACAAAACCATTGAAATTCACGGAAAAAACCATAGGTTTCAGCCACGGTATAGTTAGGAATTACCATTTAAAAAACCTTTGAAATTCACTGAAAATGCCATAGGTTTCAGCCACGTTATAGTCAGGAATTAGCATTTAAAAAACCTTGCAAATTCACTGAAAAAAACATAGGTTTCACACACGTTATAATTAGCTGGTCATTTTACTAATACAAAACCTTTGACATTCCCCCGTTATGGTTAGTTCAGCTAACTATAACTCGTGCGCCCGCAATGCACTGCTGATGACGTCACATATTACATCACTCATGACATGGTCAGTGACATCACTCATGACATCACTGATGACATCTCAAATGACATCACTGATGACATCATCCTTGTGAAAGAGTGGCAGACCTTTTCTCACTCTAATATAACCTTTGATGCACACATTCAAAAATAGAAACACAAATTTTCAAGAAAAAAATACCAATACCAGTTACAACAACCTATTCCAACATCTTCTACCACATCCACTCATTCACCAACAGTTCTATATAGTCACTCATACATGTACTCAATCATCATATGTACTCATACACCTATACATCCTGTAACACACCGATACTCATCCCTAGAGTTACTTACACACATACTCACACATGCAAATAAACTATCAAACATCCATTTACTTGCATATACAGCTATTCACACAAACATACACATACTGACTCTCTTAAATGATCACTTATAGAAACACATACTTAGTTATACAGGAACTCTTCAAATCTCTAACTCTCATGTATACTCACTTATATATACCAATACTCACATATAGTAGTTTAACACATATGTACTTAGTCAGAAAGACAGTATTGAGACAGTCATTCACTCACTAACACACCTATACACACACTCATCCACCCATACAGTCCTGCACACATGCTGTCTTCAAAACACATATAAACAGCGAGTCACTCATTAATGCATCTATGTGCTAAGTAATATGCCCCACCAAACCATGTAAACACTCAGTCACTCATACTGATACTAAAAAAAAACAACTAATAACCTATATAGACACTCATGTAGCTACTCATCAACCCATGCAGCCACTTATTCAAAAAATGTGTGACAGATACAGATATTTACATATTTAAACATTACTCACTAACCCATGTATTCACTAACATACAATTAATCAGTCAGTTATACAATCAAAAGTCATCCATTCATACACTTACTTACCCATTTATTCTTCCATCGACCTTTAGATATACATATATATAAAATATTAATTTTTCAGAAAGACACACATCCACTGGATGATGTCATCAGTGATGTCATTTGAGATGTCATCAGTGATGTCATGAGTGGTGTCACTGACCATGTCATGAGTGATGTAATATGTGACGTCATCAGCAGTGCATTGCGGCCGCGCAAGTTATAGTTAGCTGAACTAACTATAACGGGGGAACTTCAAAGGATATATATATATATATATATATATAAAGGATTTCTGTCTCTCTGTACTTAAACTATATACAATCAAGTAACTATGATTGATGTATTGCTCAGTTAATGCTTGTCTGCTTTATTGTAAACCCTTGCGTCCTGTTTCTTTAGGCGCTTGGGCTTTTAATGACCATTTAATTCACCGCCTACTCCTGACGCGTCATGTGACCAAGCTCCGTTCGCGGAGCGAAACGCGTCAGGGAGGGCACTAGCTCTTGCACTTTGCTTTAATAAAATTGCACTGCTGGCACCTTACTTGGAGTGATGGATGATCTAACAACAGTTATTCAGCTTGTGGAGTGGAGGTCTGCGCCCATTGCTGCCGCTTCCCATAGCGGTTGGGATCCTGTTTATTCATTCATTTTACCGGAATTGGTTTCCTTCCGGTTTCGTGGACCCCTCCATCTTGTGAGGCACGGCGTTTGCTGCAACTCAGAAACGCCTCGGCGTGTGAGAATTGGACTGTTCAAGTACTGCTTGCCGTGCCCCCCGCAACTCATGGATTAGGGTATTTCATCTGTTTCGTGCAATCTGTGTCCGGACCCGGAGAGGAGCTTCGGAGCTGGGGAGGTCGGCGGACTTCTATCGGCATTACGAGGCGGAATCCGGTAAGGCACCGAGCGTGCGATTTACCCTTTCATTATTGAGTTGAGCGGGTTTGGGCTTAAACTCCAACACCAACTTCAAATTGACTACAGCCACAACAGCAGTTCGGCGGCGTATTGCAAGCCGCTGATTACACATGCAAATATGTTTTCCAGTGACGCGTTGAGGAGTAGGGAAATGGCGGCGGAGGCTCTCTATGGAAACCTGCCTACTGCAATGCCTGAGACTACTCATGAAAGTTGTACTATGAACACTAACAACAGTACCAGGGAACTATTAAAGACTTTGGAAAAATTACTCCGTAGCGAGTTATCAAAGTGGTGGGAGAAAAAGTCATTAGAAAAATACATAGAGGCTAATCGTGTTCCCCGTGGTCTAAGGGTTATGATTGTTCCCACATATGAAAACCCGGACCCCAAAATGCTTCAGGAATGGGCAGAGAACAACTTGCAATCATCCAGAAATATGTTATTGATTTTGATTAAATACGCCTATTCTGATAGAGAAGCACTACTCACTGAAATTGACAAGGTGAATGCTCTTCTGGAAGCCACGGGTGAAACCGAATTAATAGCTAACACCCGGAAGGAAATTGACCAGAGACTTGTTAAGTTGGAACAAACCATTCAAGAGCGCAAAATCCACAAATTTGCGAGGGACAAACAAGACTATGCAACGGGGCGTATTTTTACGTTTTCTCATAAATACGACTCATATAAACGCAAAGCAATGTCCGTCCAACCCAAACCAGGTGTGTCAACTGATTCAACAACTCTTCCAGCTGCTACTGCAACTAATGAAGACAATCTATCAGTAGCTTCATTCACTGGCTCTGAGGAAAGTTTACCATCTACTGATGTAGGCTCTTCTGATTTGACAACTTTTTCAGTGGTCGACGAATTAAATTTTGTCAGCGAGGACCGGAGGTATTCTCTGCGCTCACGGAACAATCCTCCACAAGCAGGCAAAGCGGCAGCCAAAAGCGTCGCCATAGAAAACGTACTGCCAAAAAGAGGTGGAGGGCGAGGCTGAACGCGCAGGAATAGGAACAAATAAGTAACTTACAAAATAACACGGTGATCAATTTGACAGACATGACGGTTTCTAAAGCAGAGGAACAACTCCTCTCTTTGGGACTTTCTTATTGTCCACCAAACGACTTCTCTTATGTACAAGCACGTATTGATGTTTTTAAATTTATAAGGAAAATTAAACTTCAAAAATATTTCTTGTTACATCCGGAAAATTCAAATGTACGTGATACTACACCAGTGACATTATCAGAAGAGGAGCCACTACAGGTTAGGAACTTACAAGGATTACAAACTTTGATTTCCTTAGCCAATGAAGAAAGTTCGCAAGCAGAACCGACAGTCAGTCAATTGATCACTGTGAATCAATCTCCAACTACGACTTTTCGGGGCAAATCCACTTTTCTGCCTTTGATGCCTGTTAAGTGAAGTAGTGTGGCTCACTGGTTAGAGGCGGCAGACCCGAGAGCAGAGGACGGCCCGGGACCAGGGTTCGATTCCCGGCACGGCAGGTTTCTGGACCAGGGTCAGCGGACTCGATAATTCTCTCGCCTCGGTGCCCACTCTGATCAGCGATCACACTCGGCAACTCTGGGCATTAGCTTGCCTCATCTTCACTAACGGCCCCACCAGACCGCCGGGGATGCCTGGTCTCACCCTGGAGATACCCATTAAGGGACCATCTCTCAGGGAAGCCAGGAAGGGTTTCGCAGCGGTCGAAGCGCCTTGGGACCCTACGGGTAAGTAGTGCGCTATATAAATGCCAATACATTTACATTTACATGCCTAAGGACGCTGTTGATGTCTTTAGTGACAGGATCATTACAGAACTAAAAACACTCAATAAAATGGTACTTGGGAAGAAAAAACAATGTGATTTCAACAATGTGCAATATACTAAACTTGTTAAGAAAATCCAGGGTAATAACCAGGTGGTAGTGAAGAGTGCGGACAAGGGGGGTAACACGGTGTTGTGGGCCAAAAGTGATTATGTGTCTGAGGCAGCCCGCCAACTAGGTGACCCCCTTTGCTATTTAAAAACGTCCAAATTTGTGATGCTCAACAGCCACTAGAAAACCAGAAAAGACATCAATAGCTGGTATAGACGTGGCTTACTCACTAAAGATGAAACAACATTTCTCAATGTTTCACATCCCATCACACCTTTGTTTTATCTTTTACCCAAGATTCACAAGTGCACCGTCCCAGTCCCAGGCCGTCCTATCATTTCAGCTCAAGGCAGTATGAATGAAAATATATCAAAATATGTGGATTTTTGGGGGGCGGAGCCAGGCCGGCGGCCAAGATGGTCGCCCGGGCTCCCGGCTCCGTCGACCTTCTCGCCCTGCTGCTGGACTCGGCTGTTGAAGCGGCGCTGCCGACGTATTTTCGAACTTCGGAATGGGACCTGACCCGCCAGGAGTGACTCCGGAGGTTCTCCGAGTTCGGAGGGCAGAGATATGCCTTCCTGGTCGGCGTGGCCTACGCGGGTCCCGGAGCCGTGGCCTCGCGTGAGGCTGCTGCCGCCGCGAGTGGAACAACATCGGTCAGGAGGACCTGAATAGCGCCGGTCACCCGCCGGGGCGTTCTACCCTGCCCCAAGAGGAGCCCTGGCTCTCGCTGCTGAGTGCCATCCCCCCGTGCTGGATGGACCCTCCCTCCTCCCCTGAATGCTGCCTTGCTAAATGGAGGATTGCGGCATCGCTCTTTGTCTCCATGCTGGAGCTTGACGCGAACCGCTTGCGGCAGACAGTGTCCCGTGTTTCGGGGGTGGAGCCGGCTGATGTGTAGTGATTTGGCATCGCTTGGCTGCACTGAGCATAATGCATGGGAACACCGGTTGGATAGTTGAGACGGCTATCACATCGTCTGCAACCGAGGGGACGCTCGGATAGTTTACAAGATGGCGGCTTGGGTGAGGGCTCCGGCGGCACCTATGCCGTGGGCCCCGATTGGTGGTGTCGTCCGCGCGGAGCCGCCTCCAACCGTGCTGATGGCGATGCGCATCTCGAGAGGAGCATGGGGATCGGATGCCCCCCCCCCAGTGATATGGCAGCACAACATGTGGATTTGAGTTGTATGGAAATCAGACCCCGGCACTTGTGGAGATACGAGTGCACATGATGCTGGCATTTTTCCAAGTGACTCTGGTTCAGTGACTCCCTCTCCAATCCTTGGTAAGGCCCGGATGGGTGTTTTTGCACATCCCTATATATGTCGCTGGCAAGTGTGAGTTGGTGCGTGAGGCCTCCTTGATCGCTACAGAGGGATTCTTCGGAATGGTGCCTGATTTATGGGCACATGGAGTCATCAGGGATTTAATTGGAAGTGAGGCATGGGGTGCCTCTTCTGTTGCCCTCTTACCGATGGCTGACGTCGTCATGCTGCTCAAACTATGTTGACTGACTACCTGTATTGAACTGGACTTTGTATAGCTGATCGGGAGGCTGTCGTGGGCGGTGAACGGCTTTCGGAATGTGTGGTGTCCCAGTGTACTGCAAGATCACCTGCCTTTCTCTGGACATCCGTTCTTATTGTACTTTTGGCACTTTGATTGCAGGGCTACAAAATGTGTGGACTGGGACACAGCTTCGGTTTTGGCCGGGTGGGTCGGGCTGCAGTGGGACGATTGTTTTCTTGGGCTGCTAAGAGGGAGGGTTATCATCGAGGTTGGGTGATTGGGTGATCTGGCGTGGCAGATGCTGCTCTGTTTTGATGGGTGTCCTGAATATTCTGCAACAGCGCTGTTATGACTGTATGCTATGCGGGGGGGGCCGAGGGCCTGCACTGGCGACCCCCCACTACATTTTTCTTTTCTATACTTCCCTTCTCTCCTATATTCCGGGTTCACATTGGGCGACAGGCACGCTGCTAAGGGGGAGGCCGTAGCCGGAGGCAGGGGTGCAGGGTGGGAGGGTTAGGGGGGGTAATACTGTTTTTCCTTTTTCTGTTTCTAGGGCCTCTTTTTCTCCTCTGTTTCCTTCAGCTTTCTCTTCACTTTTCTTCGTTTTCGTTTCTGTTGGGAACCGAGTAACGGGCTACTCTCCGTACGTTCTGATGATGCGAATTACAAGGGTGGATATCTCTATAAAGTTTTGCGTTACGGCGGGCACATGCTGTATTGGGGGGCGGAATGTATAGCTTATTGTTTATCCTGATAATTGTGCACTGACGCCACCGTCCTGCCTGCAGTAGTCCTGACCGTGAATATCCTGACCTTTGCTAACCCCTTGCTTTTGTATTATTTGATTGTGCGGCAACAGATCCTGTTTTTCTTAAAACTCTAAAAAGAAACCTCTTTAATCCTGGTACCAATTTGGTACGGACATTACCCTGAGCTACAATGGGGCATTTGGGAGGCGGGCTGTTGCTATTCTTCTGGCTTGATTGTTTTGCTTTGACCGCCTCTGAACTACTGGCCGACTATGATGGTTTTATGCCTGTGATTGTAACTGCTTTACGTGAAATAAAGGTTTACCAAAAAATAAAAAATAAAAATAAAAAAAATATGTGGATTTTTTCTTACAGCCCCATATGATTTCTCTCCCTTCTTTTCTCAAAGACAACACCGATTTTTTGGTTAAGATCAGTCACATCACCTGGGGTTCTGATTTGTGTTTCCTGGTGATGGATATTGAGGTACTTTACGCCAGCATCAACCATTCACAGGGTCTGGAAGCTGTGCAGTATTTCTTAGATTCCAGAGAGGCTACCTTGAGAGATCACAATCTCATGTTACTTGATATGATCCGTATCTGCCTCTTGAACAACTTTTTCCAATTTGACAAGGATTTTTACCATCAGGAACACGGGGTGGCCATGGGTTCATGCTTCTCCCCCAGCTATTCATGTCTTCATGTTGGCTGGTGGGAGAGGCATGTTCTAGGGGTCACTCATGCTCATTGGCTTCCTCACCTTGTTCATTATTGGAGATTCATCGACAACATTTTTATCGTCTGGAAGGGATCACAAGAACAAGCAGCTGTATTTGTTAATGAAATCAATGTGAACAATAGGAACCTGAAGTTCACTGCTAATATTACATCTGATTCTGCTGAATTTCTGGATGTCCTGGTTTACATTGAGCATAACACAATTCGGACCAAACTGCACAGGAAAAGTACTGCGGCAATTCCATCTTGCATGCCCGCAGTACCCATCCCCCACATACCATAAACAGCATTCCTTTGGGAGAGTTTATACGTATCAAACGCATTTGCAGTAACCCGGATACCACACAACAGTGCCTATTGGAATCTAGGGAAAGATTCCTTCGACGGGGTTATAATCGAGCTGAGTTAGATCTGGCGTTAACTAAGGCATTAGCTCGTCCTCGTGAGGCACTTTGGACCCCAAAAAACAAAAAGATCTCTGATTCGGTCAATTCAGGCTCTGCTAGGTTCATCACTACTTACTGCTCCCAGACCCCTAAACTCAGTAAGATCATCAGGTCTGAGTGGCCGATAGTACTAACGGATGTGATTCTTGGTCCCTTTCTGCCTAAATCCCCGGCCATTACTTTTAGGAGGGCTCCTTCAATGAAGGATTCTTTAGCTAGAACCCAGCCTGAACTTTCGCCTAAAACCACTTGGCTTAATAAACCCGGCTTTTACAGATGTACTTTGTGCCGGGCCTGCACTTTTGCGGTCAACGCCACGCACTATTCATCTGCTTTTAATGAGAGAGCTATTTCGATAAAGGAACATCTGACATGTCGCAGTGATTATGTAGTTTACCAGCTTACCTGCACGTGTTCTCTCTCTTACATAGGCAGCACGAAGTTGCCAGCGAACCAACGAATTCTGCAACACATCCGAGCCATAGTCAACTCAGACAGGAATTACCCCGTGGCTCGCCATTTTAAAGCTGTCCACGACAAAAAATTGAAAGATCTCAAATATACATTGTTGTGTTCTGTGGCTAATCCAGGCAGGGGTGGTGATCGTGAGAAACTCTTACGACAAAAAGAAGCATTCTTTATTTTATTGCTAGATACCAGATCTCCCAATGGGCTGAATGCTTTTGATGAATTACATAATTTTTTGTGACTTATATTTCTTTCTTTAACCATCAGCAATGAATTATTGTTCCCTTTTTTGATCATGATATATGCAGGTAGATACACTATTGTTATTTGTGATATCAATTTTCCTTGGATGATCATTGATTACTGTTTTATGATACAAATATTAGTGTTTTTATACCTCTTTCTTTGCAGGTTTCCATTTTGAGCTTCCTTACCGCTAGTTATTTTCCATGTATTTTACATTCAAATATATGGTTTGTTGTAGCATTTGCACTTTAGCTTTCAAGCAGTTTAGAGACAGTGATTTTTGTATTAGGCCTATGAATTTGAATCTATTGAGTAACCTCTTCTTGCACTTGCAATTGATTTTTATTCTTGTAATATATTCTCTCTGATGAAACTATGGGAGATTATATAGGATAAATAGACATTTGGGGGTTTTCTACTATGAATGATGTGGTGGTTTTGATATTCTTTCCACTATGTTAAATGTTTTTTGAATTTGATCTGTCTACATAATTTTGACATTTGGCCTTTTCCATTGTATTCAAGCACTATGCTTTGATTTCTGTCTCTCTCTACTTAAACTATATACAATCAAGTAACTATGATTGATGTATTGCTCAGTTAATACTTGTCTGCTTTATTGTAAACCCTTGCGTCCTGTTTCTTTAGGCGCTTGGGCTTTTAATGACCATTTAATTCACCGCCTACTCCTGACGCGTCATGTGACCAAGCTCCGTTTGCGGAGCGAAAGGCATCAGGGAGGGCACTCGCTCTTGCACTTTGCTTTAATAAAAATGCACTGCTGGCACCTTACTTGGAGTGATGGCTTGTTGATCTAACAACAGTTATTCAGCTTGTGGAATGGAGGTCTGCGCCCATTGCTGCCGCTTCCCATAGCGGTTGGGATCCTGTATATATATATATATATATATATATATCTCCTACTGGCGGTCGCCAGTAGGTAGTTATAGTTAGGATTTTTTTCAATGCAAAATCTCAAAATTCTATTTGGAATAACTTTGGCACCGGTCGACGAATCTGCCTGAAAATTTCCTGCAAATGGCCTCGTCGAGCTCCGGTCCTTCCCTGAAAGTTTGGGGGGGATACGTCAAGCGGGGGCCGAGATAAAAGGGGGGTCCTAAAACGCGTTTTCCCCATGTTAATTTCCATAGGGCGGTCGATTTCACTTTTAGCCCGAACGGCTGAATGGATTTACACCAAACTTGGCAAAATTGTAGGGACTGGTAGCCCGATGTGCCTTTGCTATGTCTCAAGATATGTGCTCCAGTAGATTTTGAGTAATTTAGGTTCAAAAAAATATATATATCTATAGCCGCGCTCTGGTACGTGCACCGGTACGCCACGCGAGGTGCACACGGAAAGCTGATTGGCTCTCGGGTGTCTGTAAACATTCGAAACAGTCTGGAGCGGCCGCCATCTTGTGTCTCGGTAGGATCGAGACACGAGAGGTGGCCAAAACAAAGAGGGAAATGATCATAAGGGGGCAGAGTAGACCCCCCCTTGACCCCCTAGGTTTGATGTGGGGGCTATAAAAGGGCCCCGCGGGGCATTTAAAATATTTTTTTTTTTTCGTTTTGCGCGGGGGAAGCGCCTGATATGCGCACCGGGGAGCGGCCCGGGGAGCGTACTATGAGGGAAATAGATGACAGAGTTTTTAAAAAATGAAGCCTTTATTTAGAAATTGGAGGTAGTTCTAAAAAGAACTTTTTTTTTTCTTCTTTTTGTTGTTTTATATTTTTTTGTGTTTTTTGAACATGTTGTACTTTTTTTGGCTTTTCAAAACAGTTTTATATTTTTTTGTATTTTTTTAGGGGGAGAAACAAAAAAAGGGAATTGAAACTGGCTCAACTGGAGCAAAAAAACAAAAAACCCCAAAAATTACTTCTTTTTGGGGCACTTATGATTATCACCTGCAAGGACGATGAGCTTTACGCTTTTTTCACCATAGGCGATAAGCTTGCCACATGCAGAACAAGTGATTTTAAAATCAGCAAATCTTGGCTGAATACAAGGCATCATCTCTGATGTTTCTGGTCCCGATGAAGTGGGTTGGTTTCTTTGGGAGGTGGTCCTTGACGACTGGGGGAGGTTACTGGCCAGTTCCCTGAACTCTGCACGAGAGTAGTTGTTTGGGTGCTTTCGGGTCATATGACGAATCATGGTATAGTTACCAAATGAATATTTTTTGTTTGGGTTGCCCCGTGAGAGTTCTTCATTGCAGATTAGGCAAGTTACCTTGGCCGCATTTACTTTTTTCTTGCCCTCTGGGATTGAAAAAAACTCCCATACAATGTGTGGCTTGGGTTTGTATGGGGTATTTTCTTCAGGCAGCCATCTTCTCCTCCCCTCCTCCTCTTCCTCTTCCTCCTCCTCCTCTTCTTGACCACCAATATAATCTGGAGCTGGTCCTGTTGGTGGTGGTGGGGCAGATGCACCAGCTGCTGCTGCTACTGAAGCCATTATTAAGATCAAAAAGGTACAGAGATGTACAAACAGGTCTTCCTCAGTCAAAGGACAAAGTCAGAATAAGGAAAAAAGGTGGGGTCTTTCATCATTTGGAAAAAAAACTGTCCTGAACCAATGAGAAGTGTTATTTTCAGGTCACAAGACCAGGGGCTTCATCATTATGAAACTAAAACTGTTATGAACCAATGAAAAGTGTTATTTTCAGGTCACATGTCCCGACGCGCTTACGCTACGCGCCCCCGGGGGCGCTCCGGGTCGCGTAGCGTAAGCGCGTCGGATGTTTACGTTGCGCTATCGTATTCGCTCGAGTACTTCCGGGTGCGCTTACGCCGTGCGTATCACGCGGACGCGGCTACGCGATACGTCACGATCATGTTTTGGTTTGCGATATTGGCGCTTACGGGACGCTCCCCGGAGCGCGCCCGGGGGCGCTTTATAAAAGTACGCTTTTCGGGGCGCTCCCCGGGAAGCGCACCGGGAGCGCTCCAAAGTAAAAAAAAAAAAAAAAAATTGGGAAAAATTGTAGGGACTGGTAGCCCTATTCTTAAGTGGTTTTTATGAAAATTAACTTTGAAAAAATATATATTGTGCTACATTGGGCTATATATATGCCAAAATATAGCCCAAATGTAGCCCAATGTAGCCCAAAGATGGCCACCAGAGACCAATAAATCCAAATGTAGCCCAAATATCAGCTAGATGAGCCCAACTGTAGCCCAATGACAGAATGTACCAGAGTGTTCTAAAGAACAACTAGAGTGCTAACAGTCTTATTTATAAAGTGAGACTTAAAGTTAGGAATTAGAATTTAAAAAACGTTTGAAATTCACTGAAAAAAACATAGGTTTCACACCAGTTATAGTTAGGAATTAGCATTTAAAAAACCAATGAAATTCACTGAAAAAACCATAGGTTTCACACCAGTTATAGTTAGGAATTAGCATTTAAAAAACCTATTAAATTCACTAAAAAAAACATAGGTTTCACATCAGTTATAATTAGCTGAAAATTTTACTGACATAAAACCAATGAAATTCCACGTTATAGTTAGTTGGACTCACTATAACTTGCGCGCCTGCAATGCACTGCTGATGACGTCACATATTACATCACTCATGACATGGTCAGTGACATCACTCATGACATCACTGATGACACCATCCTTGTGACAGACTGATAGACCTCCTTTCAGTGTAATGTAACCATTGAAACACATATTCAAACAATAGAAACTAACATTTTCAAAAATAATGGAGATACCCATACCAGTTACAATAACCAATTCAGTAATTCCACCATCTATATACACATCCACTCATACACCAACAGTTCTATATAGTCACTCATACATATTCTCACTCATCATATATAGTGATACACATATACATCCTGTTACACACCGACAGTCTTACAAAAGTTACTCACACACATACTCAATCATGCAAATAAACTATTGAACATCTATTTATTTGCATATACAGCTATACATACGTTAGCACATTACTTCTAAGGAAACTTACACATACTTACTCTCTTAAACAATCACTTATAAAAACACATACTTATTTAAACAGGAACTCTTTCAATCTCTCACTCTCACATATACTGACTTATATACATCAATGCTCATATATACAAAATTAAAACATATGTAGTTACTCATAAAGACACTAGTGAGACAGGCATTCACTCACTAGCACACACATATACACACTCATCCACCCATACAGTCCTGCACATATGCTGTCTTCAAAACACATACAAACAGTGAGTCAGTCACCAACCCATGCAGCCACTTATACACAAAGTGAAACACTGATACATATATTTAAATATTTAAAAATTACTCGCTAATATATGTATTCACTAAGATACACTTAATAAGGCAGTTAACCAATCAATTCTTTTAAAAAAAAACATCCATTTACACACTTATTTAACCATTTATTCTTCCATCGTCCTTTACAAATACAAATATAAAACATATTTATTTTTCATAAAGACACACATTCACTGGATGGTGTCATCAGTGATGTCATGAGTGATGTCACTGACCATGTCATGAGTGATGTAATATGTGACGTCATCAGCAGTGCATTGCAGGCGCGCAAGTTATAGTGAGTCCAACTAACTATAACGTGGAATTTCATTGGTTTTATGTCAGTAAAATTTCCAGCTAACTATAACTGATGTGAAACCTATGGTTTTTTTAGTGAATTATATATATATATAACCTACTGGCGATAGCCAGTAGGTATATATAGTTAGGACCTAGTTACCATAGGAAATTCCGAACATTCTATTGGGAAAAACTTTGGCGCCGATTGAGGGATCTGTCTGTAATTTTCCTTAAATTTGCCTCGCTGCTCCTTCCCTGAAAGTTTCAGGGGATTCGTCAAGCGGGGGCCGAGAAAAAAGGGGGGTCCCAAAACGTGTTTTCCCCATGTTAATTTCCATAGGGACATTCTGACAAGGCTACAGCTCGAACGGCTGAATGGAATTACTCCAGATTTGGCAAAATGGTAGGGACTGGTATGCAGCATTGCCTTTTGTATGTTTTGTGTAAATCCCTCCAGTAGTTTTTGAGAAAAGTGAATGTGAAATTGAGTCCAATGCAATTTTCCATAGGACCTTTAGACACAGCTACAGCCCGAACGGCTGAATGGAATTACTGCAAACTTGGCAAAATGGTAGAGCCTGGTATGTAGAAGTGCCTTTTGTATATTTGGTGAAAATCCCTTCAGTAATTGTTGAGAAAATCAACTTTTTTCAAATTATATATCGATAGGCGGGACACGGTGCGCGCACAGGCTTGCACCGTCCTTGCACTGTCCTTGCACATGCGTGGACCTTAGCGTGCGCGCACGGAATTCTAATTGGCTGTTGGATGTCTGTCAACATTCCAGTCAGTCGAAATGAGGAAGTGTTGTCCGCCATCTTGTTTTTGTGGCAGATGATAGTGGTTGTAAACAGAAGTGTAATAGTTGACAAGGAGGCAGGGTAGAGATTCCTGAGCCCCCTAGGTTTTGTCATGGGGTCTGTAAAGGACCCCGAAGGTTGAAAAAAATGTTTAAAAAAATGTTTCAATCGCGGGGTCCACGCACCGTGCTCGGTCTGCGGCTCAAAAAGACAAAAAAGAAATACATTAAAATAACAAGTTTCAGTGTTTAGATGTTGGTTGAGTGCAACATTGAGTGATGACTCTTTCTCCTTTGGGTTTAGGTAAATGTAAAAATGTAAATTGATACTTGTATAGCGCACTACTCACCCGCAAGGGTGTCAAGGCGCTTGTACGAATACCGCTGTGGAACCCATCCTGGCTTTCCCTGTGAGGCGTCCACTCCTGGGCACCCCCAAGGTGGAGGCCAGGCATCCTTAGCATTGTGGGGGCCGTTGTGGAGATTAAGCAAGCTGTTGCCCAGAGTTGTAGAGTGGGACTCCATGATTGGAATAGGCACCAAGGCGAGAATTATCAGGTCCGTGGAATTTTGAGCCCTAGACCCACCGAGGTGGGGACTTGAACCCTGGTCCCGGGCTAGACCTCTGCATCAGGGTCTGCCGCTCTAATCATTGAGCCACACTTCTAGGTAGGTGTTTTGTGGAGAGTTAGTATGGTAATTGGTAGAGAGCATTGGGGGTAGGTGGAAGATTATGTGAGTTTGAAAGTGTTGATAATTTGAACCAATTAAAATGTTACTTTGGTTTTGATTTTGTGTGTGATAAAATGTGATTGGCTGGGTATTTGAATATGTATGAAAAATGAGAGGGAAACACAGCCATTTTGAGATTTTAGTGTTTGAGGTATACTTCTGAGGTGTGAGATTGAGACAGAATTTACTGTTCAACAGTTTTCTAGAAGGTGAGTTGTTAATTTGTAAGGAGAATTCTGTTGTTCACTTTAAGTTATTAGGAAAAAAAATTCTGTTAGTTATTTAATGTTTTTCTGTTATACTTATGGATTGAGTAGGGCAACATCAGATGCAGTGCTTTATATTTCTAATTCTTGCTTGATACTATACACTGTCCAGGGAAACACGGCCATTTTGTGACTATAGTGTCTGAGGTAGTTTTGTGAGGAAATTTTGGTGTTCAATTTCTGGTGTGAGATTTACACAGTAGTGACTCTTCTAATAGAATTTAATAGTTTTTCTCTGCCCTATCTCACTCTTCCTCTGCACCATCTCACTGTCTTTCTCTTTCTTTTATTAGTACACTAACTTCAATAATGGCTGAAAATGAAGTAATTTGACATCGTTATAGAAATTTTTGTGACTGTTATTGAGTATGTTCCTGAAGGAGAGCTTTATGATGGAGGAGATGGCATGGACGATTTCTATGATGAATCCTTGGATTCAGATTTAATGGAAGCTTTGGAGTTCATTGAGTTTTTGGATTCTTTTTGGGAGATTTTTAATATTGACATTGCAGATGATGGAATCTTAGACGATCATTTAAATTTCTAAAATTTCCAATAATAAATTTAAATTTAGTAAATAAATATTGTATGAGAATTTATACTTAACAAAATGTAATTTATGAGGTAGTAGCAAACTGATAATTTTTGGTGTTACATAGTAAGTTTACTCATAAATATTTCCCTTCTCCCCCAAAATTTTCTTAAATGTGTATCTGACATCACTTTTTCATGTCCTGCATCCTTTCTCTCACTGTCTGTCTCTGATGCACAAGATTGCAACATAAGTAAGTTTAAAGAACAGCAAGTGTGTCTCACCAGAGCAGGAAATCATGCAGTAAGCGCTGTTTCTCTTTCTTTTAATAGTACACTAACAAAAAATGATGAATGAAAAGGAGGAGCCTACCAACATCTTCTTTGAAATAACAGCAACGTGTATTGAGGCAACTTATTCTGTGGTGTATATTGATCCTATAGATGAAACAAATCATGAAGAACATGAAGGAGATACCATGGCAGATTTTTTTGATGAAACACTAGATATGGAATGAATGGAATGTGTAGACATTGTTGAGTTTGACAAATCATTTTCAGACACTTTGACGGATGAAATTCCTGATGAAGAAATGCTACAAGTTCTTTTAGATTTTGAAAATTCTGATAAATACATTTTAATTTAGTAAAGAAAATTTGTATTGAAAATTATACTTATTTAAATGTAATTTATGAGGTAGTAGCAAAGTGATACAATTTTTTGTTCTTCATGTCCTGCATCCTTTCTCTCACTGACTGTCTCTGATGCACTAGTTTACAACATAAGTAAGTATATCGAACAGCAAGTGTGTTTCACCAGAGTAAAAACTCATGACCCCCTACGCCAATTCTGACCACACATTGAGAAAGGAAGGAATCATGTGAACTTCTGTTTCTGCTTTTCTGAAAGACTACAGTATGGATTCAATATACCACAATAACTTGCATTACAACATACAAGGTATCTACAGAGGAGACGATATCCATTTCCATTTAGTTTTATTTAAAAAAAAAATTCCAATAGGTCCGCGCATCGTGAGTGCTCGGTGCATGCACTGTGAGTGCTCGGTAAATGCATGGTGCGCGAGCCCTATCGCCGCCATTTTGTGGTTTCAGAAGAGAGTGAAAAATATAACTTAAAAACGTGGGAAGGGGATAGGGTAGAGTGTCCCTGACCCCTCAGGCCTTCTCAGGGGGTCCTTCAAGGACTCCTAAGGTTAAAAATAATGTTTATTTTAAAAAAAATAACAGAAAACACGATAGGTCCGCGCATGGGGAGTGCTCGTAAGTGCTCGGTGCGCGGACCTCGGTAAAAATTAATAAAAAAATTAAGTTAAAAATCATATTTGAGTGTTTACATGTTAGTTGGCTCTAAAAAGAGCCATTGTGTTCATTGTGTTTTTTTTTTGGTACATACAAGTAAGTACCAATGCAGAGTCTGATGTTACAGAGATAGACTCTGTTCCCTTCATCAGTGAAATGTACACCATCTGTCCTATAGATGCCTTGCATGTTGTAACGCAAGTTGTTGTGGTATATACAACCCATTCCATAGTCTCTCATGTATGCAGAAACAGATTTATTTACATGTTTCCTTGCTTTCTCAATCTGCGGACAAAATTGATTGGACCAATTCCATTTTTGCCTTGGGCACATATTGGAATAGACAAAGGCAGTTTGAGGAAAAAGTGACATCAATTGTCCAAAGATGTCCTTCAATAGCATTTCCAGACCAACCCCAGTCAAAGTGCATAAGTCATTTCCACCACAGTGCACAATTATGAGGTCAGGGTGTGGGAGATGCATGAAGGATTTCACCAATGGTATCAATTGGTGGCATCTCAATCCTCTCTGGCCAATCCATGAAATATCCAGATTTGGTAAATCAAGGTTTAAAATTCCTCTGTTTGTTGCATACCTTTTAGACCAGAATACAAAGCTGTGTCCTACAAACGATACTGAAAGCATGTTCAAGGCAGATCTGGTTGTAATCAGATGAGGGATGTAAATGAAATGGCAGTTGGAAAGCTTTCAGTTTAGAAAAAAAAGAGGAGGACCTTCACTGCACTTGAAGCTTAAGAAATGATTGGTGCTTTCTGAAAATGCAAAAGAGCATATTAGGGTGCATAGTTTTGTTTGTTAAAAGAAGCAATTCTAATGGTTCGTAAAAGGTCATTGAAAGGAACATTGCATATGATTATCTGTTATATTGAAAGCTCTAACGACCTTGCTGGATTCATTTGCAACACAGTATGATGAACTTTTAAACTCTGTTCTTCCTTAGGTCGGAGTTACCATGGTAACAGGTTGAATGAGCACTAGGGGGATGGGTGAATATTATGTGAGTTTGAAAGTGTGGAAATGTAGAACCAATTGAAATGTTAGTTTAGTTTTGAAATAGTGTGGGAAGACATTTCATTGGTTCTGAGCAGAAATAAGTGAGAAGAATGAGTGGGAAACTGTGCCATTTCTGTTTCCAGTGTCTGAGCTGCAGTTCAGGGATTCGGCTTAAGAAAATCTGGTTTGTGTTTCACACTGTTCTACATTTTCAAAAGTGATTTTACAGGTGTGTAATGGTTCATTTAATATAGAGAGAGTGCTGTTTGCAGTATTGGGAAGCATAACAAGCATATTGGGCTTCATTACTGTTGTATTTTGAAAATGAGTTAGGTTTCTCAATTTATGTCATTAGTAAAATCCTTTACGCATCTCTCAAGGCATTTTATATTCTTGTCTGTGTGCCAATTTTATTACTCTGCATGCATTTTCTGCTTGCACCCATGTCAAACATGGTGCAAGGGGCTTGTAAATATGCCTCCCTTTTTTGTATATTGTATCTCAATTTATGCCATTAGTAAAATCCTTTACGCATCTCTCACAGCATTTCATATTCTTGTCTGTGTGCCAATTTTATTACTCTGCATGCATTTTCTGCTTGCACCCATGTCAAACATTGCGCAAGGGGCTTGTAAACATGCCTCTCTTTTTTGTATATTCTATCTCAATTTATGACATTAGTAAAATCCTTTACGCATCTCTCAAGGCATTTCATATTCTTGTCTGTGTGGCAATTTTATTACTCTGCATGCATTTTCTGCTTGTACCCATGTCAAACATTGCGCAAGGGGCTTGTAAATATGCCTCTCTTTTTTGTATATTCTATCTCAATGTATGCCATGAGTAAAATCCTTTACGCATCTCTGAAGGCATTTTATATTCTTGTCTGCGTGCCAATTTTATTACTCTGCATGCATTTTCTGCTTGCACCCATGTCAAACATTGCGCAAGGGGCTTGTAAATATGCCTCTTTTTTGTATATTCTATCTCAATTTATGCCATGAGTAAAATCCTTTACGCATCTCTCAAGGCATTTCATATTCTTGTCTGTGTGCCAATTTTATTACTCTGCATGCATTTTCTGCTTGCACCCATGTCAAACATTGTGCAAGGGGCTTGTAAATATGCCTCCCTTTTTTGTATATTCTATCTCGATTTATGCCATTAGTAAAATCCTTTACGCATCTCTCACAGCATTTCATATTCTTGTCTGTGTGCCAATTTTATTACTCTGCATGCATTTTCTGCTTGCACCCATGTCAAACATTGCGCAAGGGGCTTGTAAACATGCCTCTCTTTTTTGTATATTCTATCTCAATTTATGCCATTAGTAAAATCCTTTACGCATCTCTCAAGGCATTTCATATTCTTGTCTGTGTGCCAATTTTATTACTCTGCATGCATTTTCTGCTTGCACCCATGTCAAACATTGTGCAAGGGGCTTGTAAATATGCCTCTCTTTTTTGTATATTGAATCTCAATTTATGCCATTAGTAACATTCTTTACGCATCTCTCAAGGCATTTCATATCCTTGTCTGTGTGCCAATTTTATTACTCTGCATGCATTTTCTGCTTGCACCCATGTCAAACATTGTGCAAGGGGCTTGTAAATATGCCTCTCTTTTTTGTCTATTCTATCTCAATTTATGACATTAGTAAAATCTTTACGCATCTCTCAAGGCATTTCATATTCTTGTCTGTGTGCCAATTTTATTACTCTGCATGCATTTTCTGCTTGCACCCATGTCAAACATTGGGCAAGGGGCTTGTAAATATGCCTCTCTTTTTGTATATTGTATCTCAATTTATGCCATTAGTAAAATCCTTTACGCATCTCTCAAGGCATTTCATATTCTTGTCCGTGTACCAATTTTATTACTCTGCATGCATTTTCTGCTTGCACCCATGTCAAACATTGCGCAAGGGGCTTGTAAATATATCTCTCTTTTTTGTATATTCTATCTCAATGTATGCCATTAGTAAAATCCTTTACGCATCTCTCAAGCCATTTCATATTATTGTCTGTATGCCATTTTTATTACTCTGCATGCATTTTCTGCTTGCACCCATGTCAAACATTGGGCAAGGGGCTTGTAAATATGCCTCTCTTTTTGTATATTGTATCTCAATTTATGTCGTTAGTAAAATCCTTTACGCATCTCTCAAGGCATTTTATATTCTTGTCTGTGTGCCAATTTTATTACGCTGCATGCATTTTCTGCTTGCACCCATGTCAAACATTGTGCAAGGGGCTTGTAAATATGCCTCCTTTTTTGTATATTGTATCTCAATTCATGCCATTAGTAAAATCCTTTACGCATCTCTCACAGCATTTCATATTCTTGTCTGTGTGCCAATTTTATTACTCTGCATGCATTTTCTGCTTGCACCCATGTCAAACATTGCGCAAGGGGCTTGTAAACATGCCTCTCTTTTTTGTATATTCTATCTCAATTTATGACATTAGTAAAATCCTTTACGCATCTCTCAAGGCATTTCATATTCTTGTCTGTGTGGCAATTTTATTACTCTGCATGCATTTTCTGCTTGTACCCATGTCAAACATTGCGCAAGGGGCTTGTAAATATGCCTCTCTTTTTTGTATATTCTATCTCAATGTATGCCATGAGTAAAATCCTTTACGCATCTCTGAAGGCATTTCATATTCTTGTCTGCGTGCCAATTTTATTACTCTGCATGCATTTTCTGCTTGCACCCATGTCAAACATTGCGCAAGGGGCTTGTAGATATGCCTCTCTTTTTTGTATATTGTATCTCAATTTATGCCATTAGTAAAATCCTTTACGCATCTCTCAAAGTGTTAGACCTGTCTGGCCTTTTGCGTAGCCCCTCCTATTAATTATTTATTTTGTCCCCTTTTTGCCCCTCATACCCCTTTTATCTTTTTGTGTCCACTAGATTTTTATGGTGTTGGCCTGGGGGATAGGTGCTCTTTTGCCCTCATAGTTTTTCCCCCTCGGGCCTAGGTGCCTATTCTGACTGGAATTTACCCAAATCTACAAAATGGTGGTTTTCAACTGCCCCAACTGCCACACCTGAGATCTGACCCATAGGATAGAATAGGGCATTCCAGAACCTTCTGGCCCCTTCTGGACCTTTGAGGGTCAGCCTATATAAGGCGGAATGCTGGGCAGCCATTTTAGTTGGTGATTGGTGGTAAAGGAACCCTGAGGTCTGGTTGGAGCTAAGACTACTGTGGATAGGAGAAGGGAGATCCTATCAGGGTTTATAGCTCTTATTGGTCTGTTGCCCGAGCTGAGAATCTGCCTCCCTTCCAGTCGATCTGGCCCAGCTGAGGGAATTGTCCCTTTGGTAAATTGCCAAGTTAGAGCACCAAGGAAAACAACAGCAGTAATCGCCTTCTGCGAACTTGACTTGGTGGTGCAGGAGGAGGAAAGGAGGCTGAGGTATTCCCCTCCCTTGCTCATCCACGACGTCCGTTTTGCTAAGAGAACTTACCCCGTTGCTGTGCCCAGTAGCGGTTGTCCTTGCTGAAGGAATTGCGGTCCTTACCGATTCGGAGAGTCTGGATAACCCATTGTGACCTACTGGTGAGGACAGGGGGCCGGAGAAGTGTCCCACCGAGTGCGCAGGCCAGGAAGCTAGTGTGGAGTTCCTTCCTGACTGTGGGCGGTGCAGCGCTGAAGCGGACCAACTTCCGCGCATGCTCTGTGGAGAGAGGCCGAAAGGTAGCGTCTCCTCAGCGGCGCGGTTCCAGTGAGTGTGGTGTCGGTCAGCGCTCTGCGTGCTCCACGCCGAGGTCAAGACTTCCCGCCGGGCGAGGAGAGGCCCAATTCCACCCACTGACCGAGCGAAGCCATAGCGGAGGTAAAGCGACGGCAGGGAGCGGGTAAACATCCTGCCTGTTTCCTAATTCCCAGGAGGCTGTAAGAGATCGGAGGCCCCCGGCGGCAGGAAGAGGGTGTTAACACTCGGCTCCTCACAAGTAAGCCGGGAAGCAGGGGGGTCGGGAGGGAAGTCCATCTGGGTGTCCTCCGATGCCTTCCTACTGCCAAATCTGAGGGAAGAGGTGGGGGGGGGTCGGTGAAAAACACCGGAACCCCACCCAGCAACAGGGGACAGCCCACGAAAGAACCAAACCGGGTTATCAGAGATCTGAGGACTGGTTAAACTCTGTCTAAAAGACCTTGCCCTGTCCAGTTTCTCCGCGAATCCCTTTAGGAGTACTTGGAGCCCACACTGGCTAGATCTCCTCTTGTAATTAAGATACAGATTTGGGCCTGTGCGGGGACTGACCCAATCAGTCAAGGCATTAACCCTGGTTTACAGAGGCAGGGTAGAGAAGGATTGAGAGTTTTGAAAGCTAGTACTTGAAGAGAGATCCTCTTACATAATCCAGGAAACAGTGAAATGTTGAAACCTTTTTGAATGTATGTAACTCAGAACAGTGGAAAGTGCTTGTTAATTACAGAAACTCGAGCTAGCGCTTGTGTGTGAAGAAAAATCTATCAGAACCTTAGAAGTTCTACCCAAGTGATTGTTAATGTTTTTGTTTAAAGAAAGAAAAGTAATAATGACATGTGAAAATATGCGATGTATTGAAGTCTCTTAAAAAGTCAACAAACCCAGGAAGTATTATTTTTTATAAAGCAGCTCGTATTTTTCCACAAACATTGGTGTAGTGTCATTTTTGAGTGGAATTGCCTTGAATTACTGCTGGGTGGTGTGCAACCTTTACACATGTGCCTCTATTTAGTGACTGTCTTACCCTAGGCCAGGCTACCCTAGGTGACCTGACATCTCAAGGTCCAACATATTGGTGTCTAGCGGTGGGATTCGAACTGTGGTTGTGACTACTCTGCAGTAACTAAGTGTAATCCACTAAACCTACACCAGGAGTTTTCTCCTGGGGGACCTCCTAATTTTTACTTTTGTTTTTTCCAAATGTATTCCTGGTGGTGGGGTGGAGGTAGCTTCAGATTGCCCTTGTACTCTATTCTTTTTGTGTGCTTGACCTTAAATTGCCTTTAGCAAAATGGAATTTGCACTGGAAGAACTGGACACTTATTCGGTGGCTCAGCTTAAGGACTATTGTCAACAAATGGGAGTGTTCTTTAAGCGTGGTGCCAAGAAGGGGGAACTCCAGACCAGTTTGAGGGCTTGGGTGGAAGCACACAGAGAAGGGAAAGAGGAGGATGAGGGGACAGACCGGGACACGGTCATAGAGGTAGAGGGATTGTTCCATCCTGAGGTGGGAAACCTACTACCAGGACCAATGACCTACTCTAGGAGGGGCAGTAGTGTCTCCGGAGGAAGCTTGACCGAAGCGGAACTCACGGACAGGAGGGAAAAGAGGCAACTGAAATGGGAGTTGGCTAGGCTAGAACAAGAGAGTGAAGAGCGGAGGATGGCTCATGAATTCAAACTAAAAGAGTTAGAACTCCAGGCCCAGCAATTAGGACCCTCTTCTACTCCAAATGGTGGCAGCGAAACCAGAGAACCAACCAGGGAGTCCAGACCCTACTTGCCTAAAGACATAGTTGCCAGCTATAGTCAGGGGGATGATATAGCCAAATGGCTGGCTGCCTATGAGGTCTCCTTAAGAGCCCATGGGATCCAGGAAAAGCACTGGGGGGTGGGTTGTATAAGTATATGCCTTCTACTGGTCGAAACACCTTGTTAGCCTTAGAACCGGAGGAGCAGACCAACTACTCCACCATGAAGTTAGCATTGATTAGAAAGTTTGGGCTAACCCCGGAGAAGTATCGCCAGAAGTTCAGGGGGAGCCACAAGTTAAGCACCCAGAACTGGGAGGATTTCCTGGATTATGCAAGGAAGGCATTGGAGGGCTGGGTACAGGGCAGCGAGGTGAAGGATTAAGTGGGGTTGTATGATCTTTTTCTTAAAGAGCATCTACTCGATAAATGTTTTCCCGAGCTGCGCCAACACCTGGTGGACAGCAAGCTGACCAACCCACGGAAGCTTGCAGAGGAGGCAGACATCTGGGCAAGTACCCGGGTGTCCTCAAAGGGGACTGGAGGGGATTCCCAAAAGGCCGGACAGGGCGCCCCCCAGAAGAAGGAGGGGGGAGATAAAAAGTGGGAGTTCTCTAAAGGTCCCCAAAACAGTTTCCAGGGAAAGGGAACAGGTTTCATCCCTAAGGCTAACCCGCCCAGAAACCCTCATCCTGGCCAAAGCCAGCAGCCAAGGGTTGTCCATTGCTTCGAGTGTGGTGGTGTTGGACATTATAAGGGAGATGTCAGATGCCCAAAGAGGCCACCCCCTCCCACCGGAGGAAAAGCCCCGGGAGTAGCTAGTGTAGCGCTCGGTAGGAGTTGCCCTTAGATAAGGGGGATGAGTGGGCGGGTGTCACCCTAGTGTCCCTGGGAGAACGGGAGATGGTTCCTAAGATCCAGGTGCCCCCAAATACTACCAAGTATGGGCAGTGGATCACCATTAATGGCCAGAGAGGGGAGGCTCTGGGGGATACAGGAGCCAGTATGACTATGGTAAGGAGTTAACTGGTGTCTCCAGAGCAGGTGATTCCCAATGTACTCCACCCCGCCGCGATGGCTGACGGCAGAATGGGCCACTACCCCGTAGCTGAGGTTCCCTTTGAGTGGGAAGGGGTTGCAGGTTCACTTCGAGTTGCCGTAAGCCCTGCCGTGCCAGATGATTGTCTGCTGGGGAATGACATGGCAATTGCAAAAACAACAAGTGATGGACCGAATGTGGATCAATGTCACACATTCCCCCAGTCAAAAGATCTGGGCCCAAATCCATCGTTTTTTTGCACTCCACACCACCCTGGGTTAGACAATGGCGATATGCAAATCAGCTCTGACCCTGTTGCCCCATGGGAACAGTCCAGTCCGAACTACAAAAGCCATGTCCTTCCCAGAACGGAATCAAGCATCCGAGGACCGGACCGGTTTCGAGGTAACACCTCTCATCAGCCCGGCTAGCTTGACTCCAAGTGGTGTGGAGTGCCTGGGACCCACGTCTGGGCATCCCCAGCGCACTTAGGGCGGCAATTGCAAAAACAACAAGTGATGGACCGAATGTGGATCAATGTCACACATTCCCCCAGTCAAAAGATCTGGGCCCAAATCCATCGTTTTTTTGCACTCCACACCACCCTGGGTTAGACAATGGCGATATGCAAATCAGCTCTGACCCTGTTGCCCCATGGGAACAGTCCAGTCCGAACTACAAAAGCCATGTCCTTCCCAGAACGGAATCAAGCATCCGAGGACCGGACCGGTTTCGAGGTAACACCTCTCATCAGCCCGGCTAGCTTGACTCCAAGTGGTGTGGAGTGCCTGGGACCCACGTCTGGGCATCCCCAGCGCACTTAGGGCGGCAATTGCAAAAACAACAAGTGATGGACCGAATGTGGATCAATGTCACACATTCCCCCAGTCAAAAGATCTGGGCCCAAATCCATCGTTTTTTTGCACTCCACACCACCCTGGGTTAGACAATGGCGATATGCAAATCAGCTCTGACCCTGTTGCCCCATGGGAACAGTCCAGTCCGAACTACAAAAGCCATGTCCTTCCCAGAACGGAATCAAGCATCCGAGGACCGGACCGGTTTCGAGGTAACACCTCTCATCAGCCCGGCTAGCTTGACTCCAAGTGGTGTGGAGTGCCTGGGACCCACGTCTGGGCATCCCCAGCGCACTTAGGGCGGCAATTGCAAAAACAACAAGTGATGGACCGAATGTGGATCAATGTCACACATTCCCCCAGTCAAAAGATCTGGGCCCAAATCCATCGTTTTTTTGCACTCCACACCACCCTGGGTTAGATAATGGCGATATGCAAATCAGCTCTGACCCTGTTGCCCCATGGGAACAGTCCAGTCCGAACTACAAAAGCCATGTCCTTCCCAGAACGGAATCAAGCATCCGAGGACCGGACCGGTTTCGAGGTAACACCTCTCATCAGCCCGGCTAGCTTGACTCCAAGTGGTGTGGAGTGCCTGGGACCCACGTCTGGGCATCCCCAGCGCACTTAGGGCGGCAATTGCAAAAACAACAAGTGATGGACCGAATGTGGATCAATGTCACACATTCCCCCAGTCAAAAGATCTGGGCCCAAATCCATCGTTTTTTTGCACTCCACACCACCCTGGGTTAGACAATGGCGATATGCAAATCAGCTCTGACCCTGTTGCCCCATGGGAACAGTCCAGTCCGAACTACAAAAGCCATGTCCTTCCCAGAACGGAATCAAGCATCCGAGGACCGGACCGGTTTCGAGGTAACACCTCTCATCAGCCCGGCTAGCTTGACTCCAAGTGGTGTGGAGTGCCTGGGACCCACGTCTGGGCATCCCCAGCGCACTTAGGGCGGCAATTGCAAAAACAACAAGTGATGGACCGAATGTGGATCAATGTCACACATTCCCCCAGTCAAAAGATCTGGGCCCAAATCCATCGTTTTTTTGCACTCCACACCACCCTGGGTTAGACAATGGCGATATGCAAATCAGCTCTGACCCTGTTGCCCCATGGGAACAGTCCAGTCCGAACTACAAAAGCCATGTCCTTCCCAGAACGGAATCAAGCATCCGAGGACCGGACCGGTTTCGAGGTAACACCTCTCATCAGCCCGGCTAGCTTGACTCCAAGTGGTGTGGAGTGCCTGGGACCCACGTCTGGGCATCCCCAGCGCACTTAGGGCGGCAATTGCAAAAACAACAAGTGATGGACCGAATGTGGATCAATGTCACACATTCCCCCAGTCAAAAGATCTGGGCCCAAATCCATGGCTTTTGTAGTTCGGACTGGACTGTTCCCATGGGGCACAGGGTCAGAGCTGATTTGCATATCGCCATTGTCTAACCCAGGGTGGTGTGGAGTGCAAAAAAACGATGGATTAGGACCCAGATCTTTTGACTGGTTTGAATGAGTGACATTGATCCTCATTCGGTCCATCACCTGTTGTTTTTGCAATTCCGCTATAAGTGTACTGGGGATGCCCAGACGTGGGTCCCAGGCACTCCACACCACTGGAGTCAAGCTAGCCGGGCTGATGAGAGGTGTTACCTCGAAACCGGTCCGGTCCTCGGATGCTTGATTCCGTTCTGAGAAGGACATGGCTTTTGTAGTTCGGACTGGACTGTTCCCATGGGGCACAGGGTCAGAGCTGATTTGCATATCGCCATTGTCTAACCCAGGGTGGTGTGGAGTGCAAAAAAACGATGGATTAGGACCCAGATCTTTTGACTGGTTTGAATGAGTGACATTGATCCTCATTCGGTCCATCACCTGTTGTTTTTGCAATTCCGCTATAAGTGTACTGGGGATGCCCAGACGTGGGTCCCAGGCACTCCACACCACTGGAGTCAAGCTAGCCGGGCTGATGAGAGGTGTTACCTCGAAACCGGTCCGGTCCTCGGATGCTTGATTCCGTTCTGAGAAGGACATGGCTTTTGTAGTTCGGACTGGACTGTTCCCATGGGGCACAGGGTCAGAGCTGATTTGCATATCGCCATTGTCTAACCCAGGGTGGTGTGGAGTGCAAAAAAACGATGGATTAGGACCCAGATCTTTTGACTGGTTTGAATGAGTGACATTGATCCTCATTCGGTCCATCACCTGTTGTTTTTGCAATTCCGCTATAAGTGTACTGGGGATGCCCAGACGTGGGTCCCAGGCACTCCACACCACTGGAGTCAAGCTAGCCGGGCTGATGAGAGGTGTTACCTCGAAACCGGTCCGGTCCTCGGATGCTTGATTCCGTTCTGAGAAGGACATGGCTTTTGTAGTTCGGACTGGACTGTTCCCATGGGGCACAGGGTCAGAGCTGATTTGCATATCGCCATTGTCTAACCCAGGGTGGTGTGGAGTGCAAAAAAACGATGGATTAGGACCCAGATCTTTTGACTGGTTTGAATGAGTGACATTGATCCTCATTCGGTCCATCACCTGTTGTTTTTGCAATTCCGCTATAAGTGTACTGGGGATGCCCAGACGTGGGTCCCAGGCACTCCACACCACTGGAGTCAAGCTAGCCGGGCTGATGAGAGGTGTTACCTCGAAACCGGTCCGGTCCTCGGATGCTTGATTCCGTTCTGAGAAGGACATGGCTTTTGTAGTTCGGACTGGACTGTTCCCATGGGGCACAGGGTCAGAGCTGATTTGCATATCGCCATTGTCTAACCCAGGGTGGTGTGGAGTGCAAAAAAACGATGGATTAGGACCCAGATCTTTTGACTGGTTTGAATGAGTGACATTGATCCTCATTCGGTCCATCACCTGTTGTTTTTGCAATTCCGCTATAAGTGTACTGGGGATGCCCAGACGTGGGTCCCAGGCACTCCACACCACTGGAGTCAAGCTAGCCGGGCTGATGAGAGGTGTTACCTCGAAACCGGTCCGGTCCTCGGATGCTTGATTCCGTTCTGAGAAGGACATGGCTTTTGTAGTTCGGACTGGACTGTTCCCATGGGGCACAGGGTCAGAGCTGATTTGCATATCGCCATTGTCTAACCCAGGGTGGTGTGGAGTGCAAAAAAACGATGGATTAGGACCCAGATCTTTTGACTGGTTTGAATGAGTGACATTGATCCTCATTCGGTCCATCACCTGTTGTTTTTGCAATTCCGCTATAAGTGTACTGGGGATGCCCAGACGTGGGTCCCAGGCACTCCACACCACTGGAGTCAAGCTAGCCGGGCTGATGAGAGGTGTTACCTCGAAACCGGTCCGGTCCTCGGATGCTTGATTCCGTTCTGAGAAGGACATGGCTTTTGTAGTTCGGACTGGACTGTTCCCATGGGGCACAGGGTCAGAGCTGATTTGCATATCGCCATTGTCTAACCCAGGGTGGTGTGGAGTGCAAAAAAACGATGGATTAGGACCCAGATCTTTTGACTGGTTTGAATGAGTGACATTGATCCTCATTCGGTCCATCACCTGTTGTTTTTGCAATTCCGCTATAAGTGTACTGGGGATGCCCAGACGTGGGTCCCAGGCACTCCACACCACTGGAGTCAAGCTAGCCGGGCTGATGAGAGGTGTTACCTCGAAACCGGTCCGGTCCTCGGATGCTTGATTCCGTTCTGAGAAGGACATGGCTTTTGTAGTTCGGACTGGACTGTTCCCATGGGGCACAGGGTCAGAGCTGATTTGCATATCGCCGTTGTCTAACCCAGGGTGGTGTGGAGTGCAAAAAAACGATGGATTAGGACCCAGATCTTTTGACTGGTTTGAATGAGTGACATTGATCCTCATTCGGTCCATCACCTGTTGTTTTTGCAATTCCGCTATAAGTGTACTGGGGATGCCCAGACGTGGGTCCCAGGCACTCCACACCACTGGAGTCAAGCTAGCCGGGCTGATGAGAGGTGTTACCTCGAAACCGGTCCGGTCCTCGGATGCTTGATTCCGTTCTGAGAAGGACATGGCTTTTGTAGTTCGGACTGGACTGTTCCCATGGGGCACAGGGTCAGAGCTGATTTGCATATCGCCATTGTCTAACCCAGGGTGGTGTGGAGTGCAAAAAAACGATGGATTAGGACCCAGATCTTTTGACTGGTTTGAATGAGTGACATTGATCCTCATTCGGTCCATCACCTGTTGTTTTTGCAATTCGGGGAATGACATGGAGCACAATGCTTGGAGAGAGGTGGAATACCGGACGCATTCAGAGATGCTGGGTACACCTGACTGGGCCTGTGTAAGCACGAGGTCTGCGACTGCCCGGAGAGGGAGTTCGCCTGGGTTGGAGCCTGGAACAATGGCCCAACCCGCTGCCAAAAAGGGACAGACCCGAAGACAGGAGAAGCCTGCTTCGGCTTCCACACCCCATGTGACAGATCGGCCACCTGCGGTGGTGGACCAGGAGTCCATGGAGGGGGAAGTAGTTTCTCTGGAGGACCTGCCCATCCATGCGGAGTGGCATGTGGAGGGAGGGCCTACCAGAGAAGAGTTCTGTAAGGGCCAGAAGGAGTGCCCTACCCTTGAGGGACTGAGGCAACAGGCTGAAGCCCAGGCAGCAGGGGACGTTGCGGGACACTACCACATTTACTGGGAGGATGGACTCCTCTACAGTGAACCCAAGGTACCCTTACCTGGTTGATCAAGGGCCTTGGTAGTCCCGCAACGGTACCGAGCCTTTCTGCTAGAATTGGCTCATGCAATACCCTTGGCAGGACACTTAGGTCAGGACAAGACCTTTGCTCGGCTTGTCCCCCACTTTTACTGGCCTCAGATGAAAGTGGCGTCTAACACCTACTGTCGGACATGTGTATCCTGCCAAGCCAGTGGGAAAACAGGGGTGAAGCTGAAAGCTCCCCTGGAACCACTTCCTGTCGTTAGCACCCCCTTTGAAAGGGTGGGCATCGACTTTGTAGGGCCATTGGATCCACCAACATCAGCTGGTCACAGGTTTATCCTGGTTCTGGTGGATCATGCCACACGGTACCCAGAGGCAATTCCTCTGAGGACTGTCACTGCACCTGTGGTGGCTAGGGCCCTAATGGGGATCTTTACCCGAGTGGGTTTCCCCAAAGAAGTTGTGTCTGACAGGGGGACCAACTTTATATCAGCATACATGCGGGCAATGTGGAAGTAGTGTGGAGTGACCTACCGGTTCACCACTCCCTATCACCCCCAGTCAAATGGACTGGTAGAAAGGTTCAACAAGACCTTGAAGGGCATGATCAGAAGTCTGCCTGAAAGCCTGCGGAGGAAATGGGACGTCCTCCTACCCTGTTTGCTATTCTCCTACAGGGAAGTGCCACAGAAGGGAGTGGGCTTCAGCCCCTTCAAGCTTCTGTAGGGGCACCCTGTGCACGGTCCTCTCAGCCTGGTGAAGGATGGATGGGAAAAGTCTCCCAGGAAACCCCCCCAGGATGTGGTGAGCTACATGCTGGCCTTCAGGAGCCAAATGGCGATGTTGTGGAAGCAAGCTTCCGACAACTTGGAGGCCAGCCAGGCAGTACTGAAGGAGTGGTATGACCACAACGCTCACCCGGTGGAGTTGGAGCCTGGCCAGAAAGTGTGGGTGATGGAGCCTGGAGAGCTAAGTGCCCTCCAAGATCACTGGACAGGCCCCTTTGAGGTGTTGGAAAAGAAGGGTAAGGCCACATACCTGGTAGACCTTAAGACCCCTCGACAGCCCCTACGGGTGCTACATGCTAACCGACTCAACCCCCACCATGAGAGGCCCGAGGTCATCTTAATGATGGTGTCTGATGGGGGAGAGGAAGCGGAAAGCGAACCTCTCCCAGACTTGTACTCGTCTCAAGAAAAGGATGGGTCAGTGGAGGGATTAATTCTCTCCCCAACCCTAACTCCTGAACAGCGGGAGGACTGCCGCCAGATACTGGAGCAATACTCAACGTTGTTCTCCCTTGTCCTGGGAAGGACTCACCTGTGTACCCATGATGTGGACACAGGGGACAGCCCACCAGTGAAGTCAAAGACCTACCGGCTGTCCGACAAGGTGAAGGCTAGCATCCATGGTGAGGTTACTAAGATGCTGGAGCTAGGAGTTATAGAACTTTCCAGCAGCCCCTGGTCCAGTCCGGTGGTTCTAGTGCCAAAAGCAGCTCCACCAGGCGCCACTCCAGAACTGAGGTTCTGTGTAGACTACCGGGGACTGAACTCAGTTACCAAAACTGATGCTCATCCGATTCCTAGGGCGGATGAATTAATTGACCGGCTGGGAGCTGCCCAATATCTGAGTACCTTTGACCTCACTTCAGGGTACTGGCAGATCTCCTTGACAGATGGAGCGAAGGAAAGGTCAGCCTTCTCCACGCCTGAGGGACACTTCCAATTTTGTGTGATGCCCTTTGGGCTCAAGAATGCCCCTGCCACATTTCAGCGGCTGGTGAACCAGGTCCTCTCCGAAATGGAGGGTTTCTCTGCTGCCTACCTGGATGAAATTGCTGTCTTCATCAGCAGTTGGGAGGACCATTTGCAACATTTGCAAGCAGTTCTCCAGGCCCTGAAACAAGCTGGCTTGACAATTAAAGCCAGCAAATGTCAGATTGGACAGGGGTCGGTTGTGTACCTTGGACACTTGGTGGGAAGGGGAACAGTGCAACCCCTCCAGGCAAAGATTGAGGAATTAATGGCCTGGGAACCCCCCAAGACCCAGACTGAGGTCCGAGCTTTCCTGGGCCTCACAGGCTACTACCATCGCTTTGTGAAGGGGTATGGCACTATTGTAGCGCCCCTCACAGAGCTTACCTCAAAGAAACAACCTCGACGGGTAGTTTGGACAGAGGCTTGTCAGCAAGCTTTTGAAAAACTGAAGCAGGCAATGTGTGCAGCACCGGTCCTGAGGGCCCCAGACTTCTCTAAGGAGTTCATTGTCCAGACAGATGCATCAGAACATTGCATTGGGGCAGTGTTATCGCAACTTAATGAGGAGGGCCTGGATCAGCCTGTAGTTTTCCTTTCCAGGAGACTGCTTCCCCGGGAACAGAAGTGGAGTGCAATTGAGCGGGAGGCTTTTGCGGTGGTGTGGGCTCTGAAGAAGTTGCGGCCATACCTGTTTGGCTCGCACTTCCTGGTTCAGACTGATCACCGCCCCCTTCGTTGGCTAATGCAGATGAAGGGGGAGAATCCCAAGTTGTTGAGATGGTCCATCTCCCTACAGGGAATGGACTTCCGGGTGGAACATCGGCCTGGAGTGGACCACGCCAATGCAGACGGTCTCTCTAGGTATTTCCGCCTTAGTGATGAGGACTCCTAAGGGGTTGGGTAGCTCGCCCCACTTTCAGCTGGGGGGGACGCGTGTTAGACCTGTCTGGCCTTTTGTGTAGCCCCTCCTATTAATTATTTATTTTGTCCCCTTTTTGCCCCTCATACCCCTTTTATCTTTTTGTGTCCACTAGATTTTTATGGTGTTGACCTTGGGGATAGATGCTCTTTTGCCCTCATAGTTTTTCACCTCGGGCCTAGGTGCCTATTCTGACTGGAATTTACCCAATTCTACAAAATGGTGGTTTTCAACTGCCCCAACTGCCACACCTGAGATCTGACCCATAGGATAGAATAGGGCATTCCAGAACCTTCTGGCCCCTTCTGGACCTTTGAGGGTCAGCCTATATAAGGCGGAATGCTGGGCAGCCATTTTAGTTGGTGCTTGGTGGTAAAGGAACCCTGAGGTCTGGTTGGAGCTAAGACTACTGTGGATAGGAGAAGGGAGATCCTGTCAGGGTTGATAGCCCTTATTGGTCTGTTGCCCGAGCTGAGAATCTGCCTCCCTTCCAGTCGATCTGGCCCAGCTGAGGGAATTGTCCCTTTGGTAAATTGCCAGGTTAGAGCACCAAGGAAAACAACAGCAGTAATCGCCTTTTGCGAATTTGACTTGGTGGTGCAGGAGGAGGAAAGGAGGCTGAGGTATTCCCCTCCCTTGCTCATCCACGACGTCCGTTTTGCTAAGAGAACTTACCACGTTGCTGTGCCCAGTAGCGGTTGTCCTTGCTGAAGGAATTGCGGTCCTTGCCGATTCGGAGAGTCCGGATAACCCATTGTGACCTACTGGTGAGGAGAGGGGGCCGGAGAAGTGTCCCACCGAGTGCGCAGGCCAGGAAGCTAGTGTGGAGTTCCTTCCTGACTGTGGGCGGTGCAGCGCTGAAGCGGACCAACTTCCGCGCATGCTCCGCGGAGAGAGGCCGAAAGGTAGCGTCTCCTCAGCGGCGCGGTTCCAGTGAGTGTGGTATCGGTCAGCGCTCTGCGCGCTCCAAGCCGAGGTCAAGACTTTCCGCCGGGCGAGGAGAGGCCCGATTCCACCCCCTGACCGAGCGAAGCCATAGCGGAGGTAAAGCGGCGGCAGGGAGCGGGTAAACGTCCTGCCTGTTTCCTAATTCCCAGGAGGCTGTAAGAAATCGGAGGCCCCCGGCGGCAGGAAGAGGGTGTTAACACTCGCGCTCCTCACAAGTAAGCCGGGAATCAGGGAGGTCTGGAGGGAGGTCCATCTGGGTGTCCTCCGATGCCTTCCTACTGCCAAATCTGAGGGAAGAGGTGGGGGGGGTCGGGGAAAAACACCGGAACCCCACCCAGAAACAGGGGACAGCCCACGAAAGAACCAAACCGGGTTATCAGAGATCTGAGGACTGGTTAAACTCTGCCTAAAAGACCTTGCCCTGTCCAGTTTCTCCGTGAATCCCTTTAGGAGTACTTGGAGCCCATACTGGCTAGATCTCCTCTTGTAATTAAGATACAGATTTGGGCCTGTGCGGGGACTGACCCAATCAGTCAAGGCATTAACCCTGGTTTACAGAGGCAGGGTAGAGAAGGATTGAGAGTTTTGAAAGCTAGTATTTGAAAAGAGATCCTCCTATACAATCCACGAAACAGTGAAATGTTGAAACCTTTTTGAATGTATGTAACTCAGAACAGTGGAAAGTGCTTGTTAATTACAGAAACTCGGGCTAGCGCTTGTGTGTGAAGAAAAATCTATCAGAACCTTAAAAGTTCTACCCAAAGTGATTGTTAATGTTTTTGTTTAAAGAAAGAAAAGTAATAATGATATGTGAAAATATGTGATGTATTGAAGTCTCTTAAAAAGTCAACAAACCCATGAAGTATTATTTTTATAAAGCAGCTCGTATTTTTCCACAAAGATTGGTGCAGTGTCATTTTTGAGTGGAATTGCCTTGAATTACTGCTGGGTGGTGTGCAACCTTTACACATGTGCCTCTATTTAGTGACTGTCTTACCCTAGGCCAGGCTACCCTAGGTGACCTGACATCTCAAGGTCCAACACAAAGCATTTCATATTCTTGTGTGTGTGGCAATCTTATTACTCAGCATGCATTTCCTGCTTGCACCCATGTCAAACATTGCGCAAGGGGCTTGTGAATATGCCTCTCTTTTTTGTATATTCTATCTCAATTTATGCCATTAGTAAAATCATTTACGCATCTCTCACAGCATTTCATATTCTTGTCTGTGTGCCAATTTTATTACTCTGTGTTAGACCCGTCTGTTTCTGAGAGTCCCCTCACCACTATGATTTCTTTTGTTCCCTTGTACCTCCCAAAATTTTTCGCTTTTCTTTGTCTACCTGGACCTTTTGTGTGCTGTTTCATGGGGCTAGATGTTCCTTGACGCCCAGTTATTTACAAGGCACCTGTCGAAACCTGTATGAATGGCCTCAAAATGGTGGCCATCATTTTTCCTTATGTGAGTGACTCCCCTTGGAGCCTCCATGAACCTTGACCTTTCAAGGTTTTGGCGCCCTTTTACTTGGCGCGCATTCCTGACAGGAATTTCTTTATTTTTCAGGTACACAAAATGGCTGCTCTAGAACCATAGTATGGTGGCTGTTAGGGTCCCAAATATCTCTCAGAAGTGCCATGTCATTGGTCTAGCCCAAAGAAGGTTCTAGAACCTACTGGCACGAGCCAGCACCTCAGGGCACTGGCTATATAAGGTCCAGTCCCTGGCCGCCATTTTGTGAGATGACTAGAAGACTAGATAGGATAATGATGTTCCAGATCTAGGTGAAGAAGGAGATTCCAGACTTGACGCCAGATTGACACCTGCCCTGTTGACCCCTGAGGCAGTTGGTAGCGCGGGCAGTAGAGCAGCAAGGGTCAATGGCGTGGATGCTGACTGGCGTTTCAGTCAGCTGTGTGTGCGGTGACCTCGCGCCTACAGCGCCTGCCCAGCGA
Organism: Lissotriton vulgaris; assembly: GCF_964263255.1. NCBI lineage: Eukaryota > Metazoa > Chordata > Amphibia > Caudata > Salamandridae > Lissotriton > Lissotriton vulgaris. The sequence continues at coordinate 1,217,691,950 of NC_141694.1, forward strand.
GCGCCTCATCACCCCAAGAGACTGTGGCCGTGTTCGTGTGCCTCCCCGCCCCCCGTGGTGAATCACGACAGACTCGAGTCGTGAGGCGAGAGCGAGTTCGCCGCGACCGCGAGCGCCTTCTGTGCCCCCTTTGTGACAGGCGCCTCCAGCAAGGAGCTCGGATGTCTCTGAGCTCCACCGGCGTAGAGTACTTCCTGCGCAGACTGAGGTGAGGTGGTGCGCCGGGCGGGGAAAGGCCGGCCTTCGTTGGGCAGGACTACTGTCTCTGCCCCTCCCCAGTGAATCGGCGGCTGTAGCTGTGGGCGGGAACCATCCCTGTTTGAGGAAGTCGGAGGGAGGTCCGTGGAGCCCCTGAGAACCCGTTGCTGGCGAGCGGAGTGCTGAGCCCGACTGAATCGCTTTTCGATTGCAGCAAATGTGAGGTGGGCCTGTTTCTTCTGGTGGGAAGCGGTGAAATAAAGGAACTGTGAACCGGCATTTATTTGACTGAGTGCGAAGATTGTGTGACCTCTTCGGCAGCCCCGTTCGTCAGTCTAAAGACTTTGAACTGGTGCCGCCTGAGCCCTAGCAGTGGTAAAGCCCCTAGACGCGCTTAGACCCCACCGGCAAACAGAGATCTCAACCCGGTGGCAGCCGAGTGTAAATGAAGTGTTCACTGTCTGTCCTTGCCTTTTAGATACCCGCGCATAACCCCCGTGTGATCCTTAAAGAGTCCCAACACTCCTTGTGTGCCCAGAGAAGCCTGTGTACATTATTGGTGAAATCGTCATAAACTGTAAGAGTTATCTTTCCAACCTGAAACGTATTAGAAAATGTAATGTTCCTAAAGTATTTAATTGGTGGCAGCGATACCAGAATGAACATGTGGTTGTTTATTTAAATGAACCAGTATTTATTCGGCTAATCAGAAAGTGATATTTATTCTATTTATTGATGATATTTATTCCTGATATTTATTCTATTTATTGATGATATGTAATCCTAAGCTTATTTATTGTATTTATTCCAAAATCGATACCCAGCAAATTGTGGGCAAAAGAAATGTAAATGTGCTTTCCTAATTGATCCCCATTCACAACAGAAAATTTTTACATAAAGGAATCGTATTTTTCTACAACAGTGGTGGGGTGTCCTTCTTTTTGGTGGTTGTACAAGGAGATATTATTGGGTCAAAGCCGGCTTAACACGATAGCCTTCACCTGCCTTGACACTTGAGCCAAGCTACCCCCCTTTTTGCTGGGCTTGCCCATCGCAGGTCCAACACTCTGCATGCATTTTCTGCTTGCATCCATGTCAAACATTTGGTAAGGGGCTTATGAATATGCCTATCTTTTTTGTATATTGTATCTCATTGTATGCCATTAGTAAAATCCTTTACGCATCTCTCAAGGCATTTCATATTCTTGTCTGTGTGCCAATTTTATTACTCTGCATGCATTTTCTGCTTGCACCCATGTCAAACATTGCGCAAGGGGCTTGTAAATATGCCTCTCTTTTTTGTATATTCTATGTCAATTTATGCCATTAGTAAAATCCTTTACGCATCTCTCAAGGCATTTCATATTCTTGTCTGTGTGCCAATTTTATTACTCTGCATGCATTTTCTGCTTGCACCCATGTCAAACATTGCGCAAGCGGCTTGTAAATATGCCTCTCTTTTTTGTATATTGTATCTCAATTTATGCCATTAGTAAAATCCTTTACGCATCTCTCAAGGCATTTCATATTCTTGTCTGTGTGCCAATTTTATTACTCTGCATGCATTTTCTGCTTGCGCCCATGTCAAACATTGCGCAAGGCGCTTGTAAATATGCCTCTCTTTTTTGTATATTCTATCTCAATTTATGCCATTATTAAAATCCTTTACGCATCTCTCAAGGCATTTCATATTCTTGTCTGTGTGCCAATTTTATTACTCTGCATGCATTTTCTGCTTGCACCCATGTCAAACATTGCGCAAGGGGCTTGTAAATATGCTTCTCTTTTTTGTATATTCTATGTCAATTTATGCCATTAGTAAAATCCTTTACGCATCTCTCAAGGCATTTCATATTCTTGTCTGTGTGCCAATTTTATTACTCTGCATGCATTTTCTGCTTGCACCCATGTCAAACATTGCGCAAGGCGCTTGTAAATATGCCTCTCTTTTTTGTATATTCTATCTCAATTTATGCCATTATTAAAATCCTTTACGCATCTCTCAAGGCATTTCATATTCTTGTCTGTGTGCCAATTTTATTACTCTGCATGCATTTTCTTTTTGCACCCATGTCAAACATTGCGCAAGGGGCTTGTAAATATGCCTCTCTTTTTTGTATATTCTATGTCAATTTATGCCATTAGTAAAATCCTTTACGCATCTCTCAAGGCATTTCATATTCTTGTCTGTGTGCCAATTTTATTACTCTGCATGAATTTTCTGCTTGCACCCATGTCAAACATTGCGCAAGGGGCTTTTAAATATGCCTCTCTTTTTTGTATATTGTATCTCAATTTATGCCATTAGTAAAATCCTTTACGCATCTCTCACAGCATTTCATATTCTTGTCTGTGTGGCAATTTTATTTCTCTGCATGCATTTTCTGCTTGCACCCATGTCAAACATTGCGCAAGTAGCTTCTAAATATGCCTCTCTTTTTTGTATATTGTATCTCAATTTATGCCATTAGTAAAATCCTTTACGCATTTTTTTATTTAATTTTTTTACTTTCAAGAGTTTTATATAGCGCTGGCTAGACCCAGGGGTATCAGAGCGCTTTACATGTGCATCAGATCATAGTTACAGGTTACATCATAACTAGGGTTACACACTTCTTAGAGCATGGCCACATAGTTACTGGTAAGGTCAAGATAAATAATAAGCACAAATACGTAAGGGGAGAAGCAGGCAAGGTGAGAGAATCAGGGGAGGGGGGTTGGAGCAGGGGAAGTAGACAGATAATGAAGGCGGGAAAGAGGAGGTTAGGGTGAGAGACACAGCATGGGAGGAGGAGGGGAAGGGTGACTGGTACACAAACTGGTAGACGAGTCAAGGCAAACGTCCAAAGTCCAGTAAGCTGTGATTCCAGGGGAAGTGGTATCACTTCCCTATCTCTGTTGCTAGAGGCTCCCTTTGCGCAGTGGCCTCTCTCAGAGAGGTCTCTGAGACTCCAAGACCTACATACTGGATCCTTCCCCAGAAAGGGGAGAGGGAGTGCTTTGGCAAGGGGTGCCATACCATACCTCAAGTGTGAGTGGCTCCCTTGGCGCAGTGGACTCACTCAGCGGGTTTGCTGAGACTCCAGAGTAAAAATATTGGATCTTTTCCCAACAAGGGGAGAAGGAGTGCTTAGTCAAAGGGCACAAAGGACAGGGGGTAGGCAGAGTAGCAGGCAAGGGGAGAGAATTCGGGGGAGAGGGGATAGGAGCTAGGGATGAGACAATGAGGGGAGACGAAAAGAAGTCTGTCTAAAGTCCGACTGGGTAGGTGACAACCAAGGAGGGAATCCACGGCCCATCTCCCTTATAGCTGAACTAAGTAGCTCCATTGGGCATCAGACAAAATAGTTCAGTCTCAATACATTAAGAGAGGTGGGAAGGAGAGACATAAATGGAGGGCGGATGCAGTAGGGGACTGCAGGAGAGACGAAAGGAAGTGCAACAATGTGGTTCAACAATATATAGGAAAAGATCAAAGAAGAAAACATTATATCAAACAGTCAGCAATACATTATGGGAGGAGAGAGAGGAGCGAGAAAGTAGTGGGGGGGAAGGGTAGCAGACCGAACGGGCAACATAGGCGCACACAGGTAGATGGAGGATCGCCAAAAATCAGGAGGAAGAAGAGGGCAGGTCAAATGAACAGGGCTAAGGGAGGGGAGGAGGGAAAGTGAGGTTGGCTAGACCCAAAGGTATCAGAGCACTTTACATGAGGATCAACAATGTATCAGACAAGATCAACAATTACACAATACATCAAAAATAATAGGCAATACATTAGGAGAGGAGAGAAAGGAGAGAGAAAAGCATTGGCGGGGGAGGTGGGAAAGGGAGGAAAGAGAGAAAAGACAACAAGGAGAGACAAGAGGAAGTCTGTCTAAAGACCGACTGGGTAGGTGACGACCAAGGAGGGAATCCACAGTCCATCTCCCCTATAGCTAAGTCATGTAGCTCCATTGGGCATCAGACAAAATAGCTAGATCTCAATTGACGGGGGAAAATTCGTAGATAAACAGGGTGGGGGCCAGGACAGGTGAGGGCAGAGGTCATTAGCAGGAAAGTGAAATGAAAAATTATATTTGTATAGCGCGTAACTACCCGGAGGCCTTGCAGCGCTTTGACTGATAACTGTGGCGGGCTACAGGGTGAATTAACATGCTTTTGCAAACAGATGGGTTTTTAAAGCTTTCCTGAATGCCATCCGGTTATTATTCTCTCTGAGATCTAGAGGGAGAGAATTCCAGATTCTCGCAGCAGTGTGCGAGAATGAACGGCCGCCCGATCAGGCCTTGTTGATTTTAGTTGTGGTTGCTAGACGCAGTGCACCAGAGCGGAGGGCCCTGGAAGGAGTATTGGGCACAACTAGAGGAAACAAGATGGCAGGGCCTGTTTGATGGAAAGATTTGTGCACAATGCACATGGCCTTAAAATGTACTCTGGCAGCCACTGGGAGCCAGTGTAGTTCTTTTAGGGCTTTCTTGGCTGACTGCCAACGGGGAATGTTGAACAGTAATCGGGCAGCACAGTTTTGAGTGACCTGGAGTCTGTTGGTCACTGCTGCCGGGGCTCCCAGATATAAAGCATTTCCATAATCCAGGCGGGAGAGTATTAGGGCCTGGACCATAATTCTCCTCGCCTGGAATAGAAGTAGAGGGAGCACTTTCCGGAGCATTTTCATTAGCCCAACACACGTGGATGCCGTTCTGGTGGCCTGGACCGAGAAGTCAAGCGCTTTATCGAGCCAGATTCCAAGGCTCTTTATCTGAGGTTTGAGGGGAGGAGGAGTGCCGAGACATGTGGGCCAAATGGAAGCCAGAGTGGTCGGTACAGGGTTGCCCAGCAGCATAATCTCTGTCTTCCCCCGTTAAGTCTAAGACAGGAGGATTGCATCCACTTGGCTACAGCCTCTAGACAGGGGCCCAGGGTGTTGGACGATCCCTCAGTGTGGTCCAGAGAGACCACCAGTTGGGTATCGTCCGCTTAGGTGACAATATGCACACCGAAGGGATGGACTGTCTCTGCTAGAGGTCTCATGTAGGCATTAAAAAGTGTGGGGCTTAGGGAAGAGCCCTGGGAAACCCCACAGCTAAGTGGTTGCTTGGAGGAGACTACCTCGCCCTCGAACACCTGGAAGAAGCGCTCATCCAGGAAGGAGGTCAGCCATTCCAGGGCCGTGCCAGACACACCCATGCTCTTCAGACGATGTAATAGTGTGGCATGGTTAACCGTGTCGAACGCGGCACTGAGATCTAATAGTATGTTGGCTGCTTTCCCTCCCCGGTCCAGCACAGCTCTTGTTTCTTCCGTCACTGCTAGAAGAGCAGTTTTGGTTCCGTTTTGAGGGCGGAATCCTGTCTGAGAGGCACATAGTAGATTGTTAGATTCTAAATAGTCTACTAAGATATTATTAATGTGCCTCTCAAGCAGCTTGCTCATCCAGGGGAGTAAGGAAATTGGGCGAAAGTTGGCCAAGTTGTTCTGGTCTAAGGTAGGCTTTTTCAAAAGAGCCTTAACCATCGCACATTTCCACGGGGCTGGGACAGAGCTGGAGGTTATGGAGGAGTTGAGGACATCTAGGATGACCGGACGAATGGCATCAATAACCTTAGTGAGGGTCTGCGGGGGTGCTGGGTCATTAGGAGAGCCCGAGGTGACTTTCGGGATCATTCTGTCTAATGAGACGGAGTCTAAGAGAGGAAACTCAGCAATCCAACAGGAAACTAAAAGGTCAGAATTTGTGACTGCGGTAGTCTCAGTGTCACTAGTACCAGTGGCAAATGAGGAATAGATGCCCTGGATCTTATGGGAGAAGAAAGTGGCAAGGTTGTTGCATCTGGCTTGCGTGCCGTCAGAAGGCAGACGCTCAGAGGGGGGGAAATAAGAGACTTGGCAATTTTAAAGATTTCTTTGAGGGAATTTGCAGCTAGGTTGATTTTGGATTCATAAAATTGGGCTTGTGCGGATTTTAATTGATTTTTATAAGATTTGATTGCGGCTCTATGACTCTGTTTTCTTAGGTTGCGAGTGTTCATGTCTCCACGCTCTCTCTAATTTGTGGCAGGATTGTTTCATAGTTCTGAGGGCGGGGGTGTACCAGGGGGCAACTTTAGATCTTTTTATCGACTGCAGACATTCCTTCGGGAGAACTTGGTCGAGAGTATTAAGAATCCAATTGTCAAAATTGGCAGTGGCTGTGTTGGGGTTTGTCACCTTCGGAGGTAAGTGTTCGGTAAGAGCCGATTTCCACTTGGAAAAGGGGAGCGAAACCCATTTTCTCCCCCAATGTTTGTTATGACTTTGTGGGATTTGAGGGGTGCTCGTGGACCATATGAAGGGTATTAAGAGGTGATCAGTCCAAGGCAAAGGTATGGGTAACTCGACATTCAGGCTGTCCAGATTACTATAGATGTGATCTAGGAGATGCCCTTTGATATGCGTCGAGTGAAAGCAGGTCAATGGCCTGGAGATTCAGTCGAAGACTGTTGGCAGCTGAATAAAGCGGGTCATCCAGATGCAGATTCAGGTCGCGCAGCAGGGTAAGATTTGCCGAGGTGAGCGCCAGATTGGCAGCTATATCCGTCATATTAGTGACAAAGTCGCTAAGGATGCCATAAACTAAAATGCCAGACAAGGTGGTGGTAGGGGTGAATTCGAGAGTGAAGTGTAAACTCTCACAGGCTGATGTGATGGGGGGAGTGACACGGCACCTAAAGTTATCTCTGTAGATGATGGCCAGCCCTCCACCTCTGCCTGTCCTGCGATCAAGTCGCTTTGGAGTGTAGCCCTGAGGGGTGGCCCATACTGTTGCAGGATCAGTTTCCAGCTGGAGCCACGTCTCTGTTAGAAAGAGGACGTCTGGCTTGAGTTCCTCTATCAGCATGGCTAGTTCAGTACAATGCTTCGGCAACGACCGACAGTTAAGAAGGAACATCCTCCACTTATGTATGAGGGGGTGTTTCCCTGTGTTTGTATTGGACATACCCCAGTTACATGTTTTACAGCATGCCTTCGTATTTATGGGGAACACCGAATGTAAACATAGAGGGTTAGCGGTGGGTCGTAAAGCATGCAGGGAGAAGGCGCTGTATAAGAGGCGATTTCCTACCATAGTGCCGGGCAGGGACAGGCGTCTGGGCGTGTCAGGACGCGTACTGGCACAGCAGGCTTCTCTTAGGCGGGTCTACGGCGCTCCCGCTGCGCGACGAAACAGGAGGTTTATATAGATTGGGCTCGAGTAAGACTGGAGCGTCAACCTAGTAAGATGGCCGCCGAGTATTGGCACCACCAGGAAGTATCAGCGCTCTGTTCTCCCTCCACAACAAACAGCCTAAATCGCTGCGGTGGACCGGGGAGTCAGCGCACAGTTCAAATTATAGCAGCAACAGCAATATTTTTAAAAGCACAAGAACGTGCTTGAATAGAGAAGAATAGAGCGGGGAGAACAATAGAGCGGACGGGCCACACAGGCGCACACGGGTAGATGAGGTATCACCATAAATCAGGAGGAAGAAGAGGACAGGTCAAATGAACAGGGCTAAGCGAATTACAGTTGCGGGAGTCCAACCGGAGAAATGGGTAGTAGAGCCTGCGGAAAACGCTGCTAGTTCGGTGTAAGTTTCCATGGATCAGCTTTGAATCATTCTAAAAGTGGGGCCATTCCTTCTCAGGCGCACTATAAGATCCAGCCGGCTAGGGGGTTAGCACAGTCCCACTCCTGAACGTAGGGGCTCCAGCAACGAGTAGTTCTATTCCACGGAGGGCCGCCTCAAGACCCTCAGGCCGCAACACACAAGAGGATGGGGGCCCTAGGCTGGGCGCAGGTCACTGGGGGGCAAGAACACTCAGGAGCCAGTGCCACCAGACTGCCCAGCGCAGGGGGACATCACCACTGCGGCGCCCCGTCTAGTCGAAAATACCACTGTGGTCCGTCTGCGGTGAGAAGGTGCCCATTCAGCAGGGGCAGAGAGAACAGCCCGGGTAGATATGTAGCAGTGCGGTAGGCGCCCAGCGGATGAGGAGGGGTGTCCCACGGGCGGTGGTCGGGGAGGTTAATACTGTTGATCCCAGTTGTGTACTGCCTGGTCGGAGCCCTGGGCAAAGCTAGTGCTGGATCTTCCGTCTCCCCTCCAGCCTAAGTGGCAGTCGTCCCGGGCCGCAGGGCACTCTGCCCGACCACCTCCCGCCAGCCGGCAATGAGAAATTCAGGCCCACCATGTGCAGGATCCTGAAATCAGTCCCCTCACCCCTTACACGGAGCCAGCAGCTGAGGAAAACTCTGGGATATTAATCAGGTCACCAGCCTAGGATTGTCACTGCAGCGCTTCTCTGTCACCCCGGTCAGCCCGCACCACTATCGGGGCAGGGGGCAAGACGGGGGAATGCAGCCAGGATAAAGGAGGGCAGAGGGGGGGAGCAGTCTCCCGGCATCGCCGCGTCCACCACGGTCAGAGAGCCCAGCAGGGTTACCCGCCACTCAACGCACCACCCGCAGTGGTAATAGTCAGGGCAGCCGTCGGTCCACTCGTCCCCCCCCACTTCAGCGGCGGCATCCGGCAGAAGGTCGTCAAGCCTCATCTGCTCTGCTTGTTTTTTAAAGTTTGACAGATCTGTTTTTGAAGCTTCCGGTGCAGAAGCTGCTTTTTTCGGATCAGGCTTGCACACACGCTCTTCCATATCTCGATTTTTTTCCAGATCTCTCATCAATAAGGAGCTTTTGCTGGACAGGCCTCTCCTTCTCCTCGGAAACCCTCCAGTGATAGTTTGCCAGCTCCTGCTCCAAAGCTTGAGTCTTTGCATCCGCTCCCTGGAGGTACACAGCAACTTCGGCCTTCCATTTATCTGAGGCCTTCTGCAACTCCTGCGATTGAGACTGAATACACAGCAACTCTCCTCGTACAGAATCTGCTACTTTTTTACTGCTCTCCAGTTCCTTCACTTTATCTGAAATCTCTGCCTTCAGAATTGTTATGGTGCTTTCTAGTTTGAGTTGTGCTGCTCTAGAAGCTTCCAAAAGTCCTTCCAGCACACCAGCCTTTTCTCTCTGACTAACAGCTTCGGTTTCTTGGGCACAGATGCGATCCTGCTGACATTCTGTGGTGAATATTTCTTCTGAAGCAACCTGGTTAGTCTGGGATCCATTGTTTTGCAGAGCTGGTATCACATTTTGCAGCTCTCTGCATTTAGACTTCAGCGCATTCCCTTTAGAATGTAAAGCAGCGATCTCACTGAGATTTTGCTGTTGCAAGTTTTGGATGGTTTCTATTCCTTGTACATTTTCACAAATGTTCTGCTTTAACAGTTCACAGTTCTTTTCCTTATCAGCTATTGAAACTTGTAAGCTGTTTATTTCTGTAGAACTTTCTACAGCAGCGTCTCTAAACATCTGGATTTCATTTTCCTGTGAGGACACTCGCTCTTTCAAAGCTTTCACCTCCTCTTGGAGTAAGTTAAGAGTCTCATGCTGAACTCTCAGTTCTCCACATTTGGAAGTTGTCTCCTCAACCATTTTGCTCATGTGTCCTAACTTCTCATTAATTAGCTGAAATGAGTGAGACAATGTGCTTTGCAAAGTATTAAGCTCAGTTGTTTGCCCTTGTATTGATTGTTCAAGCAGGGTAACGAGAGCCACCTTGGAAGCCCTCTCTGTTGACAGATCAGCCATGACATGCTCTTGCTCCTCTATTAGCTGCTTTACTCTCCTGTCCCTGCAGATCAGATCTGTTTCCAGGGCATGCGGGCGATTTTGCTGCTGGTCTGCCTCAGATGTTTTTTCTGAAACCTCCTGGTCAGCCTGGGCAGCTTTGTTTTGCAGAGTGGCTATAGCATATTTCTGTTCTCTGCATTTAGACTTCAGCATATACACCTATCCCTCTCCATATATTCACTGCTTGCACCCATGTTAAAGGTTGCACAAGGCGCTTGTAAAAAAAGAAGCATATTGCTTGCGTGCCGTCAGAAGGCAGACGCTCAGAGGGGGGGGGGGGGAAATAAGAGACTTGGCAATTTTAAAGATTTCTTTGAGGGAATTCGCAGCTAGGTTGATTTTGGATTCATAAAATTGGGCTTGTGCGGATTTTAATAGATTTTTATAAGATTTGATTGCGGCTCTATACTCTGCGTTCTTAGGTTGCGAGTGTTCATGTCTCCACGCTCTCTCTAATTTGTGGCAGGATTGTTTCATAGTTCTGAGGGCGGGGGTGTACCAGGGGGCAACTTTAGATCTTTTTATCGACTGCAGAGATTCCTTCGGGAGAACTTGGTCGAGAGTATTAAGAATCCAATTGTCAAAATTGGCAGTGGCTGTGTTGGGGTTTATCACCTTCGGAGGTAAGTGTTCGGTAAGAGCCGATTTCCATTTGGAAAAGGGGAGCGAAACCCATTTTCTCCCCCAATGTTTGTTATGACTTTGTGGGATGGGAGGGGTGCTCATGGACCATATGAAGGGTATTAGGAGGTGATCAGTCCAAGGCAAAGGTATGGGTAACTCGACATTCAGGCTGTCCAGATTACTATAGATGTGATCTAGGAGATGCCCTTTGATATGCGTCGAGTGAAAGCCTTTCTGGAGCAGGTCAATGGCCTGGATATTCAGTCAAAGACTGTTGGCAGCTGAATCAAGCGGGTCTTCCAGATGCAGATTCAGGTCGCCCAGCAGGGTAAGATTTGCCGAGGTGAGCGCCAGATTGGCAGCTATATCCGTCATATTAGTGACAAAGTCGCTAAGGATGCCAGGTGGGCGGTAAACTAAAATGCCAGAGAAGGTGGTAGGGGTGAATTCGAGAGTGAAGTATAAACTCTCACTGGCTGATGTGATGAAGGGAGTGACACGGCACCTAAAGTTATCTCTGTAGATGATGGCCAGCCCTCCACCTCTGCCTGTCCTGCGATCAAGTCGCTTTAGAGTGTAGCTCTGAGGGGTGGCCAATACTGTTGCAGGATCAGTTTCCAGCTGGAGCCACGTCTCTGTTAGAAAGAGGACGTCTGGCTTGAGTTCCTCTATCAGCATGGCTAGTTCAGTACAATGCTTCGGCAACGACCGACAGTTAAGAAGGAACATCCTCCACTTATGTATGAGGGGGTGTTTCCCTGTGTTTGTATTGGACATACCCCAGTTACATGTTTTACAGCGTGCCTTCGTATTTATAGGGAGGACCGAATGTAAACATAGAGGTTAGCGGTGGGTCGTAAAGCGTGCAGGGAGGAGGCGCTGTATAAGAGGCGATTTCCTACCATAGTGCCGGGCAGGGACAGGCGTCAGGGCGCGTCAGGACGCGTACTGGCGCAGACTGGCTTCTCTTAGGTGCCTCTTCGGCACGTCTACCGCGCTCCCGCTGCGAGTGCCGCTGCGCGATGAAACAGGAGGTTTATATAGATTGGGCTCGAGTAAGACTGGAGCGTCAACCTAGTGAGATGGCCGCCGAGTATTGGCACCACCAGGAAGTATCAGCGCTCTATTCTCCCTCCACAACAAACAGTCTAAATCGCTGCGGTGGACCAGGGAGTCAGCGCACAGTTCAAATTATAGCAGCAACAGCAATATTTTTAAAAGCACAAGAACGTGCTTGAATAGAGAAGAATAGAGCGGGGAGGGTTAGCGGACGGACAGGCCACACAGGCGCACACGGGTAGATGAGGGATCGCCATAAATCAGGAGGAAGAAGAGGGCAGGTCAAATGAACAGGGCTAAGCGAATTACAGTTGCGGGAGTCCAACCGGAGAAATGGGTAGCAGAGCCTGCGGAAAACGCTGCTTGTTCGGTGTAAGTTTCCATGAATCAGCTTTGAATAATTCTAAAAGTGGGGCCATTCCTTCTCAGGCGCCCTATAAGATCCAGCTGGCTAGGGGGTCAGTACAGTACCACTCCTGCGCGTAAGGGCTCCAGCAACGAGTAGTTCTATTACACGGAGGGCCGCCTCAAGACCCTCAGGCCGCAACACACAAGAGGATGGGGGCCCTAGGCTAGGCGCAGGTCGCTGGGGGGCAAGAACACTCAGGAGCCAGTGCCACCAGACCGCCCAGCGCAGGGGGACATCACCACTGCGGCGCCCCGTCTAGTCGGAAATACCACTGTGGTCCGTCTGCCGTGAGAAGGTGCCCATTCAGCAGGGGCAGAGAGAACAGCCCGGGTAGATATGTAGCAGTGCGGTAGGCGCCCAGCGGATGAGGGGGGGGGCCCACGGGTGGTGGTCGGGGAGGTTAATACTGTTGATCCCAGTTGTTGTACTGCCTGGTGGGAGCCCTGGGCAAAGCTAGTGCAGGATCTTGCGTCTCCCCTCCAGCCAAAGTGGCAGTCGTCCCGGGCCGCAGGGCACTCTGCCCGACCACCTCCCGCCAGCCGGCAATGAGAAATTCGGGCCCACCATGTGCAGGATCCTGAAATCAGTCCCCTCACCCCTTACACGGAGCCAGCAGCTGAGGAAATCTCTGGGATATTAATCAGGTCACCAGCCTAGGATTGTCACTGCAGCGCTTCTCTGTCACCCCGGTCAGCCCGCACCACTATCCGGGCAGGGGGCAAGACGGGGGAATGCAGCCAGGATAACGGAGGGCAGGGGGGGAGCAGTCTACCGGCATCGCCGCGTCCACCACGGTTAGAGAGCCCAGCAGGGTTACCCGCCACTCACTGCACCACCCCGTAGTGGTAATAGTCAGGGCAGCCGTCGGTCCACTCGTCCCCCCCACTTCAGCGGCGGCATCCAGCAGAAGGTCGTCAAGCCTCATCTGCTCTGCTTGTTTTTTAAAGTCTGACAGATCTGTTTTTGAAGCTTCCAGTGCAGAAGCTGCTTTTTTCGGATCAGGTTTGCACACACGCTCTTCCATTTCTCGATTTTTTCCAGATCTCTCATCAATAAGGAGCTTTTGCTGGACGGGCCTCTCCTTCTCCTCAGAAACCCTCCAGTGATAGTTTACCAGCTCCTGCTCCAAAGCTTGAGTCTTTGCATCCGCTCCCTGGAGGTACACAGCAACTTCGGCCTTCCATTTATCTGAGGCCTTCTGCACTTCCTGCGATTGAGACTGAATACACAGCAACTCTCCTCGTACAGAATCTGCTACTTTTTTACTGCTCTCCAGGTCCTTCACTTATCTGAAATCTCTGCCTTCAGAATTGTTATGGTGCTTTCTAGTTCGAGTTGTGCTGCTCTAGAAGCTTCCAAAAGTCCTTCCAGCACACCAGCCTTTTCTCTCTGACTAACAGCTTCGGTTTCTTGGGCACAGATGCGATCCTGCTGACATTCTGTGGTGAATATTTCTTCTGAAGCAACCTGGTTAGTGTGGGATCCATTGTTTTGCAGAGCTGGTATCACATTTTGCAGCTCTATGCATTTAGACTTCAGCGCATTCCCTTTAGAATGTAAAGCAGCGATCTCACTGAGATTTTGCTGTTGCAAGTTTTGGATGGTTTCTATTTCTTGTACATTTTCACAAATGTTCTGCTTTAACAGTTCACAGTTCTTTTCCTTATCAGCTATTGAAACTTGTAAGCTGTTTATTTCTGTAGAACTTTCTACAGCAGCATCTCTAAAAATCTGGATTTCATTTTCCTGTGAGGACACTCTTCAAAGCTTTCACCTCCTCTTGGAGTAAGTTAACAGTCTCATGCTGAACTCTCAGTTCTCCACATTTGGAAGTAGTCTCCTCAACCATTTTGCTCATGTGTCCTAACTTCTCACTAATTAGCTGAAATGAGTGAGACAATGTGCTTTGCAAAGTATTAAGCTCAGTTGTTTGCCCTTGTATTGATTGTTCAAGCAGGGTAACAAGAGCCACCTTGGAAGCCCTCTCTGTTGACAGATCAGCCATGACATGCTCTTGCTCATCTATTAGCTGTTTACTCTCCTGTCCCTGCAGATCAGATCTGTTTCCAGGGCATGCGGGCGATTTTGCTGCTGCTCTGCCTCAGATGTTTTTTCTGAAGCCTCCTGGTCAGCCTGGGCAGCTTTGTTTTGCAGAGTGGCTATAGCATATTTCTGTTCTCTGCATTTAGACTTCAGCGTTTACACCTATCCATCTCCATATATTCACTGCTTGCACCCATGTTAAAGGTTGCACAAGGCGCTTGTAAAAAAAGAAGCATATTTACAAGCCAAATTAAAGTATTAGCACTATCTCTGTACCAGCATTGAATCCAAGCATGAGAAACTCTTTAAAAAGAAGTCTACCCTGTAAGCTAAAAGATACAAAATGTGAGCACACACAGCTAACATTATGGAAAAAGATAAAAATATAATTCCTTAATTCACATACACACTCAGTGTGTTCCTTGTCAAAAAACTTAAAGCCAGACATTTCAACCAAAAAACATTTAGAATGGTAAATCGTTTTAGACACAGAGAGTGAGATGAGACACACACACAAACAGACAGATGGTGTAGGCAGAGATTGAGATGACACAGACATACAAACAGAGAGATGGTGGAAGGAGAGAGTGAGATGAGGCATGCAAATAGGGAGATGGTGCAGGCAGAGAGTGATATGAGACACGCAAACAGAGATGTGAACTAGTGTTTATATTGTTTAGTTAATGTAATTGCTATGTGCTATGTTAGTAGTGGTCTATAATATGTAATATTTTTCTTTTCAACAGATTGTAAATATCTACAGAGTCATAATAGATTATGCCTACCAAGAACCGCAAACAAAGAGTTTATAAGCAAGCTTTATCAATCAAGAGGACTGAATTAGAAGATTCATCCAGAAGACAATCTTCAGAGAAAAGAACAAAAATGCTCCTGGTAATGCACCTGTGCTACCTGTTTTTTTGCAGGATAACTTGAATGGACTCTTGTGCAAATGTTATTAGTTTCTGGCAACAAATGCAGTGCATCCTCAAATTCTTAAGTTCAGGTTGGATATTTGCAACCATTGATGCTTGCATTGGTGGTGCTGTTGCTTCAGAAGAAGTGCTGGGAGCAGAGCCCTGCTCCTCTGATGATCTTTTTATTCCAGCTTTACTCCAATTGTTTGGGTGTATATTCCGGACATGGCATTCCATGCTATAAGTTCCAAAGCTGTACTGTTTCTGTGGATTCCCTCTTGAAAGTACTATGTGACAGTTTGACATGTGACAAAAGGCGCATTTACCTTTTTCTCTCTTTCTGTTTTTTTTTTAAATTTCCGTACTATGAACTCACTCTGTGTTCTAGGGGTTTCAGGAAGAAAGTCTTCTGAAGATGAAGTAGAAGAATCCTCAAGTTCTTTGTGTTCAGAATGCTCTTGTCCAAAGGCTATTAGTTTCTGGCAACAAATGCATTGCATCATCAAATTCTTAAGTTCAGGTTGGATATTTGCAACCATTGATGCTTGCATTGGTGGTGCTGTTGCTTCAGAAGAGGTGCTGGGAGCAGAGCCCTGCTCCTCTGATCTTTTCATTACAGCTTTACTCCAATTGTTTGGGTGTATATTCCGGACATGGCATTCCATGCTATAAGTTCCAAAGCTGTACTTCTTCTGTGGATCCCCTCTTGAAAGTACTGTGTCACAGATTTTACATGTGACAAAAGGCACAATTACCTTTTTCTATTTTTCTGGGTATTTAAAAAATTTCTGTACTATGGACTCTCTCTGTGTTCTAGGGGTTTCTCAGGTTCCTGCTGTTCAGCCATTTCAGTAGATTTTTCAAGAGCAAAGTGCTGATGAAAAAAGGTGTTGCTTCTTTGAAAGCCAAAGAAGAATGATGAAGATGGGAGGGGTCTTTCAAGAATTAGAGTAGGAAGTATTATAAACCAATTAAATCTTTTGTTATAAGGTCACATGGTTGGACGTAAGCTTACGGAGTGTTTACGGAGCGCTCACGTAAGCTTACGTTGCGTTTACGTTTTATTTACGGAGCGCTTACGTCATCTTATGATGTGCTTACGTGGTACGCACCCTTGTGAGATTTATAATTGTTTTAATAAAGTTATATATGTTGTTTAAAAGTTTAAAATAAACATGTTCTTTATTATCCCAGGTAATGTGTTCCTTTATATTGTACAATGAATACGTAGATATAATCACTTCCCTATCTCTGTTGCGAGAGGCTCCCATTGCGCAGTGGCCTCTCTCAGAGAGGTCTCTGAGACTCCAAGACCTACATACTGGATCCTTGCCCAGAAAGGGGAGAGGGAGTGCTTTGGCAAGGGGTGCCATACCATACCTCAAGTGTGAGTGGCTCCCTTGGCGCAGTAGACTCACTCAGCGGGTTCGCTGAGACTCCAGAGTATAAATATTGGATCTTTTCCCAACAAGGGGAGAAGGAGTGCTTAGTCAAAGGGCACAAAGGACAGGGGGTAGGCAGAGTAGAAGGCAAGGGGAGAGAATTCGGGGGAGAGGGGATAGGAGCTAGGGATGAGACAATGAGGGGAGACAAAAAGAAGTCTGTCTAAAGACCGACTGGGTAGGTGACGACCAAGGAGGGAATCCACGGCCCATCTCCCTTATAGCTAAACTAAGTAGCTCCATTGGGAGTCAGACAAAATAGTTCAGTCTCAATACATTAAGAGAGGAGGGAAGGAGAGACATAAATGGAGGGCGGATGCAGTAGGAGACTGCAGGAGAGACGAAAGGAAGTGCAACAATGTGGTTCAACAATATATAGGAAAAGATCAAAGAAGAAAACATTATATCAAACAGTCAGCAATACATTAGGGGAGGAGAGAGAGGAGCGAGAAAGTAGTGGGGGGGAGGGGTAGCGGACAGGACGGGCCACATAGGCGCACATAGTTAGATGGAGGATCGCCAAAAATCAGGAGGAAGAAGAGGGCAGGTCAAATGAACAGGGCTAAGGGAGGGGAGGAGGGAAAGTGAGGTTGGCTAAACCCAAAGGTATCAGAGCACTTTACATGAGGATAAACAATGTATCAGACAAGATCAACAATTACACAATACATCAAAAATAATAGGCAATACATTAGGAGAGGAGAGAAAGGAGAGAGAAAAGCATTGGCGGGGGAGGTGGGAAAGGGAGGAAAGAGAGAAAAGACAACAAGGAGAGACAAGAGGAAGTCTGTCTAAAGACCGACTGGGTAGGTGACGACCAAGGAGGGAATCCACGGTCCATCTCCCTTATAGCTAAGCCATGTAGCTCCATTGGGCATCAGACAAAATAGTTCAGTCTCAATACTTAGAGAGAGGGGAGAAGGCGAGATATATTAAAAATAAAATAAAACTAAAATAAATGGAGGGAGGATGTCGGAAGAGACGACAGGAGAGATGCAAGGAAGTCTGGCTAAAGACCGACTGGGTAGGTGACGTCCAAGGAGGGAATCCCCAACCTGTCTCCCCTATAGCTAAACCAGGTAGCTCCATCGGGCATCAGAACAAAATAGCTAGATCTCAATTGACGGGGGAAAATTCGTAGATAAACAGGGTGGGGGCCAGGACAGGTGAGGGCAGAGGTCATTAGCAGGAAAGTGAAATGAAAAATTATATTTGTATAGCGCGTAACTACCCGGAGGCCTCGCAGCGCTTTGACTGATAACTGTGGCGGGCTACAGAGTGAATTAACATGATTTTGCAAACAGATGGGTTTTTAAAGCTTTCCTGAATGCCATCCAGTTATTATTCTTTCTGAGATCCAGAGGGAGAGAATTCCAGATTCTCGCAGCAGTGTGCGAGAATGAACGGCCGCCCCATCGGGCCTTGTTGATTTTAGTTGTGGTTGCTAGACGCAGTGCACCAGAGCAGAGGGCCCTGGAAGGAGTATAGGGCACAACTAGAGGAAACAAGATGGCAGGGCCTGTTCGATGGAAAGATTTGTGCACAATGCACATGGCCTTAAAATGTACTCTGGCAGCCACTGGGAGCCAGTGTAGTTCTTTTAGGGCTTTCTTGGCTGACTGCCAACGGGGAATGTTGAACAGTAATCGGTCAGCGCAGTTTTGAGTGACCTGGAGTCTGTTGGTCACTGCTGCCGGGGCTCCCAGATATAAAGCATTTCCATAATCCAGGCGGGAGAGTATTAGGGCCTGGACCATAATTCTCCTCGCCTGGAATGGAAGTAGAGGGAGCACTTTTCGGAGCATTTTCATTAGCCCGACACATGTGGATGTCGTTCTGGTGGTCTGGACCGAGAAGTCTAGCGCTTTATCGAGCCAGATTCCAAGGCTCTTTATCTGAGGTTTGGCGGGAGGAGGAGTGCCGAGACATGTGGGCCAAATGGAAGCCAGAGTGGTCGGTACAGGGTTGCCCAGCAGCATAATCTCCGTCTTCTCCCCGTTAAGTCTAAGACAGGAGGATTGCATCCACTTGGCTACAGCCTCTAGACAGGGGCCCAGGTTGTTGGACGATCCCTCAGTGTGGTCCAGAGAGACCACCAGTTGGGTATCCTCCGCGTAGGTGACAATACGCACACTAAAGGGATGGACTATCTCTGCTAGAGGTCTCATGTAGGCATTAAAAAGTGTGGGGCTTAGGGCAGAGCCCTGGGGAACCCCACAGCTAAGTGTTTGCTTGGAGGAGACTACCTCGCCCTCGAACACCTGGAAGAAGCGCTCATCCAGGAAGGAGGTCAGCCATTCCAAGGGCCGTGCCCGACACGCCCATGCTCTTCAGACGATGTAACAGTGTGGCATGGTTAACCGTGTCGAACGCGGCACTGAGATCTAATAGTATGATGGCTACTTTCCCTTCCCGGTCCAGCACAGCTCTTGTTCCTTCCGTCACTGCTAGAAGAGCAGTTTCGGTTCCGTGTTGAGGGCGGAATCCTGTCTGAGAGGCACATAGTAGATTGTTAGATTCTAAATAGTCTACTAAAATATTATTAATGTGCCTCTCAAGCAGCTTGCTCATCCAGGGGAGTAAGGAAATTGGGCGAAAGTTGGCCAAGTTGTTCTGGTCTAAGGTAGGCTTTTTCAAAAGAGCCTTAACCATCGCACATTTCCACGGGGCTGGGACAGAGATGGAGGTGATGGAGGAGTTGAGGACATCTAGGATGACCGGACGAATGGCATCAATAACCTTAGTGAGGGTCTGCGGGGGTGCTGGGTCATTAGGAGAGCCCGAGGTGACTTTCGGGATCATTCTGTCTAATGAGACGGAGTCAAAGAGAGGACACTCAGCAAGCTAACAGGAAACTAAAAGGTCAGAATTTGTGACGGCGGTAGTCTCCGTGTCACTACTACCAGTGGCAAATGAGGAATAGATGGCCTGGATCTTATGGGAAAAGAAAGTGGCAAGGTTGTCGCATCTGGCTTGCGTGCCGTCAGAAGGCAGACGCTCAGGGGGGGGGGAAATAAGAGACTTGGCAATTTTAAAGATTTCTTTGAGGGAATTCGCAGCTAGGTTGATTTTGGATTCATAAAATTGGGCTTGTGCGGATTTTAATCGATTTTTATAAGATTTGATTGCGGCTCTATACTCTGCTTTCTTAGGTTGCGAGTGTTCATGTCTCCACGCTCTCTCTAATTTGTGGCAGGATTGTTTCAAAGTTCTGAGGGCGGGGTGTACCAGGGGGCAACTTTAGATCTTTTTATCGACTGCAGAGATTCCTTCGGGAGAACTTGGTCGAGAGTATTAAGAATCCAATTGTCAAAATTGGCAGTGGCTGTGTTGGGGTTTATCACCTTCGGAGGTAAGTGTTCGGTAAGAGCCGATTTCCACTTGGAAAAGGGGAGCGAAACCCATTTTCTCCCCCAATGTTTGTTATGACTTTGTGGGATGGGAGGGGTGCTCGTGGACCATATGAAGGGTATTAAGAGGTGATCAGTCCAAGGCAAAGGTATGGGTAACTCGACATTCAGGCTGTCCAGATTACTATAGATGTGATCTAGGAGATGCCCTTTGATATGCGTCGAGTGAAAGCCTTCCTGGAGCAGGTCAATGGCCTGGAGATTCAGTCGAAGACTGTTGGCAGCTGAATCAAGCGGGTCATCCAGATGCAGATTCAGGTCGCCCAGCAGGGTAAGATTTGCTGAGGTGAGCGCCAGATTGGCAGCTATATCCCTCATATTAGTGACAAAGTCGCTAAGGATGCCAGGTGGGCGGTAAACTAAAATGCCAGAGAAGGTGGTGGTAGGGGTGAATTCGAGAGTGAAGTGTAAACTCTCACAGGCTGATGTGATGGGGGGAGTGACACGGCACCTAAAGTTATCTCTGTAGATGATGGCCAGCCCTCCACCTCTGCCTGTCCTGCGATCCAGTCGCTTTAGAGTGTAGCCCTGAGGGGTGGCCCATACTGTTGCAGGATCAGTTTCCAGCTGGAGCCACGTCTCTGTTAGAAAGAGGACGTCTGGCTTGAGTTCCTCTATCAGCATGGCTAGTTCAGTACAATGCTTCGGCAACGACCGACAGTTAAGAAGGAACATCCTCCACTTATGTATGAGGGGGTGTTTCCCTGTGTTTGTATTGGACATACCCCAGTTACATGTTTTACAGCGTGCCTTCGTATTTATAGGGAGGACCGAATGTAAACATAGAGGGTTAGCGGTGGGTCGTAAAGCGTGCAGGGAGGAGGCGCTGTATAAGAGGCGATTTCCTACCATAGTGCCGGGCAGGGACAGGCGTCAGGGCGCGTCAGGACGCGTACTGGCGCAGACTGGCTTCTCTTAGGTGCCTCTTCGGCACGTCTACGGCGCTCCCGCTGCGCGATGAAACAGGAGGTTTATATAGATTGGGCTCGAGTAAGACTGGAGCGTCAACCTAGTAAGATGGCTGCCGAGTATTGGCACCCCCAGGAAGTATCAGCGCTCTGTTCTCCCTCCACAACAAACAGCCTAAATCGCTGTGGTGGACCGGGGAGTCAGCGCACAGTTCAAATTATAGCAGCAACAGCAATATTTTTAAAAGCACAAGAACGTGCTTGAATAGAGAAGAATAGAGCGGGGAGGGTTAGCGGACGGACGGGCCACACAGGCGCACACGGGTAGATGAGGGATCGCCATAAATCAGGAGGAAGAAGAGGGCAGGTCAAATGAACAGGGCTAAGTGAATTACAGTTGCGGGAGTCCAACCGGAGAAATGGGTAGCAGAGCCTGAGGAAAACGCTGCTAGTTCGGTGTAAGTTTCCATGGATCAGCTTTGAATAATTCTAAAAGTGGGGCCATTCCTTCTCAGCGCCCTATAAGATCCAGCTGGCTAGGGGGTCACCACAGTACCACTCCTGCACGTAAGGGCTCCAGCAACGAGTAGTTCTATTCCACGGAGGGCCGCCTCAAGACCCTCAGGCCGCAACACACAAGAGGATGGGGGCCCTAGGCTGGGCGCAGGTCGCTGGGGGGCAAGAACACTCAGGAGCCAGTGCCACCAGACCGCGCAGCGCAGGGGGACATCACCACTGCGGCGCCCCGTCTAGTCGAAAATACCACTGTGGTCCGTCTGCCGTGAGAAGGTGCCCATTCAGCAATGGCAGAGAGAACAGCCCGTGTAGATATGTAGCAGTGCGGTAGGCGCCCAGCGGATGAGGAGGGGTGTCCCACGGGTGGTGGTCGGGGAGGTTAATACTGTTGATCCCAGTTGTTGTACTGCCTGGTGGGAGCCCTGGGCAAAGCTAGTGCTGGATCTTGCGTCTCCCCTCCAGCCAAAGTGGCAGTCGTCCCGGGCAGCAGGGCACTCTGCCCGACCACCTCCCGCCAGCCGGCAATGAGAAATTCAGGCCCACCATGTGCAGGATCCTGAAATCAGTCCCCTCACCCCTTACATGGAGCCAGCAGCTGAGGAAAACTCTGGGATATTAATCAGGTCACCAGCCTAGGATTGTCACTGCAGCGCTTCTCTGTCACCCCGGTCAGCCTGCACCACTATCGGGGCAGGGGGCAAGACGGGGGAATGCAGCCAGGATAACGGAGGGCAGGGGGGGAGCAGTCTCCCTGCATCGCCGCGTCCACCACGGTTAGAGAGCCCAGCAGGGTTACCCACCACTCACTGCACCACCCCACAGTGGTAATAGTCAGGGCAGCCGTCGGTCCACTCGTCCCCCCCACTTCAGCGGCGGCATCCGGCAGAAGGTCGTCAAGCCTCATCTGCTCTGCTTGTTTTTTAAAGTCTGACAGATCTGTTTTTGAAGCTTCCAGTGCAGAAGCTGCTTTTTTAGGATCAGGCTTGCACACACGCTCTTCCATTTCTCGATTTTTTCCAGATCTCTCATCAACAAGGAGCTTTTGCTGGACAGGCCTCTCCTTCTCCTCAGAAACCCTCCAGTGATAGTTTGCCAGCTCCTGCTCCAAAGCTTGAGTCATTGCATCCGCTCCCTGGAGGTACACAGCAACTTTGGCCTTCCATTTATCTGAGGCCTTCTGCAACTCCTGCGATTGAGACTGAATACACAGCAACTCTCCTCGTACAGAATCTGCTACTTTTTTACTGCTCTCCAGGTCCTTCACTTTATCTGAAATCTCTGCCTTCAGAATTGTTATGGTGCTTTCTAGTTCGAGTTGTGCTGCTCTAGAAGCTTCCAAAAGTCCTTCCAGCACACCAGCCTTTTCTCTCTGACTAACAGCTTCGGTTTCTTGGGCACAGATGCGATCCTGCTGACATTCTGTGGTGAATATTTCTTCTGAAGCAACCTGGTTAGTCTGGGATCCATTGTTTTGCAGAGCTTGTATCACATTTTGCAGCTCTCTGCATTTAGA
Source organism: Lissotriton vulgaris (assembly GCF_964263255.1). NCBI lineage: Eukaryota > Metazoa > Chordata > Amphibia > Caudata > Salamandridae > Lissotriton > Lissotriton vulgaris. The sequence continues at coordinate 1,217,714,692 of NC_141694.1, forward strand.
CTTCAGCGCATTCCCTTTAGAATGTAAAGCAGCGATCTCACTGAGATTTTGCTGTTGCAAGTTTTGGATGGTTTCTATTTTGTGTACATTTTCACAAATGTTCTGCTTTAACAGTTCACAGTTCTTTTCCTTATCAGCTATTGAAACTTGTAAGCTGTTTATTTCTGGAGAACTTTCTACAGCAGCGTCTCTAAAAATCTGGATTTCATTTTCCTGTGAGGACACTCGCTCTTTCAAAGCTTTCACCTCCTCTTGGAGTAAGTTAACAGTCTCATGCTGAACTCTCAGTTCTCCACATTTGGAAGTAGTCTCCTCAACCATTTTGCTCATGTGTCCTAACTTCTCACTAATTAGCTGAAATGAGTGAGACAATGTGCTTTGCAAAGTATTAAGCTCAGTTGTTTGCCCTTGTATTGATTGTTCAAGCAGGGTAACGAGAGCCACCTTGGAAGCCCTCTCTGTTGACAGATCAGCCATGACATGCTCTTGCTCCTCTATTAGCTGCTTTACTCTCCTGTCCCTGCAGATCAGATCTGTTTCCAGGGCATGCGGGCGATTTTGCTGCTGCTCTGCCTCAGATGTTTTTTCTGAAGCCTCCTGGTCAGCCTGGGCAGCTTTGTTTTGCAGAGTGGCTATAGCATATTTCTGTTCTCTGCATTTAGACTTCAGCATATACACCTATCCCTCTCCATATATTCACTGCTTGCACCCATGTTAAAGGTTGCACAAGGCGCTTGTAAAAAAGAAGCATATTTACAAACCAAATTAAACTATTAGCACTATCTCTGTACCAGCATTGAATACAAGCATGAGAAACACTTTAAAAGAAGTCTACCCTGTTAGCTAAAAGATACAAAATGTGAGCACACACAGCTAACATTATGGAAAAAGATGAAAATATAATTCCTTAATTCACATACACACTCAGTGTGTTCCTTGTCAAAAAACTTAAAGCCAGACATTTCAACCAAAAAACATTTAGAATGGTAAATCGTTTTAGACACAGAGAGTGAGATGAGAGACACACACAAACAGACAGATGGTGTAGGCAGATATTGAGATGACACACGCATACAAACAGAGAGATGGTGGAAGGAGAGAGTGAGATGAGGCATGCAAATAGGGAGATGGTGCAGGCAGAGAGTGATATGAGACACGCAAACAGAGATGTGAACTAGTGTTTATATTGTTTAGATAATGTAATTGCTATGTGCTATCTTAGTAGTGTCTATAATATGTAATATTTTTCTTTTCAACAGATTGTAAATATCTACAGAGTCATAATAGATTATGCCTACCAAGAACCGCAAACAAAGAGTTTATAAGCAAGCTTTATCAATCAAGAGGACTGAATTAGAAGATTCATCCAGAAGACAATCTTCGGAGAAAAGAACAAAAATGCTCCTGGTAATGCACCTGTGCTACCTGTTTTTTTGCAGGATAACTTGAATGGACTCTTGTGCAAATGTTATTAGTTTCTGGCAACAAATGCAGTGCATCCTCAAAATCTTAAGTTCAGGTTGGATATTTGCAACCATTGATGCTTGCATTGGTGGTGCTGTTGCTTCAGAAGAAGTGCTGGGAGCAGAGCCCTGCTCCTCTGATGATCTTTTTATTCCAGCTTTACTCCAATTGTTTGGGTGTATATTCCGGACATGGCATTCCATGCTATAAGTTCCAAAGCTGTACTGTTTCTGTGGATTCCCTCTTGAAAGTACTATGTGACAGTTTGACATTTGACAAAAGGCGCATTTACCTTTTTCTCTCTTCCTGTTTTTTTTAAAATTTCCATACTATGGACTCTCTCTGTGTTCTAGGGGTTTCAGGAAGAAAGTCTTCTGAAGATGAAGTAGAAGAGGGGCGTGGCTTAGCAAGCCACGATGGCGGCTGTGTCCTGCTGAGGCTCCGCGATCGGGCTAGCATCTTGCCCAGTTCCCGAGATCGCCGGGAGCCTCAACCTGCCCGAAACAACACCCGGGATGCCCCCGCACACTGGGGCACCCCTCGAGTGACCAGCAACCACTGCAGGCGGACAGCGCAAGCCGGACTGTCTCCTGCCGGGACCGAGGGACGCCGACCCTGGAAAATGGCGGACGCTACCTAACCCTGCGGACCTGTGAGCCACCGAGGCCCGGCTTCCTGGATGGCGGCCCCAGAAGACGCAACCAGCGATAGCTACGGGAGAGCCTGCAAGAGGGACGACATTGGCCCCCGGGGGTGTATGCTGCACAGCGCCTCTCTACGCTCCGGAGCCCCGCAACGCAAGATGGCGGCCGCCGCCCCGGGGCTCCGATACACCGAAGCTGAATCCCCACCAGAAGCCTGATCAGCTCCCAGACTTGGACAGCCTGCCGCCACAGACCGCGAGGAGCTGGCGAGCACACCACCGGCACGGAGCTGACCACCCCGGACTCCCGACACCCTCATCGTGGGCGGTGAGTGTTGGTCTCTCCCATCCCCCCCCCCGGAGATCTTAACTGTGGCGCCCCAGCCTCGGACCCTTGAGCCCCCGGACACTGGATCCCGGCACAGCGGCCCCGGAGAACGCAGCCGGCTGACGACTGGGAGACATCCTGCGAAAGCGGTGACACCGAGCGGCGCCCTCCTCTATCCCGGGGCCCCGGCTCACAAGATGGCGGCGGCCGCCCCGGGGCTCCGGCACCTCAGAGCTAATTCCCCGCCTGGAGCCTGATCGGCCCCCAAAACCAGACAGCTTGCCACCGCGGACTACAAGGAGCGCGCCGCCTGCGCGGAGCTGGGCACTTCAGAAGCCCGCCACCATTATCAAGGGCGGTGAGTGCTGTTCTGTTCCCCCCTCCCTCCCCGAAGATCTCACGCTGGCGCCCCGGTGGCCCCCTTCTCACGCCCGACCTCGTGGAAAGCCACTGAGCACGCCGCCACCCGGCCAGGGTGCTCGAGACGCACTCGCCTCTACAAACTGCCCGGAGGACCCGAGTGCCTGACCCTAACATGGCGCCCATGAAGACCTAACACCGGGACAGCCGCGAACCTCGCTCTGAGGACAGGAGCGCCCTACTTGCACTGAAGACAATACCAGCGGCCCCCTGGCCCACGCCACCCGACCTTGCCCTGCCGGTCAACACGGGTACTGGGCCCCACCCCACGGAGAAGAGAGGACCCCCACGCAGTCGGACCGCCGGCCCCGACACCCGCAAACCACCCCTGACACCCCTGGTGGAGGCCCCCCGAGGTTGACCCGGAGAGGACCGAAGGAGCTGACCGGCACTCAACTGCCGCTCACCCGGCGATACTGCGTGGCGATGATCTACCGCCCTCGAGATACATGACGACCGGGGGGAACCCCCCCTCTTCCTTCTAGCAGCAACCATGGGGAAGCCGAGGGCCACCCAGACGACGGCAGTCCCGGAAACAGCTGTCGAGAAGATGCCACAGACGAGGGCATGGACGCAGACCAATGCGTCGCAAGCCAACCCTACGCTATCAGCGAAGCTGGACCAGGTGTTGGCGGCAATAGAAATGTCTCGCCTCTCGATGGAAGAGAGATTGGGCACCCTGACGACAGACATTAGCCTAATTCGAGATGAACACCGTAAACTGGCGGACAGGGTGAAGGAGGGTTAGCGGATCGTGACTGAATTGCAACCAGCGGTGAAATCGCAGGAAGCAGATATGCAGGAGATCCTGCGCTGCATGACAACCCTGGAGGAACGCACAGTGGATTTGGAGGGGCGCTCGAGACGTTGTAACATTCGCGTCCTGGGCCTGCCGGAGGGGATTGAGAACTCGGACCCTCTGACCTACATGGAATCCTGGACTAAATTGTTCACCCCAGAATGCGACTGGTCGCCGTACTTCTCCATCGAAAGGGCCCACAGGGTCCCGGCCCGGGCACTCAAGCCTGGTCTTCCCCCACGGCCCATGCTAGCCAAGTTCCTACACTTCCGAGACCGGGATGCGGTACTTCGCGCGGCCCGGACGGCGGGCCCCCTGCGGGTGGAAGACCAACACGTTATGGTGTTCCCGGACTATGCCCGAGAGGTCCAACAGCGAAGATCCACGTTTCTGGAAGTCAAGAGGCGCCTCCGTGCAAACGATCTTCAATATTCCCTGCTGTTCCCTGCCCGCCTTAAGGTGATCCACAAAGGGAAAGCCCTCTTCTTCGACACGGCGGCGGACGCGCAGGATTGGACCGAATTTCATTGCCCGCTGATCCCTAAACCCGGACCCCAGAAGACACGCAACAATGACTCGAGACGATCCAGGAGACGGGGCGCAAGCCATGTGCGATCTGGCCACCCCAAAAGCCAGGCGTCCTCCCCGGCGGGCTCACCCGATCTCACACAAATCATGCAGGAACGACGAGACGCCCTACGGGCGGCCACCGGACTGCATTCGTCCCCCCCAGCTTCAGACCTGGAAGGTCAGCCACACCTGTTCACCCCAGAGAAAGACGGGGACAGTGATGGAACTATGTCGGGATTTGGCCCAATCTCCTCCCCCCTTGTTGTGGCACACACATTGGACGCTGTCCTGGCCAGCCAGCCTGCCACCTCCTCGTGAACAGCTGAACTGTCAACTGACATATCCTTTTCATGATTGCCTGTTGTAGTGCGCGACGTCTAGAAGCCTAGACTAATCTACCGGATAACTGTAAGCGCCAGCGCGCGATAGCCATTTCTCCTACTAGAGCCCGACCCGCACACAGGCCCAGCAGCGACACATGCTGCCACCCCCGCAATTTCTGTTGAATTTCTCCCCTAGTGGGACACTAGTTTGGATATGCCACCCCCAGTGACGTATCCTCAGTATTGGGACAGTTGCCCACCCGAAGTTCTAGTTGCTGTTAACTCCCCCAGTCCCCCCCCCACGTTTGAGGAAGCTTGGTGCGCAGGAACACATGCGACACACACACACGGGCGGCCTACGGGAACTGTAGAGGAGCCCCTTCCCCAACCAGACCACCCTAGGAATGGCTGTCCCCCACTCAGACATTAATATCCTTACACTAAACGTACGGGGCCTACACACACCCAGCAAGCGCTACTCTGTATACTCCTACATACGGCGTATGGCAGCCGGTATAGCGTTTCTACAAGAGACGCACATTAACGCTGCTGAACTCAACCGCCTACAAGCCAAATGGCGAGGGACCATCTGTGCCACACAATATTCAGCGTTCGCGCGCGGCGCATTGATCTGGGTGAGGCCAGGTACTCCCTTCCGGGCGCTCTGGCGCGTAGTAGACAGAGAGGGCAGATACGCGCTTCTGGAGGGAATTCTTGATGGGCAAGGGGTACTCCTTGGCAGCATTTACGCCCCTAATACGGATCAGGATCAGTTCTGGGATCACCTTACGGGCGTACTAGCCCAGTTCACCACAGTCCCGTGGGTGTTGGGAGGCGACTTTAACTGCACACTAGACCCCTCGCTGGACCGCTCACACCCTCCCCCCACACACTCCCCGGCCCCCCGGCAGGCGGCCCTCTTCAGGACATGGACCACACACTGGGCGCTCACTGACGCGTGGCGACACCTACACCCACTGGCTCGCATCAACTCCTTCCACTCGATTCCACACAACCTTCGAGTCCGCCTAGACCGTTTCCTCTGCTCTGCTCCGATCCTCCCTAAGATTACATCTACGGATTATCTGGGACGGATCCTCTCAGATCACAACGCCCCCCTCATCCACCGGTCCCCACCTGGCGCCTCCCTAGAGACTGTCTAACGGACCCGGTTTTCAGGGACGCACACAAAACCAGCATACGCGATTACTTTACGCACAACGAGAACACAGCGTCATCGGTACTAGTGGAGTGGGACGCGTATAAGGTGGTGGCGAGGGGAGAATGCATCAAACAGATAGTGGGGGTCCGCCGCGCCTTAGAACGGACGCTCTTAACAGCGGAGCAAGCTCTAGCTGCTCTCACTAAACAGCCTGACGAATCGGAGGAACACGCCGTGCTCACGGCGGAGGCTAAAACGGAATATCAGACTGCCTGCGCTGACCTCTGAAAGTACAATTTCAGGGCATACGCCTCCAGGGTACACAAAGACAGAGACAAAACCGGGGCGCTTCTGGCCTGGATGGCGAAGCAGGACACCGAAATCAAGCCTATTACGGACATTATCAACCCGGAGGGTGTATTAGTGCAATCACAAGCCGAGATTCTCCTGGCATTCCAACGCCATTACACGCGAGTGTACGAAGCCCCGGCCTACTGTTCCCCGTTTCCCGCGGATCATTTTTTAGACCCTCTGACGCTGCCCACGATATCGGATGACGACAAGCGCACACTGGACGCCAGGATAATTCCCTCTGACATCACCCAAGCGATACGCGCCATGTCCCGGAATAAAGCACCGGGACTGGACGGCTTCCCACTAGAATACTACTCAACATTCTCTCCTCTGGTGGTCCCCCGTCTGTCACGGATGTTCGGGCGTCACTCCATTTAGGGAGGTTGCCCCAGTCGCTACGGGAGTCCGTGATTGTCACCTTTCTCAAGCCTCACAGAGATCCGCTCCACATGGGGTCATACCGACCCATCACACTCCTGTCGGCTGATTGTAAGATTCTAGGGAAGATCCTGGCTGATCGATATGCACAGATCATACGCCCGCTGGTCCACCCCGACCAATGCGGCTTCGTCCCAGGGAGAAATACCTCCTAGAACCTCCGCCGAGTCTTCCATATCCAAGATCAAGTACGCGACAGATTTCCCCGCGCCGCCTGCCTCATTATGGACCTGGAGAAGGCGTTCGACACCCTCACCTGGCCCTACCTGTTCTCGGTCCTGCGGCGCCTCAATATCGGCCCGACGCTCATGGCATATACCCGCCTCCTATACACCGACCTCACCACTCGAGTTCGTATCGGGAGACGTATCTCACCGGCGTTTGAAGTTCGACGAGGCACAAGACAAGGATGTCCCTTGTCGCCCCTCTTGTTCGCGCTGGCGGTCGAGCCGCTGGCGGTTCGACTGCGTCAGGAAGGTGTAGACTGGGGCGTACCGCTTGCAGACGGAACCCATTGTGTGTCCATGTACGCGGATGATCTTCTCATATATGTCCGAGACATTGAAACGGACCTAACCCCTATAGTGGCCACATTGGCGGAATTTGCAGCTGCCTCGGGCCTACAAGTAAACTGGGACAAGTCCACAGTCTACCCTCTACACCCGGACCTACCCCCCCGAGACATCGAACTTGGACCACATAAGCTCTCATGGTCCGCGGAAGCTCCCCGGTACCTCGGCGTCCGCTTGTACCATTCTCCAGCAGACATCTTTGAAGGCAATCACCGCAAGGTACTAGCTAGTCTGCGCCCGACGGTCGCCTTCTGGAATAAACTACCGCTGGCCCCGATAGGGCGGATAGCCCTTGCTAAAATGGTGATGCTTCCCCGGCTCCTTTACCATTTCACAAACCTACCGGTGATACCGCCCAGATCCTTCTTTCGTGACGTTGATTCCCTCTTAGGAACTCTCATCTGGGGAGCGGGCCGCCACAGGGTCGCCCTGAAAACTCTTCAACTCCCCACGACACAGGGGGGACTCGGGGCACCATCCTTCGAGGCATATTTCCTCGCGGCACAGCTCCAGTGGCTGTCCTACTGGACGGCGGACCGTTACCCTCAGGAGACGGTTACCCCTACTGGCAGAATCGCGACTCCGGAGCTCACTCGTCTACTCCTCCCGGGCACCAAGCCACGGCGCACATACCCCCTTCATGTGGCGATAGCGCCCTGGTGCATGATGCGGATCCACCGGTTGTCCCCCGACAGGCCCCCATACTCCCCGCTGCTACCATTAATAGGCAGCCCCAGGCAGGATTCCTACTTCACGGCTCCACTGTTCGCCGACTGGTCCCACTGTGGCATCACAGACCTGGAATCGCTCTTCGAGGAGGGTCAGTTGAAGCCGCTTGACCGCTTGATCGCAGAATACGGGCTCCCCCCAGGCCAATTCCTTAGATATAGGCAACTGCTCGATGGCTGCCGGCCCCATTTCAATCTCCAAACTGGCGAGCCAGACACGCATCCAGTAATACATACTGTCCTACATATGGGGTTGGGTCGCCACCTGGTCACATGGCTATATAAATCCATCCGGGAACTCTCATACGCTCCCCTGACGACCCTACGAGCCACTTGGGAAGAGGACATAGGCCGCGCTCTGCATGACTCGGAGCGGACTAAAGCGCTCGAGGCCCCTAAACGCGTCTCAAGGAATGCCCGCTTCAAAAACATTCAATACTATATACTACACAGGGCATATCTCACCCCAGCGCGATTACAGAAGTTCTACCCCTCCACACCATTCCTATGCCCCAGATGCTGTTCCCCTGCTGCAAATTTCCGTCATATGTTTTGGGACTGTCCCAACCTTCAACCCTTCTGGCGGGCAGTACACAACACACTACTGGAACTCACGGGTCTCACTACACTAGCCACCTGGGAGTCCAGTGCACTAGGTATCCTCCACATCTCTAAGCAAGAACCGGTGCATAGACGCTTCGTGTCCTTAGCGCTCCTGTTGGCCAATAGATGTATAACCATGCGCTGGCGATCCCCAGAGGGGCCCCCCATAGCACAATGGAAGGGGGCGGTTAGTAAATGGGCGGCAGCGGAGGAAGACGCCTTAAGGGAAGAAGAAGCCAAGGGTGCGCGTAAATTTCCCATCTCCATGGAATGGGCCATGCTCCTTCACAGCTTCCGACAGTCCACGCAGGCAGGAGACCCGCCTGACCCTTCCCCTCCCCCCTCCCGAGAAGACCGGTAGCCTTTACCTGATGTGAGCCGCCCCAGGATCGAATCCCGATAACCCCCTACATCTTAAGCGCCCTCTCGTATGTCCGGCCACCCGACCCCCGCCTCGCTAGCCGAGATACATCAACCCCCCCTGCCAATCCCCTCCCCCCTTCCCCCCCCCCACTTTGGAACGTAGGGTGCGTAGCCCCGTGGGTTCCCCCCCCTTCCCCCCCTCGACACCCGCCGCCAATATCTCCCTGTTTGGACCCTGCTAGCGCCTACATGCTTCCCTCCCACAGTTCCGTTACCCCTCTGTTTACTGGTAACACCGTTGTATGCACAGTACAGACCCAGATCCTGCGCTGTTATGGCAGGAAAGTGCCCGCCTGTTCTTATTCATCGCCCCCACGGCGATACCGTTCCATCGCTTCCCAGCCTGCAGGCGCCTTTACACGATCATAATGCACTGATTAACCGAAGTCATGTTTATGTGTACCAGTTCTGTAAAATGAGAAAACGTTGCACACATAGCTGTTCGTGGCTGAATGTTGAGGCCACGTCGGCGTATTGTTTACTCTGTACTGATATACTTTACTGCAACAATAAAAACAAATTTAAATTAAAAAAAATAGAAGATGAAGTAGAAGAATCCTCAAGTTCTTTGTGTTCAGAATGCTCTTGTCCAAAGGCTATTAGTTTCTGGCAACAAATGCATTGCATCATCAAATTCTTAAGTTCAGGTTGGATATTTGCAACCATTGATGCTTGCATTGGTGGTGCTGTTGCTTCAGAAGAAGTGCTGGGAGCAGAGGCCTGCTCCTCTGATCTTTTCATTACAGCTTTACTCCAATTTTTTGGGTGTATATTCCGGACATGGCATTCCATGCTATAAGTTCCAAAGCTGTACTTCTTCGGTGGATCCCCTCTTGAAAGTACTGTGTCACAGATTTTACATGTGACAAAAGGCACATTTACCTTTTTCTATTTTTCTGGGTATTTAAAAAATTTCCGTACTATGGACTCTCTCTGTGTTCTAGGGGTTTCTCAGGTTCCTGCTGTTCAGCCATTTCAGTAGATTTTTCAAGAGCAAAGTGCTGATGAAAAAAGGTGTTGCTTCTTCGAAAGCCAAAGAAGAATGATGAAGATGGAAGGGGTCTTTCAAGAATTAGAGTAGGAAGTATTATAAACCAATGAAATCTTTTGTTATAAGGTCACATGGTTGGACGTAAGCTTACAGAGTGTTTACGGAGCGCTCACGTAAGCTTACGTTGCGTTTACGTTTTATTTACGGAGCGCTAACGTCATCTTACGATGCATTTACGTAGTACGCACCCTCGCGAGATTCATAATTGCTTAAATAAAGTTATATATGGTCTTTAAAAGTTTAAATTAACATGTTCTTTATTATCCCAGATAATGTGTACCTTTACATTGTGCAATGAATACGTAGATATAACGATTTAAAGTTTATAAAACTTTCGGGGGTAAGAGATCGAAGCTTTTACGGTGCGCGGACGGAGCTCTTACGTTGCGTGCACGTGCGACGTACCCTCACAAGGTTTGTTACTACTTCAAAAAGTAATATACTGTTGTCAAAAGTTTAAAAAAAACATTTTCTCATTAAAGCAGATATTGTCTACCTTTAAAATCTACGTTAAAAACGTAGATATTATGTTTTAGAAACTTAAAAAATTAAATTTGTCGGGGTAAGAGCTCAGAGCGTTTACGATGTGCTTACGGAGCGCTCCCAGTGCGCTTACGGAGCGCTCCCGGTGCGCGTACCCTGTAATCATATACAAAAAACTTGAAAATAAAAATTATATATATATATTATATTAAATATATATATTCACTGAAAAAACCATAGGTTTCAAGCCTTACATAGTTAGTTATTAGCATTTAAAAAACCTTGCAAATTCACTATAAAAACCATAGGTTTCAGGTCATATATAGTTAGATATTAGCATTTAAAAAACCTTGCAAATTCACTGAAAAAACCATAGGTTTCAGGTCATATATAGTTAGGAATTAGCATTTAAAAAACCTTGCAAATTCACTGAAAAAACCATAGGTTTCAGGTCATATATAGTTAGGAATTAGCATTTAAAAACCATTGAAATTGCTCCTATATAGTTAGTTGTACTAACTATATTTCGCGCACCTGCAATCCACTGCTGATAATGTCACATATTACATCATTCATGACATGGTCAGTGACATCATCAGCTTGAATCTATCTAAAAATGGTTTCCTTGAATTACTACCCAGTTGTGCTACAAAGTAATCTTTGTGTTTTAACGTTCCTGTGCAGTCATGGCACAAGCCGTGGACATCCCGCTACATAGTCGAATTGCGGTGCGGGACCATTTACGGGCTTATGATGTCCCATTGGAAGGCTTGGCTGTGGTTCTGGTAGTGAGTGCGGAACATGCTTACCCTTACGAACTGTTTTATTCGTGGGTGACGTTTCCGCCGGTGGACGCGAATTCTGGTGTGTTCCACTCATACACTCCGTCAGCTGTACCTGCTGCGTATGCTCTGTACAGAGCACAGGAAGTACCTATTGATGTTTGGCAGCATGGAGTTTGGTTTGGTGGCGCCCTACCACACGCTTTAACCGCTCCGAGGTTAGGTCCTTTGTCCATTCCGGGCACACCTTGGCCCCCTTTGGCTGGATTTACTCCTCACCCTAATCGCGCCACTTGTAACGTGGGTGACCTGCGACGTCTTCACGAGGTCGCGGTTGAAGTGATTAGGGCACTTGTTCATTACACGAGTCGTAATGTTCAAGGCGCAGCCCCTAGGGGTGCGCAGCTTCAGGCAGGACAGGCTGGTTTGAAAATCAGCCCTGTCATGGTGAATTCCGTAATGGGCAAGAAGCCCCAGGATAAGGATGACTTTCCTTTCTGGCTTGCCGAGAAATTTGACCAGCTGGAGGCTGTGTTTCCTAATACGAATCCTGGTGAGAAACACCGTATTCTTACGCTTAGTTTGCCAAAAGATTTGGCCCCTGAGCTTGTTGACTGTGAAACATGGGGTAAGACCTTTGCAGCGGTCTATTCGAGGTGCTTTGGCTCCCCGTCTATGTCCAACCTGTCTGCGGTCCTTAAACGTGTTCAAGATGATCACGGACCGGAGTCAGCGGTTGAGTTGGGTATGCGCCTGTGTGGCTCCTTTGAGGTGGTTTGCGATCTGATCCTTGCGAATGTCAAGGGGGATGCAGTGAACTTCCAGGTGGCTAACGCCTTGGCGTTGATTCCCGGCGCGGACAAACCCCGTCAGTTAGCAAGGATAATTGTGGCGGTTTATAAAAATGGTTGGCCGCAATGCTAAGGGTCTTAAGACTTTTTCTGATAAAGAGAAGAAGCAGCCCCAGGGACAGTCTTTGGAGGCGAACGCTCAGCCCAAGTCCAAAAAACAAAATTGGCCTAAAAAATAGAATCAGGGTAAGCAACAGCAACAAACACAGGTTTCGCGCCCTGCGTCTCCATTGCCTGCGCAGTTGGAATGTGTTTATGATTTGCGCGACCGCACGATGATTAAATCGCCTGAACGTTTTCAGGCTTCTGACCAACGCTCTCCTCGTTCCTTTCAGGACTCATCGGCTCCGTCAACCGGTGGTGGAGGGGGCGGCAGGGGTCAGGGTGGCCAGCAAGGACGTGGTCAGCCCCGCCCGCGCAACGATGCAGAAAAACAGGAGGGCTCTACGCCTCAGAGACCGCAGTTTGCCAAGAAGAAAGTCGCAGCCTTGACAGCGCATCGATATGCCCCAGATTGTGAGAACGAGGCTTCGGAATCTGACTTGGGCTCTGACCTTGCTGGACAGCATGGCGGAGATTACCATAGTGAGAGAGGCCCTCCGTCCACTACTGAAGGTGACAGCGACTGACACTTATGTTGTGATTGAAACAGCAGATACAAGAGTTGCTCCCCATGATAGACTTTTTGAAATTGTCCTGTTAATTGAAGGTGACATACAACGTACCATTAAAGGGGTATTTTGGGAAAATCTTTCGTCTACATATGACATTTTGCTTTCGGAGGCTGACTGGCTCCCACCTTTTGTGCTCGCAGCTCCACAAGGGGAGGAGGTAATCCTCCCCAGTTTCGCGAACACAGTTTCGAGAGTGGAAGCGCTGCACTTTGCAGAAGAGTGGGCTCTGGCGCTTGCACCGGCTGTGTACCGTAATCAATGTGGCTGGGATAAATTGTCCCCGAACCACGAGATTCCTTTACGGTCTCAGCCGCAGCCTCAACCTCAATATCCCATACGACGCGAAGCCAAAGCTTCAGTCGCAGCGATCCTTGAACAATTGGAATATCAAGGTGTAATTGAAACGTGTGTGTCACCGATGAATAACCCCCTTTTTACTGTAAACAAGCCGGACGGCTCTTACCGTTTGGTTTTGGATTACCGGCATTTAAACTCGCATAAGCGGTTCAAGACCACGCTTGACATTTCCAATGGTTTTTATGCCCATTCATTGGACAGTCTAAGTTCCCAATGGACTTCTTTCACATGCGGCGGGGTACAAAAAATGTTTCGGCGTCTCCCAATGGGCTATAAGAATAGTCCTGGCGTATTTTCCGCACGCATTGTCTCTCTGTTGGAGAGGATCAACCCTGATGCTTGTTCCTATGTGGATGATATCTATCTCACAGACGACGAACTTTGGGAGCATCTGTGTCGAGTGAACAGTATTATTTGTAACTTTGCAGACATGGGTTACAAGTTTAATTTTGCAAAGTTGCACATTGCAGAATACACAGTGTTGTTTCTAGGCTATGAACTAACTAATGAAGGAAAAGGCTTGGCTCCTCACTTCCTGGAGAAGTGCGTACAGTTGCGCTCTCCGACAACACTGAAAAAATTATAATCTTTACTGGGCTTTTTGAATTTCGGAAGGACATACATTCCGGAATATGCCCAGCGTATCAAGCCTTTGTATGCTTCGATACAACCATCTTTTTCCAAATCATGCTGGCTGCCTGAGCATTCAGCTATTCTGCAGTCATTGCAAGCTGATTTGCTCGCTTCTGAATACTTACAGACTCGTGATAACCAGACCAACCTGGTGATAAGAATTGTCCCGGGGACGGTAGGTTTCACGTACCTAACTTTTAATGAAGGAGATACAGTACCTATGGCTTACAAGTCACACTTGTACACTTCGGCTGAATTGCGCTTTTCCACTGTGGAGAAAGTGTTGACGGCTGTGCAGATGGCAATTCTCAAGGAACGTGCCCTGTCACAGGGAAAACGCATGTTGGTTGCTACCCCGTGTCCTGCCTTGGAGGCAGTTACGAAAGCCAGTGTACCAAATTCTAAAGCTTTGCGCCCTCGGTGGATTCAATGGGCTGCATGCTTGTCATCCCAGGATGTCACGTTTATTTTTAAGGCCACTTTACGGTCGCAGGAGTTCTTACAGTATGAGTTTGTTCATCCTGCTCCTTTAGCAATGCGGCCGTTGGAGGATTCCCATTGCATCATTTACACTGATGGTTCGGCGCAGGTTGCGCATGGCTCTAAACATGCCTACGTTTCCGCTTGCGCCATTGTGGTCGGTGCCATGGTGAACGATGAGTTCAAGTCCAGTGTCGTGCACACGCAGACGCTTGGGGACTGCACCGCACAATTGGCTGAGCTTCGTGTTCTGATGCTTGCATTGGAGTACGCAGATCTGAGTGTTACGACTTTGGTCGTAAGTGACTCTTACTACTGTGTCCAGTCTTACAATGAGAACTTGTTCTTTTGGATTCAGAATGAATTTCGTGATTCCAAAGGTAGCACTATAAAACATAAAATGATCTGGGTCCGAGTGGCAGAACTCAAAGAGAAGTTGCCACTCGTGTTTGTAATTCATACTCTTGGCCATCAGCGCGTGGGGGTCCACGCTGTCGGAAATTCGCTTGCTGATGAAGCAGCGAAGTCAGCAGTATCAAAATACTTGGTTGCAGCAGTCACGAGGTCCAAAAGTAAGATAGATGATGACATCTTGGCAGCGGTTGCTGCTACTGAGAAGGGAAGTAAATATCCTGCGGGGTTCCCTTCTAAATACACATACCACTTAAGTCCCGATAAGGTTCCTTATGTGAAAATTCCTGAAGTTGGCGAACGTTTAATTCCCAACTCGGATCGCAGGGCTTCTTTGATTACAGCGGCTCATGAAGGTGTGGCGTCTGCGCATGCGGGCGTCTCAGCCACTGTAACTCAGCTACAACAGAGGTTCTGGTGGCGGGGACTGTACAAACAGACGCACAATTATGTCCTACAATGTGACATTTGCCAGCAGATTAAACCTTCAACTGCTGCGCGTCTGCCTCAGACACAGTTGTACATTTCTAATAAACCACTGGGGTGCGTTTATTTAGATAACTGCGGTCCTTTTTCTTCTGATATTGCATATAAGTATATCTTAGTAGCAGTTGATTCATGCACACGCTTTGTGTGGGTTTGGCCTCATCGGAGCGCTGATTCACGGACTGTCATTAAGGATTTGCGAGTCTTTATAGGATTTTTTGCCTTTGGTACCTTCCATTTGGACCAGGGTCCGGCTTTCGCCTCTAAGGCGTATAAGGATGCTATGGTTTCGTTGGGGGTCCAAGTCAAGTTTTCGTTTCCTTACAGACCCGAGGGAAATAGCGTAGTTGAACGAATGAACCGTGACTTAAAGCAATCTTTGACAGCTCGAGTTATAGGCACTGGCAGAAACTGGTTAGCCCACCTCAATGGCGTGCAGCGTGCGCTTAATAATCTCCCTAGAAGGTCTCTGGGTGGGCGGACCCCATACGAAATGCTTTTTGGTATCAAGATGTACGTCCCTGACCTCGACGGTCTAGACTGCAAGGCCCGGGCCACGGCCTTTGACGTAGATGAACATTGCAATGTTTTACAGGATCTACAAAAGACCAGAGACAGTCTAGCAAAGGAACATTTTCCCTCCACATCGGATGATGCGTTGCAGATCCCGGTAGTTGGCTGGCTACCCCAAGTTGGAGAACTGGTTCGAGAGTAGATCGATAACAAGAAAGAGTTTGGTCCCTCATATCGTACACCAGTTCGAGTTCTTGGAGTGAAGGGCATATTACCACCACTTCCAGGTCATAAGGAAAACAGATTTATTTCTATTGACAATGTCAAGACACACAGGGTGGCCGATTCTTCATAGCATGACACCGGCTGTATCCTGTCCTTCCATGGTGAGGCATTCTGTGCTGGCTATTACTTCTGGTGCAGAACCGGAGGTGTCCCTCGAGATGCCTGCTATATCCAGTCCTTTATTAAATACTATTCCTGTTACTAACATTGATGAGCTGAACTACACCTATCCTGCTGATTTATCAATGCCAGATTTGCAGACTCGTTTGGCCGACCAGTCCAGATTCTCTTTTGACTCTATTTCGGAACTTTCAAAGAAACCCTCAACTATTGCAAAATATGCCACGTTATTTAAAAAACATTTTTTAATTCCCCCTTGGACATACATTTGGATGATTCTATTTTCATTTTACCTTTTTATGTCAATTGGTTTTGTGTTTTATTTTTTCCGCCTGATTGATGGCCACTATGTCAAAGAAAGAACAGGAATTCGGTACCTTAATGGAACATTGGCCCCTCTTTCCTCTTCACATTCAGCACACAGACTGAAACGAGACTTGAATACAGTCAACATTACTGCTTGGCCTGTCCTTGATGGGATTGTGTGGGATGCGGTTAGATTTCAAATACATGGGCCCACTGAAGTGATTAATGTTCCGAATGTGCTTAGAGTAAACATGGGGGATGTGATTAAACAAAATATACGTTCTGATGATTGGGATATTCAGGCCGTAAAAGCATTATTCTCTGATTTGAAATACTATGCTGCCTTTGATGCTGAGGATTTATACTTAGATTCTATTATTATGGTGATTTGTTTTGTTTCCAACATTATGGTAATCATTTTTTACATAAGACAAATTCCAGGAGGGTTGCTGTAAATTACACACAGTGGGAACATTGCCCTGCTCCATTGGGAGGCAGCTCCAATACATTTCTGAAGAAATACACTTATTTTACAGACTTTAATCAATCAAATCCTGAGTCATTTTATTTCAAAATTACACAAAAGTCCATGTCCAAAGTTAGACTTACCGATACAAAATTGATGTATTCGAAGTCCTTTCTAGACAAGTTAGCTGTAGATGGCTATGCGTTGTGGAGAGGAACAATTGACCTTAAATCGGTTTGGGGTACCAAAGATTGGCAGGTACAAGGCACTGAGGCTTTGCACCGTGCATGTCTCATCCCGAATCACATGCTGTTTCTAAATTCTACTATTTTCCAAACAACATGCTTTGGATTGGCTACGTCTAAGAAATTAAATACACCAATTATCCCCGAATTGGAAGAATATTCAGGATGGGGTAATTATACTGAATTGTCCATTCGTGAGTTACAAGCTCTATTGCACAATTCGTCCTTTAATATATCCAGTTTGGATCCAAAGGGTTGGCTGATGTGGCAAAGAAGTGCTGATTCTTGCCAACGTCGTTTTTTGGGTTTGGCTGAAGGGTTCACACAAGTCAGACCTGATCCACGTTTTGAAACTGATTATACTGTCACTACTTACTCTGTGGGGAAATTGTGTCAGAATTGGTCACAACATTCCACGTTAGCTGCAGTTAAACTACATCTGTCTCAGTTGAATGATAATGTGGATTTAAATGATTTTATAAAAGGCCCGGCTAATGGTAGGTCTAAAAGGTGGATTTATGCGGTTTACAATGAAATTTGGAAATATTCACAAATTGAGGCTGCTAAGCGCCTAAGGGCAATTGACCAAGCAAATTTGGAGAAAGTGCTTGCAGTTGTCGATAACAGTATTAACATGCTTTCTTCCCGAATTTACACGTTGAACAATATTGTCTCTTCTGTAGTTGACATTGTGAATGATGAAGTGTCAGTATTATACCATGGACAAAATCAATTGCGTTCTGTGATGCAGTTTGCATGGACACTACAGACTCTTAAGGCTGGTCGCGTTCCTTGGAGTTATATGAAAGTGTCATCCCTATTTGCCCCATTTAATTTGACTGACAAACAGCGCATGCTTTCCATGCGAGATGCATCATTTTCTATGTTACACATTGAAAAATTAGAATCGTTGCCCTTTTCTGTAGCTGAGGCAGCTGCTGCTACATGGCTTATTCATGGTGTTATTACTTTACCATTTGCTTTGTATAAATTTACCAATTGTATGCGATACATCGCAATAGGGCGTTATGAACCACTAGGCAGTGCTTTCCTACATGAGGCATGGTCTTTACCATACACGTACAGATGCCTGAAGGATGGAAAGGAAGTGAATCTGAATGGTGAAGAATGCACACAGTCGCCTGACCGTTCACTGATATGCAGACACATCCAGTTGCATGGTTCTTGTAATCAGGACCGGCCTAATTTAGCCTGTGTTTTGAAAGGCACACCAGTTCCTGCAATAGTTCCCACATTCACTTTATTGACAAACTGTAGTTATTTACTTTTGAATAACGAGGAGTGTGGTGGGTTAATGGTCGGTATTGCCTATGTGGTTACTGTATCAGAACGTGTGGTGTGTTGCAAGAACGTGTTATATCCACCCACGCATGGGAATTCAGATGTTTCCATCTGGCCGCGCATCCCAACCTTGAAAGCGGAGTTCAATGGTATGAGCAGAATAAGGCTCTTTTGTCTCAAAAGGAAGTGGCCCTGAGCTCGGCCCGTGAAACTTATGTCCTTCACATAGCTAACACACGCACAGAGGTGCAGACACTTTTAAATACTGACTTGCCGTTTCATTTCTGCGAATTGGTTCATCAAATCTTTAATGCCTCCTCCACGTCTGGCTTAGCTCATTTTTTCAAATTGGTTAGCAGTGGTCTCGTGACTACCTTTGAAAAGATTTTTGGTGTTATCCCCGCTTTCTTCCATTCAATATTTTCCAGTTTGTTTGGCGGATTCCCTGTTTTGCTGGCGTTAGCTGCAGGCGTTTTAATATTATTTTGCTTCCTAAAACATGGATGCCCATCCTGCACAAGAAGCCGCTCAGCCCCTTCTGACACTGTTTCGCAACCGGATGCTTGATTACTATGGCACCCTGCCACTTGCGACCTTAAGCACGGCATTTGGATTATCGTTTCGATTTTCCTATTTCACATGTTTCCCACCTGTGTTTCATTGCCTGAGCTGCGATTTTGACTGGGCCATTGATTTGTGTCTCTGCTTGCCGTTATCTCCTGAAGTCTATTTTAATCACCTGATGGGCCCCGTAGTTGCTCACGAGTTGATTTGTTCTGGCGAAAGGATTATGGCCTTGGCAGCGATGCATGGACTAATGGGTCAGTGGGACATCCCCGCAGCGGTGCATGAGTTTCTGGCACATAGCGTTCTTGAGAACCCACCGAGTTGTCCTCTGATGTTGCTAGAGGGTCCGGTGCTGGAGGAGCACGTATGTTCTTTCCCATTGCTTAATTGGATGGCTGAACTGTTTTCGGATGATGACAGTGATTTTATGTTGGAAGCTGTGGCTACCTATTTTGCATATTCTATCCACCCATGAGTGGCTTTGGAAACTTTCACTATACTGGCACGTGACTTTTTAGTAATTCTGAATGGTGCCTTTTTTCTTACGGACATTCGACTTTATATGTTCTAGGCCTATGATTTTATATTTGGCCTCAAGTTCAAGACTTTTATTAAATTTTTTGTTTGGCCACTATAGGCATTCATACATATTTTTGTATTGTTGATTTTTATATACATCTACCTACATTTAGCTTGGCTCAATATTATTGAACTCTGCTTTCATTTTGTGCCTTTATTATGATATTGGCTTTTTGACCGTCCTCGGATCATTGGGGGGGGTGTCATATAGTTACTGCTTTTCTATATATTGTGTTAAGTTAGCATGAGTTTATTAAATATTTAAACGACATATTTTCCTTCGGCTTCATTTTGCACACAACACATAATTGTTATTGTAGCTTTCAACCTAGACGAAAGATGTGATTTATTTGAGAATAATATGTTATTGCTCTGATATCAGTCGTGCTTGGTGCACTTGGTACACTGTCTGCACACTGAGAACTGCACCCTCTAAGAATAACCTAACACAAGGTTGCTGGGAGGCCTGATCCTCGCACCACATTAGACATAACACAAATAATGTTGCTGCCAACATTGGGCTCTAAGCGGGTTTAAGATAGAGTTACAATAACACACTTGACGGTGCTTCACATGCAGAGAGTTGGTAGCTGATGATGTGATCTTCTTCTGCTGACATTTAGAGGTACGGGCCCGCCCTGCTAAAACCCAAATGAGACCTTCTTAGATATAATATAGTATGCTAAATAGGGTGCACGAAATATAGGTGATACAGATTTCTATAGATTTGCATTATAATATGCTATCACTGTTCGCTTACTATGGATTAGTGACTATGCTGATAACTCTGATTTTTTTAATATGTATTCTGGTACTATATAAGATACTGCGTTTGAGAACCTTGCATTGAAAAATAAATATTTCAAACTTGCACATGTGTTCTTTTACTCCCCGTTGTGGTTTGAAATTATTATAGAGCAAAAGAGTGTTCATGTGTTCCACGATACCTGAGGTAATCCAAGTTCATGTTCTGGTTTGTCTAAGTTGTTGGTAGTTTGTAATAACCAATGAGACACTTTAGCTAGCTCGGTAAGGGGATTTTGGATACTGAGGTGAGTTTTGGGTCACCCTAATTCACTGAGGTTCCTGATCTTTATGCACAGTTCTGTACGAGAACGGAATCCCTGCTACAATGTGAAGTCCCAACTGGCTGGCTAAGGATCCCAACGCTGCCAGAGGTACCTGGAATGATTATGCCTTCCTAGGTCGTCAACCAGTGCCTGCTTTCTGGCGAAACATAGATACCAAAACTTTCTCCCAGGTAGGGAAAAAGGGACGACACAGCTCCTGGGACTAAAAAGACTTGAATAGCTCTTGTTTTGCGCAAGTAAGTGAGGGCGATGAAACACTTAGGCCAAACGCACAGATTTAAATATCGTGACCACTCCCCATCAGATGGTCTCATGCCCCTGACCAGCCCAACGATGTTCAGGTGTCCTGCTCTCAAACCAACCAGGCAGATGCATGCTGGGGCTGGAAGTCATCAGAGGAAGCCCATTCAGTGAAGGGGCATCTCCTAAAAACATGTGAAGTCCCAACTGGTTGGCTAAGGATCTCAACGCCGCCAGATGTACCTAGAATGATTTTGCCTTCCTATGTCCCCTTCTCAGGCAAACAGTGTTGCCTCCTCTCTCCCAAAAAATGGGGGGCGACGCGTTGCAATTTCATGCAGCTACCTGAGTTCACAGACTCTCAGCGTTGCTCCAGTCTGAGAGGGCGGTCCTCATACAGCGCCTGCTTGCTGGCGACTCATTGACAGCAAAACTTTCTTCCAAGTAGGGGAAAAGGAAAGACACAGCTCCAGGGATTAAAAAGGCTTTATTAGCTCTTGTTTTGAGAAAGCAAGTGGGTCCATGAAACGCTTAGGCAGACGCGTTTGAGCCCTTCAAATGGCTTCATCAGTGCCAGTTTCAATGGCTCCTTCTTCAAGGGGAGCCAAACGCCCAGATTTAAATATTGTGGCCACTCTCAATCAGGTGGTCTCTCACCCCTCCTCAGCCCAACGATTTTCAGGTGTCCTGCGCTCAAACCAACCAGGCAGATGCATGCTGGGCTGAAAAAATAGTTTTTTTCTTTTTACAATATCTTTGGCGCCCTTTGATGAATCTTCGCAAAATTTTCAAAACTAATGAGGCTCCTGAAAGGAATTGCACTAAATTTAGCAAATTCGGGCTGGACTATTTCCATGAGGAGCAGGATCAAGACTGATTTGTATTTGCTGGGTCTAAGCTGGGGTGGCATGGTGAGCAAAGGAACAATGGATTTAGATTAATTCAGCCTTCCAGCCATCATTTGTTTGCAGAGCACTTTTCTCCATAAGTAGGATGGGTATGCCCAGGCATGGGTCCCTTGCACACTATCTCATCAAACTATTGGTTCCTGCACCTAAACGTCAGTATAAAACTGAATCCAACCGTCGCTTAAAAAGACCTTGGCACAAACTCTCCACCCCCGTTCATCACGAAACCCTGGGAGATTTCCATTGCGAGGCCAATCAGGAGATAGATGCGACCTATACCTCGTTCACTACCTGGATTACCAATGGGCTTGACACCCTTATCCCAGCCAAGCTGACTAAAGGACGCAACACACCCTCTAACCCATGGTACGATGATACCCTAAAAGCGATGCGTAAGGACTGCAAAAAAGCCGAGCGCCAATGGAGAAAAAACTTTGACAACCAGGACAAGATTAACTATTTATCCAAGCTTAAAATTTACCACAAAGCCATCCGCACCACCCGTGCTACTTTCTATGCTGACCAAATAAGCTCCAACCCGAACCCATCTAAAGTAATCTTAAAACTAGTCAAAGAACTCCAAAACCCTAGATCCCCCTCCCCTAAAATCTCATCCAACGAGCAATGTGAGCAGTTGGCAACATACTTCGTTGAAAAGGTCCAAAAAATCTATGCAACCTTTTTGCAGAACCTCCCTCACTCTGAAGAAATTAAGACACCCGCTCACACCCTTACCCCTCTTACCCAAATCCCTGCCATCACGGCTGCTGACCTGACCAAACTTTGCAAGAAAGTGAAGTCTGGCTCTCCAGCCGACCCTATGAGCCCCTCTCACTTCCTGGACTCGATTGATTTTTTTCTACCCCCCATGCTGGATATCCTCAACCTCTCCTTTTCCTCTACTTCTGTACCCATAGCTTGGAAGCAAGCGTGGGTATCGCCGATAATCAAAAAACCCACCCTTGACCCGTGCAAGCCGGAAAACTTCCGGCCAATTTCCCTCCTCCCCTGGATATCTAAAATAGCAGAAGCCCATGTCAACGGCATCCTCTCGAAGCATGTGGACCTGCACGGTATCCTGGATCCATCCCAAAATGGCTTTCGAGCGGGCCATAGTACTGAATCTGCCCTACTGGCCACCACCGAACATCTCCGGACGATTTTAGACTCCGGTCAAAGTGCTGCGCTGATCCTTCTAGATCTCAGCGCAGCCTTTGACACGGTATCCCATGACATTCTTCTGAAACGTCTGGAGATGGCCGGTGTGACTGGCCTCGCTCTTACATGGTTTCAATCCTTTCTTAAGGACAGAACCTTCAAGGTGTCAGCCCCCCCATTTCTCTCTAAATCCCATCCCATAGCTCAAGGAGTCCCCCAGGGATCAGCGCTGAGCCCCTCCCTCTTTAACTTATATGTCCAGCCGCTCGCGGATGTGGCCAAAGAGTGGGGGCTCACGCTGGTCTCATACGCCGACGACACCCAGCTGGTCGTCACCCTCTCGGATAGCCCGTCCACCGCGGCATCCAAGTTCAGAGAGGGCATGGCAGCGGTGGCACAATGGATGACGAACAATTTCCTCCAGCTTAATGCTGGGAAAACCGAGGTGCTCCTCCTTGGCCGAAACACCAGCCTCTGGAACGAGCACTGGTGGCCGTCATCCCTCGGCACCACTCCACTCCCTAAAAACTGTGTAAAAAATCTGGGAGTCTGGATGGATGCTAACCTCAGCTTCCAGTCACACACTAAAAAGGTAGCAGCCACCTGCATAGGTCTCCTAAGGAACCTCAGGCCTATACTCGGACTCTTTGACTCAAAGTCCCGCCAGCTAATCGTCCAGGCAACCATCTTGTCACGCCTGGACTACGTGAACATCCTCCTCCTGGGAGCAAACAAAGCA
The DNA here is from genome assembly GCF_964263255.1 of Lissotriton vulgaris. NCBI lineage: Eukaryota > Metazoa > Chordata > Amphibia > Caudata > Salamandridae > Lissotriton > Lissotriton vulgaris. The sequence goes on from NC_141694.1 coordinate 1,217,738,246, forward strand.
GAAACGGCTAGGTTCCAACGTATCCAGAACGCGGCGGCTAGAACGCTGGTCGGTCTCCCACGCAGATGCTCAGCCAGAGCCACCATCCGCAAGCTCCACTGGCTGCCGGTGGAACACAGAGTTAAATTCAAAGCTCTGACTACGATCTTTAAGATCGTCAAACAGGGAAGCCCCCCCCTGCTGCGAAACCTGGCCCGACCTTATGTTCCTGGCCGTGAACTACGCTCCTCCAACCAACTTCTTCTGGAAGTTCCCAGAACTAGGCTTTCTCGCACTGGAGGTCGATCCTTTAGCACTCTCGGACCCAAACTCTGGAACGATCTCCCGATCAGCATACGTTCCATAGACAGTCTCCCAGTCTTTCGCAAAGCAATTAAGACCTACCTCTTTCCCGCTCTCTAGGGCCCTCTCCCCCGTCTAGTAGGTGTGAGCCTGTCTCTCAGCGCCGGGACGCCCCATAGCTGGGGTAGCTGTTGCGCTTCACCAAATCCAGAAATAGAAATAGAAATGCCACTGGATTGAAGCTAGCCTGGCTGACGAGGGGTGATACCCCTAAGCCGATACTAGGATGCTTGTTTCAGGTACAAGGATGGCCTGGCTTGGCCATTCGACTGGACTGTTCCCATGATAAGAAGGGTCAAGAATGTTTTGCATATCGCTGTGTCTAAACTGGGATTGCATGGGGAGCAAAATAACGATGAATTTAGCCCAGATCTCCTAAATGGGGGTCAATGTTTGATTCATTCAGCATTCCATCCATTGTTTATTTGCGTGGTGCTGGATCTAGGAGCGGACATGAAGAGCAAGTCGTCGCAGGAGATTCAAGTTGGCAGGCATTGCAGCTGGTTGTCGTGTGACATGAGGAGTCTATTCGCAGTTGCACAGTGGGCAAAAACTTCAGAATCTTCACCTGGGACTCAGGACTTGTGGTTTCAGACAAGAAGGGAACACTCTGATGCTAGCCAAGGGTCCATGACTTGGATGGCACCTATTAGGGATCACAGTTCACTCCAGCAGAGGCTGGCAGCACGGCTCAGGCAGGCGGAGTTGGTGCTGGTCAGCTTTGCAGTTGCAGAGAGGCCCCTGGAAGGTTGCCTTGTCCCTGTAGCTCAAACAGGAGGTCAGTAAACTAACTCTTGAACTCATTTCCATGCAGCCTAAGCTCAAGTTAAGCATGTCCAATCTTCCATCTTCAAACAGCAGGGTGTTAGACCTGGCATATTTGACGTGGTTTCCCCCTATCTTTTTGCCTCTATCTCCTGTATTCTTCTATGCTGTGCTGGATTTTGTTTTTGCTGGTTTAGATGCTTTGGGCACTTTGCCACTGCTGTACAGTGTCAAAGTGCAAGTGCTCCCTGTGTAAATTGTTATTATGATTGGTTATCTATGATTGGCATATTTGTGTCACCAAGAAGTCCCTAGTAAAGTGCACTAAGTGTGCCAGGGTTGATGGTAACAAATGCTACTAGTGGGCCTGCAGCACTGATTGTGCCACCCACATGAGTAGCCCTTAAATAGTGTCTCAGGCCTGCCACCGCAGTGCCTGTGTGAAGTCTGTGAACTGCCATGTCCTCCTGGTCAGTGTCCCCACTGGCCAGGCCTAACCCTTCCCTTTCTGTGCACATTGGCCACTCCTATGTAAGGCCCAAGGTACCCCCTTGGGCAGGGTGTCGTGTATGGGAGAGGTAGAGCATGTACTAGTGCAGGTGCCATGCTCTCGTAGTGAAAGGCAGGCATTTTTGTTTTTCACTATAGTAAGGCTACCTTGCCCATAGGCTATCATGAGGAATGCTGGCTACACGTTGGCAACCAGCATATTTTCCCATAGGAGCAAGGTAGGACATAAAAGTCTGGTATCCCTGAACTCAGAATTTAATAAGCCATCTTTTAGAAAAGGTTGTTTTTAAATCCTGTGTTTGAGTACAGCACTTTTAGAAAGTTGCTGTTCTCTTGTCTGACCTTTCTGTGTGCCTTGACCTGTTTGTGAATTGACTGTCTGGTTTGAGAGTGACAGAGGCTGGGAGCCCCCAGGAGGCTGGATGAGTCAGCCCTAGGCTGATTGACTGTATCTGCATATTGAGTGGTGGGAGGGGATAGCACCTGGGCCTGAATAGGGCTGTGCCTGCCTTCCACAATGCTGGCTCCACCTCCTGCTGGGCGGATGACGACCCTGCCCCTTTCCCTGAAAGGAAAGGGGAGGCCAGGAAAACAAAGTGCTCAAGGAAAATCCAGAAATGGTTCAGACCGGGCTCAGAGCCCTCCTGCACAAAGGGATCAAAGACTTTTAGGGGTATAAGTACAGGACCCTGACTACAGAAAATTAGATCATCCTGGAATCAAGAAGGAACCTCTGCCAAGAAGAAAGCTGAAACTGAAGAAGGAAGTCTGTCCTGCTGTTGCTCTGCTGGACTGACCTTCTGTTGCTTTGCTGCCAAGGAGAGGGGAAGGACTTTGCTTTGTGCTGTATCCCCGTGCTTGAAGGAATGTCCAAGGGCCTGAGAAGAGTTAGCTCCTGTTAAGAAGTCCCAGGAACAAAAGGACTTCACCCCCAGCTTCCCTGAACTCTGCTGAGAGAGTTCTGTCTTTCCTGGAGTGCGTGGCCCATGTTGCTGAGAACATCATCGCAGAGCCATCGTATCGAGGAGCTGCAAGAGGAAGATCGCCCCTGGACCGCGCATCGTCGTCACGGAGATCGTCGCAGCCCCAAAGATCATTGCACCGTGCCTTTGCGAGCTTTTTCACTATGGAACCTCCGCACCAGATCCATACAAGGTATTGCCTCCCTTCCCATACAGACCGGAGTCACCGCAACACGCCAGCTACATTCTTTTTTTTGGAAATCTTTTTATTAAGATAACATGCTCTAAAACAGTTACACACTGTACAACATCTGATGATAAGTGGGCATACAGAAGGCAAAAACATGAATAGAATCATCTCGAACGTCTTGGCCTGCATACAAAGAGTAGGATTCATGTACAATAGTAACAAGTTTCAGAAACAGATTGGGTATCCATCAAAACACCCCTGTACATTCTCCGCGCTTCCCATATTTTCTCCCACTTCTTGGGACACCCTCTACTTTTATATATCACTTTTTCAGCCCTTTGGCACCAATCTAGATCTTTTCCCCACTCTTCCACTGTTGGCAGGACATTACTACCCCACAGTCTTGCTATATTTCTCTTGGCGACCATATTTGCCAATGCCAGCCAGACCTTGTCCCACGTAGGCCAGGTGATGTCACTCGTCACTCCCAAGAGGTGCCAGCGGACCTCCAAAGGGACCTCAGCGCCAACCACTTCAGACATTATGTCCGCCAGCCTGGACCAATATGCCAGGATCCTGGCGCAGTCCCACAAAATGTGGAAGAAGGTGCCCACTTCTCCACAACCCCTCAGACAGAACTGTGAGTCAACATACCCAATACGGTATTGTGCCGTGCGCGAAGTGTAAGAGCGGTACAGGATGCGCAGCTGAACAAGCCTAAACCGGGTACGAATCACCACCTCCCAGGGGCTCTGTAGGGTTTCTCTCCAATCATCCTCCTCCAACAACCCAACCTCGGATTCCAATTTTTCTCGCAAAGACCCCAGGGGATCAGCCAGGTAATTGATGAGCTTTTTGTACGTGAGGGAAATGGCCTTGTCTATCATCGGGTCCAGCAACAATCTATCTTCCAGTGGGGCATAGTCTGCTAATTGTTCCCCGTGGTGGATGGCATGTCTGAGCTGCTGGTAGTGAAGGAACTCCCCTTTCCCCATCTGGAATTCCGGCTGCAGGGTAGGAAACTCTAGCATGTTGCCTCTTTTCCATACATCACCCAACACATCGATGCCAATTGGGCGCCATTTGCGAAGGCCTTTCAGTTTCGCAACCTCTGGGAGATAATTCCCAGCCCACAGCGGGGTTTGAACTGTAAGCTTTGCCTCCCAACCCAGCAGTTTTGTCGCCCGCCTCCACGCCTCCACAACCGTTGCCGTCTGAGGCGGCGGCAGAGGCGAGCCACATCTACCCCTGCGATACAGTGTGTCCAAGTAGGTACCACTGCCTAAGACCATGTGGTCCACTGTATACGCCGGCTCATCCATCGGGGCGAACAACCACCCGTTGATGTTGACTAACTGCGCTGCCCAATAGTAGAGCCTAACGTCAGGGACTACGAGTCCTCCCTCATGGACGCCCCCACTAAAGCTTTTTCATAGCAATTCTCGGTCATCCCCCTCCCCAAAGTAGTGTACGCAGCTCCGAGTCAATCTCCCGGAAGACCTTCTCCGGGACTGGAAAGGGAGTACATTGCAAAGCATAGAGTAGGCGGGGAAGGGCTATCATTTTAAATAGGACAGCACGTCACATCAAGGAGACCGGGAGAGTTCTCCAATGTGCAACCACGCCCGCTACATTCAGCGGGGTTGTTGCATCGCCTCCCCAGGGTCTCAGGAGTGACGTATCGCTTGTTTTCCACCGCACCAGCTTCTGTTTTGGAATTTTGTCACATTTAAAGGTACTATTGGAGAAATGTGACGCAACTGTGAACTTTTTACGCAACTGTGGATTATTATTTGCAACTTTAAGAACTCTTTTTAAACTATATTATTGAACTGTGTATGTTGGATTTTTGTCGCTTTGGTCTTGTGTAGTTTAGATTAAAGACCTTTATTTTTCTAAACTGTTGTGGAGTCAGTTTGTGGTGTTTTCACTGTGTTACTGTGAGTGATGGTCCTAATACTTTACAGATTGCCTTTGATAAGCCTTGACTGCTCGTGCCAAGCTACCAAGGGGTGAGCAGGGGTTATCTCAGAGGGTTTTCTCCTTACCCTGACTAGAAGCATGGGTCCCTATTTGGACAGTGGTAGACCCCCAGTTCTAAAACAGGGCAGTTCTTCTTCTTAATCTTCCACAGGTAAAGGAGTGTTCTGATGAGAGATTTTGAAGGTACCACTTTTATTTTCAGTGCCAGTCTGCAGGTGAGGGATGTCCCCTTTGCCTAAACTTCACTCTTTCCTATATTTGGCTCAAAACTGTTTAGGGTAACAAAGGGGAGACAGTGAGTCATCCCCTTAAGATATTCTCATTGTCAGGGCATGTAAAACTGAAGTATACCTTTGCTACCTTTTAAATACACTCCACCCTGCCCTATGAGCCATCAGGGCTTGCCTTAGGGATGACTTATAAGTATTTAACAGGATTGCTTAGGCCTAGCAAAAGGCTTATTGTGCCTGGTTGGAATGGTAGTTTAGTTAAAAACAGTACTACAATTCAATTTTCAATTTTCAAAGCTTTATTCGACAGCAGTCATAAAAGCATTTTGACCCTAACGCAATACAATAAATACTAAATCTAAAAATACTTTCATAAAAACAAGTATTAAACAATTGATGCTGGCAAAATTAATATAAGAATATAAAATCATTCCATTACAGTCTGTAGATTTTGATAAAAAAGAGAAACATGATTACCATAAATCATTAGGTTGCTTTACCCAGTAGCGTACGTGTGCGGATTAGCCATGCCCAGTCGAGGAATTTTGCAACTGCAATTACAAAATATGGTGTGCAATCTGTTTCTAATATTCTAAGTGCAACTATTTGTCTGCGAGTCCCAAGATTCAAACACACTGGTTTTAACCATTTGCAGCGTGGACCTGCATATATAGGACAAACAAACAACACGTGGGAGACATTCTCGATTTGATCTTTACAATGGTAGCAATGATCATCCCTTGTTGATGACCAGTGTTTTGTGAATGCATTGACTGGGAGGGTTCCAAATCTAAATTGGAAATACAACTTTCTGTCCTGTGGCTTTTCAATGATGTCCCAATAGGTTTCACAAAATGGGACCATTTTAATGTCTAAGAAGCGGCCAGTTAGGTTGGAGCTGCATCCAAAGCGATAAGCTGTGGAGTAGACCATCTCCCAATAAAGTTTCTTCAAGTTTGCCTTTGTAGGAAAACATGACGTATCCGTGTTTCCCCAGAGATGATCTAACTTCAGCTTAGCCAGCAACCCCCGTAGTTCTTTTAGCCACAAGATGGTGGTGTGGAAATGGTCCGTGGAGATAACATCAGCCAATGCTGCAGCATAGTGGGAAAGTTCCGGGGTCACCTTCAAACGTCACCAATATAACAGAGGGCGCAGACGAGCTAGGTCCTCTACACTTTTCCTTCCCAAGTCATGCAATAAAGGGACAATAGGAGTGCTTTGTGGTGCCATTACTAGCCGCCGTAGAAACCTATTCTCAGCTAGTGACAGATTTTTTAGATTTGAAAATCCCCATAATTCTGAACCATAGAGAGATGCGCTAATTACCTTCATGTTGTAAATCTCAAGGGCACAATTTACTGGTTTAGTCAGCGAGGCTCGATGTATGAGTGTTACTACGCCTGCTAGCTGATTAAACTTTAGAACTGCCGTATCAATATGGGTATTCCATCTCATGTTGCCCTGTAGTGTTATACCAAGGTAGGTAAAAGCCTCTACCTGTTCTAAAGGAGTACCATTGTAAGAAATTACACCTTTGAATGTAGACCTTTGGTTCATGCACATGAACTTTGTCTTAGAAGCATTCAATTCTAGTCCACGAATCTTGCAGAACTCACCAAATGCATTGACTGCTTTTTGCAAACCGCTTGGGGTGCGGGAAAGTATTAACGTGTCGTCCGCAAACATGAGGACAGGCACGTGGGCACCAGCCAATATTGGAGCGTCTGTCGGAGTTCTTTTTAAATAATCCACTATACCATTAATGTATATTGAGAACAATGTTGGGGCCAGAACGCACCCTTGCCTCACGCCACGCTCAACAGGGAAGGGCTCAGTTACTTTGCCCTGGGCACCCCATCTGATTTTGGCATAGTTGTTTTCATGCAGACGAACCAGGAGTGTAAGGAGTTCTGGGCTTATGCCAGCTTCATCAAGAACCCTCCATAGCTTTGATCTTGGAACTAGGTCAAAAGCTGACTTCAAGTCAACAAAGACAGCATCAAGAGGGCCATTTATCAAGGTCACATTCCTCCAATAAAGGGCAATAAAATAGAAGACCTGATCGATGGAACTAGTTAAAGGACGAAAACCATCTTGGTATGGAGACAGGATGTTATTTTCCGCTATCCATGTTTGCAGCTTATTCTGCACTAGTCGACCCATCAGTTTTTGTGCTGAATCTATGAGGCTGATGGGTCTATAATTATTTGGGAGTGATTTGTCGCCTTTTTTGAATATTGGGATTATTTCCGCACCCTTCCAGGAAGCAGGTACATTTGCGCCTAGGGCCACTGAGTTGGCTAGCCATACAAAATACTGGCACCATGTTTCTTGGTCACTTAAAAAGACATCTGCGGGGATGCCATCCATACCTGGCGCTCTCCCCCCTGTTACACAATCCAAAGCGGTGCTGACATAATTTACATCGAATACTTGATGGTTGTAATAGGCGGTGGGTGGCAGAATATAACTATCTGGAGCCAGATTGCAAGCATATTGAGGCTTAAAAAACTCTATCCACTTGTTTTTGGGAACATGATTTTGTGGGGGGGCAGCAATTCCACCCCTATCCCATTTTACGGTAGCCCAGAATTGCTTTGAATTTTTGGCTGCACATGCAAGCTTCAGCTCGCACCAATATTCCTCATCCCACTGCCTCTTGGCTAGTTTTAATGCATTTCTATATATATCCCTTGCCTTCCCTGCTAATTCAGAATTCCCCGACCTAAGTGCACTACTCAGGTTCTGACGAGCTATTCTGCAGTTTTTGTCGTACCACCCCTGCTTTGGTTGGTTTTTCGTAGCCTTACTTAACTTTGTTGTTTTTAAGAAAAATCCCTGCAGTCTATTAAATAACTTGGTATGAGCCTCTATCAAAATTTCTGGGAAATTAGGTTTGTTAGCAAGAAGTTTTAGATTATTTATTTCCTCTACCACTACTCTCTTGAGATCACCAACCCATTCAGGGTCTTCTACTAACTTTCCCCATTTTAGGTGTTGTTGGTTGTTTGAACATACAACATCTAGGGTCACCCTGTCTTCCACGATGTTTATTCCTGAGACCTCTTGGTAAGATTGAAAACCCAAGCAAAGAGGATTGTGATCACTTTCAACCCTATTTACCACAGTCATGTCTAGCAGTTTGTCCCAAGCCCTGATATCCACCAAGAAGTAATCTATTCTTCTAGATGCCCTGCCATTGTCGAATGTATTACTCCCTTGATGATCAGAGTGTACGCCCATTTGCAGCTCTCAGACCCCTTGCTAGACATAGGCTCTTGGTTTGGATAGCCACGGCACTCCATCTATTGACCATGGCTACCTCAAGCTGGGGAATACCCAATTTACTGTCTTGCTCCTGGGCTAGATACTTGTCCTCTTCTCCCAAAGGTTCAAAGGTGGTATTAAATTCCCCCACTACAATAATGGATAACTCCATGGGCAACACTTCCAGCTCTTGGTCAAGGATGAATATAACTTCAGAGGTCTTCCCCCCCCCCCATTACTCCCCTAGCATATATATTGAAGACAGCCAACCCTTGACCATTGTCCCATTTTATATTAACTGCCAATATATCATGTGTTGCCATGAACCTTTGCTCTATTGTGCAGTGTAATGATTGGCGTATCCAAATCACCAAGCCTCCTGATGGACGTCCTTTTGGGTTTTTAGTGGCCGGGATATAAAAATTGAGATTTCCCTGGTGATAGACTGGTATCAAAGACCAAGTCTCCTGTAATAATATAATATCATAATGATCAATGAAATCACACCATTCCGGAGACACCAATTTATTTGCTATGCCAGCAAGGTTCCAGGAGATAAAGGTGAGTTTAGCTTTATCAATATTTAGGCCTGTTTGCCCTAGGCAAGTAGGTTTTTCTCGATTCTCAAAAAGTGGAGGTGTTTTGGGGGGCACAGTTATTAAGGGGGTGCTTAAGGAATTAGAGAGTTGGGACCCGGGTGCCAAGCCAATATCTAGCTCAAAGCCGTTTTCTGTATGACATTCAGGGACGTCCGTCCCCCCGCCCCTAACGTGGGTGTCAGGGAATCCCCTCCTGTTTGCTACCTTTTAAATACACTCCACCCTGCCCTATGAGCCATCAGGGCTTGCCTTAGGGATGACTTATAAGTATTAAACAGGAATGCTTAGGCCTAGCAAAAGGCTTATTGTGCCTGGTTGGAATGGTAGTTTAGTTAAAAACAGTACTACATATTTAGTGGCAGACGTAAGATATGTTTTGCAATGCTACCTTAGTGGGGGAGAGGGGGGCACAATGAGTGCTGCAGGCCATCAGTATCATTTAATTTAAAGGCAGTGGGCACATTTAGTACCATGTACTAGCGTTTTAGAAGTACATTAAATGCACCAGTCAGGTGTAGGCCAATTTTACCCTGTTTTAAAGGGAAAGCACAATCACTTTACCAGTTATTAGCAGGAGCAACGTGCACAGAGTACTAAATGGCAACATAACTGGGTTCAGCAAAGGAAGGCAAAAATCTGGGGTGACCTGGCATGGAGGGCCAGGCGAACACAAACTCATTCTGTTGATGCTTTTAACATTTAGAACTCATATTACCAGCCCACTAAAAAATAATATTTCTGCAGGTTGTAAGGCTGACCAAGAGACATTGAAACCATCACCACTGACATTGATTAGATGCAAATATACCTAATAGGTATTTCACCTTTTCCTATTTGATAGCTCGACAAGCCCAGCCCTAATGTCAACAGATATTAGATAGCTCTTGATGGTAAATAGTGTTGGAACAGAACACAAGTAATCCTTCTTCTTTTCCCCAGAGCCTGTACGTTTTTCTCTTATACCTTACCAATACCCAGTTTCATAGCACGGGTGTACAGCCTGACAGCCCTTAATAACAAGACTCACATGAACAGACAGAAGGAAGAGCAGAGTTTAATAACAACAATACTAGCCCAACAGTGCAGCAACAAACACAACTTGCCAGAAAACGAAATAGCTAAGCAAAAACTAGGGATGCCTGTAAGATTTTGAGGACAATAAATCAACAAAATTATTTTTTACTTCAGAACATCAACTCTGAACCACTAAGGGAATGTTTGAAAATGAAAGACTTCTACACATTAGGTATGTTGTTATATGTACAGACTTAAGCCACTAACAATTAAAACACTTCATGCTTGATTACCACTTTTATAGATGTTTTGAAAATACACAAGCAAACACAACTAATTACAAAATAATGAAACATGCAAACATAAATAATATCCTTTGTTTTAAAATGAGAAATCATCTAAACTGGTGCTTAGTGAACAAAAATCTATGGGTACTTAGTTTAAAGCTAAGAAAGAAGAAGATCGGAGAGACATCTATGATTGTCGTAGGAATTATTAAAGATTCCAATAAAACTATATATTCAAGATGTGTGTGTTTGAGTGTATGTATTTGTGTACCTATAGAATTCATATTGTTTACTGAGAAATAGATGCCTGGAAAGTCATGTGTGTTCCATTGAAATAAGTTGAGTGCAATGTTACTATGAAAAGTAAACCTGCATATTTTTCATACAGATTAATATAATTTCTAGAAATGCTCATTAGCATACCTCATAGGTAAAGCATGTTCCTCTATATTATTAAAGAAATGTAATAGCAGGGTTTCTTTAATCCTAATCCCACACTTTTAATCCTCTTCACCATAACCTTAAAAATATTCCTGGAATACTAAAGTCATAGCCTTAGGCCCTATACCTTATACTCAATGTGTTAATCTCTATTCCCTTAATCCATTAACCCTTCACCCAAAAGTGTCAATCCTAATACCGTATACTTCCCAAAATAATAAACCCTACCACCTACATTTATAACCCTAACTCCTAAACTTTTAACTCCTTAACATTATACCCAAAAACCTTAGCACTTAAATCTGTACCTCAAAATCTTAACTATTATACCCTAACCTCTAACCTAAAACCACATTTTTTATCCCCATACACTCACATCTATTCACCTAATGCATAAACACTAGTCCCTGAACTTTAACTTAAAGTTTCATCATTTGTCCCCAGTATGTGTGTGTGTTTTTGTAAGTGTGCATGGCTTGTCAAAACACACAGGCTTTTAGAGGTAGAACAATGTCTATATTCTATATAAGTTTAATATTAACATAATGTTTTAGATTCAGAACATAACAGATATCCTATCCATCAAAATCCAAGTGTATTATAATCTAAAGCACTTGTAACATAGGGGAAGAAGTATCTGTCACATTTTGACTGAGTATCCCACCCACAAACCTCTAAATAAGACCCTCAGTCAAGCATTCTAACACATAAATGACCTTACCAGTTGTAGTAGTATTCAAGCTCATTAATCAATGTCAGTGTTTAAAGAAATTGCAGTTCTCACAAGCTAACACAGCTCCAACCTCCTCCTTCCAAGTCTCCAAGAAAAGTGACAAGTGCGCTAGAGATCTAGAACTCTTAGCCTCAGTTTCCTAGGCAGCACTAATGGAGCCCTTATGACACTATCAGCAACCATCTGCTTGTTATGTTTCTATTTCTGCTCCTTGGCAATGTCTGATGAGGTCACAGACACAGAATCTGGAGAGGGTGGAAGATGAGTTTAGAATCCTCATGTGTGGGAAATTCCAACAAACAACAGAAGCAGGATTAGCCTTAAGTAAAATGCAGAAAAGGTCACAGTTCCACAATATGGGAATGCCCACAAGCTTTCAAATTCAGGTAAAGCTTTGTTCCAGTGGCACAGTGTTACTGAAACCACGTCTGGACATACACTGTGTCACAGCAACAAAGCTATACCTATTTGATGAGCCCTAACCAGGAAAAAACGAGTCCTGGGTTGCTTAGTTCCGGTTCAGGGAGAACTTAGCCTGTTCTCATTGGAGCAGAGTCAAGAGTGATTTGCATATGGTTAGATCCAAACTGAAGTTGCATGGTATGGAAAATATTGATGGATTGGGATGCGGCCCGAGTAATTACCAATGAATGAGATTAATTCAATCATTCAATGCATGACTTTTCTGAACACTTTAATGAAAAAGCAGACATTGTTTATTTACCATGTACATCATGGGAAGGGTTTCCTAATTTCCAGTTATATTTGTTGTCAATTCTTGTGGAGTATTGCTGTTTTTTCAAATGTTTTAAACCATTTGAAAACCAGTGGCAATCAATTTTCACACTTTTTGCATGTTGTAATAATTTTTGGCCACTATTTTCTGGTGCTTACAGGGAATGTTGCTTTAATTATGAAGTATTTTTGATACCAACATTTTTGATATATCTCTGCTTTATTTCCTGCTAATGCCTTTTGATCAAGGCTTCTTTGTAAGCCGAAACATGTTGTGTGAATAAAAACCCTTGGAACTTTGGAAACCTTGTGGAATCTGTGTTACTGAGACCGCACGATACTGAAACTTTTGTTGTGGATATATATATATATATATATATATATATATATATATATATATATATATATATATATATATATATATATATATATCAACAGCAAACGTCCCTTCTGGGAGGAGCAGCAGATAGCTGGTGCCGGCGGCGAGGCAGAGACTAGCCCTGTGAAAATTTGTCAGAGCAAGGTTCCACAAATACGCCGCACTCTCTTTGGGTGGTTTGAACACAGGTTTATTTCACACGAAAAACTTCCTCCTTCATCGACTTAAAAGTATGAAGTTTGTCTTCACTTTCCATGAATCTTTAGGATTGAAAAAAATGCAATTTGCACAGGTGTGATTAACTATGTACTTGCACTTTAAAAACCCTCGTTTGTGTTCATGACACTTTGTGTGAGCAAGCCTCTTTACGAGGTGAAACGCGTCATGGCGATATTGCAGGCTTGGATTTTTTGCACTGAATAAACCACGCTAAGAAACTGCACTTACTTTGTGGTCTTCGCTTCTTTCGTTGTTCTGCGGAAAGCAGGATTTTGACTACGACTTTTGGACGTACTTTGTGGCTGGAAGCTTCCTGGTCACAAGCGAGACCCCTTTCCATCTGGGCGAGGACACGGCAGGAAGCAGTGGTTCTGTGACCCGGAACCGTTCTCTGTCACTCCGGTAGGAGGAAGCTGTGTACGCCCCTGCGAGACAAGCACACGTCTGCCGAGGAAAAGTGGAGCCGTTAACGCCGGAGAAAAACCGTGGTGTTTGGCAGCCCATTTCCGGGTAAGACAGCGACAACAATTGCAGCGGAAAGTGTGCCGTGTGAAGTGCGCGCTGATATCTTACAGCGTGCGCCACTAGCTGTGTTTCTTGGTTTGAGTGCTCAACAAATTGCCACAAATTGCAATGTCTGCCGCGGTGTTGCGGAACAGAGAGCAGGCTGCGGAGTCAGTCTTTGAAAGCCCGGCAGGGGGAGATACTCTGACATCCAATCAGCAACCGGAGGGAACCAAAATTAATCCCACTATTAAAGACACTTTCCGCAAATTGGAAAAACTTTCGAAGAAGGAGCAGGCGAAGAGGTGGGAGAATAAATCCCTCACAAGGTACCTGGAGGTTGGGCGGGTCCCCAGGGGTCTTCGAATCACATTAGCCCCAAGCTATGACAATCCGGACCCACATATGCTCGAGGAGTGGGCTACTGCCAACCTAGAATCATCGGCAAGGCTTATGAGAATCCTTGTCAAATATGCCGAAAGTGATAGATTAAAGCTCCAAACGGAAATTGAGGAAATAGAGGCGGAGCTGGCCAAAAATGATGTAAATGAAGAAATGAAGAAAATGAGGGAGGAAATGGAGATCCGACTGGCGAAGGAAGAAGATATTATCAAAAAGCGTAAAGCTTTTAAATTTGAAAGAGACAGGCTTGACTATGTGAATGGACACATCTTCACATTTGCACGTAAATTTGATGGAATCAAGGCTAAATTTGGAAACGCAGGACGAAAGGCAAGGGGAACAACCTCAGTCTCCATCTCCTCTGCGGACCTGAGTTCAGCAGCTGAAAGTGAAGCAGAGGAAGGTACCTCTAGAGCCCAGACACAGGAATTGGGGTTTACAAAACTTACCCCAGCACAGGAGGTGAGCTGCCTGTGCGAAAACAGACGGGACACTCTGCGCTCAAGCTCACAGCAAAAGGCCCCACAAGGAAACAGAGGGCAAACAGGAAGCGGGCAGAACGCAGGAAATGCAGCAAAGCAAGGAGGAGAAAAGAAATCAAACAGGGGAAGATGGAACAGGAAGAGAGGGCAAACAGCGGCGCCCCCTCAGTAATTAACCTCACGGATACAGCTTTAACTGCCAATGAAACCTCCATTCTATCTTTGGGATTATCATTTTGTCCCCCCAGAGACTTTAATTACGCTGACACCCGTATGGATGTTTTCAGGTATGTGAGGAAATTAAAGCTTAATAAATTCCACCGACAACACCCCTACAAAAAATCCAAATTAGCTGCTCCAATTAGTCCATCGATACTAACGGCCAGTGAAGGCTTGGAAATGCAAGAAATTTTAGAGCTGCAATGTGAGAATGTGGGAGCTCCAGCGCCAGGTGATGAAATCGGCGGCAGGGGCACCAGTACAACTCCTTTCAAGCCCAAATCCACTTTCCTCCCAGTATCTATTCATGACAATTTGGATGTGTACCATGAGCTTGTTATTGGAGATTTGAAAAAACTCTACATTGCCTCCAACAACAAAGAGAAAGTAATCAACAGAAAGAACGCCTGCTACTACAATCTGGTTAAAAAATTGAGAAATGATGACAAAGTTATAGTTAAGCCTGCCGATAAGGGCGGTAATATTGTCCTATGGAAACGGGAGGAGTATATCAAGGAGGCAGAACTCCAGCTGGGCGATATTGACTGCTACAAAAAGAGCAACTTATCGATTGTAAAAGCAGCGTGGGCTGACCAGAATTCAAAGTTAATGGCATGGCGCAGCGGTGGTCTCATCTCATTTGATGAATACAAATACTTAAAAAAGGACTACCCAGTCATCCCCAGTTTCTATCTACTTCCGAAGGTGCACAAGGACCCCCTTGTGCCCCCTGGCAGGCCCATAATATCGGCCATAGACAGCTCTACTGAATGTATTTCTCGTTATATAGACTACTTTCTCCAGGAGTGGGTAAAGAACTTGAGTTCTTATGTAAAGGACACAACTGACTTTTTGTGCAAACTGGCCTCAATTACCTGGGACAATGAACTCTTGCTTGTTACCATGGATGTATCCTCATTATATACATCAATCCGACACCGTGATGGTATTAAGGCTGTTGAGCACTACCTAGGCAAGCGCCCCATGGAATGCATACAACATAACAAAATGCTTGTTGGTATGTTAAAAATTTGTCTAGAACAAAATTTCTTTGTTTTTAATAACCAAATATACCAGCAAATGAGGGGTGTAGCCATGGGGGCCTGTTTCTCCCCAAGCTTTGCTTGCCTCCATATGGGCCTTTGGGAGGAGCAGGTCCTACTGGGCGAACACATGGAAACAATGCGACTTAAGGTTGTGCTCTACCTGAGGTATATTGATGACCTGTTTTTTATTTGGAGGGGTACACATGATGAGGCTACTGAATTTGCGAATGTATTGAATGTAAATAATCTGAACCTGAAATTTACATCACACATTGATAAAGAAAAGGTCACTTTCCTTGATGTGGAGGTGTATATTAAGGAGGGAGCTTTACACACTAGATTGCATAGAAAGGCGACTGCCGGAAACACGGTCCTACATGCCAGCAGTCAGCATCCCCAACATCTGATCCGCAGCATCCCCTACGGGGAGATGCTGAGACTGCGGAGAATTTGCAGTTCCGATTTGGAATGCGATCTGGCCCAACAAGCTAGCAAAGCGAGATTCCTGCAAAGAGGATATAGCAGTACTCTGATAGAAGGAGCTATCAGACGTACCAGGAATATCTCGAGGTTAGATGCACTCATGCCAAAGATTAAACCTAATGCGGAAGGGGACAACAATGAGCGTATTACATCTAGAGCCATTGTGACCTATAGCAACCAGCACTCCCAGATTAGAAAGATCCTGAACAAGAATTGGAACCTGGTTAAAGGTGACCCTATCATAGGGGACCTGGTACCGGATAAACCAAGTGTAACATTTCGCAAATCCCCAAGCCTTGCTAGTGCACTAGTCAGTAACATGCTAGAACCCACTAAATCCTGGATGGACAACATCACTGGCTTCAAAAAGTGTCTCACATGTAAGGCCTGTCGCCACGGGATTAACAAAACCCAGGTCCAACGTCCTTTCTCAGATAAACCCTTTATTATCAACAAAAGACTAACTTGCAAGACAGAATATGTTGTCTATGTCTTGCAATGCCCTTGTGGATTGCAGTATGTTGGAAGCACACGCCCACCTGCACACAAGCGCATATTACAGCATTTAAGGGCAATTTCCGGGAAGGATCAGGCCTACCCAGTGGCCAGACACTTTGAGGCTGTGCATGGGAGTGATCCCAGTAGCCTACAGTACTTCTTGGTCGATACAGTGTTGCCTCTGAAAAGAGGGGGTAACCGGGACGCAAAACTGCGTCTCCTGGAAACCAGATTCATTCTTGAATTCAACACCAAAAGCCCGGGAGGTCTTAACAATAGCGAGGATCTTTACACCTGCCTCTAGCTAACTGAAATATAATCTTCCCCTCAAGTAGGTATCTACTTAGTGTTGTCTAGATATACATAGTATTTTCTCCCTATACCAATTCTCGGTGTACTTTTAACTGACTCTGCTACCTGCTGTTAACTGTAGCATGTTTTTAACCATTAGTATTGATTCACTAATTTCACTTCATAAACATTTCTCCTGCTATACAGTAACTAAAAGAGGTTATTATAAAGTGCATATTCTCATTTTAAACACTTTGTGAGATTGCTTTGAATATGCCCACTTGGGCACAATTTCTATTACAATTTTTTACAAGTGAAGGCGGACATGCCCAGTGATGATGAATGAGGGTTCTCCTAACTAAATGTGCTATATATACTGAACTAATTATGTGGATGTATATATATGAAAATACGGTCGTTTGAGTTTGCCATTTTTTGCTTAAAAATTTCTTTTTGAATCATTGTGTACATATATGAAATATTTGGGGCCAAAATATTATATTTATAGCTCAATGAAGATCTACATATATTTTTGTAGCCATGTATATATGTATATAGAATGCAATTTATCTATATTTATATAACAATTATGACTATTTTAAAACATTGCGTGTTTGCACATTAGAACCCTCGGGGCACTATGCCCCCTATTCAGACTTAAAAGTATGAAGTTTGTCTTCACTTTCCATGAATCTTTAGGATTGAAAAAAATGCAATTTGCACAGGTGTGATTAACTATGTACTTGCACTTTAAAAACCCTCGTTTGTGTTCATGACACTTTGTGTGAGCAAGCCTCTTTACGAGGTGAAACGCGTCATGGCGATATTGCAGGCTTGGATTTTTTGCACTGAATAAACCACGCTAAGAAACTGCACTTACTTTGTGGTCTTCGCTTCTTTCGTTGTTCTGCGGAAAGCAGGATTTTGACTACGACTTTTGGACATATATATATATATATATATATATATATATATATATATATATATATATATATATATATATATATATATATATATATATATATATATATGCATACATGCATACATACATACATACATACATACATACATACATACATAGCACCCGCCTGGAGTTCGAAAAGTCTGTTTTTGAAGGAACTTGGAGCGTGAAATTATACAGACGCTTAACCTCTTCCTAACGGTGAGGCCCGCCGACCATACGTCGTGAATTATGCAAATTCAAGGACAACTTTTGATCTACTGTTACCTGCGGTCCAGACCCGTTGTAAGAGAGGCTTGGCGAGGGAAACAGCACAACGTTAGGGGCAAATGACATTGCAGCGGACTAAAATCGAATTTAATCGCCACCAACAGCATTAGTCAACATCACGGAACAGCGCTGAAAAAGAACAATATTGTTCCAACAAAACATCACTTTGGCGTAGTCCTGCTTCACTTGCCACACACGGAGAACTGACCAATCAGGAGAGATTCCCTTCTCTTCAAAAACAAGAGCGCTGTGCATGAGATACCTACACCTGAGCGCACTGAAGAAAGCTGATTGCTAAAACGCGTCTGCGAATAAAGGTGGTTTTAAAACTTTCCCCGAGTGCCTGTGTATGCTGTACTTTGCATGCGTCGGAGCCTGCATTTATAAGTGAGTCCCTTCCTCACTCACGTGGCACCCGCCTGGAGTTCGAAAAGTCTGTTTTTGAAGGAACTTGGAGCGTGAAATTATACAGACGCTGAACCGCTTCCTAACCGTGAGGCCCCCAAACCATACGTCGTGAATTATACAAATTCAAGGACAACTCTTGATCTACTGTTGCCTGCGGTCCAGACCCGTTGTAAGAGAGGCTTGGCGAGGGAAACAGCACAACGTTAGTGGCAAATGACATTGCAGCGGACTAAAGTCGAATTTAATCGCCACCAACAGCATTAGCCAACATCACGGAACAGCGCTGAAAAAGAACAATATTGTTCCAACAAAACATCACTTTGGCGGAGTCCTGCTTCAATTGCCTCACACTGAGAACTGACCAATCAGGAGAGATTCCCTTCTCTTCAAAAACAAGAGCGCTGTGCATGAGATACCTACACCTGAGCGTACTGAAGAAAGCTGATTGCTGAAACGAGTCTGTGAATAAAGGTGGTTTGAAAACTTTCCCCGAGTGCCTGTGTATGCTGTACTTTGCATGCGTCGGAGCCTGCATATATATATATATATATAACACCAAAACTTTCTTTCAGGTAGGGAAAAAGGGAAGAAACAGCTCCGGGGATTAAAAAGGCTTTAGTAGCTCTTGTTTTGCGCAAGTAAGTGAGGTTCATGAAACGCTTAGGCAGACGCGTTTCAGCCTTCAAATGGCTTCCTCAGTGCTGGGTTCAATGGCTCCTTCTTCCAGGGGGGCCAAACGCACAGATTTAAACATCATAGCCACTCCCCATCAGGTGGTCTCTCGCCCCTCATCAGCCCAACGATGTTCAGGTGTCCTGCACTCAAACCAGCCAGGCAGATGCATGCTGGGGCTGGGAGTCCTCAGAGGAAGCCCATTCAGTGACGGGGCATCTCCTAACAACATGTGAAGTCCCAACTGGTTAGCTAAGAATCCCAACGCCGCCACAAGTACCTGGAATGATTTTGCCTTCCTATGTCCCCTTCTCAGGAAAACAGTGTTGCCTCCTCTCTCTCAAAGTATTGGGGTGACACGTTGCAGTTTCATGCGGCTACCAGAGTTCACAGGTTCACAGCGTTGCTCCAGACCGAGAGGGCGGTCATCAGCCAACGCCTACTTGCTGGCGAAATAGTAACACCAAAACTTTCTCCCAGGTAGGCAAAAAGGAATGACACAGTTCCAGGAATAAAAAGGCTTTAATAGCTCTTGTTTTGCGCAAGTAAGTTAGGTCCATGAAATGCTTAGGCAGACGCGTTTCAGCCTTCAAATGGCGTCATCAGTGCCGGTTTCAATTGCTCCTTCTTCCAGGGGGGCCAAACACACAAATTTAAATATCGTGGCCACTCCCCATCAGGTGGTCCCTCGCCACTCCTCAGCTCAATGATGTTCATGTGTGTAGCGCTTAAACCATCCAGACAGATGCATGCTGCGGCTAGGAGTCCTCAGAGGAAGCAAATTCAGTGACGGTGCAACTCCTAACAACATGTGAAGTCCCAAATGGTTGGCTAAGGATCTCAACGCCGCCAGATGTACCTGGAATGATTTTGCCTTCCTATGTCCCCTTCTCAGGCAAACAGTGTTGACACCTCTCTCCCAAAGTATGGGTGGCGATGCGTTGCAGTTTCATGCAGCTACCAGAGTTCACAGGCTCTCAGCATTGCTCCAGACCGAAAGGGTGGTCGTCAGCCAGCGCCTGCTTGCTGGCGAAATATTGACACCAAAACTTTCTCCCAGGTAGGGAAAAAGGGACGACACAGCTCCGGGAATAAAAAGGATTTATTTGCTCTTGTATAGCGCAAGCTAGCGAGGTCCATGAAACGCTTAGGCAGACGCATTTCAGCCTCCAAATGGCTTCATCTGTCCCGGTTTCAATGGCTCCTTCTTCCAGGGGGGCCAAATGCACAGATTTAAATATTGTGGCCCCTCCCCATCAGATGGTCTCTCGCCCCTCCTCAGCCGAACGATGTTCAAGTGTCCTGCGCTCAAACCAACCAGGCAGATGCATGGTGGGGCTGGGAGTCCTCAGAGGAAGACCATTTAGTGAAGGGGCATCTCCTAACAACATGTGAAGTCCGAACTGATTGGCTAAGGATCCCAACACCGCCACATGTACCTGGAATGATTTTGCCTTCTTATGTCCCCTTCTCAGTCAAACAGTGTTGCCTCCTCTCTCTCAAAGTATGGGGGACGACGCGTTGCAGTTTTATGCAGCTAAAAGAGTTCACAGGCTCTCAGCGTTGCTCCAGACCGAGAGGGCGGTCATCAGCCACCTCATGCTTGCTGGCGAAATATTGATATCAAAACTTTCTCCCATGGTAGGGAAAAAGGACAACACAGCTCCAGGGATTAAAAATGCTTTAATAGCTCTTGTTTTGCGCAAGTAAATGAAGTCCATGTAATGCTTAGGCAGACGCGTTTCAGCCTTCAAATGGCTTTATCTGTGCCAGTTTCAATGGCTCCTTATTCCAGGGGGGCCAAACGCATGGATTTAAATACTGTGGCTACTCCCCATCAGGTGGTTCCTCACCACTCCTCAGCCCAATGATGTTCATGTGTCCTGCGCTCAAACCATCCAGGCAGATGCATGCTGGGGCTGGGAGTCCTCAGAGGAAATCCCTTCAGTGACGGGGTATCTCCTAACAACATGTGAAGTCCCAAATGGTTGGCTAAGGATCCCAACGCTGCCAGACGTACCTGGAATGATTTTGCCTTCCTATGTCCCCTTCTCAGGCAAACAGAGTTGCCTCCTCTCTTCCAAATAATGGGGGGCGATGCTTTGCAGTTTCATGCAGCTACCAGAGTTCACAGGCTCTCAGCGTTGCTCCAGACTGAGAGGGCGGTTGGCAGCCAGCGCCTGCTACTTGGCAAAACATAGACACCAAAACTTTCTCCTAGGTAGGGAAATAGGGACAACACAGCTCTGGGGATTAAAAAGGCTTTAATAGCTCTTGTAAGTGAGGTCCATGAAACGCGTAGGCAGATGCGTTTCAGCCTTTACATGGCTTCATCAGTACCGGTTTCAATGGCTCCCTCTACCAGGGGGGCCAAATGCACAGATTTAAATATCGTGGCCACTCTCCGTCAGGTGGTCTCTTGCCCCTCCTCAGCCCAATGTTGTTCAGGTGTCCTGCGCTCAAACAAACCAGGCAAATGCATGCTGGGGCTGGGAGTCCTCAGAGGAAGCCCATGTACTGACAGGGCATCTCCCAACAACATTTGAAGTCCCAAATTGTTGGATAAAGTTCCAACGCTGCCTGAGGTGCCTGGAATAATGTTGCCTACCTATGTCTCCTTCTAAGGCAAACAGTGTTGCTCCTCTCTCCCAAAGTATGGGGTGCCACGTGTTGCAGTTTCATGCAGCTACCAGAGTTCACAGGTTCTCAGCGTTACTCCAGACCGAGAGTGCGGTCGGCAGCCAGCGCCTGATACCTGGCAAAACATAGACACCAAAACTTTCTCCCAGGTAGGGAAAAAGGACGACACAGCTCCGGGGATTAAAAAGGCTTTAATAGCTCTTGTGTTGCGCAAGTAAGTGAGGTCCATGAAATGCTTAGGCAGAAGCGTTTCAGCCTTCAAATGGCTTCATCAGTGCCAGTTTCAATGGCTTCTTCTTCCAGGGGGGCCAAACGAACAGATTTAAATATTTTTGCCACTCCCCATCAGGTGGTGCCTCGCCACTCCTCAGCCCAATGATTTTCATGTGTCCTGCGCTCAAACCAACCAGGCAAATGCATTCCAGGGCTGGGAGTCCTCAGATGAAGCCCATTCAGTGACGAGGAATCTCCTAACAACGTGTGAAGTACCAACTGGTTGGCTAAGGATCCCAACGCTGCCAGAGGTACCTGGAATGATTTTCCTTCCTATGTCCCCTTCTCAGGCAAACAGTGTTGCCTCCTCTCTCCCAAAGTATGGGGGTCAATGCGTTGCAGTTTCATGCAGCTACCAGAGTTCACAGGCTCTCAGCGTTGCTCCAGACCGAGAGGGCGGCCGTAAGCCAGCGCCTGCTTGCTGGTGAAACATAGACACCAAAACGTTCTCCCAGGTAGGTAAAAAGGGACGACACAGCTCCAGGGATTATAAATGCTTTAAGAGCTCTTGTTTTGCGCAAGTAAGTGAGGTCCATGAAAAGCTTAGGCAGATGCGTTTCAGCCTTCAAATGGCTTCATCAGTACCGGTTTCAATGGCTCCTTCTTCCAGGGGGGGCCAAATGCACAGATTTAAAAATCGTGACCTCTCCCCATCAGATGGTCTCATGCCCCTGACCAGCCCAATGATGTTCAGGTGTCCTGCGCTCAAACCAACCAGGCAGATGCATGGTGGGGCTTGGAGTCCTCAGAGGAAGCCCATTTAGTGAAGGGGCATCTCCTAACAACATGTGAAGTCCCAACTGGTTGGCTAAGGAACTCAATGCCGCCAGATGTACCTAGAATGATTTTGCCTTCCTATGTCCCCTTCTCAGGAAAACAGTGTTGCCGCCTCTCTCCCAAAGTATGGGGTTGACGCGCTGCAGTTTCATGCAGCTACCAGAGTTCACAAGCTCTCAGCATTATTCCAGACCGCGAGGGCAGTCATCAACCAGCACCTGCTTCCTGGCAAAACAAGGACACCACAACTATCTCCCAGGCAGGGAAAAAGGGACGACACAGTACCGGGATTAAAAAGGCTTTAATAGCTCTTGTTTTGCGCAAGTAAGTGAGGTCCATGAAACGCTTAGGCAGACCCGTTTCAACCTTCAAATGGCTTCATAAGTGCCGGTTTCAATCCCTCCTTCTTCCAGGGGGGCCAAACGCACAGATTTAAATATCGTGGCCACTCCCCATCAGGTGGTCTCTCGCCCCTCCTCAGCCTAACCATGTTCAGGTGTCCTGCGCTCAAACCAACCAGGCAGATGCATGCTGGGGCTGAATAAATAGGTTGTTTTTTTTTTACAATATCTTTGGCGCCCTTTGATGAATATGTGCAAAATTTTCAAAACTAATGAGGCGCTCCCTTCAGCTCCTGTTTGGAAAGGTTTGGGGTGAATCGTCAAGTGGGGCCCGAAAAAAAAGGAGGGTCCCAAAATCCATTTTCTCCATGTTCATTTCCATAGGAAACTTTAGACAAGGCTACAGTCCGAACTCCTGAACGGAATTGCACTAAATTTAGCAAGTTTGGGCTAAACTGTTTCCATGAGGAGAAGGCTCAAGACTGATTTGTATATGGCTGGGTATAAGCTGGGGTGCTGGGGTTCCATGATGAGCAAAGGAACAATGGATTTAGATTAATTCAGCCTTCCAGCCATCATTTGTTTGCATAGCACTTTTCTCCATAAGTAGGATGGGTATGCCCAGGCATGGGTCCCTTGCACACTGTGCCACAGGATTGAAGCTAGCCTGGCTGACGAGGGGTGATACCCCTAAGGCGATACTAGGATGCTTGCTTCTGGTACAAGGATGGCCTGGCTTGGCCATTCGGCTGGACTGTTCCCATGAAAAGCAGGGCCAAGACTGTTTTGCATATCGCTGTGTCTAAACTGGGATGCATGGGGAGCAAAATAAAGATGACTTTAGCCCAGATCTCTTGAGTGGGGGTCAAAGTTTGATTCATTCAGCATTCCATCCATTGTTTCCTTGCATGGTGCTGGATCTAGGAGCGGACATGTAGAGTAAGTCGGCGCAGTAGATTCAAGTTGGCAGGCATTGCAGATGGTTGTCGTGTGACATGAGGACTCCATTTGCAGTCGCACAGTGGGCAAAAACTTCAGAATCTTCACCTGGGACTCAGGACTTGTGGTTTCAGATAAGAAGGGAACACTCTGATGCTAGCCAAGGGTCCATGACTTGGATGGGCACCTATTCGGGATCAGAGTTCACTCCATCAGGGGCCGGCAGCAGGACTCAGGCAGGCCCAGTTGGTGCTGGTTAGCTTTGCAGTTGCAGGGTAGCCACTGTAAAGTTGCCTTGTCCATGTAGCTCAAACAGGAAGTCAGTCAACTAACTCTTGTAGTCATTTCCATGGAGCCTGAGCTCAAGTCAAGCATGTCCAATCTTCCATCTTCAAATAGCAGGGCAGTTCTTCCTTCTAATCTTCCACAGGTCAAGGAGTGTTCTGATGAGAGGTTTTGAAGGTACCACTTTTACTTTCAGTGCCAGTCTGCAGCTGAGGGATGCCCCCGTTGTCTAAACTTCACTCTTTCCTATATTTGGCTCCAAACTGTTAAGGGTAACAAAGGGGAGACAATGAGTCATGGCTTTAAGATATTCTCATTGTAAGGGCATGTAAAACTGAAGTAAACCTTTGCTACTTTTTAAATACACTGCACCCTGCCCTATGAGCCATTAGGGCTTGCCTTAGGGATGACTTATAAGTATTAAACAGGAATGCTTAGGCCTAGCAAAAGGCGTATTGTGCCTGGTTGAAAGGCAGTTTAGTTAAAAACTGTACTACAGATTTAGTGCCAGGCGTAAGATATGTTTTGCAGTGCTACCTTAGTGGGGGAGAGGGGGGCACAATGAGTGCTGCAGCCCACCAGTAGCGTTTAATTTACAGGCAGTGGGCACATTTAGTACCTTGTACTTGCGTTTTAGAAGTAAATTAAATGTACCAGTCAGGTGTAGGCCAACTTTACCCTGTTTTAAAGGGAAAGCACAATCACTTTACCAGTTATTAGCAGGAGCAACGTGCACAGAGTCCTAAAAGCCAACATAACTGGGTTCGTCGAAGGAAGGCAACCATCTGGGTTGACCTGACATAGAGGGCCAGGTCGAAAACCAACTCATTCTGTTGCTGCTTTTAACATTTAGAACTCATATTATTTCTGCAGGTTGTAAGGCTGACCAAGAGATATGGAAACCATCACCACTGACATTGATTAGATACAAATATACCTAACAGGTATCTCACCTTTTCCTATTTTATAGGTCAACAAGCCCAGCCCTAATGTCAACATATATTAGATATCTCTAGATGGTAAATAGTGTTTGAACAGAACACAAGTAATCCTTCTTCTTTTCCCCACAGCCTGTTCGTTTTTCTACTATACCTTGCCAATACCCAGGTTCCCAACACGGATGTACAGCCTGACAGCCCTCAAAAACAAGACTCACATGAACAGACAGAAGGAAGAGCAGAGTTTAATACCAATAAATACTAGCCCAACAGTGCCTCAACAAATACAACTTACCAGAAAACGAAATAGCTACGCAAAAACTAGGGATGTGTCATGTTGCGGTCTTTGCCGTTTCGGCGTCTCCCCTGCACACATACAGAATACCGCATCCTCACTTCCGCGCGGAAGTTGAGGTGCGGTCTAGTCTTCCAGAGGGACCGCCTCTCCTCCTGATGCACTTCCGGGGGAATCCGCTAAACCACCGAGGTTCCTGCCGGATCAGCGCTTCGTATCCTGAATGACTCGTTGTGAAGCTGCCTGCTGCGAGTTCCCAGCTAGCAGGCATTCCGGAGGACTACTACTGTCTGTAGCGTCCTCTTCCTTGTTTTCTGGACAGTTCTCATCACGCTGTGCGCCTACTTCTGTTTGCCTATTTACCGCATCTGTTTCACCGGCAATCCCTGCCTTGTCTCCCCTCACACTGGAGTGCTGAGAGATGGTTACAGAGGCATTTGTGTTAGCGGGTAGAACACTCCGCACTGTTGCTCTTCTTGGAGGGTTCTTTAGCACATTCACTGGGAATTGGCATATCGTGCAGGAGCTCTGTCATTGCCACAAACACTGGGAATTGGCATATCGCGCAGGAGCGCTGTCATTGCCACAAACACTGGGAATTGGCAATTCGCGCAGGAGTGCTGTCATTGCCACACACACTGGGGGATTTTGCATGTCGCCTAGGAGCGCTTTTCTTTCTGTTTTCTTTACCAGCACAGGAGCGCTTTTCTTTCTTCTTCCATAACCGCGCAGGAGCGCTTACTCTGGGCATTCCACGCCGTGCTGGAGGGCATGCAAAAGGGGTAGCAAGAGGTCAACCTTCATACTGTACACTTCACAGGAACACTCATTACAAACCGGAGTAGACAGCTCCCGGAATCTGGACATTCATGACCAGGTAGTTGTCTTGCTGTATGTGTGTAGAGGTGTAAGTTGGATTGGGAGGTGTGGGTTTTTTTCTAACTGGGTATTCCTTTTTTCCCACTACTAGTTGACGTCTACGGTCCTACCCCTGCCCAGAGACGTTCCCTAACTGCACTCAAGACACCAACCCATCAGTCTTGGCTCCCTTCTCCTGGTTCCATTTCATCCCAATTGGGTACTTCCTTATCTCCCATGGGGGTTAGGGAGTACAGGGGCAGTATCTCTTGTCGTCCCTGCGAGAATACTCCTCAAGCAGAGGTAAGCCTTGTGGGGTACCTGACAGGATGCCTGTATAATTTTAAAGACAATAAATCAACAAAAGTATTTTTTACTTCAGAACCTCAACTCTGAATCATGAAGGGAATGTTTGAAAATTAAAGAATTCTACAAATTAGGTATGTCGTGATATGTACAGACTTCACCTCCTAACAATTAAAACACTTCATGCTCAATTACCACCTTTATAGATGTTTTGAAAATACACAAGCAAACACAACCAATCACAAACTAATTAAACATGCAAACATAAATAATATCCTTTTTTTTTAAATGAGAAATCATCTAAACTGATGCTTAGTGAACAAAAGTCTATGGGTACTTAGTTTAAAGCTAAGAAAGAAGAGGATCAGAGAGACATCTATGATTGTCGTAGGAATTATTAAAGATACCAATAAAACTACATACTCAAGAGGTGTGTATTTGAGTGTATGTGTTTTGTGTAATTTGAGAATTCATATTGTTTACTGAGAAATAGATGCCTGGAAAGTCATGTGTGTTCCATTGAAATAAATTGAGTGCAATGATATTATGAAAAGTGAACCTGCATATTTTTCATACAGATTATTATAATTTCTAGAAATACTCATTAGCATACCTCATATGTAAAACACGTTCCTCTATATTATTAAAGAAACGTAATAGCAAGGTTTCTTTAATCCTAAACCCACACTTTTAACCCTCTTCACCATAACCTTAAAAAGATTCCTGAATACTTAAATCATAGCCTTAGGCCCTATACCTTATACTCAATGTGTTAACCTCTATTCCCTTAATCCATTAACCCTACACTCAAAAGTGTCAATCCTAATACCGTATTTCCCACAATAATAAACCCTACCACCCATAACCGTTATAGCCCTAACTCCTAAACTTTTAACTCCTTAACATTATCGTAAAGTTTCATCATTTGTCCCCAGTATGTTTGTGTGTTTTTGTAAGTGCGCAGGGATTCTGAAAATACACAGGCCTTTAGAGGTAGAACAATGTCTATATTCTCTTCAAGTTTAATATGAACATAATGTATTAGACTCAAAACACAACAGATATCCCATCCATCAAATTCCAAGTGTATTATAATCTAAAGCACTTGTAACATAGGGAAAGAAGTATCTGTCACATTTTGACTAAGTATCCCACCCACAAACCTCTAACGAAAGACACTCAGTCAAGCATTCTAACACATAAACACATAAATGACCTTACCAGTTGTAGTAGTATTCAAGCTCACTAATAAATGTCAGTGTTTAAAGAAATTGCAGTTCTCACAAGCTAATACAGCTCCAACCTCCTCCTTCCAAGTCTCCAAGAAAAGTGACCAGTGTGCCAGAGAGCTAGAACTCTCAGCCTCAGTTTCCTAGGCAGCACTAATGGAGCCCTTATGACACAATCAGCAACCATCTACTTGTTATGTTTCTATTTCTGCTCCTTGGCAATGTCTGATGAGGTCACAGACACAGACTCTGGAGAGGGTGGAAGATGAGTTTAGAATCCTGGTGTGTGGGAAATTCCAACAAACAACAGAAGCAGGATTAGCCTTAAGTAAAATGCAGAAAAGGTCACAGTTCCTGAATATGGGAATGCCCTCAAGCTTTTAAATTCATGTAAAGCTTTGTTCCAGTGGCACAGTGTCACTGAAACCACGTTTGGACATACACTGTGTCACAGGAACAAAGCTATACCTATTTGATGAGCCTTAACCAGGGTAAAACGAGTCCTTGTTTGCTTAGTTCCGGTTCAGGGAGAACTTAGCCTGTTCTCATAGGAGTAGAGTCAAGAGTGATTTGCATATGGTTGGATCCAAACTGAAGTGGCATAGTATGAAAAATATTGATGGATTGAGATGTGGCCCGAGTAATTACCAATGAATGAGATTAATTCAAACATTCCATGCATGACTTTTCTGTACACTGTAATGAAAATGCAGAAATTGTTTATTTACCATGTACATTATGGGAAGGATTTCCTAATTTCCAGTTATATATGTTGTCAATTCTTGTGGAGTAGTGCTGTTTTTTCAAATGTTTTAAACCATTTGAAAACCAGTGGCAATCAATTTGCACACTTTTGCATGTTGTAATTATTTTGGCCACTATTTTCTGGTGCTTACAGGGAATGTTGCTTTTATTATGAAGCATTTTTGATACCAACATTGTTTGATCAAGGCTTCCTTGTAAGCCGAAACATGTTGTGTGAATAAACACCCTTGGAACTTTGGAAACCTTGTGGAATCTGTGTTACTGAGAGCGCACGATATTGGAACTTTTGTTGTGGATATATATATAGGAATGTGATCAAGGGCTCGTGAAGCCCGAAACACGTTGTTGCAGGCTGCGGGAGAAACGCAAATAAACATACATCTTGCCTGATCTGCTGTGGTGATCTGAGTTCCTTCTTCGCCGTAACACGGAAGTGGTCGGAAATTGTTTGGTATATATATATATATGTATATATATATATATATATCCCAGGAGCCACTTGGGGAAATCGAATGCAGCGTGTTGTCTCCAGCATGCAACGAAAAGCAGACACGAGCCCAGATTGAGTGTAGAAAGCAGCGTTTATTTCTCGTTAGTCAGCCATAACGCGTTTCACCACCGGAGTGGCTTGATCACATGACAACGTTCAAGCATTGAATGGACCATTAAGACAGCTAGCACCCTATGCACGTGACTGTGGTAGTGATAGACATAAAGAAAAGGTGAAATACAACTATTTTCCTTCCTTTGAAAAAAGACTTGCTTTACAAAAAATGAAGCTATTAAAAGCAACGCATTCACCAGCTGATTGAAATTTGAAAGTATCTCAGAAAAAATGTGTATAGTAACCAGGGTTATTAACCATCGTAATTTACAAAAACAAAAACTCATGGCTTAAATGCATAAATGATGGTATAAATACCTAGACAATTGCACAACATTGAGTTTGAAAAGAAAAGTAAATAAGTGCATATAGAAATATATAAGTACATGTTCTTAAAATTATTACTTTCATACAAAAATAGATTCAGTATAAAAATTCATTTCATATATTTACACAAGTATTTTTACCCGATGTTTAAGGCCTATAGGTCATAACATGATTTTAGCATAAATGCTTGGTTGTGGTATATCTGAGTATACTATGTTATGAAAAACCTTCATGGGTGTGTAATGACCCATAATCAGAAACAGATGGGGGTAGAGGGAAAAAATTGGTTGAAGTGCAATTAGGTGCAAAGTGTAAGTAAAGTGCACATGTTTAAAAAAACAACCCCAGTGTGAGGGTTGTAGGTTAAGAGAAGGAAATGGTAGCCACATGGGACAAAGGCCCAATGAATTTAGTTTTGAAAAAATATTTTCATGCCGCCTGACAGGATGATCTGACTAGGAAGATAGGTCTGTGAGCAGTAGGTCACAAGGAAAACAGGGAGGTAAAGGACGCAAAGGGCAGGTTATCAAAAAATCAGGGGAGAGGGAAGGAAATTGTCACTTCCAGGGGGGCTCAGTGAAATAATAGTGATCATAAACAGGTATGTAAATCTTCAGTGTTATTTAGACCTCCAGGGCTTTTGCTATTGAAGTTCAGGATGTACCTTGTCTCCAACTTTGCTCACGATCACCGCCCTGTTTAGTTTTAGGAATCGTGTCGATGACATAGTACTTGAGATCCATCAAGTTGTTATTGTGGACCTCCCAGAAATGTCTCGCCACTGGGTAGGTGGGATCAGAGTTAGTGATTGCCCTAATATGCTGCAATATCCTTACACTAGCTGGTAGTTTGGTACTTCCCACGTACCGTAAGGGACACGTACATTCCAGGATGTAAATGGCGTACTCAGTTTTGCAGTGGAGGGATTTAGAAATGTTAATGTCTTTACTACTAAAAGCTGTACGGTAACTCGTTTTGTTAATACCATAGGTACATGCTTTGCATGAATGACATTTTATGAACCCCCGTGAGGTTTTCTGCCAATCTTTGGAAGGTGTAACTTCAGAGCAGTTATATACCAGGCTGTTGTGAAGAGAAGTAGCTCTCTTGTAAGTGATACTGGGCTTGGCTGGCATAGTTTGACCTATTACAGGATCAGAGCGAATGAGGGCCCAATTTTGATTAATGATTTTACTTATCGCACCTTTTTGAGCACTATAGGGCACGATGAGTCTGACCGAGCTGGAGTCTGGTGATTTGATAGGTTCAGTTCCGCAGTTTTGTTAATGGCTGTTTGAATGATATGGATAGGGTATCCTCTGGCGAGGAATCTCTCCTTACATTCATTTTGTGCCATCGCCAAATCGGTCGAATTGCTACAAATCCTTTTTATTCGCAACATTCCCCCATAGGGGATGCTGCGAATAAGGTGTTTGGGATGGAAACTGGTATAATGTAAGATAGAATTACCAGCTGTCTCCTTTCTGTAGAGCTTGTTTTCCAGTATATTGTCAGAAATGTATCATTCTATGTCTAGAAAATGAATGTTAGTATGGCTCATGGTACAGGTGAAATCCAAATTGATATTATTGGTATTCAAGAGGTTAACCCACTCCTGGGCCTCTTCCCTGGTGCCATTCCAGACAAAGATAAGGTCATCGATGTACCTATAATACATTTTGACATGTTTATGATACCATTCACCTAGAGTGCCCTTTAGGACCAGCTCCTCCCACCAGCCCATAAAGATGCAGGCATAGCTGGGGGAGAAGCTGGCCCCCATTTCCACTCCCCTCATTTGTTGGTAGAAAGTTTGATTAAAGGTGAACATATTATGATGTAAACAAAAAGTCACCATATCTAACAGCATATTGCTGTGTTCAGGGGAAGTGGGTCTATTCTTGGTGAGAAAGTAATCCAAAGCTCTTATACCATCCTTATGATCTATACAGGTATAAAGGGATGATACATCCAAGGTAAGTAAAAGAAACCCAGGGTCCCAAACAAAGTCTTTGATTTTATCAAGAAAATCACTAGTGTCTCTTAGGTAGGAGGCCAATCCAGTTACACAGTCCTGTAAAAAAAAAGTCAATGTAGTTTGAGGTGTGTTCCAACAAACTATTCCTACCGGAAATGATGGGCCTTCCGGGAGGGTGCAGAGGGTCTTTGTGAACTTTGGGAATAAAATAAATATTGGGGATGGTGGGATAATCAATTTTCATGTACAGGTATTCCTCCTTTGTAATTAAGCCAGCACTTTTCCAAGCTAAAAGTTTCAAATAAAATGAATTAGAAGTCTCTTTGACTGCTGAAGCACTACTAATTTTGTAACATTTGCGATCGTTCAGTTGGGACATGGCTTCAGTCATGTATTGGTTTTTATCCCACAATACCACATTGCCTCCTTTATCCGAATTTCGGATGACAATCTGATTGTTTTGTTGTATTTTAGCCACCAGATTGTCATACATTCTATTGCGTCTGGATATTTGATTTTTCATAGCGCAAGTTTTGTAATTCAGTTTTTTCAGTTCATTGATCACATTTTCATTATAAATGCCGATTCTATCTCGTGGCATGATGGGATTGAACTTAGATTTGTTCTTGAAAGGAGTTGCAACGATCGCTTTGGTGGCTTGGCTGGAAGTTTGGCTGTCTGAGGATGGTTGCGAAAATTCAGTGCGGTTTTGAGCATGAAGATCCGTTGAGTACGGTGAGCAAAGTTGATGGTAACCCTGTACATGGTGGAGTCCCAATAGACATCTGGCTTTCCATCTGAACAGCATTGTCATTATCAAGTTTTTTCAATTGATTGATGGTGTGAAATTTACGCAATTTAAGTTTGCGGGTGAATTGATACACATCCATTCGAGTGGTGGCGTAATCAAAATTGGATTCTTTGCAGAAGGAGAGTCCTAAAGATAAGATTTGTATTTCTGCTTTGGTTAGAACTGTCTCCGTTAAATTGATGACCGTTTTTTCTGAAGAGTTGTTGGAATTTTCTTCTGTATTGCGGTCCGTAAGGGCTGTCGAATTGCAATTATTTTGTGCCATTACTGGCGGTTCCAGCGACCTTTTCCCTTGCCCCTGTAATTGTTGTTTGCTGGCGCGTTTCCTTGCTTTCCGCCTTTGGCCGCGTTTATGGTTTCTCCATTTGCGGCTTGTGTCTGCCGGTTCCTGGGCCGCAGGGTTGATAGTCGGTCCATGGATAAAAAAATAATTTCATCCCCTGGAGACGGAATTGCCTTGGGGTCGGTGGGTACTGTTCTGGTGGTATTGCCTTCATTATCACTTTCAGCGGCAGAGCTGAAGTCTGAGAGTGTAGATTCATTTGAGGCATTGGATGTACCTGCTTGCGCTTTGCTTTTATTTCTCCCCATGGGTTTGCCGCTTTTGATGGAGTCGAATTTGCGGGCAAAGGTGAAGATACGCCCGCATTCGTAGTCTGCAAGATCACGCTGGAATTTAAAAGCTTTGCGAGCCTTGATTTTTTCTTCTTCTTTTCTGAGGCGTGTTGTCATTTCCGCATTGAGCTTATTTATTTCTTCAGGTGTCCCCATTTGTGCAATTTCGTCGGTTAAAGTTACCACCTTTTTTTGCAATTCGATGCGATCAATTTCTGCATACTTGACAAGTAAAATTACCAGTTCTCTGGACGAGTCAAGGTTTTTTTGTGCCCACTCTTTCATTAGCTCGGGGTTGGGCTGTTCATAGCTGGGAGCCAGTAAAATTCGGAGTCCCCTTGGAACTCTGCCAGCGTCCAAGTAGCTCTGCAATGACCTATGCTCCCACCATTTTGCCTGCTCTCCTCGCATCATCTTTTCCAATGTTTTCATTTTGTTTTTTAAAGTGTCGTCAGGCTTGGCATTGGTTTGTCCTGATGGTTCAGAGCGGTCGCGAACCTGGGCAATGTTGACAAACAGTCCCTGCGCTGCCGCTTCTCGGTCCTTTAACGTGTCAGCCGACATGTTAATTAAGTTGAAAAGAAAAAAACGCTGATTTTACTTGAAAGCGTAACTCGGGCTGAAGGATATTAATCGCCTTCCGTCTACCGAGTGCTTTCGCACACCAAACACCCCACAATGCTTGGGAGGTCCTACCTTTCACGTCCTGCTTGTAGTCCTGTGCACCCTCCGGTGCAGCGAGGAAAAGCGAGCGTTTCAGGTGCCTTGCTGTCTCTGGTGGGGGGGTAAACTGATATAATCCTCCTGGATTGAAAAAGGCTATATATATATATATATTCACTGAAAAAACCATAGGTTATAGACCATATATAGTTAGGGATTAGCATTTACAAAACCTTATTTTACTCACACAAAACCATTGAAATTCGCATATATAGTTAGTTGCACTAACTATATATCGCGCACCCCCAATCCACTGCTGATGATGTCACATATTACATCATTCATGACATGGTCAGTGACATCACTGATGACATCACTGATGACATCTCAAATGACATCACTGATGACATCACTGATGACAATTGTCGTTAACTTAGTCACTTGTTATTTTTATACTTTCAATCTGTGAAAGAAAGAACAAAAATTAAAAAATTGATAGAAGGTAGTAAAAGATAATTGAGCATGAGACAAGATGAGTACATATTAAAAATCACAATTCAAAGTACAGAATTAATTATACATATTAAATGGTTTATTTTTGCTGTTCTCAGAATATATCAAATTTCACTAAAAACAGTGAGTTGAAGGTATTCATCATGTAACAGCGGGGGAAAAAAAACACAATCAAAATGATTGTGTTTAAAAAACCCATATAATATAACCAATCAGAAATCAGAACTCCTGAAAAGTAACTTACTTTCCATGACGTCAAAGGATGTCCTATGAACAGCTTATACTCTGTTGTGCTTTTATTATTTTCTGCCCACCACTTTCTGAAAGAAAAGCTCTATCGTTTTAACAAAAATGTGACATACAAAGCAATTTAAAACAGCCCCATTAATTATATCAACACCTAGAATTATTATAGTCCAGTTACCTACCCTAAATTCTCACTTCTGAAAACAAGTCAAAAGGCAACATTGCTTCATAGTCAAATGGTAATCATTGCCGAAAAGACCAGCTTTTTTTACTTTTCAAATAAGCTGTGTAATATCCTGATGTTGTCAAAGGACCACCATGTTATATAATAGCTGCAGTTACAAATGTTCTTCCTGAAATCGACGACTGTGTAGGCAAAACATTTTTAATTAGACTTGACAACTTATTTTCATCCGGTTTATATAGTTGGAATTGTAAAATGACATTTCACCCATAAGTTTCTATAAATAATGTGGACAGCATTGCAGACTTACATTACCTCTACTCCTTTTTTTGATCTGCTGCTTGAATTAGCTTATTAAAACAAACAGTTTTCGCTCTGTACTACACTTATCCACAAGGCTATATAGTGTAGGAGCCATTAGAACCTCTTGAAATTCCTCAGACCAAATCCCGAGATTCCTTCCCTAAAATTTTGGTTGTAAGAACACCAGGTAAGAATTTTTAAGGTGAAAAGGCAATCTTTTTTTGAAAGTTAAAACAGAATCATTGCAGAATGACCAGCCGTTTGCAGACTTCAAATAAGTTGTGTAATGTCCTGATGTTGTTGAAGGACCCTCATGATATATAATTGCTGCAGTTAGAAAAGTCCTTCCTGATATTGACAACTGAGAAGCCACAAAATTTTTAATTAAAGTTGTCAATTTTGTTCCATCAGGCCTACATCGTTGGAACATTAAAATGACATACTGGCCATATCGTCGTATAAATAATGTGGACAGCATTGCAGACTTACATTGGCTACACTCCATGTTTTGATCGGCTGCTTTTACTAGCTTATTAAAGGATACTGATTTACTGTCTGGCAAAGTTAAAAATATAAATCTTTCTGAGTCTACACTAGTAGTACTTGATAACGTACAATCCTCGCAGTCATGCTGCCATTGATAAGAAAGGCCAAACAGATGATCTACATCTACACCTTCATCTTGCAATACATTAAGCATATACATTAAAAACTCCTGACAATCTTGCTGAATATTTTGAGAGAATTGTGTTTGACCTGAACATTTGTCTAACAGATTTCGAATTTCAGACACACTTTCTACTCTTGTTCTATCAGCGCTACATTTCTCTAACACAAAATTCAACAAACAGCAAAAACTTTGATCCGAATTGATCACAATCTGTTCTTTTAAAGTTTCTAGAGAAAAGACAACATTAACCACTACATTAGCATAGCAGTTGACACCAGAACTATTTTCAAATTGAAAACCAACAACATCTTCAACAGAATTCATTTTCTTTCTGCTTACAATTTTGGCTTCATCGACTTTTGGTCTTTTTGCTACAACCTCCCTACTATTGGTGACATTTCTTCGTTTCTGGCCTACCACACGTTTCTCAAACAAAGGATATTGAGGCAAATGTGGCGCATACTCTCTTCTTAACCTATTGTATATCTTAACACAATCTAGATCCGCACAAATGTTTGTGACATCACACTCAATCAAGTACAACCCCGATAAAGTTCTGACTCGTGACAATGCTACATAAGCCATACCCTCTTTGAACACAGAACTGCCAATATTCACCA
Source organism: Lissotriton vulgaris (assembly GCF_964263255.1). Lineage (NCBI taxonomy): Eukaryota > Metazoa > Chordata > Amphibia > Caudata > Salamandridae > Lissotriton > Lissotriton vulgaris. The sequence goes on from NC_141694.1 coordinate 1,217,774,321, forward strand.
AAGCACTGTCTACACTTAAACCTTGTGATTTATGGATTGTCATCACATATGCCAAGCAAACAGGAAATTGCTTACGGCGAACATATAAGTCTTTTACAAGCAAAACCCTAGCTGTGCAACGACCAATTAGCTGTACTTCCTCAATGCCGTCAAATTTAATTTTTAAAAATTCAATTCCATCTCTATTTCTGTATTTCTCAAAATCAACAACATTACCCATTGATCCATTTACCAGACCTCTTTCAACATGTAAATTCCTTCTCAAAATGATACAGCAATTTAAGCACACATTCAGAGTCTTTTCAAAACCAGCAGTTTTAGATATAGTCTTCTCTAATGAATCCAATTTAGATTTCAAATTGTCAGACAAAATAATTGTTGCTCCCATATGCTCTATTCTGTCAATAACTTCCATTTTCACAATCTCTTGGTTTTCTAAATTCAACATTTTGTTGTTGAAGATGGAACATTCTGCAAGAGTTGGCATCAAACATATTCCAGATTTCTTCTCAGTAATTTTCTGAAAAATATTCTCTGGCAGAACGTCTTCTTCTGGATACACATTTGATAGTAATCGTGCATGTAAAGCTTCTTTCCCACGCTCGGTCACTTTCCCGATTCTAACATCTTGTAGAATATTCTGGTAATCTTCATCCTTCGCCTGACGCATATTTTCACACAGCTCAGCATAATTGAAGTTTAACCATATGTTAACGTTGCCAATGCTCCTTAGGCACTTCCTGGTATCTTCATGCGTAAGCAGTTTAAAAACTGGTTGTCCTTTCACTGGTGTCAGCTGCAGAAGATCACCGAAAACAATGATGTGTTTGCCACCAAAAACACATCATAGTTTTAAGAACTTCCTGCATTCTCAAATGCACAAAGGCAAGCATGACATTGGAAACCATGCTTACTTCGTCAATGATAAGAAGTTTCATCTTCTTCAGGACTCTAGATACTTCACAACAAGCATCTCCAGATAACTTGTGGTATTGTAATTTGTTATCATGCTCCACTGGCAGCATCAGTAGCCGATGCAAAGTAATACCTTTAATGTTATGTGCTGCCAGTCCAGTTGGAGCGGTGACAACACAAGACAGCGATGACTCAGTCCTTTTCTGCAGATAACATGAAATTGCTTTAATGAGGAAACTTTTTCCAGTTCCTGCTTCTCCACTCACGTACAGTCGGACAGGTTTCAACGACGTACATGAGCACTCTTTCTTCTCATGACTTAATCCATGATCAATTTGGTTGGTAACTTCGTCATATATTTTCCTCTGCTCAACGTTGAGTTGTCTTTCCAAATCTTCTAAGTTAACCGCATCCTCCTGAGTATGTGCCATGGCTCTTTCCACTTCAATCATGGCAGTGGCAGCTTAATTTTCGATAACTGGTCCTCCTAGTGGATCCTGACTCAATGAAACAGAACTCTGACTGTCCTGAGAACTGTCTCTAGCAATCTCGGCTGCAATTGTTGCTTCCTGCTTGATTTCTGCATTCAACATTTCTAGATATTTTGGAAAAACAGGACATTCTATGGAGTCCTTGGCTGCATTGAAAGAGTCTTCGTAACAGAGGAAATCTCCAAGCAGTTCCTCTTCTGCACGCCAAGGCTTGAAAAGTTGCAAAAGAGCTAAATAAAAAAACTCTTTTCTTTCTGGAGATTCGAAATCCAATTTTCGATGATTTACCAATAGACATTTTCTTTGCTTGACCAGACATCCCTCACTTCCAATTACAGCATACACTCCTTTATCAATATCTTCTTTGATGTTCCTCTTGAAAATGTAATTTTGTAGAACCTCATACAGACAAACATTCTCCAGGTGACTGCTTCTATTTGGATAATATGTATCCAACATGTTGGTCTTCAAAATATCTGTACTGCTTGGCTCCTTCTCCGCCAAATACTCAATTTCCCGTACAGGTTTCAGGACTCGATTACGCGTTGCAGCAAGACCAAGACTTGCCCAAATGATACTCCTAGATTTGGCATAGAGACTTGCTGAAGATATCCGGTCAGAGCATTCGTGAGCTCCGATTTCTCGATGCGACAACATCTTCAGACTGAAACTGTACAACTTCTTACTGAGGCTCTTTTCATGGGAAATGTCCTCCCACATATCCTTGAGTTCTGTCTTTTCTTTTTTTGTGATGTAAGACGTCACATACCGCGCCACAGCCATACAGTTGTCAGCCACAAACTGTATATCCATGTTAGCATTCCACATGGACAAAATCACTGGGTTGTAGTCGTTGATGTTCTTGGACTCTTCGTTTCTTTTCAAATTGTATGTATTTTTGGGTGATTTCCTCGTCACATTATGTCGCAGCGAAGACATCAAATTGTTCACTCTTCCTTTAGATATCACCGATCGTGGAAATCCAAAACGACATTTTGTGTAGTACTTGTTCTTGTTTCTGAATTTACGACGACAATACTTTCCACAACGATGGCTTTGAAACCGTAAAACTTGTTCTCTTAGACTTTTGTCTTCCTTTGTCTTTGGAACAGCACATGTAGAATACTGTTCTATGAAATTCATCACTAAGTCATCCGGATCTGTTCCAAATTTGGGTGCATCTTTGATCCATAGCAGCATATGTATATGAGGAGCACCTCTTGCTTGATATTCCTTTCTCCAGAAGAAATCCAACACCTCTCCAAGAGGTGGATTTTTCTTGTTCGTGATGAAAGACATCATAGCTTCAAATCTATGATTGAAGTACCTGCATACATTCACTGGATCCAAAGAGCACAGTTCTCCGGGTGTCTTGAATTCAATATTTTCAATGTTTCCATTTGCCTCTCGTAGAAATTCAAGTAAGTCTTCCCAGCCATACTCAGCACAGCTGAGAGTGAGGAACCATGTGGGAGTTCCTAAGTTCCTCAGCATACATTTTAAGTCACCATGACGACGGTGCCAATACTCATTAGTACCACGCTGACATGCCATGAGATTAATCAGGTGAGAATCCAAAATACTGTCTTGCACATTGACTTTATCCATAAAGTCCCTTGCCGAGATATTTCGCAGTTGTACACCACTTTTCAGGATGTGGTTCACTGCATAAGACAGTCCAGACAGATCACTTTCAAACAGTAGATGAAACAAATAGGGAATGCATTGACGAAACCTAGGATCTTCTGCATACAATCGTAAAGTCCGGTATTCAGAAGCAGGAATTTGATCAGGTCGCTCATCATATCGTCCTCCTCGACCTGTGGGAAATAACTTTGGAAAACACCGAGCTTCCAAACTTTCCTCCCAAACACTAATGGGACTCCCTTTGGCTTGTTTCATTTGAAACAACTCAATAGCATTCCCCATGACTTCCTTGGAATGCAAAGGATGAACACTATTATGTTCATATATTTCTTCAGTTTTAGAGGCTTCTACTTTCTCAATTTGTCCAGCACACAATTCGCTGTCTTCTTCTTCACTTACTTCCTCTTCTGCAACACATACATTCTTGTAGTACTCATTATTTTTTATCAAATACAATGTTGCCTTTTTGACTTTCCTAACATCCACTAAATCTTGCCAGATTTTCTCACTCTTTGTCGGAACCCCATTAACTAGGATAACCAGAGGTTCCTCTTCCACTTTCTCTACTCCAATTGTATTAATGTTTTTCTTCAAATCTAAAGGCAAATAAACAACTCTTCCCTTTAATCCTCTCTGTAAATCTGATGGAGGCAATTTCCCTGTCTTTGGCTCCATTCGTACAATAGCCTGAAAGGGATGCACACTTTGAATCAAAATAGATTCATAAGTATTTAAATCCTTCAATTCAGAAGGAATGTTAACCAATTCCAGATTATTATGAACCGCTCTAGCAGGCATCCGGTTTTGGTTTAATTTGTTAAAACAATAAGTACACAAACGTTGGTCCGATCCCAAATCAAAACAATTTTCTACCATCAAGTATGTGGCAAAATCCTTCCATTCACTATTGTTTTCCATTTCACTTTTTGCATATAAATCCACTAACTTAGTCTGATTCTTATAATAAGTCTGTCGACAACACACACAAGTGAAATTAGGCCTCTCACTTGATTTCACCTGAAAGATGGAAATTTCCTTGTGAAACTTATCTATATTAGAAATCTGTACACTCTCTTCCACATTACCTTCTTCTACTGGGTCAATTTCAACATTGTTCTCTTTACTAGCAAAGTAACAGAACTCAATTTCTTCACAAATATTCTTCACATGTAGTTATGAACCATGCAAAAGAGCACTGCTCAATTGTTTAAGCATAATTGCTGGACTCTTAGCATAATACAACATTCTCACTAATTTCCTCACTTTATTATGATGCACTGCTAGCATCCTGAAATGATGAAAAACACTCTGGCATACTCTTCTGGAAAGACAAGCCAGTGAATGCCCATGCAAACCTGTTACTTCTATCACTCTGCAAGGATCTAATTCTTGCAACAACTTCATTTTCTGTTTTAAACTTTTCTTATTAAATGTACGAACAAAATCACAAAGCAAATTGATGGAATCCTGCCGCACACTACAAACACTACTACACTTCCAGGTGTACACTGGACCCTTAGGACGTCTTCCTAAAACCTCATCACCTAACACCTCTTCTGCATCTGCAGACACAAGTTTTTCTTTTTCAACCGGACAACCGTCTTCCACCTCATATGCTCGACCACTGGTGTCAACTGCATGCACCAAATCATTGTCCTGGAAGTAACTCTCCTCATTGAAAAATGCCTCACAACTTGAACTATGCATCCATTCTCCTGAGAAAACTTCACAAAAATTACTACGATTAACTACTCTCTTCCATCTACTATTTGATTTGAAATCATAAATTACCTTGTTTAGTTTCCTAATTCTATTGATGACCAAAATAAATAACTTTCGCTTAATTTCGAAAGCCTGATCAATAATTTTCTCTACATTTTTCTTTTTCTTATAAAATGCCACTTTGTGTTGGCCTTTCTTAATATTTTTTAACAAATTGACAATTATCCTGTTGCGGAACATTCGTCTACGAATGTCCCTGAACTGATTTTCCCTTCTACTGCCATGCACAGAGTTATCTCCTGCTCTACCAGAAACTTTTTTGATGGGCCTTTCCTTTTCCTTTAAATTGTCTCTCTTCTTCTGCACTAAAACATGTTCTGTAGTGGTATTTTTTTGTCTGCAAATTCTTTTTAAAAATGATTTCATTTTCTTACCCGGAGCTTTTTTGGCGACTTAAAACGATTTTATGGTAGAGGACTGCTGCAAATGTTTACCAAGGTGGAGTGTAAGTCGCTTTGCTTCTTTTTGTTTCCTCTGCCTTGAGGGCATTTTTGAATTTTTGAAAAGATCTTCAGTTAAATCTGTGGATTTTTTTTTTAAAATTGTTATTAACCACTATTACCAAACAGTAAACCAATAACAGTAGGCAAACAATTAACACACTAGTAGCCAATTCTACCTACAGTAATTTAACAACATAGACAAATTTAAAAATCTCAAATAGTAGCAATGGAATGGAATGCTTCTACATATGACCTGTGCTTTGTTATATGTTAATCCCGACTAATTTCGAGATTCTATTTCACAATTATATTAAAAACACTTCACACAGGGTGTTTTTGAAAACTTTTATATAATTTTAAATCAACATCTAGAGATTGTTCCTCATCTAGAGATTGTTCCACATCTAGAGATTGTTCCTCATCTAGACATTGTTCCTCATCTAGAAATTGTTCCACATCTAGAGATTGCTCCACATCAGACATTGTTGATGTTATTGTTATTGACTTAAAATTGCCAAGCACACATGAAGGCATATTTACAAGGCCCTTACACCAGGGGTAAGTGACTTAAAATTGCCAAGCACACATGGGGGCGTATTTACAAGGCCCTTGCACCAGGGGGAAGTGACTTAAAATTGCCAAGCACACATGGGGGCATATTTACAAGGCCCCTGCACCAGAGGAAAGTGACTTAAAATTGCCAAGCAGACATGAGGGCGTATTTACAACGCCCTTGCACCAGGGGGAAGTGAGTTAAAATTGCCAAGCACACATGAGGGAGTATTTACAAGGCCCTTGCACCAGGAGGAAGTGACTTGAAATGGCCAAGCACACATGAGGGCGTATTTACAAGGACCTCGCACCAGGGGAAAGTGACTTGAAATGGCCAAGCACACATGACGGCGTATTTACAAGGACCTTGCACCAGGGGGAAGTGACTTAAAATTGCCAAGCACACATGAGGACGTATTTACAAGGCCCTTGCACCAGGGGGAAGTGACTTAAAATTTCCAAGCACACATGGGGGCGTATTTACAAGGCCCTTGCACCAGGGGGAAGTGACTTAAAATTGCCAAGCACATATGGGAGCGTATTTACAAAGCCCTTGCACCAGAGGAAAGTGACTTAAAATTGCCAAGCAGACATGAGGGCGTATTTACAACGCCCTTGCACCAGGGGAAAGTGAGTTAAAATTGCCAAGCACACATGAGGGCGTATTTACAAGGCCCTTGCACCAGGAGGAAGTGACTTGAAATGGCCAAGCACACATGAGGGCGTATTTACAAGGCCCTTGCACCAGGAGGAAGTGACTTGAAATGGCCAAGCACACATAGGGGCGTATTTACAAGGCCCTTGCACCAGGGGGAAGTAAAAGGAATCTTTTCTCACCTTAGCACGATTTTTAAACACATCATGTAAGCAAATTAGTCTCCCAGATTCATGGGAGAAGTAACTTAAAATTGTCTAGCACACATAGGGGCGTATTTACAAGGCACATGCACCAGGGGAAAATGACTTAAATTTGCAAAGCACTCATGAGGGTGTATTTACAAGGACCTTGCACCACCTTTAAAGTCACTTTTAAAATGGGGAAAATGACGTGAATGTGGCTCATAAGCCTTGTAAATATGCCCCCATGTTGACTATGTAACTCTTGTAGAACATATTGTGAAACCTAAATGACTTCAAGAAGCAAGTTTTTAAACCAACAAACAAGCAAATTATTCTCCCATATTCATGGTGGGAAGTGAAATATTTATTTAAAAAAGCAGACACCATGTTGTCCTTCTCATAAATGTAAAAAGCATTTCTTTTTTTTTTAAAACAATTTTCTGGTCATAATTTGAAAACACAGCACAGCTCCTATGTACAAGCACACCCTGTCAGTACTAATACTTCACATAATCTCCAATTACAATTTGTCAAATAAGCAAAATCTTTTTGGAAAAGATAATGAAAACACTTGACACAAAACAACATTTTAAATGCACAGCTGGCTTCCTTATTTTCTCCATAATCTATACTAGTCTCTATCTAAATTAAATGAATCTTTTCTCACCTTAGCAAATGCTTTTTGAATTTCAAAACAGTCTCAGACACACACCAATTTTTCTTTAGCAGAGCAAAGGGTATGCACTCCATAGGCTGCAACCAACAAAGGCACAGAAATGCTGTATTTCATCACACATATCTCTCATATCACCCAATCAAAACTCTTCCCTCACTTTTTTCAAATCAACAGCCTTCCCCCCTCTGCCCTTTCTGCCCTTTTTCCATAGCAACTGCCTATGAAAGACCTCTCATGTTTACAAGTTCACACAACAATGTTTCAAATGAACTCTGAACTCTCAGTACACCTGCTAATTCACTGCAATGTTTCTTAAAATCATTTTTTCTTAACCATTCAAATTTCATCTTTCAAAGAACACATCCATGCACCCTAACTTTCTGTTTTCAGAAATGGAAATCCACCAATCGCTGCTAGTGAATCATTAGCACTGAAACTCCACAGTTTTTTTTCTTTACAAACTCCTACTATTTCAACTGCCATTTCATTCCCACACTTCTTCTGACTGCAGCAGAACCTCCTCTCACCATGTTTTCTGTCTGGATTCTTGGACAGAGCTACATCCACTGGGCTCACAGGTATGCTGATAACAGAAATTTACACAACCTCAATTTACAAAATGTGGAAATCAAATGGATTGGCCAAAGAGGATTGAGATGTCACCAATTGATACCATTAGTGAAAACCTTTTTGATTTGCCAAACCCTGACCTCATAATAGTGCACTGTGGAGGAAATGATCTGGGCACTTTGACTGGGGTAGGTCTGGAAATGCTTTTAAAGGACACCTTTGAGCAATTGATGGCACTTTTTCCTCAAACTGCCTTAGTATATTCCAATATATGCCAAAGACAGAAATGGAGGTGGTCCAATCAATTTTGTCCACAAATTGAGAAAGCGAGGAAGCATGTAAATAAGTCTGTTTCAGCTTATATGAGAGACCATGGAATGGGCTCCATCTACAACAATAACTTGCGTTACTACATGCAAGTTATCTACAGAGGAGACTTTAAGACTGTGTATTGGTACCTACTTATAAGTACCTAGAACTTACACAGAACCCAAAAGCTCTTTTCAGAGCTACCTTAACTATAATTACTCTTTTAAAATTTCAAATGTACCTTTTTTCACTAATTTTCACTTATGTTCGCTTCCCGGTTCGCTACCCGGTTCGCGTACCGGCAGCTAACCGTGCGAAAAATTCGACATATATGAGCCTCCTCAGCCTCCCTCAGAAAACCTAGGGGGTCAAGATACGTCTCCCATGCCCCCTTATACCCATTTCCCACATTGTTTTGCCTCCATCTTGTGATTAAATTCGACCGAAACACAAAATGGCGAACTCCCGTTACGCTACCGGTGAGCTAACTGGTTCGCGTACCGGGTAGCGCTTCTACCGCGAAAAATCGAATTTTTTATTTTTTTTATTTTTTGCTCCACGGGACCCTTTAATAGCCCCCACATCATTCCTAGAGGGTCAGGAGGGGTCTACCTTGCCCCCTTTCATTAATTTCCCCCTTCGTTTTTCTCCACCTCTTGTCTCCCGATCCTACCGAGAGACAAGATGGCGGCCGTTCCGGACTGTTTAGAATGTTGACAGACACCGGAGAGCCAATCAGCTTCACTTCGCAAAGTTCCGTTACACGTCAGGTACGCGAACCGGGGCGCTAACCGGAGCGCTGTTACAGATATATCTGTTTTTTAAAACGTTAATTTCTTTTAATCCACTGGAGCACATATATTAAGACATAGCAAAGGCATGTCGGGCAAACCATATCTACAATTTTGCCAAGTTTCGTGTAAATCCATTCAGCCGTTCGAGCTAAAAGTGATTCCAACCGCCCTATAGAAAAATGAATGGAAAAAACGTGTTTTGGGACCCCCCTTTTTTCTCGCCCCCCCCTGATGAAACCCCCCCACATTTTATGGGGCTGCTCAGAAACAAAATGTGCCATTTTCCTGAAATTTTCAGCCAATTCCGTCCACAAACGCCAAAGTTATTGGACATAGAATTTTCAGAAATCCCATAGGAAAAAAATCCTAACTATATATACCTACTGGCGACTGCCAGTAGGTATTATATATATACATATATATATATATATATATATATATATATATATATATATATATATATATATATATATATATATATATATATATATTCACTGAAAAAACCATAGGTTTCACACCAGTTATAGTTAGCTGGAAATTTTACTGATATAAAACCATTGAAATTCCCACGTTATAGTTAGTCGGACTCACTATAACTTGCGCGTGCAATGCACTGCTGATGACATCACATATTACATCACTCATGACATGGTCAGTGACATCACTCATGACACCATCCTTGTGACACAGTGACAGACCTCCTTTCAGTGTAATGTAACCCATGAAACACATATTCAAAAATAGAAACTAATATTTTCAAAAAAGTGGATATACCCATACCAGTTACAACAAGCAATTCAGTAATTCCACTACCTATATACACATCCACTCATTCACCAACAGTTCTATATAGTCACTCATACATATACTCACTCATCATATGAAGTGATACACCTATACATCCTGTTACACACCGACATTCATCCAAAAGTTACTCACACACATATTCACACGTGCAAATAAACTATTGGACATCCATTTATTTGAATATAGAGTTATACACACACTTCCACCTTACTTCTATTTAAAATTACACATATTTATTCTCTTAAACAATCACTTATAGAAACACATACTTATTTAAACAGGAACTCTTACAATCTCTTACTCTCACATATACTCACTTATATACATCAATATTCATATATACTAGATTAAAACATATGTAGTTACTGATAAAGACACTAGTGAGACAGTCATTCACTCACTAACAAACACATATAGACACTCATCCACCCATACAGTCCTGTACATATGTTGTCTTCAAAACACATACAAACAAAGAGTCAGTCACTCATGCATCTATGTGCTAAGTAATACCCCCACCAAACCATATAGACACTCATACTGATACTAATAAAAATATCTAATAACCCATATACATACACATGAGTGGATGTGTATTAGATGGTGATATTACTGAATTGGTTGTTGTAACTGGTATGGGTATATCCACTTTTTTGAAAATATTAGTTTCTATTTTTGAATATGTGTTTCATGGGTTACATTACACTGAAAGGAGGTCTGTCACTGTGTCACAAGGATGGTGTCATCAGTGATGTCATGAGTGATGTCACTGACCATGTCATGAGTGATGTAATATGTGATGTCATCAGCAGTGCATTGCACGCGCAAGTTATAGTGAGTCCGACTAACTATAACGTGGGAATTTCAATGGTTTTATATCAGTAAAATTTCCAGCTAACTATAACTGGTGTGAAACCTATGGTTTTTTCAGTGAATTTAATAGGTTTTTTAAATGCTAATTCCTAACTATAACTGGTGTGAAACCTATGGTTTTTTCAGTGAATTTCATAGGTTTTTTAAATGCTAATTCCTAACTATAACTGGTGTGAAACCTATGGTTTTTTCAGTGAATTTCATAGGTTTTTTAAATGCTAATTCCTTTGTATATCGAGTTTCTAACCTTTTTTTTTTTTACAATTTGCTGTTTTTTTTTAAGTATTCATTTTTTCTTATAATTTTTTTCTTTTGCGCTCTGGGTGCGCGCTCCGGGAAGCTTTCAGCTAAGCTCTCCTGTAAGCTTCTCCGAGAGCTCATCTGAAAGCGCACCCAGAGCGCAACTGTCGTTCGTGAAAAAAAAATATGAATGAAAAGTTAATAATAATGCAAAACATTTCGTACCATACAAATAAAATTAGTTTTTTTTAATATGGAAAATGATTATGCATTTCTATAAAAGATTGATGACGTCACTTCGGCGCGCAACGTAAGTGCCCTCGGAAGCGCATACGTGCGCGGCGCATAAACGCACGGAAAAGCGCCTACGATCGCGCCACGTTTGCGCCCCGGAAGCGCCTACGATCGCGCTGCGTAAACGCACCCGGAAGTGCTCCGGAGCGCGCAGCGTAAACGCGTCGGGTCATGTGACCCTCAAATAACACTTTTCATTGGTTGCTAACAGTTTTTTTTTACAATGAATGAAATCCCCACCCATTTCCTTCACTTCTTCTTTCACTTTTGTGACTGAAAGACCTGCCTTTTTTGCTGCTCCATATTCCTGGATTCATCATGGCTGCCAGACCATCCAGCAGTGAAGATGACTTCATTGATGAAGAGCCTCCTACCCCAAAGGTGAAGGAACATTTCATTTGGAAATTTTTTAAGTTTCCAGAAGGCCAGAAGAAGGTGAATGCACCAAAAGTAGAGTGCAGGATCTGCAAACAGGTCCTGTCACGGGGTAACCCCCAAAAAAAATACTCTTTTGGGAACTTTACGATGATCCGACATGTGGAGAGGAGGCACCCCCAGAATTTTGCCCGGGAAAGTGTCAGGGCTCTGGCACAGGAGGTTCCCAGAGATGGGGCCTCTACATCAACAGGAGGAGCAACTTCTTCTGGAAGAGAACAATCTCAGGGGCAGGTAGCAAACATTCAACCTGCATTCAACCATGGGGTCGTCAAATGCAGATACTGCAATCAACTCCTCACCTATGGGGAGCAAAGTGTCCTGCTCATGGTTCGGGCATTGGAGAACCATCACTGCCCTTCCCACCCCTAATTTTTTTCTTTTCTTTTTGCTCCTGTTGAGCAGTTTCTATTCCCTGTTTTTGTTCCTCTTCAGTTAAAAGAAGAAAACCAAAAGTTCTTTTCAGAACTACCTCCAATTCTCATCAAAGAGCTATAATCTTAAAAAATGAAGAGTAAGTGAAATATAGTGCATTGATAATTGAAAGGAGAATGAGTAAGAAAGAACAGAAAGGTATGAGAGGTGAAAGGAAGTGAAGTAGGAGGAATGAAAGAAGGTGAGTGTTAGAAAAGAAAGTTATGACACAGTGAATAAACTGGAGTATTTCTGACATATCTGTAAACACAAAAGTAACGCATTGCAGGAGTGCGTCACAAAAGTGACGCAACTCCAGTAATGTGTCCTTTCACATGGAAAAAGCACCATGTGAAAGGTTTGCTGTGAAGCAGGCGCAAGATTTTGGCGCAACTGCATCCTAAAAGTGACGCACTGCGTCATTATTACCAAGCTTTTTGCAAGGAACACCCCCTCTGCATGCATTATACCTGACACTATTTTTTAAAAAGTGACGCATCTAGGTACATGGGTCACTTTTTAAAACTCTGCGCCATATTGTATCTGCATCAGGTATATTGTATGCAGAGGGGCAATCCCGCGCAAAAAGCTTGGTAATAACAACGTACTGAAATCTATGAGATTTCCCTGCGTCACTTTTAGGATGCTATTGCGTCAAAATTTTGCGCCGGCCTCGCATCACTTTTATGTTTACACATATGTCAGAAATACTGACGTATCTGTAGCTCCTTGCAACATGATTCGTCATACATTAAATATGACACATCTGGAATGTCATAAGGACTGTGGACAGAAAAGTGACGCATCACACCAGCAGTGTAATAAAATGTGCCTCGTTGCACTATATTTAAAGGATGCAACAGCATCCTAAAAGTGACGCAGTGAAATCTCAAACATTTCACTGCGTCGCTATTACAAAGCTTTTAGTGGGAGAACACCCCCTCTGCATGCATTATACCTCACGCAGATATAATGTGGCGCTTGATTTTAAAAAGTGACCCATCTACCTAGATACCTCACTTTTTAAATATAACGCAACGCGGCACATTTTTTTACACTACTGGTGCAATGCGTCACTTTTCTGTGCGCACTCCTTATGACATTCCAAGTAACGCATTGCTGGAGTGCGTCACAAAAGTGACGCAACTCCAGTAATGTGTCCTTTCAAATGGGGAAAGCAGCATATGAAAGGTCTTGCCTCAGTCTAACACCTGCTGTAAAGCAGGCACAAGATTTTGACGCAACAGCATCCTAAAACTGACGCAGTGAAATCTGAAAGATTTCACTGCGTCGCTATTACAAAGCTTTTTGCGGGAGAACACCCCCTCTGCATGCATTATACCTGACGCTATTTTTAAAAAGTGACGCATCTAGGTACATGGGTCACTTTTTAAAACTCTGCGCCATATTGTATCTGCAACATGATTCGTCATACATTAAATATGACACATCTGGAATGTCATAAGGAGTGCGCACAGAAAAGTGACGCATAACACCAGCAGTGTAATAAAATGTACCTCGTTGCACTATATTTAAAAAGTGACGCATCTAGATAGATGCGTCACTTTTTAAATATTGCATAACAATGCGCATTTTTTTACACCGCTGGTGCGTCACAAAAATTGACGCACAGGAAGCGCAAAACTAACAGCGCAAGGCCTTCATAAATATAATCCTGGATTTTCCCCGTGCTTCGCCGGTGCGCGTACCATGCGCTTCCCCCGCGCAAAACGAAAAAAAAATTTTAATGCCCTGCAGGACCCTATTTTAGTCCCTACATCAAACCTAGGGGGTCAGAGGGGGTCTACTCTTCCCCCTTATGGTCATTTGCCCCTTTTTTTTTCAAACCCCTTGTGTCTCGATTTTACCGAGACACAAGATGGCGGCCGCTCCGGACTGTTTAGAATGTTTACAGACAACTGAGAGCCAATCAGCTTCCTGCGCGCAAGTCGCGTGCCGCGCCTGGAGCGCACTCGGGTGCGCGCACGGGAGAGCGCCTATAGATATATATATTTTTTTGAACCTAAATTACTCAAAATCCACTGGAGCACATATCTTGAGACATAGCAAAGGCACATCGGGCTACCAGTCCCTACAATTTTGCCAAGTTTGGTGGAAATCCATTCAGCCGTTCGGGCTAAAAGTGAAATCGACCGCCCTATGGAAATTAACATGGGGAAAACGCGTTTTGGGACCCCCCTTTTATCTCGGCCCCCGCTTGACGAATCCCCCCCAAACTTTCAGGGAAGGACCGGACCGCCATGAGACCATTTTCCTGAAAATTTCAGGCAGATTCGTCAACCGGCGCCAAAGTTATTCAAAATAGAATGTTGAGATTTAACATTGAAAATTATCCTAACTATAACTACCTACTGGCGACCGCCAGTAGGTAATATATATATATATATATATATATATATATATATATATATATATATATACACATGTATATATACACATATATATATACATATATATATATATATATGTATATATATATATATATATATATCTCCAAACACAGCATTCTCCTGTTCCGGAGCGCCCGACCCTTCAGGGCGGCCTCATTAGATGATGGACACTGAGCAGTCCATCCAAACACCAGCAAGTGTGAAAAAAGAGAGATGGGGCCCATTACTGGCAATGACGCTTTTATTCAGTATCAGCAGCACAACATCCTTCCTCTTACCTAACGTTTCAGCCCCACTGGCCTTGCTCATAGGTGGAAGGTTGAATGATTAACTCGCCAGGTGTGCTTGTGCATTCTTTTAGAGAGTTCTAAGGTCACGTGGCTGCATATTAAAATACAAATCCCATAGTGCACTGCCAAATGTCACAGAAATTACGATCTAGCAGTCCTTGTTATTTCAGAGTTTTTAAACTTGGAAGTTCTTATTTTTGTGGCAGTAGCACTGACGTTGGAGTGGAATCCTTTGCTAGGAACAGACAGGTGAGTTGGTATCACTTGCAGATTTCTTATATTTTTTCAATGATCTGAACGAAGCCCCATTGCTCCAGCACGATCAGAAATGGATGTACTCCATCCCGAATCCCTTCCAACACGCGCTCTGTTTTTATATATATATATATATATATATTTATATATTACCTACTGGCGGTCGCCAGTAGGTATATATAGTTAGGATTTTTTCTCTATGGGATTTTTGAAAATTCTATGTCTAATAACTTTGGCGTTTGTGGACGTAATTGGCTGAAATTTTCAGGAAAATGGAACATTTTATTTCTGAGCAGCCCCTGACAATTTGGGGGGGTTTCATCAAGGGGGGGCCGAGAAAAAAGGGGGGTCCCAAAACGCGTTTTTCCCATGTTAATTTCCATAGGGCGGTTGGCCTCACTTTTAGCTCGAACGGCTGAATGGATTTGCACGAAACTTGGCAAAATTGTAGGGACTGTTAGCCCGATGTGCCTTTGCTAGGTCTCAATATATGTGCTCCAGTGGATTTTGAGTAATTTAGGTTCAAAAAAAGATATATATCTGGGCGGAGCCTAACCACACATCTGATCTGATTGGCTGTCAGCACTTCATCCAAGAAGTGTTGGCAGCCATCTTGGGACCAATATACATGATAGCACCTCATTAAAAAGCATTGTAGTTAATAGAGGGTTTTAGGACTTTAGTTACATTATAAATCATTTGTTGATGGTACCATACTCGTTTTAGGAATTGTGGTGGGTTCTAAGGTGATTTTACCATGTGAAAAAACCTTCTGCTGTGATATCATGAATATTGTTTGAAAGAAAACTAATATCTCATGATTTTCCCACAGTGGTTTGGAAGGGGATCTATAAGCTAAACTGAAAGCATATTTTCTGTAAATTCACATTATCTTTCTCAGTCATGTGAAAATGAAGTCTGACATTCTCAGTAAAACATGTACATCCAACAAGGACAGAGACTGTCAGTTGATTCCTTTGTGTTCTACTGCAGCCTCCTAGAGTGTTCTAAAGAACAACTAGAGCGCTAACAGTCCTACTTATTACAAAGGTATGGCACACCTGAAGCCATCTTGATTGGAATAAAGTGGTAAATCTTAAGACATTTAATTTAAGAAGAAACAACATGAGGGGGTATATTTTGCCATAGAAAGTATGATTAGTGCTGCAGAATGAAAAATTAGGGCACATTTTGAGTGACTTCTCAAATCCTTTTCTATTTCATTAAAACATTCTGACATGCAGTCTCCCAAAATGGCCACCAGAGACAAAAGAGCCCAAATCTAGCCCAAATATCACCCAGATGTAGCCCAAGTATAGCCCAATGACAGAATGTCCCAGAGTGTTCTACAGAACAACTAGAGCGCTAACAGTCCTACTTATTACAAAGTTATGGCACACCTGAAGCCATCTTGATTGGAATAAAGTGGTAACTCTTAAAACATTTAATTTAAAAAGAAACAACATGAGGGGGTATATTTTGCCATAGAAAGTATGATTAGTGCTGCAGAATGAAAAATTAGGGCACATTTTGAATGACTTCTCAAATCCTTTTCTATTTCATTAAAACATTCTGACATTCAGTCTCCCAAAATGGCCACCAGAGACAAAAGAGCCCAAATGTAGCCCAAATATCACCCAGATGTAGCCCAAGTATAGCCCAATGACAGAATGTCCCAGAGTGTTCTAAAGAACAACTAGAGCGCTAACAGTCCTACTTATTACAAAGGTATAGCACACTTGGAGCCATCGTGATGGGAATAAAGTGGTAACTCTTAAAACATTTAATTTAAAAAGGAACAAAATGAGGGGGTATATTATGCAATAGAAGGTATTATTAGTGCTGCAGAAAGAAAAATTAGGGCACATTTTGAGTGACTTTTCAAATCCTCTTCTATTTCATTAAAAAATTCTGACATGCAGTCTCCCAAAATGGCCACCAGAGACAAAAGAGCCCAAATGTAGCCCAAATATCACCCAGATGTAGCCCAAGTATAGCCCAATGACAGAATGTCCCAGAGTGTTCTAAAGAACAACTAGAGCGCTAACAGTCCTACTTATTACAAAGGTATGGCACACCTGAAGCCATCTTGATTGGAATAAAGTGGTAACTCTTAAAACATTTAATTTAAAAAGGAACAAAATGAGGGGGTATATTTTGCCATATGAATTATGATTAGTGCTGCAGAAAGAAAAATTAGGGCACATTTTGAGTGACTTCTCAAACCCTCTTCAATTTCATTAAAAAATTCTGACATACAGTCTCCCAAGATGGCCACCAGAGACAAAAGAGCCTAAATGTAGCCCAAATATCACCCAGATGTACCCCAAGTATAGCCCAATGACAGAATGTCCCAGAGTGTTCTAAAGAACAACTAGAGCGCTAACAGTCTTACTTATGACAAAAGTATGGCACACCAGAAGCCATCTTGATTGGAATGAAGTGGTAAGTCTGAAAACACTCAATTTAAAAAGGAACAACATGAGGGGGTTAATTTTGCCATAGAAAGTATGATTAGTGCTTCAGAAAGAAAAATTAGGGATCATTTTGAGTGACTTCTCAAATCCTCTTCTATTTCATTAAAAAAATTCTGACATGCAGACTGAAACATGCACTTTGAATACCAGCAGCAGACGTCCCTGGTGAGCAGTAGCTTTACTACAGTGATCTAATGTGCAACTAGAGTGCTAACATTCAGAATTTATGGCAAATGTGTGACACATCTGAATGCCTTCTTGATGGAACCAAAGTAAACAAGCATTGAAAATGCAATAGATCTCGCCCTCGTTTAAGTTAAAGCCATTCTGTTTGTAATGAGGTGGCTTTTTAGCTTTGCTTTTATTAGTGTTTTTTCAACTTTCATGTAAATAACATGCATCTGTATGCATATAAGTATATGTATGCATGCATTTATGTTTGTATTTATATAGATATACAGATGATATATGTTTATATATGTATGTATATATATATATATTCACTGAAAAAACCATAGGTTATAGACCATATATAGCTAGGAATTAGCATTTACAAAACCTTGAAAATTCACTGAAAAAACCATAGGTTATAGACCATATATAGTTAGGAATTAGCATTTACAAAACCTTGAAAATTCACTGAAAAAACCATAGGTTATAGACCATATATAGTTAGGAATTCGCATTTACCAAACCTTATTTTACTCACACAAAACCATTGAAATTCCATATATAGTTAGTTGCACTAACTATATATCGCGCACCCGCAATCCACTGCTGATGATGTCACATATTACATCATTCATGACATGGTCAGTGACATCACTGATGACATCATGGAGTTAGGCTTGTCTTGTATAATTATGAATTTACTTAGGCTTTATCACATACACTTTTTTATATTTTTACTTCCACTCTGATACCATACACTGCCCAAAGATAAAATCACTGTTAAAAAAACCAAACTACCTGTCTGAACTTAAACCCAACAGTGCCCTATCTCTAATGATATATTTTTTTTAAATTCAAATTACAGCACAAAAATGGAAGGAGAGCAAAAAAATACCATCAAAATTGTTCTGGAAAGCAACAAAGATGCAGATATTGAACCCAATGACTCAGAATTCTTTGATGAATCACGGGACTATGAACTTCTTCAATGTGTAGAACCAGTAGATTTCCTGATTGAAAATGAGAACATTTCTGACAATCAAATATTAGAAGTTCTTTTAAATTTTGAAAACGAATCTGAGAAATAAATTTATATTTAATAATTCAAAAATTGTTTGAGACATTATTCATTTTTATATGTATTTTTTAAACTAGTACCAAATTGATTATAATGTAAAGTCAGACTTTAAATATACTGTGCAACTTTTTTGTGTAACATAGTAAGTTTGCTCATAGTTATTTCCTTTCTCCCACTATTTTATCTCCAATGTGTATTTAACATCTCTTTTTCATCTCCTGCCTCCATATTCTTTCTGCTTTCCTCACATACTATGCTATGAATTCCATATATCACAATAACTTCTGAAACAACATGCAAGATATCTACAAAGGAAACAGTGTATTTTTATTTTTAGACTCTGCATTGGTACCTACATGTTGGTACTTAAATAAAAAAAAATTAAAAAAATACAACAAAAAGAACAATCAATATACATACATTATTTGAACATTCTTTCATTCTACCGTACCGAGCGCTCCCCCGCAAAAAAAACGATAATAAAAATGATTTTTTTTTGCCCCGCGTGGCCTTTTTAAAGCCCCCTCATCAAACCTAGGGGGCCAGGGAGGATGTACTCTGCCCCCTTATGCTCATTTCCCCCTTTGTTTTTGCCACCTCTTGTGTCTCGATCCTACCGAGACACAAGATGGCGGCCGCTCCGGACTGTTTAGAATGTTCACAGTCACCGGGAAGCCAATCCGCTTCTCCTCGCGAAGTTCCGTTACGCGTCAGGTACGCGAACCGGGGCGCTAACCGAAACGCTGTCACAGATATATCTGTTTTTTAAAATGTTAATTTCTCAAAATCCACTGGAGCACATATATTAAGACATAGCAAAGGCACGTCGGGCAAACCATATCTACAATTTTGCCAAGTTTCGTGTCAATCCATTCAGCCGTTCGAGCTAAAAGTGATTCCAACCGCCCTATGGAAAAATGAATGGGAAACGCGTATTGGGACCCCCCTTTTTTCTTGGCCCCCCCTTGAAGAAACCCCCCCAGATTTTCAGATTTTCAGGGGCTGCTCAGAAACAGAATGTTAAAATTTCAGCCAATTCCGTCCACAAACACCAATGTTATTCGACATAGAATTTTCAGAAATCCCATAGGAAAAAAATCCTAACTATATATACCTACTGGCGACCGCCAGTAGGTAATATATATATATATATATATATATATATATATATATATATATATATATATATATATAAAATTCTTTGGCAAAATGAAACCCCTCATTTTGTTCCTTTTCAAATTAAATGTATTAAGTGTTACCACTTTATTCCAATCAAGAGGACTTCAGGTGTGCCATACTTTTGTCATAAGTAAGACTGTTAGCGTTCTAGTTGTTCTTTAGAACACTCTGGGACATTCTATCATTGGGCTATAGTTGGGCTACATCTGGCTGATATTTGGGCTACATTTGGGCTCTTTTGTCTCTGGTGGCCATCTTGGGAGACTGCATATCAGAATTTTTTTAATGAAATATAAGAGGATTTGAGAAGTCACTCAAAATGTGCCCTAATTTTTCTTTCTTCCGCAATAATCATAATTTCTATGGCAAAATGAACCCCCTCATTTTGTTCCTTTGCAAATTAAATGTTTTAAGTGTTAACACTTTATTCCAATCAAGATGACTTCAGGTGTGCCATACTTTTGTCATAAGTAAGACTGTTAGCGCTCTAGTTGTTCTTTAGGACACTCTGGGACATTCTGTCATTGGGCTATAGTTGGGCTACATCTGGCTGATATTTGGGCTACATTTGTTTTTCTTTGTCTCTGGTGGCCATCTTTGGGCTACATTGGGCTACATTTGGGCTCTAACATATATATATAGCCCAATGTAGCCCAATATATATTTTTCAAAGTTAATTTTTGGAAAAACCACTGGAGCATATATCTTGAGACATAGCAAAGGTACATCGGGGTACCAGTCCCTACAATTTTGCCAAGTTTGGTGGAAATCCATTCAGCCGTTCGGGCTAAAAGTGAGTCCAACCGCCCTATGGAAAACTCAATGTTAAAAACACGTTTTGGGACCCCCCTTTTTTCTCGGCCCCCGCTTGACGAAATCCCCCAAACTTTCAGGGGACGCTCAGAAACAAAATGTGCCATTTTCCTGAAAATTTCAGCCAATTCCGTCTATCAACGCCAAAGTTATTCAACATAGAATTTTCAGAAATCCCTATTAAAAAAAAACTAACTATATATACCTACCGGCGACCGCCAGTAGGTAATATATATATATATATATATATATATATATATATATATATATATATATATATATATATATATATATATATATATATATATATATATATATATATATATATATATATATATATATATATTACCTACTGGCGATAGCCAGTAGGTATATATAGTTAGGATTTTTTTCCTATGGGATTTTTGAAAATTCTATGTCGAATAACTTTGGCGTTTGAGGACAGAATTGGCTGAAATTTTCAGGAAAATGGAACATTTTGTTTTTGAGCAGCCCCTGAAAATTTGGGGGGGTTTCGTCAAAGGGGGGCCGAGAAAAAAGGGGGGTCCCAAAACGTGTTTTTCCCATGCAATTTTCCATAGGGCGGTTGGCCTCACTTTTAGCCTGAACGGCTGAATGGATTTACACCAAACTTGGCAAAATTGTAGGGACTGGTAGCCCGATGTGCCTTTGCTATGTCTCAAGATATAGGCTCCAGTGGTTTTTACGAAAATTAACTTTGAAAAATATATATTGGGCTACATTGGGCTATATATATGTTGGAGCCCAAATGTAGCCCAATGTAGCCCAATGTAGCCCAAAGATGGCCACCAGAGACAAAAAAAACAAATGTAGCCCAAATATCAGCCAGATGTAGCCCAACTATAGCCCAATGACAGAATGTCCCAGAGTGTTCTAAAGAACAACTAGAGTGCTAACAGTCCTACTTATTACAAAGGTATGGCACACCTGAAGCCATCTTGATTGGAATAAAGTGGTAACTCTTAAAACATTGAATTTAAAAAGGAACAAAATGAGGGGGTTCATTTTGCCATAGAAAGTATGATTAGCGAATATATGACGAAATCCCGCATACCATCAGTCCGCAAAAAAAATCCCGCATGTACTATTAGGCCGCAAATTAAAATAACGAAAACTTTTAGAACGAATATGCCTTTAGCATACACTAAACAACTAAACTACCCTAAACCCTAAAACACTACCCCCAGCATGACCCTACACTACATAAACAGTACAACACTACCCTAAACCCTAAAACACTACCCCCAGCATGACCCTACACTACGCAAACACTACAACACTACCATAAACCCTAAAACACTACCCCCAGCATGACCCTACACTACGCAAACACTACAACACAACCCTAAACCCTAAAACACTACCCCCAGCATGACCCTACACTACGCAAACACTACAACACAACCCTAAACCCTAAAACACTACCCCCAGCATGACCCTACACTACGCAAACACTACAATACTACCCTAAACCCTAAAACACTACCCCCAGCATGACCCTACACTACGCAAACACTACAACACTACCCAAAACCCTAAAACACTACACCCCAGCATGACCCTACACTACGCAAACACTACAACACTACCCTAAACCCTAAAACACTACCCCCAGCATGACCCTACACTACGCAAACACTACAACACTACCCAAAACCCTAAAACACTACACCCCAGCATGACCCTACACTACGCAAACACTGCAACACTACCCTAAACCCTAAAACACTACCCCCAGCATGACCCTACACTACGCAAACACTACAACACTACCCTAAACCCTAAAACACTACCCCCAGCATGACCCTACACTACGCAAACACTACAACACTACCCTAAACCCTAAAACACTACCCCCAGCATGACCCTACACTACGCAAACACTACAACACTACCCTTAACCCTAAAACACTACCCCCAGCATGACCCTACACTACGCAAACACTACAACACTACCCTAAACCCTAAAACACTACCCCCAGCATGACCCTACACTACGCCAACACTACAACACAACCCTAAACCCTAAAACACTACCCCCAGCATGACCCTACACTAAACAACCACCACAACTCTACACTGCACTAACACAACACTACACTACACTACACAATCACTAACCCACGAAAAAATTAACACAAACCCACTTACCTCTCTCGTCATCGTGGTTTTCACAACGCAAATGCATTTACCATACATGCCTTTAAAACGTAATTCTTTGTAAAGGCATGCGCGATAAATGCACATGCGTTTTGAAAAAATGCGGGATAATGGTATGCGAGGTCAATGACCTTGCGGGATAATGGTATGCGGACTGAAAGTCTGCGGGATAAAAAATGCGGGAATATGGCTGCAAACCATGATTAGCAGCAGACTTCCCTGGTGAGCACTAGCTTTACTACAGTGATCTAATGAGCAACTAGAGTGCTAACATTCAGAATTTATGGCAAATGTGTGAAACATCTGAATGCCTTCTTGATAGAACCAAAGTAAACAAGCATTGAAAATGCAATAGATCTCGCCCTCGTTTAAGTTAAAGCCATTCTGTTTGTAATGAGGTGGCTTTTTAGCTTTGCTTTTATTAGTGTTTTTAAAACTTTCATGTAAATAACATGCATATGTATGCATATATGTATATGTATGCATGCATTTATATTTATATAGATATGCAGCTTATATATGTTTATATATGTATATTACCTACTGGCGATAGCCAGTGGGTATATATAGTTAGGATTTTTTCTCTATGGGATTTCTGAAAATTCTATGTCTAATAACTTTGGCGTTTGTGGACGGAATTGGCTGAAATTTTCAGGAAAATGGCACATTTCGTTTCTGAGCAGCCCCTGAAAATTTAGGGGGGTTTCGTCAAGGGGGGGCGAGAAACAACAAATTGTAGATATGGTTTGCCCGACGTGCCTTTGCTATGTCTCAATATATGTGCTCCAGTGGATTTTGAGAAATTAACGTTTAAAAAAATATATATATCTGTGACAGCGCTCCGGTTAGCGCCCCGGTTTGTGTACCTGACGCGTAACGGAACTTCGCGAAGCGAAGCTGATTGGCTCTCCGGTGTCTGTCAACATTCTAAACAGTCCGGAGCGGCCGCCATCTTGTCTCTCGGTACGATCGAGAGACAAGATGTGGTGAAAAACGAAGGGGGAAATGAAGGAAAGGGGGCAAGGTAAACCCCTCCTGACCCCCTAGGATTGATGAGGGGGATATTAAAGTCCCCCGCGATTTTTCACGGTAGAGGCACTTCCCGGTACGCGAACCGGGCAGCTAACCGGCAGCGTAACGGGAGTCCGCCATCTTGTGTTTTTGGAGCGTCCGGTTCGCATACCGGGTAGCGTCCCGGTAAGCGTAACAAGGGGAAAACCAAGAGAAACAGTAAAAAAAAAATTAAGGGAATAGATTTCCAGCAAACTTGACAAAATTGTAGGGACTGTTTGTTTGATGTGCCTTTGCAAGGCCTCAAGATATGTGCACGTGTGGATTTTGTCTAATTAAGGTTAAAAAAAAATATATATCTGTAAGCGTGCTCCGGCACGCTTACGTTACGGGTTTTGTTTGCGCTGCAGAGCCGATACGTCACGGTTATGCGACGCGTCATCAGGCGTCTCACGTGGCTACGTGATACGTCACGTAATAAAGAATATATTTTACAGCTATAGATATTAGCTTTTAAAAAACCAATGAAATTCACTGAAAAAACCATAGGTTATAGATCATATATAGTTAGGAATTTGCATTTACAAAACCTTGAACATTCACTGAAAAAACCATAGGTTAGAGACCATATATAGTTAGCTGGACATTTTATTGACATAAAACCAATGAAATTCCATATATAGTTAGTTGCACTAACTATATATCGCGCACCCGCAATCCACTGCTGATGATGTCACATATTACATCATTCATGACATGGTCAGTGACATCACTGATGACATCACTGATGACATCTCAAATGACATCACTGATGACATCACTGATGACATCTCAAATGACATCACTGATGACATCATGACACACCAATACCAGTTACTACATACGCACTCACTGATTCCTACGTCTACACACACATTCACTCATTCACCCATACAATCACTCATACATACAGTCACTCATTATTACAACACTATCATATGCACTCATACACCTATGCAGACACTCACACACTGCCACTCATCCATGGAGTTACTCACACATCTAGTCAGTCCTGTAAAGAATCAATCACACTTCCATTTCCTCATCTATACAGTTAAACACAGAACACCATACTTCCGTGACATCACTGATGACATCACTGATGACATCTCAAATGACATCACTGATGACATGTCAAATGACATCACTGATGACATCATGACACACCAATACCAGTTACTACATACGCACTCACTGATTCCTACGTCTACACACGCATTCACTCATTCACCCATACAATCACTCATACATACAGTCACTCATTATTACAAGACTATCATATGCACTCATACACCTAGTCAGTCCTGTGAAGAATCAATCACACTTCGATTTCCTCATCTATACAGTTAAACACAGAACACCATACTTTTCACACATATACTAACACATACTTACTCTCTTATACAATCACTGATACAAGTACACATTGATATGCACAGAGTCACACACCTCCCAGCCAGCCACACACACACTCAGTCTTCCATACATCCACTCATTCTTCAATATGTAAAACATATTTAAACTTTACAAAAACACACAGACACTAGATGATGTCATCAGTGATGTCATTTGAGATGTCATCAGTGATGTCATCAGTGATGTCATTTGAGATGTCATCAGTAATGTCATCAGTGATGTCACTGACCATGTCATGAATGATGTAATATGTGACATCATCAGCAGTGGATTGCGGGTGCGCGATATATAGTTAGTGCAACTAACTATATATGGAATTTCATTGGTTTTATGTCAATAAAATGTCCAGCTAACTATATATGGTCTCTAACCTATGGTTTTTTCAGTGAATGTTCAAGGTTTTGTAAATGCAAATTCCTAACTATATATGATCTATAACCTATGGTTTTTTCAGTGAATATATATATATATATCTATATCGTACTGGCAGTCGCCAGTAGGTATATATAGTTAGGACCTAGTTTCCATAGGAAATCCGCAACATTCTATTGGGAATAACTTTGGCGCCGGTTGATGAATCTCCGCGAATTTTTCAAAGAAGATGGCCCGCTCGGCTCCGCTGCTTCCCTGAAAGTTTGGGGGGGATTCGTCAAGTGGGGGCTGAGAAAGAAGGGGGTCCCAAAACGTGTTTTCCCCATGTTAATTTCCATAGGACGTTTAGTCACGGCTACAGCCCGAACCGCTGAACGGAATTACACCATACTTGCCAAAATGGTAGGGACTGGTACGCAGTAGGGACTTTTGTTTAAATGGTGTAAATCCCTCCAGTAGTTCCTGAGAAAATGAAAAGAGAAAACATTTATATATCTATAGCAGCTTACTGTAAGATTACTGTAAGCTTACTGTACTCTGTACCTTTCCGAGCACGAGCTGAATGTTAATTGGCTGTCAACTGTCTGTCAACACTCCAAACCAGAGAGTGTTGGCAGCCATCTTGTGCCTCGGTAGACTGAGGCACAGGAAAGCAGAAAAACAAACGTGTAGAACTCAAAAAGGGGGCAGGGTAGAAGCACCCTTCCCCCTAGGCCTGCTCAGGGGCTCCCAAAAGGACCCCTCAGGCCCCAAAAAAATGTTGTTGTTTTTTTAAAAATCGGGGGTACCCGCACCGTACGCATACCGTGCGGGTACCCCGCGATTTAAAAAAAATAAAAATACATTTGGGGGCTGAGGGGTCCTTGTGGGACCCCCTGAGCAGGCCTAGGGGGTCAGGGTGCTTCTACCCTGCCCCCTTTGCATGTTTTGCACCTTTGTTTCACTGCTTTCTTGTGCCTTGGTTCTACCGAGGCACAAGGTGGCTGCCAACACTTCCTGGTTTGGAGTGTTGACAGACAGTGACAGCCAATCAGCATGCCTTCCCGAGAAAGCTGCATGCTCATTGGCTGTCAACACTTCTAACCAGGAAGTGTTGGCATCCATCTTGTGCTAGTGTTGACAGACAGTGGCAGCCAATCAGCATGCCTTCCCGAGAAAGCTGCATGCTCATTGGCTGTCAACACTTCTAACAAGGAAGTGTTGGCATCCATCTTGTGCTCGATAGACCGAGGCACAAGAAAGCAGAAAAACAAACATGAAGAACACAAAAAGGGGGCAGGGTAGATACACCCTGACCCCCTAGGCCTGCCCAGGTGGTCCCACAAGGACAAAAAAGGCCCACATTTTTTATTTAAAAAAACCTCGTCTGTTTTTTAAAAAAATTACCCCCCGGGGAGACCAAATCGTGGGGGCATAGTGAAAAAGAAGTGTGGGGGGTCCACAATCCCCCCACACTTCCCCGGGGACCGCCGCCCCCGGGGCAAACCAACACAGCGCCCCTTGGCCCATACTGGAGGCTCCTGGTGGGCTAGTTGGCCCCCAGGGACCCCCAGTATGCAAGGGGAATTAGTTCCTACTCTTCAAACACGCCAGGGGTTGCGCTGCAGAGAGGTGTAAAAAAGGATGTGGCCTCATTACACCTCTCTGCAATGCTGCCCCCTGTTTTATACTAGAGGCTTCTGGTGGGCTAGGTGCCCCCCAGGGACCACCAGTATGCAGGGGAATTAGTTCCTCCTCTGCAAATACGCCAGGGGTTGCGCTGCAGAGTGTTGTAAAAAGGGGGTGTGCCCTCTGAACACCTGCCTGCAAAAGTGTAGTAAATCAGTATAAAAAAAATTAATACATTTGAAAATTGTCATTTAAAAAACCATCGAAATTCAATGAAAAAACCATAGGTTTCAGGCCTTATATAGTTAGGAATTAGCATTTAAAAAAAACCTTGCAAATTCAATTTAAAAACAATAGGTTTTGGGCCTTATATAGTTAAGAATTAGTATTTAAAAAACCTTGCAAATTCACTGAAAAAACCATAGGTTTCAGGACTTATATAGTTAGAAATTAGCATTTAAAAAACCTTGCAAATTCACTGCAAAAACCATAGGTTACAGGCCTTATATTGTTAGGAATTAGCTTTTAAAAAACCTTTGAAATTCACTCAAAAAACTATAAGTTTTAGGGGTGTTATAGTTAGCTGGACATTTCACTCATACAAAACCATTGAATTAGCTCCTATATAGTTAGTTGTACTAACTATATTTCGCGCACCCGCAATCCACTGCTGATGATGTCACATATTAGATCATTCATGACATGGTCAGTGTCATCACTGATGACATCTCAAATGACATCACTGATGACATCCACGTGACAATCACATACACCTTTTCATACACTAGTAAAATCTTTCATCGCTCTTTGTAAAATACAGAGTATCATATTTGAATCCATTGTCACAGCAATACAAGTATCTAAAAACCCACTCAGTGATTCATAGATGTATACACACATCTAATCACTTACCTGTAGATTCACTCATACATGCTTTCAATGAACAATAGAACACTATCAAAAATACTTATACACCCATATCGACATTACACACCAGCACACATCCTATTCACATATAAAGTCATCCTACTCACAAACAATGGATCATACTTACATATTTACTTAGCTACACACTTATACAAACACCACTTCATCTATTCATTTAGATAGTAAGTCATACTTAGTGAATTATAAAATCATTATTACAAGTATACAGTTATCCATACAGTCACTCACACAATAATTGAGTCTTATGTATACTTATTTTTATACAAAAATTTACACATACACTGCCTTTTAGTTTTTCTAGTTTCTTGGACATGTACCATTGAGAAATATATTTGCACATCACCACACCCATAAAGAGATTCACTCACCCAAACAACTGTTAGAACATGTAGTTTTAACGTCATATATCTACTGAATCAACTATTCACACATCTTTGGACAGTCACACACCCCCCACTGAACCACACACACTTTCACTCTCCCATACAAATATTCAGTTAACTAATCAATAACTAATATAGACGTTCACATTACTAGTAACCAACTGTAAAACCAGTTTACACAACAACTGACAAAGTGATACAGATATTCACACAGTTTAGTCACTATCCACTATATTTAGTGAGACACTATAAATTGGTCAAGTAAACAGTCAATTACACTGCTACTAAATCCTCCATCCAAATATTTATTTATATATAGCCACTCATTCTTCAATGCAAACTGCTATATACACAATGCATATTTAAATAACGAAGCAAACCACATTCACTGGATGATGTCATCAGTGATGTCATTTGAGATGTAATCAGTGATGTCACTGACCATGTCATGAATGATCTAATATGTGACATCATCAGCAGTGGATGGCGGGTGCGCGAAATATAGTTAGTACAACTAACTATATAGGAGCAATTTCAACGGTTTTGTATGAGGGAAATGTCCAAATAACTATAAGACCCCTAAAACTTATAGTTTTTTGAGTGAATTTCAAAGGTTTTTTAAAAGCTAATTCCTAACTATGGGGCCGATTATGATGGCGGACGAACCTGCGCCCGTCCGCCACCACTGAGTGTGAGGGACCGTCCGCATGGGCAGCGGCGGTCCCTCCATGACAATTAGGATGTGACCGCCACCCTGGCGGTCACATCCTGTATTTTTTACGTTGCGGCGGGTGCTGCTTGAAGCGGCACCCGCTGCAATGTAAAAAATGACAACAGTGCATTTGCATGCACAAAGCGGCAGGCACCTCGCGGTGCCTGCCGCTTCGTGCACGCAAATGAAGGGGGGTACCATAGGTACCCCCCATGTGCACCCCCACCCTCCATTCACCTAGGGGGCCCGCAACGGGCCCCGCAGTGAAGAACCGTATGCTTTTCCACGGCGGAAAAGCCGCCGTGGAAAAGCATAGTATTTCAGACATCCTAATATGCCTGGCGGTGTCTGATAGACACCGCCAGACATGTTAGTGCTTTTCCGCCGCAGTCGGAAGGCGACTGCGGCGGAAAAGCTGCGGACAGAAAAGCAGACCCACCAGCCATCCTAATTTGGCGGTGGGTCTGTGGAGGCTCCGCAGCGGAGTTCCTGCATCCTCCGGGCCGGCGGTGGCTTCCGCCGGCCCGGAGGATGCGGGAACTCCGCAATCATAATTAGCCCCTATATAAGGCCTGTAACCTATGGTTTTTTCAGTGAATTTGCAAGGTTTTTTAAATGCTAATTCCTAACTATATAAGGCCTGAAGCCTATGGTTTTTTCAGTAGATAGATAGATAGATAGATAGATAGATAGATAGATAGATAGATAGATAGATAGATAGATAGATAGATAGATAGATAGATAGATATACACCAAAACTTTCTCCCAGCTAGGGAAGAAACAGCTCCGGGGATTAAAAAGGTTTTAATGGCTCTTTTTTTCGAAAGTAAGTGAGGGCCATGGAACTCTTAGGCAGACGCGTTTCAGCCTTCAAATGGCTTCATCAGTGCTGGTTTCATTGGCTCCTTCCTCCAGGGGGCAAAACGCACAGATTTAAATATCATGGCCACTCCCCATCAGGTGGTCTCTTGCCCCTGATCAGCCCAACGATGTTCAGGTGTCCTGCGCTCAAACCAGCCAGGCAGATGCATGCTGGGGCTGGGAATCCTCAGAGGAAGCCCATTCAGTGACGGGGCATCTCCTAACAACATGTGAAGTCGCAACTGGTTGGCTGGTTGGATCCCAACGCTGCCACGGGTACCTGGAATGATTTTGCCTTCTTATGTCCCCTTCTCAGGCAAACAGTGTTGCCTCCTCTCTCCCAAAGTAGGGGGGCGACGCGTTGCAATTTCATGCAGCTACCAGTGTTCACAGGCTCTCGGTGTTGCTCCAGACCGAGATGGCTGACATCAGCCAGCGCCTGCTGGCTGGCGAAACATAGACATCAAAACTTTTTCCCTGGTAGGGAAAAAGGGACAACACAGCTCCGGGGATTATAAAGACTTTAGGAGCTCTTGTTTTCCGCAAGTAAGTGAGGTGTATGAAAAACTTAGGCAGATGCGTTTCAGCCTTCAAATGGCTTCATCAGTACCGGTTTCAATGGCTTCTTCTTCCAGGGGGTCAAAAAGCCCTGATTTCAATATCTTGGTCACTCCCCATCCGGTGGTCTCTCGCCCCTCCTCAGCCCAAAGATGTTCAGGTGCATCTGCCAAACCAACCAGGCAGATGCATGCTGGGGCTGTGAGTCCTCAGAGGAAGCCCATTCAGTGAAGGGGCATCTCCTGAAAACATGTGAAGTCCCAACTGGTTGGCTAAGGATCTCAACGCTGCCAGATGTACCTGGAATGATTTTGCCTTCCTTTGTCCCCTTCTAAGGCAAACAGTGTTGCCTCCTCTCTCCCAAAGTATGGGGGGCGACACATTGCAGTTTCATGCAGCTATCAGAGTTCAAAAGCTCTTAGCATTGCTCCAGAGTGAGAGGGCTGTCGTCAGCCAGCGCCTGCTTGCTGGCGAAACATTGACACCAAAACTTTCTCCCAGGTGGGGAAAAAGGGACGACACAGCTCCGGAAATGAAAGGGCTTTAATAGATCTTGTTTTGCGCAAATCAGCGAGGTCCATGAAACGCATAGGCAGACGCGTTTCAGCCTTCAAATGGCTTCATCAGTGCCGGTTTCAATGGTTCCTTCTTCCAGGGGGGCCAAACGCACAGATTTAAATATCGTGGCCACTCCCCATCAGGTGGTCTCTCGCCCCTCCTCAGCCCAACGATGTTCAGGTGTTCTGCGCTCAATCCACCAGGCAGGTGCATGGTGGGGCGGGGAGTCCTCAGAGGAAGCCCATTCAGTGACGGGTATCTCGTAACGACATGTGAAGTCCCAAGTGGTTGGCTAAGGATCCCAAAGTCGCCACAGGTACCTTCAATGATTTTGCCTTCCTATGTCCCCTTCTCAGGCAAACAGTGTTGCTTCCTCTCTCCCAGAGTATGGGGGCAACGCATTGCAGTTTCATGCAGCTACCAGAGTTCACAGGCTCTCAGTGTTGCTCCAGACAGAGATGACGGTCATCAGCCAGCGCCTACTTCCTGGCGAAACATAAGCATCAAAACTTTCTCCCAGGTAGGGAAAGAGGGACGACACAGCTCCGGGAATAAAAAGGCTTTAACAGCTCATGTTTTGCGCAAGCTAGTGAGGTCCATGAATGCTTAGGCAGACGCGTTTCAGCCTTCAAATGGCTTCATCAGTGCCGTTTTCAATGGCTCCTTCTTCCAGGGGGACCAAACGCACAGATTTAAATATTGTGACCACTCCCCATGTTCAAGTTCAAGTTCAAGAATTTGTATAGCGCACTACTCACCCAGAGAGTCTCAAGGCGCTTGAGGGAGGGGCGGGTACTTTACTTATCGAATATTCAAGTTTTTAGTTGCTTTCTGAAGGAGAGGTGGTTCTGTGTAAGGCGGAGGTGGGTGGGGAGTGAATTCCAGGTTTTGGCCGCTAAGTAGGAGAAGGATCTTCCTCCCATGGTGGATCTATGGATGCGTGGAATTGCGGCGAGGGCTTGGTTGGACGATCGTAGTTGGCGGGTGGGGGTGTAAAAAGACAGGCGCGTGTTGAGGCATTCGGGGCCGAGGTCGTAGAGGGCTTTGTGTGCGTGGGTGAGGAGGCGGAACGTTACTCTCTTGTTGACGGGGAGCCAGTGGAGGTCTTTCAGGTGGCCGGAAATGTGAGCTTGACGGGGGATGTCTAGTATGAGTCTGGCTGAGGCGTTTTGGATGCGTTGGAGTTTATTCTGTAGTTTGGCTGTGGTTCCGGCGTAAAGGGTGTTTCCGTGATCCAGTCGGCTTGTGACCAGTGCGTGGGTGACCGTCTTTCTTGTTTCGGTGGGGATCCAGCTGAAGATTTTTTTTAGCATGCGTAGGATGCTGAAGCATGAAGATGAGACAGCGTTGACTTGTCTGGTCATCGAGAGGGAGGAGTCCAGGATGAAGCCTAGGTTACGTGCGTGGTCCGTAGGTATGGGTGCGGTTCCCAGGGCCGGTGGCCACCATGAGTCGTCCCAGGCAGAGGGGGATGAACCTAAGATGAGGACTTCCATTTTGTCCGAGTTCAGTTTTAAACAGCTGTTCTTCATCCACACGGCTACTTCTTTCATTCCTTCGTGTAAGTTGGTTTTGCGGTGTTTGGGTCTTTGGTGAGGGAGAGGATCAGCTGGGTGTCGTCTTCGTAGGAGATGATGTTGAGGTTGTGTTGGCGCGCGATGGATGCAAGGGGACTCATGTATACGTTGAAGAGGGTGGGACTGAGTGATGATCCTTGTGGTACGCCGCAGATGACTTCGGTGGCCTCTGATCTAAAAGGGGGGAGGCGGACTCTCTGGGTTCTTCCGGCGAGGAACGAGATGATCCAGTCCAATGCTTTTCCTTGAATTCCGACGTTGCTGAGGCGTTGTATGAGGGTGCTATGACAGACTGTGTCGAAGGCTGCGGTGAGGTCAAGTAGGATGAGGGCAACTGTTTCTCCGTTGTCCAGTAGTGTTCGAATGTCGTCTGTAGCTGCGATGAGGGCGGTTTCGGTGCTGTGTTTGGCTCGGAAGCCGGACTGTGAGGGGTCGAGGGATTTGTTGGATTCGAGGAAGGGGCGAGCTGACTATTGACGGCTTTCTCAATGACTTTGGCAGGGAATGGGAGAAGCGAGATAGGGCGGTAGTTCTTAAGTTCTGTGGGGTCTGCTGTGGGTTTCTTCAGAAGGGCGCTGAGTTCAGCATGTTTCCAGTTTTCCGGGAAGGTAGCAGAGTTGAGGGAGCAGTTGATGACGTCTCGAAGATGGGGTGCGATAATGGAGTCTGCTTTGTTGAAAATTTATTGGGGATATGGGTCGGTTGGCGATCCTGAGTGGATGGAGTTCATCAGGCGGATGGTGTCCTCAGTGGTGATTGGGTTCCAGGCGCAGAGGTTGTTAGAGGGGGGTTTTGGTTCAGAGGTGGGTGGAGAGGACTGGTCTCCGGGCTGGATTTCAAAGCTGTTATGTATGTCGGCGATTTTGTTGTGGAAAAATTATGCTAGGGAGTCGCAGAGTTCTTGGGATGGAGTGATGTCGTTGGTGCCGGCGGTGGGGTTGGTAAATTCTTCGACGATGTTGAATAGTTCCTTGCTGTTGTGGGCGTTGTTGTCAAGTCGATCCTTGAATGCTGATTTCTTGGTGGATCGGATCAGTTGGTGGTGTTTGCGGGTGGCGTTCTTGAAGATGGCCAGGTTGTCAGTGGTTGGGTTTTTTCTCCAGGCTTTCTCGAGGGTGCGACAGAACTTCTTGGATTTCTTAAGGTCATCGTTGAACCAGGGGGCTTTTTTGCTACCTTGCTTCATTTGATTGTTTTTCAAGGGTGCTAGTTCGTCGGCGCTGTGGGTGATCCATTGTGTGAGGTTGGTGGCTGCTTGGTTTGGGTCCGATGATTTGGCAGGAGGGTTTTGGTGAAGCGATGTGAGGAGTTGGCCGGTGGTAATTTTGTTCCAGTTTCTTCGGGGAATTGGTTGTGGGATGTTGTGGATCATGGTCTTTTTGTAGTTGAAGTGAACGCAGCTGTGGTCCGTCCAATGGAGAGCTGTGGTGTGATTGAAGGAGATGTGCTTGCTGGAGGTGAAGATTGGGTCGAGCGTGTGCCCGGCATAGTGAGTGGGGGTATCAACGAGTTGTTCAAGTCCGAGGTTGTCCAGGTTGTCCAGAAGGGTGGTGGTGTTGCTGTAGTTTTTCTTTTTCAGGTGGAAGTTGAGGTCTCCCAGTAGAATGTAGTCCTTGGAGGGGAGGGCGTGTGGGCTGATGAAGTCAGTGATATCTTCGCTGAATTGTGTGCGGGGTCCTGGTGGCCTGTAAATGAGGGTGCCTCTGAGTGTGGTCTTGGGGTCGGTGTGGATCTGGAAGTGAAGGTGTTCGGCGGGGTCGGTTATCATCGGAACTGGTCGTGATGCGGATGGTGTTCTTATGGACGATGGCGATGCCTCCTCCTGTTTGCTTGGTTCGGTCCTTTCGGATGATCTTGTAGCCGTCCGGGATGGCTATTGCGATGTCGGGAGCTGATGAGGCGTTCATCCAGGTTTCTGTAAGGAAGGCGATTCAGTGATGGGATATATCTTAACAATATGTGAAGTCCCAACTGGTTGGCTAAGGATCCCAAAGCCGCCACAGGTACCTTCAATGATTTTGCCTTCCTATGTCCCCTTCTCAGGCAAACAGTGTTGCTTCCTCTCTCTCAGAGTATGGGGGACAACGCATTGCAGTTTCATGCAGCTACCAGAGTTCACAGGCTCTCAGCGTTGCTCCAGACCGAGAGGGCGGTCATCAGCCAGCACCTGCTTCCTGGCAAAACATAGACATCAAAACTTTCTCCCAGGTAGGGAAAAAGGGACGACACAGCTCCGGGAATAAAAAGGCTTTAACAGCTCATGTTTTGCACAAGCTAGTGAGGTCCATGAATGCTTAGGCAGACGCGTTTCAGCCTTCAAATGGCTTCATCAGTGCCGGTTTCAATGGCTCCTTCTTCCAGGGGGGCCAAACGCACAGATTTAGATTTCGTGTCCACTCCCCATCCGGTGGTCTCTCGCACCTCCTCAGACCAATGATGTTCAGGTGTCCTGCGCTGAAACCAACCAGGCAGATGCATGCTGCGGCTAGGAGTCCTCAGAGGAAGCCCATTCAGTGACGGGGCATCTCCTAACAACATGTGAAGTCCCAACTGGTTGGCTGGGGATCCCAACGCCACCAGAGGTACCTGGAATGATTTTGCCTTCCCATGTCACCTTCTCAGGCAAACAGTGTTGCCTCCTTTCTCCCAAAGTATTGGGGTGACGTGTTGCAGTTTCATGCGGCTACCAGAGTTCACAGGCTCTCAGCATTGCTCCAGACTGAGAGTGCAGTCGGCAGCCAGCGCCTGCTGCCTGGCAAAACATAAACACCAAAACATTCTCCCAGGTAGGGGAAAAGGGACGACACTCTCCGGGGATTAAAAAGGGTTCAAGAGCTCTTGTTTTATGCAAGTAAGTGAGGTCCATGAAAAGCTTAGGCAGATGCGTTTCAGCCCTTCAAAAGACTTCATCAGTGCCTGTTTCAATGGCTCCTTCTTCCAGGGGGGCTAAACGCACAGATTTAAATATCGTGGCCACTCCCCATCAGGTGGTCTCTCGCCCCTCCTCAGCCCAACTATTTTCAGGTGTCCTGCATTCAAACCAACCAGGCATGTGCATGCTTGGGCTGAAAAAATAGGTTGTTTTTTTTACAATATCTTTGGCGCCCTTTGATGAATCTTCGCAAAATTTTCAAAACTGATGAGACGCTCCGTTCAGCTCCTGTTTTGAAAGGTTTGGGGGTGAATCGTCGATTGGGGGCCGAGAAAAAAGGAGGGTCCCAAAATCCATGTTCTCCATGTTCATTTCCATAGGAAACTTTAGACAAGGCTACAGCCGGAACTCCTGAACGGAATTGCAGTAAATGTAACAAGTTTGGGCTGGACTGTTTCCATGAGGAGCAGGATCAAGACTGATTTGTATATGGCTGAGTCTAAGCTGGGGTGGCATGGTGAGCAAAGGAACAATGGACTTAGATTAATTCAGCCTTCCAGCCATCATGTGTTTGCATAGCACTTTTCTCCATAAGTAGGATGAGTATGCCCAGGCATGGGTCCCTTGCACACTGTGCCACTGGATTGAAGCTAGCCTGGCTGACGAGGGGTTATACCCCTAAGCCGATACTAGGATGCTTGCTTCTGGTACAAGGATGGCCTGGCTTGGCCATTCGGTTGGACTGTTCCCATGAAAAGCAGGGTCAAGACTATTTTCAATATCGCTGTGTCTAAACTGGGATGGCATGGGGAGCAAAATAATGATGAATTTATCCCAGATCTCTTGAGTGGGGGTCAGAGTTTGATTCATTCAGCATTCCATCCATCGTTTCTTTGTGTGGTGCTGGATCTAGGTGCAGTGATGAAGAGCAAATCGTCGCAGGGATTCAAGTTGGCAGGCAATGCAGATGGTTGTCGTGTGACATGAGGAGCCAATTCGCAGTCGCACAGTGGGCAAAAACTTCAGAATCTTCACCTGGGACTCAGGACTGTGGTTTCAGATAAGAAGGGAAAACTTTGATGCTAGCCAAGGGTCCATGACTTGGATGGACACCTATTAGGGATCAGAGTTCACTTCAGCAGAGGTCGGCAGCAGGACTCAGGCAGGCCCAGTTGGTGCTGGTCAGCTTTGCAGTTGCAGGGAGGCCCCGGAAGGTTGCCTTGTCCCGTAGCTCAAACAGGAGATCAGTTAAATTACTCTTGGAGTCATTTCCATGGAGCCTGAGCTCAAGTCAAGCATGTCCAATCTTCTATCTTCAAATAGCAGGGCAGTTCTTTTTATTAATCTTCCACAGTTCAAGGAGTGCTCTGATGAGAGGTTTTGAAGGTACCACTTTTATTTACAGTACCAGTCGGCAGGTGAGGGATGTCCCCTTTGTCTAAACTTCACTATTTCCTATATTTGGCTCAAAACTGTTTAGGGTAATAAAGGGGAGACAGTGAGTCATGCCTTCACAAT
Source organism: Lissotriton vulgaris (assembly GCF_964263255.1). NCBI lineage: Eukaryota > Metazoa > Chordata > Amphibia > Caudata > Salamandridae > Lissotriton > Lissotriton vulgaris. The sequence continues at coordinate 1,217,811,691 of NC_141694.1, forward strand.
ATTCTCATTGTAAGGGCATGTAAAACTGAAGTAAACTTTTGCTACTTTTTAAATACACTGCACCCTGCCCTATGAGCCATTAGGGCTTGCCTTTGGGATGACTTATAAGTATTAAACTGGAATGCTTAGGCCTTGCAAAAGACTTATTGTGCCTGGTTGGAATGGCAGTTTAGTTAAAAACTGTACTACAGACTTAGTGGCAGACGTACAATATGTTTTGCAGTGCTACCTTAGGGAGGGAGAGGGGGGGCACAAAGAGTGCTGCATCTCACGAGTAGCATTTAATTTGCAGGCAGTGGGTATATTTAGTACCATGTACTAGCGTTTTAGAAGTAAATTAAATGTACCAGTCAGGTGTAGGCCAATTTTACCCTGTTTTAAAGGGAAAGCACAATCACTTTACCAGTTATTAGCAGGAGCAACGTGCACAGAGTCCTAAAAGCCAACATAACTGGGTTCATCGAAGGAAGGCAAAATTCTGGGGTGACCTGGCATAGAAGGCCAGGTCGAACACCAACTCATTCTGTTGCTGCTTTTAAAATTTAGAACTGATATTACCAGCCCACTAAATAGTAATATTTCTGCAGGTTGTAAGGCTGACCAAGAGATATTGGAACCATCACCACGGACATTGATTAGATGCAAATATACCTAATAGGTATCTCACCTTTTCTTATTTGATAGGTCAACAGGCCCAGCCCTAATGTCAACATATATTAGATATCTCTAGATGGTAAATAGTGTTTGAACAGAACACAAGTAATCCTTCTTCTTTTCCCCACAGCCTGTTCGTTTTTCTCCTATACCTTGCCAATACCCAGGTTCCTAACACGGATGTACAGCCTGACAGCCCTCAAAAACAAGACTCACATGAACAGACAGAAGGAAGAGCAGAGTTTAATAACAATAAATACTAGCCCAACAGTGCAGCAACAAATACAACTTACCAGAAAACGAAATAACTACGCAAAAACTAGGGATGCCTGTAAAATTTTAAAGACAATAAATCAACATAAGTATTTTTTACTTCAGGACATCAACTCTGAACCACTAAGGGAATGTTTGAAAATGAAAGAATTCTACAAATTAGCTATGTACAGACTTCAGCCCCTAACAATTGAAACACTTCATGCTCAATTACCACCTTTATAGATGTTTTGAAAATATACAAGCAAACACAACCAATCACAAAATAATTAAACATGCAAACATAAATAATATCCTTTTTTTTAAATGAGAAATCATCTAAACTGGTGCTTAGTGAACACAATTCTATGGTTACTTAGTTTAAAGCTAAGAAAGAAGAGGATCAGAGAGACATCTATGATTGTCGTAGGAATTATTAAAGATACCAATAAAACTACATACTCAAGAGGTGTGTGTTTGAGTGTATGTGTTTGTGTAATTAGAGAATTCATAATGTCCAGTATTATAAGTGACCACACCACAAGTAAGTTGATAAGGTTTATTGAGGTATGAAATCCACGACATCCATAACCCTGCCAGTCAGGTACTAATCAGGAGTGCAACTTGGAATGTTGACAGCGCCACGGGTCAGCCCAACAGGGGCAGAAGGGGAGGGGGAAACGGAATGTACCAATACTGACAAATAGGTAATTACAACACATCTCCTACCCCATAACAGAACCGCATACACAAAGGTAATTCCCACATAATGTAGTCTTTCAGCCTCTCAGAGAACTTAGACATCCCAAGTAGACTGAACAGGGGGAACAAACCTTTGCCTTGTCTACAACCATAATGTCCTGCCCAGGACCCTGGTCATCAAGGAAATCTTGACATATCAATCCTGACATACCCTTATCCTTCCTGCAATCTGTCCTTTGTCGTCCATCTCCTCCTCCTTCCCTCTCAGCCATAAAGGACTCTTATTCGTGCCTGGTTCTCTTCTTCTTTCTGATTTAAATGGAGATAACCCCATCACGCTGAATGGCATGACTAGGTACACCCAAATCATATCCTCTAGGATTTTTCCTGCATTTGCCTCACTGCTGCTATTCAACTGTATACTCTCCTTGATCATTTCATTCACTCTGGGACCGTATAATGCTGTTCTTTGATGAGTAATAGCAAATCTATGTAAGAACTCACTCATTGGTGACGGAACAATCTGGACCCCGTTGTCCGTCACCAATGCTTGAGGAACTCCTTCAGTCCTGAAAATCTCTTGCAAGAACTCTATCACCGAGCTAGTAGTCACATTTTCCACAATCATTATTACAGCTCCCATGAAGTGGAAGTCAACCAGGTAAATGACGCCTCTGGCTTCCAATCCTTTTACCACCCGGGGTCCCCCAATGTCCATTGCTAATTTCTCCCCTGGTGTATTTGGTACTTCAATTTCTGATATTGGATCTTCCCTGCTCATTTTAATCTTATCACACTTAGCACAACTACTGCACTGTTTGATGTATCTCTCTACCATGGTGTCCACTATTGGACACCAGTAGCGTAATCTGACCTTGTTTCCCGTGAGACTGCAACTTAAATGACCCTCATGAGTCACAGTTACAATACTTTCTTGCATGTTCTCCGGAGGCACTAGTTTCCTCCCTCTGTACAAGTTCCTTCCTTGAAAGATTAGTTTGTGTCTGACCTCCCAAAACTCCTTCTCCTGCTCTCCTAGTGCATCACTTTTCTTTGGCCAACCGCTGGCCACTAATGCTTCTAGTTCAAGTGTTACTTCAACTACTTCCTTCGCACTAAAGTGTCTAACTTCCTTATGGCACGCCAAAACCTCCCTCTCCTCTACAGAGTACCACGATTCAGTTTCAGTGAGGGACCTTGGAACAAAGGCAATCGTCTTTTCAACCTCTTCTACACCTTGACTAAGGGTGCCCCCTATTTCTTTAGTGCTTGCATCTGTAGTTATTACAGTGTTCCTTTCCATGTCCAACTGGCCATTTAAAGGTGCATCGATTATCCTGCACTTGATCTCCTCAAAGCATAGTCTTATTTTGTTAGTGTTCCCTTCCACAGTTATCACTATGGGCACAACCCCTTCAGAGTTCTCCACAGACTCTATCATCTCCTGCCTTAGCTGCTTTTCTAATTCTTCTTTAGGAGGTTCACTCACTAAAAATGAACTCTCATTGGAAATTTCTTTTTGCCTTTTTACGACCTCTACACCACACTCACTTCTTCCTGCTAGCATGACTGGCTCTTCAGCCGTGGCGTCTAATATCATTCTTAAGTCTTATTGATAAGCCCATCCAAGTAAGTTTAACTCCACCATTGCCACATATACTTTGCCTACAATGCTTCTTCCCTTAAAAGATATTCTACTGATGATCATTCCTTCTAACCATATTCTTTCACTGTTTTAACCAACCGAGTACGCGTCTGGTTTTTCCAACTTTACACCTCTTTTCTCAGATTTTTCCTTATGTCTTCCAATTGATAAAAGTAATCCCATCCTCGTCGCCAGTATTATAAGTGACCACACCACAAGTAAGTTGATAAGGTTTATTGAGGTATGAAATCCACGACATCCATAATCCTGCCAGTCAGGTACTAATCAGGAGTGCAACTTGGAATGTTGACAGCGCCAAGGGTCAGCCCAACAGGGGCAGAAGGGGATGGGGAAATGGAATGTACCAATACTGACAAATAGGTCATTACAAAACAGGGTTTCTTTAATCCTAAACCCACACTTTTAACCCTCTTCACCATAACCTTCAAAAGATTTCTGAAATACTTAAATCATAGCCTTAGCCCTATACCTTATACTCAATGTGTTAATCTCTATTCCCTTAATCCATTAACCCTACACACAAAAGTGTCAATCCTAAAACCGTATTTCCCAAAATAATAAACCGTACCACCTATAACCGTTATAACTCTAACTCCTAAACTTTTAACTCCTTAACATTATCGTAAAGTTTCATCATTTGTCCCCAGTATGTGTTTTTGTAAGTGCGCATGGATTCAGAAAATACACAGGCTTTCAGAGGTAGAACAATGTCTATTTATTTATTTATTTATTTATATGCTTCTATAGCGCAAGAATCGAGCCCGAAAGGGTTATCTCCGCGCTTTGACAACATCAGGCCGTAAGGTACTGTAAAGGCAGCAATCCTAAAGTTATATCTCCATAAACAGATTTGTTTTTAGCATTTTTCTAAAGATGAGGTGTTTGGAGTTCTGTCTTAAGTTAAGGGGCAGGTTGTTCCACAGGGCCGGCCCCACTGATGAGAGGGCTCGGCCGCCTTGTCTGGTTTTTTTAATGAAAGGTGTTTTGAGCAGGAGTAGATTACTTGACCGTAATTCACGTTCTGGTTTGTAAGGCAGGAGTAGTTTGGCTAGATATTTGGGGCCGTTTCCAAACTTATGTACAGTGCAGCAGATTTTAAATTTGATCCGTTGGCGTATTGGGAGCCAATGGAGTTTTTTCAACAGGGGTCCAGAAGATGTTCTGGGGGGGGCATTCAGAATCAATCTTGCCGCCGTGTTCTGGACCACCTGTAAGCGATTGATGGCATCCTCATTGGCTTGTATCAGAAGCCCGTTGCAATAGTCAAGGCGACTTATTACAAGGGCTTGCACCAGAGTCTTTCTGTAGGTGTCAGGTAGCAGGGGGAAGACTCGCCTGAGTAATCCAATGGTGTGAAAACAAGCACCTGCAATTACATGTGCATGTTCTTTAAGAGTTAGGTTTTGGTCTAGTTTCACACCCAGATTTTTGATGGTAGGTTTAGGGGAGGGTACAGGTCCCAAGTCCTGGGGCCACCAATCAGGAGACCAAAGCATGCTGGCTTTCCCAAAACACATCACTTCGGTCTTCCCGACGTTGCACTGGAGGTAGTTGGCAGCCATCCAGTTGGAGATTGCCCTCATACCTTCCGCAAAGTTTTCCCTAACATTAGAGTCAGGGGCATGGAAAGGGTAGAGGAGTTGAGTGTCGTCGGCGTACGACACTGGAGTGAATCCGTACTTCCTCACAATCTCAGCAAGGGGGGCCACATAAACATTGAACAATGTGGGGCTTAGGCATGAGCCCTGTGGCACCCCCTTAGTGAGCGCCCTGGAGATGGAATGGTAGGGGCCCAGGCTGACAGATTGTGAGCGACCGGAAAGGAAACTCTCCAAGCATGCAAGTGCCTGACCTCTGATGCCCACTTCCTGTAACCGGTTCAGCAAGATCTTATGAGAAACAGTATCGAAAGCAGCTGACAGGTCTAACAGTACCAGAATCATCGAGCCTCCTCTATCCTGTGACATCTTGATGTTATCGGTCACGGAGAGGAGTGCAGATTCGGTACTGTAGTTGGGCCTGAACCCAGATTGAGATTGGTCCAGGCCCCCTGTCGCTTCGATAAAGCTAGAGATCTGAGTGTTGACATGTTTCTCAGCCAGCTTGGTCAGGAGGGGCAAAAGAGAGATAGGGCGGAGGTTGGAGAGTTCGGTCCAGGGAGAGATGGTATTTTTACGTATCGGGTTCACAGTTGCCTCTTTCCACTGTTGCGGGAGCTTACCTTCTTTAAAAGAGAGGTTACGAATTTTAGTAATAATAGGGCATAATGATCTACTCAGGTTATTGGTTAACCTAGCCGGGAGAAGATCACAAGGAGAGCCAGATTTCATGTTTTTCAGGAGTGTTTGAACTTCATTTTCAGTAACTTCTGGAATGGTTTTGAAGGTCTCCAAAGGGGTTTCCTGACATAAGGTAGCATCTATATTCTATTTAAGTTTAATATGAACATAATGTTTTAGATTCAAAACATAAAAGATATCCGATCCATCAAATTCCAAGTGTATTATAATCTAGAGCACTTGTAACAAAGTGAAAGAAGTATCTGTCACATTTTGAATGAGTATCCCATTCACAAACCTCTAAAGAAGACCCTCAGTCAAGCATTCTAACACATAAATGACCTTACCAGTTGTAGTAGTATTCAAGCTCCCTAATAAATGTCAGCGTTAAAGAAATTGCAGTTCTCACAAGCTAACACAGCTCCAACCTCCTCCTTCCAAGTCTCCAAGAAAAGTGACCAGTGCGCCAGAGATCTAGAACTCTCAGCCTCAGTTTCCTAGGCAGCACTAATGGAGCCCTTATGACACAATCAGCAACCATATGTTTGTTATGTTTCTATTTCTGCTCCTTGGCAATGTCTGATGAGGTCACAGGCACAGAATCTGGACAGGGTGGAAGATGAGTTTAGAATCCTGGTGTGTGGGAAATTCCAACAAACAACAGAAGCAGGATTAGCCTTAAGTAAAATGCAGAAAAGGTCACAGTTCCTCAATATGGGAATGCCCACAGCTTTCAAATTCAGGTAAAGATTTGTTCCAGTGGCACAGTGTCACTGAAACCACGTCTGGACATACACTTTGTCACAGGAACAAAGCTATACCTATTTGATGAACCTTAACCAGGGCAAAACGAGTCCTGGTTTGCTTAGTTCCGGTTCAGGGAGAACTTCCAAATAACGTCCCAATCGGGGTAGTGTTCAGGATCCAATCTACTCATAGTATCCAGCAATACCTCATAACATCTGTGAAAAAAAGGTTTATGTGTGAATAAGTGAAATAAAATTACAATAAAATAATTTAAAATACAGACAGCGTATATACAACTGAATAGATTCAAATATACATATTATTCCTCATATAAATGAACGGCCAGTTCTTCACTTGTGTTCAATCCCACAGGGGCTAAGCATTGGAAATCAATAATATATCTGGACTCCAGTTTCCTCATAGAAAGTTCATGATTACCACCTCGTACCCCTAGATCCACACAATCTATAACCACCATACGTAGTTTGGTTTCGTCCTGCATGTGACAGTCAAAAAAGTGTCTGGCGACCGGATATTGTTTGGTGTGATTCCGTATCGCTCGTAGATGTTCTAACCCTCTCTTTTTGGCTTCATGTTTGGTACTGCCCACATACCACTTGTTACATGGGCAGATTAACACATACACACTGTATGGGGTATTACAAGACAATTTCTTTTTGATGACGAATTCTCTTGATGTACCTGGTATGATGAGAGTTTTACAGTCTCTGCTGAATTTGCATGCCTTGCATTTCTTACAGCACGTAAATCCAGCAGACGTGACCTGAACAGAGGAGCTCTTGTTGGTCACGTAATTGCGGCTGAGCTCATCACGTAAGGATCTGCCTTTCCTAAACGTGATCTGTGGATTGTCTCCTAGATATTTTTTGAGGTGGTCATCTGTATTTAAGACATGCCAATGTTTCTTAAATACTTGTCTCACATCATTGGATTGCCCAGAGAAAGTTGTGATAAATCTAATGGTTTCAGATTGCATTTGAGGTGGTTTAGGAACTAATAGTTCCTCTCTCGATTTGTTGCTGCTGCGTTCTATTGCTTTGGCAATGACTTTATTGCCATACCCTCTCTGTCTAAACCTCTGGCACATGACAATTTCTTCATTCTTATAACCTTCTTGCGTGCTGCAATTGCGTCTGGCGCGCAATAGTTCCCCATAAGGGATGCTGTACACAAGACTCTTAGGATGGCAGCTGGATGCTTTAAGAAGACTGTTTCCCGATGGTAATGCCACCACAAAGGTTCTTAAATAATGGTCAATGTATTTAGACGTGTGTTCTAAAAAAGAACCTATTGAGGACACGTTCGGGCGACCAGGTGGGTTATCTGGATCCTTATGGAGTTTAGGGAGGAGATATAGTATTGGAACTTTAGGATGGGCACAATACAAATACTGATACTCCTCTACCTCAATCAGACCTTTGTCTCTCCATTCCAATAGTAGATCCCTGAAATTCCCCATAGATCTTAATACATCATCCCTGTCACATGTACAGTAGCAGGTTGTGTCCTGTAGCTGTCTCAGGCCTTCCTGGATATACTTAAATTTATCCAACACCACAACATTACCCCCCTAATCGGATTGTCTTATAACAATCTCCTTGTCTGATTTGAGGGAATCAATGGCCAATAATTGTGCATGGGACAAGTTCTTATTGTTGTAGGGGATTTTCTTATATCTGAGTTTTATAAGATCTTTAAGTACTCCTCGTTCGAACACATCAATAGCATCACATTGAATAGTTGGTAAAAATACACTCTTAGGTTTAAATTTGGACCCCGGATTCTTATCTAAGTCCAAACCCCAACATAAATACATTGACCATTATTTAAGAACCTTTGTGGTGGCATTACCATCTTATGTCAAAGACACCACCCAATTTTTGAGCATCATCAATGGCATTCATTGGGAAAACAACTTTACATTGGTCACCTTAGATGTCAGTAGTTTATACACGAGTATTCAACATGAATATGGACTCAAAGCAGTCAAACACTACTTGAACTCTAGATCAATCTCTCTGCTACTGCATTCTCAAATGCTTCTATCTATGATAGACTTCTGTCTAAACAACAATTTTTTTATTTTAATGACGTCATGTATCGCCAGTCACAGGGCACGGCCATGGGAACCTGCTTCGCCCCCAGCTACGCCAATCTATTCATGGGCTGGTGGGAGGAGCAGGTTGTCCAAGAGATGGCGGAATTCAACAATGTGTCCCTGTGGCTGCGATACATAGACGATATTTTTTTCATTTGGAAAGGCGATGAGAAATCGGCTAAACAATTTATTGACAAACTCAATGTCAATACATTGAATTTGACTCTTACTGAACATATCAGCAGGAGGAAGATGGAATTCCTGGATGTGGAGGTAGAAGTGGTCAACAACATCTTGACCACTAAACTCTTTAGGAAAAGCACATCGGGAAACAGCCTTCTTAAAGCATCCAGCTGCCATCCTAAGAGTCTTGTGTACAGCATCCCTTATGGGGAACTATTGCGCGCCAGACGCAATTGCAGCACGCAAGAAGGTTATAAGAATGAAGAAATTGTCATGTGCCAGAGGTTTAGACAGAGAGGGTATGGCAACAAAGTCATTGCCAAAGCAATAGAACGCAGCAGCAACAAATCGAGAGAGGAACTATTAGTTCCTAAACCACCTCAAATGCAATCTGAAACCATTAGATTTATCACAACTTTCTCTGGGCAATCCAATGATGTGAGACAAGTATTTAAGAAACATTGGCATGTCTTAAATACAGATGACCACCTCAAAAAAAATATCTAGGAGACAATCCACAGATCACGTTTAGGAAAGGCAGATCCTTACGTGATGAGCTCAGCCGCAATTACGTGACCGACAAGAGCTCCTCTGTTCAGGTCACGTCTGCTGGATTTACGTGCTGTAAGAAATGCAAGGCATGCAAATTCAGCAGAGACTGTAAAACTCTCATCATACCAGGCACATCAAGAGAATTCGTCATCAAAAAGAAATTGTCTTGTAATACCCCATACAGTGTGTATGTGTTAATCTGCCCATGTAACAAGTGGTATGTGGGCAGTACCAAACATGAAGCCAAAAAGAGGGTGTTAGAACATCTACGAGTGATACGGAATCACACCAAACAATATCCGGTCGCCAGACACTTTTTTGACTGTCACATGCAGGACGAAACCAAACTACGTATGGTGGTTATAGATTGTGTGGATCTAGGGGTACGAGGTGGTAATCATGAACTTTCTATGAGGAAACTGGAGTCCAGATATATTATTGATTTCCAATGCTTAGCCCCTGTGGGATTGAACACAAGTGAAGAACTGGCCGTTCATTTATATGAGGAATAATATGTATATTTGAATCTATTCAGTTGTATATACGCTGTCTGTATTTTAAATTATTTTATTGTAATTTTATTTCACTTATTCACACATAAACCTTTTTTTCACAGATGTTATGAGGTATTGCTGGATACTATGAGTTGATTGGATCCTGAACACTACCCCGATTGGGACGTTATTTGGAAGTACAATATATATGCCCACTTGATCGAGGACTTCTTTTGAATTGACATTTGAATTCTGTGCAGACACAGACTGATTATAGCCCACATGGGCAGTATTTGTGGCAACTGGTACAATCTGTCTGCGCATTGTGATACGCCTATGTGGCGAATGTAATTATATCTATTTGCCCACTTGGGCTCAGTTCTAGGGGCTATACCGTGTTAGCGAGACAATTGTTGTTTTCTCGTTTCCCAGCAACGGGATCCAATCGAATGGGGCTTTACTTGCCGTCACATTGGAGTATCCAATGAGCGCTTAGATTACGGATCATTGAATAACACGTGATCGCAATATACGAAATCAAATGTATACCTGATTTACTCTCACAATTTATGTGCATATGCATTTGAATAATCATGCTTGAAACTGTATGAATGACCTAGTTGTTTTACAACAAATTTTGATGGGTAACTACACACTATGTAATTATCGCGCTCTGGCAGACAATCTTCGAGCGTTCACTATAATACACGAGTGTTCGGCTCCCGCAGTATATTATACTCTGCTTGTGTTATATGAGACATTGATATGTGTTATTAACATAGTACAATATGGCGACCCTGCAAATACGTCTGTGAAGTTATGTTTACACTGGGGGTGTGTTTTCAGCACTTTAAAAATGGCTGACTTTGTTTGTATGATGAGCGTGAGCAAGCCTTATCGGCGAAACGCGTCGCAATTTTTTCTGCCATTAAATTTTGCAACGAACTCCGTGTGTCCTGGCTTACTTCGTAACCTTGGAGGTAATTGGTGTACACATTGCAGGCCTGTCGGTGGCCTAACCAGGACCGCGCCACGACAGCCCAGAGTGCACATACCGGCACTGGAGGAGAGAGCATATATATATATATATATATATATATATATATATATATATATATATATATATATATATATATATATATATATATATATATATATATAGATATATATATATATATATATATATAGATATATATATATAGATATATATAGATATATATATATATGCTCCAAAATTGCCCCTCAGCAAGAACGCACTCCGTCAACAACTGGCAACCAGTACCTTTTAATTGGTGAAGACAGAAGCAGGCATCACAATCCTTTACACAGTTCCAAAGTCGATATAGCCTGACGCGTTTCAGCGCTAAGCGCGCTTTCCTCAGAGGCTCAACAATGTTTTTCAGGCGTACACGACAGAACACTGTAATTTCACATTGGCAGGTGGTCCCTGGATTTACCAACTGAAGAGCATTCATGGCTGGGGGGTGCGAGAGTGTGTCTTTGCCAGGTGGGCAATTTAGAGCTTTATGTTAACGCGGCAGCCCGGCCGCGAAAGACGCACCCCCCCATAACAGGGGGCCAGGAGCATTGTATTCGACACTGCTTCACCATGGACAAATCCCTATGGGATGTTATACAGGACCCACTTGCCGAGGCTCATCTGCGGGCTTTGAATTTTGGTAACAGCTTAATTAATGGCCGAGCACACTACAGAAACCAGAATGCGTGTGTGCTCACTGTAACCGCCCACAGGAGGGATAAAAGTGGGAGGAGACTGTCTCGCCTCTCAAGAGATGCAGAAAGCATTGAAACGCATCAGGCGTACACGACAGAACGCTGTAATTGCACATTGGCAGGTGGTCCCTGGATTTACCGACTGAAGAGCATTCATGGCTGGGGGGTGCGAGAGTGCGTCTTTGCCAGGTGGGCAATTTGGAGCTTTATGTTAACGCGGCGGCCCGGCCGCGAAAGATGCACCCCCCCATAACAGAGGGCCTGGAGCTTTGTATTCGACACTGCTTCACCATGGACAATTCCCTATGGGATGTTATACAGGACCCACTTGCCGAGGCTCATCTGCGGGCTTTGAATTTTGGTAACAGCTTAATTAATGGCCGAGCACACTACAGAAACTAGAATGCGTGTGTGCCCACTGTAACCGCCCACAGGAGGGAGAAAAGTGGGAGGAGACTGTCGCGCCTCTGAAGAGATGCAGAAAGCATTGAAACGCGTCAGGCGTACACGACAGAACGCTGTAATTTCACATTGGCAGGTGATCCCTGGATTTACCGACTGAAGAGCATTCATGGCTGGGGGGTGCGAGAGTGCGTCTTTGCCAGGTGGGCAATTTGGAGCTTCATATATATATCAGCAGTGTCTCAGTGAGTTTTCTGGACGTAGAGGTATATGTTAAGAACAGCAAAATAGAAACTAAGCTACACAGAAAGATTACCGCTGGTAATACTGTGTTACATGCCTCGAGTAGCCATCCTCGCCACCTTATTCATAGCATCCCCTACGGGGAGATGTTAAGAATAAAACGTATCTGTAGTAATGAAGAGGAATGTAGAACAGCTCAACTACAGTGTAAAAAGCGTTTTTTGGAAAGAGGTTATAGCTCAAGAATGATAGATGAGGCTATCCAGAAAACTACAAAACTAGAAAGGGAACAGTTACTAGTTAATTGTCCTGACCCTACGGATGCAACTAAAACTCCACCGACAGAAAAAATTCAGTGTAGGGCTATAGTCACCTACAGCTAACAGCATGCTGAAATTCGCAAAATCTTCTCAAGAAATTGGAATCTTGTACAAGGAGATCCAGTCATTGGTGATCTAGTGACAAATAGACCAGACATCACATTCAGGAAATCTCCTTCTCTAGGCAGTGCTATTGTAAGTAATACCTTAGACGTTCCCAAAAAGTGGTGGGAGCGTATCACAGGTTTTAAAAAATGTCAAGTCTGTAAAGCCTGTAAGCACGCCATCAATAAAACCCATTATACTAGTCCTTTCCATGACAAACCTATTGCCATCAGACAAAAGCTGGGATGTAAAACAGAATTTGTGATATATGTATTGATATGCCCTTGTGGCCTACAATACGTGGGAAGTACCCGCCTCCCAGCACATAAACGCATCCTTCAGCATTTAAGGGCAATTTCTGGAAAGGACCAAGCCTACCCAGTAGCGAGGCATTTCGAAAAATGTCATAATAGCAACCCAGAAATGCTGCAATACTATCTGGTGGACTCAGTCCTACCTTTGAGGAGGGGGGGTAACAGAGACAGCAAGTTGCGTCTACTGGAAACCCGCTATATCCTCGAATTAAACAGCAAACAGCCTGGGGGGCTTAACAGCACAGAGGATCTCTATACCTGTTTATAAAGGGATCGCTGTATTTTCCCACTGATAATTTCTAAAGCTGATGAAATAATGTAAGATCTGCATGCTATGTTCGGCAGCCTGTATTTTAATTTATGAAATTTGAAGTATTAGTTCTTTTTCATTTCTTTGCACAGTCACTTTAATTTTAGTTCATGTTAACAACCCGAAAGGAGGTAAATAGCGAGAATGACATTTCGAATATAGCACTGGTAGTTTACATCAGGTAGCATCTTCACCCACTTGGGTATTATTAAATAAACACTGCCAAAAAGTTTACATTTATCTGAGACATTTGCATCACATATGATAAATCAGTCAGTAGTCCTAATGACAATAAATAGTTCAAACAGACTGACAGAGTTGTCTTAAGACTAAAAAGAGGCATGCCTAATGTGAATATTTACAATGATAATTTATGTAAATAGCTGTATATTTATTGTACATTGTGTAAATATATGAATTTAGATCTATATATATTTTTTTACAAATAGGATTGGTTGTAGAATTTTTCTAAACGATGAAATTTATGAATTATTTGCCTCATGTTGTATACCAATGTTGCAACTTTGACTGACTGTTTTAGCACAAATGAACAGTATTATCGTGAAGTATATATATATATTTTGATACATGTTTATGGTGTTAACAAGGGCACTGAGCCCGTGATAATGATTTGATGTATACCCCTTTAATAACAACAGGAAATACTACCGGTCATGTGACCAACTCTGCTATTCAAAAGTTACCTCCCTCCTCCTTCTCATGACATGTGATCAAGCCTCGGCTGATGTGAAACGCGTCATGGCGACCGGTGGGCTGTTTATTCTTCACGAATAAATGCACTGATAACGAGAGCACGGAGTCTGTGGCTTTACTCAATTTTCAGGTTTTGCTGTGTGGCGTGGCGTGGCTGCGCTCTGCTGCGCTGCATCGGACTTAACGCAATATTGTGTGCCTAAACAACTTCCAAGGTACGAGTAAAGCCCCTCCTCGGCGAGTGGCGAGAAGCGGCAGGAAGTAATTGATTTCGTGACCCGGGACCGGATTTAGTACTCTGGTGTGGAGGAAGCCGCGAGAAGCCCCTGCGTAGGAAGCACACGCCGCACTTGACTGAAGGAGCCGGGTGTCTGAACGTTACAGGGACACTGCGACAACCAGGTTAAGGTACGACGGCTAATATAACGCAGTGAGGAGTGTGTGTGCACGTTTTCAGTCTTAAGGAAGTATCTTGAGCTGACTGAACTCGTTTGTTATCAGGAGCAGTTTGACTAGCCTTATTCACCATGTCAGCCACCGTGTTAAGGAGTAGGGAGCAGGCGGCCGAACTTGTATTTGTCACCCCGGCTGGGGGGGCAACAGCATCAACATCAGTGGGAAATACTGCAAGCGCAATGAATCCAACGGCACGCGACTTGTATCGCAAACTGGAGAAATTGATGAAAAAAGAGACTTCCAAATAGTGGGAGAACAAGTCTCTATCAATGTATTTGGAAGTTGGTCGTGTACCACGTGGCCTCTGAATTACCCTGGCCCCCAGTTATGAAACTCCAGACCCCCGCATGCTCGAGGAATGGGCAGCGACGAACTTAGAGTCCTCGGCAAAGCTAATGAAGATCTTAATAAAGTATGCCGAAAGTGACCGGATTAAAATCCAAGATGAAATTGAATCCGTGGAAGCGGAACTGGAAAAACTGGGGGATGATGAGGCCAATACGAAAAGGATGAGAGAAGAAATGGAATCCCGGCTACAGAAGGAGGAGGAAATCATTAAAAAGCGTAAAGCTTTCAAATTTGAAAGGGACAGGTTGGATTATTTAAACGGGCGCATTTTCACCTTTGCACGAAGGTTTGAGAAGGATGGAAATAACAAAGGTCTACTGGGAAGCAACAATCGTGCTAACAATACAAATGGCAATGTAAGTTCTGCTTCATCAATCAGCCTGAGCTCGACTGAAGGAAGTGAAATAGAAGGTGAAACGCATAACGCGTCGCTGGGGTTTACAGCACTTACACCCGTGCAGGAGGTGAGTCGCCTGTGCGAGGCCAGACGGGAAACTTTGAGGCCAAGAGTGACCTTTGCCCAAACAGGAAAAGTGCAAACCGCAAACGATCAGAGCGACGCAAACGCCACATAGAGAAGTGGAACAACCAAAAAGAGATCCCAACGGAAATGGTCCAACAAAAAACGGGGAATCAACAGGGAGCCCCTCAATAATCAATTTGACCAATATAACTTTGAGCCCTAAGGAAACGAAAATCCTTGGCCTAGGGCTGTCCTATTGCGCACCACAAACCTTTGATTATGCTGGCACACGCATGGACGTATATAGGTTTGTAAGAAAACTCAAACTGACTAAATTTCATCGCTTACGACCTAAAAACAACAAAGATGCTACCAGCATTTCCCTAAGCCCTAACTTGCTAACAGCCGGGGATGCCTCCTCCTTTGAGGAAATCTGGGAATTGCAAACGAAACAAAACACAGTGAATTCAGATACACCACCCATTGTTACCATCGCCAGCACTCGCAAAGACAAGGTAATAACACCTTTCAGGCCGAAGTCCACTTTTAACCCTATTTCGGCACATGACAATCTGGATATTTACCAGGATCTGATGGTGGAAGACCTTAAAAAGCTTTATACTAACAAAAAGAGCCAAGCCTTTGCACGACAAAATCAAAATTACAATCTACTGGTTAAGAAATTGAAATCAGAGGAGAATTTAGTTGTGAAGCAAGCGGACAAGGGGGGCAACATTGTCCGTTGGGCAAGAGATAAATATGTAGCTGAGGCCGAAAAACAACTCAGCGACACTGCTTGCTATCGTAAAACCAATATCACAACTGTCAAAATGGCTTGGAATGATTTGAATGCTAAACTCATGGGATGGCAAGCAGTGGATTGATTTCGATGGAGGAATTTAAGTTCCTTAAAAAGGAATTCCCTGTGATTCCTACGTTCTATCTTTTGCCAAAGATTCACAAGGACCCTCTTGTTCCTCCGGGGAGACCGATTATATCGGCAATCGATAGCGCAACAGAAAACTTGTCCAGGTACATTGATTTCTTTTTACAAGAATGGGTTAAAGGATTGAACTCTTACATTAGAGATACAAGTGACTTCTTGAGTAAGTTATCCCGGCAGAGTTGGAATGAGGATTATTTACTTATGACATTGGACATCTGTTCTCTATATACATCTATCAGGCATGTTGATGGCTTAAAAGCAACTCAATTCTTTTTGGATAAATGCCCCATGCACAACGCACAACACAACAAGATGCTTATGGGGATGCTTAACATATGCCTACAACAGAATTTCTTTATGTTTGGAGGCCAGACCTATCAGCAATTGAGGGGGGTGGCCATGGGGTCTTGCTTCTCCCCCAGTTTCGCATGCCTACACATGGGGCTGTGGGAGGAGCAAACCCTAATGGGACAGCACAGAAAAACAATGGAACAACATACAATTCTGTACCTCAGGTACATTGATGATTTGTTTTTTATCTGGAGGGGTTCCATGGAAAGTGCTACTGATTTTGTTGATAAACTAAATGTAAATGATTTAAATCTTCACTTTACTTCTACAATCAGCAGTGTCTCAGTGAGTTTTCTGGACGTAGAGGTATATGTTAAGAACAGCAAAATAGAAACTAAGCTACACAGAAAGATTACCGCTGGTAATACTGTGTTACATGCCTCGAGTAGCCATCCTCGCCACCTTATTCATAGCATCCCCTACGGGGAGATGTTAAGAATAAAACGTATCTTTAGTAATGAAGAGGAATGTAGAACAGCTCAACTACAGTGTAAAAAGCGTTTTTTGGAAAGAGGTTATAGCTCAAGAATGATAGATGAGGCTATCCAGAAAACTACAAAACTAGAAAGGGAACAGTTACTAGTTAATTGTCCTGACCCTACGGATGCAACTAAAACTCCACCAACAGAAAAAATTCAGTGTAGGGCAATAGTCACCTACAGCCAACAGCATGCTGAAATTCGCAAAATCTTCTCAAGAAATTGGAATCTTGTACAAGGAGATCCAGTCATTGGTGATCTAGTGACATATAGACCAGAAATCACATTCAAAGAAATCTCCTTCTCTAGGCAGTGCTATTGTAAGTAATACCTTAGACGTTCCCAAAAAGTGGTGGGAGCGTATCACAGGTTTTAAAAAATGTCAAGTCTGTAAAGCCTGTAAGCACGCCATCAATAAAACCCATTATACTAGTCCTTTCCATGACAAACCTATTGCCATCAGACAAAAGCTGGGATGTAAAACAGAATTTGTGATATATGTATTGATATGCTCTTGTGGCCTACAATACGTGGAAAGTACCCGCCTCTCAGCACATAAACGCATCCTTCAGCATTTAAGGGCAATTTCTGGAAAGGACCAAGCCTACCCAGTAGCGAGGCATTTCGAAAAATGTCATAATAGCAACCAAGAAATGCTGCAATACTATCTGGTGGACTCAGTCCTACCTTTGAGGAGGGGGGGTAACAGAGACAGCAAGTTGCGTCTACTGGAAACCCGCTATATCCTCGAATTAAACAGCAAACAGCCTGGGGGGCTTAACAGCACAGAGGATCTCTATACCTGTTTATAAAGGGATCGCTGTATTTTCCCACTGATAATTTCTAAAGCTGATGAAATAATGTAAGATCTGCATGCTATGTTCGGCAGCCTGTATTCTAATTTATGAAATTTGAAGTATTAGTTCTTTTTCATTTCTTTGCACAGTCACTTTAATTTTAGTTCATGTTAACAACCCGAAAGGAGGTAAATAGCGAGAATTACATTTCGAATATAGCACTGGTAGTTTACATCAGGTAGCATCTTCACCCACTTGGGTATTATTAAATAAACACTGCCAAAAAACTTTACATTTATCTGAGACATTTGCATCACATATGATAAATCAGTCAGTAGTCCTAATGACAATAAATAGTTCAAACAGACTGACAGAGTTGTCTTAAGACTAAAAAGAGGCATGCCTAATGTGAATATTTACAATGATAATTTATGTAAATAGCTTTATATTTATTGTACATTGTGTAAATATATGAATTTAGATCTCTATATATTTTTTTACAAATAGGATTGGTTGTAGAATTTTTCTAAACGATGAAATTCATGAATTATTTGCCTCATGTTGTATACCAATGTTGCACAAATGAACAGTATTATCGTGAAGTATATATATATATATTTTGATACATGTTAATGGTGTTAACAAGGGCACTGCGCCCGTGATAATGATTGATGTATACCCCTTTAATAACAACAGGAAATACTACCGGTCATGTGACCAACTCTGCTATTCAAAAGTTACCTCCCTCCTCCTTCTCATGACATGTGAGCAAGCCTCGGCTGAGGTGAAACGCGTCATGGCGACTGGTGGGCTGTTTATTCTTCACGAGTAAATGCACTGATAACGAGCACGAAGTCTGTGGCTTTACTCAATTTTCCGGTTTTGCTGTGTGGCGTGGCGTGGCTGCGCTCTGCTGCGCTGCATCGGACTTAACGCAATATATATATATATATATATATATATATATATATATATTTATATATATATATATATATATCCAAACGTACAACTCGGCAAATTCCGAGGCGCTTTCACGGCGGGCAGCGCGGCAGAGACACCACTCCCAAATACACCAACACATCCAGTAACGTGAATCACAATAACTCACTGGTGCCACTGCCTCAATTTAAAAAAACTGTGTTTATTTTAGCAACGGGTGCCCAACACGTTTCGCTGTTAACCTCACAGCTTGTTCACGGGTGACATTGGTGACATTTTTAAAGTAAAATGCATATTTAAAGGTGCAGAGTGACGAAACCGAACTGCACTCTGCACCTTTAAATATGCACTTTACTTTAAAAATGTCACCCATGAACAAGCTGTGAGGTTAACAGCGAAACGCGTTGGGCACCCGTTGCTAAAATAAACACCGTTTTTTTAAATTGAGGCCGCGGCACCAGTGAGTTATTGTGATTTATGTTACTGGATGTGTTGGTAGATCTATATATATATATATATATATATATATATACATACATATATACCAAAACTTTCTCCCAGGTAGGGAAAAAGGGAAGAAACAGCTCCGCCGATTAAAAAGGCTTTAATAGCTCTTGTTTTGCGCAAGCAAGTGAGGTCTATGAAACTCTTAGGCAGACGCGTTTCAGCCTTCAAATGGCTTCATCAGTTCTGGTTTCAATGGCTCCTTCTTCCAGGGTGGCCAAAGGCACAGATTTAAATATCATGGCCACTCCCCATCAGGTGGTCTCTCACCCCTCATCAGCCCAACGATTTTCAGGTGTCCTGCGCTCAAACCAGCCAGGCAGGTGAATGCTGGGGCTGGGAGTCCTCAGAGGAAGCCCATTCAGTGACGGGGCATCTCCTAACAACATGTGAAGTCCCAACTGGTTATTTAAGTATGCCAATTCCGCCACAGGTACCTGGAATGATTTTGCCTTCCTATGTCCCCCTTCTCAGGCAAACAGTGTTGCCTCCTCTCTCCCAAAGTATGGGGGCGACGCGTTGCACTTTCATGCAGCTACCAGTGTTCACAGGCTCTCGGATTTGCTCCGGACCGAGAGGGCTGTCGTCAGCCAGCGCCTGCCTGCTGGTGAAACATAGACATCAAAACTTTCTCCCAGGTAGGGAAAAAGAGACAACACATCTCCGGGGATTAAAAAGGCTTTAATAGCTCTTGTTTTGTACAAATAAGTGAGGTCCATGAAACACTTAGGCAGACGCGTTTCAGCCTTCAAATGGCTTAATCAGTGCCGGTTTCAATCGCTCCTTCTTCCAGGGGGGCCAAATGCACAGATTTAAATATTGTGTCCACTCCCCATCCGGTGGTCTCTCGCACCTCCTCAGACCAACGATGTTCAGGTGTCCTGCGCTCAAATCAACCAGGCAGATGCATGCTGCGGCTAGGAGTCCTCAGAGGAAGCCAATTCAGTGACGGGGCTCTCCTAACAACATGTGAAGTCCCAACTAGTTGGCTAAGGATCTCAACGCCGCCAGATGTACCTGGAATTATTTTGCCTTCCTATGTCCCTTTCTCAGGCAAACAGTGTTGCCTTCTCTCTCCCAAAGTATGGGGGGCGACGCGTTACAGTTTCATGCAGCTACTAGAGTTCACAGGGTCTCAGCGTTGCTCCAAACTGAGAGGGCTGTTGGTAGCCAGCACCTGCTACTGGGCAAAACATAGACACCAAAACTTTCTCTCAGGTAGGGAAACAGGGAAGACACAGCTCCTGGGATTAAAAATGCTTTAATAGCTCTTGTTTTGCGCAAGTAAGTGAGGTTCATGAAACGCTAAGGCAGACGCGTTTCTGCCTTCAAATGGCTTCATCAGTACCGGTTTCAATGGCTCCTTCTTCCAGGGGGGCCAAATGCACAGATTTAAATATCTTGGCCACTACCCATCAGGTTGTCTCACGCCCCTCTTAGCCCAACGATGTTCAGGTGTCCTGCGCTCAAACCAACCAGGCAGATACATGCTGGGATTGGGAGTCCTCTTAGGAAGCCCATTCAGTGATGAGGCTTCTCCTAACAACACGTGAAGTCCCAACTGGTTATCTAAGTACGCCAACGCAGCCACAGGTACCTGGAATGATTTTGCCTTCCTATGTCCCCTTCTCAGGCAAACAGTGTTACCTCCTCTCTCCCAAAGTATGGGGGGGCGACGCGTTGCACTTTCGCGCAGCTACCAGTGTTCACAGGCTCTCGGATTTGCTCCGGACCGAGAGGGCTGTTGTCAGCCAGCGCCTGCCTGCTGGCGAAACATAGACATCAAAACCTTCTCCCAGGTAGGGAAAAAGAGACAACACAGTTCCGGGTATTAAAGAAGGTTTTCAAAGCTCTTGATTTGCGCAAGCAAGTGATGTCCATGAAACTCTTGAAATGGCTTCATCAGTGCCGGTTTCAATGGCTCAAAAACAAAAAACAAAAAACAAAAAAAGGGTGTGCAGGTTATCGATTGCAATTAGTTAGATACCTTCATAACCCCACACATAACCAGCACCCTCATCATGAATTTTGAAGAGATAGCTCACTTAACAGCAAATCAAGCTGACACGAAAGGTTACACGGAAGAGGAAGCAGAAAGCATATATTCACTAATCAAAGAATCTAGAGCTTTCCAAGCATCCCCTGGTTCCACCAGCCAGATAATCAAGCAACTACAATACACACTCAGGAAAGAAGTCAACCAACGGCTACATGGCTCCACTCTCATCCAGTACAATAGGGTCAAACGCATTCCGAGAGGATTACGCATCGCCCTTAAACCAATGTTGTTCAAGTTTAATAAACCGTTTATGACCAAATGGTATGCTATATTGAACAAGTGTTCATTGAGCTTGATACTTCTAATAATTGAAGAATTATCAGATATATTAAAGGACCTAGCTTCAGAAATCCAGGATTTAAAAACCAACCTAGGAACACTAATGACAACAGAAGAATTTGATAAAACCCTAAAAGAAGTCAATGAAAATTTACAACAACATGAGAGGGAGGTACATGAACGAAAATTGTGAACATTTTGTATAGATACGATAGACTATAAACTCAATGAAGTTTATACATGGGCGGAAGTCTATGCACTAAGGCGTCCATTCAAAAAGCCACAAGCCTTAACATCAGAAGAGAGTATTGCAAATGAACAGGATACTTTAGCAACCAGAACTCTAATAACAGTTCAGATTGAAAGGGCAGAAGCAGCATCCGCCATTGGAACAGCGAAGCAGGCTTTTTTAGAGATGGGCAAGAGAAGCAATCATCCTCCTCAAGGATCAACCGGCGACAAAACAAACCAGTCAGAAGGGAATCAGGCTAAAAAAAAAATTAAAAAAAAAGGGGACGGAACCGGTAGAGGACTTAGTCATGAACATTTCAAGCATCACATTATCACCTATAGAAAGACAAGTGTTGAACAAAGGCATGTCCTTTGTTCCTACCTACCACACTAAAGCTTTGGAAACGGAAATAGAGCTTTTCAAATTTATGCGGAAACTTAGACTTCAATGGTTTTTTCACCATATACCGCAAGAACCATCCATCTCAAGAACTCATAAAGAATTTAAACCCAAAAGCACTTTTATATCTCCTATTTCCCACAAAACACTCGACCTGTTCGAACTACTGGTCAAGAAGGATTTGAAACACATACATCAAATGGAAAGTAAACAACAGAATTTATCCAAAAGGGAAGCGACAATCATTCGAGAAATGAGCACAAACAAGAACCTAACTTTTCAACCGGCGGACAAGGGAGGGGCGTTGGTAGTAATGGATATCACATATTATGAACGGAAAGTTGCAGAACATGTTGAAGATATCGACACCTACATTCCTTTGGACACTGACCCAACTCCAATCTTTCAAACCACATTCCTCACAATTCTCAAAAAGGCAAAAGATCTTGCATGGATAGACGACAACACCTTCAAATATTTAATCACAGATTACCCAAAAAGACCACACATATATATGGTGCCAAAAATGCACAAAGATGCGATTGGCCCACCTTTCCGTCCCATTGTAGCAGGGTGTGGGTCGCTACACGAACCGATAGGTAGATTTTTTGATTACCATCTTCAACCTTTGGTACAACAATGGGTGTCATATGTACAAGATACAACAGAATAACATCAACATACCATCTGACACAGAAACCTGGCTAGCTACAATAGGTGTTTCTGCATTATACACGTCTATTCCACACGAGTAAGGAATTGAAGCAGCTGAGTGGATACTACTGAACAACCCATATGAAGAAACTTTGAACATTTTTTTACTAGAGATATTACAATTTTGTCTTTATCACAGCTATTTCTCTTGGAGATCACAATTTTACCTTCAAAAGACGGGCATGTCTATGGATTTTACTGGGGCACCTACGTATGCAAACATTTTCATGGCCAAGTTTGAAAATAATGAGGACAGCACTGACACTGAATGTGCAAGTGTCTCCTAGAGCACTGATAAATTGATGCTGAAAGAACCAGCAAATGTATAGTCAATAAAGTTTTTCAATAAAGTTTTTCAATAAAGTTTTTCAATAAAGTTTTTCAATAAAGTTTTCTGCACTTTAAATCTTCATAAGTATTTTATTCATACTTATAGGACTTATTCAATGTAATTGCATGATCACATTTATTGATTATCCATCAAGGATCATATATATCCAACTTTCTTATTTTTCATGAGTCAAAAAAACATTCCTTCAAATGCATTTCGGTCATGGGGCCTTCATCGGGGAAGTCTGTGAAACAAAAAATGTATCCATCACTCCTGTATACAACACAGGAAAATCTCAATAGAATGCAACACAGTATTTATCTGATATAACGACACAGTTATTCTAAATAAACAAAACGATTATTAAATTTAAATACGGGCACTAGTAAACAAACAAATAGCTACCCCTTGTTCAGGGAACTGTCCCTGTAGTATTTCACAATGTTGCATCGCGTATTATGTTTGGGAATGTATCGGGTGAAAGTGCTCAATAACGGTGGCATTAAACTAATGAATGTTTGTACCCAAACTTTATAGAAAGTTACGCGTTTGGTTCTAAGTTAATATGCTGCGCATCGGTTGCTTACCGGAATAGTATTTCTCGTGGCGTCCTATGGCGTTGCGTTGTGTGCTACCATCGGTGCAGGAAAGTTGGCGTGTGACGCGTTGGAGGTGTGTTTAAACGTGAGTTACGCGCGTGTTAGTTTAAAGGGACCTTGCGGTGCGGTTGGGGATATTCTGACGTGTGGTGAGCCGAAGCGTTTTAAGAGTGCAACATGGTATCTAAAATCGGATGAGTTGACATAGTCAAGGAGTAATCATGATATTCACAAATGTACAATCAAAATAAGGGTAAAATGCAATAAAGAAACTTTAAACTATGGTATTCTAAAATAAATGAATATGGGTATTTAGCACAGCACAAAACATATATTAATACGTTACATTTTAATGTTCATAGATAGCAACTAAATTCTGTCATTTCATTGATCCCGTTAGGGCTCAGAGTCTGTAGGTAATATATCCAGTGGTTTTCGCATTTTAAAAGGGCTTTTTTGTTGTCTCTTTCTTCATTTCTTTCCACAACTTCCAATTTGCAAGCCTTGATTTAATTCACTTGGTGGTTATGCTCAATGAAATGGGTTGCCACTGCTGATTTTAGAACTTTAGTTCTAATGTTACTTTTGTGCTCGGTAAGCCTTATTTTGAATTTACGTTCCGTTTGTCCAACATAGGCTTTTCCGCAAGGGCACTTCATCATGTATATAATGTTTTTCGTATCACAAGTAGCATTGACATTTAACTTGATTTTATTCCCTCTCATAGGGTGCGTAATTGTGTTGCCTTCCATTATATTATTGCAATTGCTGCAGTTTTTGCATGGAATTGTGCCTTTGAATTTTATGTTGGATTTAGTTACAGTTGCACTCTTGATGATTTCTCCTAAGTTTATTGCTCTGGTGAATGCAAATAATGGTTCATCCGCAAAGATGTTATTAAAGTCTGGTTCAGACTGTAATATTCGCCAATATTTTTTGATGGTTTTTTTGAACAACGGACTCACCGTGGAGAATTTACTTACACATGTTATTTTGGTTTCCTTTTTGGTTTTGGATGTTGAGAGTAGTGTTCTTCTGTCTTTCAGTTGGGCTCTTTCTAGCGCTGAATTTAGCACCGTCTCTGGATATCCTCTTTTTTTGAATCGTTGCAACATGATTTGTGATTGCGTCATTGATTCCTCAGGGTCTGAGACAATTCTTTTTACTCGGAGGAGTTGTGAGTATGGTAAATGCTGTTTGAGTGGAGTTGGGTGAAAACTCTCATAAGTTAATAGATTATTGCGGTCGGTTGTCTTTGTGTAGAGTGTGGTTTCTATTTTATTGCCTGTTTTTTTGATTGTTACATCCAGGTAGTTGATTTGGCTGTCATGAGTTTCATAGGTGAATTGTATCCGTTGATCTATCTCATTTAGTTGTTGAATGTTGAGGATCAAGTTTTCCCTCGTGCCCTTCCACAGTATGAAAATGTCGTCGATATATCTAAGATATAGACGTAAGCCTTCTTTCCATTGATCTTTTTGTAGGATGTGGGTATTCTCATATTGGTGCATAAAGATATTGGCATATGAAGGTGCTGCCGGATTCGCCATGGAAGTACCTGATTTTTGGAGATACCAATTGTTTTCCCATCTAAAATAGCTGTGCATCAGTGTGAAGTTTAGTAGTTCCAACAGGAACACTTTCATTGGTTCTTCGTATTCCATGTGAAGCAACGCTTCTTCTACTGCTTCTAACCCCATGATGTGGGGTATAGAGGTATAGAGGGCTTGGACATCTATGGTGCACATGATAATCTCTTCGTCAGCTTCAAGGTTTAAGCTGTCTAATTTGATCAAAAAGTTAGTGGTATCTTTGACGTAAGAACCCATCGTGATGACGTAGGGTTGAAGGTATTTATCAATCAATTTTCCCACGGGTTCGTGAATGCTCCTTGTGATACGAAAAACATTATATACATGATGAAGTGCCCTTGCGGAAAAGCCTATGTTGGACAAACAGAACGTAAATTCAAAAAAAGGCTTACCGAGCACAAAAGTAACATTAGAACTAAAGTTCTAAAATCAGCAGTGGCAACCCATTTCATTGAACATAACCACCAAGTGAATCAAATCAAGCCTTGCATATTGGAAGTTGTGGAAAGAAATGAAGAAAGAGACAACAAAAAAGCCCTTTTAAAACGCGAAAACCACTGGATATATTACCTACAGACTCTGAGCCCTAACGAGATCAATGAATGGACAGAATTTAGTTGCTATCTATGAACTCACGTTTAAACACACCTCCAACGCGTCACACGCCAACTTTCCTGCACCGATGGTTGCACACAACGCAACGCCATAGGACGCCACAAGAAATACTATTCCGGTAAGCAACCGATGCGGAGCATATTAACTTAGAACCAAGCGCGTAACTTTCTATAAAGTTTGGGTACGAACATTCATTAGTTTAATGCCACCGTTATTGAGCACTTTCACCCGATACATTCCCAAACATAATACGCGATGGCGTTTTAAAATACACGACTTTAACTGCAACATTGTGAAATACTACAGGGACAGTTCCCTGAACAAGGGCTAGCTATTTGTTTGTTTACTAGTGCCCGTATTTAAATTTAATAACCGTTTTGTTTATTTAGAATAACTGTGTCGTTATATCAGATAAATACTGTGATGCATTCTATTGAGATTTTCCTGTGTTGTATAAAGGAGTGATGGATACATTTTTTGTTTCACAGACTTCCCCGATGAAGGCCCCATGGCCGAAATGCATTGGAAGGAATGTTTTTTTGACTCATGAAAAATAAGAAAGTTGGATATATATGATCCTTGATGGATAATCAATAAATGTGATCATGCAATTACATTGAATAAGTCCTATAAGTATGAATAAAATACTTATGAAGATTTAAAGTGCAGAAAACTTTATTGAAAAACTTTATTGAAAAACTTTATTGACTATACATTTGCTGGTTCTTTCAGCATCAATTTATCAGTGCCCTAGGAGACACTTGCACATTCAGTGTCAGTGCTGTCCTCATTCATTGCTATATACTCCTGAGCGGGGAGTATTCCTAAGGAGCACAAAACATGCCTTAAATCGTATATATAGACTCCGCAGTGCACGGCCATTATCTACAGTTCAAGTTTGAAAATACCCACATTCTCAGCAATAGGGATTGGTCGGATAATTTGTTATTATACCGACGGTATATTGATGATATCCTAATCATATGGCATGGCACAAAACACCAACTAGAGGAGGCAATCCGGATCCTGAATACATGTCATCCCCAGATCAAGTTTACCTACAACATTAATGCAACAAGCATTAACTTTTTGGACATTCAAATAAAAAAGAATCAGAACATCATGACAACGAAGATTTATAAAAAGAAAACGGAAAGAAATAATGCCTTGCATTACTCCAGTTTTCACTCCAAGAGTCTAAAGAACAATTTATCAGAATAAAAAGAATCAACACTGATGAAATTCAAGCAAAGAAAGACATTGAAGAACTGGCAGGACAGTATAGGAAAAGGGGATATCCACCGCAGATACTGGAAGCGGCACAAACAAAAGCCTTATCTTTTGAAACATCTAAACTCCTAAAAAAATCAGAAAAACCAACTCAAAGAAGGGAAGTGTGTGAATTAAAGTACTCCACACTTGCTACTAACATTAAAAGAAGCATCTTAAAGAGATGGGAATTAATCGAACAAGAAGAAGATTTCAAAAACATTTTTGTAGGCAACCCCATCTTTGCATTCTCACGATCTAAAAATGTAAGAGAAATTCTCAACAGCAATCCACTAGAAAGGACAGCAAAAACTGAACGAGGCATGAGACAATGCCACAACTGTGGCCATTGCGGGAACGTAACAGTGGGTAACACATTCATGCACCCACAAACAGGTAAAGCAATTAAGTTACGACATACCTCATATTGCAATTCGAGTTTAGTTATATATGCCATCAAATATCCTTGCGGACTGATATATGTTGAGAGAACAACCAGAAAAGTAAAGATTATACTCACAGAGCATAAGTCTACAATCAGAACAGCAAGTGAGAAATCAAGTTTGGCTCTACACTGGACAGAAAACAAACACACCATCCCTCAGTTCAGATACACAGTTCTAGAGCAGGTGTCGGTTCTACCACATGTTGACCCACATAAACAGTTAGCACAAAGAGAGACCTTTTGGATCAGGTTCTTGAATACAGTTAAACCCCGTGGTCTGAATGATAAAATTGAATCTTTATGTTTTTTATAAACTAGGAGACATTAATTAATTCCCTGTATTAAAATTAGAATTTGTTGTTTTTATAAGCATGCTAGCATTCTGGAATGTCCACATGATCAGAGCGTTTTCAGCGGTAATTTTACCCCCTAACTGATTTAATGATTCTCAAACACAACGCATTTTGAGGTACGTAAATAACACATACAACCGAAATAGACGCAATACACGGCATGCATGTAAGTTGGGAATGCATAAAGTTTTGGTTCAAACACCAAAAAAAGTTCGGGACATAGAAATTGAGTCCCTTATCACTTTCAATTCCCTCGCAAACACAGACCCACTTTCTATTTCTACTACGCGAGTCAGGAGCGCGGTAATACAGAGATGAACTGCTAGGAACACCGGTGTTTCAAACAACCAGGGTGGATGCATGGAGATACGGAAGACGCTAGAATAAGGTACACCACATTGTCACAAGGAGGGCACTGGGGCATTTTGAGTCTGAATTATTTAAACAACTGCATATTCGTATGTTTTACAGCCAGAATTCCTGCAACAAACCCACATAGGACACTGAGCAGCATTCGGTTCTAGAAGCCACAAGCCATGTAAGTCACGGTCTAACTGCATTGGAAGGCACATATAACGCATAACGATGGCGCTCTGAATTTATATTTACACTTTTCAGATTCATAATGAATTCCCAAGCGTCCAGCATATAATATACGACGATATCCCAGTAGGTAAGATATTGTGTACGCACACACAATTTTGGCAAGCCGATCACAATAATGAACACTGGGCATCTGTTTTTTTTATATAGAATAATTATCCTTTTAAAACTCAAACACTTTATAAAAACTATGGTGTTAGTAGTTTTTTTCATATAAAATATAGCACTTTGACAATGTACACACTCTTAGAATAAAAGCATGCAAAGCAGTTTTGAGCTGGTACAGTTTGTGAACATTTGATGCTAAACAATAGTAACGAAGATGATACTAGCTATTGTTATTGTATTTCGTTTAGTTTCAGAACTTTATTCGATTGTTGCACAATAATCATAAAAGCATACAAAAAAGATACATAATATACATACTTCTCAATACGTTCTGATACAAATTTACTACCAATTCTGGGTTAAAAACAATTAGTAAAACAATGCTAAGAACAGATACTAAGAACAGATGCCGCTCGTATTAATTAAAAAAAAGAGAACCACTTGATTAATTAATTAAAAGTGGATAAACAACAAAAGAGTATTCCTTATTTTCTAAATACAAAAGTAAGGGAGCACAAGAAACCAACAAAGCCCATTAGGTTTGTTTAGAAAGCCCTCACTCACTGACCTGGTCGGTGACATGCTTCATCATCGGGCCCCACTGGGTGTGACCGAATGTCACCCCAGCGTGCTACAACGCCAGATTTACTGCGGTGCTGGTAATGTGAAGATGTGAGGGCTATGTGATGGGTTAAGTGAACAGAGTGAAGTGATGAGTTTAAAAATGCCTTGTATGTATCAAAAATTGATTTAATGGATGATCAACAAGAGCAAGATTAAAAAAAAAATGTGTTGGTAAACACGGCTTGCGCTTTCTTATCCATGTAACGACTCTTTAGCTCTTTCTTGGGGAAATCAGATAGGAATTCAGGATCTCCCTGGACATCTAAATTAAATGCATCCTTAGCTATTTTCATTACATAATCAATCCAAGATATCTTTAAACATTTATCTAGACGGAGACAATCGCTGATGGCGCTCCTAGTGAAACCAGTTTCTTCTTTAGACCAAATTGCTCTCCACACCAACAAAGGTCTTAAGCTTATCAGGTCAGATAAATACTCCAGCCCCAATTCCATATGCGTTATCTCAGTTGAGGCTGATTTAGGTAGGCATAACAATTTTTGATAAAACAGTTCTCCTCTAATGCAATCCATATAATGCAATTGAAACACATCTGCACCTATAGATATGCAGCATGTCAAGGATACGGCGGTCCCCAAGTTTAGTTGCAAATTTAAAAACACCATGGATACTTCTGGACATTTTAGCTTTAACATTTGTTACCTCTTGAGACCACATACCATTACAGATAAACGTTATACCCCAATAACAGAAATTTTTCACAAGTTCAATTTTCTTATCATCTATATAAAAGGGTTTCGTCTTCCTCATTTTCTTCCCACACTGCATAATAAAAGTTTTTGTAGTGTTAATTTTCAATTTCCTGCCCTTAATAAATCCCGAAAATTTGTCCATTAGCCTCTGCAAGCCGAGGGGGGTTCTGGATATAAGCACCGAATCATCGGCATAAAGCAGAACGGGGGCCGCCACGCCATCTACTTGTGGGGCATCAGAGTTAACCTCCTTAAGTTCAATATCGATAGCATTAATAAAGAGAGAAAAAAGGAGTGGAGCGAGAACGCACCCTTGTCTAATGCCCAGGTTTACCTTAATGCTGTCCGTGCATCCTCCTTCTTGTCCATATCTTATACGGGCAGATAACTTTATATATAATCTTGCCAAGAAATAAATAATCCCAACTGGAGCGCCTTGTTCCAATAGGGTTGACCATAGCAGCGCGTGGTCGACGAGTTCAAACGCGCTGCTAAGATCCGCAAAGCAGAGAAAAAGTGATCCCTGCTTTGCGCCGGTATACTTCCCTATCTAAATTAATGCACTGTTCTATTGTTCCTAAACCTTTGCAAAACCCAAATTGGGATTTCGCAAGGATGCCACAAACCTCGACCCATTCCTCCAACCTTACCAACATTACTCGACTCATAGTTTTAAGTGATGAGTCTAGAAGGGAGATAGGTCGGTAGTTCTTCGCCTCCGACCTATCTCCCTTTTTATATATTGGTATCATTGTTGATTCCCCCCAAGTGGGTGGGGTACTCTCAACAATTGCCGCGTTGAAAACCTTAGTCAGGACGGGGCCCCATAATTTTATGTCGGCCTTATACAGGTCGATGGGTACCCCATCAGGGCCCGGTGCTTTCCCTCCCTTGCTAAGTTTGATGGAGTGCTCTACCTCGGGAACAGTGATGTTCAATGGAACAATTGGCCAATAATTGGACGCCGGCTGCGCCAAAACACCCTCCTCCTCCGGATCAAAAAGGCTAGTAAAGTGCGATACCCAGCAATCTCCACTGACCTGGGCAGTGAGGGCAGGGATATTATCACACTTGAGGAAGGGGCTATTGACAGTATCCTAAAACAGTTTACTGTCGAAAAGTTCAACAACCTTGGTCAGCTTGTACCATGCTTCCTCCTGTAATTCATGTTTCCTACGTTTTAATTGCTCTTTTCAAGTAACCCTGAGGTTCTTGATAAACAACCTATCCCTGGGCCTGCTCGCTAGGGCCTTCTTCAACTTCCGTAATGCCACGGAACATGCGGTGTCAAACCAACCAGACCTCGGTTTCTTATGACTGGACCTGGAGAAAGTCATAACATTTCCAATTTTGGTGTTAATCTCGCTAAAACCATTCAAAATGCTACTCAGGTCTGCATTCTCATCCAAGCAGCAATACAGGTTAGGCAGACAAGCCACCACAATTTTTAACCGCAAATTTTCGGTATTTTCTCCCCTCCATTTAATCCTATAGCCATTTGGTCGGCATGGGACAATATCAGTGACAATAGATTTAGCTACCGGTGCTTTATTACCCCAGATAGTTGAATCCAATGTAATACAGTTGTGGTCGCTGATCGCAAGATCCAACACAACCGGAACGTTACAGAACCCACTAATATCATATGAGATCAACAGGTGGTCGATAACCGTGGCAGCATTCCTACCAGTGAAAGTGGGAACAATATTGCCCTTACTATCCAATGCGGTTTGCAAGGGTACCAAGTCATATTTCGCTAAAACTGAGTTCAATGACTCTCCGTACATATTATGAATAAAATGTACACACCCATCACCTCTGTTGTCATTGAACCCACACGCCTCAGTTAACAATAGTGGGCACGTTTGAAGATTAAAATCCCCCCCCAAATAAATACAAAGTTAGCATGATTAACATTACAAATTTTATCCAAAGCCTTCTCCAATTCATTTACTGCAATTGAACGCAGGGGGTCCGGCAAGCTATTGTAATAGTTAATCAGCAGAACATTACGGCCATTAGAATGTTGCAACCATAACAACTGTGAATGATATCCAACCTTTTCGTACAAAATGACCTTCACCGGGAAGTCGATTGAAAGCAAGATTAGGAGGCCTCCTTTAGCTCTACCCATAGTTGATCCCTGCGCTGGCAGATTGAATGAAAAAAATCCCTCATAACTTATATCTATGAGACTCCATGTCTCTTGGAGGCAAAGAATATAAAATCTATCCATGAGTTCTCTCCATCCCAGGGACTCTATTTTACTATTCCAACCTGCGATGTTCCAACATGCTAGTTTATAACCACTCTGGCAGTCTAATCGCTCTGGTTTGGGGATTATGTTCTGCTCCCTAGATATTACATCTATGGCCCCTTGGTCGCTACTTTTTAACATACAGGGATTATATAGTAGACAAACCCCCGTGGTCTTCTTTCTCTGGCAGCCCTGGGATCGTACTATCTTTAGAGCCATCAGCTTCCCCTGGATTGGGCCATACTAGGTTTAAACGCTCTGCCAATTTTAAGGAGTCCCTGCCCTCTTCAGCCGGTTCCCAATGAGACCTTGTTTCTTCTATTCGGTACCGTCAATCTACCACCTCTAAACAATTGAAGCGGTTATAACTAAGGAACATATCTGGGTTAAAGAGGGGGTCCGGTCTATTCCAATTCCCCCTGTTCAATCCCCTCCTATTTACGCTTGTCCACTCATTAAAGCCTCCCATGGCTACCCCTACATTAAAGGGAGGATAAAAAAAAGGTTAATGGAAGGGTCTGGATGGTTTCATCTAATCCTTGATTAGGCCAGGCACAAATGTGGGAGACAGTTCTTGGGTCTCTAAAGGTGACCACTATACAGTCGCCTTTTATTCTTCTGGCCGTTCTACCAATCTAGGGTGTTCGCCTAACCATTACAATCTCACCGATGAAATGGGGGGGCAACGGTCTATTCATACTAAGCCAGTTGATAACCTTGTTTTTAAGTGAAGCGAAGGATTCTTGCACCTGCTCCCTCAATGTTGGCACGCCAGCTAAAATAACCACTAGAGGGCTGGCTTCAGGTGGGAGATCCGGTGTTAGCAATCTCCCACTCTTACTGGAACCTGTTTCCCGAGAAACAGGTTCCTTAGATATTTCCTGGCCTCCCGTAGGTGGGCCGCTAGGCGGTTTTGTTTAGAGGTTCATCAATATGGGCAGGTTTAATACCACCCTGACTTGGCTGGAGAGCAACATTAGAGGTAGCTAAATTTTTATTTGCAGATTTATTAGTAGTTACCTGTGCAGCACCACGAGTGCCCCGTGGCTGGTTAGCAATCGCGGGTGTCTTAAGTGTCATAGCGGGCTCTCTGGCAGTAGATAACTTGACCAATGTGCTGCCATTCCCTTTTACTAGTTTTTCTAGCTGGTCTAGTTTACTAATAATCATTCTAGACCGTCCAATAAGGTGCAATAAAAAAGATTTCACCATAACTTCTATTTTCCCCAAGAGCTCATTGTTTGTACTAAGTTCAGGATCT
Source organism: Lissotriton vulgaris (assembly GCF_964263255.1). Lineage (NCBI taxonomy): Eukaryota > Metazoa > Chordata > Amphibia > Caudata > Salamandridae > Lissotriton > Lissotriton vulgaris. The sequence goes on from NC_141694.1 coordinate 1,217,845,217, forward strand.
GGTATGGTATCGTCAGTCGATACGAGTAGTTGGGGGCTTCCTGCTAGATGAGTTAATTTCGGTATTTTAGCCAAACTCCCCTTCTGGACCCCATCCCCTCTTTTCCTCTTGCTATTAATGTTATTATTTTTATTTTTCTTCTTAGAACTAGGCTTGGTTTTCGCTCTCGGAACCGGACTTGGTGTTACTTCCGGAGGGCTAAATAATAAAGAGGGGGTAGTGGATAGTGGAGAATTTATAGAGATACCCATGCGGGGATAGGGACTCATGAGATCCACCAGGAACTATACTAATTCTGGTGGAATTCAAAGTAGCCCTTTTGAGGAATTGATCCATGGTCCCCGTTACTACCCCACCCGTAGTACTAAGAGTTACCTTCCTCCCGTTCCCTGAGCGGAGAACCATTGTGTTCTGAATTGATTAAAATACACTCAAGGTTGTGAAAATTAAAGGGATAGGGCCTAGCCTGCCCTCTTATGGCCCCAGACGGCCACAGATGGCCCGCCCTTTGCCCAGGCTTCGCCCCGATCGTCGTCCCGCACGCGTCCAGTGTAACACGGGAGTGACCAATCTTATATAGAAGACAAGGGGGCGAGAAGAGGACCCGGGTGCGCTGGATGATGGTGTGCAGAAACTGCTGGTCCTCGCAGTCCCACTCCTCAAGCCCACTCCTCGAAGCAATGAAGTTCCAGCAAGTTACGCAAGTCTTGGCCCCAAATCGGCAGAAAGACGAATGAAATGTCCTTTTTAAAATGATGCAACCACTCGGGAAAAGCGGCGTCAGGAGATCACGGCAGCGAGCGGCTCCCGCGAAGTGGGGGCCGTGAGCCGTAATAAGCCACAGGTCAAGGGGGCGGGAAGATGACCCAGGTGCGCTGGATGATGGTGCGCAGAGACTGCTGGTCCTCGGAGTCCCACTCCTCAAGCCCACTCCTCGAAGCAATGAAGTTCCAGCAAGTTACGGCAAGTCTTGGCCCCAAATCGGCACAAAGACGAATGAAATGTCCTTTTTAAAATGATGCAACCACTCGGGAAAAGCGGCAGCAGGAGATCACGGCAGCGAGCGGGTGGCCGCTCATTTCGTTTCAATTTCAGCAATGTTTCCCTGACGAAGGTGCAAAGCACCGAAATGCATTGGGAAAGAAAATGTTTGAATTTTCAGTGATCAGGCAATAAGATTGTGGAACGTCGCACTCGAGTTAATTTGTATAAAATATACTGGAAACTGAAAAATGAAATTGTACTCATTTGGAAATTTGGTCATCTGAATTTTTGTTTTTCCCATTGATTAATAATTGCCTTTAAGAAACGTTAATGTGGTACAGTATCACGTGATTATGATGAGATAACTTCTGATGCACGCAAATGTATGAATTTGGTGTACTCTTGGTAAAAATGCAATGAAGTTGATTCAAAGTTTATGTTATATAAAGTTGTACAAAGAAAGATTTTTCTTATAAACTAATAGCACCTTATAGGGCAAGTTGAACAGTGCACCCCAGCATTTAAACAATAGTGTTTAAAGAAACTTGTATTACTCAGAGGAAGCCCATTCAGTGACGGGGCATCTCCTAAAAACATGTGAAGTCCCAACTGGTTGGCTAAAGATCCCAACGCCGCCGCAGGTACCTGGAATGATTTTGCCTTCCTATGTCCCCTTCTCAGGCAAACAGTGTTGCCTCCTCTCTCCCAAAGTATGGGGGGGGACGTGTTGCAGTTTCATGCAGCTACCAGAGTTCACAGGCTCTCAGCGTTGCTCCCGACCGAGAGGGCGGTCGTCAACCAGCGCCTGCTTCCTGGCGAAACAAAGGGCCAGATGTATCAACATACCCTTTTGCGATTTCTAAATAGCGATTTTTAAGGAATCGCTATTTAGAATTAGCAAAATGGTATGTATGTAGAAATTCGCTAATTTTTAGCGATTTCTTAAAACTCCTTAATTGCGATTAGCAAATTGCTAATCGCAATTAAGGAATCATTTCCCATTAATTTCTATGGGCCTCCGAATGTGAAATTATTCTCAATTTGCGATTCGCAATTTGCTAATCGCAAATTGAGAATAATTTCAAGGGTGCAGGGGTGTCTCAAGAACACCCTGCTGCACCCCTGAAAATGACATGTGTGCGCATATGGGGCACATAAATGCCCTAAGGGCATGTATGAGCATCACATGCAACCTTTACAAATTGCATAAAGTGCATTTGTAAACGAAATCTCAAATTACCACCAACTACAAGTTGGTGGTAATTTGCGATTTCTTAGCCTAAATTTGCAATTCTTAAATGGTTGATACATTGCATTTAAGAAATCGCAATTTGCGATTTCATAAATGCTTCCGCAATATTAAGGAATCGCAAAATTTGAGATTTTTTAATATTGCTAGGCATTCTTTTTCATACATACCATTTTACTATTTTTTGGTCGCAAACGCTGTTTTTAGCGAATCGCAGCATTTGCGACTAAAAAATAGCTTGATACATCTGCCCCATAGACACTAAAACTTTCTCCCAGGTAGGGCAAAAGGGACAACACAGCTCCAGGGATTAAAAAGGCTTTAAACGCTCTTGTTTTGCGCAAGTAAGTGAGGTCCATGAAACGCTTAGGCAGACACATTTCAGCCTTCAAATGGCTTCATCAGTCCCGGTTTCAATGGCTCCTTCTGCCAGGGGGGCCAAACGCACAGATTTAAATATCGTGGCTGTTAGACCTGGCATCTTTGGCGTGGTTTCCCCCAATCTTTTTGCCTCTATCTCCTGTATTTTTGATGCTGTGCTGGATTTCGTTTTTAATGGTTTAGATGCTTTGGACACTCTGCCACTGCTGATCAGTGTCAGAGTGTAAGTGCTCCCTGTGTAAATTGGTATTGTGAGTGGATATACATGATTGGCATATTTGTATCACCAAGAAGTCCCTAGTAAAGTGCACTGGGTGTGCCAGGGCTGGTGATGACAAATGCCACTAGTGGGCCTGCAGCACTGATTGCGCCACCCACATGAGTAGCCCTAAAATGGTGTCTCAGGCCTGCCAACACAGTCCCTGTGTGCAGTCTGTGAACTGCCATGTCCTCCTGGTCAGTGTCGCCACTGACCAGGCCTAACCCTTCCCTTTCTGTGCACATTGATCACCCCTATGGAAGGCCCAAGGTTACCCCCTTGGGCAGGGTGCAGTGTATGTGAAAGGTAGAGCATGTACTTGGTGCAGGTGACATGGCCTGGTAGTGAATTACAGCCATTTTCGTTTTCACTGCTGCAAGGCTATCTTGATCCGTAGGCTATCATGGGGAATGCTGGCTACAGTGGCTACCAGCATATCTTCCTATAGGACAAGATAGGACATAAAAGTCTGGTATCCTTGAACTCAGAATTTAATAACACCTCTTTTAGGAAAGGTTGTTTTTAAATCCTGTGTTTGAGAACCGCACTTTTAGAAAGTTGCTGTTCTCCTGCTGACCTTTCTTTGTTCCTTGGCCAGTTTGTGAATTGACTGGTTTGAGAGTGACAGGGGCTGGGGATTCCCCAGGAGTCTGGCTGAGTCAGCCCTAGGCTGAATGACTGCATTTGCCACTTGAGTGGTGGGAGGAGATAGCACCTGGGCCTGAATAGGGCTGTGCCTGCCTTCCACAATGCTGGCTCCACCTCCTGCTGGGCGGCTGACGACCATGCCCCTCACACTGAAAAGAACGGAGAAGCCAGGAAAACAAAGTGCTCAATGAACACCCAGAACTGGTTCAGACCGGGCTCAGGGCCCACCTGCACAAAGAGTACAAAGACTTTTAGGGGTATAAGTACAGGACCCCTGACAACAGAAAATTAGATCATCCTGGAATCAAGAAGGAACCTCTGCCAAGGAGAAAGCTGAGACTGAAGAAGGAAGACTGGCCTGCTGTTGGTTTGCTGGACTGACCTGCTGTTGCTTTGCTGCCAAGGAGAGGGGAAAGACTTTGCTTTGTGCTGTGTCCCCTTGCTTGAAGGAATCCCCAAGGGCCTGAGAGAGAGCTGGCTCCCTGTCATGAAGTCCAGGAACAAAAGGACTTCACCCCCAGCTTCCCTGAACTCTAATGAGAGAGTTCTGTCCTTCCTGGAGTGTGTAGCACATGTGCCTCTGGAAGTTGTACCTGTGTTGGGGAGCTGGAAACCAAGCTTTTAAAGACTTTCTGCAAGTTTTGTCGCATCGCTTGCTTGCAGAGCACATCCCCGACAGTGCGAGGAAATTCCCGCCGCTACGAAGGTTGAGATTGTCGCAGCACCTGTTGCTGCTGCTAGAGCCGTGGCATCCTTCGTTTGCGGGAAGCACCAGACTGGTGCGGGAAGATTACCATTGCTGCGAGTGTCGTCGCAGAGCCTGTCGTCGCTGGGTGAGATCCCCGCACCGCTTGCTTGCAGACCGCTTTCGAGTGGGTGGGCATCGACATTGTAGGGCCCCTGGACCCCAAGACAGCCTTAGGCAACAGGTTCATCCTGGTCTTGTTGGACCATGCCACCCGGTACCCGGAAGCAGTCCCTCTCAGGACAATCACAGCACCCATGGTGGGCCGTGCATTGATGAGGATCTTTTCCCGTGTGGGGTTCCCCAGAGAGGTGGTCTCCGACCGGGGTACCAACTTCATCTCTAGGTACATGAAGTCTCGGTGGGAGGAGTGTGTGGTAACTTATAAGTTCACCACTCCTTACCACCCGCAAGGAAATGGGTTGGTTGAAAGGTTCAACCGCACCCTGAAAGGTATGATTATGGGCCTAGCGGCGCCCATGAGAAGGAAGTGGGACATCTTGTTACCATGCCTGTTGTTTGCCTACAGGGAGGTGCCTCAGAAGTCCTTAGGGTTCAGTCCCTTTGAACTCCTGTATGGCCACCCTGTTAGAGGACCTCTCACACTGGTGAAGGAGGGGTGGGAGAAATCCAGTGGGAAAACCCCCCAGGATGTGTTCAGCTATGTGCTGGCCATCCGCAACCAGACACAATGCTTCAGGAAGCTCGCTCAGGAGAACCTGGAAGCTAGCCAGGAAGAAATGAAAAGATGGTAACACCAGAATACCACTCTGGTCGAATTTCAACCTGGGCAGAAAGTGTGGGTGATGGTGCCAGTGGAGCCTTGTGCGCTCCAAGACAAGTGGACTGGGCCATATGAGGTGGTGGAGCGCAAGAGCAAAGTAACTGTAACACGTGGGGGTCTCGGGGTCGCCACAGACACCACAAAACAGGACACGACACGTCTCTAGGTTTTGGTAATTTATTAGTACGAACTCAATATACAATAAAGCAAGAAAGTAAATAGTTACTGGTCACCTCCAGCCGGTATACGTAGCCCTGACCTCTGCAAATACGCCGGTCCCGGCGTATGCCAACAGAGGCAGAAACACAGTAGCCGGCAATGCCACTCGATGTGTTTTGAGGGCTCGTGGAAACAGCCGTTTCTCACTGAGGAGTCAGGGAGACCCCCAGCCGGGGTCTCGACCTGAAGGGAGCAGCCGCTCGACCTTTTTCCGCAGAGGAGTCAGGGAGACACCCAGCCGGGGTCTCGACCTGAAGGGAGCAGCCGCTCGACCTCTTCCTCTTCTACAACGGGACGCTGCTTCACATCCTGGTGATGCGTCACCTTTGTCCCAATAATGCCAGATGTTGGGGACGAGAGCAGCCGCTCTATCGTCCTCGGAAACTCTACAGCCGGTACGCGGCAAACACCTCCCGGTGTGCGTAACCGCTGGAGTTTCCCGAAGTTATGAGACAGGCTGGGAGCTACGGCTCACACCAGCGTCTGTCCAGGTGTTGGCTTCCCGACTCGTCCGAGTCAGAAGCGGCTAGTAAGCTTTCCTGGCTGCTCACCGAGAAGAAACAGGGCGGACTAACAAAGAACGGCCCGGGGAGATTCTCTCGATCCACCTCCGTCTTTGTACTAGGATCCTGTTGGAACGACTTCTCTCTGCAGGAGCTCAGGAACAGCTTGGTGGACGGCCTTGTGAAGACTAGAATATCCGACACCATTCCTACTCCAAGTACCGCCTTTATAGGCGTATTGTAATTGCGTTATGTAACCACAACTCCGAGTTGTATAACGCTCCTCCCGCTTTGCCTTCTGGGAGTTGTAGTTCGTTGACGTCGCGGAAGTCTTTTCCCCGACGGTGCCGGGATTTCCTGACAGTACATCCTCCCTCCCTCAGCATCTCCCCACGGGGCCCGCGCTGGAAGGGAAGCGACGATGAAACAAAGAAACCAGGCGGGGTGCGTGCACCCCTTCAGCCGGCTCCCACGACTGTTCCTCAGGTCCATATCCTTTCCAGGCTATTAGGTACCACAACTTTCCCCTTAGCCACTTGGAAGCAAGGACACCTGCAACTTCATACTCCACCTCCGATTCCACCACTATCGGTCTGGGCTTCGTGTTCTTGTGGTTCGATGCTGGTTTGAGCAGCGAAACATGGAACACAGGATGGATTCTCAATGTCTGGGGTAGGCATACCCTCACATTCAACGGACCCATACATTTGGTGATTCTGTAAGGCCCCATGAATTTAGGATGGAAGACGCTGTTCTTACGGAACCTCATGTTCCGTGTAGATATCCAAACATGGTCCCCAGGCCTGTATACCGGACCTGGCCTCCTTCTTCTGTCCGCTGTAGCCTTATACCTCTGTTTAGCTTCAATCAGGAAGGCCCTGGAGCGCAACAAGACGTCTTTGATGTGTGCCACCCGTTCTGCTGTGACAGGTATTTTGCTCTCTCGAAGAGGATGGACAAAGGGCAAGAACCTTGGGTGATGACCATAGTTGTTGTAGAATGGGGATGATTTAGTCGAGCTGTGAGTGGCATTGTTATACGCTATCTCCGCGATCCAGAGCAGATCGACCCATTCTTCCTTTCCCTGCTCCACAAAACAGCGCAGATACTGTTTTAGAGTTTTGGTTCAAGTGTTCCGTTTGGCCGTCCGTCTGAGGGTGGTAGCTGGTGGACATCGCGGTCTGGACGTGCAACGCAGAGCACCAAGTTTTCCAGAACTGTGCCGTGAACTGCGACCCCCTATCCGACACGATCACCTCAGGCAGTCCATGTATTCTTACCACGTTAGTTAGCAGTAACTTTGCTAGTTCTCCTGCCGTTGGTACCTGTTTGCAGGCGATGAAGTGCCCCATCTTTGTCAAGTAGTCCACGACCACTAATATCGCCGTCATTCCTTGATCCTTTGGCAAACCTACCACGAAGTCCAACAAGATATTTTCCCATGGTCGATTCGGGGTAGGAAGGGGACGGAGGAGCCCTTGGGTTTTGCTGTGATCAGTCTTCATGGTAGCACATGTGGTGCAGGCCTGCCCCCATGTCTTGACATCCGCTCTCATGGCTGGCCACCAGAAATGGCGTCCCATGCTGGCCACCGTCTTCTCGTACCCCAAATGACCCGCACTGGGGGGAGTCATGGCACCACTCAAACGCTTGTTTTTTCAGTCTAGGCATGGGTATCAGCAGGCATCTGCCTTTCACAGGTATACCGTCTCTTACTTGCCACTCCTTGTGGCTCTGTAGCCATCTCCTCCAAGCGAACAAACGGATCCCTCTCTGGATACCCTTGAGGAAGGTGTCTGGTTGAATCACCCCCAGCACCATCTGCGGGGGAATGATTGAATGCACTGCCTCTTGTGGAGGTTCCTTGACAGCAGACTGTCGTGACAGTGCGTCGGCCTTCCGGTTTTCTGACCCAGGACAATAGGTTATGTGGAAGTGGAATCCAGCGAAGAATATCATCCACCGCAACTGCCGAGGAGAAAGATGTCTGGATGCCGTCATAAACTGCAGGTTCCGGTGGTCGGTGTACACCGTCACCACATGCCTGGCCCCCATCAGCCAATGTCTCCACTCAGCGAAAGCGTCCTTGATCGCTAGAAGTTCTTTTTCCGCTATATGATAGTTGCGCTCAGCGTTGTTGAGTTTGCGGGACATATACGCCACGGGATGAAGCAATCCCGTGTCCGGATTGCGCTGTGACAATATAGCCCCAATGGCCACGTCGGATGCGTCTGCTTCAACTACATAGGGAAGGGCCGGATCCGGGTGTGCCAACACCGGTGCTTTGCCAAATGCGTCTTTCAATGCTTCGAAGGCACTCTGTGCTTCTTGGGACCACACGAACTCAGCTAACTTCCTTAGCAGTTGTGTGATCGGTGCCACCAACCCCGAGAAGCCATCGATGAATCGCCTGTAGAAGTTGGCGAAGCCAATAAAGCTTTGGACATCCTTGACTCCTTGGGGGGTTGGCAACTCTCTCACCACCTTGATTTTGCGTTCCGCCATCTCTTGTCCGTTTGGACTCAACATCACTCCCAGGAATTCCACCGATGTGACATGGAAATCACATTTGCTGAGTTTGCAAAACAGCATGTTCTCCCTCAGCTTTAGAAGTACCGCCGAGACGTGTTTTACATGATCATTCTCATTGTCCGAATAAATGAGGATGTCGTAGATGTAAACCACAACGTATCTATCCATTTCCTCCCGTAACACCTCATTCAGGAAATATTGAAAGGCGGCTGGGGCTTTGCACAAACCGAACGGCATGACGAGGTACTCAAATAGGCCAAACCGTGTCTTAAATGCGGTTTTCCACTCGTCGCCGTCCCTCATGCGCACCAGATGGTAAGCCCCCTTCAGATCCAACTTGGTGTAAATCTTCGCCTTCTTGACCTGCTCCAGGAGAACACTTATGAGTGGTAAGGGGTAGCGGTTCTTTATGGTGATGGTATTCAACTCCCTGAAGTCCACACAGACCCTCAGCTCCCCGTTAGCCTTTGGAATGAAGAAGAGCGGTGATGCGGCGGGGGATTTGGACGGCCTAATGAAACCAAGTCCCAAGAGTTTGTCCAGATACCCTCTGAGATGCACGTTTTCTGGTTCAGTCAACGCATACAACCTTCCACTGGGCACGTTGGCCCCTGGGACCAGATCGATCTGACAGTCGTATATTCGATGCGGAGGGAGCACCTCCGCCTTTACTTCATTGAATACGTCTTCGTATGTGTGATAGGCTCTGGGGAGCATAACATCCTTTTCCGCTGCCGTGGCTACCGTCTGACTTCCGCTCGGATCCGTGGAGGGTTGTTCCTGCGTCATCCCGCAGTGCAACCGGCAAAACGGGGACCTCATCTCTATGGCATGCGTAGGCCAGTCCACGGAAGGGTTATGCTTCTGTAACCATGGAAGTCCCAATATGACACCGTATTGGGGTGCCCTGATAATGTTGAAGTCTATCTTTTCCAGATGGCTCCGTCCGTACTTCATCAGTAGACCCCCTGTGTGCTGCCCTATGGGCCCGGTCACCAATCGTCTTCCGTCCACGGCGTATACGTCTTCTGGAACAGCCTTGGGAAGAAGTACCAGCCCCAACCTGTTTGCCTCGTTAATGTCCATGAACATGCCAGTCGCCCCCGAATCCACCATGGCCACCACAGGTACCCACTGGTCGTGTACTCCCACGTGCACCGTGATGAACAAGTGCCTTTGTCCTTTGGACACAGAATTAGACAGTGAAGGGATGTAATCGTGACTCCTAGATGCCCCTTCGTTGGTCTGGGAGTCCTCTAGTTTTCCGCCGGGACGTCCAACACCACTGTCACCGACCGGTTGTTCCTATATCGGGTATTTTTTGGCTTGGCCGGACACTCCTGGACATAGAGTCCCTTCTTGCCGCAGTACAGGCACAGCCCCTGTTTACGGCGGGATTCCTTCTCCGTTGCCGTGAGACTCGCTCTAATGGCACCGATGTCCATGGGTTCACCCTTGATTGGGGTCGTGGGTTCCGGACTTCCCACCGTTGTATAAGACGGAAGAGCTTTCCCTTTTCTTCTAGTGTCGCCTCTTCTGTCGCTTAGCCGGTGATCCAACCTTAACACCAGGTTGACAAGGCCTTCACATGTCTTAGGTTGTGGGTCAATTTGAGCAACCACATCTTTTAGCTCGTCACACAACCCTTGGTGAAACAGCGCAGTTTGTTTCGCTACCGGCCACTTGGTTTCAGCCACCAGTCTGCGAAACGCATTGAGGTATTGCACTAGATCGTTAGACCCTTGTCTTAATTCCAGCATCTCGCGGTCCGCGGTGTATGAGTCTGCCCTTCGATCAAACACCTTGAGGAATTCCTCGCGAAATGCCCCCAGTCACAGAGGATGGGGTCGTTACGGCTCACCAATGGTACAGCCCACTGGGCAGCGTTACCAGCCAAGTAGGATATTAGAAAAGCCACCCTGGCTTGGCTCGTCGGGAACGCCTTAGGTTTGCAAGACAAATGCAGGGCCACCTGCGTAAGGAACACTTGCACGGTGTTGGGATCTCCGTTGTATCTCTCTGGGGTTGCCAAGGGAATAGCAACTGGCATTTCCATCACCACCAATGGGTTCTGTGTCGTGCGGGAAGCGCTGGGCGGTAAAGGGTCTGTTTGTATGGCATCCAGCCTAGCCCGCACATCTGCAGTTTCCTGCCTTGAGGCCGCGAGCTCTATTTGCATTGAGGCCAATGCTGCCAGGACGTCATCCAGTTTTGCCATGTCTGTAAATGACCAGGAGACTGTTAAGGTTATAAGGTCGGATATTTTGTAACACCTGGGGGTCTCGGGGTCGCCACAGACACGACAAAACAGGACACGACACGTCTCTAGGTTTTGGTAATTTATTAGTACCAACTCAGTATACAAGAAAGCAAGAAAGTAAATAGTTACTGATCACCTCCAGCCGGTATACGTAGCCCTGACCTCTGCAAATACGCCGGTCCCGGCGTATGCCAACAGAGGCGGAAACACAGTAGCACAGTAGCCGGCAATGCCACTCGAGGGCTCGTGGAAACAGCCGTTTCTCACTGAGGAGTCAGGGAGTTACCCAGCCGGGGTCTCGACCTGAAGGGAGCAGCCGCTCGATCTTTTTCCGCAGAGGAGTCAGGGAGACACCCAGCCGGGGTCTCGACCTGAAGGGAGCAGCCGCTCGACCTCTTCCTCTTCTACAACGGGACGCTGCTTCACCTCCTGGTGATGCGTCAGCGTTGTCCCAATAATGCCAGATGTTGGGGACGAGAGCAGCCGCTCTATCGTCCTCGGAAACTCTACAGCCGGGACGCGGCAAACACCTCCCGGTGTGCGTAACCGCTGGAGTCTCCCGAAGTTATGAGACAGGCTGGGAGCTACGGCTCACACCAGCGTCTGTCCAGGTGTTGGCTTCCCGACTCGTCCGAGTCAGAAGCGGCTAGTAAGCTTTCCTGGCTGCTCACCGAGAAGAAACAGGGCGGACTAACAAAGAACAGCCCGGGGAGATTCTCTCGATCCACCTCCGTCTTTGTACTTTGTACTAGGACTTCTCTCTGCAGGAGCTCAGGAACAGCTTGGTGGACGGCCTTGTGAAGACTAGAATATCCGACACCATTCCTACTCCAAGTACCGCCTTTATAGGCGTATTGTAATTGCGTTATGTAACCACAACTCCGAGTTGTATAACGCTCCTCCCGCTTTGCCTTCTGGGAGTTGTAGTTCGTTGAAGTCGCGGAAGTCTTTTCCCGGACGGTGCCGGGATTTCCTGACAGTAACCTACCTGGTTAACTTGAAGACTCCCAGGCAACCCCTGAGAGTCTTGCATGTGAACTGCCTCAAACTACACTTTGAGAGGTCTGAAGTGACAATGCTCATGGCTACAGATGCTGGAGGGGAAGAGGATAGTGATCCTCTCCCTGACCTCCTGGCAGCTAAGGAGCAAGACGGGTCAGTGTATGGTGTGGTCCTCTCGCCCACCCTGACCCCAGAACAGCAGAGGGACTGTCGCCAGGTGTTGGGTCAGTTTTCCTCCCGGGTCTCCCTGACCCCAGATGTCACCACTTGGTGCGTCCATGATGTGGACACTGGAGATAGTCTGCTTGTGAAACATACATTTTACAGGGTAGCTGACAAGGTCAGGGCCAGCATCAAGGAAGAGGTTTCTAAGATGTTGGCGCTAGGGGTAATTGAGCCCTCCAGCAGCCCCTGGGCTAGCCCATTGGTCTTAGTCCCAAAAGCTGCTGCGCCCAGTGCCACTCCAGAACTTAGGTTTTGTGTGGACTACCGTGGGCTCAATGCGGTCACCAAGACTGAAACACACCCCATCCCCAGGGCTGATGAGCTTGGGTGAGAACCCAAAACTGTTGAGGTGGTCCATCTCCCTACAGGGCATGGACTTTACCGTGGAACACTGCCCTGGTACAGAACACGCCAATGCTGATGGTCTGTCCAGATTTTTCCGCCTTAGTGAAGAGAGCTCCCAAGAGGGTGGTCAGTTCTCACTACTTTCAGCTGGAGGAGACACGTGTTAGACATGACATCTTTGGCGTGGTTTCCCCCTATCTTTTTGCCTCTACCTCCTGTATTTTTGATGCTGTGCTGGATTTCGTTTTTGCTGGTTTAGATGCTTTGTACACTCTGCCACTGCTGATCTGTGTCAGAGTGTAAGTGCTCCCTGTGTAAACTGTTATTATGATTGGATATACATGATTGGCATATTTGTATCACCGAGAAGTCCCTAGTAAAGTGCATTGTGTGTACCAGGGCTTGTGATGACAAATGCTCCTAGTGGGCCTGCAGCACTGATTGTGCCACCCAAATGAGTAGCCCTAAAATGGTGTCTCAGGCCTGCCACTGCAGTGCCTGTGTGCAGTCTGTGAACTGCCATGTCCTCCTGGTCAGTGTCCCCACTGACCAGGCCTAACCCTTCCCTTTCTGTGCACATTGGTCACCCCTATGGAATGCCCAAGGTACCCCCTTGGACAGGGTGCAGTGTATGTGAAAGGTAGAGCATGTACTTGGTGCAGGTGACATGCTCTGGTAGTGAATTACAGCCATTTTCGTTTTTCACTGCTGCAAGGCTATCTTGCTCCAAAGGCTATCATGGGGAATGCTGGCTACAGTGGCAACCAGCATATCTTCTGATAGGAACAAGATAGGACATAAAAGTCTGGTATCATTGAACTCAGAATTTAATAACACCTCTTTTAGGAAAGGTTGTTTTAAAATCCTGTGTTTGAGAACGGCACTTTTAGAAAGTTGCTGTTCTCCTGTCTGACCTTTCTGTGTGCCTTGGCCTGTTTGTTAATTGACTGTCTGGTTTGAGAGTGACTGGGGCTGGGGATTCCCCAGGAGGCTGGCTGAGTCAGCCCTAGGCTGAATGACTGCATTTGCAACTTGAGTGGTGGGAGGAGATAACACCTGGGCCTGAATAGGGCTGTGCCTGCCTACAACAATGCTGGCTCCACCTCCTGCCAGGTGGCTGACGACCCTGCTCCTCACTCTGAAAGGAAAGGAGAAACCAGGAAAACAAAGTGCTCAAGGAACACCTAGAACTGGCTCAGACCGGGCTCAGGGCCCAACTGCACACAGAGGGGAAAGATTTTTAGGGGTATAAGTACAGGACCCCTGACAACAGAAAATTAGACCATCCTGGAATCAAGAAGGAACCTCAGCCAAGGAGAAAGCTGAGACTGAAGAGGGAGACTGGCCTGCTGTTGGTTTGCTGGAATGACCTGCTGTTGCTTTGCTGCCAAGGAGAGGGGAAGGACTTTGCTTTGTGCTGTGTCCCCTTGCTTGAAGGAATCTCCAAGGGCCTGAGAGAGAGCTGGCTCCCTGTTATGAAGTCCCAGGAACAAAAGGACTTCACTCCCAGCTTCCCTGAACTTTACTGAGAGAGTTCTGTCCTTCCTGGAGTGTGTGGCACATGTGTGGTGCCTCTGTAAGTTGTACCTGTGTTGGGGAGCTGGAAACCAATCTTTTAAAGACTTTCTGCAAGTTTTGTCACATTGCCTGCTTGTGGAGCGCATCCCCAACATTGCAAGGAAATTCCTGCCACTACGAAGTTTGAGATTGTCGCAGTGCCTCTTGCCGCTGTCAGAGCCATCGCATCCTTCGTTTGCGGGAAGCACCAGACCGGTGCGGGAAGATTACCATCACTGTGAGTGTCGTCGCAGAGCCTGTCGTCGTTGGGTGAGATCGCCGCACCGCTTGCTTGCGGACCGCATCACGTCGCTGCGAGTGTCATCGCAGAAGCCATCGCATCGAGGAGCTGCTAAAGAGAGATCACCGCTGGTACGCGCATCGTCGCCCGCGAGATCGTCGCAACTCCAAAGATCATCGCATTGTGCCTTTGCGAGAGAAAACCTCCTACGGAACCTCCGCACCGGAATCCATACAAGTTCGCCTTCCTCCCCATACAGACCGGATTCGTCGCAACACGCCTGCTGCTGCAGCGGGGTTGCCGCATCGCCTTCCCAGGGTCTCAGGAGAAACGCATGGCTTGTTTTCCACCACACCAGCTTCTGCTTTGGAACTGTGTCATTTTTAAAAGGTACTGTTGGCTAAACGTGGCGCAACTGTGAACTTTTCACGCAACTGTGGATTATTTTATCGCAACCTTAAGAACTCTTTTGCAACCATATTCTTGAACTGTGTATGTTGGCTTTTTGTCACTTTGGTCTTGTGTAGTTTAGATTAAATACCTTTATTTTTCTAAGCTGGTGTGGTGTCAGTTTGTGGTGTTTTCACTGTGTTACTGTGAGTGTTGGTACAAATACTTTACACATTGCTTTTGGATAAGCCTGACTGCTTGTGCCAAGCTACCAAGGGGGTGAGCAGAGGTTATCTAAAGAGTGGTTCCTCCTTACCATGACTAGAAGCAAGGGTCCCTATTTGGACAGTGGTACCTACCTCTGCCAACTAGAGCCCCCAGTTCTAACAGTGGCCACTCCCCATCAGGTGGTCTCTCGCCCCTCCTCAGCCCAATAATGTTCAAATGTCCTGCGCTCAAACCAACCAGGCAGATGCATGGTGGGGCTGGGAGTCCTCAGAGGAAGCACATTCAGTGACGGGCATTTCCTAACAACATGTGAAGTCCCAACTGGTTGGCTAAGGATCTCAATGGCGCCACACGAACCTGGAATGATTTTGCCTTCATATGTCCCCTTTTCAGTCAAACAGTGTTGCCTCCTCTCTCCGAAAGTATGGGGGGCGACGCGTAGCAGTTTCATGCAGCTAAAAGAGTTCACAGGTTCTGAGCGTTGCTCCAGACCGAGAGGGTGGTCATCAGCCAGAGCCTGCTTGCTGGTGAAATATTAACACCAAAATGTTCTCCTAGGTAGGGAAAAAGGACGACACAGCTCCGGGATTAAAAAGGCTTTAATAGCTCTTGTTTTGCGCAAGTAAGTTAGGTCCATGCAATGCTTAGGCAGACGCGTTTCAGCCTTCAAATGGCTTCATCAGTGGCTGTTTCAATGGCTCCTTCTTCCAGGGGGGCCAAACGCACAGATTTAAATATCGTGGCCACTCCCCATCAAGTGGTCCCTCGCCACTCCTCAGCCCAATGATGTTCATGTGTCTTGCGCTCAAACCATCCAGGCAGATCCATGCTGGGGCTGGGAGTCCTCAGAGGAAGCCCATTCAGTGACGGGGCATCTCCTAAAAACATGTGAAGTCCCAACTGGTTGGCTTAAGATCTCAACGCCGCCAGATGTACCTGGAATGATTTTGCATTTCCTATGTCCCCTTCTCAGGCAAACAATGTTGGTATCCCGCGCCAACTCCAAGATCTATCCGAATGTCCGGCCAGTTTCGGGGTTTGTAATTCTACCAATATCACAATCGATTCCCCTACTGATAGTTCGCTCGAAGAGCAACTCCCAGCAAGAACCATTAGTGCTGGAACACCAGTGTCATCTCTCCCCATAAAAAGAAAACGAGGCCGAAATAAACAAAAAGGTTCCAGAGCAAAAGATTCTAAACCCTCAATAACCATCAAAACTTCTAGTATTGACCCGCAAAGTAAAACTGAACAAAATCCCCCACACACGTTTCTGCCATACGATCTCATGAGAAATATAGAACATCAGATGAAATCCCTACTGTTGCCCCTCGTAGAGAGGGTTAAGCGAATAGAAGACCAACTTGAGTCAGTTCAAGCCACAGGGATCTCGAACATGAATTTACTTAGAGAACTGTCTACAACCAGATATCCTTTAAACACTTCTGTACCTGTAGAAAAACTCAAACTTAGCGACTGTCCTTCTAGGGGTAAGTCCCAATCAACTACTCAAGTTATCCTTCCCTCTAGTCAACCTATTAACCCAGCTCCCCCCTCCTCAAACCCAGACAAACTCGAGAAACAGCGCAATCTAATAAAAGGGGACAGGCACTCGATAATTCTAGGGGGAGGCGAATGGCGTCCAAAAACCCCAGAAGGAACGTGCAGCACGTAAACCTCCCGCCTGAAGCAGAACCTTATGTAATTGTACTAACTGGGGTTCCAGAGCTGAAGCCAGGACAATCTGAAAGCTACCAGACCCTGAAAAACAAGGTCACGTATTGGTTAAGTGTTAACAGGCCATTACCGGCAAGTATCGATGGTAAACTTTTAAATGTTAGGAGGCTACCATGGTTGGGACAAAGACCCAAGGATGTACAAGGGGACAGTGTAATTATAAATTTTAAAGACTATAGGGCTACAAACTTCATCATAGACTGGTATAGCGATAGCTATGAGGGAGGCATATCTACTAGATCACTAAGCTATTTCTACCCAAGAGCCCTGGTTGAAATTCAAAACCCAATGAACTCCAAGAGCAACTTGGGCCCAAACTTTAATATTGCTACTTCCAATCGCTTTGTGGCTCTTTTGAGCCTAGAGGGGGTAGACTTACTCGCAAATAAGTCCAACACGATCCAAAAGGACCATGTAGCTGTAATGAATTCAGGTATTGAGAACGTAGACGTTCACATTTTGGAAGTTCTTTCTTATATTCCTTCACCAGAGAGCATCCCTAAATTACAGAATCGGGACCGATGCCCAGCGGCGGATGGTTCCCGCAATCCATCGCATAATCCTTTCTTTCCTGACCTGCTCTTCCTAACTGAAGTCTTTCAAACTCCTTCTTCCCCCTCTATTGATCCAATTTGTTCCTTAAGCCTGTCCATGATCTATTGGAATGTAGCAGGGTTACGCACAAAAATCGACCAAGATTGCTGGCTCGAAACAATTTGTAAACACAACATACTATGTTTCGAGGAGACTTGGTTGATTTCTCCCATTCAATTACAGGGTTATAAGATGTTCCATTCAAGTGCTCGTCCTTCTCCTTCAGGTACACCTAAATGAGGTCTAATTATCTATTTATCTAACGACCTTCCACTTAAGGAAATATCTGAACTGAAGATAGCCGATAATTACCAAATTCTCAGAATAACGGTGACAAAAGGGTCCTCTTATTTTCTGGTTAACTTCTACAATAATTTGTCTCTACTTGAATCCGTAACTGTTTTAAATGAAATATCAGTCTTTTTAATGGAGCAACGGTCAAGATACCCAGTATCCTTTTTTAATTTGATTTGGTGCGGTGATTTTAATATTCCTTTGTGTGTTAATTATGAAAAGTGTGGTATTACAGACAAATGTGGGTGCCCTTTAGCCCATTATACTCATTCTAACCCCGGGAATAGTTTAAATGAACATCTTTTCTCCTTAGATTTGGGTTTTGCAAATGACCTGGTAGCCCCTCCTATAGCCTTTTCCCCTACATTCCATGGGAGGGGTCATTCATATGTTAAGATTTCATATTATGCACACATAACATGCGAGCACACCTGTCTAACTTTGCAACTGGAGTGGATATTAGTAGCGATCACTATCCTAACAGCCTTACTGTTACAGTTCAGTGCACCTCTCAACAACCTAGGATTCCCAGTCTGCTTAACCAACAAACTTTGTCCATAGCCAAGTTGAACGGCTATACAGTTAAATGGTTGAAAGTAGACCCGAATGTACTGTCTGCTAATATAATAATAAGAGCACACTCCCCTTATTGTAAGCATGCTTAGACTTAGAGTCCCCTAAGGATCTGATTTTAACCAGTTTTGCTGGGATCACCAAAATTATTAGAGAGGAATTATCCCGTAAACAAAATTCTAATAAATCTCAAGTGAAAGGCTGGTTTGATCCTCAATGTCGTAGGGCTCTCTCATCTTTAAAGGAGGCCCTACGCAACCCAATAAGAGACCCACTTGAAGTCAGAAAATTAAGGAAAGAATATAACTTGGCCATTAAGAACTGCAGACGGGAAATAAAGAAGGATCTCTGGGAACAGCTCCACGAGAGCTGTCATACCAAGGACTGCTCAGCTTTCTGGC
Organism: Lissotriton vulgaris; assembly: GCF_964263255.1. Classification (NCBI taxonomy): domain Eukaryota; kingdom Metazoa; phylum Chordata; class Amphibia; order Caudata; family Salamandridae; genus Lissotriton; species Lissotriton vulgaris. The sequence continues at coordinate 1,217,863,368 of NC_141694.1, forward strand.
GAGTAGTCAAATCCCCTTTTCTCTCAGACTCAAGCTCTGCACCCAGGTTAGAAGTGGCAGTAACTGCAGAGAGCTGGGTTAACCATTTCTCAAAAATTTTCCCTGCAGATAATTTAACTCAGAATGACAATGGGAAAGGTAGGGCAGGAGTCCCCCAAACCACCAGGATCTACCCCATCCAGTTAGCATTTGGGCATAATGAAATCATCACCGCCCTGTCAGCTTCTAAATCTGGCAAGGCCCCTGGCCGGGATGGGGTACCGTTAGACGTCTTTACCCATAATCAGGAATTATGGTCACCGATTTTGACCCGTGTTCTTGAAGCTGCCACATCACTGGGGTTAATTGACTCATGGTCTACCTCAACCTTGTTCTCCATTTTTAAAAAGGGAGATCGTAGTAACCCTGCATGCTACAGGCCCATATCCCTCCTCGATTCCCTTGGGAAAGTGGCCGGTCGACTGGTCCTTGAGCGCCTACAGGACTGGGCCACTGCTAATAATATCATGACCGATTTGCAATATGGGTTCCGGGAGGGACTGGGAACCGTAGAGCAGGCGCTAAACCTCTCCCTTTTTATTGGTAAATACGCTGGGGCAAAGAATGGCAGTCTACACCTAGTGTATGTAGATCTGTCCGCAGCGTTTGACTGCGTGTCTCATTCCAAATTGTGGTCAATTCTTGCCGAATTGGGTGTCGACCCGCCTTTGGTCACATTTCTACGAGAACTCTACTCAGACGCCTCGGCGAGAGTGAGATACGGAGTGCATGGCAAACTTACTCCATCATTTGCCGTCACCAGGGGAGTTAGACAGGGCTGTGTCCTGGCTCCCTTCCTTTTTAACCTTTACACCAATGGCCTTGAGTTAGCCATGTTGGAAGGGAGCCAGGACCTACCAACAATTGACCATCGCCCCAATTCCCGCACTACTGTATGCGGACGATTCGGTGATCATGGCAAGAACCTCAAACCAGCTGCAGCATGTTCTTAATAATTACTGTAATTTTATGTCATCTCTGAACCTGATGGTCAACATTATAAAGACCTTCGTAATGCACATTGGTAAGCAAGTAAAGAAGCTTAAACCGATCTTTATCACTAAAGATAAGTTGGAAAGCACTAATACGTACCCTTATCTAGGTATTTTATTTGACAACAAAATGTCCTGGAAGCAGGCCATGTGCAGTAGGAAATTAATGTTTCTATGAGCAACAACTGCCCTGGTTACTTTTGCATGTAAACTTGGAAAGCCTCCTCCCGAAGAACTTTTGAAAATATACTATGCCAAATGCCACAGTGTGGCAGTTTATGGTGCGGGGGTGTGGGGCTACGCTGCCGCAGAAGCTCTTCAGGTGGTAGAGAATGGTTTTATTAGGTACATGCTGGCAACCCCAAAAGGCGCTCCAATCTACAGTAGCTATATCGAGCTGGGTATGGATTACATCACGGACAATATCAAAATCCAGCCCATTCTCTTATGGCACCAAGTTTGGACCACGGAGAAGTAATTTGACCCGCTCACTCATTATGGACTGCCTGGGCCTGGCCAACTGGACAAAAATCCTCTGGCTGGCCTATGTGAGTAACTTTTTTAAGGATATAAACATGACCATGTATTTCTTTGAGCCCTCAACCCTGTCAAGCATTTCAAGAAAAACCCTAAAAATGTTATGCTTATCACATATGAGGGAGCTCCGCATATCCAAAGAAATTACCAAGATTTCCAATATGCAGATCCTAAGTGTTCAATCTGCCTTAGGCATTCAACCCTACTTGAAATATCACCTAAATGCATATGAAAAATATCTGTTGACCCGGTTTCGTTTTATTATTTTCTTTCGTATTGTTTCCTTTCCGAAAAAACAAGATTGGTCAAAATCCATTACTAAGTGCCCATGTGATGATATTTCGGATCAATCACAATCCATGTTACGCTATTTTGCAGATTTTATGAATTACACCGAAAGCGTTGGATTATCCCTCTATTGTCATCTATGGGTTTGAGATCCTGTTGTCTCGCTTTTCTTGCTCTACAATACCTAGACTCTGAATTTATTGCCAAATGCGTAGCTGGTTTTCTTAAAACATGTATAAAATATCGGTGTAAATATGACTAAATTGTCTTTTAATGCACTCTCACTTTGCCAACAGTCTGTATAATAACCCTGTATGATTTTAACCATATAATGTATCTCTTATTTATGAAAACTCTGTATCTTGGTACAACCCTTTCCGCCGTCCAATTTTTATATATTGATTGTTTTAATGTACTTTTTATGGTTCCTAAAAAATTACGGAAACCGAATAAAAGATATATGACTGACTGACATTAAGGCCCGGGCCCTACAACAATATATTGTGCCGTGTACAGCGGTCGCTGCCATGTCACAGCAGGCAGCAGGTGAGACATTGCACATGTAGCTTTTTCATCCCCCATGCAATACGTAAGAGGAGTGAACTGGGCCGGCGTACACCAGTCCAGCATGGGGGTGTGGATGATTATCCCATGGCTCTGGGTGTGGTTCAGTACTGGAAAGGTGCAAAGGCATGTGTCACTGTCGCACTGTGGGTCCCCATTGGGGAGTGTAGGTGGGCTCTGGTGGGACTTAGACATCCACATATTTGATCTAGTTCGGCTTCCATTAGGTAGTACCCTACCCGCACATGTTCAGCCACCCCCTTTTGGCAGTCTGCCACCTGGCCTTGGAATGTGATGTGTGCTTCGCTGGGCTGCTGAGGCCAGCCAGGGTGGTGGGTGTGTCCAACTGTGTTGTCTGTGCAGGGGGTGGGTGTAATACGTTTTTCTTAGATATCAAATAAATCCAGGAGAGAAAGTTGGAGAATAAAATGTTCCATTTATTCTCATCAAAGGACCCACGACTGATCATGCAAGAAACCAGCCTTCAAATGACCACAACATTTCACATTCTAGATTACCTGATGTCATATAGACTATTAATGGTCCGACATTCTTTTAAAGTGAAACAGTACAATAAAATAGAAGTAACATGACTAACTTACCAGAGTGGGGTATCCTAAATGCAGGTCTGCTGCCCTGCTCCTGGAGGTCGATAGCCTAAGATGTTCATGGACTATTGTAGGGCATCGGTGTCGGAAGTGTGGAGCTCCTCTTCAGCATCACTGTATCGTTTTCTGGTCTGCTCTGCTGGAGGTATTGTTTGTCCCTCTGCAATGTGAAGGGGAGATGCTTGTTGACATTGTGTTGGCATGTCTGTTGACGCATTGTTCAAGTTTACATGCAGACTGCATGACAATGTACATTGTGACTGTTTGGGAGGGGCGGACTATTTGATGTGGGACAGTGAACATTTGTACTACATGACGTAGGTGAGGTTGTACACGTACATTTTCATCTCACAGTTTCCTGCTATGTCAGATGTGATTGGCCAGTTTCTACACACAGGCGAACCTAGTTGTGTCCTCAGTTCTGCAGTGTAAGCGTTGCACTGTGTACCACTTTGTTGTCCATGTGGATGTGCTGTCATTGCTATGTGTGTGTGCTGCATTGTTGGAGAGTCGCACCTGCAGCTGTGATTTTGCTGCCCCTTATCCCTTGGAGGCAGTGTGCCTTTGGCTTTTGTGTTTTTAAGGTGTGGTGATGTTGGTGACTTGGGTCATTTGTGCTTTTGAACGGTTTTTGAACTCTTGTGCATTATTTGTCTGTAGATGTATTGTTGATGTCATTGGTTGTTTGTGCACGTGGATGTGTCAGAGTGTGACCTGTTCCTTTCGGATGTGGTCCACACTCAGCCACCTCAGTATTGTGGCGGACACAATGTCATGGTGATTGTACTACAGCCATGCTGCTCTTCATGTGGTGTCACTTGCATTGTCAGTGTGGCTCTCACATACGCATCTATGCTGTATTTCGCACAGGTGCATGTATGTGTTGTGGAATTGGCGATGTGTGGGACCACTTTGATAACATGGTGGACGGGGGCCTACTTGATGTTTGTATGTGTGCTGCAGTGTGCCACGAGGATCAGGGATATGACCCAGGGTCATTGTGGGTGTGCGGTGTGCTACACGTCATTGTGCATGTGTGCCATTGTGCCCATCACCCGCATCCCCCAGCCCCTGTTTGTCACTCAGCCTATTGATTCTGTGTCAGGTCATGTCGAGCAGTGTCCGGACTCCCGACTCCTTGGACCGTCTCCACACTGATGACTGTGGCGGCCATTCGCTTCAGCTCCTCCTGTGGTGCAGGACTCCCAACCTCCATTCACCGTAGCTGCCTTCCTGTTGGCAGCAGGTTTCTGCTTGGTTTAACTTTTCACATTGTGCCAGCGCATCTTGGCCTCCTCGACACTCCAACTGCATTCACAATGGGATGCCATTTTTCCATCTGTGTATCCAATGACACAGTGGAGTTGATGGACAGTTGTTAGTGTTCTGTCACCTCCTTGACGACGATCCTGTTGTCATGCGGACTGTCCCTCGTCTTTCTCTTCCTCTTCTCCTTGACCTTCCTGGACACTGAGGTTCCTTACAGGTGGTCTGTGGGGCTTGTGGGGTTCACGTTGACCTGGGCACTCGTTACGGGTGCATCCATGTTGCTAAGCAGTTTATTTTGTTTAAGGTGTGTTTTTCTTGTTTAGCTTTTATAGTGCATTTTCCCACATTATGCGTGGGAATTGCAGGCCTGTTGTTGGTTATCGCTGCTTTTTGTATTGCGGTTGGCCTCATCGCAACTTTATTCGCGTTTTGCATTTTTGTGGCGTCGCATTGATTTTAACGTAGTCATTAGACTATCACATGGTGCCGCCAGGTTGAGAATACTACGTTAACACGGCGTTGTTTTCCCGTGATAGACTGCGATATGCAAAGTTGCATTAAGCTAAATTTGCAATGGTTATCACACGTTCTTGAGAATATCCCCCTAAGAAAATATTTATTGTAAAAAAAAAGTGTGTACAAATAAATTAAAACATTAGCACAAGAAAGGGGTAGATTCAGCGTTTTCATCCACAGGTATATGTAATGGTAAAAAAATGCTCAAGTTCTTATATCCTCTTTTCTATTAAATTATGATGACTAGTGATGATAACTGGAACCTGAAAAAGAGTGCCTTACAACCAGTAAATTTAAAGATTCATTCTGAACCCCAACATCTTCAATAATCATTTGCCGAACAATGGATGTATATTTTAAAATTTTTTAAATATTATGAGCCACGAAAAAACATGCAAATTACCCTAACAATGTTGTTGTTCTATTTTGCATTCCCTGATAAACTTTAAAAAAGGCATTAACATGAAGCACATTTTTTCATTATTATTAAAGTTTTCCCTCAATAGTTTTATTTTTATTTTTGTCTAGAGTATTATTGCTGTACACTGTCCAACCTACAAGGCAAAGAAGTTGGGCCAAAACAGTTTCAGAAATGCACCAGAGTAACAGAATTAGTAGGTAAACAGCTGTAAACCTGGAATTCGTTGGCACCTGTGGAGAAAGAATAGGTTACAGACGTGCAGAAGGTATGAAGCTGTTTCTCTTTTATCAAATTATATGTTAATCTTAACTTTGGTAGACACTCCAGGTATGCCTAGGGACCAACAGAGTACGTTTTCATGGCCCGGCACAAAATCATCTTGCCCAACAGACTTCACAATGTCTGGAGGATGGTTCTGCAATCTCAGTGGTCCAGAGAAAGCACTTCTAACCTGGCTACTACCAGAACAGAGCCTAATGCCATATGAAACTCTAGTACTAACAGGAAAACACCATTATTGCACCTAAACTAAGCTACTTAGAATCTACTGGATGAAATCCTGGATATTCTAAAGCACTACAAATACCTTGAGAACATCTGCAACTTAAGGGATGAGCATATCTGCAGATCATCTGTTTGGGTCTCCATCGTCTCTTCTTCAAATATACCAGGTCTACACAGTGGATCCCCTAATTGCTGTATTCATTGCAGGAAGTGTTCTGAAAGATCTCAGTAATCACTATAAACTCAGCATGCCAGTTGCAGAGTAGTTTATTGCGTACTTACCCTATCTCATGTTTTCTCTCTAACACCAAAACATGACAGGCGAACATCTCTGGTTACTCACAGACAACCCCAGTAGTGCTTCCCACAAAGATTAGGATTCTTCCAAACAAGCGCTCCTCACAGTGTAGTGTACTATGTAGTGTGCTTCCTGGACAATAGAGAATGAAGCACTGTGCACAGAGATGTGGCGCTGCGGCCAGGGCTACTGACGCCGGGTGCTGGGGTTCATGGTTCAATCCCCGGGACCTGCGGCAGGTCAGCCCAGCGCCATGTTACTCTGGGCAAATCTTCCCGACGGCCCCCAGCGCTGGGATGCCTCCGGGTAGCTGTACGCTTTACAAATACTGGATTTACATCTACATTTATTACCACTAAAACAGGTCTCCATAAAATGTACAAGACGTGAACAGCAACTAAAAGCAACTAGATGGCAGGAAAAAGAAAATGACAACCAGTCAGTCAATTAATAAGGAATCATCTCCTTGAAGGTAATGTATCTGACTATCATTCCAGTACCATAGGCAACATAATGTCAAAACAGTAATTAATGAACGGTATATGAGAGTTCTAGTATATGTGGCCCCTTATTTGGAAACAATATCGAATTTTAAATATTGAGATACACAAATATTGACTTCTTAATATAGTGACACATAAAAATTGTGATGCAGATATTTCGTTAACAAAAATATAGATTTTTTTAAGTGAGTAATATAGTTTCCAGAATATCCATTTTTTTATATTGTATTTATAATATTGCAGATATAAATATTGTTTTTTAATTATCTTTATGTGTTTTAATTCAAATGTTAATTTAATGTTATATATTGTTTGTATAACCGCTGAAAATCTTTTTACACACAGTTTTCAAGTTTAGGTTATTTATAATTTTAAATGTAATTGTTAATAGTAATTTATAGTGTCCTAGCGGGTTTTGAGATTTGTAGGGGTGCAAGGTGGGAAGTTAATTAAGTATAATTAATGAATAATACATTTTTTATTTAGTAATACTTTGTAACTGATAATTAATTATGTAAATTGTGTAATCATTTTTTTGTCATATTTTAGGTGCGGTTTGTAGGGGTACGTGTTGGGAAGTTAATTAAGTAATAATTGATTAATAATTAATTTTTCATTTATTAATAATTATTTAATTAATTTTCAATTATTCAGCTTGTGTAAATATTTTATTTTTAATGTTATATTTTAGGTGTGTGCCTTTGGATTTGCAGGGTTATATGGTGGGAGGTTAAGTAATAATTTCTTAATAATGAATTGTTAATTAATTATTGATTATTTAGTTTATTGTCAATTATGTAAATATAAGGTGCAGGTTGTTGGGTTTGTAGGAGTTTAGGGTGGGAAGTTAATTAAGTAATAATTAGTATAGAATGTATTATTGTATTATTAATTGTTTAAATCATAAATAATTATGTAAATTGTATATTAACATATTTTTTTATGTTATGTATCAGGTGAGGTCTGTTGTGTTTATAGGAGGATAGGGTGGAAAGTTATTTAGGATATTATTATTTATTAAATATTTAATTGATCATTAAATGTGTTTATTTTGTTATACTTCTTTCTTTTAGTTATATTTTAAGTGTGGGCTGCTAGGTTTGTGGGAGTATAGTGTGGGAACTCAATTGAATAATACATTTATAAAATGTTTGCATATTTAAAAATTATTAAAAGTCTTGATAATCATGTACTTTTATTTTGTTTTTAAAATTTTAGATATTTAATTTTCATATTAAGAGTAGTATATACTTGGTCAACTAATAGAGTTATTAAAAAATGGTATGTGCCTCTATTGAAGTACTTTCCCTACGTTTGCACAGGCTAGAGTGGGAATAGTAAATGTAAGCCTTCTGAAGTCCAATGCTTTCCTTACTGTTGAACAGACTGGAGTTGGATTAGTGAATTTAACATCTTTGAAATCCAACGCTTTCCCTACTGTTGCAGACTGGAGTGGGAATAGTGAATTTAACCCCTTCGAAGTCCAACGCTTTCACTACTGTTGTACTGACTGTAGTTGGAATAGTACATTTTTCCTATCCAAAGTTCAATGCTTTCACCTACTGTTGCCCAGACTAGGATGGGAATAGTAAATGTAACTTCTGCGAAGTAGAACGTTTTCCCCTCTTTTGCACAGACTAGAGTGGCATTAGTAAATGTAACCCTCCCGAAATCCAACACTTTTCCTACTGTTGCACAGACTGGAGGGGAAATAGTATAATTTACACCTTTGAATAACAATGCATTCCCTACTGTTGCAGGTTGGAGTGGGAATAGTATATTTATAATCTTCTTATTTAAATACTTATTTTTTAAAATGTTAAAATATATTAGTATTATTTTTTGTTTAATTTTATATCATTTGTTTATACATAGATTTTTAAAAACAATTGTAATATGTTTAATACTTTTTTCATTTTGTTATATTTAATTATTTTTATTACTTGTGTTCTAATATTATTTATATATTTTTAAATATATATTATATATGTTACATGTATGCTTTTTATAACAGTAAATTAAAAATATATATTTTTATTAAGTGTGTTAAATTATATATAGCTGTATAAGTATATATGTATGTATATGTGGGGCATAAAGTAGCAGAGAACTCTGGTTAGATCGAAAGTTTAGGTGGAGAGCAGATCCTATGTAGAGCACCCTACAACACTAGCGACACTCTGAAATTGCTCACCTGAAATGTTTGCTTTTCTATCAAAGTATTTAACCCTTTCCTTGAAGGGCATATTCCCCCGCTGTGCTGGGGGGAGGGGGAGCGCGTGCAGCGCCCCTGTGCTCATGGCGATCTCGTCATGAGCCACGGTGGTCGTGTTCTCATGACGAGCTGAGCTCGTCATGACCACACCCGTTTCTTTAGAACGCTCGCACAGCAGGGGAATTTGCCCAGCGTACTAGTGTTCTAACGGTCGTGACGAGCTCAGCTCGTCATAAGCACACGAGCACCGTGGCTCATGACGAGCTGAGCTCGTCATGAGCATGGAAGGTGTTAAGCATAGGATTAGCACACTGCCTTCCACACCAATAAAGAAAGTGACAAAGTATTTTGGGGGTTAGACGGGATACCCTCGGATGTTACCGGGGTAAGACGGGATACCCTCGGATGTCTTCAAGCACGACATGAAGAGATGGGCGAGGTATATTTTTCTGTTGGGAAATGCTCTTGCCAAGGGGGGGGTGGTACCCGAGCTATGGCAAGGAGCAGCCATCATTCCCATTTACTAAAAGGGAGATCGTTCTCTCCCCGCCAACTACAGGCCCATAAGTCTGATAGCAACCATACAAAAAGTAATGGGGAAAATGGTTGCAAATCAGCTTATGGATTGGGTGGATGATAACAACGCTCTTTACCCCTACCAGGCAGGATTCAGGCGGGCAACCAGCACAATTGACCAGGTCTTCCGTTTTACTATTCTGCGGTGGAGGACGGTTCTGCTTGGCAGGGGCTGCCTGTATGTCGCATTTGTCGACCTGCGGGCAGCATTTGATTTGGTCCCCAGGTTTAAGCTGTGGCTGGTCCTGCAAAAACTAGGCATCCCGGTTGAATTGCTCACCCTAATCATGCGCCTGCATGAATCCAATTTTGCAAGAGTCCAGTGGGGTGGGAATGGTGAGTCAACATCGGACTTCCCGGTGGAAAGGGGGGTCCGCCAAGGCTGTGCCATGGCACCCTTACTCTTTTCATTATTCATCAATGGGATTGTCAAGCGAATGTTAGAAGTGAGTATAGATGCACCATCGTTAGCGGGTGCCAGGGTCCCGATCCTGATGTTCGCTGACGACACCCTGATTATGTCAAAGACTCCTGCAGGGTTACAACGTGCATTAAACATATTTGATGTTTTTTGCAAAGAGTACGGCTTAGAAGTAAATGTGGGTAAGACGAAATTAATGGTCTTCTCCCCACGCGGTAAAATCCATCCCAAGGTAACCCTGAACAACAGTAAGCTAGAGATTGTCAAGGAGTTTACGTACCTAGAGGTCCAAATAGCAGAGGGCTCGGGCTGGTCCCATCACCTGGAAAAAACGGCCTTAAAACATCAACAATTATCAGGTGCATTGCGGGGGGAACACAGAAAATCCAATACCAAACCGATCAAACCTGTCCTTAAAGTCTACGATGGAAAGGTCCTAGGTGCGACCTTATACGGTGCAGAGTTATGGGCTTGGGACAACCTCTCGACCCTACAGATATCTGAAAACAGGTTCTTTAGAGGGATCACAGGCCTTCCACAGAGCACCCCCCTAATACCATTGTTCCTGGAGTTGGGTAGACGGACAATTAGCGATAGAGCGCGACTGCGCCCTGTACTCTATCGGAGACGTCTTTAGACAACTCCTGAGATCAGGCAATATGCTGATGGTTTCCTTTCAATAATCAAGGAAGATAATTTCCACAAGATAAAGTGGCTAAAAAAATTTAAGGGCCATGTTAGTTAACCTGGGGTTTTCTAATCTTTGGACCAACCCGCAGGGGGAAGTCTTCCCAAGTAAGGAAGCCCTCAAATCCCAATATTGGGATTGGGTGGACAACAATCTTCTGAGAGGCGCTAGGTCTGATTCCATGGCGGGTCGCTTCTTGGAGGCTAAAATCTACCCTATCTTAGAAAATTATTGGGACAATATTACGGTCCCACTGGACAGGAAGTTAGTTTTCCAGTTAAGATCTGGATCCATCCCGCTAAAAAAGCTAACTGCAGGTTGGCAGAGGTCGACCAATATGTTATGTCCAGTGTGTGAAGCAGCTGTTGAAAGCCTAGGTCACTTTCTATTTGTCTGTAAAGCCTATTCATCACCTAGGAGGGTATGGCTTACCCCTGTATGCAAAAACCTTGGGACACGACATAGTGCAGTTGCATTGAGAATTTTATGTACATCTACCCAGGAGTCGATAGTTCTCGGGGTAGCCAAATACCTGGGGTGGGCTTGGGCAATCAGGCGGCGATCTATGGGTGGGCTTAGTTAATCTGGTTTTTAATTGTTCTACAAATCCCAATCTAATTTGTTATATATGTGTACTTTTTATATGTTGGTATTGCATGAGCTTGCACAAATTGTCTTATATGAATTTGTATATGTTAAATGATCTGTTTTTTTATTTGTTATGTCCGATTTTATGCTGTGCTTTTATGAGAAATTATCTCGAATAAAGCTTGTTCAAAGTCAAAGACAAAGTATTTTGCCATTTCTACAGCAAAGTCTTTAAGCATAGGATTAGAACAGTGCTATGCATGCCAAGCTGCAAAATGACATAAACCTTTTTGCCACTCCAGGCTCCTTATTACAGCTTTGGATTAGTTCAAAACAATCCAAGGCAACCTGAAATGAACAAAATCAACCCTGAAATCTGTTTTGCTATCATTTTAGCTCTTCAGTGAGGTTTAGCTTTGTCCAGACATAAGGGTGTAATCAGCAAAAGTCAATACAATACCCATTTAAGCATAAAGTGCTGCATAAATTATGCAAAAAATAAGCAGATAACTCTGGGTAGTTCGCAAATTTAGGTGGAGAGCAGCTACTATGTAAAGCACCCTACAACACCAGCGACACCCTGAATTTGCTCATCTCAAATGTGTGCAGCTCTTTCAATATTTTGAGCATAGAATTAGCACAATGCCATCCACGTTGAGATAGAAAGGGCCAAAGTATTTTGCTATTTCTACAGAAAAGTCTTTAAGCATAGGATTAGCACAGTCCTATCCATGCCGAGCTGTAAAATGCCCAAAGTATTTTATTACTTTTAGGATTCCTCAGCAAGGCAGTTTCCTATCCATTTTTCTCAGCGGTTGAAATTTATAAGACCCAAGCCTGTAGGGCAGTGCTATACGGGGCTGCAATCTCGATCAGTTAGATATTGGTGAAAGCACTTTTAATAAATCACTTCTGAGATTACCAAAAAGCACTCTATCACTTCCTCTGAGGTTTGACTTAAACGTCACATACCTCCCTGATGTAGTCTGTCTGAAACTATCTTATAATGGACAAGATTCTGGTTAAATGAGGACCTGGCCCCATATAGAGACTTTGTCAGGGAGATAATCGACAATCTCCTGGCACTCACGATCCCCCGGGTATCTCACATCAAAATGTGGCTGTCCAAGCTTGGCCTTTCTGCATACTGTCAGAAGCCTTCTTTCATGCCCAAGAATGCCTGTGAAATTGTTAAATCGTGTTTTTGGAACATCGTTTTCTGCAATAGGATTTCCATTGTTCCAGCAAGTAGTTTATCTGATCTTTATTTATCCACCAAGTGTGAGTCCCACTATGAAGATTTTATTGACTTTGTGTGTGTCTCTTCCGTGAGATCTTTGTATTTGGAATACTCCCACTGTCTGTCTTTACTGGTACATGGAATAAAAACTCTGCTATGGCCAACAATAATATATACCCTATGGGATGTCCGTATATTGAAAATGAAGAACATGTCTTATTCTTTTTTACTGCTTATGCTAAGCAGCGCACACGTTGGATCATCCCTCTTTGCCAGCTCCTCCACTTAGAGAACTGACATTTACATTTAAGAATCTGTTGGAGGAGGAGCTTAGCGCGCATCCAAGATGGTCGCGTGAGCTGAGAGCTCCCGAGACCCTTGCCGCCTCCTACATATATCCTGTCACGGATCCTGATACGAACGACGGGTTATTGTGGATATAACCCTCCTGAACTAATTGCCCTTTTCAAAAATTGATTTGGACGCCGGGAACCAGAAATACTCCGTCCTGACACCTGAAGGCCTACACCGAGAGACAGCCTGGGACTCGAGCATCCGGAATACCCGGGGGGCAGTTGAACAACAACGGCTGTTGGAAGAAGACTGCTGCCCCTGGTGTACTTTCAGTTTTGTTTTTCCTGCTCTCGTCCACTAAAAGACAGCTGCCCTTTGTTCCTGCCGGTCCATGATACAACTTGATCGGCTGCTCCTATATGGCGCCCTGCATTTGATTTTTTGCAGTTTTATCCGTGAGGAGCCATTCGCACCAGGTCCCAAAAGCCCCTTTGGGGCACACAGCTCAACATGGCGGGCAAGCCTGAAAACGATAAACCGACGATCAAGAACACGTCTCGAGGTGGTGCCACTCAATCTAACAACATGGATCGATATACGCGCCCCAAGGGTTCCCCCAGTGGGACTGGTAAAACTCTGGAGGACCTTGGAGGTTGCTACCCAGAAACGGAAGAGTTGACTCTACGAGACATAATGGGCGCCATTGCGAGCATGAAATCATCCATTGGCCAGCAGTATGAAACATTGGCCTCCAAGATCGACACAGTGGCTCTTGATGTCAGTTTGATCAGGACAGACTTGGCTAAAACTAATGAGAGGGTCAAGTCGTTGGACATTAAAACTGCCAATCTTACAACCGACGTGTCCGATCTCCAGACTGAAGTCCGGAACTTAAGAGCCTCGAGTGAACAGTTCGCCCGCCGGCTCGAGGATTTTGAAAGCTGCGCGAGGCGCGACAATGTGCGAATTATTGGAGTTCCGGAGACGTCTGCTGAACAATCGACTGATCTCCTGGTGGAAGATTTGATATTAAATCATCTCGCTCCTAAGGGCCTCAGCAATTTCTTCACGGTGGAGCGTGCCCACAGAGTTCCGGGTGGAAGACACAAACCAGGCGCCCCACCACGGCCCATAATTGCTAGAATCTTTCATTTCAGGGACAGGGATGCTATCTTGCCGGCCTCGAGGACCAGCGGCTGCACAAAATTTGAGAACACATCTATCAGTTTCTACCCAGACTTCACCCAATCGGTACAGAAACAGAGAATGGGATTTACCGGGGTGAAACGTAGACTAAGAGACTTGGGCTTGAAGTACGCAATGCTCTTCCCTGCCCGGCTACGGATTGAACACAATGAACGCGTACTCTTTTTTGATCGGCCTGAGGTGGTCAGTGACTGGCTAGACACTTTGTCGACACATCGGGACCGAACGGAGCAACCTGGTGGTGCGGAAGGCGGCCAGACGGAACCGGAGGAGTAAGGAGGCCGGCGTGTGCAGCTCACATACCTTGCAGCAGTGGTTCGTTTTAATTTTGGGTCAATGAGACTTTAATGACTATAAACCCTGAGGCGGCGGGGGGATTGGGACTCTTCCTCCTCTTGGGGTGTTCCTCTTTCTTCTTGTAGATTAGTTTTTGGGGCAGGGCGACAGGCACACTGCAAGTTGGGGTGGTTTTTTGAATTACCGTAGGGGTGCAGGGAGGGAGGATGCGTGTTTGGGGTTTTCTGGGGGAGGAGGGGGGTTTCTTTTTTCTTTTTGTGCTGTTATAGAGGCTACGTATCGTTGTACAATTCGACTTTTGTGTCTTTCTTAGTGTTTGGGGGATTCCGCCAGTATTCATGGGATGGGGGGAAGGGGATTGAGAGTCTTAAGTTGGAATGTCAATGGCTTGGGAGACAGGATAAAGCGGGGGATAGTATTGCAATACTTGAAACGCCATTTCCCTGATGTGGTACTATTACAGGAAACGCACTTGGTGGGGAACACATGTCACGCTATGAACCGGAGCGGTTACCGGTTGATTGCACACTCAGGGTTCACCTCTGGATCGAGAGGGGCTGGTGTTCTTGTTAGAAACTCCCTCCCCTTGGAGGTTGATGATACGGTTCTGGATTATAGGGGACGGTATGCTGCCATTACTGGTAGGTGGGAGGGGAAGACGATCTCTATATTCTCAGTGTATGTTCCTCCGGGTCTACACACCACGACGTTTGCTGACTTGGGGAAACTGGTGTTGGAGCTCCCCGAGGGGATTTTGTTTGTGGGAGGAGACTTCAACTCTGTTGTCTGCGGTAGGGAAGATCGTAACCTTCCCAGAGATCTTACGCGATCGCAATCCTGCCTCGGCAGCTTTCTGGATACACTGGGCCTTGTTGATTGTTGGCGAATGTTACACCCCGGACAAGCCCAATACACCTTCCATTCGGGTGCACACGGAAGCCTTGCGAGGCTCGATTATGTCCTCATGCTGGCGGCACAGGCCGTATCGGTGAGAGAGGTCCAACATTTGCCCTTGGCATCTCGGAACCCTGAAACCCGGGCGGGTGTGGTCAAGGCTATCGACAATTACTTTGCTGAAAATGTGGGATCTGTGTCCTCGTCTATATCGCTGTGGGAGGCTTTGAAAACTGTTATTCGGGGCCAGACACTGTCGATGATTGCCTGTGCTAAGAGACGTAATAATGAGGAGGTTGTGAGGCTGGAATCTGAAATCATTGCCCTAGAGGCAGACCTGAAGTCCGTTGTCACGCAGGACAAGGTGCATGTCTTGAATCTAAAACAGTCTGACTATAGAGCCTTGGTGACAGACGCTGCTAAGGCCATGAGTCGCGAGCAACAGGGCCGCCTGTATGATGTGGCTGATAAAGCTGGGAAATTGATTGCATTGGCTGGATAAGAAGGAAAGATTGAGTCGAGTGGTGCCAGTTGTTGAAAGAGCGGATGGTGTGCGTGTGGTTGATCCGCTGGAGATAGTGGAAGGGTTTGCATGTCACTTCCAAACGGTGTATGCGCCAGTCTCTGACAGGCCTGAGGAGGACTCGCATCTTCTGCTCAGAGATATCGCACTGCCTAGCTTGTCTGATTCTGATAGAGAGCTTATGGAGGCGTAATTTTCCACGGATGAAATAGCCCTCGCCATTCGCTCCATTCGCTTGTGAAAAGCCACAGGCCCAAATGGTGTACCCATCGAGTTGTACAAGTTGTGTCCCGATAAAATGGCGCCGTATCTTCGCGCGATGTTTCTGGAGTCGAGTGAGAATGGTTCGCTTCCCCAAGATCAGAAATTGGCTTCCGTTGTCGTAATTCATAAAGAAGGGAAACCCCGAGACTTGTGTACCTCTTATAGACCTATATCACTTTTGAATGCCGAACCTAAGATTCTGGCGAACTTTAATCGATTAATTAAAGTGATTGGAGACCTGATACACCCGGATTAGTCTGGATTTATTCCAACCCGCAACACTGCGCTGAATTTACGTCGCTTCACGGCGTTCTTGCGAGGGCGAAGACGTTGCGTGAGCCGGCCATTTTGGTCTCTCTAGATGCCACTATGGCCTTCGACACTGTGGAATGGCCATATCTATGGGCGGCCCTTGCGAAGTTCGGTTTTGGCCCGGTGTTCATCAGTTGGGTCAAACTTCGCTATGAGAGGCCGCTGGCTCAGGTGGTTGTTAATGGTAGGGTCTCGGAGCCTTTCACTCTCGGGAGAGGTACGCGGCAAGGATGCCCCCTATCTCCGTTACTGTTCGCGCTTGCCTTGGAACCCCTGGCCGCATGGTTGCGGTGGGAACCATCGCTCAAAGGTATCAGATGGACCCCCGACTTTGAAGACCGCATATCGCTATATGCGGACGATATTCTCCTACACCTTACTTCCCCTCTGAAATCGCTGGGGGTACTGTTTGATGTCCTTAGCTCCTTTGGTAAGAACTCTGGTCTGGTGATCAATTGGAATAAGTCCTGTGTCTACTCACTTACTGGTGAGATACCTCTCGTGCCGCGTAACTGCCCGATACAGATCTCGCACACCGGCTTCAAGTACTTGGGGATACACGTTTCGCTTGACTCTGCGATTCGGTATCAGCGTAATTTGCTCCCTCCGCTTCTCCGGTTGAAATACGACGTGAAAGCTTGGTGTAGATTGCCGTTGTCTCTGGTTGGAAGGGCGGCCCTATTCAAAATGATGTCCCTGCCCGGATTTTTATACGCACTCCAAAATACACTTGACCTTGTGCCCACCAGCTATTTCCGCGAGATCGAATGCCTTCAGAGGAAGCTACTGTGGGGCGGACGACCCCGTATTGCCTTGGCTAAGTTAACACTGCCTTGGTATGACGGGGGCATTGCGTTGCCTGACATCAGACGTTATTATTGGGCCTCCAAACTGAGCGCAGTTAATCACTCTATGTACGGCCCTGTGTCCAACCCAGCATTCGCTATGGATAAATGGCTGCTCCCAGGAGGGGACTACAACAGGGCGCTATATTCCAAGCAGCCGGGTAGGACGTTAACGGGACCCACCGGAGTTGCGGTGCGGATTTGGTACAGTGCGAATGCAGCTATGGGCTGGTCGGACGTCGTGACCTGAGCGGCTCCGCTCTATGTCACTGAGAAACTAGGCAATTTATGGACTACCAAGGGTTTCGAGAAATGGGACCTCATTGGTATCAGTAAGGTTGGGGATCTCTGGGTCAAGGACAGGATAAAGACCTTCGATGAATTAAAAACTGAATATGCGCTTAACGGCAGGGAGTACTTGCGTTACCTACAGATCCGACATGCGATTGGCTCGGTCTTCCCTGCCGGCACCCTCATCCCGGAATCTTCCTCTCTCGAAGATAGAGTGCTTGACGGCCACGTCCCGGAGAGTACCATCTCTCTAATATATAAAAAACTCATAAATGACCGAACGGATCTTCTTCTGCAACTGCATGAGGCTTGGACCGGCGATGGACTGGAGCTAGATGATGAAGATTGGCAGGCTGCGATATCCTCTCCTAAGGAGGTCCCTATCCCGGCCCGTCTTCGACTGGTGCAATTAAAGATCTTACACCGTGTTTACGAGACAGGCCCCCGATTGTTACGCATGGGTTACTCTGTGGATGGGTTATGTAAGCGTGGGTGTGGTATGATGGGTACCTTCCTCCATATTTTATGGGAATGCCCCGAGGTCGTATCCTTCTGGAACCATGTGCATGATGTCATGAAGGAAGTTACGGGAGTTTTGATATTGCCTGAGGCCCGGAGGTGTCTGTTGAATGTGTGGGAACCCAACGATTATAACGTGGCTCAGACACAATGGGTCACTTTAGGGAATATGGTGGCCAAAAGGGATATTGCACAGTTATGGGGGTCCCCGAGGGCACCCAGGCTCTCAGCCTGGACAGAGAACATGGACTGGTGCATCTTTCGAGAAAAAACGGTATATGTCGCACGGGGTAGGCCCAAGAAGTGGGGGAGAATATGGAACCAGTGGAATCTGTACCGCGGAGAGATCTGTACTCCCCCTTTTGTGAATCCACCGAAGGTGCTGCAGTCCCCTTAGCCTGATGTTCCTTCTACAGTATTGAGCTTAGTTGATACCATGATTGCTTGCTCTCTTTCCCCCTCCCCCACCCCTCTACTGATTACATAAGAATCTTCGGATGCGGTTCTCCCTTTCCCGGGAAGGACACTCATGTATATAATTCCTGTTTTGCCTCGCTATTTTATATAATTTCTCTTTTTGTTTGTTTACACTTTTAAAAAAACAAAAAAAGAAGTAAAACCTTGATTTATCCTGTGTCTTAAGGTGTATTGTTATGACATGTAAGCTTAATCGCCGCCGGACACCCGGGTTGCCGGCGGAAGCGTTGTGTAACTGTACTATACTATGCATTTGTCTGTGTTGGCGACGGCCGGCCCTAGTGATTATAGGCTTGCTACTGTACCATCATAATTGTCAATAAAGGTTTTCAAAAAAAAAAAAAGAAAAAAAAAGAATCTGTTAGTCACATGCTAGGCCAAGTGTTGTATATTCAGATCTCTACTTTTTACATTCAATGTGATATATTACACAAAAGATTGTTGGGGCAATCGCCTTTTAGAGCTGTGACCTGTACGATACTAGACTATATTGGTTAAACTTTTAATACCTTTTTGCACTGTGCACTTTTACACACTTGTAAAACCTAGTGATATGAGGGAAACACAAATTCAGATTATTACATTAGCTGCCCGATAGCACAGTTGGCCCACTGAGAGCTTATTTTAGGCTACCGTTATCGGCTGCCCATCTGTGATGCAGTTAGGACATGGGGGTATCTCTGTGTTTCCTTTTATTATTTGCAAACTTTGTGATCCAAATTATGTTTTTATGAAGGTTTTTATAATTGTATTGTTTTTACACTTCGCTCAGGAATGTTGGCTGCTGAAAGTTTCTTTTATTCCTGAGAATTGCATGTTCTTATCGTGTTTATTTTATTATTTTTCCTTTGTATTTCTTCCTTTTAATGTGCTGTGTTATTGTGTACTTTTATGGCTCTTTTGAGACAAAATAAAGATGATGATCGTGATGGTGTCCATACCATACTGATGAATTCCAAGATAATTGTATTTCCTCTGTATGTTACCTACATTTACTAAATTCATACGGAGTCTTGTAGAGTTTTCAGTTCTAGCAAAGCTAATGGTTGGGAGTTCCATTCCTTTCAAAAGGAAGCAAGACTGAATCATGGTCAATGTATATGCCAAAGAAAGTTTTTTTCCTGCTCTTGTGAAGAAAGCTTCCCCGGGAAAAATCTTGGGGAGGTGCATGAAAGGCAATTAGTATCTGAGTCATGTTGTCCGTCCCCATTCAAGGTCCCCAGGGTAGACCGGAGTTACTGGGCCCCAACCAAGGTGGTTAAGGTCGTTTGCAACTGGTGTCCTAGAGATAATCCTTCTATGGCTCTGGACAATAAGCCAAGTACAACCCTTTTCGCACTTGACATTGAGTGGAGAGGGCTAGGCCTTTTCTAAACGCTATCAAAAATGGGTGCAGCCTTTATCCGATCAGTGGTACTGAATTTCTCTTTGAACTCAGAAGTATAAACGGCTTAGTTGGCCTTACCAGGATTCAAACAGACGTTAGCATCGGTGGTTAGCTCACTAAGCCATATTGATGCTTTCTCTCAAAATACCCTCCGAATCAGCGGGTAGGCTGATTGACCTGAAGGGATGAGAATGGTTATCACTGTTACTGGGGCACTGCTGCTGCGTCACACCTCACATACAGCATGTTCGTTCCAGTGGAAATTGAATATACTCATATAGTATATATAATAAAGTGCTTAGTGCTCAGCTTTTAAGTGCAATCACATGGGCATGGGGGGTCACATGGCTAGGTCATTGTTTCATTACTGGAAAGGGGGCTAGAAAGTGCACAATTCAATTTCCAAAGTCTGGTTAGAACAAATTAGTGCTGAGAACATAAGACCATAGACTAATACAGTTGGAACCCTTCTCGGGATTAAATTGGGATGCATGACGTCATAACGCATGCTTTTACCACGCATGCTGTTACAACGCAGGTTTTACTACGCATACCATTACAACGCATTACACTTAGGGGTGCTGGATAGTGAATAGTTTAATTTACTATTCCAACTCCAGTCCCCGTGGGCACTAGGGAAGGTGTTGGATAGTAAATTAAGCATATTCCTTATCCTAGAGAGCCCCCCAGTGTAATGCGTTGTAATGGTTTTCGTTGTAATACTTGCGTTGTAACAGCACTGCGTGGTAAAAGTTGAGTTGTAAAGGATTTTTCCCATTAAATTCACATGTATAGGGTGACCATAGGTTTCCTGCCCTCAACAAGTGTCCTGTTTCCAGATCTGGAGCCTAAAATAGGGCTTTTAACTCACTTTTATACAGGTCCATCACACTGTATGGGGATTGAATTATGAGGGAGTCATGAAACTTCTTTAGCACACCATTAATATAGGAGTGCCAAGGGATCAAAACATGGTCAAGTGTTTAACAATCCATGATGATAGATCTAGTAAAGGTTATTTCAGGCTTAGCCCAAATTGATCGCCAAAGCAAGATCCGCTTGAGTAAGAGTAAATCCTCTATATGGCTATGTCCCACCTCTTCATAGGTAATGTATGTTGAGAAATAGGTAGGGATACTTAGCATATGCTTGAGGAAGGCATTCTCCTCTGTCTGTAAAGAGCCACTCAGAACATACCCTCAGATGCCTCCTCCATACAAGCTGGCAGCCAGTGCTTTGGCTTCATATATATTCATTATTTCTCTAGTAGGATGACTACTGAGCTTCCTTGAAGATCTAAAGACACCCTTGCAGACCCCACTAATTTTTAGCCTACCACTTTGTATGTGATTGACCCATGAACCATTGCTGGCAAGCGATATACCCAAATAATTAAATATATTGATCCTTTTCATTAGGGAATCTGTGCTGTAGATGCTTCGGCTACTCTATGTCTTTTTACCATATGTTCTCATGCAGGTTTTGGTAATATTGATCTTCAATTTCCTCCCCTCCTTAAAATTGACAAAGGTGTCCATTGTCTTTGCAGGCCGACGGCTTGACATCAAAACTGCGCCATCAGCAGAAAGTTCCACAGGGACCAACCGTCCGGCAACAATAGGCGCGTTGGCCTGCAGAGCCCTGAGAGCATCATCAACCCCATTCATGTAAAGAACAAAAAGAAACAAGCCATGACATAACCCTTCATTATTCCCTTCTTGACTTTAAAGGAGTGAGTACCTTCCCCGCTTGAGCCAAAGTGTGTCTTAGCAGTCAAACTCTCACACAAAGTAGTAAGAAAGCTAACAATATTCTCGGGTGCCTCAAATGAGAGTAAGATATGCCATAAAGTAGAATGATCAATCAAATCAAAAGCACTACTGAGGTCAGCATAAATAAAGATAGTGAGCCAGCTTTGACCTTTGTAGATTTCCCGATAAGAATATCCAGGTTGGCACACTGTTGTAAGGCCCCCCAACCCTTTCTTAAAACCACACTGGGCTTGTGACAGGATGGAGTTATCGGTGGCCCACTGCTCCAGTTTTTGTAGGAGAACCCTACCCATTAATTTAGCAGAACAATCCAGTAATGAAATTACGAGGAAGCACTTCAGATCTGATCTATGCCCCGTCCTAAAGATGGACACTACAATAGAGTCAGCGCAGCTAGGGGAAATCGTACTCTCTGCAACTGCGTCAAGAAAAAGAGGGCCCCAGAGTTCTCCCACAGCCTTGAAGGCATCAACCAGAAAACCATCTGTCCCGGGCAATTTACCCCCTGCACTGTGGTCAAAGGCCAAAAGAACTTCCTCAAGGGATGTTTCTTGAGGTCTCCTAGCAACTCAGCTGCCGATCGGCTCTGTATCACTTGCTAGAGAGCCAAAAATGTCTGAATAAGGCTCAACCCATGCATAGGGGGGCATGCAGAGTGTGTTCTGGAGCTGTTTCACCTTTCAGCAATGGGGCATTAACAGTATTCCAAAACAGAGTGGCATCATTGGCCTCGATTGCCTGGGTTAAATTTGCCCAAACCTTTACTCTGAGTGCTTACTTACTATTGGCTGAAGCCGAGTTGTAGTTCTTCCTAAGTATTTTGATGACAGTTTGGTCCCTTGGTGACCTGTGCAGTGCTGCCCACAGTACTTTAGCATCCTAAATGTATGAATGATGAAAATAATCATGCTTTACTATGGGCCGAGTGTCTAGGCTTTTTGGTTAGGAAAGCATTAAGTGGCCTAATAATAGCTTCAAATGCAAAAATGAGTAACATATTATCTACCTTGTCACCCAGGCAATACTTAAACTCTGCTTCATTAGTACTTAACAGCTTCTGGAGCACAGCTGGAGGATCTACCCCTGTCTACTTATGGCATCCATGTTAGCAGTCCTGGCGCACACCTTATGCTTTTCAGTCTACAATAACAAAGAGACAACTAGCGGCTCATGGTATACTCGGCTACAACAGGGTTAATTAGCTGCCAGAGAAGTAACTGGGCGCTCTGCCTAAAGTAGACGCAAAGTGTGTATGGTTCAAAAAGTTTGTGTGGTGCAACTGGCGAGCGGGAAAACCCTCTGACCGCTCCAGAATATGTCTGTCACAACAGACACACAAAATACTAATACAAAAAATGCCTTATGCACACACTTACAAAATCATTTAAATTTGTGTCGCTACAATAACAGTATAATATTGTAGGGCCAAAGACAACTCCATTAATCAAAATTCTTGATACTAAGTTTCCATGATTTTCAAAGATTTAATGGTACCACAACCATCCGACACGTGTTTCGTTGCGTTAGGAACAGAGTGTTTGCGACTCCTCAGGGCTTCGGTATATAGAGTGAACAAGTCAAGTCAAGTCAGCATTGTATAGCGCGCTACTCACCCAGAGGGTCTCAAGGCGCTTAAGGGAGAGGGGATCGCTACTGATCGAACAGCCAGGTCTTAAGTTGCTTCCTGAAGGAGAGGTGGTTCTGGGTAAGACGGAGGTGAGAGGGGAGGGAGTTCCAGGTCTTGGCCGCCAGGTATGAGAAGGATCTTCCTCCCATGGTGGCTTTTCGGATGCGTGGGATCATGGCGAGTGCTAGGTTGGACGAACGTAGTTGGCGGGTGGGGGTGTAACAGGATAGGCGATTGTTGAGGTATCTGGGTCCTAGGTTGTGGAGGGCCTTGTGTGCGTGAGTGAGGAGACGGAACGTGATTCTCTTGCTGACAGGGAGCCAGTGCAGGTCTCTCAGGTGTTCTGATATGTGGTTGTGTCGAGGTATGTCCAGGATGAGTCGAGCGGAGGCGTTCTGAATGCGTTGAAGTCTTTTCTGCAATTTGGCTGTGGTTCCGGTGTAGAGGGTGTTTCCGTAGTCTAGTCGGCTGGTGACAAGTGCTTGGGTGACCATCTTCCTTGTTTCGGTGGGGATCGATCGGAAGATCTTTCGGAGCATGCGTAGGATGTTAAAACATGATGATGAGACGGCGTTGACTTGTTTGGTCATCGAGAGGGAGGAGTCTAGGATGAATCCCAAGTTGCGAGCATGGTCCGTTGGCTTGGGTGCGCTGCCTAGGGTCGGGGGCCACCATGAGTCGTCCGAGGCAGAGGGGGATGATCCTAGGATGAGGAATTCCGTCTTGTCCGAGTTCAGTTTTAGGCGGCTGTTCTTCATCCATTCGGCTACGTCTTGGGGAGGTGCATGAAAGGCAATTAGTATCTGAGTCATGTTGTCCGTCCCCATTCAAGGTCCCCAGGGTAGACCGGAGTTACTGGGCCCCAACCAAGGTGGTAAAGGTGGTTTGCAACTGGTGTCCTAGAGATAATCCTTCTATGGCTCTGGACAATAAGCCAAGTACAACCCTTTTCGCACTTGACATTGAGTGGAGAGGGCTAGGCCTTTTCTAAACGCTATCAAAAATGGGTGCAGCCTTTACCCGATCAGTGGTACTGAATTTCTCTTTGAACTCAGAAGTATAAACGGCTTAGTTGGCCTTACCAGGATTCAAACAGACGTTAGCATCGGTGGTTAGCTCACTAAGCCATATTGATGCTTTCTCTCAAAATACCCTCCGAATCAGCGGGAAGGCTGATTGACCTGAAGGGATGAGAATGGTTATCACTGTTACTGGGGCACTGCTGCTGCGTCACACCTCACATACAGCATGTTCGTTCCAGTGGAAATTGAATATACTCATATAGTTTATGTAATAAAGTGCTTAGTGCTCAGCTTTTAAGTGCAATCACATGGGCATGGGGGGTCACATGGCTAGGTCATTGTTTCATTACTGGAAAGGGGGCTAGAAAGTGCACAATCCAATTTCCAAAGTCTGGTTAGAACAAATTAGTGCTGAGAACATAAGACCATAGACTAATACAGTTGGAACCCTTCTCGGGATTAAATTGGGATGTATGACGTCATAACGCATGCTTTTACCACACATAATGTTACAACGCAGGTTTTACTACGCATACCATTACAACGCATTACACTTAGGGGTGCTGGATAGTGAATAGTTTAATTTACTATTCCAACTCCAGTCCCCGTGGACACTAGGGAAGGTGTTGAATAGTAAATTAAACGTATTCCTTATCCTAGAGAGCCCCCCAGTGTAATGCGTTGTAATGGTTTTCGTTGTAATACTTGCGTTGTAACAGCACTGCGTGGTAAAAGTTGCGTTGTAAAGGATTTTTCCCATTAAATTTACATGTATAGGGTGAACATAGGTTTCCTGCCCTCAACAAGTGTCCTGTTTCCAGATCTGGAGCCTAAAATAGGGCTTTTAACTCACTTTTATACAGGTCCATCACACTGTATGGGGATTGAATTATGAGGGAGTCATGAAACTTCTTTAGCACATCATTAATATAGGAGTGCCAAGGGATCAAAACATGGTCAAGTGTATAACAATCCATGATGATAGATCTAGTAAAGGTCATTTCAGGCTTTGCCCAAATTGACCACCAAAGCAAGATCCGCTTGAGTAAGAGTAAATCCTCTAGATGGCTATGTCCCACCTCTTCATAGGTAATGTATGTTGAGAAATAGGTAGGGATACTTAGCATATGCTTGAGGAAGGCATTCTCCTCTGTCTGTAAAGAGCCACTCAGAACATACCCTCAGATGCCTCCTCCATACAAGCTGGCAGCCAGTGCTTTGGCTTCATATATATTCATCATTTCTCTAGTAGGATGACTACTGAGCTTCCTTGAAGATCTAAAGACACCCTTGCAGACCCCACTAATTTTTAGCCTACTACTTTGTATGTGATTGACCCATGAACCATTGCTGGCAAGCGATATACCCAAATAATTGAATGTATTGATCCTTTTCATCAGGGAATCTGTGCTGTAGATGCTTCGGCTCCTCTATGTCTTTTTACCATATGTTCTCATGCAGGTTTTGGTAATATTGATCTTCAATTTCCTCCCCTCCTTAAAGTTGACAAAGGTGTCCATTGTCTGTGCAGGCCGACGGCTTGACATCAAAACTGCGCCATCAGCAGAAAGTTCCACAGGGACCAACCGGCCGGCAACAATAGGCGCGTTGGCCTGCAGAGCCCTGAGAGCATCATCAACCCCATTCATGTAAAGAACAAAAAGAAACAAGCCATGACATAACCCTTCATTATTCCCTTCTTGACTTTAAAGGAGTGAGTACCTTCCCCGCTTGAGCCAAAGTGTGTCTTAGCAGTCAAACTCTCACACAAAGTAGTAAGAAAGCTAACAATATTCTCGGGTGCCTCAAATGAGAGTAAGATATGCCATAAAGTAGAATGATCAATCAAATCAAAAGCACTACTGAGGTCAGCATAAATAAAGATAGTGAGCCAGCTTTGACCTTTGTAGATTTCCCGATAAGAATATCCAGGTTGGCACACTGTTGTAAGGTCCCCCAACCCTTTTTTAAAACCACACTGGGCTTCTGACAGGATGGAGTTATCGGTGGCCCACTGCTCCAGTTTTTGTAGGAGAACCCTACCCATTAATTTAGCAGAAGAATCCAGTAATGAAATTACGAGGAAGCACTTCGGATCTGATCTATGCCCCGTCCTAAAGATGGACACTATAATAGAGTCAGCGCAGCTAGGGGAAATCGTACTCTCTGCAACTGCGTCAAGAAAAAGAGGGCCCCAGAGTTCTCCAACAGCCTTGAAGGCATCAACCAGAAAACCATCTGTCCCGGGCAATTTACCCCCTGCACTGTGGTCAAAGGCCAAAAGAACTTCCTCAAGGGATGTTTCTAGAGGTCTCCTAGCAACTCAGCTGCCGATCGGCTCTGTATCACTTGCTAGAGAGCCAAAAATGTCTGAATAAGGCTCAACCCATGCATAGGGGGGGCATGCAGAGTGAGTTCTGGAGCTGTTTCACCTTTCAGCAATGGGGCATTAACAGTATTCCAAAACAGAGTGGCATCATTGGCCTCGATTGCCTGGGTTCAATTTGCCCAAACCTTTACTCTGAGTGCCTACTTACTATTGGCTGAAGCTGAGTTGTAGTTCTTCCTAAGTATTTTGATGACAGTTTGGTCCCTTGGTGACCTGTGCAGTGCTGCCCACAGTACTTTAGCATCCTGAATGTATGAATGATGAAAATAATCATGCTTTGCTATGGGCCGGGTGTCTAGGCTTTTTGGTTAGGAAAGCATCAAGTGGCCTAGTAATAGCTTCAAATGCAAAAATGAGTAACATATTATCTACCATGTCACCCAGGCAATACTTAAACTCTGCTTCATTAGTACTTAACAGCTTCTGGAGCACAGCTGGAGGATCTACCCCTGTCTACTTATGGCATCCATGTTAGCAGTCCTGGCGCACACCTTATGCTTTTCAGTCTACAATAACAAAGAGACAACTAGCGGCTCATGGTATACTCGGCTACAACAGGGTTAATTAGCTGCCAGAGAAGTAACTGGGCGCTCTGCCTAAAGTAGACGCAAAGTGTGTATGGTTCAAAAAGTTTGTGTGGTGCAACTGGCGAGCGGGAAAACCCTCTGACCGCTCCAGAATATGTCTGTCACAACAGACACACAAAATACTAATACAAAAAATGCCTTATGCACACACTTACAAAATCATTTACATTTGTGTTGCTACAATAACAATATAATATTGTAGGGCCAAAGACAACTCCATTAATCAAAATTCTTGATACTAAGTGTCCATGATTTTCAAAGATTTAATGGTACCACAACAAGCCGACACGTATTTCATTGCGTTAGGAACAGAGTGTTTGCGACTCCTCAGGGCTTCGGTAGATAGAGTGAACAAGTCAAGTCAAGTCAAGTCAGAAATTTGTATAGCACACTACTCACTCAGAGGGTCTCAAGGCGCTTAAGGGAGAGGGGATCGCTACTGATCGAACAGCCAGGTCTTGAGTTGCTTCCTGAAGGAGAGGTGGTTCTGGGTAAGAAGGAGGTGAGAGGGGAGGGAGTTCCAGGTCTTGGCCGCCAGGTATGAGAAGGATCTTCCTCCCCTGGTGGCTTTTCGGATGTGTGGGATCACGGCGAGGGCTAGGTTGGACGAACGTAGTTGGCGGGTGGGGGTGTAAAAGGATAGGCGATTGTTGAGGTATCTGGGTCCTAGGTTGTGGAGGGCCTTGTGTGCGTGAGTGAGGAGACGGAACGTGATTCTCTTGCTGACAGGGAGCCAATGCAGGTCTCTCAGGTGTTCTGATATGTGGTTGTGTCAAGGATGAGTCGGGCGGAGGCGTTCTGAATGCGTTGAAGTCTTTTCTGCAATTTGGCTGTGGTTCCAGTGTAGAGGGTGTTTCCGTAGTCTAGTCGGCTGGTGACAAGTGCTTGGGTGACCATCTTCCTTGTTTCGGTGGGGATCCATCTGAAGATCGTTCGGAGCATGCGTAGGATGTTAAAACATGATGATGAGATGGCGTTGACTTGTTTGGTCATCGAGAGGGAGGAGTCTAGGATGAATCCCAAGTTGCGAGCATGGTCCGTTGGTTTGGGTGCGCTGCCTAGGGTCGGGGGCCACCATGAGTTGTCCCAGGCAGAGGGGGATGATCCTAGGATGAGGACTTCCATCTTGTCCAAGTTCAGTTTTAGGCAGCTGTTATTCATCCATTCGGCTACGTCTTTCATCCCTTCATGTAGGTTGGTTTTGGCGGTGGTTGGGTCTTTGGTGAGGGAGAGGATCAGTTGAGTGCTGTCAGCGTAGGAGATGATGTCCAGAGTTGGGGTGCGATGACGGAGTCGGCCTTGTTGAAGATGTGGTGGGGGCATGGGTCGGTTGGAGTTCCGGAGTGGATGGAGTTCATCATGCGGATGGTGTCTTCTGTGCTGATTGGGGTCCAGGCGCGGAGGGTGCTGGTAGGGGGCTTCGGTTCAGTGGTAGGGGGAGAGGACTGGTCGCCGAAGCTGTTATGTATATCTGCGATCTTGCTGTGGAAGAACGAGGCTAGTGAGTCGCAGAGGTCTTGAGAGGGAGTGATGTCGTTGTTGCAGGCGCTGGGATTGTTGAGCTCATTGACGATGCTGAAGAGTTCTTTGCTGTTGTGGGCGTTGTTGTCTAGTCGGTCTTTAAATGCTGACTTCTTAGTGGTGCGGATCAGCTGGTGGTGTTTGCGGGTGGCGTTCTTGAGGGCGGTCATGTTGTCTGTGGTTGGGTTTTTTCTCCAGGCTTTCCCGAGGGTGCAGCAGTTCTTTTTGGAGTTCTTGAGGTCGTCGTTGAACCAGGAGGATTTTTTGCTTCCTGGCTTGTTGGGACGGTTTTTCAGGGGTGCTAGTTCGCAGTGAGTGATCCATTGTGCGAGATTGATGGCTGCTTGATTTGGGTCCGTAGATCTGGCGGGAGGGTTTTGGTTCAGTGATGTGGTGAGCTGGTCGATGGTAATTTTGTTCCAGCTTCTGCGGGGAACCTGTTGCGGGTGGTGGTGGGTCGTGGTCTTTCTGAAGCTGAAGTGGACGCAGCTGTGGTCCATTCAGTGGAGTCCCGTGGTGTGATTAAAGGAGATATGTTTGCTGAAGGAGAAGATTGGGCCGAGCGTGTGTCCGGCGTAGTGGGTGGGGGTGTTCACCAGTTGCTTGAGTCCAAGATTGGCGAGGTTGTCCAGTAGGGTGGTGGTGTTGTTGTCGTTGTTATTCTCCAGGTGAAAGTTGAGGTCTCCTAGGAGAATGTAGTCCTCGGAAGGGAGGGCGTGTGGGCTGACAAGGTCAGCGATGTCTTCGCTGAATTGTGTACGGGGTCCTGGGGGTCTGTAATTGAGGGTACCTCTGAGTGTTGTCTTGGGGTCGGTGTGTATCTGGAAGTAGAGGTGTTCGGTGGCTGTGAGGGTGTCGTCGGAGCTGGTCGAGATGCGGATGGTGTTCTTGTGGACGATCGCAATGCCTCCTCCTGTTTTGTTGATGCGATCCCTTCGGATGATCTTGTATCCATCCGGGATGGCTATGGCGATGTCGGGTGCTTATGAGGCGTTCATCCAGGTTTCCGTGAGAAAGGCGACGTCCAGAGTTGTGGTGTCAAGTAGGTTCCATAGTTCAATGGCGTGTCTGAGGATCGAGCGGGTGTTGAGCAGGATGCATTTTAGGTGGTTGTTTTCGGAGCTCTGTATGGCGTTTGTGGTTGTAGTGTGGGTCCTGATGCAGCAGAACTTGCAGGATTGGCAGGTGAAGGGTCCATGGGTGTGTCCTGGGGCAGCTCGGTGGCAGGCGGGGAGTCTGCCGGTGTTGAGTGCAGTGAGGGTTGCGGTGTCGTATGTTCGGCGGGGTGGATGGCCTCTGCGGGGGCCAGGGGGTCTGGCGCTCGGCGCGGTCCAGGCGCGGATGGGCGCAGACGGGCTTACCTTTGGTGCGCCTTCGGCGCGCATGGGGCGCGCCCGCTGCGCGTGGACGCTGCGCGTTTGTCACTCTGCCATAAGTGGAGAGTGGAGGGGGGTGGAGCGGGTAAGGAGCAGCTGGGAGGCGGGAGCGGGGTGGCGAGTGGGGAGGGGATCGGGCTAGAAGGCACAACAAAATGGCACCACAGCGAAAACAAAAACAAAACAATGCAGGACGAGATCGGGGGCAGTGAGGCACAATCTGGCACAGATATTAATTAAATAAAGCAATGGCACAGAATGCAGGACGAGATGACGATACGATATATAGGTCGCTCCAACAGTGATAATTGCGTCCCGGCGGGGCCCGTGACCATCCGTAGCCGATGTATCATTTTTAGTAGCCCAGTAAGTATGCGTCCTATGTGCAGATTGGAAATCGAATAGAAGAAACTTCGTGGATCGACGGTCTTGAAGCAACTCTGAGTAAATGTCGCTCTTAAGACAGGTGTATCTGTGCAAAAAGCGCGGGAGAGCTCTTGTATGACTGGAGCGGATAACCCTCAGTCGATACGCAATTTTCTGATAACGTAGCGTTGGCCACGTCTCGTCTTCCCGTGTCGCCTTGTTCCGTATACTGGACCCGTCTTAAAAGCGACATTTACTCTGAGTCGCTTCAAGACCGTCGATGGTCACTTAGTGCAGTTGCTGTTATTCCATGATCGATAACAAGGTTCCTGGTTGAAAAGAAGACTAAAATGGTCAATAGTCATACTTGCTCCTCTACCGATAAAAGTAGGGATCTGGTCATTTATTCCTTTAGTAATTTTATCCAGTAATAAACAACTGTACTTAAAAATTAGGGAATTGGGGGCGTGTCTAAGATGGCGGCGTGATCGGACGCAGGTTCCGAGTCTCCCTGCCCGATCCCGCCGTTTGCCGCATCAACAGCCCGAATCTCTCCCCAACATAGCCCAAAACACCGGGGGGGCACCAGACGACACAGGGGGCCTGAAGAAATCACCATCGGCCTGCTCGTCTGGCGAGGCGTAAGCTGCCGGGAGACGCTGCACCAGTGCCGGTAATGGCGGCCGCGCTGCCGCGCTAGAGCCCGCCAAGTGACACGGCGGAAATCACCCGGCTGACGTCTACCTAGAGGGACGAGGTCAGAGAGCGAGTCCCCGCTGTGGCTTCCGTACGGAGAAGCCTACTGCGACATCGCACTGCCTGGGAACTCCAACCGAGGACTGAGAAGCCCTGGTGGGGGATTTCAAAATCGAGACCCCGGCTTGAGGCCTGCTGCCTGGATCTCCGCGGTGTGGAGGCCGACCGCCTGGGGAGCCCTGACGGACCTGGAGGGTACCCTGCGGGGGGAGCAGAGGACAGCGCGGCATTACCGCCGTGGAGGATCGCGCCGGGTGGCGCATTCGGGGCTGCTGAGTTCCAATACGGCCCTGCGGCCTAACTACACCAAGCCCCGCCTGGAGTCAAGATCCCTGCTGAGCTGACGGCCCCAGCCTGCTCCAAGAGACCGCTCCGGATACCCAGCAATCAGAGGTGAGGAGGACTTGGGCAGAGGTGGAGGCTCTGATCAGCTCGGGGGGCATGATCGAG
The DNA here is from genome assembly GCF_964263255.1 of Lissotriton vulgaris. Lineage (NCBI taxonomy): Eukaryota > Metazoa > Chordata > Amphibia > Caudata > Salamandridae > Lissotriton > Lissotriton vulgaris. The sequence goes on from NC_141694.1 coordinate 1,217,894,810, forward strand.
CCCCCGGTGTGAGGATGCAGTAAAGCCCTGCAAGGGGTCACGCTCTGGGCCTGAGAAACCACCCGGGTACTGCGCTGGTGAACTGTGTGGGGTGCGTGAGACTGTGGCCTATTACCTCGCTACACTACGCCTAGCTAAGACTTTGGGTCACCCACAGAAGCACTGACCTTGCCGCGTTCCTTGTGGGTCTGTGGGCAGTGGTTAAGGCCTACGACCTGGGCGACAGAGGCGAAGGGGGTGAAGTGATCTACACCTGCACCGTGACCCCACCGAGACACGCCGCGGTACTGTGGGGCCACCCCGAGATTCCCGGCGACCTGTTGCCCGATTCTGCAGGGGCAGCCCACGATATGGCGCAGAGGGGGAAGAGGGGATCCCAAACACTTCCCGAAATGTTGGCCAAATCGCAGCCCAAAGTTAGCAAGGACCCCCCCTCCCCGGTAACCGCTAAACAACCCCCAGTCTCAACTGAAGACCAGGTACCAATCACCAGGTCTTTTCTGGAAACCTTATTCAATTCACTTAGGGAAGACTTCCGATCCCTGAATCAGGAGGTGGCCGGGGAGGTCCGGGAGCTCCGACGGGATGTGGAGGGCCTTGGAGAGCGCGTGGTTTCCATCGAGGAGGCTGACCAGACCCGAAGCAGTGAAATCGAGCAGCTTCAACAGGAAATCCTGCGCCTCACTGACCAGCAGCTGGACCTCCAGGCCAGTGCGGAGGACCTTGAGAACCGTTCCTGCCGCAATAATATATGGGTCCGGGGGGTCCCTCAAAAGGAAGAGGGGGCTGATGTCACGGGCTAACTACAGTCCCTCTTCAGGAGTGTCCTGGGGGAATCTGCGGACTTTGCCATTCGAATCGACAGGGCCCATAGGGTTGGATTGCCCCGTCGAGCCCCGGCCCCACCGCCGGATATTTTAGCGTTCCTCCTGGATTTCCCCCCTTAAAGAGAGGATCCTCCGAGAGGCTCGGAGAGCCCAGCCCCTTCAATTTCAAGGCCACCCCATCGCTCTATATCAGAACCTTTCTTCTATTACTCTCCAAAAGAGGAAAGAATTCAAACCTGTGACGGACTTCCTAAAGCAGAAGGAGATCCCTTACTCCTGGGCCACCCGTTTCGGATCATATTTAAATGGAATGGCCGGCTGCATCAACTGCGCTCACTCAAGGACACCTGTACACTCTTTGGCCTTGACCAGGTCGACACGGAGCCGGTGTTCAGAAGCTCTCAAGGGGCGCCCGGAGGGTGCTGGCAGACTGTGCATTACAAACGTTCGCCGACGCACCGACTTAAACCAGATGCCTCTGTCATCTCCCGAGAACGCGAGACTGCGCTAGCAGAGGTGGCCAAAGAAACTTTGTCTCCAGAATGCTAAACACTTTGCGAGAGAGATTCCTTATTGCACTTACTCTGCCAGGGTGGTGGGTGGGTCGGGCGGGGGGACCGGAGGGGCCGCCGTCAGAGATGACCCCTTCAATACTCTTTACCGCGGCCCTGTGTGGACTAACAGGACTGGGACTATGTGTTTCGGGGGAGTTGGGATCGGGAGGGGGGAGTTTGAGGGGTGGAGTGGGTTGTAGAACTTCTGCTCGCAAAGATCTTAGCTTACATAAGCGAAGATGTAGCCAATGGTGGTTTTGGGTTGTTTTGGGGGGGCTTGTTGGGCTAGGGGGGGCTCCGGGGTGGGGACCAGTGTGCCAGTCCGATTATATCATTGCTACAGGGGTTATGTCTAAGCTGTGCCGATTCAGTGGTCTGTCACCAGTTTGGATAAAGGGTCTGATGGTGGGTCTGTGGGGCTGCCGGGAGGGTCCAGCCTTGCAATTTGCTGCGCGACTGCGGAGTGACCTGCGGGTCACCTACTTAGAGCTGAACCGTACCCTATTGCGCCATGCCTGATGTGACCCTTAAGATACTGACCCTCAACGTGAAAGGGCTGAATAACCCCATTAAACGTCTGGCCATTATTTCCTACTTAGAACATTCAGGGGCAGATATTTGCCTGCTACAGGAGACACACCTATTACAGAAAGACTGGCATAGAATGCGCTCCCGCGCCTTCCCACAACAGCTCTTTTCCTCTCTCCCTACAAAAACAGCTGGGGTTGCGATTTTAATATCAAGAAACTTCCAGGGAAAGATAGGGAATAGGGTGGGTGAGATCAAGGGTACATACATTTCAGTTGGGTGATGCACACTTTACAATAGGGTCTCTTTACGCCCCAAACACAGGACAGGAGGCCTTCTTAAAAAGCGCAATTTCGGAAGCGCTTCAGACCCCACATGCATCCCTACTTTTGGGTGGAGACTTCAACATCGTCATGGATGCGCAGGCAGATAGATCTGGACACCGCTATGGCGGGACCGGTGCCCTCTCGCCCAATGGTCATGAATGGCTGAAGGACAGGGGCTTGGTAGATTTCTGAAGGGCCAAACACCCAAACACATCGCAATTCACATTTTACTCGCACGTGCAACGCACATATGCCAGACTCGATCATTTCGTAGGTTATTCTGATTTACTTAACAACCTTGAGGAGGTCACCATAGTGCCGGCAGCCATCTCTGACCATGATGCTGTGGAACTGTCGCTTACGATTCGCGCGGCCCACCGGCCCAGGGGCCCGTGGCGCCTACGTGAAACTCTATTGCAGAGATCGGATGTCACTAAACGAATTAGCGAGCACATAACTGAATATCTGGCTACCAACGACACGCCCGGAATATCTATTACAGCTCTCTGGGGTGCCCTGAAATCAGTCATTCGAGGAGAACTTATAGCCATAGCAGCAGCTGAAGCCAAAGACCGCAAAAGTAAAAGGGACGATCTTACAGCCCGTGTAGAGTCCATAGTCGCACATGCGCCCCACGCGTTTGGAAGCAGCTAAAGGCAGCAAGAGCTCAGCTTGCCAGCCTCGATACGGATAGGGCGGAATTCGCGGCTCTCCGTCTTCGACATACCTACTATGTCGGAGGCAACAGAACGGGTCGGCTACTTGCCAGTGCTCTGAAGGCCAAAACCCAACGAACAAAGATCAACGGCCTCATAGGCGCCAATGGGGCGGTACTTGCTGACGAGGCCCAGATAGCAGAGGCCTTCCGTTCCTATTACGCCTCGTTGTATGGGGAGGAGGAGACCCCCTCTGGAGACATTGAGGCCTACTTAACCACAACACGTCTCACTGAAATCTCCAAGACTAACGCGGAAGCCCTAGATGCCCCTATCCGCCAAGATGAAGTCCTGGCAGCTATATCCCGGTTACGCCCGCTCAAATCCCCGGGGCCTGATGGCTTTTCGGCGGGTTTTTATAAAACCTTTGGCAGCCAGCTGGCTCCAGTGCTTACCCGCCTTTTTAACTCTTTTGAAGGAATGGGCGCCATTCCTCCGGACATGCTGGCCGCGGAGGTGGTGGTGCTTCCGAAGCCCGGTAAGAAGCCTAAACACTGCTCAGCTTTCCGTCCTATCTCATTATTGAATCTTGACTTAAAGCTTTTTACGGGCATTCTCGCAGCGTGCCTTGGTCCCTGCCTTCCTGGACTTTTAGAGCCCGACCAGTCAGGCTTTGTGCCCAACCGGCAATGCAGCGATAACACTAAAAGGGTTCTCCACCTCATTGACAAGTCGTACTTCCAGGCCTCAGACTCCGCACTACTTGCTGTGGACGCGGAAAAGGCATTCGACCGCGTGAATTGGACTTACCTGCAGCAGGTCTTGCGTCGCTTTGGCTTAGGTGACCGCTTTTGTGCTCGTATCGCAAGCTGCTACCACCATCCGCAAGCTAGGGTCCGCCTGGGAAGCCCTCGCTCGGCTCCGTTTGAAATTCAACGAGGCACCAGACAGGGTTGTCCCCTTTCCCCCTTCTGTTTGCCATGTATATCGAACCGCTAGCGCAGAAGGTCCGAGATAATCCAAGAATTACAGGCATTAACTTCGGTCATGAACCTCACGTCATTAGTTTATATGCAGACGACATTATAGTTGCCCTGGACCAACCTAACAGCTCCATACCAGCCTTTATGGAGGAACTTGCCTCATTCGGATCCGTTTCGGGATTCCGAATTAATATAGACAAATCCTTGATACTGCCGTTGGGCAGGAATGCGTGCCCGAATGCCCACGCCATTGGTCACTAGAATGGTCTCCAGCTGGCTGCCCGGGTACCGTACTTGGGGATTACCCTCAACTCCTCTACGGACTTAACGGTATCGACCAACTATAAGATTCTCACCAGCCAGATCCGGACAGATCTAGCACGGTGGTCTAAACAGCCCCTCTCCTTGCTGGGCAGAGTGGCGGCAGTGAAAATGTCTATACTACCTCGTATCCTATATCTCTTCCAGAGCATCCCGGTTACGCCCCCCGCTGGCACTTTGAAGGACTTACCCTGCTTAACTTTGCTTGGGAGGGTAAACGGGCACGTGTCCACAAACAACTGGCTTACAGGAGCATGGATGAAGGAGGCCTAGGCGTCCCCAATCTGATGCGTTACTTCCAGGCGTCTCAACTCCGTTACTTAGTAAAATGGTACAGACCTGAGTCGGAAAAAAGGTGGCTCTTCCAAGACAGGGCTATGGCTCAGAGGCCTCTTTGGAGGATTCCATTCCTCGCCCGGCAGCACCGGCCACGATACATGTTGCGGTCTCCTATCACACGCACGACCTTACAGGTATGGGACAGGGTGGCGCTCAAACACGGGTTAACAACCTTTCCCTCCCCCCTTCACCCCCATCTTGGACAACCCAGATTTCCCTCCGGGCAATAGTGCAGGCGCATTCCTCCAATGGTGCGGCACGGCATGTCGTGCAGCAGGCGATCTTTTTGACCAACGGGGATTTCTTCCCTTCACAGATGTTCAGCAAGGGTACGACATTCAGAACCCTCACCTATTCCAGTATTTTCAACTAAGACATTGGCTCACTGCACCGGACACTGCAATGATGGTGGGTCGCCCCATGTCAACCTTTGAAAAATGGTTACTTACTAAAGATTCAGATAGACGCCTTGTCTCGGAACTCTATAAAATGCTCACACCACCACACACTTCGGAGAAAACACCTAGTCAGAACCGATGGGAGGCTGAATTGGGGAGAACCTTGTCATATAAAGAATGGGGTTACGTTTACTATAGGGCTACACGCATGACACGCAACACGAAAGCGAGGGAGGCTGCAGTGAAATTGGCTATGTACTGGCACCTCACCCCAGCTCGCCTACACAAGGGGAACCCGGCGCGTAGTGAGCTTTGCTGGAGGGGTTGTGGGGAAAAGGGCACTCTAACCCACCTCCTTTGGGAATGTTCGATACTCGGAGACTACTGGAAGTTGGTCCTGGACGATATTGACTCTACCTTTAACACTGAAATCCCGAGATTCCCTGCATACGCTCCGCTGGGCCTCCCCAATGCTCTTACCTTCCCCATGAAATCATTGAGGCGCCGACAGATGGGAATCGCCATGCAAGCAGCCACACAACATATTCTATCTCTATGGGGTTCCACAACCAGCCCTACACACACGGGGTGGCTCCATAAACTTTGGTTTACACTCGGGATGGAACGCATACAGGCAACACTCACCGGGGCCACCGATGCCTTTCAGAAAACGTGGCTTCCACTGCTGACCCTTTTGTCCAGGGAATTTAATGAAATCACATGCCCCAAATACCTTAAGATTTTGCGTCTTACTGATGTTACTAGAGACGCTTAATGACTTCCCAAAGGGGGGCTCTGCGCTTTGCGGACCTGCTGACGGACCTTCCGGCACTACAAGGCACACTGGTCGGGCGGGGGTGGGGGGCTCGGAGGGGGGTGGGAGGGGGGTTGTTGGTAGTTGTTGTCCTTCTTATGTCATTTTATCGCATCGCACGTCATTTGCTTCCAGGATGTCTTACTGCCAGTTAGGTATATGTGTTTACATCTGTCAATCAATGTCAGGGAAGACATGCTTGTCTGTCCCGTCCACTGTATATGCCTCTTGCCTTTTCAATATGCGGTGATGTCTTTGTTTTTGTCTGCTGGAAAATCCAATAAAATACATTTTGAAACTAAATATTAGGGAATTGAGAGAGTACCCATAGGAGTTAAGTGAAAAGTGAGGGACTCCGTCACCTGCTGACGGGTTATATGTTGTAAATGAAGTGAAGACTCCACGAGCAGGTAAGTGAATTAAGAGCTTTAATGCAGCACAGGTATAGGTAGATCAGCCCCTCGTCCAACCAGAGCTCCAACTGCCAACAGGGCGAAGGAGAACTCCAGAACCAAGAACACAGAGAGAGATCTAGAGTGCTGGCCCAAGAAAGAAGCAAAGCACTGTACAACATATCTCCCCCCTTTGCAAGGAAAGAAAACACAGGAAAAGGAAAGGAAAGGAAACGTTAATGTACATAGTCATTCAGGTACATGGGTGGGCGACGGGAGCGAGGGCTCCTCAACCTAACATCAACCGAAGAAGAGGAAGGAGAAACAGGAGCACGAGGGACAGAAGCAGGAACAAGAGAGACAGGAGCAGAATCAACCAAAGAACCACTATGATGCGTACATAAAGATGTGGAGGCATCTCCACCACCCACCTCCCCCCGTCCAGTTGGCAAGGGGATGGGAGAAGAAGGACCGCCAGAGGACAGCAAATAACCATTACAACCATCAACCCCAGTAGCAAACAGGTCATCAGAAGAAGAATCTTTACGCTTTTGGTAGAGCGCTACCCTCCGATAATTCCAACTTTCGCCATTGGCTAGGACAATGAAATGTGGAAAAACCTTCTTGACTCTGTAGGGACCCCTAAACTTGCTAAGACCTTTAGCAAGCCTCCCCGGCTTAACCTTAACGAGGTCACCCACAGAGATGGGCAAGGGGGTACTGTTATGAATTAAAGGCACTTCACCACCAGAGCCCTTCAACCAAGCAGGGGTCAATTTAGTTACTGGTGTGCGTCCACGCATTAGTTCAAAAGGAGACTTTTCACCACTCTTATGTGGTGTGGAGCGGTAAGCCCAGACCAGTTCCTGGACACGTTCATCTGAAAAGCAACCGGTCTCTACAAACGTCTGAATCACACCCTTTACAAGGCGATTCACCCTTTCACAAAGGCCATTACCCTGTGGGTTGTAAAGACTAGTCTTCTGATGCCTGATGCCACATTCATTTACAAAAGAAGTCATTTTCGAGGGCGTGAGTTGAGTCCCATTATCTGAAATGAGGACAGAAGGATAACCCTCGTTAATGAAAAAACACCCTTCAAAAACTTAATGGTGGTGTCAGTATTGATCTCTTTTACAAATTGGACACAAAGCCATTTAGAAAAACAATCGATTAAGACAATTGCAAAACGGTGATCAGTAGGTAATTCACTCATGGGGCCTATGAAGTCTATGCAGACACTATGCCAGGGAGCATTCTCAAATACTATCTTATGTGTAGACTGAGAGCCCAAAACTTTCAGACGCTTCTCGCCTTCTTTGCAGAAACTACACTTCAATACACAATCAACTGCATCATTATCAATAGAGGGCCACCAAAAGTTTTGTTTGACACGACGTTGAGTGAGACTTTGACCCAAGTGTCCCTCATGGGCTAAGTCAAGAATCCTCCTTCTTAAATGGCTAGGAGGAACAAAGCGATCACCTCGCATCAAAACATCTTTCCCCTCTAAAGAAAGCTCATCCAAGATCTTCAGGTAGGGTCTGACTAAAGGACTAACTGTACTTTCTCTTCTTGTTCCTTTAGAAACAAGATTGATGACAGCCTTCAAAGTCAGATCTTCCTCCATGCCTTTGGACCACTCATCACGAGAGAATGAACCACCTCCCACCAACAAAACATCCTCCATCACAGCAACAGCAAGGTCATCAGACATGATCTCAGAACCACAACAAGTGGAAGGAATGGGAAGCCTAGACAGACAATCTGCCTGGATATTCTTCCACCCATGAACAAATTCGATCTCACACTGATAGTCCTGTAAGCGAGAGGCCAATCTCGCCAATCTTGGAGAACCTTTTCCAGCCCCACCGGGAGCTAGGACATTTAAAAGGGGTTTGTGGTCTGTACGCAAGACGAACTTGTAACCCCACAAGTAGGTCCGAAAGTAACTTGTGCCCCAGACTGCAGCAAGAGCTTCACGCTCTATAACGGAGTAGTTAGACTCTGAGGTAGATAGAGGCCTAGACGCGAATGCTATGGTTTTTTCAACACTTCCATGTTTCTGTAAGAGAACTGCACCAAGGCCAATGGCACTGGCGTCAACCATTAGAATGGAGGACCGAGCAGTGTCAAAAGGGGTGAGGACATTTGCAGATTTAAGTTCCCCTTTGATCAACTTAAAACAGGATTCATGCTCAGTAGTCCAACAAAACGTGACACCTTTTTTTAGCAAGGATCTCAGGGGAGCAGTCTTAGACGAAAAATCCCTTACAAATTTCGAGTAAAACTCGATCAAGCCCATGAAGGACCGAAGTTGATCCTTGTCAACTGGGGAAGGTGCTAGCTCAATGGCCTCAAGTAAATTTTTCTTTGGTTTAATGCCTTCTTCAGACAAACAAAAACCTAAATACTCTATTTCCTTCAACAGAAAGGCACACTTCTCTTTTCTCAACGTTAAACCGGCCTCATCTACTCTAAGTAACACATCCTGTAAAATTTTATTGTGTTCTTGTAAAGAATCACCATATATCAAGATATCGTCTTGAAAGTACAGCACCTTGTCAAGACCCTTAAAAACCTCAGAGACAAGTCTCTGGAATACGCTAGCGGCTGAGACTAGCCCAAAGGGTAGCCTAGTGAATTGGAATGTTCCCTCGCTGGTGATAAAAGCAGTCAAGTGCTTGGAGCTGTCATCTAGGCAAATTTGATGGTACGCATGTTTAAGGTCCAACTTACTGAAGAACCTTGCCCCTTTAAGAGTCGATACCAATTCACCAATGTTTGGTAGAGGGAACACATCAGCTACAACACACTTATTTAGGGAACGAAGATCTACACAGAATCTAATCTTGTTATCCGGTTTCTGCGAGATCACTACAGGCTAAACCCAAGGAGATGCTTCAATGGGTTCAATAATTCCCCCTTGGAGCATTTCCTCAAGGGTAGCCTTAACCTCATTCCGTAAAGCAAAGGGCACCCTCCTCACTTTGTGTTGAACAGGTGAACTGCCCTCCTTGAGAATTATGCGATGTGAGTAGCCTATAAGTTCACCCAACTGGTCCCTAAAAACATTTTTATATTTGGCCAATATGTCCTCCAAGGATGAGGTCTCAACAATAGAAATTGGATTATCAGATCTAGGATCAACCACAATGTGCAGATCATATTGATGGTGACGACCTAAGATTGCCGGTCCATCCGTTGATATGTATATTTTACCATAAGTTGATCTGCCTTTGAAGTCAATTTTAGCTTCAAAGAAACCTAGCATGTTAATTTTCTCACCTTGGTAGCCAGACGGGAAGATGTCACACGTCTTCAGTGCTCTTTCGCCCCACACACTCTTCATTAATGAAGTGGGAATTATGGTCCATTTGGAACCCGTGTCAACCATGAGAGAAATAATTTTCCCATCAATAACAAAGTCATCCTTAAATGGATTACCTCTCTGGTTCTTACACGAACATACAGTGTCAGTTAGGACCAAAATTTTGTTAACATCACGTCTCAAATCATCACATTCATTAATAACTGTTACTCTTGAATTATTCTTATTTCTACACATTTTTGCGAAGTGTCCCGCCTTACCACAACGTAGACACTCTTTGTTATTTGCAAAACAAAATTTCCCATCAGAAGAATGAGAAAAACTACCACACCTAGAACACATCTTTTGACTATTCTTACTATAAGATGATTGTTGCACATTCATTTTCTGAAGGACATAGCCTTTTTTCCTAACAATTGCAATGGCTGTAGCTTCATCTTCACTGTTATCACTAAGAGTACTCTTATTGGAGACTTCTGCCACTTTAGCCTCTAGGCCACTTTTCTGTAACTCCCTCATACACTTTTCACTTTCTTCCACGACTTTAGCTAGTTCTATGGCATCCTTCAACGTTGGATTCTTCGCCGCCCACAAACGTTCTTGGACTTTTCTATTGTTGGCTTGAACAACTAGCTGGTCTCTAATTAGTTCGTCCGCCATCTGGCCGAAGTTACATTTAATCGATAATTCGCGCAGTCTTGCTACAAACTCATCAATGCTTTCGTCAGCCAATTGCTTATTTTTATAAAATGTATATCTTTGAAGGATAAGATTTTCTTCTTTGCCAAATCGAGTTTCTAATCTTGTTACTGCCTCTTTAAACTCATCTAAGTCAGCTTGTGACCCTGCAGGTAGTACTTGTGGTAAATATCTGAAAAGGCGCTGTCCTTCTTTACCCAAAGTGGTCATTAATAGCGCTTTTTTGCGTTTAGGTGAATAGTCCTCTCCATCTAGAGCTTCAATATAATTGTAGAACATGACTATCCAGTCTTCCCACGCTATTGGTGGATTGCCTGGCTCTGACAAGAATTGAGGAGGAAGGGCAACGTTAATCGATTGAGCCATGAGTTGGAAATAGTCTCTTATTGACCACAAACAGGGTAATGAATAGAATAAAGTACACCAGACAGTAAAGAAATAACAAGTTATATGATATGTGCTTACTCCTCTAAGTAGAGAAGATCCGTTGGGAAGAAACGATGCTTTACATTTCACACCGAGCGTTTCCTTGGAGACTGTCAACAAAGGAGAGAAATACCTCTAAAATGGCCGATTACGTCGTGCGTGTGATTGGCCACACGTCAGACGTTCTAGTCACAGCAAGAGTCTACGCGCATGGAAAATGCGCTCCAGGGACGCTGCACGCGTTGCTACGCGCTTCAGTGACGCTACCCGTGTTGGAGCGGGATTGGTGACGCTGCCGCTTGCGTTGTTGATGACGCTGCCGCCTGCGTTGTTATGCGGCTGCGCGCTCGCGTTACTAAGCAACTCACCAGGATTCTTGGACGTCGATGAAAATGACGTCAATCACCGCTTCGGAAATCCAGTGATGAAGGAAACACCACAACAGTCTATTTTTTGGATAAAATAGTCACCGCTAACACGAAAGCCGATGTCTGCGTCCTCGCTGTGTGCCACACGGGGTTCTTGAGGGGTGAAGATCTACCGCACTGTATAACCTTCTTGAGCTGCAGCAACAAACGAAGAAGCAGTGGTCGGACACTTCGCCAGTCCAAGTCGCCAAATGTTGTAAATGAAGTGAAGACTCCACGAGCAGGTAAGTGAATTAAGAGCTTTAATGCAGCACAGGTATAGGTAGATCAGCCCCTCGTCCAACCAGAGCTCCAACTGCCAACAGGGCGAAGGAGAACTCCAGAACCAAGAACACAGAGAGGGATCTAGAGTGCTGGCCCAAGAAAGAAGCAAAGCACTGTACAACATTATACCACACACCAATCTAGCAGCAAGCATACATGTCTGTATATTAAAATCCCCTGTGAATAAAGCAAAACAATTTGAAGAACTGGTTTGTAAAAATATATCTAAATCCGCCTCTAAAGAAGTAACAACCTTACTACATGTGGAATCAAAAATATTATTATAAAAATTAATTAAAACCAGGTGAGATCTGCCTGAGAAGGACAGTCAAACAAGCTTGAGATAGGATGAGGCAGTAAACGATCTCCTAATAACCGTGGGTAACAGATTTGAAATTGGAATTTAAAGATCACCTTTTGGCCAACCTGGTAATAATGGAGCAGCGGGCTTACAAATAGAAGAGAATCCTTCCACCTAGTGGGGGACTACATCCCAGGTTTTCTGAAGACAAATGAGAAGTGGAGGAAATATGGACTCAGCCTGGGGCATCTAGCTTGTTTTTAAAACCAAATATGTTCCATGATGTAAAAAACACACTCCTTCATGTCCCACTGATGCTGGTAGTGGGGATGCTAGACTAATTTCCTTAGGAAGATATTCATTAAGTCAAAATCTATGAACATAGTACACATAGAACTCAAGATACATCTTAAGTGTTCCCCAGTAGTTTCTCAATTTCATTAAGTATATTATCAAAAAGACACACAAGCACCATATATAGCTTAAATGGTGACTGTTTAATCTCACAGTTATTATGACGGATCACTGTAACAAATGTTTCAAAACAGGAAAGTGGGTTGCTCCAGAGGGAGTGTTGAAAAAGGATTGTGCTTGTGAGAATAGAACAGATATATAGGGAGGGAAATCAGAGAGTAGTTAAAACACTAAATTACACATAGAAATGTCCTTAGTAATTCATTGTTATAATGTCACTCTCTGATTACCCCATTCCCCCTGATTGGGTGAATCCCCAATGATGTTATGTGAGTCTATTACCTGTAACTCGCTTAGTGCCATAAATCTTTTGGATGAGAAACCGCAGGTTGACAATCAGCCGCTGGAAATTGGGAAGGTGGAGCGGGGGCTGGCACTCTGCGAGATTGATGCAGGTGGCCATAGAAATACCACAGGGCAGAAGAGCTATGTTATTAGGATTGTTAATAGGCATGGAGACCTAGACACATTCTCATCTGCTGCTCTGGGGTCTTTAACATTTATAGTAACACAGTCCCCCTCAATACTTTTCCTATTAGGTCCAATCCACCCAACCCTTCTTGTCATAATTATTAGGTCCTCCCTCACAGTTGGAAAGAGAAACTTTGACTATAACCAACAGAGGACCTTAGTTGGTCAGATGACTCAGCTACACCTGTGGGAAAAGGGGGTACATTAGTCACTATTGCCACATACAGAAAACACGCTGGGGGTAAATAATTGTAAGATTGGTAATTATCTCCCAATTGGAGCTACTAGTCTTCCTCGTTTGCTGTGAGACACTTCTTGGAGAGATGCCAGGTGTACACACAATGTCAAGGAGAATAAATGGATTGCCAGCTCTAGTCCAACCCAACTGAGCAAGGCATGGGTCCATAGAGGGGGCAGTAGTGGTAACACGGCTGGATGATGCTCAACAAAAATACTACTGGATTTGTCAACCCCTCTTCTACTTTCTCTAGAAGAGCCAGAATCAACGCCTGTACACTCGTAACACGTTACCACCCCCTTTCATATTTCTTCTACCTTGTTGGGCACAGTTTTCCTGGGATTACTCATATTGTGACTGCTGGGTCACAGATAGGACTGGGTCTGGGACTGTCCAGAGACGCTAGGTACAGGTACATTGTCTCTTAGATTTAGCCGTCCCTTCTGCCCTCTTCCTCCTTCCTCCAAGGCTTTTTAAGTTCCTTTTCCCTGCAAAAATGTGAGCCCCCTCCAGATTGTCAACAAAGGCAGCAGCCGCAGTTGGAACACTTGGAGCCCAGAGAGTTACAGCTTGCAGCAGCAGGCGGGAGCCCGTATCAACAATAGAAGGATCGGAGTGGGCCTGCAGACTCTCAGGCTTTGGGGCAGGTGGGTAAGCTAAGGGCAGATGTCATTCTGCTGATTCAATTTCCTTACGAATTGCTCCCACAGCACACTATAGGAAATCATCTAAGGTAGTACCAGGGGTAGGCGTCACAGGAGCAGCCCTACGTTTCCCAGGAAGCCTGGAGGACAGGACCTTCGAATGCATGGCAATCAAGCCGTTCGAGATATTTTGAAATAGTCCCAACTAGATATTAAAAGGAGATCAACAGTACTTTTAAACTGCAAGCCAAGGGGGGTGGCCCAGACTATTCAGGGCTAAGACGGGACTTTCTTGGCCTGGTCTTTGCCCGGGCACAAGTGTCCCGTGCTTCATGAATCACTTATCACTTTTAAGAGTTTGGTATTTGGTAGCTATGTGCAGTCAGGCAGAGTCAGTCCCTCCTCTAGGCAAGAAAGGTGGGGGTCGTAGGCCCACACCAGCCATGGCACAACAACAAGAACGGAAGTCTGAATGTCCCACCCTGCAGGAATCACTTAGTGCTTTTAAGCGCTTTATGTTTGACAGCTATATACAGGCAGGCAGAAGCCTCCTGGCCAGAAAGCTGAATGAAGTAGTCCCACCCCAGCCCCGGCACCACAACAAGAATGGAGGTCTGAATGCACAGGAGACTCAAGTGTGACAGCGTGCTTACAGGCGTCAAAGCCAATGGAGAATGCAAGGGGTGTCTGGTACTCGCGCTCAACGCAAGATGTGGCATTTTCTCACACCCTTCTCTGTCAGTGTCTTCAATAACGGCTGCATCCAGTCTTCTACAGGCCATGTCCAGTGCCAGCCAAGAGTGGTTCTAGCAAAAATGCAGAGGCGTGCAAAAGCAGAAGGATGCTGAGCAAGGTATTCTTCTTCTGCTGCCTGGAAGGCAACATTCTTTTGGAGATGAAGGCGTAGCTAGTCTTGAATCTGTTCCTTTCCATTTTGGTTGCCTTTCCAGTATTTGGGGCCTGAAAATCATCATCCAGAATTATGCTAACCTTTTTACCTGTGATTTAATTTTCTGCTTGTACCATTTATAAGGAGGCTTTGCCTTGAGATGTATGCCTTGTGAAACATTAATTCCCTCATTTATTATCACATTCGTCACTCACTTTGAAGCCTTTTCATCCCTGATATTTGCTCTATTTTTCAGCATCTGGATCACTTATTTGGATTTTCTAGTGGTGAAGATCTTAATCTTGACTCCTTCTCCTTCCTGTTTGAGGGTGGTCATTCATCATCGGCAATTGAGAATCTACAAGATTGTCAAGAAAACGTGTTTCCTTTGTGTTTTTTCATAATAACTGGGATCCTCTTAAGGAAACACATGGCATTTTTTAGATGAATAGTTATTGCATGATGATACAGTGGCTCCTAGAAGAAGTCACCCTTTCTTCAGGCAATCAGAAAAAACACTTGGGGAGCCTTCTCTGCATCCAGTCCTTGACATCAGGTTATCCATATTTGTGCTGCATCAAAGAGTAAGCTCCTGCTGTGGTGCATCTCTCATTCTTCCAATTGCCAACAACCAATAATTGGTGCCAGCCACGCCGATTCCAAAGCACAGCCGACGGCGGTAATCCTGTGATCTATGAGACCACTACAGCCCTGAAAGGGGAGGAAGCACTCACTTTACAACCAAAGACATGTGCCCACCACATATTCAAGTGAGTCATGAGTGAAAGAAAGGAGCAAGTCTTTGGATCCACGCAGATGCAAAGATAGTAACAGGCAACGGAGAGGCATAAACCCAAATCAGTTCTCTGCAATAAGCAGTGTGCTCTTTGTTCCTCATGTGCTTTGCAGAGATGTAAGTGTCATTTGTTTGGCTACCCTTTAACTCTTTCCTTAACTTCCATTTTTCTTAGAGTTTTTAACTTGTGATATTCAGTATATTAAATGTTCCAGCTCTGATTTCTCCGCAAGAGATGAAGAGCTTGAGTCGAAAGAGTGCAACTCCCTCTGGCCCATAAAAGTAAGAATGTTATGGCATGTGTTTGCAGGTCAGGGCACTGTTTGCAGTCAAGCTTGCATGCAGAGGGTATTCTATGACATGTTATGAGACCCAGAGAGGCTCTTTGGACTAGAGTCCAGCATGACCATAACAGCGTCCGCGTATAGGCTAATGCGGTGCTCCTCCCCCTCCATGGGAATCCCCTTAATCCGGCCGTGGTCTCTGATGTGCTGGGCGAATGGCTCCATGTATAAAGCAAACAATAAGGAAGATAGGGGACAGCCCTGCCTTGTGCCTCTACCAATAAGGAACTTTTCAGAACTCACCCTGTTGACTCTGACATACGCCTGTGGTGCCTTATGAGCACTAAAAACCAAGGCCCGAAAGCATTCCCCAAAACAAAATGCTCCAGTGTGGCAGTGAAAAAAGGCCAGTGGACCCAATCAAAGGCCTTTTCCGCATCCACTGTAAGCAACATACTGCATCCTTGTTTACGGTGAGCTTTGTCAATGGCATGTAAAAGTCTTTTGGTGCTGTCTGCGCAGAGTCTGTGTGGAACAAAGCCGGCCTGGTCGGGGTGTATAAGGCCCTGCATGAGAGGGTTAAGGCAAGATGCCAGCATTCCTGTGAAGAGTTTAGAGTCAGAGTTAAGAAGCGGAATTGGATGATAGTTCACACAAAGTGTGGGGTCTTTCCCTGGCTTCGGTATAACGGTTATGGTAGCATCCAGCATGGATGCTGGAAGAGAGCCAGAGTCAGTTATGGAATTAAAAAGGTTGGTGAGGATTGGGGCAAGCTCAGGGCAGAAGGTCTTATAAAACACGGCGGGAAACCCATCTGGGCTAGGGGACTTCAGCAGCTTCTGTCTGGCTAATGCAGAAACAACTTCCTCCACTCTAATAGGGAAGTCAAGTGATGACGCCAAGTCATCAGTGAGCTTAGTAACAGTAGAGCTAGGCAGATGGTCAGTAATATAGTCGGATAAGGTGGTCTGTGCAGTGTATAGGGAGGAATAAAGGAGTCTAAAGTGTTCAGCAAGGAATCCTCCTCTGTAAGGTCAGTACCCCTCTCTGTCCGTAACGTTCATATTGTGTTAGCTAAGCGTTGGGCACACAATGTAGCAGCCAAAAGCCTACCACTTTTGTTACCACTAAGACAATGCAAACGCTTGAGGTAAAGCAAGCTGAATTCCACCCTGTCTCAGTCCAACGCCGCCATCTGTTTCCTGGCAGCTTCCAATTGGCGCCACACTCTTGGGACCCCTGTGCGATGATGAATTCCGTCCAACTCCCTAACTTTAGTTTGGAGTACTGCCCGTTTCTGGTCCTTATTGTCAGCAGCTTCCAGGGAGATAAATTCTCCCCTGACAACAGCCTTCATTGCCTCCCAAACAACAGCAGAGGAACCTCCGAGGTGTCATTAGTGGCCAGATAGTCAGTGATAACTTTCCTGATCTTCCCCTGTGTCTCGGGTTTGCTTAAAAAGGTCTCCTGTAAGCACCACTGTCTTCTAACCTGTTGGTGGAAGGGGGGCCTGAACTCGCGGAGTGGTCAGAGATGGTGCGCGGATCAATCTCCACTGAAGTAGAGAGCCTAACGAAATCCTGAGAGCCCATGAAGTAATCAATTCTAATGTAGGTCCTGTGTGCATGAGAGAAGAAAGTGAAGTCCCTAGAATTTGGGAGGTTGTCCATGACCAGATTAAGGTCACCACCTATTAGTATGAGGCAGTCATGCGGAAGGAGTGAATAAGCCAGAGCGTCCCGAATAAAACGTTCCTGCCTCTTGTTCGGGGTATATATGGTGTCCAATGCCAAATGCCAAAAGGCCACTCTTGAGTTTCGCCAGTTTGGGACCAAAAAAAACCCTAAAGAGGTGTGAAAAAAGGATAGCCACCCCGCCCATCTTACGGCCAGGGGAGGAAAAGAGTTGTTGCAGGAATTTCCTGGATTTAAGCTGGTGAGTGTCCCCGGGCAAGAGGTGAGTCTTCTGCAAGAGACAGATGTCTGCCCCCAAGTTCTCTAGAAAGGAGAGGATGGCCCTCCATTTAACAGGATTGTTTAGACCCTTTACATCAAGGGAGAGAACCTTCAGCCTACCGTGGGGCGCCATACTAGAGGAAAGAGAGTATACCATGTCAAAGGGCCTAGCCTTCAGTCTGCCCTCCCAGCAAAGGTACCCCATGAGTGCCCTGAAACCCACAGATCGCAACCTGAGGTGTCCGTAGGTGTGTCAAGCACCAGTGCTCAGTGCAGAGGTACTTGGTGTGTAAACAAAAGACATAAAAAGAACCCCCACAAACATAACCAAACAGTAAGAAAAATAGAATCTCTGGGGGAATAAGCCCTGAAAAGGTGTCCCCTCCCACTCACGAGGAAAGGTCAGGATGGGGTCGATCATGGCCAAAGTCAGTCCGAGCACTGCTCTGCCCTGAGGCCCAACTGCAACCAACAGGCCTCCGATGCCCTGGAAATGGGCCCTGTAGGATCAGTCTGTCTTTCCCACCGAGGACATTCCGGTAATGCTCTCCAGGACTGCCTTGCGTTCTTGGACGATGACCTCGGGGATCCGCATTGAAAGTTTTGTGCACCTCCGTCTCCTCCGCTGCATCTCCCACCTCCCGCCCCTGGCTCGTCCACGCTCCCAGCTTGAGATACTGGCTGTGCGATCTTAAGGAGAGCATATGCTGCTTGGAGCGAACGGTTCTGGCAAGTCTGACCTTCCCAATCGAAAAGTAGACGGAAAGGGTAGGCCAAAGCATAGGGGATGCCAAGGCTGCAAAGCTGCAATGTCACTAGGTAGAATTGTCGCCGCTTCTGGAGGGTTACACCAGAGAGGTCCTGAAACAGTTGGAGGGAGTGACCCCGAAAGCTAATGGAATCAGAACCCCGGACAGATCGCAGGATATGTTCCTTCATGGGGTAGCTGTGGACACAGGCCAGGATGTCCGGCGGGGGCCTGTTGGAGGCACGGGGGAGTCCGACCCCATGCACACGGTCAAGGTGTATCTCAGAGACGGGTTCATTCTCCAAGATCTGTGCGTAGAGGGCCTTGACAAACTCCTTAACATTTCCTGCCTCCACTGAGATCGGCACGCTCTGAATCCTCACATTGTTGCGTCTCGACCTGTTCTCCAGGTCTTCAGCATGAGCCTGTAAATCAGTCTGTCTATCAGAGAGGCAAATATTTCTTGGCGGAGAACTCAATTTAATCACCACTGGCAGTGTTGTTGGATTCCAAGGAGTCCACTCTGTCCCCACTCTCTAAGACATCACGTGGGACGGCCTGCAAGTCCTTAGCCAGGTCGTTCTTGATCTGCTGGAGGTCCTCCTTCAGCCACAGGAAAAGTGCGTCCATATAGGAGCGAGTGATAGAGGCTTCCCCATCTAAGCCTCCCTCCGGGGCCGAATGTTCCGCACAGAGATGCGAGCGCTCTTGGGGTGGGGGTTTAGCAAGAATGTCCTTGATCGTACGCTCCTTCTTAGCCCTGGCATTGTTCATCTTGGTGGCCAAGATGGGGTCTGAGGGCGCTAGGGCGACAGACAGGTAAGTAGTCCAAAGGCAGTGTGGAGTGTTCCAACCTGTTGGGCACCAGAAGAAATCGCCAGCACAGAGCTCACTAGCAGGGACCCCCAAAGCATCTGTTTCCAAGGGGAGACGCAAAGGGAGAACCCCTGAGTCACCACAGGCAGTGGGAGGGCGCAACAGCCTGGGCCCCAGAGAAGGCTCTAGGAGCCAATGAAGCATTAGGTCCCCTCAGAATCCAGTGCCACCGCCGGGGCCCTTCCAAGCTCGGCCCCACAACATCCTGCTACACACTGCCGCTGAATACTGGAGGCCACTATGTCAGCCCTCCACCAGGCACTCACCACGGTTCACTAAGTAGCACCTTCCTCTGGCAATAAGGGCCGAGACGAAGGGGAGAGGGGCGGAGCTGCAGTCCTGTTATAGCCCCCAGGCCCCCTGGGGCAGTCACAGCGAAGTAAAGAACCTTCGTGAACGAGGGGGGTCAGCCTCAGGTGGGGCCTCCCACTGCTGATGGACTTGGGAGTGTCTTTAGGGGAGCACAGCGCCACCCCCTGGGATCCTTGGAGCCAAGCTGCCAGATGAGCGGTAATTAGAGGGGGCGACCGCTACCTCCAGGAGGATCTGCCTTACCTTCAAAGTCCAGCGAGGAGGGCCAAGCGCCGCCGCCTCTCCGACGCCTCTAGGCCCCGCAGGAGAAGGCTGTTGGCAATGCAGCTGCAGGCGGCTGTCCCGACGACGACCCTACCTCCACGGGCCACGGCGTGAGAAATGGATTGGGCCAGTGAACAGGCGTGGACGCCATGAAGGCTGCACACTACGTCTGCTGGGCCTCAGCTCCCATTCACGTCCCACTGAGCCACAGCAGGGGTGCGACCAGCCCTGTTCACTCGGGTACAGGAGAGCCGGCTTGTCAGCGCTGGTGCTTCGTCCGAGCCCCCGCAACGTCCTCCAAAACCCCCCCCACGGGCCATCCAATGCGGCGGAGAATATCCGGTCCTGAGCTGCAGCAGATGGGCCCCCCAGGACCCCGGGTGCAGCGATGTTTGTGCGAACATCCAGGCCCGGAGCGAAACGATTGCAAAGCACGTCTGCTCACGCACCCATCTTGGCCACTCACCCCATTTGCCTGCTTAGAAAGAGAATACTTCCTCACTCTAGGTAAGGTAGCACCTTCCTTTAATGTAATTCTGAATGGTGTAGCAGTACAAATAAGACTACGTCAATGGACCATTAGTCCATAAGGTGTCTGGTACATGGGGCAGATCTGCTTCCCTAACAAAATCAAAAACTCTACCTGGTGGGGGCATCCTTACTTCTAATACTGTCCTCAATGGTATGTCTGGTATGTCATTTTGAAAGACAACAACTGTTTTCGTGGAATCATCACAAAACAGTTGGTCATCCATTTTTCCCGGTTCAATGAAGATAACACATGCCCATAAGACATTATTATGGTCACTGGACGTTAGAGCGCCATAAATTGGTATCACCTCTAAAGCTGCTATTTGCAGTATTAATTCAGCATTAGGCATCCAAGAGTCTTGTCAGTGTTGCCAAAATAGAATTTTTTTAGGTTACTCTTGTGTCATGATCCTGGAAGGTACTTTTACAAGATACTGGGCTAACCCATACAAAACCCATAAGACCTGGGTAACATGTGGTATGTAAAACAGTATGGTCCTACTGGTACGTGAGCAATGACATATGCAACATTTAATGTGAGCTTTAGGTGAGCGAAAAACAAACACAAAAGGTAACACAATAAATGAAATGCACTTAATGAAGAGTCAAACAATCAGATTCCATTTTTGTGTCAAGATTCCTTTGTCATAATTCAGCAAAGGAATACATCAAATTTATTGTATAACGGTTGCTCCAAAAAGAAAAGATGTGTTTCAGATGGTGCTCAAGAGCGCAGTGATATGGAGAAGGTGAAGAAAGGATTAATACAAAGGTAGCCTGTCTACAGGATTTTGTACAGTCTCTTATTTCTCCTTGTTCAGAACGGAGTGGTGTGTATTTAGAACAAACCACCCCACACAGGTATTGATAATAAGTCCCGGCTTGTTAGTCTGAAAAAGTCAACGTTTCGACCCGACTGTTGCACAAGGTGACTTAGATCCTAGCATACCGGCCTTCATCAGGACAGAGAGAAGTGCGATGAATGTAGGGCAACCTCACAATGGTGCAAGCGCACCATGTGATGCGGGAGGTGTAGAATCAATGTACATTCTCCCCTAGCAATTTTCAAGTGTGGTAGTAGAGTTTGAAGCGTCTTTGTCTTACCATGTAGGTGTTCACCTTAAGTGCTAATTAAATGTGCATTTGTCATTGCTCACGTACCAGTAGGACCCTACTGTTTTATGATCCTGGGAGGTAGCACTTCAGGGGTAGAACAAATGATGGTACCATCAGATTCAAAATGAATAGTCATATTTAACTTGGCCTTAAGATTTCTCCCTACCAAATTGGCTAGGGCAGCTTGAGATAGCAAACAGCCATCAATGTACCTCCCTCCTACTACCACCTCAACTGGTTTAGTAAAGGAACCCTCAATACTTCCCCAGAGAATTCTTGAGTGTCCAATGAACTGTTGGAAATCAGAGGGTCTCCCTCTCTAATACAGGATTGTCTTGCTCCTGTATCTATGAGGAATACATACCTTTTGTCATTGATAGCTACTGTCACAGTGAGTTCCCCATCTGGCCTCTATGTCACTGACAATAATGGATACATATAAATCCTCTGTGGTTACCTTCCTTGTGTATATCCTCCCAAAGAATTAATCTGGTAAGGATTCCCTCCTCTCACAATTACACCTCCTTGTCCACTTTGAGGTGGAGTCACCATTGGGAGTTTTTGGTAGTTTTGCTAAGGCGGCACCTGTTGTGCTCGAGGCATTACTGTTGGCTGCATATTTTGTGATGGCGTCTGCGGCACATATATGATTTGCAGATTTGGCTGTGGCTGTACTATTGTGGTTCCTGGCTGATTGTAAACTCCTACTCTTCCATTTTGCTCATCCCATCTCTTAGTTCTGAAGTCTCTAATGAAATGTCCAAACCTCTGACAATAATGACCCACTTAATCCATCCTTTGATGCTGTAGCCTACCTCTTCCTATTCTCCTTGTCCTCCTCTAATACTTCCCTTTATCCTTACATTATCCTGTTGTTGAGGGTACTGTTGTCGAGTAGTCAATGGGACCGATCCCACAGACAGTGCAGTCATTCTAGTGGCGACTGCCAGTTAAGCTCCTTCTATTGCTCCTTTCTTTGCCAACTTTTGCTGCACTAATTTAGCTGCTGCTTTTAATGCCACCTCCTGTTTGTTCCTTTCTTTCTCTTGCTTTGTCTTGCACTTGCTTGTATCTCTGTCCAGAGCTTGGCTTCTACTGCCACTATGTCATCTAAGTTATCCTGTGCATTAGAGGGTAACCTTTGTTTCACTCTGCAGTAAAATAATACGGCCTTTCCTCCTGTTACTTCCCAACCCTGAGCTACTTCGTGTGTCCATTTTTCTTTCATACTTTCATGGAACTGCGCGGGATCCTCATTTGGCTACATTGATTGAGCCATGAGAGATCTTATGTCTGGCCTATCAGAATACATTTTCCTCAGCTGATCCCAAGCCACTGTTCTAACCAAATCAAATGGAGACCAATCATATCTGGTGTCAGTGAGGGTAACCTTTCTCACTCCAGCTTTTAGAAAATCAATGTCTGTTTCATCTTCTATAAGCGAGCTAAGAAGACACTTTATGCACCCCTACTGCCAAGGTGATACCTCCAGTGTGCTTTTCAAAAGCTCTAATCCATTTCCCTGCTCCCTCTGTAAGCAGCGGTAGTAATTGTTTGGGTCGAAGGAACAGAATGAGGTGCCCCAAGTCCCTTGCTTATCAGGGGGCATCTGTAAGGGAGTGGTAGAACACTAGGGATAGTGCTGTCTAGCATATTTCTGACATACAAAGGAACATTTCAGCATGTAGGGATAATCCAAGTCTAGATCTCCCTCACTAAAAAGCATGCAATCCTCATCATTCGCTATATCATATGGATCAAACGAGCCTTCCCTTCTGTGGCCATGGATTCATCTGTGAGGCTAACCTTTCAGTCCAATCTACCAAATTATCCACATATGGCACAACACTGTGCCAGCTATTCTCTCCTTCAGTGGCTATCTCACTAGTGGTGAGATCTGTGCTGTGCAAAACTGATTGAAAATTAATTTTCTGTACTGGTCTATCATGTAGTGTCAATCCTACCATGGCCTCAAAAGATCCCATCCTGAAGTCTGGGTGGCCATGTGTTCTCTGAAACTGCAATCGCTCGAGCTCTGTTGCTCAAGTTTTCCTAACTCTAGAAAGCATTTTCTGCTCTCCTTCTTTAATATCAAGATGATTAGGCAATCGCCTTGCACTTTTTGCGTGATCCAAATTGATAAGGGTTTTTCATTATAGGTAGGGTGCCTAGCCTTTGGTGGTTGAAGCATTTCACCCTACTATCCACACGCTTATGTATATACTCTTCCATTTGTTATTCTTCCATGTCTTCCCTGAATCTGTCCTGAAAAATTATTGTGATATCCCTCTCTCCTCTCCTCACTTCCCTTGCCTCTCTTCTACTCTCAATTTGTAATATCCATTCTTAAACACTTTATGGTGAAACTATTACGTTCTCCTTCTGCCAAGTTAGTAGACTACCTTCAGTCCTATCCCTTTCTTGGGATACTGGCCATGCACCATACCTACAGCCCAAAACACTAGTCACTATATATAGTCACTATATCGCACATCATCTCCATCTCTTTGCTGTGGGTGGACATCTGCTTCCTAACTGCCCTTCCTTTTGTGTCTCTTCTGTGCAACAAAAGCGATGTTGCTGATAAAACATGTGACTGTTCATCACTATCTCATGGACTTTGAATCTGGTTGTAAATGTAGTGTTAACTGTGTTTCTAGATGTCCTGAAAAACTGGGAGTCACCTACCCTTACTTGCTGCCTAGATATACTTGCATGTTTTTGCTTTGGCATTTGTAGAGTAACATTAGAGGTAACTATTAGAGATTGTAAATGGGTCTCAATGTGTAGGTTCTAAAATACCACTGAGGCTTCCTGGAGCTGCACCAGTGAATAAATAGCAGGTACCTTGGGAGAGGTGCTCATAGGATCATATAGGGGTGGGGAAATAGACTGGGTACTATGCATATCAACTTTCGAGGGGTTCTTTAGGGGCTGAGCTTGAAAAAGCCAAACGGGTAAAGATGGGATGTGTGAAGGATGCCAGTGACATTTGGTTGTCCATTGATGGTAAGCCAGTTCTCCCAGATTTTATATTCCCTGCGACGGTAAGGCACATGTACAGCCCAACATACGAAGCTTGAGACAGAATGGTGTCTACCTTCAGGTTGCATTGGTATAATCCACATTTTTGATCAGTGGCAGAAAGCTTGTGCCAATGTTGTGCTGTTTGCCAGGAAAAGAATGTGGACAAAAGGGTTGTGGTGACCATGAGCCACACTGGGAAGTCTGATTGTCCCTTCCACCGTCTCCAGACTGACTTTGTGAAGATGCCCCAATGTATCCAATTGACATATATCCTCGTCATTGTGTGCTCGTTCTCACGATGGGTTGAAGCATAACCCACCAAGAGATGTGGCAGTCTAACAGTTGCCAAATTATTGCTGAGGGAGTTAATAATGCGATTCAGAGTGCCAGTTCATCTTGAATCAGTTTAGGGAACACACTCTGAGGGAGGTGATGCAGTTGTTATGCACCGCACTAGGAACTGGCTGGAAATATCAATGTGGCTACAGGCCTGCGCCGTTGGGTATTGTAGAAAGACTGAATGGAACAATCAATGCTAAATAGGCCAAAATCTACACCTTTACATCGCTCAAATGGTCTGACTCTCTTCCTTTGATGCTAATGAGCATTTAAGATGCAAATAATTTTTGGTAGTGCCGAATATTGACTTGCAACACCTAGAAGAAGAATAACAATTAAATTAACTAAGAAAATTGAAATACTTTTATTAATGGAAGAGGTGTGGCGCAGCGGCCAGGGTGCTTGACTCTGGACCAAGGGGTTCACGGTTTGATAGCGGACGGCAGGTTAGCCCAGCACTATGTGACTCTGGGCAATAGCTCGTTTAATCTTCCCGATGGCCCCCAACTCCGGGACATCTCTGTCCGGAGGTAGCTGTGTGCTTTACAAATGCTGACATTTCATTTTAATATGTGCTTTTTATTAATCATAATGTGGTTATGATTCAAGAAATTTTAGTGTTACCCTCAATTGCTTTTCTTTCCATGTTCAAAAAACAGAATCTAGCTGCAGTGTTCATTTTAGATGCTGTGAGAACTTTTCATGAAGTTTCTTTTCTATTCTCAAAGACAAAAGACTCTCTCTTGATTCAGCAACACTATTAACAGAAATGTATTGATGAAATTGCAAAACCAGAGAGAGCATCTGGGAATGGACAGACAGTGAACAAAAGGAATCCTCTTACTTCCGAGGAAATGATGGAAATATAAAATAAATGAATTTGATTAATTTGCAAAAGGATTTCTTAATGGTTCTGGATTTTTCTTTAATACCAATCCAATTGAACTGAACTTTCCTGAACTGACTCAAACTTACACTTACCGGCTGGTAAAGTGTGTAGGAGTTAACCTTTGGGCTGAAGGGTTTTCTGACTCTTTCCTATGGCATCTTAAACTACGACTCTGGATTATTTGGTTTGTATAATCTAAGTGCTGAATTACAATATTCTCCATGTTTCTCTCTCATTTCCCTCCTAGGCAATCAGCACATTTTCACCTTAGTTGAATCTGTATGACCTAGTGTGTCACATTTAATAATTGATTGTTTTTAAATCTGATTACGAAAGGCGAATTCATGTTTCCTGACCATTCAAATTGAGGCTTTAGGTAAATGATTTACACGAACAAATCTTATTGCATTTGAGTCATTATTGGAGTGAACCTCATGCTTTATGGTTTACATTTATTGGTAACAAAACGGAAAGGGTTGATGGAAATTTGCATGTTTTTGGCATTTCTTATTCCAGGTCCTCATAAGGAATTGCCTCTCTGAATATCCAAGTCCCTGTTAGATCCATTAGAGGACCTGTGAATTAGTAGGTTATGTTAGGGGCCCAGAGAGTAAAAATGATCAGATTAATAATTTAGTAGTGAAGAGAATTTTTGCCCAGTCTTCCGCTGGATAAATATCAAGAACCACGTTCGCAAGAATTGTTTGGAGGAGTGCTGGAGAGGTCCTTATCAGGTGATCCTGGTCACCAACTCTGCAGTTAGGTGTTCTAGTCTGCTGAACTGAATACATGCTGCCCACATCAAGAGGATAAGACGAGAAGAGTACGTAGTAGAGCCAACATCCACTAACTCCTCAAGTCACACCAGGTTTTAAGTTTCTGGGGCCTCTGAAGAAGAGACAGACCAATCTGAGGAATCACTGTCTCGATCAGGTGAGCATCAACAGGGACGAGAGCCATATGTAGGCCCTGTAATTCCTGCAACTACTGTGATACCAACCACTGGATTCAAAATACGCATCCAACGGGACAGTGAAAATTCATGGAAAGGTGAAACCAACCTGCCAAAGTTGCAAGAGCTAGAAGGTAGTGTGATAGTTCCACTTCCAATAGTGAAGCAGCCTCATCAAAACCAGAAATATTGAGAATCTCTAAGGACCAAGGCCTGATGGAGGAAGGCTGGTCAAGGACTACAAACACTTGAAAGAGACTATTGACAGCTAAGAAAAGACCAGAGACAATCAGGGAAAATAGTGAGTTGGAAGAACCAGAACAGACTGATCAACCTGACTGTGGCTAAAAGCCTGGACTTCAGCAGTACCAAGTGATCCAAAAGAGGGAAGAAGTCAACCTGAAGTTTTCAGGGCCAGATTGGCCATACCTTGCAAAGATTACTTTTGAGACTGATGATTCCCTGTCTGACATTGACGAATCTCCTTGAGACCAAGACAAGCCACACAAAGAGCTCATTAAGGTTGATCACTGACAAGCGTTGAAAAGGACAGCCAGAGAGAAATGGTCAGAGACGGGTAGAACCTTTAGCCCTCCAGCTGATGCAGAATGCAAATTCCTGTCGTTTTTGAGTGAGGGTAGTGCTGAAATGGTAGAACCTAGAGGACTAACCACCATCATTTGAGATTAGAGATATCCTTGACCAGATTCAAGCTAACATGGTGCAGTAACCCAGCAAGTTTTGCGTGTAGATTTGGCAGTTGCCATTACCTCCTCGTCCTGGTCTCCCGTCCCATTCCTGATACATGAGCAGCTAGTCTGCTCCACAGAAACCCCTACCTAGCTGAGCTGTTTGCACTTCCCCCTAGGATGACGTCACCATCACGTGACTATAAAGGGGGAGGTGCATCCATTAATCATCCTGTTCTTTTTTTTCTGCGGACGCAGTTGCCTGTTACCTGGCTGTGCTGGAGGTTTGCCTTCTTGTGGGTAAGTTTCTTTTGGCTTTTCTGTTGTTTTTCGGTGGCCTGCTTTAGCGGCCGCCCTTTGTGTCTTTTATTCTATCCCCCCCGCCCCGCGCTGCCTGGTATTTCATTGCCGGTGGTCTGTGCTTTTAAATGCGCGGCTCGCGTTAGCGGCCGTTTCTGCCTATCCTCGCTCACCTTGTTTGCTGGGCCTGCTTCAGCGGCTGTTTCCTTGGTGTTGGCAGTCCCCGATAGGCCCTGCTTTAGCGGGCGGGGGTTTCTGCTTGTGGAGGTTGAGGTGCACTGGATTTCCTGTGCTTTTGAGGGGGGGCGGGTTTGGCGTTTGGCTGGGTTTTTATTATTCTGGCCTCCTTTTTCCTGCACTCGTGTGAGTCCAGGTCCTCGGGACTTTGCGTCCTTTGAATGAGGTCCTTCCTGGCTGCAATTTGGTCCTTGCTTCTGCCTGCTTTTAGTGTTTGAGCCTGGACTGGTTGCTGTTGTGGATTCAGGGGCTTCTTCCTCTGCTACCCCTCTTGTTGCCCTGCGCCTCCTTATTGATGTGGCTGTGGCTGCTGCTTTCCTGGCTTGGGTCGCGGCTGGACCTCCTCCCAGGGTGCCTCGTGTCTCTTTGATTCCGCAGGCTGCTGCTGAGGATGTCAATGGTCCTGTTGATGAGGGGGGTGTACGTGGTTTGTTCAGGGTGCTGAGCTCGCTGGACTGTTCTCCCATGTGCGGTCCTATTTGGGCTTTTTCTCCTCCGGCGGGGACTGTCTTTTTTACGCAGTGTGTCCTGCCTGCTCCTGACTTTTTTCCTTTGCTCGGGCGGTACGCTATGTGCTGTCTCGCGTTTGGAAGGAGGTGGTCATGTCTTCTTTTCCTCATTTCCTGTCCCGGCATTGCCTTCTTGGGGGTTTTTGCTACTGAGTTCCCTCAGGCTGTGCAGGTTGTGGATTTGATGGCTGGCCTTTCCTCTCAGGGTTTAGTAGTTTTTATGTACGCCCTTCCTGCGGACGCTATGGATGAGCGTGTTGATGGGGCAAGGTGGCATTCCTATGCTGCTTCTATAGTTTCTGTCCGGGCGGATACGTATTCTTCCTATGTGGTTCAGTCGCTCCTTATGGATTTCCTGTCCTTGCCAGTTTTGCTGTAATGTCGGCGAGGTTACCGCGCCTCTTTTGTCTCTGATGGAGTTGCAGGTGCATTACCTGTGCATTTCCTGTCGGACTGCTTCTGGCGCTTCCATCGTTGCCTGTCGTCGTATTTGGATGCATTCCTGGTAGGGGGATTCTTCCCTGGTGTCGGTCCTCCTTTTCTTTCCCTTTGTGGGCTCCACGGTGTTCGGTCCTCAGCTGGAGGGTATGGTCGATTGGTCTGCTGGGATCCGCAGGCTCTTGGCTCCGGTCCGCCCTCCTTCTCGGGGTCGTGGGTTTGGTTTCCGTCATTTTTTGGGCGTCCTTTCGGGCTGGGATCGTGGCCAGGGGGCCCCTGGAAGTGCCAAGCCCCGCTCCGCTGCCGGTGTTGCCACCCCGCTTCCTCCTCTTCTCGGTGACTGTCTGCCTTTGCCGGTTGGTGGTCGCCTCCAGTCCTTCCGCGCCCAGTGGTTATCGGTTCCGGTTGCCTGGGCGGTTCGGACTGTTTCGGTGGGTTGCCGGTTAGAGTTTTCCTCTCCTTCTCCTCCGGGTTTTGTACGGACTCCCCTGCCCCGTCTTCCTCTGCGTAGAGTTGTTTGTTGGCAGGTGTGCGACTCCTGTTGGTGAAGGGGCTGTTGTGTGGGTTCCTCCGCTGGGGTGGGGCTTGGGTTACTACTCAATCCTCTTTCTGGTTTCCAGGAGGTGCACTTCGGTTCTTCGTCCTGTTCTGGATCTGAAGTGGGTCATTTGCTTCGTCCTCCGTCGTCCATTCTGGATGGTGTCCCTCCGGTCCGTCCTGCCTCTGGTCCTTCCGGGTGGCTTCCTGCTGTCCCTGGTTCTGAGGGATGCTTATCTGCAAGTTCCTGTCCATCCGGTTGGCCAGCGTTTTCTGCATTTTGCTGTGGGGACCCTTCGCTCTCAGTTCTGTGTGCTGCCTTTCGGCCTGTCTTCAGCGCCCAGGGTTTTCGCCTTGCTCCTGGCCCCTCTAGCTCTGTCGGTTGTGGCCCGGGTGTGTCTTCTGCTGGGTTTATTCTCAGCCACCGGTAGTCCTCCCAGGCGCCCTCTCTGTCCCTGTTGTTCCTGGGGACTCTCTTCCAGATGGACCGGGGCATGGTGTTCCTCTCCCAGGGGCGCCGGTGGATTTTGTTTCATCTCCTTTCCTGGCTTCTTTCCCAGTCCCGGGTGTCTGCCCTTCTCTGGTTGCGGTGTCTGGGGGAGTTGGCGTCCGCTCTGCATCTCCCTCCTTGGGCCGGGCTGCGTCTGTACCCCCTGTTGCATCATGTCCTGTCCCTTTGGGATCCCGCCTCCTTGGACTATGAGACTCTGATCCCTGTCACTCTGGGGATTCGGGCGGTTCTACAGTGGTGGTTGTCTCCTCTCTCCCTCTCCGGGGGGTTCGATCTCCTTCCCCCTCAGTCTGTGGTCGTGTTGTCCACGGATGCGAGTGCATTGGGTTGGAGGGCTGTTCTGGGTTCTTCCAAGGGTCAGGGTCGGTGGTCCCGATTCGAGTCCCTCCAGTCCTCGAACTGGAAGGTGTTGAGGGCAGTCTGGCTGGTTCTCCTTTGGTTCGCACCTCACCTTCGGGCTCGGGCGGTCTCTGTGCAGACCGACAATCAGGTGGTTCGCTCCTATGTGATTCACCTGGGGGGCATGTGTCATTCTCTCTTTCTCCTGTCCAGGGAGATCGCCCTTTGGGCCGAGTCGAATCTGTTGTCTCTGACGGCGGTTTATCTTCCGGGGAAGGAGAATGGGCCTGCGGATACTTTGTGCTGGGTGTTCCCCTCCTCGGTGTCCCTCTGTCTGTCCCCGGATCTGTTCGGACAGATTGACCTCCGTTTCCGCCTTCCTTGGCTGGATCTTTTTGCCTCAGAGGATTCCGCCCTTCTTCCTCTGTTTTGCAGCGTCATTCCGTCTCCATTGGCTTGGGCGTCCGATGCTTTCTCGATTCCTTGGTCGGGGGGTCTGCTGTTTGCCTTCCCTCCATTTGCATTAATTCCGAGGGTCCTCCGGAAGATTCGGTGGATCGGGCAAAGGGTTCTCCTGGTGGTTCCAGAGTGGTCTCGGCAGTCTTGGTTTCCCCTTCTGCTGACTTTTGCCGTTTGCCCTCATTGGAGGTTTCCCCTGTCTCCCTCCCCCCTGCGGGCTCCTCTTCTCAGTCTTGCCTCCCTGCGTCGCCTCCGGCTGGGGGTTTGGCTCTTGAGAGGTTGAGTTTGCTGGGTCTGGGTTGCTCGTTAGAGGTTGCCCAGTGTCTTCAGCTTTCCCGGCGTCCTTCCGCCTTGAAGTCTTATGCCCGTCACTGGAAGAAATTTTCCACCTGGTGTCTTGGGAGGGATCTCTCTCCTGCCTTCTGTGAGGCCGTGCGGGTGTTGGTCTTCTTACGGGATGGTTTTGTCTTGGGTCTGGCGGTTCCTTCCCTGCGGGCGCAGTGGGCTGCCGTTCTTGCCTTTCGGGGTTCCTCTGTTTCATCTGTCTCCCCGTTGGTGGCTCGCCTTCTGAGGAGTTTCTTGCTTCAACGTCCTGTCTCCCGCTCCCCTGTGCCTCCTTGGGATCTGCCCTTGGTTCTACGGGCTTTGACGGGTCCCCCGTTTGAGCCTTTGGACTCCGTGGCCCTGAAATTCCTTTCTGCCAAAGTTATCTTCCTGGTGGCTATTACCTCTGGGCGTAGGGTTGGTGAGATTGGTGCGCTGATGGCTTCCCCCCTTCTTGCGCTTCTGCACTGACAAGGTCGTTCTCCGTCCGTGTCAGTTTTTTCTCCCCAAGGTGATTTCAACTTTTCACTGTCAGGAGGATATTGTTCTCCCTGTGTTTTTTCCGGCTCCTGCCTCTCCTGAGGAGGAGCTACTCCATTCTTTGGATGTGTTAAGGGCTCTCCACATCTACTTGGAGCGTACGGCTGGTTTCCGTAAGGTTGGTTCCCTGTTCGTCTCCTACGGCCTGTCGGGTCTGGGGCTTCGCCCTTCTTTGTCCACCTTGTCTTGTTGGGTCAAGGGCACGGTGGTTTCCGCTTATGTTTCGGTCCAGTGTCCCCTGCCTTCTTCTGTTCAGGGTCGGTCGACTCGGGGCGTTTCGTCCTCCTGGGCCATGTTCAAGGGTGCCTCTTTGCGTGACATTTGCAATGCTGCTACGTGGGCTTCTCCCCACACTTTTGTTGCCCATTATCGTCTGGTGTTGGGGATGGCGGCCTCCGCTGCTTTTGGGACTAGTGTCCTGTCTGCAGTACTTGATTTGTTATTTTGTACTGTTTGCTTTGATTAAAATGGACCTGTTTTTCTGGCATTCTTCTGGTCTGTTTTTTTCTTACAATCACCATGTGCTTGGGTATGGGCTCATGTATCAGGAATGGGACTGGGAGACCAGGACGAGGAGGTAATGCCCGGTTACTCACTGGTAATAACCATTACTCCGAGTCCTGGTCTCCCCGTCCCATTCCTGAGCCCTTCCCTCCCTCCCTGGTTTGGGTTTTTCTTTGGGTGATTGTTTTTTCGTTCTGGTTTTCTTTGGTATTTTCAGGATGATTAATGGATGCACCTCCCCCTTTATAGTCACGTGATGGTGACGTCATCCTAGGGGGAAGTGCAAACAGCTCAGCTAGGTAGGGGTTTCTGTGGAGCAGACTAGCTGCTCATGTATCAGGAATGGGACGGGGAGACCAGGACTCGGAGTAATGGTTATTACCGGTGAGTAACCGGGCATTTTTGTTTCTGTGTTTGGATGGCTGTTGGATATTTATCTGCTAGGAGTGGATATCCCTCATGTTCCAAAACATTCCACCCTTAAGATTGTAGTCAAAACAAGCGCACATGAGGGAAAGATCTTACATGTCGCACAGTATGAGAATGTGTATAGTTAGAATGTGTATTTACAAATGTTTCCTGAATACGTGAAGGTTACGGAGATAGAAAATTGCTATGTATGTTCTCACCTTCCCGTCTCCGCAGCTGAGGGGGTAGCCTATTTTCATCTACTCTTGTTGTACTCTTTCTCCTGTTCCGTTTTCTTAAATCTCTTTTATCAACAGTACTCCATAAAATTGTTCTATTCTGATAACCTTTTAGAAGATTTGCCAATAGTAAATTACTATAATTTGTATTTGTATGCTACTAAACATGTTTATTGTTCTTACAACTGGTTTAAGTCAAGGGACCAGCATGAGTATATAATGAAAATCTTTACCCCCGTAACTTAACGTGAGTGCAACTAACCAGAGCATGCATGAAGTCACATGGAAAATAAGTAGAGAGGAAAGGCTATTTGGCGATGAACTGAATGAGAGGATCAGAATGATGAAGAGAAAGGGGAAAAGAAGACTAATGCACAATTTATTTTATTGGAAAGGGTAAGGAGACCTTAAGGGAACCACCCTCAAGACTGAGCATTGATATCACCAAGAAGAGAGCCTTATGTATGATACGACTACCAGAGGAGAACGGATCTGTTGAGAAATTGGGATGGAGCGAACGTGAGCATAAACTTAGTTGAAGGAAAAACTTCTTCTAAATTAGACGTACGTTTTAAAGGCATCTATTTTGTGTGTGGTAAGCCAGCTAGTTTTCAATTGCCACACAACTGGACAGGTAGTTGCTATGCAGCTCTAGTTTTTCTTAGGATTTATCACACTAAGGAGTTAGATTTCCCCCTTGGGTGATACATAAAGCGAAGCAAGCATAGTTTTAAGCAGATCTTTAACAACATCTTTGGAGCAGTTATAACTTCCATAGGAGTGCCATTGAATGATGTAAAGATTAGAAAACTGTCCCAATTTGTAGATCGGCTTGCTACTTACAAATGCAATAGAAATTGAGCTTACCCTAATATAAACTGTGATTACACTATCCTGCATCTTGAATCGGTCACAATATACTGCATGACAACTACTCTTGTTCTGAATAAAGAATAGAGAGATTTACACCAATAAAGGGAGAGCATTCCCAGAGACATTTCCATGTGCTGTGCCTAACCAAAGACATTCCAATTGTCCCAGGTCACCGTTGTACAATGTATCAACTAGCATGCTTGAGAAAATTGCGAAAGTGACTAAATTCAATGTAATACTACTATGTGAGAATCCTTTAATGTATTTTATAGATAGCAACATGCTTCTTTCTGCTTGTTACTCTTTGGTGTATACCCTGAATATTATATTGTATTGTATTGTATTGGCACTTGTATAGCGCATGGCTACCCGAAGGCATCCCAGCGCTGTGATAAGTTGCTGTAGCCTCCTATCTTTTAATGGAAAAGTCAAGTCTTAAGTAGTTTCCGTAATTTTAGATGGCTCGGTTTCCTCCGTAGGTGTAACGGGAGGTCATTCCAGAGTTTGGCGGCATTTAGTGAGAAAAGCCTTCCACCACTTCTCGCCTTCTTGATCCTAGGGACCATTGCAAGATGTAGCTTATTAAGGCGAAGTTTCCTATTAGCCCTAAAAGGGTGGATCGTGGCATTTGTAATTATAGGCTTTCCTTCATTCAGTGCCTTATGGGCTATTCAAAGAGCTTTAAAATGTATTCTCTCCTGCACTGGGAGCCAGTGGAGAGCATGTAAAGATGATCTGGCTGAACATCGATTAGGAGTCTCAGTAAGCATCCTTGCCGCACAATTCTGCAGATTTGAGATCACCTGCTGTGGGGCAGCTAAATATAGAGCATTTCCGTAATCAAGTCTTGATAAAATCAGAGCCTGTATCACTAATCTTTTTGCAGTCGGAGGTAGAAGTGGAAGGATTTCGCAGACGAGTCTCAGAAGACTGTAGCAAAGGGCGGCCGTTTTCCTTGCTTGTGCTTTGAAGGTAAGATTCTGGTCAAGCCAGATTTCAAGGCTTTTGATCTCTGTTTTAGGAATCGGTGCTGGGCCCATGGTATATGGCTAAAGATTTTTTGGAAATGCGTTTGTAGAGCTACCGAGAATCAAAAGCTCTGTTTTCTCTCCGTTGAGCTTAAGATGCGATAGACTCATCCATTAGACCACTTCTTGCAAACAGGAGGGGAGATGGTCAGGTGGCTAGACTGGTTCAAAGCGACAAACAACTGGGTGTCATCAGCGTAGGTCTCCATATGGATCCCAAAGGGAGCCACCACCTCAGCCAGCGGGGTCATATCGGCATTAAAGAGAGTTGGACTCAGTGAGGAGCCCTGTGGGACCCCGCACTGTTGGGGCAAAGGCTGAGAGTTGGTACTGCCCTCAAAAACCTGAAAGGATCTCCCTTCAAGAAAGGACCGCAGCCATAGTAGCGCTGTTCCCATCACTCCAGCTTTCCTGAGGCGGTGAATCAAGACACAGTGATTAACCGTGTCGAAAGCCGCACTTAGGTCAAGGAGGATTATTGCTGCCACTCCTCCTGCATCCAATATTTTCCGGGTTTCTTCCACCACTGAAAGTATTGCTGTCTCCGTTCCGTGGCCGGGGCGGAAGCCTGTCTGAGAAGGGTGGAGAACACCAATGAACTCCAGAAAGGCAGAGAGGGAGTGATTTACATGTTTCTCCGCTATCTTGCTGATTCCCGGCAGGAGCGAGATAGACCGATAGTTACCCAGCTCAGCAGGATCCAGGTTGGTTTTTTTTTAACAAAGCACGCACCATTACCCTTTTCCAGTCTGATGGAAACACACCCTTATCCAATGAGGAATTAATCAGGCAGGTAGCAGTGGAAGCAATGGTGGGTCCCACCAAAGACAGAATGTTGGGAGGGTCCGGGTGTTAAGGGGATCCACTTTTTACCGATGTTAAGATTGTTAGGAAACGTTCCTGGGTTAGCATAGGGAAGAGCGTTAATTCCTGACTTTCTAGCTGCCCGCAACCCTTCATGTCCAGGCCGTTTGTATGGTAGAAATTTATGAAAGCCTTTATCTAAAGTCCTATTAAAGAACGTGCTTTTCTCTGTATCACGGAACCCTCTATTTCCCACCTTTAGAGGCAAATCTTTGTAGGACTTTACTGAGTTCTTTATACTATTCCCTTTGCTGCTAAACTTATTGATGGCTTATCTCCCGTATTTTGCCTATTAACATATGAAATTTCAAACTATAACCTGTGTCTTTCATTCTTATTATAATGTTTCAGTATTAACTTGTAAGCCTGATCACAATTGTATCTTTGATGGGTACAGTTGGCGGCACCAAAGTCAATCTCGGGACTACACCACTCCTGGTCCTAGCCATTAGCGTGCTTTGGTATTATTAATTAGGACAGATTTGTGAGCCAACAGATCTATAGTATATTTTTAAAGGGGCTAAAAATAGTTACAGAAATGTCTGCATAAGTACAGGAACCCTTTTCTACTTCTATTTACTCCGCCTACCCTTCTTCTCGGACACTTTATAAGGCATGGGCAAAGTGAGCTCTGGTCGAAGGTCCCCGCCCTATAGGGCACCCCTTTCTATCCTTTCAGAACAGTCCCACACATAGAGGTATTAAATAACCCATTTCTTTACTTACTTTCTTTTTTTTTGCCAGTCCCTGACTGATAGGTAGAGAGCCAAATTTGATTCTACTTTGATTAAGCAAGCGTCCTCACTGTTTAAAATGCATAGAACCAGCCTTGCTGGACAGGGCTTTACCTATATTCAGCAAGTGGCGCTCACTGTTCAGTAAAAATTGGCAAATGACTGCATCATTCTTGCGGAGCTTCTGTCAGGCAGTATGATCACAGCTTGCTGTCTCCTGATTCCGAATAACTATAACAATAAAATAGCCTCTGACTATACAAATATGACAAAGGAAGAAGCAGCTCCAACGATTCTAAACAATCCTGATGCAATTCCAACAATTGACAGAACTGCCTATGGCTATTTCATCAACTTTGATACATTCCCTGAGGATCTCAGTAAGCCAGAAACAATACTGATTCCGAATAACTATAACTCGCACCACATGTAGTACAGTTAACAAGCGTACCCACCATCACTGTGTGGCCACATTTTTCTGGCAGGCTATATAGAGTGTATCAACAGAGATTGTGGGTAGAAAACTTGGTCAGACCACTAGTCTTTCTGCTTTTCTGCCATGTAGGTCATGTATCAATGTACAGAGCAGAATGATATTATATGCCCACTCTATGACTGCACCATCCATGTGGAGCTGCTGCTGGACCAGTGCTATCACAACCTAGTGCCACATGACTCATAAATCCCTGTTCCTCAAAGAAAATGAACTGGAGTGCAGTAAACAAAAAAGAACTGTCTGTATGCACAGGCCCATAATTTGAGACACCAGTCCACTGGACCATATGCAGAAGGCTTGTTCAGGATGTTAGTCTTTCTGTTTGCCTGGTGCTGGCCAAACACAGAGAGAGCATTGTGGCCATGGCTGCGCCCAGATGTAGGATTGCCAAGGAAAAGCATTGCCAGTGATCCGGTCAAAATGGCCGAGGGTGTGAATGAGTTGAAAATAGATTAAAAAATCTGAATTGCGGTAAAGGGGCCGCAAACTATGTTTGCCTGGGCCCTTAAAGCCCTAAAGATGTTCCTGCATCTTCTCAGTTGCTTAAAAGCTCCCTAATTTTAATATACTTCGTTTTGGTAGACAAATATAAACATATGTTCACTGAAAAAACACGGTTAACGTGACTTCATAGTTTAAGTTTAATTTATGTTACTAAAACTGAAAATCATTTAAAACAAACTCAACAGTTTAAAGTGACATTATAATTAGGTGTGGGAATGAAACACAAGCTAATGTTAAAAACCCCACAAACCCCTGAAATACATGTTACTGAATAGTGAAGTAACTATAACTTGCACCCTCATCATGCACTGCTTATGACCTCACATATTACATCAATCGTGATGTGTTAAATGAAATAATACAACATCACTCATGCTATCTCAGTCTTAGCCTCCGGACATTCTCTGCAGCCAATCTGCATTAGGAATCGGATTCATTGCTTAGTTCCAGCAAGGCGCTACACTCAATCTTCGACAAGCAGTAAACCTTCCCCACGCACAATTTTCAGCCATACATAGCACAAGTTTGACTCAGGGCTTATCCTGTGGTCAGAGCCCGCACTCACCCATTCACAATCGGCCAACCCTCACTATGCACAGACATTTGACATATGCAGTGGGGGTTGTCTGCAAGGCTTGTTGTCACACCAGACCCTGCATCCAACATACAATAGGGGTTGGGTGGTGGGCTTGCCCTATGGCGAGATCCTCCACCATCCAACCCTCTGAATGTGGCCAAACCCTGCTGCGCATTGATTTCAGCCCTGCACCTACCCCTCTGTGACCACCTAATACTATACTTGCTCGACTGTCAGCCTTTCTCAGCAAGGATGATCAAAGGGTCTGTTATTCCAATGATGTTTAGTGGCTAGCTCTCTGCATGTGACCTGCATCCATTCTTTGGTAAATACAAGAAAAAAGACAAAGACATCTATCAAAAGTGCTTTACTTCTGAAATAGGCTATTTCTTCTGCTTCATTCTAAAGTTACCAGACATGATTATAAGAGTACAACCATCAATTTAGGTTGTTGTATTACTCCTTGTTCACTAAGCCTATAGCACACCGTTAGAGTCATTGGTTGATCTCAATGGTATTTTCAACAATGTTGTTAATTAAATGATCAGTGATGCCATCAGTTATGTCATTTAACGTCATGATTGATGTAATATGTGTGCTCATAAGCAGTGCATGATGGGGTGCACGTTGCAGTTAGTTTACTAAACTATAACCAGCGTATTTCAGTGGTTTATTTTCAGTAACTCTATATGTATATACATATAGATATCTCGATAGCTAGACAGACAGACAGACAGACAGACGGACGGACGGACAGACAGACAGACAGACAGACAGACAGACAGACAGACAGACAGACAGACAGACAGACAGACAGACAGACAGACAGACAGTCAGACAGACAGTCAGACAGACAGACAGACAGACAGACAGACAGACAGACAGACAGACAGATAGATAGATAGATAGATAGATAGATAGATAGATAGATAGATAGATAGATAGATTTTTATTTTAGTGTGTAAGTATATGTAATTACTAATTAATCATTTTGGGCCAGATGTAGGTAATTCTATTTTACCAATTCATAAATACCGAATTTTACCGATTCGGTATTTATGAATCGGTAAAATAGAAGGGGGGAGATGTAGGTGAAATCGGTAATTGAATTACCGATTCTGTAACAATCGGTATTTACCGAATCGGTAAATACCGATTCGGTAATGCCCATTAATTCCTATGGGCATTGAAGCCCATAGGAATCAATGGGCATTACCGAATCGGTATTTACCGATTCGGTAAATACCGAATGTTGCAAGGGTGCAGGGGGTGTCACTTTGACACCCTCTAGCACCCCGAATTCAGGCACGTGTGACATGTGGCACACAGACATGCCCTAAGGGCATGTCTGTCTGTCACATGGCACAGGTGTGCATGCACACATGTGCATGCACACCTGGATTCGGTATTTTACCACCCAATTGGATTGGGTGGTAAAATACCGATTCTGTAAGGCCTGTGGAACTCAGAAGAGTCCCACCTACATCTGCAAGTTACCGAATCGGTAAAAATACCGATTCGGTTTACCGATTCGGTAAAATAGGGCCCCTACATCACAAATGACCATATACCCGTCGGTAACGGCCGAAATCGTCCGTTACCGGTCGGTAAATGGCCACCTACATCTGGCCCTTTATTATTCTAACATTGAGTAATAAACCTAATGTAAAAATCTTTTCAACTTTTATTAAAAATTATTCCAATTAAATCAACATATAACTTTTACCATAATTTACTACATAATAAAAAAAATGTTAAAGAGGGTAGAATGTGTTTAGTTGTGTAAAAATGATTAATACATTACATTGGTATATTTAAATTAATTACTCATTACAAATTTAATTTGATGAGTTAATGTGCTGCAACATTTTGTGATTAATTCTAGGTTAACAATTTTAAATAAATGTACATTTATAATGTACAAGAACTGTTTTATACATGCTTCAAAGAATATTAAACTTTAATATGTTGCCTATAATTTCCTATAGAGGGTCTTTGCCACCATGGAGGCCTACACCTAGGTGTCAAACTATACTCACAAATGGTGAACAGCAAAGAAGTGTAGAGGTGTTCCTAGGTGTAGTAATAATATTCACTTTAGTAAATATACACATGCATACTTTCCATTGTAAATCGGCTCCAACTTTTGCGAGCTGCTGCACACACGGGCTACGGACCTCTTCAGTTGAAATTGAATTTCCAGTGGTATGTTCCTAGAAGAACTTTGCGCTCGTCAGAAGCAAAACAGGCATCAGTGCCCTTTGTAAAGAAGTCCAACTGGGGGGGGGGCAGAGGTTTTGTGGTTGGAGCTGCCAAGGCATGGAATGAATTACCGATTCATCTTAGGTGCATAACCAATCACCTGGATTTCAGGAGGGCCTTGAAGACTTGCCTCTTCCAGTCTAACTAGATAGCAACTCACGCCTGTGTGTAGCCCTCTGTAGGACATTTGGTTTCATCTCCAGGACACCCTTGGGTAACAGTTTGCTCTTTAGAAATTTCACTAACATTAACACTGTCCTGAGCTCTTCTTACATACTCATTAAAACAAGCAGCATGGCAGGCCTGAGGCTCAGCTATAGTTAACAGTGAGAGACCTCACTTTAACTTCAAGCAGGCGGATCTGTGTCACCTGCCATCCTGCTGCCTCTGGGGCCAATGCGCTGCTTTAGGGCTGCAATGAGCCGCAGCTCATGTGTCCGGGGCACATCTTGTTGTATTCTGGGACCACCATGCACGTCCACCATGCACCAGTACAATAATGATCTGTGTGCTCACCAACACAGGTGAGCAGTACAGTTAGTGAAACGCATGAGGTAGTAATTGTATTTATACAGCGCTTACTACCCCCTGACGAGGTAGGAACTGTCCCCAGCCAGGCTACTGTTTTGTGTTAAAATTTGCCATTTCAAGTGACCTTCGTGAGACATATTGAACTTCCTAATTAAATTGTGACAAATATATGAAAATAAATTCGGGAATTTCTAACCTTATCGTGATACTTTAAAACCCAAACCTATGGAGCAACCTTGAGGGAGCTTGCCTGACAATTTCACGTCCAGATTTAGTTAGAGCCTATAGATCTCTCAAACTAGCCGACATTCAGGGGAACACCAAAACTGGCCTTCTAACAGCTGACTTTTTAAATATTAAAGCGGAGTACATCATTGAGCCTTTTCTGGATGTTATACAACCTATTATGGCAAGAAAGCTGTACATCCAATTTAGAGTGGGGACACTGCCGCTTGGTGCCTTTACTAATAAATGGTCAAAAGCCTCTGTCCTTGGGTGCTCTGTCTGCAATTGTGTAAATGAGTCCGACATTCATGTCCTTTTGTTTGTCCTGAGTATAAAATTGCCAGACAGCGATGGCGCGTCCCACTTTGCAGAAATTTAGGTTTTAGGCAGTGTAAGGAGGCATATAGAATATTAAGAACTGATACTCGCCCACTCATTGTATTGCTGTGCCCGATATCTGAATTCTATGTGGCTTGCACGTAGGCTGCTGCTAAACTTAATACCCCAGGTATAAAAGCTCCCATATTGTATATGTTGCCTTATTTTATCCATTTTTAATTTTTTTACCATTTCTCAGTTCAATTTTAATCTTCTTTTATATTTTGTACAAATAACAGTATTCATGAAATTAAATTGGACAGTACCAATATAACACATGGCCACCTTTTTAGGTCTCGCATACGTATCGTGCATGCGCTGCATAGGCAAAAAAGACCTTTAGCCGCCGTTTTCGCTTTTCAGTCAAAAACGTGCACGTGTTCCATTGCCTTCAATGGCAATGCGTTGCAGTGTGGCGACTCACTTGCGGGAGCGCGCGGCGCCATATGTTATCAATTATCGCGGCGCCAGCCGCTCGCTCCCACAAGTGAATCGCTCAGGCCCCCCTCCTCTGTCCCCTACCCCTACCGCCGTGCGAGGTGCACTTGCTTTTGCTTGTTTTTGCTGTCACCTATCAGCCTGCTGATGATGGGCTTAGCAGATACTCAGGATGAGACACAGCTTGGTTGTAACGTTCCCTATTAATTTTCTGTTTTTGCAAATTATATGAGTGTCTTTGGGGCTAATTATCCTTTTTCTATCCTCTTCGTTCAAGGTCCTGGGTCATTAGTCCTCCCACCGGTATCCTTGGGGAAAAGAAGAACACGGCAGGTAAGTTAGCTATTATATTTTATCAATCTTTGTTTACTCCACCACTTTCATCAGTGTCTAGCAAACAGGTGTTCCTGTTGTTTTAGGGAATTTGTGTGCCGGAATACTGGTGATTGGAAAGAACCGACCTTCCTTTTTTTCTATTTTTGTTGGGGTCCACAGGTGGTTGTGATTAGGGTAGTTTGCATGGCTAACCCCCCTCGCCACTTTTTATCCCTAGACGTGCCCAGTGCAATACCCTCCCTCCAACCCCAAGCCTAGATCCTGGCATGCACTCGCTTTAGCCACGACCTCCAGGAGCGTGTCTGGGATGCAGGCATGCTGGCCGGTCACTCCGCCTTCCAACTTGTCGGCTTCCTTCCCCAAATTGGAGCTGATGGTTCCTCCTTGTCGGTTAGGCCAGGTGACTTTGTCTGCTGGTCACTGAAAGGTGGCTGATTTCTCTCCCTCCTGCAGTGGTCTGGCATCCTTGGAGAGTTCCTCGAGGGCTGTATCACATCGTTGTTCCTCTCTTATCAGTTGGCTGTCTTCCGGGTTGTCTTCAACATTCAAATAGTCGTCCATCCTCCAGGGCCATGGAACGAGCCCCGCCTCCTCTGGTTCTGTGGTATATGGCTGTAACGAGGTGACCGGGACAGTACCTAACACTGAGGGCGGAGGCAGAGAAGTATCCTGGTGGTCAGTAAATGATGAAGATGTCGTTAATCCTTCTTCACAGGACGATCCCTTTTCCTGGCACAGCACGTCGCAAGAAATACAACGCGGCCCCTTTAACTGGCCCACGGAACAGGAAGCCGGGACTGCCCATCGTGACGTGGCCTTCGCTGCATTGGTTAAAGCCCCGGAACCCTGGAGATCGGGGTGTGACGTCACCGACTGGGGAGTAGGTGCTGGAGAAGCAGACGAGGAACACGCCACGCCAGGACGAGAAGCAGACGAGGAACACGCCACGCCAGGACGAGAAGCAGACGAGGTATACGCCACGCCAGGACGAGAAGCAGACGAGGATTCCGCCGCGCCAGGACAAGAAGCCGACGAGGACGGAAGCGGAGAGGCCCTGTCTGAAGCAGACGTGCCAGGAGGCCAACGAGACCGCGCAGCGCCGTGC
Source organism: Lissotriton vulgaris (assembly GCF_964263255.1). Classification (NCBI taxonomy): domain Eukaryota; kingdom Metazoa; phylum Chordata; class Amphibia; order Caudata; family Salamandridae; genus Lissotriton; species Lissotriton vulgaris. The sequence goes on from NC_141694.1 coordinate 1,217,937,587, forward strand.
CACACACCCGCGGGAGGTGTGTGGCTACGACAGGTACGGGAGAGAATCTCGAACTGGGTGGGAAGGCGGGGGCCTGTGCCTGCGGTAAAAAGCCTTACAAAACCCTAGAACCCCGCACTTCCCTTTTCCCTGATAATACCCTCCCTCACTTTTTATTCACGTAAACTCGGAATTACGTAAAACGCACTTGAAGGTGTCCCTCACTCCCTTGGTACCCTTGGCAGTAAACGTAGAGGACGTGACAGTAAAATGGTCCTTTTCTCTCTTTTGTTTCCGGGACAACCACTGAGAGAGGCCTCTCTGAAGGAAACGCTATCCTGACACCAGAAGTAGGAGAGGAAAGGATACCCCTCGACAGTCAGCACCACGGATCCTGCCGATTTTGCAAGAAAAAGACTAACCTTACGCAAAAAGAAACTTTATGTTAAAATAAAACCCTCCTTACCAAAACATAGTGTTCAGTCCATTCCTGACCCGCCGTTACAAGTGGTGTCAGAAGTGGGATTGCCTGACCCCCACCAGCAGACCCTGATGGATCAAGTCATTAAACATCTAATCGAAGGACAAGACAAATTGGAATGGGCCATAAAAAATCAGATCTCTGTAGCCGACGCAGACAGAGAACTATTCAAGACCGCTCTTACCGCCCAGATAGAAGGTCTACAGAAGGTAGCACAGACCCCAGTAGTGGGAGGCGAGCGTAGGGCCGGAAGTCCCCATCCTTCAGGAGTATCGCGACAAAAATATGTTCCTGGGGAGGACCCTGATGCCTTCCTCTCAAACTTTGAGAGAGCTGCTCAAGCGTGTGGCTGGCCCCCAGAGAAATGGCCATTCTTTTTAGCTCCTTTGTTGACTGGGGAAGCTCAGGCCGCCTACCAGGTGGCAAATCATGCTGGAAATACACCTTATGTAACAATTAAGGAAGTTATCCTGGATCACCTGGGATTAGATCCCGAGGCCTATCGGGTCCGCTTTAGAAAGGAAAGAGGAGTGGCTGGGGAAAATCCCAAAACCTTGTATCTAAGACTAAAAATGGCGGCAGAAAAATGGTTAAAGCCCGGCCAAAGAAGCAAAGAGGACGTTATGGACAGCATAGTCTTAGAACAATTCATGGAGGCGTTGCCTTACGGTACTCAAAGGTGGCTACGCCAACACTCTGGGTTAACGGTGGCCCAAGCGATTGAAATGGCTACCAATTATGCACGAGCCCAACCCAGAACTTTTGCTTGGGACTCTGAAAAAAACAGCAAAATGGCGGTAACCCTGAGAAGTGACAAAAAGAAACAGGAGATACCCCCTCCTGCCAGACAAAAACCGTTGAGGCTGGATAACGTCCCATTTAAAGGACCCCAGTGTTTTGACTGTGGGGAGTGGGGACACATCGCTCGGATGTGTCCAAAGAGAAAACCGACAGAAGAGCCCATGGAGGTCGGCTACATTCCCCGAGCTGTCATGTACTCAGCAGAAATGGGTCCCTCCTTCTATGTACGTATCAGGATCAACAACACCAATATAAGGGGGTTGTTAGACTCAGGGTGCCGGCAATCAGTAGTACAAGAGAAATTGGTTCAACCTACCCAGATTATACCTAATGAGAAAGTGCACATAAGATGCGTTCACGGTGATGTACGTCCTTATCCTGTAGCGCAGTTGGTCATAGAACCCCAGAATAGACCCCCTGTGAAAGTCAAAGTAGGGGTCATATCCACACTGCCGGAAGATATCATCCTGGGCGTTGATAACCCCGACTTTATGACTCTCTTCCAAGATAAATTGTCAGCCCAGCGCCAGACAGCTACCGCGTACCTGGTAAAGGAACCATGGGTAATGGATAGAAATTTCCGTTTTGCCCAGGCCAATGACTCCACACTACTGAATGCTTGGGAAGCAGCACACTCTGCTCAAACTCTCCCTTCCCCAACGTATCCCAGATTCATAATCCAAAAGGATTTATTGTACAGAGAAGGAAAGGCAGGGGATGACCTTCAGTTGGTAGTGCCATCTGCCTTTCGTGAACAGATACTTTATTATGCTCACTCACATCTTACAGCAGGGCATTCGGGGGCAGAGAAAACCACCCAGAACATCGTACGACATTTTTTTTGGCCAGGACTTTACAAGGAGGCGGAAATGTTTTGCAAGAAATGTGCAATCTGCCAAAAAAAGAACTTGACACGACCTCAAGCTGTCCCAATGCAACCTATGCCCCTCATGGGAAAACCGTTTGAAAGAGTGGGGATGGACCTTATCGGTCCATTACCTCGAACTACCAGTGGGCATACATATGCTCTGGTCATAGTAGATTATCATACTAGGTTTCCTGAAGCGTTTGCATTAAAAGCTCCTACCACCAAGAATATAGCGGACAAAATGGTAGAGTTGTTCGCGAGAGTAGGATTCCCAAAAGAAATCCTTACCGATCAAGGGACCCCATTTGTTTCAAAACTAATGAGGGAAGTGTGTAAACTGTTGGATGTCCACCAAATTAAAACCTCAGCTTATCATCCTCAGACGGATGGCCTCGTGGAGAGGTATAACCGTTCATTGAAAACCACTTTGAAGAAAATGCTATCCGTAGAAAACAAGGATTGGGACAAACTTCTACCACTAGCCCTGTATGTATTGAGGGCACAAGTGCAGAGTAGTTTAGGATGTTCCTCCTTTGAGTTGTTATACGGAAGGCAACCCAGGTCTCTCTTAGAAATAACCAAAGAGGCTTGGGAACAGGAAGGCTTTGAGGAACAAAGATCTCTCCTAGAATATACGCAGCAACTGCAGTCTAAACTGGGGAAACTCAGGGATTTGGCCTATTCCCATGCAGAACAGAAACAACAAAAACAAAAATTCTACTACGACAAGGGGAAAAAGTGGCGCACGCTTGACAAGGGAGATTGGGTGTTGGTGTTGCTGCCCTCTTCCACCCAGAAGTTTAAAAGCGAGTGGTTAGGCCCCTACCCAGTAATAGATACGATAGGTCGAACCACCTACAGGGTCCGACTATCTCCCTCTAGAACCCAAACCTTTCACATAAACCTGCTTAAAAAATGGATCGGTCCCCCTCCTAAAGCAGCCCATTTTGGTCTACCAGTTTGCGAGTCCCCAAGTACTTTAGACCAGTTGCCCATCAATCCAGAGCTAACGAAACTAGAGACGGAGGGGTTGTTACAGACTCTCAGACCCTTTTCCTCCATATTTTCGGACACCCCTGGCCTAACTCACCTGACAGAACACCATATTCAGACAATGGAGGGAAAGTTAGTCAAGCAGCGACCTTATAGAATTCCGGCCGCTAGGAGAGAGGATGTAAGAAAAGAAGTCAAAGAAATGCTTAAGTTGGGAGTCATCAGGCCCTCTCATAGTGATTGGTCATCCCCCATAGTAATGATACCAAAACCAGATGGGTCCACTCGTTTTTGTATGGATTTTAGGGCTTTGAATGCCATATCGGCCTTTGATGCATATCCTATACCACGAGTGGACGAGCTAGTAGAAAGGATTGGAGAAGCAAAATTTATAACTACACTAGACCTTACAAAAGGTTACTGGCAGGTGCCACTGAGAGAGGAGGACAGGAAAAAAACAGCCTTTTCTACTGCGGAAGGGCTCTACGAATTCAATGTACTACCCTTTGGATTACACGGAGCACCTGCCACCTTTCAAAGGCTAATGAACCGAGTCCTCTCTGATCTGAACCAGTATTGTTCCGTCTATCTAGACGACATTGTAATATTCAGTAAGACATGGGAGGAACATTTGGGACATGTGCATAACGTCCTACAAGCTCTTGATAAGGCAGGGTTGCATGTTAACGCAAAAAAATCACGAGCAGCCTTCCCCAAGGTGAGGTACCTAGGATTTCTACTCGGTGAGGGTGTCATAGCTCCCCAAGAAGAGAAAATCAAGGCGATTATGCAGACCCCCTTTCCATCCTCCAAAAGGGATTTGAGAGGATTCTTAGGCCTTATAGGCTATTACAGACGCTTCATAGAGAACTTTGCTGCTAAAGCCAGTCCCTTGACAGACCTCCTTAGTAAAGCGTCCAAGCCTTCACAGTTGTTACGACCATCAGAGGAGGCTAGGGAGGCGTTTGAGACCCACAAAGAGGCGATCACTTCGAATCCCGTGTTGATACCACCTGACTTCACCAAAGAGTTCTCCCTGGCTACTGATGCCTCTGAGGTGGGGATTGGTGCTGTGCTGTCCCAGGAAGGGGAAGACGGTATTGAACACCCGGTGTTATTCCTAAGTCGTAAGCTGCACCCCAGGGAGCGGAAATACCCTACAATTGAACGGGAATGTTTGGCTATTAGGTGGGCCGTAGATAAACTAAGGTATTATCTGGAAGGTCGTTCCTTTGTACTCTATACAGACCATGCGCCATTACAATGGATGCAGCGGAATATGTCCCTCAATCCTAGGGTTCTCAGGTGGTCCTTGTTTTTGCAGCCCTTCTCTTTTGTAATCAGACATCGCAAGGGGAGGGACAACGCTAACGCTGACTTTTTGTCTAGATCGCCCCTTCTCCCCGATCGGGAGAATCCAGGGGGGGAGGTGTGTAACGAGGTGACCGGGACAGTACCTAACACTGAGGGCGGAGGCAGAGAAGTATCCTGGTGGTCAGTAAATGATGAAGATGTCGTTAATCCTTCTTCACAGGACGATCCCTTTTCCTGGCACAGCACGTCGCAAGAAATACAACGCGGCCCCTTTAACTGGCCCACGGAACAGGAAGCCGGGACTGCCCATCGTGACGTGGCCTTCGCTGCATTGGTTAAAGCCCCGGAACCCTGGAGATCGGGGTGTGACGTCACCGACTGGGGAGTAGGTGCTGGAGAAGCAGACGAGGAACACGCCACGCCAGGACGAGAAGCAGACGAGGAACACGCCACGCCAGGACGAGAAGCAGACGAGGTATACGCCACGCCAGGACGAGAAGCAGACGAGGATTCCGCCGCGCCAGGACAAGAAGCCGACGAGGACGGAAGCGGAGAGGCCCTGTCTGAAGCAGACGTGCCAGGAGGCCAACGAGACCGCGCAGCGCCGTGCCACACACCCGCGGGAGGTGTGTGGCTACGACAGGTACGGGAGAGAATCTCGAACTGGGTGGGAAGGCGGGGGCCTGTGCCTGCGGTAAAAAGCCTTACAAAACCCTAGAACCCCGCACTTCCCTTTTCCCTGATAATACCCTCCCTCACTTTTTATTCACGTAAACTCGGAATTACGTAAAACGCACTTGAAGGTGTCCCTCACTCCCTTGGTACCCTTGGCAGTAAACGTAGAGGACGTGACAGTAAAATGGTCCTTTTCTCTCTTTTGTTTCCGGGACAACCACTGAGAGAGGCCTCTCTGAAGGAAACGCTATCCTGACACCAGAAGTAGGAGAGGAAAGGATACCCCTCGACAGTCAGCACCACGGATCCTGCCGATTTTGCAAGAGAAAGACTAACCTTACGCAAAAAGAAACTTTATGTTAAAATAAAACCCTCCTTACCAAAACATAGTGTTCAGTCCATTCCTGACCCGCCGTTACAATGGCTTAAAGTAATTTCTCGCCTGTGAAAGAACAATGGGTGTGTCTTTTGGTACCTGAGCAGGAGGAGGTTGCCAGGTCACAGGGTCCCACAAGTCCTCCTCCCTATTATTCAACGATATATTCATGGGACAGGCTGGTCAATCCACGAAAATACCTACTGTAGAGAACAAACCCCAAGGACTTAAGCAGTTATTTATCAAACTGGAGAGACTATGCACATCTGAGCTCTCCAGATGGTGGGATCTGACCACTTTAAAAAAGTACATTGATCTCAAACAAATCCCAAGAGGGCTTAGGGTCATTATATTCCCAACGTTTGAAGACCTTGACACTGACCTTCTTCAAGAATGGGAAATACTTATTTCATCATTCTCCTATGGGATGATGGACCTACTAATCAGGCACGCAGAGAGGAAGAGAGCCAAACTCCTTGATGAAATAGAGCAGATTGAATGTGAAATTAAAAAACTAGATTTACCAGACATCACGGAGAAAAACTTTAAAATTCTGAAAGAAGTTCTTAATGCACACCAGGCATATTTGCGTGACAAGAAAATTCGCAAACTGAAAAGGGATGAAAAAGACTACAAAAATGGTCGTATTTTCACATTTGCTAAAAAAATATGATGACATTAAACCAGGAGCTGGGGTGAAAGATCTTAATAATCAAAAATCGACTGAACTTAAGGCAGTCAGTGAATCGGATCTTTCTAGTCTGGCTAGTGACTTCAGTGACACCGGCAGCGTGACCCCCTCCACTTCAGTACAAGATAACACCGCCGCTAACACTTCTTCCTCTTTTTTATCCGAACTAGAGAGGTGCAGGAAGGGCACAAGATTAGGGTTCAACAACCAAAGGCTACCACTAAGAAAAGAACCAGGAGGGGAGGACGCAAACACAGACTCCTTAGACAGCAAAAGGATAACCAGATCCACCGCAAAGAATCAGAGGAAGTGAGTACAGGTCCTGATCCACCTAGCATCAACAACATTGCTGCCAATGATATTGATGATGTATCTATAGTCAACCTGTCCCAACAGGTCCTTGATGAAAATGAGATTAGGGTACTTAAAAAAGGTTTGAGTTCCTGCCCACTAACAAAACCCTGATTTTACTCAAATCCATGTTGACCTATTCAAATTTGTATGCAGCCTGAAATTAAAGACATGTTTTGCAAATCAACAAAAATTGTGTCCTATACCTATTTTTAATGCTGCAAGAAGTGGACAGACTATAGAGGATATAGAAAATGTAAGAATGTTGTTGTCACTTGGTGATAGTGTGGAAAAAATTCCAAACATGGAAGAGCTTCTAGAGGATCTTAATATAACTAGTAACATAGAGACAGACAGTGGGTTAAAAAACAAATCACTTTTTATCCCTACTCTTTCTCCTGGAAACGTGATTGACTGTTTCTATAGAGCTGTCACCTCTGACCTCTATAAATTGGAAGACAGACTTTTGATCAGACCACATAGATCAAAGGATAACCTTTCTGTTGAGGAAAGAACTGCTCTTACCCAACTCACCAAGTACTCTCATCTAACAATTAAAGAGGCGGATAAGGGAGGAAACATTGTCCTCATGGAAATTAATTTTACTTGGAAGAACTTTTACCCTGACTATTGGGTTCTTCCTTTTTCACGCACTCACCAACTCAACAGTTAGGTCTGATCACCATGATTCACTGTGATTAACATTAGCTTGACTGGTTTCTTAATCTCCTTTCGATTCACTTCTTCTTTTTCTTTTCACTCTCTTCTCTTAATTGTTTGTTTTCATTTAATTATCATAATACCTAATTATCTGCTGCTCCCCTCTTGGCTTCTTAGATATTTCCAATTATCTTTCATAATAGGCACTGATACTGGTAAATTATTACTTTTTATTTTGGGCACGCCATCTTGTCTTTTTCCATCACTGACTCTTCTCACATTTTCTGGTCACTTTGCCTACAATTTTATCTTTATAATGAGTTCTCATAGTAAGATAAAGGAAACTTTTTGATATATCTTAATGTCCCATAGGGGTAATTCTATGTGTGCATTCATGTACTATATTTTCTGTCCACGGCCTTGAGAAAGCCTTGGTACGGACTGGGTACCGACGAAACACGTGTTGGCTGTTTCTTCTAATATTTATGAATAAATGAAATAACATACTCAAAAGGACTTTGACTGGACCATCTTGTCTCAAAGAGAATATTGTTGATGAAATGTGCAATGCTAAGATCACTTTGAATGTAAAATTGTTATGATTAACAGATCATTTTTCACATTAGCTATAGGATAGTGCTTAATTGACCCCACTGTGCATTGTTGTTGCAGATCTTTCAGATCTGCTTCTAGTCATCCTTGGTAGTAAGTGACTGTGGTCTCCTTAGCACTCCGACTAGATTTAGAATATCCCTAATAACTGTGTGTCCCAAATTACTATTCCATTTAATTCGTATGTGAAGGTGTGGTTACTCCCTCTCAGGGAACACCACTACCAAATCTTTGTTGTCCTCCTCCCTATTAGTCTCCTTTCCGTTTCTCAGTCTCTCTGTCCCAGTTGCGCCATCTGTTGCCCTACTTCTCTTTCAGTCTATGTCCCACTTCAACTGTTCCTCTCCCTCTGGCTATGTCTCTCTGACTCTGTATCCTTATTTCTATACTTGTGCATCTGTCTCTATATCTATGTCCCTATTGCCGTTCTCCTACGCCTGTTTCTGTTCCTGTCTCTCTGTCTATTCCTCTGTTTCGTCACTCTGTCTGTTCTCATTTCCTATCAGTCTTACACTGTCCTTCAATTCTGGCCCTCGCCTATGTTCCTATCTTAGTCTCTATGTCTACGATGGGGACCTTTTTGCAGAAATTGTAATTTCAATTAGAAAACATTCAACTTTCACTGAAATTGCATCCTGTTCCCCTACAGCCCCCTGCATTGCCCCAGAGCACCCAACTGTTTAGTTTCCCCTTCTCCTTTCCTAAGAGCGGAGTGGGTTACTTTTTCATAATCTCTCCTGAAACAAATGTAAACAACTTGGTTCAGATCAGCTCAGCACATACCCATATGTTATATAATGCGTATGAGAGAGCGCAATTTGAGTAAAATGTAGAAGTGCACCATATTTACAAGCACGTTGCACGAGTTTAGTCAAAGGAACACATAAGAGTGTCGAATTTATAGAGTGCATACACATACGAGTGTTTAACTAATACAGAATGCATATATCAGTGTGAAAAGCTAATGTAGTAATGTTTAGAAGATGTTAGAATGTTATTAATTTCATGTTATGTGACTGTTGCAGAGGAGAATGTAATGCTGTTAAACGTAGAAACGTGTAGGCCTCATGGCTGTTCATTGAAAAAGAAAACGTGCCTTTACAGTTTCACATAAGATGGATTACTGTTGTTATAATTCAAAGCATTATTGATCATAGTCTGCAAATATATGTTTTATAGAAGTGTTTCCTATAACCAGAGTGTGTAATAAGTTAGATTACTGTTTAGGCTGAGAAATAAAGGTTCATAGAGTGTACAGGCCTGTTTCATGTAATTCTAGTAGGCCTGGAGAGATAAGTCGTTTCTTTTGATCTGCATGTGCTCGTTAGAATCAGGTCGTGTTAAGCATAAATTGTGAACCAAGATCGAAGTTTTACGACTTAGGAGATAAGTTGGAGGCCGGAATTTGGGGCCCACTTCATGGATGTCTGTTTGCAGGTGCGAGGGGGTTCCAATCAAGAGAGTGATGAATAGAGCTCTGTTCTGGGAGACAGGCACAGGCCTGGAGGAGGCTTCAGGAATTTCCTGGGGGGTACCGTCTTGCCGAGAAGAGCCTGAGAAGCAAGGTCAACGCTAAAAAGGAGCCCAGAGGAGTATCAGCATGGAAAAAGCCAGAACCGACACCACGTGAGGGGTGTACGTGAGGGGCGTCTCTGAGGGGCGTTTCAACTGTAATTGTGATTTTGTATTAGGGACAGCACCCTTGGGTGGAGTTAGAGCAGATGGCCTGAGGAACCTTAGAGAGCGGATGGGTAGGCAGAGAGGGTACAACTGAAATGCACAGATTTACAACAGAGACTAAGGGAAAGTGAGTGCATTTCTTTGGAAGTCACCACGGCTGACACCTTTTTAGGTTAAGATTCTGCTAAGTAGGGATGTCACTTAGTCTAGTGCAGGGAAAGTCTAATCTGGATTTTCTTCTTTTGTAAATGACGCTCAAGTTACAACTTGTGTCTATTCTTGCAAATTTGCTGATCTTTGAATTAGTCTTGGTGATATTCTTCTGTCGCCTAAGAACATTTAGAGAATTCATGTTAGTATTGATGCCAGTATATCTTTTGAACCTTATATTGAGATGTTTGTATCTCCAGTTATCTTTGGCTTTATAATAAAACTTATTTGTGGTAAGTGGTTTTTCAGAGTTGCGTAAAGTCTTGAACTGATTAACCTAGTAGTGGATTGCTTTTTATTCTATCACAGGTAACAAAGGTTCAGTCGACCTGAGTTGGGATCTAGATCTATAGTGATCAGATAAGAGATCAAAAATCCCGCCGTATCAGTTGGTAGCAGATTAGGATGGTTGCCTTCTAGAGGAAGGTGATCTAGACTAGGTTAAGATTACCCCGAGGCCCCTAGAGATCGAGAGATGAGCAGCAGAAGAATCGCCTGCCGAAGAAGGTGCTGACGGTGCGAGAGAAAAGCAGCAGAGTCGGTCGAGAGTGAGTATAATAAGGGTCATGCGTTGTCAGTTTGCGGTGTTTTATGTTGTACTTGTGTCGTAATGTCATGCGGAGTTGAATGCCTGTAGTGTGATTGAGGCAGGGTTGTGAGCGCGCGCAACCTGGTAAAAATCTTAAGTTCAGAGAAGAGCTTAAGTGGTTCGGGTGTATCGGACATCCAGAGTAATTGTCGACCATTGTAAAGGGGGTCATGAGGTACCATTGATCGCCCGCAGGACCGTGATAGTGGGAACGCAAGACTGAGTGTATGGGTAACGGACGCTGGTCGGAAGTTACCGTGTGTAAGTAACCTATCAGTTAAGGCGACTGTCTGGACGTTCACGGAAAGACATTTCGTCAGTTAAGGTGACAATTACAGTTAGACTGTGGGCGTACAGTCAAGAAAAGTAATCGCTTGGTCGGAAGTAATCATTTTTCAGAGTATGAATGGGACGCATGCATGACCGGGAGACGAGCTGAGAGAGGAGGGGAACTGCTGCGAAGGGGAGACGAGTGACGTCAGAGAGAGCCGCGCTGTGATAGGCCGGTTGTGTGAAACCGCGCTGGGATAGGCCGGTTAGCAAGAACCCCGCTGGGATTGGTGGATTGTCATCAGGAAGTAAACGAACACGGGGAAATAGGAAAATCTTGTAGATTTCGAACATGAAGTGTTTTAAATGCTTGAGAGGGATCTTTAAGAGAAACAGAAGAAACTCTTATTACGGGGAAGAGGCCCCGCCAGAGGGTACACCAGCTCATTATATGGCTACGTATGTTGGGTTGCATACTATACTGTGGATTGCTAATTGGAGTAAGATTACGGAAGGGAACGAAGAACTGACTTTTCCAAAGTACGGAAAGTTTAGATTAGAAGTGTTGCACCAGCTAAAAGCAGTTATGTCTTCATTGAGACCTTTGCCCAGACCAACACAGTTTGAAGCCCTTAATGCGTGGATTAGGGCGGCGCACGACAGGAATCAGAACAGGCGTCAAGAGAGAGTGAGACGATCGGTAAGAGCAGTGCAAGATGCCAAATGGGATGAGGAAGCCAAGAAATGGAGAGTGCAGACTATTGAAGTGGATAAGTTGTACCCAGTGATAGAGGTTACAGGAGACAAGAGAACCCCAGAGGAGGATAATGAGAGCGAGACAGAGGATAGCCTAATAAATAGGTTGTTGATTGGTAGACCGCCTCCGTACAACAGAGAGATGGAAGGTACCGAGCTCCCAAGGGAAGATAGGGTTGGCATAGGGGAGTATAGACCACTCCCTATAACGGATTGGGAACCCACCAAAGGTGAGGAAACACCTCAACCTAGTCCAGTACAGAGGGTAGTCGGAAGGTTTGTAGTACAGAAGGTGCCAGAAACGGAGCGTGCTGAGTTTTACCAATTGCCAGATGCTCTCCAAGTACCCGTTACCATAGGTCCTATAGTATCGATTTATAACCCAGAAAAAGTGCGAGAGGAGGAACAGGTACGGCTAGACAGAGAAAGAGCAGAAATGGGAAGAAGGAACAACATGATAAATGCCTGGAGGCAATTGCCAGGACCGAGAGAATGGAGCACCCCATTGGATTCAGCAGTGGATCCCATAACAGATCAGGGGGGTCAGAGAGGACCGATGGATCTGAGAGGACCACGGCCGAAATCCTTTAAGGAGTTGAGAGCTGACTTGAGGGAGTGGGATGCTACCACAGGAACACCGAGTAACAGGTCAAGAGTGGAAGCTGAATGGGGAAGTCAAGGCAATGGGACATTGTCTCACTGCGGGGCTAGCGAAAGCGGTCAGGAGTGGGATGGAAAGAGTCAGGAGGGTAGAGGAGAGATCCGTCATATCCCCGGTGGAAGTAGGCAGGAGCGAGAAGGTGGAAGTACAGAGTGTGGAAGGGCGTCTCATCTCATTCACAGTGAGGGAGACCGAAGGACGCAAGAGTACAGGGATAGCTTTAAGTGCACCCACCATACACCTGGTGATAACGTACAGCATTGGAATCGCGGGAACATGGGGAGACATGAGGTGCCTCGCCATGCGTCAAGCGATCATGGACAGGAGTGGGATCGCGGGAACATGGGGAGCTGCGAAGGGTCTTACCATGTGCTGAGCGATAATAGACAGCAGGGGAATTGCGAAAGCATGGGGAATAATGGAGTGTCTTATCATGCACCTAGAGAAACCAAGCAGAATGGGCAATGTGGGACTATGGGGAATAGAGCAGTGTTTCACCACGCACCAAGAGGGGACGGAACCGCATGGGACCTGGAGAGATGGGAGCATGGGAGGACTCCCCATAACTCGCCCGAGATCAGACGTAGGACTCAGCTGTGATGGGAGAGAAGTAGATGGGCTCTCTAGAGACGACACAATGAAAGCTGCGATAAAGGCAAAGAGGCTCGATGTAACCAGTTTAAAATCTGACCTGGACGAGATAATAGATGGTACGTTGCCTTTAGAAAGGATTGACATGTACGAGCAAGATGAGGTGCTGTTTATAGCAAAGGATATTACTCGGAAGGCGAGAGCAATTCACGAGAAATTATCTGAACTGGCAGACAAGTATATGGTAGACTTGTCGAGAACAAAGGCATTACAGGGTAACCATAGGTTGCATTATACAGATCAGGACCTCGATGAAAGGAGGAGAATTGGATTAAAAACGCACATTAGGGAATTGATCACAGGAATAAGGACATGGAGAGATCTGGATAAATGGGAAGAAAGGTGGTCCAAGAAAGGGACTGTCAGGCGGAACACGATTGTGATGTCCCCGGAGGGAGGGCCACTGCGGATGGAGGCATACCCTTTGCGAGAAATAGCGAATGGGAGTTATGTACATGTGCCCTGGAGTAGGGGAGATTTGGCTGCATTTACCAATTCATTTCCAAAGTTAAGAGAAAATCCCGTAGAGTGGTACAAACAGGTAGAGAGGTTTGTGAAAATCTCTAAAGTACTGTGGATTGATTTGAACACCTTATTTGATATTGTGGTGCCAGGTGACTTGTGGACAGCATGCAAGGTTAGTGTCGAATGGCCCACAGCAGAGCCAGAAAGAAATGCTCATACTAATGGACCGTCAGAAAGAGTAATGGAAAAATATGAAAGGGTGATGACATGGCTGAAAGAGAAGGTGCCACCGCAGGATATAGATTGGGTGAAAATAGACCGAACTAGACAGGAACCCAAGGAGACAGTCCATGAATTTTATGAGCGATTGCTGAAAACGTTCAAACAATACAGTGGATTAGATGTAATGGATCCCAAAGACATAGGACAGTTTGTATCGAAGTTCGTTTTGGGGTTGAGACCTGATATTTGTTTGATGATTCAGCAACATTTAATTTGCTGGCAAAACAAACTATTGGATGAAATTTTGAGATACGCAAGGTACTGCAGTGATGAAATAGATTCCAAAGCAAAGAAACTTAAGGAGAAGTTGATGATGGTCCAGATGCAGTCGGCTGGAAAGGGTGGACAGCAGCAACAGGGAACAGGGACAATGGGAAGGAGATCAAATAATCAGAATAGGGACAACGAGGAAAATCCGAGACCTAGAGTAGACCTTGCTACCTTGAAAAGGACGGCAAAGTGTCACCAGTGTCACCAGGTGGGACATTGGAAACGCGAGTGTCCCTATAATCCTGAAAACGGAGTACTGGAAGTAGAGGAGGAAGAAGTTCAGACCATTCCAGTAAAAGGGGTGACAGCACCGAAGGGTAAGGTGGTCAAAGGGGGGACATTGGCTCCTCGAGCCCAGTTCCCCCAACCACCAAAGATTGTGACAGGAGGAAAGATCTATAGACAAATGCCTCTTTTACTAGGAGGAGAAGAGTGTTACTATGTTGATCCACTAACTGGACGGCAAATGAGTAGAGAGGAGGACTGTACCCTCGGGGCAGTTCTAGAGGTGGATCAAAAGGGACCGTTTGTTGAGGCTGAGGTGGCAGGGTGTCCTACGACATTCTTGGTAGATACTGGGGCTAGCCGATCAACTTTGAGATCAGCAGTGGTTCCGGACCTGCCAATGTCGGGGGAGACCATTCAAGGTGTAGGAGTCGCAAATAGGAGAATGACTAACCCTTTGACAGAACCAGTGCTAGTGAGGATAGGAAAATACAGCGATGAACATCAGTTTTTAGTATGCGATTCTAGCCCTGTGTGTATGTTAGGAAGAGACTTATTGTGCAAATTAAATTGCACAATATATTGCACGCCTCAGGGAGTAGAGGTACAGACTAACGACGATGATGCCACCTTTAAAGTCGCGAATTCAAAAGTATGCGTAGAACTGTATCCTACCCTGACGGTAGAAGAACTCCCGTGGGATTTAAGGGATACTGTGTCATCTGAAGTTTGGGACTTCACTGGAGAAGAGATAGGATTGATTAAAGGAGTGGAACCAGTGAAAATCATGATAAAACCAAATGTTGAATATCCAAGAACGCCTCAATACAAATTGACCCCGGAGACGATTGCAGGAATAAAGCCCGTGATCGACTCCATGATTAAGCAGGGAATAATGAGGGAAATCGTGGGTAGTCCATGTAACTCCCCGATTATGGGTTTGCAGAAACCTAGTGGGAAATTCAGAATAGTACAGGATCTCCGAAAGATTAACAACATAGTTGTTTCATGTTGTCCAGTGGTACCGAATCCATCAGTGATACTGTTTCAGATACCATTCCAAGCTGAGTGGTTCACAGTGATGGACCTTTGCCAGGCTTTCTTTTCAATCCCATTAGATGAGGAGAGCCAGTTTCTTTTCGCATTTAAGCTGGAAAATCGCGTCTTAACATGGTGTCGTATCCCACAGGGGTATACGGAAAGCCCATCGATTTTTAACCAGCTGCTGAAGAAAAATCTTGAAAGTCTAGTACTGCCACAGAACTCAGTTCTAGTTCAGTACATAGACGACCTACTTGTTGCGTCAGAAACAGAGGAAGCTTGTAAGATAGACACCATCACCTTGCTGAACCATTTAGCTGAAAATGGACACAAAGTGTCTCCGAGCAAATTACAGTACTGTCTGACAGAAGTACAGTACTTGGGTCACCGAATTGAGAAAGGAAAACGGAAGGTGTCACCAGACAGGATAGAGGCGATCATGAAAATGAATTTGCCCACGACACAAAGAGAGGTCAGGATGTTCCTAGGAATGGTTGGTTATTGCCGACAGTGGATAGCTAACTTTTCCCTGAAAGAAAAACCCTTACAAAAACTGACGCACAAGGAGGTGAGTGATCCGGTACCATGGGACAAGGATTGTTTGATGCCATTCCTACAGCTGAGAGAGGACTTGTGTCGTGCTCCAGCTTTGGGAATGCCAGACTACGAAAAACCATTTCTACTTTACTGTTGCGAAAGAGAAGGTTGTGCTTTGTCAGTCCTAGCACAAATTCATGGAAATGCCCGTAGACCAGTTGCATATTTCTCGGCTACTTTAGACCCTGTAGCCGCAGCGTTGCCCGGATGTCTCAAATCCGTTGCTGCAACGGGTGTCAGCATTGAGAGGTGTGAAAGTATCGCAATGGGACATCAATTAGTGGTGTATTACCTCATTCTGTAGAACTGTTGATGACCAGGACCAAGACACAGCACTTGACCAATAACAGGCTCACGCGCTACGAGCAAGTTATTCTTGCTGCGGAGAACGTGACCCTTAAGAGGTGCTCTGTTTTGAATCCTGCCACTTTGATGCCACTCCCTAATGATATAGAAGACGAAGAATGTGATGATCACGATTGCCTTGATGTGACTGAACTATGCACCAAGCCAAGACCAGATATTGTGGATGAGCGGTTGACCGACCCTGATGAAATTTTCTTTGTTGATGGCTCATGTGTAAGGGACAATACTGGTCAGTTGAGAGCAGCTTATGCTGTTTGCACCATTACCGGAGTTGTAGAAGCCGCTTGCCTGGAAGGAGTACACTCCGCTCAGGTAGCTGAAATCATTGCATTGACACGTGCCTGTTTAGCAGGTAGCAAAATTCGAGTCACTATTTACACAGATAGTCAATATGGTTTCGGTGTAGTTCATGACTACGGGCAATTGTGGTCTCAGAGAGGTTACATGACCTCCTCAGGTTCACCTATTCGAAATGGGGCGTTGTTAAATGCGTAGCACATACCAAAAATACGGATTTTGTGTCCCAAGGAAACAGGTATGCCGATGAGGTCGCTCGCTATTGCGCAGAGCAAGGATACTCTTTCACGGAAGTGGAAGTGGGTGGGACACAGGAAAATACAGAGTTAAACATGATGCTAGAAACAGTTGATACTTGGGATGATTTAAAAGGCATGCAAGAGAATGCATCAGATTTTGAGAAAAAGACATGGGAAACTGCAGGTTGTGTAAAAAGTGAAATGGATTTGTGGATTTCAGCAGATGGAAGGGCAGTATTACCAAATGAATTAGTGAGTCCAATGGCACCTCAGATACACGGTCCAGTACATTTAGGAAGAGATGCAGTATTTAGGCAGACTTGGTATAACCCCAAATTTAGAGTAGCCGCAGAAGCAGTGTGTCAGAGGTGTGTAACATGTCAGCAATTGAACGTAGGGAAAAAGACACCAGTTACATTGAGTCACATTGGGAGGTCTGGTGGGCCTTTCAACAGAATTCAATTAGACTTTATTGAGATGCCAAAATGCAACCGTCTTAGGTATGTTTTGGTGGTTGTGTGTATATTTTCCAGGTGGATCGAGGCATACCCTACACGCAGGTGCGACACACTCACAGTAGCAAAGTTGTTGCTTAGAGAGTTAATACCACGCTTCGGGGTGCCGACCTCTTTGGAATCAGATAGAGGGACACATTTCAACAGTGAAGTTGTGAAGATGCTTTGCTCTGCATTAAATATTGATCAGAAGTTGCACTGTAGCTATCTACCAGAAGCTTCGGGAATTGTGGAGCAGATTAATGGGACGATAAAATCCCGAATGGCCAAAGTGTGTTCATCGACATCCTTAAGCTGGCCTGATGCCCTGCCATTGGTACTCATGAGTATACGTAGCACACCAGACAGGAGAACGGGTCTCTCCCCACACGAGGTTCTAATCGGGAGGGCAATGAGACTTCCATCTGTCCCAACTGCAGCTTTGTTGAATATCACAGATGATCTGATCCTGGATTATTGCAAGGGACTTTCTGATGTCATTCATTCTGTGTCTCTTCAGGTGCAGGCGGCTGAAATTCCATCTTCCAGAGACCTATGCCACGACCTGTGCCCTGGTGATTGGGTGGGGGTGAAGAAGCACGTCCGGAAGAACTGCCTAGATGTGCGCTGGAGAGGCCCCTACCAGATAATCCTGACAACGAATACTGCTGTCAAATGTAGAGGGCTGCCAAACTGGATACCGCCTCCCATACTCGAAGAGTTCCAGCACCCCTGGAAGAAACAACTCCTCTCACAGATGAAAATCCAGCTGTGGACGAAGAATCAATAGAAGGGACCAGTCAAGCTGTGGGGGTGTCGGAGGAAGCTGGGAGCGCGTCAGATCAAGCAGCAGAAGGACAGGACGACAGTGAAACTGACGTTGCCACAGAAGGAGAAAGTTGGTGTGAATACGACTCAGACACTGATCAAGCCACAAGTGACCAAGAATTGAGTGTGAGAACAAGAAATAGGAGAACAAGGCGTGGAGAAGCTAGTTGGCCTGAAAGGAAAAAGAGGCCGAGCTTGAAGCCAACTCCAGGAAGAACCCTTGCTCCTATATCCGAAGACTCAGATCTGGACGAAGGTGCACAGAATCAAGAACAGGAGGGTCCAAGAAGATCAAGGATGGTGCGCGTGCCCTGCAGAAGAAACGCCACTCCTGAGTGGACCTACCTGGCAGCAGATGTCTTGTGCACGGAGATCCGGGAGGGTGAGGGAAGTGACAGTGACCAGTACTGACCCAATCATAACGTTGGAAGTGGCGTTGTTGGTACCTGGAGTTGAGGCCGAAGGGTTGCTGACACTCACTGTCCCCAATCCTCCATATCTGAGCAGAATAAGAGAACTGGTTTTAAACAGAGTAGAATTTCCAACTTTTGGTTCATTGGTACCAGCACTCGAGGAGATCATCCTTCGCTTAGCACTTTTAGAATACGTGATTAGAGCTGCTGGAACACGCATGATTGTAGACACCTAAAAGACTTTGTAAATAAACAAGATTGAGAAGATAACCTAGCACCAAGTGGAAGAAGAAGAAATTTAGGGACTCTTCCATTTAGTGGATGGAGAAGGGCTAGGGTTGTCTGTTGCTATAATACAAAGGACTGATTTCACAAGAAGGATTGTCAGCTTCCAGGTGTGGTTCGAAAAGACTGAATAAACAAAGAAAGCATTGTTGAAGGAGCAAAGAAAGAGACTTTGTGTTGTAACAGGAAATTAGAACTACACTGTCTTGAGATCATGGAGGCCGGCAACCCGAACCGCAAAGCAAAATGCATAGTAGGCACACTTTTAGCGGGAGTAATTTTTCTTATAGTTCTAGTAGTTACCGTATCATATATAGTGGGACATGAAAATGAAGCGAAGGCAACAAATGAAGCAAAGGTTGTAGTAACCCTGAAACCTACTACTGCTGGTAAAAAGGAGGACAATACAGAGAAAGATAAAGCTTTACTAGCAGCTGAAGCTCGTAGGTTGCACGTAGATAAATCGCAGGGAAATTTCAAATCAAATGCATATGCTAAATTACTGTATGTATACATTGATGCCATGGATGCAAAAGACTGTTACGTCTGCATGCAATTGCCAGCCTCTGTAGACGAAGCTATCAGGTATCATCATCTTCCATTGACTTATGGAATTACATGTAGTTTGTTGCTTAGTATATTTTATGAACGCGATAGCTTTGAGTATTACTTTTCAAACTTTGACGCTGTTTTACCAGAGGTCCCAGCCTACAAGCATATGAATAAATGGGACTATTACAAGAGTGAGGATCGATTAAGGAAATTTTTCATTCCTTGGAAAACATTAGATACTTCATATGCCCGAAGAAATAATTTGACTTGCAAAGTGTCAGAAATTGAGAAAAAGTTTATAGGGCAGGTAGATGATCGATACAGAAGGCAGAAGATCCTAAAGGCTTCGGGCCAATGGAAAACAGATTGGACCGAGGAGGAAAAGTCACACAAGAGGAAGGGTAGTAATGGTCCAATAGCTTTAGATCGAGTGCAAAGAGGGAAACTATGTATATACAGGGGTAAAACCTACTATGAGAATGTGTTCGTGGGAGAAGTAAGTTGTGAACATGCCTTCCAATTAGAAAACTATATAAAGGATTTCTTGAAAGGAATGCAGGTGATCCCGAATGTATATTTTGTCTGTGGAAGAAATGCATACGTGAAACTGTCGGATAATTGGTACGGATCATGTTATTTAGCAATTGTCTTCCCCAAAATATATCATGCTAAAGATCTAGAAATCATAGAGGGAAGAACTCAAGTCAGAGGGAGAAGGGATATTAGCAATGATGAGGTTGTTTGAGATGTATTTGGTGCCATGTTCCCTCTTTTAGGGCTAATACTGAATGATGTCAAGATTAGGAGATTGGCAACAGTTGTAGATAGATTATCTTCCAGTACTGCTAGATCATTAATGCTGGTGGAGGGAGAGATGCAATCGATAAGGGCAATGGTTCTCCAGAACCGACTTGCTTTAGACGTTCTGTTAGCCAAAGAGGGCGGAGTCTGTAAGGCTTTGAAGGTCCAGGAATGTTGCACTTACATTCCAGACAATTCAAAACCTCTTGAGAAGTATATACGGAACATCACTGAAATTCACCAGGAAATTGAGGATCTGACAAAGGTGAATGTGTGGGAAAAAGTGGGTCATGGAATGGGTAAAGTTGGAGGTTGGTTTGCCAACTTAGGGAAGAGCTTCATTTGGTACATATTGAAACCTATCATCATAATAGTGATTTGCGTAATCACATTGTGGGGATTAGTGAGGCTGTATCAATGGTATAGGTCAAATAGGTTGCAAAGATCCATGAGAGAGCAGGCGCAGAGGTTAGCTGCGATGCAGGACAACCAGTACAGGAGTCTGAGGGCTCTAGAAATGATGAAGCGAGGGAGTGTTGCAACGAGTTCTGTTTGATTCAATTCATTCCTTCAGGGATGGTGTTGTGATGGTGATTACCTCTAAAGGTCATCAAAGGGGGGAACTGAGAGAGCGCAATTTGAGTAAAATGTAGAAGTGCACCATATTTACAAGCACGTTGCACGAGTTTAGTCAAAGGAACACATAAGAGTGTCGAATTTATAGAGTGCATACACATACGAGTGTTTAACTGATACAGAATGCATATATCAGTGTGAAAAGCTAATGTAGTAATGCTTAGAAGATGTTAGAATGCTATTAATTTCATGTTATGTGACTGTTGAAGAGGAGAATGTAATGCTGTTAAACGTAGAAACGTGTAGGCCTCATGGCTGTTCAGTGAAAAAGAAAACGTGCCTTTACAGTTTCACATAAAATGGAATACTGTTGTTATAATTCAAAGCATTATTGATCATAGTCTGCAAATATATGTTTTATAGAAGTGTTTCCTATAACCAGAGTGTGTAATAAGTTAGATTACTGTTTTAGGCTGAGAAATAAAGGTTCATAGAGTGTACAGGCCTGTTTCATATAATTCTAGTCGGCCTGGAGAGATAAGTCGTTTTTTTTGATCTGCATGTGCTCGTTAGAATCAGGTCGTGTTAAGCATAACTTGTGAATCAAGCTCGAAGTTTAACAATTTAGGAGATAAGTTGGAGGCCGGAATTTGGGGCCCACTTCATGGGTGTCTGTTTGCAGGTGCGAGGGGGTTCCAATCAAGAGAGTGATGAATAGAGCTCTGTTCTGGGAGACAGGCACAGGCCTGGAGGAGGCTTCAGGAATTTCCTGGGGGGTACTGTCTTGCAGAGAAGAGCCTGAGAAGCAAGGTCAACGCTAACAAGGAGCCCAGAGGAGTATCAGCATGGAAAAAGCCAGAACCGACACCACGTGAGGGGTGTACGTGAGGGGCGTCTCTGAGGGGCGTTTCAACTGTAATTGTGATTTTGTATTAGGGACAGCACCCTTGGGTGGAGTTAGAGCAGATGGCCTGAGGAACCTTAGAGAGCGGATGGGTAGGCAGAGAGGGTACAACTGCAATGCACAGATTTACAACAGAGACTAAGGGAAAGTGAGTGCACTTCTTTGGAAGTCACCACGGCTGACACCTTTTTAGGTTAAGATTCTGCTAAGTAGGGATGTCACTTAGTCTAGTGCAGGGAAAGTCTAATCTGGATTTTCTTCTTTTGTAAATGACGCTCAAGTTACAACTTGTGTCTATTCTTGCAAATTTGCTGATCTTTGAATTAGTCTTGGTGATATTCTTCTGTCGCCTAAGAACATTTAGAGAATTCATGTTTGTATTGATGCCAGTATATCTTTTGAACCTTATATTGAGATGTTTGTATCTCCAGTTATCTTTGGCTTTATAATAACACTTTAAAACTTATTTGTGGTAAGTGGTTCTTCAGAGTTGCGTAAAGTCTTGAACTGATTAACCTAGTAGTGGATTGCTTTTTACTCTATGACAGGTAACAAAGGTTCAGTCGACCTGAGTTGGGATCTAGATCTATAGTGATCAGATAAGAGATCAAAAATCCCGCCGTATCACGTATCACAAGATTAATAATCACAAATTCAAAGTTATTCAAGAACCAATAGACTATTCCCCAAAGAAAATATGCAGATCTCCAAGTTTTATGTGAAAATACTTGTTTTCTTCTTTATTTAATATTTGTTAGACGATCATTCATTTAAAATACAGTGCAAAGTCATAGCCATCATTGCCGACGCTTCGCGTTTCTTCTCCATAAGACTTCTTCAAGGCTTTCTTTATTTATGTCTATTCTTGAATCAAATCCAAAATTAGAACATGACAGCGTAAAGAACTTCAATGATGAGATGTGATATTGTAATTAAAAGTAAGATCATTCTATTTTGAAAGGTCAAAGTATTTTCCTTAGTTGGACCTGTTGTAAATAGCGTAGAATTTCGCCCAAGGTGGTACAATTGCCCCTAGTTTTTAGTCATACACCGTTCGGCGTGGTATCCGGTGTTGTGAGTGCGGCTATGTCTCTCTGACTCTGTATCCTTATTTCTATACTTGTGCATCTGTCTCTATATCTATGTCCCTATTGCCGTTCTCCTACCCCAGTTTCTGTTCCTGTCCCTCTGTCTATTCCTCTGTTTCCGTCACTCTATCTGTTCTCATTTCCTACCAGTCTTAAGCTGTCCTTCAATTCTGACACCCTCGCCTATGTTCCTATCTTAGTCTCTATGTCTACAATGGGGACCTTTTTGCAGAAATTGTAATTTCAATTAGAAAACATTCAACTTTCACTGAAATTGCATTCTGGTCCCCTACAGCCCCCGGCATTGCCCCAGAGCACTCAACTGTTTTGTTTCCCCTTCTCCTTTCCTAAGAGTGGGAGTGGGTTACTTTTTTATAATATCTCCTGAAACCAATGTAAACAAATTGGTGTAAGGTGTGGAGGTAGGTCTTCGTTCAAACCACACTGTCTTAGCCAATGGCAGAGGAGTGAATATGTCCCTGTTCGCCCTCGCTTCCTGGCCCAACGGCATTAGGGATGTCTGTTTTTTTTAACCCAACTGATGTTTGCGAACATCAAGCGATATTAAAAGAAGATCAGTCTGGATTATTTGTAATGCATTGTATGTTGGTCTCCCGAGAATCTGAAACAAATATTGCAATCAATCCAGAATGCTGCTGCCAGACTGATACTTGGTCTTTTCTTTCCAAATTTAAGACTATCTCTAGGCCCTTAGAAAACTTTGTCAGCTCCCTCTCCGAGAAAGATGATAGAAGTGCAGGTACTCTGTACCAAAGTACCTGCTTGTTTCTGAGAAGTGCCTGTACTCTCCAATTAAAAGTATTACATCTCTCTTAAAAAGTGCAGGTACTCTCTGTCTCAAAATAAACAAGCATTGGCATAGCCAATAGGTCTCACCTTTGGGACATTATAAGTGTTTTGCCATGCAACAGTTGATGTTGCACCAAGGATATTGTGCTGCATAATTAAATACTTATAAGGTCCCAAAGGTGATACCTGCTGGCTATGCCAATGCTTGTTATTTATGACTGTGGTTGTAAATTATGTACGTGCTCTGGCAGTGATTGGACGTTGATCAGAAGTTCTATATCTGTTTTTCTTTGAAAATTATTATTCTGCCATGAATTCAAATGTTGGTAATTTTCATATTCTTTGGTTTTTATTCTTATGAAAAGTTTGTGTATTGTGATTTTATTGTCAATACTTTTTATGGTCTACTCTGATCGAAATAAAGTTTGTTGGATGGATGGTAATTTTTCTGTATCTATAATTGCCATGTTCAAAAGGGTCTGTAATATGTGATTCCCAGTAGCATCATCATTATGCTAAGAAATAATATTGTAAAACACACAAGATGATGGACGGAATGTTGCACAATGGCAAAACATTCACCCCCAGTCACAGATCTGGGTTTAATTCATCGTTATTTTGCTCACCAAGCCATCCCAGTTCAGACATGGCCATATGCAAATCAGTCTTGACCCTGTGCCTCATGGGAACAGTTCTGCCTGTACTGCCAAGCCATGTCTTTCCTGGACTGGAAACAAGCGTCCTAGGACCGGTTTCTGGCTATCAGCCGTCTTCACCCAGGATAGCTTGACTCCAGTGGCTTAATGAGCAAGGGTCCCACGTCTGGGCATACCCTTCCCACATAGGGTGAACAGCAAAACACACAAGAAGTACTGGGGTGAATGTATGACATTGTTCTGCATTCTGTCCACCAACTGTTGTTTTTGCAATTGTCACCCCGAGTGGAACGGGTATGCTCAGACGTGAGTCCCGTGCTCTCCACGCCACTGGAGTCAAGCAATCCTGGCTGAAGACGGCTGATAGCCAGAAACCGGTCCTAGGATGCTTGATTCCGGTCCAGGGAAGACATGGCTTGGCAGTTCGGGCTGGACTGTTCCCATGAGGCACAGGGTCAAGGCTGATTTGCAAATGGCCATGTCTGAACTGGGGTGGTGTGCAGAGCAAAAAAACGATGGATTTAGGCCCAGATCTCTGTACTGGGGTGAATGTATGACATTGTTCTGCATTCTGTCCGTCAACTGTTGTTTATGCAAGAAATAATATTGTAGCCCGAAAAATTGCACCTCTTTTGGACACAGCATGTTGGAATGTGTGCTCATTTAGGTGAACATTCTATATTTATTTGGATTGGAGTTTTAGCTGAGATCCGCATCTTCTGTCAATTTAGAGTAGAACAGGCAGGAGCTCTTTAAAAAAAATCTAGGCGCTATCTCCACGACCCGTATGGTGCACGGTGGAACAGTTACTTTCCAATAACAGTCAGTCAGTGCCTTCTCTTCCTGCTGGCAGTCGTGTACCACAGTCACCCTGCTGCCACCGACGGGTTGTTTGGAACCATTGACGGTAGGTCTCCTCCGAAGACTCTCTGCCAGGACTCGGGAGCTCATCCTCTTCTATCGGACTGACTGACTCCCTTGGCCTCGGGCGTCCTCAAGGAGCGGCCGAACTACAAGTCCCGTGGCTTGCGTGTGCCGCGGGCACTCCCGCCCCGCCACCCCGTGCCGCCCCGGCACTGACGCGCCCGGCCCCCGCCCTCCTCCTCGGCGGGCACTGAGCGCAGTGAGCGCCGCTCATCCTGGCGGATTACAAGGCGGCGGAAGCTGAGCATCCATCCACCTAGGCGGCCGGGTGCAGCGGGGTGGCAGGTTCGGCAGTGACCAGCAGGCAGGGACCCGCCTGCCCTCTGCTGGCAGTGCCCTCCTGGCTGCTTGTTGCATGTCCCTGTGCCTCTGGAGAGACTGTGCGGGCAGATCGTGGTGCCAAGGAGCTGCCGCCGTAACCTCACACCCATCCACGCAATCTGGAGTCTGAATAGCCTGCGCCCCCGCGAGCGGGCAGGATGCTGGCAGTCTGCTGCTACCCGGGCACCCTCTCCTCTCCAGGTCGCCTCGTCGTCGCCCAGAGCAGCCGCCCCTCAGCCCCTGGCGTGCGGAGAGTTTCCTAGGATCGACCTGTGTGGCTCACCCTGGGAGCCCGATGCTGGGGCCGCCGCCCCCGCCTGACGGGGGCCCCCACCGCTCTCCCGAGGAAAGGCGTGGGTGAGGAAGCCGTGGCCCCGAATGACAGCCCGGCCGAGGGCTGCGCTGATGCACGTGTTGTTATTGAAACCTTTTTTTGATAAATAACGAATCCGCTGGCGACGGTCTGTCCTTCCTCTTTGAACTTGACAGACTGACTGCTGCACCTCTCGTCACCTCTTAAGTCCTCTTGAAGAAGCTGTTTATACTCCTGCTGTTGCCAGCCCGCGCTTGGCATTCTACTTCTCGGTGGAGACAGTCAATACTATTTTTTGGGAGTTTATTTTCTGGGCGGATTGCTGCTTTTTTTTTCTTCAGAAGCAGGCTCGAGGCTTTCTTTGCACCCTTGGCGAGTGGCAGTGCCCGGAGTTTGAGAACAGACAGTCAAGTCCCCTTGGCACAGGGTTCCACGCTGGCAGCTGTATCGCTTTTTTTGGCAGGAACCTCTTTTGTCATCTAGTCCTCCATGGAGCAGCCTTGGGGGCCCCTGCCCTGGCCTTGGATGACCTGGTCTGCTGCACTCTTGGTGCCCTGCTTCTGACCCTGCCCTGGCATTGCTCAACCTTCATGCCCAGGATCATTGGAGAAGGAGGAGGTGGTGGGCCCATGAGAGACTGCGAGTACAGCCAGATCAGCACGCGGACCTCCTCACCCATGGAATCCCCCCAGACCAGGAGGCCGCCGGCACCCCGCAGGAAGTGGCAGCTCTTTCCGGGGAGGAACCGCTTCTACTGCAACGGGCGGATCATGATGGCCCGGCAGACCGGCGTCTTCTACCTCACACTGCTCCTTGTCCTACTCACCAGTGGACTCTTCTTTACCTTTGAGTAAGTCATGTGGTCCCCTGCTTGGTTTATTAAGGTCTCATGACCATTTGTTTGCTAGTTGCTTTGGTCCCTACCAATTGTCTGATGCACTACAACTCATAAGCATTGTAACTGATTTGCTGTGCCTTGAAGTGGCCTAATTACAGTACCTTACCTTTCCAACCACCCAAGAAATTTAAGACATTAACCCCTTCCCTGACCTTATGTTACAGAATCACGTCATGCATTTCTTAGGAATGAGAATGCATAGAAACCCTGGTGGCCAAAGGGGGGTGAGTGAAGAGCGTCCATGGTTGTATCGGAGCCAGACCCGAATAATGTTATATTACACTTTCTCCTGTCAGGAAAATGCTGCAACGGGCGGGTGTTCTGGTGTGACTTGAAAAAGATTTGACCATCCACGGAAACAGTGTAGGTTCCTATGGGTCAGGCGTTCGCTCAGTCCTAAACAGATCAATAGAAACAGTTGAGTTCCAATGTGGGCAGAAGTGGGCCTTTCGTAACCCTAAGCATAGTCCAGGTGAGTCTCACATTGAACACAACTTGGATCACCCATTTCCCAATTTGGCTTCCCTCCTTAGAAGGAAGCATATTCAGGTGTATGGGATAGAACGTTAATCTAGCCATTCTCATGGGTTTGGAAGCTCAGAATGCACAACCGATTCTCAAATCGTGTGTACTGCTAGCCCCAGATCTGTGTGCGCCTCGAGTCTGGAATGACATTTATTAACACCATCGCTGCTAGTGATATTTTGCTCCTGTGCTGGGATTTTCAAAAGTACATTATGTATGACGAGCTGGGCTCGTCATCAGCCTGGTAGGAGGCTACTTCATGACGAGCCCAGCTCGTCATGAGCCTGGAAGGGGTTAAAGGGCAGTAGGTGAGCTAGGTCTAGATTATCTGGGAGAATTGCTCCAGAAACATCTGTACTGCTTCTTTTTTGGTTGCAGAAATTGATGTGTGGCCCTTATTGGGCTGACTATGTTTTACCAACCGTTTTTGTGTGTAGTTGCTTTAGTCTCATGATGGACGGCCAGAGGCGTGGTTGTGGGGAACCTAATGCGGTGATTGAAACAGGAAGAACGCTGTGCTGCTGATATTTTGGACATTGTGCGGAAGCAGCTATTTCTTCATCGTGATTCCACCCAGTGACGTATCAGTAGCTCACCACCAAACATAGTCCTTTGTAGAGTAATTTAGGTTTTCATTCCTTTTCCCGATCAACATTGCCCACATAGCCAACTTTTGGACCAGAGTCTTGTACGAAGTGTACTTTAAAATTGACTAGGTCAACTTACCTTATGTACGGTACTGTGTTTTTGTGAAGTATTAGAACACTGGAATGTTGAGAGCTTCATTGAAGTCAGTGTAATAGCTCCGGGCTTATAATGGCTGATATAAGCCGTTTGCTAAGACATTCCAATCTTTGTCTTTCTGTTTCTCCCTTTTAGATTTAGAACATTCTATTCTTAGCGGGTGTGAAGTTCGAATAGCCTTATAGCCCTTCTGCCTCCAGCTATACCTTTCATTTTGAAGCCCTCAGGCTTTTTATAAGTCCTCTCTGCAACTTGGTTTGGAGCCTTTAACAATCGGAATAGCCTTCGACAGTGGGCTGTAAGGCTTTATCATGAGTTAGGTAGTGTAGATATTGGCCACAAACTGGCACTTGGAGTCAGGATCCATGCAAGAGCCATTTCTTTGTGTAGGTGTCAGGTGTGTTTTGTCATTTGCTGTATTTGAGTTGTTAGCAAGCTTTCAAATTACATTAGCTGCTGATACAAGTGTGTGAAATTCAGTATTTTTTTTCCATTACATTTTGCAAAATTTTAGGGCTGTTCTTTAAATTTCGAACCAAAATTCTGTTTGACTGTATCTCACCTGACTTTTTCAAGCAGCGGCAAATCACACATGACAATGTCTAGCGGGTTGTCGGCAGGAGACAAGTCTTAGCACAAAGTGTCTCAGCAAGAAATGTTCTGCCTAAAGCAGTCTTCTGTGAGCAAAAGTAACATGTAATTCCCAAATGTGAAAATGTAATGAAATTTGAAAATTGTGCATAACGTAGCATTCAAAACATTTTTTTAAATTCACGCGTGAATTAAAGTTCTCCCCAGGCTTAGTGTTGAAGCTCGTCCTGAAGATGTATGTGGCACAGGATGGCAACTCGCAGCCCATAATAACGCCAGTAGTGTAAAGTCGTGGGCGCTAGGCCCACATTCTTTGTAAACCACGGTGATGCCTACTTAACTGGCCACAAGCAAGTGCACTCGGGCCCTTTTATTAGCAGGCTCATGTCACCTGTGACGCCCGTGGTGGATGGGTGTGGGGTGTGTGGCCAGCCCTCAAAGGAGTGGCTGGGAAAACTAGTACTTGCTGAGACACTAAAACGTGTCCTGCAGGACAATGCAAGTAGCAGGAGGAATTAGTGACCGAGGCCTTTGAGAAGCATAGACACATGTCCCCAAAGGATTGACTCTGCCGGGTCACATTTGTGTATTCTCAGCCTGCTTGTGTGGCTTGCTGTCGGCTTATAAAGTCGGCTGCCTTCTTTCATTCCGCCCCGCGGTCACACTGGTCAAGCAGCCCCAGGAATGTGTCTGGGCAGCGGCCTCTCAGAGGAAGCCATGTCAAACTCTGCCATTGTTCAGTTATCCGACTTGGCCGGTGGGGAAGCATCGCCTGCAGCTTGAAAACCTTCACCAACGGAAAGTAAATGTGTATGTTTGCAAAGAAAACACAGCAAGTAGCAGCAAAAGAGGCGGGCCTTAAATCTCAGCTTCTAGCCAGGCATACCTTATCCAACACAAACATGCACGTTCCTTGCCAACATTTGTATCTTTTTTATGTCTTTTTTAATAGGGCTACGTTCACAAACGCAGCTTGACATCCGTAAATCTTCAGGGGCGACATCCGTTTTCCTCCAAGTTGTTTGTTTCTGGAAGGCATATTTTTGTTTCATGATGTATTCTGTCCTTTTGATACCATGGCAACGCCCGATATCTGTTGGCTGGCATTAAAATGCTGTTGTCTTGCTTTGTTTGAGCGAGGGGATGCGTTTTACTGCCCGTGTCAAGCTGCTACAGTGGCGAAGACTAATATTTCTCGTCCACATGTGGTGAACAATGTCTGTGTTGCTTCTTGTCCCAGAATTGCTCATTTGAGCTTGCGTTTGCGGCAGGGGAAAGAAGAGAGGCTTGCAGCTGCATTAGCATTAAAGGTTTAATCGCTGTTGATGTAATGTACTTGTAGAAGGTCACGAATAGACGAGGCAGCTGTTAGCCCTATGGCACTGTAGGTGGGCAGGAGTCTGACAGATAGCAAGTGATGGGTAAGTTCGTGCATCCACGAACTATCTGAAGAAAATACCTAAATTGGCTACTGTATAGGGGAAACAAGAAACTATAGTTTGTATTCTGGGATCATTGTAATATTGGGCCATCTCCCCACCCCCAAAAAAACCTCTCATATATAGGTTAATGTTATAGCAGCGGGTCTTGACCTTTTGACTTCTATGAACCCGCACTGAATCAGTGCTGGGAGCAGCGATCCCGGTCTCAGATATATCTATTATTTCACCCTCAAAACAACACACAAAAATATAGAAAACAAGTATATATTAAACATATATAAAAATTGAGAAATGTTTCACTTCGCGCGCGAACAAAAAAATATTTTTAAAAAAAACTTTCAATTTTAACCAGAAGGTTGGAGATTTTCAAAATGTTGTTTTGTTTCTAAAGAGGAAGTGATATGCTAGGCTATATATACCACTTCGTCTTTTTTTGCTCTAAATGTGTGTTCTCTTTTTGTCAGTGCATACCAGTACTTCATTTAAGGCCACCGATCGTCCATACTAGTTTTAATTTGCTGTACTTGCGCTGCTCCTGTGAATCATGCTACGGGCAATAACTTAATTTGTAGTTTCTAATTTCAAATTCTTTCACTTTCACAGATCATTGACATTTTTAAAATGTTTTTTTTCATGTATCTGAATGTTTGTATGTAGATGTATTTTTATATTACAAACCATGCCTCAAGGAATTGGAGCACAACATGGTCAAAGACAAGCCTATGTCAGCGAGTGAGTGGAGAGGAAGCTGGTTTGTAGATGGTTAAGGAAATGAATTTATACTTGTAAAGCACACTTATACCCCATCCGGGGTTTCCTGGCACTGTACGCATACCGCTGTGGAACCCTTCCTGGTTTTTCCCTGTGAAATGTCCACTCCTGGGCACCCTCCAAGGTGAAGCCAGGCCTCCCAGCACTGTTGGGGCCGTTGTGGAGATTAAGCAAGCTATTGCCCAGAGTTGCAGAGTGGAACCCATGATTAGAATAGGCACCGAGGCGAGAATTATCAGGTCAGAGGAAATTGAGCCCTAGACCCGCCGAGGCAGGAATTGAACCCTGGTCCCGGGCCAGACCTCTGCAGCAGGGTCTGCCGCTCTAACCATTGAACCACACTTCTCCACGTTAATACATTGTAATATAGCATTCTTCAAAGAGGTGAATCATCTTTCAACAACTCTTTCGTAAACTGGACTTGCGTTGATGGGTCCTGATGGATACGAGGATGTTTTTACAGATCCTGAATGCACTAATGTTAAAGGCCTGTTGACTTGTTTTTTTCTTTTTTACACTTCTTAGTATGCAGTCTGATGTTGTTGTGGGTGTGCTGCAATCCACCAGAGATGTTTAGCTTGGCTGCAAGATAAGTGGGGGTACTGGTTGAGATAGCTTTGTAAATGATTCAGCAGATTTTGAAGCTGGTGCGTGACGGCAAGGGGAGCCAATGGAGTTCCATCAGGAAGTGGTGATATGATCATAGTACAGGCACTGGATGAGGAAGTACTACATTGTGTAGAACGCCCCTAAGGATAGCCAGTGTGAATTCTGGGCGGCCATGGAGTAGTGCATTACCATCATCCATATGCAAGACTACGAGACTTTGAACTGCGCTTCGGAAGTCGCTTTCTGAAAGAAATGGTTTGACTTCATTTAGAAAGAGAGATGGGATCAGGACGTTTTTAGGTGTCATCTGCACAGCGCTTGCACGGTGCTTGCGAAATCTCTTGTATTGAAAAATGAATCTTAAAAGGTACTCAAAACCTGCCCATTACTTACCATTGGCTGGTTCCCTTGTGACTCTCCCTCACTTTATTTGCCATTGGCTGGCTTCCGCGTGGCTCTCATATCAGACTTGTTCCGTGCTGGTCAGCGCCTTCTCCTGGCCTCCGTTTTCGTGCAGTAGAGCCTGGACCAAGTACTGCTTCCGGCGGGCAGTGTCCTTTCACTGGCTGCATTCCTTTGTAGGTACTTAAAAAAAAAATTACAGATAGTAGGATTTTTCCAAGCGGATGACTTTGTACAGGGTTGCTTTAATTCCTTCTCTGTTCTCCTCTCCAGAACACCAGAAATAATGTGTAACACTCCCCTCTTCTCCCCGTCTGAGGAGTACACAGTGACAGACAATGACTGCCAAAAGCCCCTCCCGCACAATAATTTGGTCCAGCTACAGGTCAGCTGCTGCATTGCAAACCTTAATGCTTAAAATACCCATAATTTAAAACCGATTAAATGCATACAGTAAATATGGTGTCCAGGTTTGCTTCAGCTAACATTATTTGGCAACTATCTGTAAGGTTATCCTTACCTGTTGTCTATTACCCTCTGACCCTTCACCCCTCCACCCTGTGTGACGTGCAGTTTTCCATTATGTAGCAATTGAGCACCAGAGTAAAAGTAGCATACTTTATTAAAAAAACACATTTACATGCTGTAGGTGCCATTGAGGAAGAGAAAAGAGATTAAGTGATTTGCCCACAATCACAAGTTGTTGAGCTGATGCAGAGACTCATACCTGTGGTTCTGAGTCAGCAATTCTGGCCATTACACTACATCCTCTCCCCAGAGGAGAGAATTGCTTGTCAATGCTTGTTGTCTTTTTGGCAATGTGTTTCTTGAGGGTGAGGTTGGTGTCCATGGTGAGTCCGTCCTAGTGGCTTGGCATTCGATGAAAGTTGGCGTTTGAAGCTGTCAAGGTTCATGTCTTGAGCCAAGTTTGTACCATAACTTGTTCATTGCTCCTGGCAAATAAAAGGAATTCTGTCTCCTTTTGGTTGAGTTTCTGGTATGCCCGGATATCAAGATCTGGATGATGTGCAAGAGGTGTTTGGGGCACTGGCTGTCTGAAACAGAGGAGACTTTCAAGTGGAGTTGAATATCATTGGCAAATTGGTGAATCTTGATGAAGTTACTTGTAAGGAGAGCACCAAGTGGCTGTGTGTAGAGTATAGTATTTACTTTATTAATTTGCTAAAAAATATTTAATTTCTATTTAGTAACAGACCCCCTGACGCGACACAGACCATAGGCTAAGAACCACTGTTTTATAGTAATTTTCAACCAGCAATCTCAACTTGTGTCTAGATTGTGTTAATTCAACTCTTGAAACAATTTACCCACCACATACCATTCACCCACTTTTGAAAATGTGTCAGGCATTATGCATACCACATCAACATCATGCATGTAAAGCAAGATTTCCCTCACCATCTGATAACGCTAAAGAGAGTTCAGTGCACGTTATATGCAGATAAATGCTGAGCTAGTTTTTGTCTACTATACAAATCTACATGTTTTTGCTAACTCAATGAACCTTTGTACAAGTAGGTCAGCCCTTCCTTGAGCTCAGACGTTTGCCTCTGTAGACCTGGTGAATGTTTTATAGAAAGAGAATCAAAAACATTTAACCTGTCTTCCCATTAATATTTTAAAGCCACTACATTACCATTAAAAGCCTCTCATCCCATGCTCTCTTTATTATTTTCTATTAAGATCCATCATGCCATGTCACCGTTCTTCACACAGTAAGGTAACTAAAACTCTCAAGAAGGTCGATTTAGGGCATCCCATAAACCAGGCAGTAACTCATTGGTGCTGCTGGGAGGATCATGTATCGTACAGTTGCTCATAACATTTAATAATAATTGACTATCATAGTTGATTTTGAAAATCCATAAAACCTAACTGGACAGGCACTTTTTTTGCCCTGTGTTCTGTGATAAAGTGATCAGCGAGTCCGACAAAGACACAACAATACAGCCATAGTTGTAATAACTCTAGTAAAACACTGAGGTGATTGTGACTGATGTCTCTGTTTACCCTCTCACAGATGATATCCATCCATGTGTTTCTAGAACTTTCAACACCTTTTACCATAGTCGGTTACAAGCTGGCAGGAAGAATAACAAACTGAGGGCCAGATGTAGGTAGCCCTTTACCGGTCGGAAACGGACGAAAATACCGAAATTGGTAATTTTACCGAATCGTTAAATTACAGAATCGGTAAATTTACCGATTCTGTACATTTTACCGATTCGGTAAATTTACTATTCGGTAAAAATACCGAAAATGTATTTTGTGATGTAGGTAGCACTTCTAACAGTGCTACAGGGCCTTTAGAATTTGGTATTTACCATGCAATACAATTGCATGGTAAATTACGAATTCCTGTGTACATGCACATCTGTGCATGTACACCTGTGCCATGTGGCACACTGACATGCCCTAAGGGCATGTATGTGTGCCACATGGTGCAAAAGCCAGGTACAGGGGTGTAACAGGGTGTCAAACTGACACCCTGTCCCCCTTAGCAATTCGGTATTTTTACCGATTCGTTTGCTATTGAATCCTATGGGCTTCAAGGCCCATAGGATTCAATAGCAAATACCGATTCGGTATTTACCGAATCGGTAAATACCGAATCTTACCGATTCGGTAAAAAATACCGAATTTTTACCTACATCTCATTTACAAATTCATAAATACCGAATCGGTAAAATTCGGTATTTATGAATCGGTAAATGAGATTTACCTACATCTGGCCCAAAGTGATCATAGTTGATTAACAAGTTTTCAGGTATCCTCACTTGTCAATGAAAAGATTGGGCCCATTTTAGTTATATTGGTGTTCCCACACTCATGCATTTCTTCTGTCCTCGTTGCGTCAGAGAAAAAGTGAGTTTGTCTTGCATTTCCATACCTATGTCCATGGATCACAGCTGCACTTGTGATGACTCAAGCATAGAGAATCAATCAATCAATCAACTCGGATTTGTAAAGTACGGTTAATCACCCGCGAGGGGATCCAGGTGCTAGGTTCTTGCTGGGATCCGTTGAAGAACCAGGTCTTGAGTCCCTGTCTGAATTCTGGGAGAGAGCATGATGTTCAGAGGTTAAGGGGAAGGTCGTCCCAGGACTTGGCAAGGTAGGAGAAGGATCTTCCTCCACTGTAGCTTCAGCGGATGCCGGGGGTGTGTGAGAGGAAGGCGGAGCACAGGTGTCTGGAACATTGCTGGAAGTTCGGGCAGTGGTTGATGTATGCCAGTCTTGGTCATGGAGGGCCTTGTAGGTATGTGTCAGCATGTTGAATTTGCATCTTTTCTGGATGATGAGACAGCTGGGATTCCTGAGGTGGGAGGTGATGTGGGTCCGGTTGGGGGAGGTCAGGGATTAACCTGGCAGCTGAGATCTGTATCGTCTGGAGTCCCTTCATGTGTTCAGTAGTTATTCTTGCTTTAGCGTGTTGCTGTAGTCAAGCCGGCTGATGACTAGTGCTTGAGTGAAAGTTTTCCTGGTGCTGACTGGCAGCCATCTGAAGATCTTTTGGAAGCATGTGAAGAGTGTGGAAGCACACGGAGAAGACTGCATTGATCTGGCGTTTCATGGTGAGTTTGCTTATCAGGATGATGCCAAGGTTGCGGTCATGGTTTGTCGGTATGGGTCTGAGTTCGGAGGGCCACCAGGCGCTGTTCCACAGGTAGGTGTTCTAAAAAATCAGCACTTCAGTCTTGTTCGTGTTGAGCTTTAGGTAGTTTGTCTTCATCCAGTTGACGACGCTAGTTATGCAGTTGTGAAAGTTGGTTCTAGTGGTGGTGTGGGTCTTCTGAGAGCAAGAGGATGAGCTGGGTTTGGTCTGCATAGGATACAATGTTGAGGTCATGGGTTCTGATAATGTTGGCCGGGGGCATCATGTAAATGTTGAAGAGGATGGGGCAGAGGGATGAACTTTGAAGGACGCCGCAGATGGTGCTCTTTGATTCTGAGGTAAAGGGTGGTAGGTGGATTCTCTATGTTCATCCTGTGAGGAAGGATGCAATCCGTTTGAGGTTACCTCCCTGTATCCTGATGTGGTGGAGTCTCTTGATGAGCGTGTGGAGGAGCAGCGAGATAGGCAGTAGTTCTTCAGTTTACTGGGGTTGGCGGTTTTTTTTTAGTAGGGATCTGACCTCTGCGTTTTTCCATCCGTCAGGGAAGGCAGTCATGGTAATGGATGCATTGAGAATGAAGGTGAGGTTACAGCTGATTTCCTTGCTCCTGAGGTTGAAGAAGTGGTGGGGGTAGGGGTCCAGAGTGGATAGAGTTCATGATGGCTGTGGTGTTCTGTGTGGTGAGCTGTTCCCATGCGGTGAGCGGTGGGTTGTGGGTGGTGTTTGTTGGTGTGAGGAGGTTGTAGAGTTTGGTGGGTTGGGGTTCTAAGTTACTGTAGATGGTGGATATCTTGTTTTGGAAATAGTCCGCTAGGGGGGGTCGCAGAGTTACTGGGTAGGGAAGATTGTATTCTCTTTGACTGACAGGCAGGAGAACTCTCTGAGGATGCTGAAGAGTTCTTTGCAGTGGTTTTCTTTGATGCGGTCTGCCAGAGTACCTCTTTTTGTGTCTTTAAGGTATTGGTGTCATTTGTTGAGGGCTGCCTTGAAGGTAGTTCAGTCGTCTGTGGGATCTCTGCTTGTCTTAGAAACAACAACTTTCTCATAAATAAATAACCTAATGCATATCTGAATTTTACATCAAATTCACGGTGTGGATATTGGCTGTGCATGTTTAGGTCTGGCAGTAACCAAGACTCTTTGTTTTTTTAATAAAATTATATGTCCAGTATGCTTTCTTGTAGGATCGTTCAGCCAGCTCTCTTGACTGTCATGGTGTTACCCAAAATTTCATTCCACCCACCACAGCATAGAGAAAGGGGCACAGGGTCTGTACACTTCAGCCATTGGCTTTCCTCTATGTGAGTAATGGCATTCCAGTCTTGCACAACATGCACTTACACTGAAAAACTAGTCCCCTTGAACATTTTTACAAAACCATTAACTAACTTTGGCAAAGCCAAAAGTTGGCGGTCAATGCCAGGCCGATTTGACTTAGACAATGCTTGTTTAGGAAAAAATCCGTAAACATTTAAGCATAACACACCCATCAGATTCAGGCCAGAAGCAGAAGTGTGCATAAGAAAAAATGCACAATGGGGATGCTTATATGAACAGGTTGTAGGGAGATGTGTAGTGCGGCCTGCTTAGAAAGTGTCCCTCCTACTTTTCTGTGTCTACCTATATTTGCTACCAGTAGATGAGGTAAAGTGGGTAAAGGTATGGTCAGGTGGAGACGGATGGGAAGACTTTCATAATGAACCACTTTCGGCGTGGACACACAATTTTTATCTAATCGTCTCTGGAATCGACTCAGTGTCCTCAGACCATTGCCATACTCAATATGCAGTCTATCGGCATTACTCTATGTTGGAGGCTATCCTCTGAGGCTTTCTCCAGATCGGTTCTGGTTGTTCTGTTCATGTGACATCTATGCTGCTCTACGTTGACGTGATTTTGCTTTCCAGTCATTGTCTTCTTATATAAGTATGTATTTGGAACTGCTGTCCAACATGGCCTTCATGTTGGTGCCTCTTTCTAGTATTTCCACCACTTGCCGCTGATATGTTAGCTCCAGTGAAGTATACATGCACTGATCAAACATGGAGCTAGATGCTGATGTTGGCATCTATGAGATTCAAAAGGTAAGTGATTCATTTTGTCAAAGGTCTCCTTGGGTCAGCACCATCACAGAGACCCTGGTTCCCATCATATAGCAAACTTAAGAGCTTCAACCAGTGTGTTTCTCAGTGTCTCAGCTTCCCCATTCCCTTGATCATATCTTCTCACATCCTAAGTTGTCTTCTACGACTCTGATCGTCTCTTCACATCTGACGCCGTTGGCTCCTCTTGACGTACCTACACCTTATGCCAAATCCATCCATCGACCCGCAAAGGCAGCCTTTTTAATGCCATTGACATCCAGGGAGAACATTCGCCAATGGTTCGCACCTCAGCCACTGGTGCAGGGTGTGCTTACTTGAAAGCACCCTTGTTGACTGGCATGTGGGTGATTACTACACCATTTTGCAGCTCACTGAGCATACGAGAAAGGTATTGGGCGTCTGTGTTGGTACAATTTTTGCTGCAGAGCCACAGAACAAAGACACTTCTGTCCTCCATTGCCTGATACTTGTTTCCCTGTCAGTGTGGACTCTTCCTATGGGCCGAACAGCCTCAATATCCTATCTCCAGCTGGAGCACCTTGGGATATGTATGCCACATTGGCAGCAGGCCATGCCTGCAACCATCTCCGATCTTAGTGTACAGACGTGTCTATTGGATCACAAGTGCAGTAGGATGTGAGCGTAGCTACCATTGGTGCAGAAGGTGCAGTGGCACAGAGCCAGAACCCTAAGGGACCCATTGAACCCTGATAATTGCTGTAGTTTACTATCCCAACAGCAGCCAAAGGGTACTTTTTCTTGCTTGCACCAGTGCCCATGGCTTCCTTGCTATGCTCATTTTAGTACACAGGCGTTTTAAGGGCGAACAACATATATTTAGTGAAGTTTATGTTTTAGGAACAAATTTACTTTAAAATGGTTTCCACAGAAAGAAATTTCCAAAGCTGTTTTCTCTCCGTCTGGCAGACCTTAGGAAAGTCCCAGTGCCCTACTTTGCTACTAGTATTAATAATGTTAGAAGTATCGATAATTTTAAAGGCCCACGTTCAAAATGTGACTTTTTTTCTACTTTCTTTGTAGATGGTATACAAGAAAACGTTGTGCCAGACCCAACCAGAATATTTTAAGAAACGTTCTAATTTTTTTTCGTCTATTCATAAAATTGAGGTGCTAAACATTGATATTTAGGGCGAAATAAATGGGAAAAGGTCCCTATTCTTCCCAAACATGCAATCTGTGTCAAGATAATAAATAGTGAGATGAAATGAAAGGTTATTTAGGAGCTAAGAATATACTTTCAGTGTTACTTAATTGCTATTTTTGTTCGCTAGTCACCATACTCCCACAGTATGGCCACTAAAAAGGGGCTTTTGGGATGGAAGGCACAAAAGAGTAATTGCATGTTGTGTACTAGGCTACTGTCTCCGCGTCCCCTGAATATCCTGTCACCCTCCTGTGCATGGCAGCTTCACTGTGTGCAGTAATGCTTCCACAGAGCTGGGATACATGCAGGCTCCGCTGGGCCAAGGATCTGGGATTGGACATCTCGTCTGAGGTTGCCGCCGTCTACTTTCTTTCTTCATAGCACTACTTTCTTAAGTTCCTGGGCATTTACTGGTTTCTTCACACCTCTCCCCCCTAAATTGTGGTTTCCAGCTTTTGCACTATAAGTTGCTTCATATTTTGCTCGTTTTCTGTCATTGTTCTTACAACTCATTCGAGATTTTGTGGGGAAAAAAAACGTGGGCAAGAAAGGTGGTTGCATTGTCAATCAATCAATCAGGATTTGTAGAGCCCGTGAGGGTCTCGAGGCGCTATGGGGTCACGCTGCAGGATTCCGCTGCCCATTCCTATTGGTTGAATATCCAGGTCTTGAGGTCCTTCCTGAACTGTTGGAGCGATGGAGCTACTCTGAGGTGTAGGGGAGGCTGTTCCAGGTTTTAGCCGCCAGATGGGAGAAGGAGTGACCTCGGATGTTCCCCTGACGGATGCGCTTGGTAGCTGCTAGAGAGAGGGCTTTGGAACGGTGTTCCTGGTAGGTTGGTGTAATTTCACTCGTTTGTTGAGGTACGCCATCCTTTGTTGTGTAGTGTCTTGTAAGGGTGGGTGAGCAGTGTGGTCGAGCTAATAAGACCCCGTCATGTCACCTTCTTTAATATTCATGAGGGGTCTTGTGTAGTAAGTAAACTCTGTCAAGATCTGCAAAAAGTTCTAGACTGCACTCCTTGCAGGTGACGAGGAGCTGAAAATGGTTACAATGCCAGTATGTCCTTGTAGCAGTCCATGCTGTAGTTAAGAGATTATGGGGTCAATTGATAATAAACTTCGCCATCCAGTCTGCACTTTCCTGGCAAGTCTTTTGGGATAACAGCAGGCATCATGGAGTACTCAAAAGTCTGCAAATATACATATCTGATGTATGTTGCCATGATACCTTGCAGGGGTGAGCAGGGGCGGATTGGCAAGGCGGGCATTTGGGTATCGGCCGAAGGGCCGGTGTCCCAGTGCCCTCTGTGGGCCGGTTTTTTCTCCCCTTTCCCAGTCCACAGAGGGTGGACTAGGAAAGGGGAGAAAAAATGGCCCACAGAGGGCACAGAGACAGAGATAGAAAAATGAAAGCAGCCTCGCTGTGCGGCCGTACAGCGATTATCAGCTGTGGCCTCTCCTTCACCCCCTGCCCTGCAAAGCAATCACGCAGATGCTGGGCTGGGGAGGGGTGATTGTTTGCAAGGTGTTGCTCAGTTCTATGAGCCATTTTCACCCCAGCCCTCCTGGGGCCCACGCAGCCCAGAAACAGTGTTTGTGTTAACACCTCGCCCACAGCCCTTCACATTCAGGGCTTAGTGGGCGAGGAAGAATGGGTCTCGCTGTGGGGGGCAGGTGATGTTTGGAACTCGCACCCTTCACCTCAGCCTCCCCCTGGCTACCTTGCTACCTTGGATGACCCAGCAGCTGCGTTTGTGCTACCCTGCCATGACATTGCCCTGAGGCCTGGAGGGCTGATTAATTTACTAATTGCAGGGGCCTTACCTATGTTCATGTGCTCCTGAGCTGAAGGTCTGGGGAGGGCTAAGTTGGGTCGTAATAGCAGGGGCTTTCCTGCTTTTCAGGGGTTCCTGCGCTGGACGGCTCGAATAATTTTGTGACAGAACGGGGCCTTGCTGTTTTTTTTAGTTCATCAGCATGTAGGCCATTCTCAACGTGGCCCTGTGTTCTGCGCAAGAACAGTATCCTCCCACTTTCATTCCTTGTCTGTGCAAATGGTTTTTCGTGAATGGGCATGCCCCTTGAATATGGGCCACGCCCCTTAAATGTGGGCCACGCATCATGAATGTGGGCCACTTTTTTCGCCAGTGCCCGGGCCAAATTGTGATCCCAATCCGACCCTGGGGGTGAGTTCTTTTCAGCCCTGTTTTTTGGTGTGGCTTGGTGCTTAGTTTTCATCATCCCGGTGTGTTCTCCAAGCTGCTCGGGGTCTGGATTTGTTTTGAAGGCCTCAGTCTACAATCTCAGATCTGGCGTATTTGTTCGGTATTACTATTTGTGCCTGGCTTTTGGGCTTTGTGACATTTTTTCCCCTGTGCTCTGGTTTTTGCTTCAGTTCGGGGCTTCCTCCTTTGCAGGAGAATGTTTGAGCTGTTCTCTTTCATTTCTTTTTTACACACACGGAACGCGAGGAAGGCCAGCCAGTTACGAGTAGGGGACTAAGATAGGGAAATGAAAGAAACTGAATTATGAGCCAGGGGTAGACACAAAACACACCCTCTGTCTACATTGGGTACATACAACATGTGTGTTTGCCAGCAGACAACTGTAGAAGTATGTAGGCAAGACATAAAAGTGGTAAAATGTAAAGCAATCCCATGTGCCCCCAGAATATTGATCGGTGTTCTAAATTCGATGGAATCAGTGTTGTGCACTACATTATTTATTTATATATATTTATTTTATTTATTTTATTTTATATTTAATTTTATAGAGCGCACAGCTACCCTGAGGTTTCCAGGCGCTAAACCAATAAGGAGAATGTACAGTAGCAGAACTTAAGATCAAAAAGCCACGTTTTGACATCCCTTCTGAATTTTAGATAGTTGGATTCCATCCGAATGGATAGAGGAAGAGAATTCCACAGGGATGGGGCCAGAAAAGCAAAAGATCGACCTCCCATTCTGGCTCTCTTCGTCCTGGGGATCAGGAGTTTATGTTGGCTAGATGAACGAAGAGTGCGGGAAGGAAGGTACGGATGAATAAGAGATTTCAAATACTGGGGGGCTTTGCCAGTGTTAATTTTGTGTACAAAACAAAGAGCCTTGAATTTGCATCGATTGTCAATGTTTAGCCAGTGAAGACTACGACGGTGCAAGGAAGTGGAAGATTTGTAGGGTAGGTTACATAGGAGACGGACTGCCATGTTCTGAACCGTTTGTAGTTTCCGAATGGCCTCTTTGCCCGCACCCAGAAAGAGAACATTGCCATAGTCGAGGCGAGATGTTATTAGCGCCTGGACTACGGTTTTCTGGGTTTCAAGAGGAAGCATCCAGGTGATTTTCCTCAACCATTTGAGGATGGTTGTACAAATGGAGGAGACTCTCACGGCATGTTGTCTCATGGACAGCTGATCATCAAATATTATTCCCAGGTTACGAGCAGTTTTCGAAGGGTTGGGAGAAGTGCCCATTTGAACAGGCCAGTGGGAGGGTCCCCATAAGGCAGGATTGTTGCCAAATAGGAGGAGTTCCGTTTTCCCTCCATTCAGTTTTAACTTTACTACAAAATACAAACTACAAAATACATTGCATGTTTATATGAATGTGCATCTCTGCCCCTATTACCAATTAAATCAGACCTGTTTTTCTTCCATTTAAATATTTT
The DNA here is from genome assembly GCF_964263255.1 of Lissotriton vulgaris. Lineage (NCBI taxonomy): Eukaryota > Metazoa > Chordata > Amphibia > Caudata > Salamandridae > Lissotriton > Lissotriton vulgaris. The sequence goes on from NC_141694.1 coordinate 1,217,979,510, forward strand.
CTTATGTTTTTGGTTTAGAATAGTATTTTACATTTTTTTGACACTAAAGTAAAAGTAATGTTGCAGAGGCGAATCAGCTGTACAGAAAAGGTGTAGGCGGGATCCTCTGAAAGACGCTGGGTAGCCATGTATAGGCATGAGGGAAGGTAGTCAACCTCCCACCTCTGTACTACCACCATATCCCAGGCCGCTAAAGTGGACCTTGTCACTGGCAAGGTGTATACACCCCAGGGATGATGTTTCCGTGGCAGTCGGGACACTTTCCAGATATGGATGCCCTGCAGTAAGTTGCTTGATAAAGCACCTAGGCTTCACCGGCACACTCCTATGTAATTTTACCAGGTAGTGGAGCTGTGCCGGTTGGTAATATTTCATGAGATTTGGGATACCCTTCCTCCCTCGTACGGGTGTCTGCGTTCACTATGTTTGGGCTACCAAGGCTTTCTCACAGGCAATATGAATCGGTCTTCAGTTTCCTGCGGTCTCTGGAGATTCTGAATTGGGGGTTGGAGTGGAAGTATCTATAACAAGACAATAATCTTGGGTAGAGTCATCACATTAACACCATCCACGCTTATGGTTTTCCCCCCCTGTGCTGAAAATCGGTAATTCCTACTAATCATGACGAGCTGAGCTCGTCATGAGCGTCGAAGGTGTTAAGCATCGCAGTGCAGCTCAACCAAGACAAGGATTCCAGACCCCTTTTAATTGCCACAATGAGGCTGATGTAGTTCAATTTGGAAGTCACAGCTCACGTGGGTGCTGTCTGGAGAGCTAAATATGTGACTCTGTCCAGGGCCGTTCAAAGGGTTCTGTGATAAGGTTCTGCTGCTCTTTTGGGAGATGTGCGCTGAAGATGAGGGATTTCTGGAATTTCAGACTAACGCCTGAGGCATCTCCAAAGGCTTGGGCTTCACCCATGACTTCTTGTAGGGATTTCACAGGGTCTTACAGAGTAGCTAAGACATTGTCTGTGTACACGTGAAGTGTATGCATGTCAGGCACAATTTTGACCGCTGTGATTCGCTCTCTGTTCCTCAACCTCTCCACCATCGGCTCTATACATAGTGAATACAGCAGAGGGGGAGAGTGTTCAGACCTTTCTGGGTCTTCACTATTGCTGTTGGAGATTGATAGCTACAATTGATTTACGTCCTAATTTATTCATAACTTTTTTTAAATAAACCAGTGGACCCAATCGAATGACTTTTCATCATCCACTGTGAGGAACAGTGCTTTCTTACAGGTTGTGTTGCTCTTTTCTATAATATGGAGGAATTGCCCTCTAAATTGTCATTTTCTTTTCTGTCAGTTATAAAACCAAATTGGTCTGGGCCTACCAGGCCCGGCATGAGGAGATTAAGGTGGCTTGCATGGATCTCAGTAGAAATGTGGGAGCTAATGTTAATTGACGAAGTGGGCCTATGAGTAAGGTAGAGGGAGGGATCTCTTCCAAGTTTCGGTGTGACTAAGATGACGGCCTCTATCGTGTAGTTTGTGAGTGTGCCCATCTCAGCAAAGCTGTTGCAAATTCTGGTCAAAATGGGGCAAGCTCCTGACAAAAGAGCTGATACAAAAGTGGAATGAAACCATCAGGCCTCTCCGCCATATCAATTTTCAGGCTCCATATAATGGATATTATTTTTATTGGCTGATCCTGAGCAGCTGCGTACTCCTGGGGGAGTGTTGTGATTCTGGACCGTTTCAGAAAGAGTGCTATTGTATGATCTGATTTGTGATTTGCTTTATAGAATTGGGCATAAAAACTTTGAAATGCTTGTGCCAAATCAGTGTCTTTAATGATAGAGTTCTATCTAGTTTCTAGATCACCTCAACCCCATATCTTTTTATTCTGTTCCTCAAGCCTGCTTTATTCCCCACGACTTAATAGCTCTTATTTTTACGGAGGAATGCATACCCCACTTTATCAGTGTCCCACATTGTAACCTGTGCCTTCCCTTTCACTTTTAATGTGCATTTGATATAAATAAACGGACATATTTGAAAGATGTTCGAAATCGAGCCGAATTACATAGGGCTTTTTAACTTTTATTTTTGATCCCTTTTTGCCCCATTTGATTCCTGTGGATATGGCTGTTTTGTGATAGCAAAAATCATTGTTGATATTTTGTCTTTTAATTAAAATACAATACAGAACTAGTCAGGTATCTGTCATATCCCATGTGTGATGGCATCTGTGATAGCATGTGTGAAGTCATGAGCAATTCAAGCGGGGAGTTATAGTTACTTAACAAACCCCAACTGGTAAATTAGTTTTCTTTTAGTTTGGTGGCTGTAAGCATGAGGTCCAGTACATGTGTTGAGTCTCTTAATTTATGTTAGTATAGAGTCAATTCATTCTTTAACTGTTCATAATACAATGAATTTTATGCATTTTGTAATGATACCCATTACAATTGTTCGTCCATTCCCTGCGCACAGTGCATATTGGGACATGCCTTTTATACACTGGATACAGTACATAGGTGTGTATTTCACAGGACATGACATTCATCTGTGCTCTTAATGCAGTATATCCTGGGCTTAGTTCTTCAAAAACATAATCTAAATCCTATAGTGCATGAAGTTATTATCGGGAGAGTCAGGCCTGTTTTGAACTCACCCTAAATGTGGCAGGAAATGAAGAAAGTGGATGCCTCTTCAGTAAAGGCCTAGGGGAGCATTTATATCCCCCCACCCCCCAAAAACATAGCATTTTCCATCCATCAGAGATATACACCAAAGGCCAGTTTCTGATTAAAGTCCTTTGCCATGCCAGCCACACTTTGGGTAGGGGCCAGACACTGGTTACAATTGTAGTAATTGTAGTCAGTTGTGACCTCAGCAACCTTTCACACCCAGTATCGGGTCATTGGCAATGCTCTGTTGGGACTTATGTCTCTCTGCTCTAAATAAGTAAATGCCACTGTGTAAATAAGTACATTTCTCTGGGGTTTGTGCCATGACTTCCCTTCAGCTGAGGATTATCTTTGAAATACATACTTAATCACACACACACATATTTTTAAGTCTAGCCTAAAGGCAATTTTCATTGTCTAAACAGCCTCCTGCTTCCCCCAAAAATCATAACAGCAATATATATAAAGGCTTTTGGTTAGCCTTTTTCAGCCATTGGTCTGTGGGGCAGTCACATTTTGCTTCCACCCTCCCACATCTTACAGCATGTGGACAATGGGTCAGCCCACTTAAGCCATTGGCTCTCTAGCTGTGAGTTACAGCAATTTGCCTACTCCTGTATGTACTGCCACGGAAAAGAAGGATAATTAGTGTTTGGACTGTGAGCCCTTCCTTTATTTTGATGTTTTCCAAGTCACCAATTTTATTTGCAAACATGGATATGTGAGTGGGTGGATTTGCCAGTGCTTGTCATTTTTTGTTTTGAAACCATGGTTTACTTTTACTTTCAGTCAGCGATCCTCTGAGAACCCAGAATTACACAGGGACATTACTTGAAGCCATTTTGAAGAAACAGCATGCAGGAAGAAAGGATTCAGGCAAAAAATACTGAAGGCTAGCCTGCCACAGAATGTCAGCATTTAGGTGCAGTCACATTGTACCTAAGTGCTGAGGGACTATTTGCTCCCTGAATACCGAAGCCACAATATCGACGGGACACAATATTGATAACAGAGTATTGATGATTAAATATCGATGCATAAGTGCGTCTAGATTTATACCTAACTCCACTTATGTACCTATGTGATACAAATATCTTAAGGCTGTGTAGATATGGAGTTACAAATAATAAATCTATACATCCTCATATGCGCTTACCTTTCGATATTTTCACCCTCGATATTCTCTCCTCTATATTGATGTACCACACTTTTGTTGGTGTCGATCTTCAGTAGAACAACTGTGGAAACCTTTTGTTTACCAGGAGCTAGTCTGACAGTGGTGGCCAGCACGGATCTGGGGTTGGCGGGGCAGATAGGAGGAAGCAGAATGTAAACATTAAAAAAAAAAAAGTACCTTATCTGCTCCATCTCTCCTTCATAGTACTCGGGCCAAGAACAGGAATGAGAAAGCACAACCAGGCTCCCATGACTAATCACAACGTTGCAATGCAGCAATGTAGTTGGTAAGCATCCAGGCTTCTCTGACCAATCACAACGCTGCAATACAGCGTTGCGATTGGTCTGAGAGCCGTGGTTCGGCGCTCAGACGGGGACTGGGAGTCTGGGCATATTCTCCACACAGGCTGTACTGCAGCCTGAGTGGAGAACATGCAAAGTGCGCATGACTGTTTGGCCGACCCCAGAGAGCCTCCCAAGCATTCATGTGCAATCCTCCCCAACCCTACTCTGAGAGCAGAGCGGCCCGCCCCACAGCAGCTGGAAACAATAAAATTATAATAACATTGAGTTATTATCATTTTATTTTTCCTTAAGTCACACTGTTTAAAAGCAGGGGGGGGGGGTGCTGCTCCTCCGCCTTAGCGGAGGAGCTGCCACTGTAATCTGAATGTTGACTTTTGTAACAGCTAAAATAATTTGTTCTGAGGGGGCTATTACAGTTTGGGCAGTGATGGAAATTAGAACAGTATGTTCATTGTTTTGCTATGAGAAGAGGTATTGATAGAGGTCTTATGAAATGTATCTCCTCTTGTTTGGAAATATATAACAATGTTTTTAAAAAAAGCCATTCATAATATTTGGCTAGCCAGAGACACAATGGCATAATGAGGTGCAATTTAGTACAACATGAAAGACAGGGTAAAATGTATTCTAAATCTCGGAGCAGACACATGAGTTGCAGGTATTATGTATTTACAATGAAGTCTTTTGTATTTATTTTTTATTTGCACATTACTTGCCCAGTCGGCACGTCTATCATTTCCTATTTAGCTAGTTTTCTCTTGTTTTAAACAATGAGTATACTGTTCTGCTTTTCCGTGGACAGTTCAGGAATTTCATTATGCCCTTCATGCCATGCACATGAATCCGAAGTACTCTTCCGCGGGACAAGGGCATGGTGTGGAATGACTGGACACCTATTTGATAGGGGTAAGATTAAAATCCTTCGAAAATGAAAAAGTTGCAGGGCATCCAGAGGAGGACAGACTATAGTCCTTCCAGCTTAAGGTGGTTCAACTAAATGCTGATATGTTTGGATTCATCAAGTATAATGGGGTGACCCAGTGTCCCTCAGAATCTGGGCATCTAGAATATGTGCTACAGTTGGTTCTTTTGGGTACAATAATTGCTTTACAGTTGCATCAATAATTGTACAGAAAGAACGGAAATACATCTGAATTGAATTAATCAAAGTCATTGTATTGACACCTTATTCAAATTTTTTCTTTTTTGCTTATAACATAGTTGTGGCTGTGACAAGCAAACAAGGATTATTGAAAAACGACGCAAAGATAACTTATAAGTGATTAGGTGACCTAGAAGTGACAAGGTGCTGTAAGTGAATGAAATATATACACAGTGCTGCACAAGAAGTATCTAAAATTTTCAAATCAGTGACATGCACACGAATGTCCAAACTGCCTATTGCTTAATCTGCAATTTTTGTATGGGGTTGAGAGGAAAGGGTATGGATTGTACAGGCACATCGACGTTTCGATCCAGAAGAGTGCGTGATTTGCGATGGGTCATGGCGGGTCTTCTTCAGGACAGGGGGGACTGCCAGTAGAGGTGGTATGGGATACCATTTGAAGTCTTCAAGGTAAAATCCACCAGAGGTTGGATTCTTATGGGTGATGGAAATGAAACACATCATTCAGAGGAATCTTATTTCATGAATCAAAAGCTCTGTCGGGCATCTCGCTGAATGGAAAGCCACCCATGTATTTGGATGAGCAGTCCGTGAACTCAGATAAAGTTTAAGGTTCTCTCCTACTGTTGTCATCCCTTCTTCAAATAGGGACAAATCCTTTAGGATGTTCTTCAGAAACCTATCCACTTTATGGTAGGGTTGACATTTGGAAAATAAAGCTATGGGGTGCCTCTGCAATTTGTCTTTCACTGTTCTGTATCTCTCTTGCTTCTGCATCTGTAGTGGTATCAGAGTTTCAGAACATTTCAACATATCTAGGTTGGTTCCTGGTGAGGAATCTCATAAAGGCCCATTTAGAATTTGCCAAGATGGGTGCACTGCCATGAACTGGTGGTGCTCTCTCTCTGCTTAACTTGTGGTGCCCTGCCTTGTTTTCAATAGCAGTACATAAAGGACATCCAATGCTGCAGCATCAGTTGAACTCATTTGGCTCGGTGGTCAGTTTACCACTGGACACCTGGTCACAGAGGAAGTCACCCCACCCTATTTAGAGTGGTTATTTTGAGTTACTGATTGTCCCTGTCTTGGACTGACATATTACACAAGGGGGCCACAATCAGGGAAACCAACAAGTGACAAAGAGCAGGGAGACATTTCCCTACACGTTAGGGCCATTGTTATGTGTCTTTTTGTTTTACTTAAACAGACTTCTGCTTTGGGAGCCTTTGCCAGAAATACTAAGAAGAATGCAGAGTTTGGACAAACAAACATGATGCTGGCTCCCCATTCTCCTCAGTCTCTAGAGCATCTGTTGCATCGGTGAATCCACTGAAGGCATAAAAATCCCCACCAACTGTAACTATGGTTGGTGGTTCGTCGCCCCTCTCTAACAATGATTTCCATGGGTCATCTGCTGCTCTGGCTAGCAGCCCAATGTCCCAGAACATACATGTAACTTCTTAAGCTCTACCCTAATATAGCAAATTTGAGTGAACAAGTTAGCACCACTTTACTATAGACAATAAAATCCTTATTCTTTAACTTGTTCACACAGTACACTCAGGTTACAATTAAAGCTATTTACCCTCCATCTGATATGCACAACGGCCACAACTGGTGATGAAAGCCTTTGCTGTGGTTTTTAGCCATGTGATTTGTACATCAATTACATAGCCAATGGTCACCAGTATAATTCCAGAAATGTATAGGGATAGTTAAAGTTGTAGTTTTTCCCCTAATCAGAGCTGAGGTAACCTTTCTGGTACAATACCCCATATTCACATTTCCAGGCAAATAATCAATACACTGATAGCAGTGTTTCTCCAGTGACAGACAAGTGGGTTGCAGCTATGTCAAATTTGGAGACTATCTACATGAGATGCAGTGACGTGCCATGAATCCAAATGGGCCATGTTTACATGGTGGTTATCCTTTTATTTTGGTATGGGTTCCCCATTGTGGACCAACATTGGATAACCCAACTTGTGACCAGAAGGTGATCAGTATGACAGGACATTTAGACTAACTGGTCAGGGCATGTTAAATAACAATATCCAGAAAACATACCTGAAAGAAAAACCAGCCACAGTATAGTTTGCAGGGTATTCAAAAAGGAACTACATCTCCCTAAGGAGGCAAAGGTAAAACATTCCAGCCTCTTGTTCTCACAGTTAACCATTCCACTTTGACCTCTGCTGTTTCTTCTTTCATCTTGCACTAAGATATAACCTTAAGAAGTCCATACCAATAATTAAAGCTTCTATAACACAAGACAGGGCAAAGAGAAACACTTCTTTTAGAAGGTACAAGTGACTTCTAACCTATACAAGTGGATTTTATCAGCAGAGAACCCTCTTAAACTCAGTTGAACTTTGTGCGTTATTAGTTCAAAACTGGTTGTGGAAGCCTCTCTGAATGGAGTTGAATGTCTGACTTCACTTTGAAAAAGATGGTGGTGAAATGTTCTGACTTATAGTCTGATCATGTAATATAACTATTTGTCTGAAGCATGAGAGCTTGACTCTCCATCAAAGCTTAATCCCAATGGTATAGCTGACACATTATTATCTCTTATCAGGAATACCTATTGTGATGCCACAAAACATCTTTTGATGGCATAAAACCTTAACACAGTTAAAGAATCGCTATTGTGTGCCTTGGACAGCACAGCTATGCACTGATGAGACAGGGCAAGAATGATACAGCGCTGTCATCCCTCAACTTTACATATTTTAATTACTTTATATTTAAAAAAGAAGAGGCATACTCTTTTTTTGCTCTCCCTCAGTATCTGCTTTTCTTTCTCCCCTTCAAATCTCACTTCTTCCCTTGTCTCCATTCTTCCTTCACTTTTTGCCCTACGTCCGCATTTCACCACCTCCCCTGATTAACTTGTAGTGTAGTTTCTATATTCCCAATAGGCTCTGTGCATTGGAATAATATATCCTATAGATTTGACGTAGGACTTATGTCGACTAAGTCTCTATCGAATATATTAGACTTAATTGTGAGTGCCTGGTAGGTCAGCGGTCACTAGAAACTTTCTCGAATAAACAAGAAGGGATTAGTTTCTGACAACCGCATGAACATGACAACTTTATTTCCACAAGAATAAACATATCTTCAGAGTCGTGGAAACAATAGATAGATATTTTACTTAGTCATTCGTGTATGCTTCGTTTCATCAGAGGTGCAGAGAAATAGAGAGACAGGCGTTTTCAATAAAAGGATTTATTGAACAGTCTTCTTTCTCATGCAAGTAAAGTAAATTGCTACAATTGTAATACAGGCTGCAAAGTATAATGCGTACAGCGTGAAAAGTATTATAAAATAATACTGTAAAAAGCATTGTATGGTTTCTAAACCATAGATAAATACATACATAAATAACAAAGGCTAAAAGTATTCAACTGGTGCTTTTAAAATACGCATACCCCAATGTACCTAACCTAAGACTAGTACGAGGGAAGAAGTAAGTGTGGTGTAGCATAGGTTTAGTTTCTTTGCCAAGAAGATATCCAAGATTTCTCTTTAGGGTCTAATCAGCTCCATACCTTAGTTTAGAATGAAGGAGGTCTGGAATCTCTGTCTCGGGACTCGATTTCCCAACACCCCGCGAAAGGAGCTTGGAAACACTGGAGCTGGATTCTCCACTAGAGAAAGGACAGCTTCTCGATCAGTGCGTCAGCTGGACGGTCAGCTTCTTTCGGCACTTGCTGTAGCGAGCTGCGTCGGGCAAGTAAATAGTCAAGCTGCTCCGAACCACCATGTGTTTGCTAGAGCAATTGAAGGCATATTTATATCTTGAAGGTGCCTAGTTTGACGTAAAGTCGGGCATAATAACGTCACCAAAGAACCCCAAGGGAATGGTAGTTCTTTGAAAATTCCAAGAGTTCTTGGACAAATCAATATTCAAGCAAGGGGATGTCCCTGACGGCTTAAGCCGATTTTCCATGAAATCGTTGTGGCTTCTTGGTACGGGTGGAAGTAGCCATGCCTGTATTTGGACTGCACGGGCTATGTCTAAATATGGGTATGATTTCTATGCCTATATTAGGGCTATGTGAATTGTACCTATATAAGGGCATGAATCTGGAAATTTCGCTCGGATCCTAAACGGCATACAATAAACTGTTTTTCATTTTTCACTGTCTTATTTTTCCTTCCACTCTCTTTTCACACACTCTCTGCTCTTCTTCCCTTGCCTTTCTCCTCTTTATTCTTTTCGTTCTCCTCATGTTCCACTCCAATCTTGCACTCCCAATCTCTGCTTTCCTCACTTCTCACCATATTCTTTGTCTACCGTATCCATCTTCGCTTTCAGACCTCTCCTCCTTTCTCACTGTTCCTTTTATGTTTCTACTTCTTGCGCATATCTTTTTAGCCTCTCCAGGAATAAATGTTTGATGTTCGGGACATAAATTTAAATCCTAGTGAGGCCACTTATTTTTTTATCTTTCTGAGGTTGATATAATTAGTGCCATTGAGCTGGATTACATTTTACATTTAGTTTGACTTCCCCCTCTGGTGAATATGTGCTTTACAAACATATATGATGTGGTAAGGACACAGAAATGTATTTTAATCTTTTGATTTTCAATTTCTTTGCAATGTCACAATGTCATTATTCCCTCTGTCCCTCCTTGACGCAGTACCTTTCATACTCGTATCCATACTCCTGACCTCCTTTCTTCCTTAGTCCCATCTTTTTTCCTGTTCTTTTTTCTCTTCTTCAGGGCCTCCAGCCATGCCTCCTATCCTCTTTCCATTCTTGCTTCCTTACAACCTTTTCATTCCCCATCCTTCATCCCTTTGTTCATTTCTCCCTCCATTATTTTCTTACTTTCATTTTTCCTTCTCTTCCTTTCTTATCCTTAACCCTACTGTCTGCTTTTCTTCCTTTTTTCCTTTCTTCTTTCTTTTCATCCATATGTTAACTTCTTTTCTCCTTCTATTCCTTAATTTCTTCCTTTCACATTATTTTCTTCTTTCCTCCTCGTTTCACCCATTCCTCTTTTATTTCCTCACTCCAGTGCTCTCTCCCTGCCTGCTTTTGTTGTTGCCTTCTTTAATGTAGTCCTTTGTTCATCCCTTCCTTTCTTTTAAACAGCACAATAAAAGCACCATCTAGATTGCAAAGTTTCCTCAAATTCTCAAATGACCTTTCCTAAAGCTTCATTTTGAGATCTACACATATTCTCTAATTTGAGCTCACTTTTAAGTTGCTGTCAAAGGCTTCCCATATATTACATTATGTTATATTATATTGATCTGTATGGCACACTAATCACCCCAGAGGGTATCCAGGCACTTGGGCTGGTGTGTAGGTGTGAGGTCACTGAAGTGCTTATGCAAAGAGCCAGGTCTCCGGCTTCTTGCGGAACTCAAGAATTGAGGAGGTGGCTCTGATGTGTTGAGGCTTGTGGATGTGGGTGTAGCCAATAAAGGAAGTGGGTGGAGACACTGGAGGAAGAGGGCGGTGCCTGGGAGATGGTTGGCACGGAAAAGTGGATGTGGCCACCCAAAAGGATGTGGGCATTTGCACTTAATATTTTACAAATTAAGCACTGGGGACACTACTCATAATGAGGATTTCTGCGGGCTCACTGCTCATTCTTCCCAGATGAAATATCTCCAGGCTCTTTGCCTTTAAGAAAGAACCCTTCAAACTTGTTAGGGTCTTTTTTTCTGCCCGAGGACAAGCCTGAATTCAGCTTTTTGTAAATGGTTATTTGCTTGTAAAGATGTTTCTTCCACTAAAACTATTTTTCTTCATGACTAATGGTTCATTGTAAGATGAATGCCAGTCCTATATTTTTAAAAATTAAAGCTTTAACATGCCCAGGAGGAAAAAATATCTAAGCTCCTTATTACTGTTATTATGTGTTCACTTGCCTGTCCCGCATTTAGCACAGGTTTTTGAATAACAATGAGTCATTGCAGGGAGACTAATCCGTTTAAAATATTCCCCTTTATGTTTAGATTATACTCTGTTGAAGATCACTTTGTGTTCCTAAAAATGTAATTTTTTTGTACGATATTAAAAATACCATGTATTAAGGCAAAAGCCTAGTTTTTCGGATGATGTCTGAGTAGTTTGCCATTTACAGCTGTGGAGTTATTTTGCCTGCTATAGTGTGCTTCGTATTTACACAGGGATCACCAAACTGACGTAATCAATATCTGTTTTTCCTGAAGCAATGAGAACAGGCAGTTGCAAAGCTAGTTGATCTGACTTATAACTGAAAGTGCTTCTTTAATCACTGATGAGATTATGCACTCAACTATTTCTGCAGAAAAACACTCTGTCACTCAAACAATATATAACTTCATTCAGTGGCAGTTAGCCAAAACAATACAAGGTTAAAAATATAAAAGTGCAATTCATGTCACTGAGTTAAAATATATGCCCAATTTGACAGAAGGAGTACATGAGTAATAGAAATTTAAAACAAGATAACAATACCACCATATAACATTGATTAAAAACACGTCAGTAGAATCGACAAAATGTAAAAGACCTTCACATCTAACTGGAATGTTTCCTTCATTCACAAAAGGTTCCTACAACATAGGGGTATTTTTACAAGGACTTACCTCCGATTTATCTCCACCTTAATGCATCAAAAGTGGAGATCGAACTAACACCCCATTCACTAGCTGGTGCAAACAGCAGACCGGCAGAATTCCTGCGATAACAGCCACAGAACCTAACACCACGGTGGACACCACCAACTAACCCTAATGAGATGCTGAGTAGGCGTTCCCGTGCAGAAACACCCGAAAAAACAACAACACCACTTTCACAACGACCTGACAGATCCGCAAAGCGAACCAAAACCAGGCGATAAGCTGCATCAGCCGCAAGTATTTATCAACTGCCTCAAGCAGGTGTAAAGACGGACAACTACCTGCAGTAGGCAACGGAGCCCCACACACAGCCTTACCCAAAGAACAAACAACACCATGGAGCTACTCATCATGCAGCTCGCAGCCCCAACAGTACCACAACACCCACCACCACCACCCCCTGGACCGCCACCATCCCCAGGACCCAGACCCGCCCTACCCCCGGACCACCACAGAGGAGGCGCTGAGTAAGACAGCGGACCTACAGAAAACGCACCACTCTCACAGAACTAACGCCCGAGGAAACCATTGCCCACTATAGACTCAAAAAGACAACCATCATCCGCCTCATGACCCACATTGCCCACAGGTTGACGGTGCCAACACAGCGGAGAACCAACATCCCTCTGCAGACAAAGCTGCTGGCTGTGCTGCACTTGTTGGCCTCTGGTACCTTCCAACTACCAACTGCCAGGGTCGGAGAGGTCTCACTGTCAGCCCTCTCAAAGTTCATCACCCCTGTCCTGGATGCCATCCTCAGCTTCATACCCCAGTACCTTCACTTCCCCAACACTGCGCAGGAACAGCTGGAGACAAAGCAAGACTTCTACGCCATAGCCGGATTTCCGGACGTGTTGGAGGCAATCAACTGCACACACGTCCCACTTGTGCCCCCTGCGGATACTACACACCACTACCACAACAGAAAGCACACGCATTCCGTCAATGTGCAGGCAATAGTGGATCACCGGGGATTCTTCATCAATGTCGTCGGCAACTACCCAGGCAGTGTGCATGATTCCTTCATCTTCCGACAGTCTAGTGTTAAACAACGCTTCCAGGATGGCACATATGGAATGGGACTGCTCGTTGGTAAGTACCAAATCAACACACCACACATCCCAAAGCCTCCAAAGCACAATGCACAACTGTGGGGATGCAGACGTGACCAAAGCACATTCAACATGTCAAACTACACGACCACCTACCAGATTTGACCACACCACTCCATGGTCATCCCGGGCTACCGCTGCACCTAATACAGACATTTCATGGCACCACAGCCACACACCAGCTGAAAGTGTGGAGATGCGGAATGCAGCCATGACACATTTGAGGCACTGCTCTACCCACATGACCCTACCCCAGTCGCCCGCAGGTCAACGTCCCATGGCAGTGGGCCCGTGATGCCCGCCGTGCATCTGGGGCAACTATCTCTGTGCGACTCGTGTCATCCCCCCTTGTAGTTCTGACATTGCATTCCTGAGTGCCTGATGACTGTTGGTGTAGTTGCCAGCATGAGCTACTCCCTGTGGGCTGCCTTACACTCACCCCACACACAGCCAGCCCAGGCGTCACTGGATTGGTGGACCTGCCATCACATCCTGCAGAACCAAGTATTGACTCTTTTTTCCCTGCACTGTCACAGGTGATCAAGGATATGCACTCTGCCCTTGGATGATGACACCCCTCCGAGACCCGGCCACACCCGCCCAAAGGCAGTACAATGCGGCCCACATACGCACCAGGGGCATCATTGAACGCACATTTGGCATGTGGAAGACACGTTTCAGGTGCCTGGATGGCACAGGTGGGAAGCTCCTGTACAGCCTGGACACCATGTGCAAGCTGATCGTTGCATGTTGAGTGTTGCACATCTGTGATCCCAGTTCCAGAGGTACCAGCCGATGATGGAAGCGATGGGGCAGGTGGCCCACATCCTACTGCAGCAGCAGCAGGAATGTCCCGTAGGAATACCATCATTGACACTTACGTCTCATGAGCACGTTACATTGGGACCGTCCATGGCAATCATGCGACAGTAGAATATGTTCAAATGCACTGCATGTGTGAATAAAACATATTTGCAGGTTACAGGTTGTACTTGTACATTGTTATGTTACATTTCCCTGCTATTTCAGATGTGATTTGCCAGGTTGTGCACATTTGCTGAACCAGTTGTGTCCTGTTATCAAATGTGGTGGGGCTGCTGTTTGTACCGGGATGTTGTCAATGTCGAGGTGCACTCCTGCATATGTGCGTATGCTGCACGGTGGGTGTGTCACTCCTGCGGCTCTGATTTGTCTACCACTGTTCTCTTTCATGCGGTGTGCCTGTCTGTTCTGTTCTTCCACGATGCTTGGATGTTGTGGTGTACATGTTGTCCTCTGCAGTTGGCCAGTGGGCATCTGTGGCCTTCCGCTGTTGATGAATGTTGTTCTCTGGCATTTTCGGTATGCTGTTCTTGTGCTTTTTCCCACAGTATTGCTGTGGGAAGCTGGGAAGAGTATTGCTGCCCTCGAGCTGGTTGTCACTGTTTTGTTATCGCGCTTTTGCCCATCGCAGGTTTTTTCGCGTTGGAGTTTGTCTTTTTATCTTTGTTGTGGTGGTTGTGCCACGGGCATTGGCTGCGGTTTCGGAAAACTATTGCGTGCTACCACCGTGTTGTGAATTCCACGTTGTCACGGAGTTGTTTGCCCGCGGTAGGCTGCGATGTTGAAAGTTGTGTTAAGCTACTCTTGCGGTAATTATCACACGTTCTTGTGAATTTCCCCCATAGTCGGGTAAAGTTGAACAAAAACTAGAGCAAAGAAGGGGGGACAGAAACCTTGTTTTGGATCCACCATGGACTCCCCATTAACCCCAGCAAACAGACTTGGATTTTTTCAATTGTAGGAACATTGAGTAACAATAGATTAACAATTGATAAAATGCACTTGGCGCAGATTACACCACCCATCCTTACAACATAAAATTACACACTATATCTCGTTACTATAAAAGAGGCAGAGAAATATTCTTTCTGGCGTAAAAGACAGCCCATAAAAGGGGTGCCATACTGCAGCAAATCTCCAGAGTGGGCAGAGATTGTTGATATAGATACGCAGGTTGACATTGCGTGAAATGTGCCCCTCTTATAATAGGTATAATATAACGCTTCCTCTGTCATTCTGTCACTCAACTTTGCACTCATGCCTCACTTCGTCCACCTAATGACAACGTTTTGGATTCACCAACTTACACATTCACAATAAAACATACTCACAAATTCAAAAAACATCCACAAAATACATTGAAAGAATAAAAGTAAAGTGGTTGGCTGGGTTGAACTGTCTGAGTAGATGACGGATGGTATGAAAAAAAGGAAGAGAACCTTTAAAAAGTTAAAAAATTGAAAACTAAATGGTTGGGCCACAACAAAACAATAAACTCATTTTCAGGTCGTTGAGCACATATGGTTAGGCAAAACGGCATAATGGAAAGCACAATAGAGCCAGTGACAGAAATGGGTTAACCCCTTCCCCATGCAGTATGCTGTTATGGGGAGAAGCAGTATATCAATGACCCTCGAACAGACCATGCAGGTAAGTGCGATGGAGTGGTGGGTCAGGGTGCGACGGTGGATGGGGACTCGACAGATGACGAAGAGGGAAAATGTATTATTTATTTAATTTTCCTTTGTTGTCTATGGTGTGCCCCTCACCCCCCCCCCCCCCCTCCGCCTCACCGCTCTTACCTGCACAGGCCACTCCTGCAGAAGATGGCTGACCCAAAGACCTATTTATATGTGTGTACGTAGAGGTGTTGTTTTACTACAATGGCCTGGCAGACAGCTGCACCAGCAAGGTCCTGCTAAGAGTGTAGAGCAAGGGTTATCACAGTGCAAATGTTCAACTACAAGTGTTCGTCATAGGAAGTAACCAACAACAATATCCTTTCCTGCTACACTAATTTGTGAGATACCATGTAATAAAATACCTAATTTGTGAGATAACATGTAATAAAATACCTGTCGAAACCCAGTCTAATAACAATCTCCTCTTAAAGGCCTTTTGGCTTTAACATATGATTCTCAAAATGAATTAGTCAGTCCTCCTTCCTTGGTTGTAATTTTTTGGTAATCTATGGCATCTGGAAACTTTTTCTAACTAACCAATCAGACCTATAGCCTTCATCATTGGCTCTTCATCATAACTAACTAAGGATTATTATACTGAGGATAAGCTTTCTCACAAGAATGCCGTCAGGCAAACAGTCATCAAAATTACAAACATATATAAAATAATAGTTGACTAAACAGTATACAATTAGTCTAAGAAGATCCAACAAGGATTATAACATTGCAAATCTCACCCCCCCCCCCTGTTTATCCAAGAGGTAAACCAGCGGCAAAACCCTTTCTTACTAAGTTAACATGCAGATTCAATTGAACAAATTACCAGTCTACATAGAGCCTTAAATACAGTGAAACCCTATGGCATCTGATATAACATTTCCAAATGGACCAATCAAGCCTATATTCTTTGTCATTGGCTTGCCAAATAACCAACTAAGGCCTACTGTATTGAGTGTAAGCTTTCCCACGAGTTAACCATCAGACATGGAGTCATAAAATGACGAGTATTAACAAAATTGCAGTTGGCAAAGCCATCTACAACCCCTCTGAAAAGGGCTCAACAAGACATATCAAATTGCAAATCTTTATCTCCACATATTTGTCAAAGGGCATAACCAATACTGTTGCCAGCCTTTAACACAGTTGGACAATCCATCCTGAAAGGCCTACTGGTTTTACAAATGCTTTACAACATAGTCAAGCCTACTGCCCTTGCTGTTACTTCTCTTACTAAACAAAGAAAACCTAAGGCATCTGATACATTTTCCCAATAAACTAATCAGGCCAATATTCTCTATTGCTAGCTTTTCACCATAATATACTAAGGTCTAAACGGTAATCCAGGCCTTCATTACGTTTAGGCTGGGCTACTCTAATATTCTTTATCTTGGTCTTACTGACTATGTTAGTCAGAAACTTCATGTGGTCCAGAATGCGGCAGCATAACTTCTACTGAATCTGCCTTTGAGATCTCGGTTCTCTACTCACCTTTGTATTCCACACTGGCTCCCTGTGAAGGAACGTATTGGGTTCAAGGTGCTGGTTTTGTTCTGTAGAACCTTTCACCAGATAGGCCCTAGATATTTGGCCACTAGAATTCACATGCACTGCCCTGCAAGGAGGCTTCAGTTTTCCAACAAATCCCTTGCTTTTGGCACAAGAATCTGCTGGGCAAGAGCAAATGAGCATTCTTTCTCATTTCTTGGCCACATCGAGTGAAATAAACTGCCTGTGGACCTCCATCTTGCTAGCTCTGAGTTGACCTTCAGGATAAAACTCAGTCTTAAGTTATACCCTGGATCAGGAACTCAGGGACACTCCACAAAGCAGCAGTGTGCTTTATAAATCCCATTCATCATCATCATTATCATCATACTGAATTCTGCATAAGCTTTCCCACATAGCAACCCTTTGGCAACAGTCAGAACATTTAAATATGCACAAATTTACATTTTGGAAAACGATATTGAACTCCTCATAAGAGGGTTACCAAGGATTATCAAGGTTCATATCTTCTATCTGCAGGATTTTTCAGAGGAGAAAACCAATGCCTAAACATTTGTCTACTACAGCAATCGGTGAGATAGGTTAAAAGTTTACACACACAAAACCATAGAAATTCAACAGTTATAGTTAGAGTTCTCTCAAGTAACTATAACTCGAGCCCTAAGGTAACTATAACTCATGCTCTATGCACTGCTAATTACCCCACATATTACATCACTCATGACATCTTCTATGACATCATTGATAATATCACTGCAACATTTGCTGTAAAATTATTGATGCAAAACATTTGCATGGCGGGGCGCGAGGTATAGTTACATTAGGGCACGAGCTATAGTTACTTGAGAGAACTTTAACTATAACTTTAATTTCTATGGTTGTGTGTGTGTAAAATCTGAAGCTAATTATAACTCCCCTGTAACTTTTGGTTTTTTAGTGCATTTCTACGTTTAAAAAAAATTCTATTTCCGAACAATAATATCCCTGTAACCTTTGTTTTTATAGTGAAAATTGTTTTGTTTTTGACAATGAACATTTCCGCCAATGCAATGGCACAGCAATGGGGTATTCTTTTAGCCCCAGCTACGCCTGCTTGGTAATGGGGTGGTGGGAAAAGGAAGTTGCCTGGAATTCTACCCACAAGGAATCAGTAAAAAAGATAATACGATGGACACGGTTCATTGACGACCTACTGATCATTTAGAATGGCAGTGTGAAGGATTTTCAAGAATACTTTGAAATTTTAAACTCAGATGAATCTGACCTGAGATTCACTTAAAATATCAGCAATGACAGGGTGATGTTTCTTGATACAGAAATATATGTTAAAAACATGAAAATCAAAACAACACTTCAGCGAAAAATAACTGCCACTAACTAAACTCTAGAAGCAACAAGTTTTCATCAACCGGTCCTAATATCCAGCATCCCTTACGGTGAGTTCCTCCGTCTGTGCAGGATTTGCAGCGAGGAGGAAGAATGGCAACAGCACAGCAAATCGGCAATGGAAAGATTCTCAAGGAGAAAATATAATCAAAAAATAGTTTAAAAATGTTGGTCAAAGGCAAATGATAAATCAAGAAAAGAATGTTCAACACCAAAACAATTGCATGAAAGTCCACCTGAAGAAGAGCCAATCTGCCTAATTCTGGATTATACCCAGGATTCAAATGCAATCTCACATATTGTGAGAAAAAATTGGAAAATCTTAAAACTTGACAACACCATGGGAAAACTAATGGGAAACCACCCAACTATCACATATCGTAGTGCCAAAAAATCTCAAGGACCGACTTGTCCACAGCCATCTCAAACTCAAACCAAAAAAAATCATGGTTAAAAACAAAAGGCTTTGTGAAATGCCATTGCTGTAAAGTGTGTCACATAGCTAACCCAATAAAAGAAATCACAATGGCAGATAGAAAAAATGGTGAATAAATGAACTCATTACTTGTAAGAGCCAATACACTGTGTACATCATTGAATGCCCATGTAAGCCTAAATATGTGGGCAGCACAATTTGTGAACTTAAAAAATGTGTACTGGAACATATAAGGGCTACAGTAAACAAAGATAAAAACAATGCAGTAGCAAAGCACATGGAGATGCATCACAAAAGTGATTGGAAAACCTTGAAAGTCAGTGGGATTGAAACTGTGACCATTAGCGATCGGGGAGGAAACAGAGAAAGAGCATTGCGGCAGAAAGAGTCCTGTCATATCCTAAATTTCAGAAGTTTATACCCGCATGGATTGAATTAGTCAGAGGAATTATATATACACATGTAAGGTTCCCGGAATCCATAGAACTGTTCATATATTCATATTTTAATTTAAGATCAAAAACTAAACGCAAGACAAAAATCAAGAACAACTGACTTTTAAAGACAGATATGTGCAAACATGATTCGGTTAACAAATCACCCACTGGAGGGTACCAATGCAAAACAGCTACTTATGACCATATAGAAATCACTTAAAACATTCCCCACTATAGGGGTGAATTGAATGATATTGGAGCCAAATGTGAATGGAACAATAACAGTAAGATATGGACATAAACTGTAAATATAAAAATTAAAAACACAGGAAAACATAAACAGACACACCAAAGCACAATATCATGATGTAATATCAAATACTGTGTTAAGGAGACATGCATTTTCTTTATTTAAACCTGCGTTTGTTAAATTGTAATTTATGGTGACTACATGTCCCATAATTCACTGCATTCTCAATTTGAACAGAACAGGAAATGATGTAATGTCTTTGAAATTACAAAAACCACTGTTTTTGTACAGCATCCCGACCTTGATCAAGGTATAAGTTATACCGAAACACATAGATCACTCGCCAGTTTTCCTGATGAAATTGATTTAAGAATAAATTAATACTGCTAAAGAAACTATCCTGCAAGAGTGCGACCTTTATTGTTTATTTGGCAACAAAAGGACGGAGAGTAAATAAATATATATTTTCCAGGATACTGGATTGTGCAAGACACCTTCAGGATGGGGAGAAAAGAGAGCGGTGTGACAGTCATTTGGCTGCACGTTGGGCTTGGCGAATTTCCAGCCTCGTCCCCGTTGTTACCTTTCCGACAACTTGGAGGTTGCTGCGGTCTGGGGGCCTGAGGAGCTAAACAACCTTTGTGGGACACTGTGACTTTGGGCGTTGAGTATATTTCAATGCTCATACTTACTTCCACCCCCGCGATGCCTGCCAACCAGTTACACTGAATTTTTGAACCTGTAGGCGGTCGGGACCGGGCGTCCAATGGCAAGCACACACGCAAATGGACTTCACCTGCAGGGGGCGGAGAAATGATCAAGTATCGAGGATGGGGCGGGGTATTTAAATCCACTATTAACGCCTACATCCTGACAACACCCTAGGCGCTGAGGAAGGCGGACAAAAGCCGAAATGCATTTGCCAGGAATGGGGTTCTTCAATCAAAGTTTGCTCCGAATGGTTCCCTTGCTGTGACCTCGTCTCTTTTCACAAAGAGGTGCTTGGATATTTTGCGCGACTTCCAGTGTTGCATCAAGTTGGCCTTGCATTTACTGGACTCTGCCTCGGCGGAAAACCCTTTTTTGTTTCCAGGATACTGGATTCTACAAGACTCACCTTCAGGATGGGGAGAAAAGAGAGCGGTGTGACAGTCATTTGACTGCACGTTGGGCTTGGCGGATTTCCAGCTTCGTCCCCGTTGTTAACTTTCCCACAACTTGGAGGTTGCTGCGGTCTGAGGGCCTGAGGAGCTAAACAAACTTTGTGGAGCACTGTGACTTTGGGCGTTGAGTATATTTCATTGCTCATACTTACTTCCACCCCGCGATGCCTGCCACCAAGTTACACTGCATTTTGGAACCTGTAGGCGCTCGGGACCGGGCGTCCAATGGCAAGCACATGCAAATGGACTTCACCTGCAGGGGGCGGAGAAATGATCAAGTATCGAGGATGGGGCGGGGTATTTAAATCCACTATTAACGCCTCAATAAAAGTTTGCTCCAAATGGTTCCCCTGCTGTGACCTCGTCTCTTTTCACAAAGAGGTGCTTGGATATATATATATATATATATATATATATATATATATATATATATATATATATATATATATATATATATATATATATATATATATATATATATATATATATATATATATATTTCCAAAACACTCCTTTTATAAGCAGTGAGTTCCTCGCACTCGCAACATTAATGAGGCTTCTTCCAAATTGCTTTTCACTCCGTATTTTTTTAGATATTGCCAGCAAACCAGCAGCCCCTACGCGTTTCAAGGCAGCATGCCTCTTGCTCATGGGGCTAACCCTGTGAGCAAGAGCACATTACCTATAAGTTCACACTATCTTCCTCTGCCTTGTGAGAACAAAGGTTGATATTCTGAATAAAACGTACTTCCAACAGGAGCTGCTCGTCAGATGATTCCCCTGTGTTCTACTCCCGCTCCACCACAGTGTTCTAAAGAACACCTAGAGCGCTACCATTCAGTATTTATAACAAAATTGTTGTACACCTGAATGAGTGAATTTCTATAAGTTCTCAAATATCTTCCTCATCTCTGCCAGTAAAACATTCTGACATGCAGAGTGAAGCATGTACATCCAACATGGGCAGCATTCTGTCAGTTAACTCCCTAGTAACCAACAGCACCATCACCACAGAGTTCTAATGAACAACTAAAGCTCTAAAATGTTGTATTCAAGACAAAAGTGAGGCATTCCTAAATGCCATTTTGTTGCAAAAGGCGCTGTTAAATTGAAAGCCTTTCCTGAGAAACAGGCTGAAGAAAATGAGCACCTAAATGTTAATACAGACATGAAACCAGCGGCTAGCAAATGTGAGGGAAGGCACGGATTCTTAAGTGATTTAAGGCATAATGTATTGATACAGCATTCCCTTTCCACAACTGCTTAACAGCTACCTAACTTTAAAATAGCAACATTTTGATTGACAACAATAAATGTCTATATATTCACTGCAAAAAAAACAAAGGTTAAAGTAACATTATTATTAGGTTAGATGATAAGACCTCAACTTAAAAAAAAAAAATCATTAAAAACAAAAGTTACCTTGATGTTCTTGTTAGGCTTTGGAACAAGACATGAGCTAATATTAAGAAACTGCTGATAAACATCAGAAATATCAGGGGGTCTACGAAGCCTACTCACGGGGGCCCATGACTGCTTAGGAAATTAAAATTATTAACAGGTTAATAAAGTATATATATTAAAGAAGCAAAATGTAAAATTAAAAATTTGAAAACGTTCTACAAATATGAGGTAATTTGAAATTGGGGACTAAAAATTAAGGTAGTACCCTTAGATTGATTAGTGGGAGCAGTGCATGTGTGTCGTACAGAATATAGAATGGATAATGAGTGGCCTCAATTGTATGTAGAAAAGTTCCAACCTTCCAATTACAATTAAACCTCAGATCTTTATTTATATTTGTTTGTGAATTAAATACATTATTTAAACTCTTTTCCTATTTGTTTAGTAAATGCTTGTTTCTGTATGTTTTGTGTATTGTTTTGCCATTTCAAATCATCGAAAAAGCTTAGGCCAGGGTTCTCTGCTTCCAGTAATGACTTAGTGCGGGTCCCCGGATTCCAATACTGATTCAGTAGGGGTTCCTTGGTTCCAGTAATGATTAATTGGGGGTACAAAAAAGTTTGTCTGAGGTGTTGCTTTGTTTCCCTTTTTTCTTTTACACCCTAATTACTAATTAATCTACCTAATTGTATTACTCTAGATAAGCATGCAACTCAACATCCAAATTATGACCATTCGATTGTAAGTGTTCATGTATAAAATAGTTATTATTGCAACTGTTTCAATGTTATTAGTCTATCTCCACCACCTCCCTTTAGTTCTACATGTTCCATTTTCATGAATTTCAATGTTTCTTTTTTGCCTTCATGCATTTGAGTCCTGTCATCTTCCCATTGAATATGAAAAGTCCTTATTTTAAATGGTGCATAGATGTTCTAAGATTCTTTTTTTCGTTTTGCATTTATAAATGCAAATGTAATACTTTTGACAGGGAAAACTCAATGCATACATCACATAACTGCTCTCAAAAGTTATTGCTGGCAAATCTCTTACCTATCTTCATCTTTTTGCATTTAACCCACATTTGCAAGCCTTACATTTTTTTCAAATGCAAAATCCACTCTGATTTTCTTCCAAGCCATTCATTATTTTATTTATAAGCTATGGTTTGGTTGGAGACTAATTGATGTTGCTCTTACATAGGTCATTGACAGTCTACTTCCTATTACTGCTTGTATATCTCCATCACTCAATAAAACGGGGGCAATGGTTTTGTAAATGTTAATGTTTCTGTTACCTTTTCAGGTTTTTTGCCTGCATTCAATGTTAATATTTCAGATGTGTTTACTTTATTTGCCTATTGTTGTCTTTATTTTATATATTCTATTGATATTCCCTTGGTGCAAGTCTTACTATTCATAAATACTGTGTGATTATAATATTCATCTTCTGTGAAGTATTTTTTTTATTTTATTTTGAACAGTTCTCCATATGGAATGGTGTCCTTTAAGAGTGGTTGATGGAAAACTTAACACATTAAGTTCCTTTGCATCCAGTGGAATATTTGTCTAAATAGTAATTTTAGAAATTGTCAGTGGATTGGATCATTTAAAGTATGTCTCTTGGCAAACTGACTATAGTGGGTAAAGAACCTCTGAAGAGAAATTGGTAAGAAAACACCAGGGATAAGTACACCCCATTAGAAATTATACCTCTATGTGACATTTCTGTAAAAAATATAACTTCAAGAAACAAAATGAAACTCATGGGTTTAGAGTGGTAGAGAACACCACCCCTGTTCCATATTAAAATCCATATCTGATTTTGTAACAGTTCCTCAGAGTAGTGTTGCAGATTTGGATATTTGGAACAAGGGAAGGTAGAAAAAGACCTCCAACACCAACCCTGTCTGGACTTCTCATTTCCACCATCATTGGCAACTTTTAGCTACCATGTGTAGTCTTTTTTCCCTTTCACTCTCCTATTCCATCTCCCAGCTTTAACTTGCCTTAGTACAAATGCAGTCTATAAGATTGGTTCTTTGTTGCTTAATTCCTGAACTTCATCCCATCCAGAGCAGGGAGGATACCCAGTTGCTCTTGTGAGCCCAGATATCCCACGAATACACTGAAGGTGGTGGGTAAACCCTCTAAACTCTCGACTAAGATCTTAGAGAGGCTATACTGAAGTTCAACCATTGCAAAATATTGCTCTTTAATATTACATACTTGAATCTGTATGTCCTGTGCTTTAGGTTTCAGTTACTCGATTGTGATTTTTTACATGTTCTGAGTTTCTGCCCCGATGGCAAAATCTCCTGCTTGTTATACTTACCTTCTCTATAAGCCTATCGCCTTTCTCCTTATCTCCCCTAAGTTATAGGGAAAATATGCTTTGTTTGTTCATGTGTCTGCATTGTTTAAGAAAATGTAATCAATGTCTAAAAAAAGGTGAATAAGAAAGCCTTATGTGAGTAAAATACCCAGGCAAATTTTTAGAACCAGCTAGCACATAAAGGGTGGCTAAACCACAAGAAGAAAAGATATATTACACTATTGTTTGTACATATCGAAATACAGATTTAATACATATTATAATCACATTTGATAAAATTGATACATCATTTTACACAAAAGATAAAAAAGCATTATAGCATATGCCTAACTTCAATCATACAAGTAATCTTTTTTAAAAAAAATTGTTGGATGGTTTCCTGTCTCCTGTCTACGCGTTTCGACACTATTAAAGTGCCTTCCTCAGGACTGTACCATTGTGCTGTAAAAAACATTTATAAAAAGGATATTTTTACTATATTATATTTCTGTGTACATAACAAATAGTGTTATAATTTTACAACATGTGCTAGATACTAGTTTCTTCATAAATTGATAATACCGCTTACATATATCATCGTGTCTATCCTATACAACGTTGCCATAGTTTCTACACATGACATGAGTTTTTCTTTACACATAGATGGCATGACATGATTATAATATGTATTAAATCTGTATTTTGATATGTACAAACAATAGTGTAATATATCTTTTCTTCTTGTGGTTTAGCCACCCTTTATGTGCTAGCTGGTTCTAAAAATTTGCCTGGGTATTTTACTCATATATGCTATTTGCCCTGACCCAGGAAATTGAACTGTATCAGGGGGTCCTTGTTGTCTCGAATAAGAAAGCCTTGCCACAGTCCTGCCCTCTCTTCTTGCCTTCACTCTTGCCTTCCATGTTCCATCTTTTTTTCATTCTCTATGCCCTGCCATAATTTTGCTACTCTATTTTCTATTCTGAGATGTGACAGTCATGCAAAGCTGCCAAGTGGCCCTGTATCTAATGTGGCACTCTCAGCTCGCCCTGGTTTTTCGGCATCTGTACTTTGCAGGCTTAGACGAGTAGATTCATGCACATTAGCCCTCTTGAATCAGGCGGAATGGAAGTACCTCTTGGAATTCCACAGAATTCCACTGTGCCTGTTTGCAAGTGGGTTTTGCCATGCCCGTTTTTGTTGGTGTGGGAGAAACACACGATTTTACCAAGTGGTAATACTATATAGTAAAATGGCATTGAGGTTTGGCTGCAGCACCATCCAAGCCTCCTTTCCTATTTTTCCTGAGGAGGAGCCTACAGTGTTATCAAGATTACTGGTACCCCTTATTTACTTCCTAAATGCTTGAATTCACTTAGGGCCCGATTATGAATCTGCTGTCCACAGACCACCAGACTCAGGGCGCGGCTTTAATACGATTTGGGCGGTCGGACCACCAAAGCACCACCGCAGTAGCCAGAAAACCGCCATTCCCTGGTGGTGTTGCAACTGTCAGGAGGCCACAATATGCTTGGCGAGACCACAGTGGTCCGCCAAGCATACTACGAGTTTCCTCTCTGTCATGGAAGTTCTTACTCAATGAACACCGTGGAAGAGCGGAAACAAAGGGGGTCCTGCCCCCCTGTGCCCCATTGTGGACGCACAAAGGGGTGCACAACATGTGCCCGCTTGTCTGCATGCACACCAGTTCCTGCACGACATGGACTTTTCAGTCTATGCAATGCAGGAACTGTTTTTGGCGTTCCCATTGCGTTGCCCGTTACCAGGGCACCACCGTAAGAATGTCAGTAACAAAGCCCAGCAGACAGGAAGAAACTCCTATGCAGTCGGGTGGTCTGCCCACTGCTCTGGCGGTGCGGCGGCGGGGTGGACCCGGTATAAACCCGCCAAAGTCATAATCAGGCCCCAGGTAATGAAAAAGTCAGTATGATAAAAAAATCATCATGGCACCTTCAATCAACTGGCTAATGGCTGAAGTACCTGCCCACCTTGCAGTTTCTGTCGTTTGTCTCTGGGAAGTATGGTTTATTTTATTTATTTATTTATTTATTTGTGGCTTGTGCGTCTCCTGAGACCTTTGAGGCCCTAAGTATAGGGCAATAAAAAAAGGAAATGAAAAACACACAGAAAGCGTGCTCCAGGCTTTGCCTTGGTGTAAATATCTTTAAGTAATATGTACTGGAGGATTCCTTATTTGTTTGACCTTTTACGACACAAGTAGCACAAAACAGTGCCAAAAAGACGTGGTCAGTTTTTTTTCACCAGTGCACGGTGTATGTAATCTCGGCAATGTGTTTCTCTCATGACTTCTATTGGACATCATTCAAAAGAATCATCGGGATTAACGTGTGTTCCTTTCAAAAAGGCAATTACCCCATTCCCCAAGCCCTTAATGATGTCAAGCACAGGTTTACAACCGAGAATGCTTGGGTTTGTGCATGCTAAAAAATTTGAAATGATACGAAGAAGTCATAAATCCTTTAAATACCAATCAAGGGCTAAAGTAAATTTCCAGGGTGGGAAGGGAAACAAAATTTTTTTTCCACGAGAGAAATAAAAGAAAAAAAATGACCTGTTGCACAATAAGTTGCCTATCCCCTATGTGGAGTTATACAATGTGCAGAATTCTGCTTTGGGGAAATGGGAGAGTACCAGCACTTTTCAGAAGCAAACAGGTACTACGGATAGTGAGTATCAGCACTTCTACATTTCCATTTAACCCCTTGGTCGCTGATGACGGAACCGCTCCGTCATCAGCTGCGGGTGCGCTGTGCTGATGACGAGCGGTTCCGTCATGGCCCGCTCGGAACGCCTGCGCGGCTCGGATTTCACGCCTGCGCTGAACGTTCTATTGAGCGGGGCGGGCCATGACGGAACCGCTCCGTCATGAGCACAGCTCAACCGAGACTGGTGACGGAGTAGTTCCGTCACCAGCATGCGGCCGCCGCGCGGCCGCCCCGCCCCCTTAGCACTGTGGCGGAATAGCCGCCGCAGTGAAGGGTTTAAACCAATAGGCACAATCGAAACATTTTGTGAATATCAAAAGAGGTAAAAGAATGTTCAGGCGCAATAGCAAATGTCCGAACATACCTTAACGGTAATTTTTGGTTAGTTGGACCCAGAGTTTCCTTTACCCCATGTGTCACTGTTAAGGTATAGCAGCTGTAAGAATGCTCCTCGCTAGTTGCATAAGGCCCAGTAATATTTTCGCTCAAGTATGTTTCTAAGCACTGTTTCTGACTCTCAGCACTAGGCTCAGCTTTGTTTCAGCTTACTTATCTTTTATTTTTTAATTTTTGAAATTTTAAATAGCGCGGGCATGGTCCGAAGGCATCAGAGTGCTTTAAAACAGTAGCAGGATACATGGGTTACAGCGGGTTACAGTTACAGTACTTAAACTCGGATGTTTAAATCAGTAGATGCGTGCAGGAGTTACCTCCTGAGAGAGTTACAGCAGTTGGTCAACGGTCGTATACAGTTAAAGCATCGATTTAGATAGTGAGGTAGCAACACCAAAGTGGTTTAGATCCTAATAGAGAGAACACTTAGGTCTGGTCGAGGGTGATTACCCGAGGTGTCTGTCAAATAGGATAGCTTGAGGTCCTTTTTGAAGGTGACCAAGCTGATGGTTAGGCGGACGGAGGGAGGCAACGAGTTCCAGATTCTTGGGGCACTACCGGAGAATGACTGGCTCATGTGCCATTCTGGAATGAAGGAGGGTGGTTCCAGGAGCAGGGATTGGGCATTTCTTTAACCCCTCAGTGCTCCAAAGATTTTCAGTTTCTGGTTTACATAGGAGGGTGCAGAGGAGTGTAGCGCCCTGTGGGTAATGCAGGTGGTTTTTAATTTGGCCTGCACTTCAGTGGGAAGCCATTGGAGGGTTATTTTGGGCAGGAGAAATGTGATCAAACTTTGAGACTGTTAGAACTGGCTATTTCTGGTAGGCTAAGGCTGACACCAAAGCCAGGCAGAAACCACCATTCTAGTCAAGGCAAGGAAGTCACACGCCAAGATAAACTCTGCTCACCCCCTTGGTAGCTTGGCTCAAGCAGTAAGGCTAAACTCGGAGGCAATGTGTAAAGCATTTGCGCCAGCGCACAACAGCAACAACATACTAGGCACACCACAAAAGAGACTCCACACAAGGTTATTATAAAAATAACTTTTGTATTGAAAAAACATATCAGATAAAATCACACATATACATTGTGCCAACTGGCACAGGCAATATTCACAGGGATTATGTACACCAGACAGGGCCACATGGGCGCCTGTCAGAATCAGACATAGTACTTCTAGATAAAATGTAGAATATAAAATCACTTCTAGAATAAAGAATAAATGTAACATAAAATAATAGTCAAAGATAACAACCAGTAACCACTGGTAACAGGAACCAGGACCTTACTAGGACCACCTGTACTAAAAAAAGAAGAACCACCTAAGTATCACACAGCATTTAGGGGTCTAAGAAAGAATACATTACTCATGATGCAATAAACCTACATTCAGAGGAGTAGAAAAGACAACCACCTAAGTATCACTCAGCGTTTAGGGGTCTAGGAAAAGGACACATTACCCATGATGCAATAACCTACATTCAGAGGAGTAATAAAGAGAAACACATGATGCCTAAAGCATTCAGAGGTGTTAAGAATAAAGCATATGATGCAATAAAATACATTCAGGGGTGCAGCGCAAGAAGACACATGATGACTAAACATTCAGAGGTGCAGCGCATGGAAAGAAAGACACATGATGCAGTAACACATTCAGAGATGCATAGAAATCAATAGCGCAAAAACTCACATTAGCAATAACTATTAAAAAGCATAGAAATCACATTGCGCCAACCCTACATAAGCCACTACCTGTGGCAGTCCCTAGGCCAACTGGCCTTGTGGGGCAAAGATGCCCTGGGTCCAAAGTCAGGGTGCGCTGCCATGCAGCGCCAGTTTCAAAAGTACAAAAAGCCTAAACGTGGCAGCTGCCCACAAAGTGCTGGGCAACTGGGATCAAAAAGCTGTGGCAGGGCTCTCAGTAGCCCCTAGAAGAAATCTGCGCCACCCGAGCCACACATGCTCTAACTACTATGCACCCAGCGTTGGAGCCTCTCAGGGCTCTAAATACAATGGTGCCCCCATGAGCCTCTCCTGGGCTCTCTATCGCGTTGGGGCGGCCCACTGGCAAACGGGACCGCCCTGACTCTCTCTTCACGGTGGAGTCCCCTACGGGGGACTCTAACTTCTCAAAATTCCCCCAGAGCCTCTCAGGGCTCTAAATACAACATGAGGCGGGGAGCCTCTGGGCTCTGTGCACGTTGGGGCGACCCACTGCCAACCGGGGCCGCCCTTGAAGCCTTCATGGCTTCCTACTGGCACTAGGCGCGACGTTGGGGCGGCCCACTGCCATCTGGGGCCGCCCTTGAAGCCCTCGTGGCTTCTCCGCATCGAGCGCGAGCTCGCGCTACTGCAGGGAGGGGGGCGGACACCGACAATGTGTCCCGGCGCCCCTCCCCTGCTCTGCCCCACTCACCGTCGGTCAGGCGCTCGCCGGTTCTCCTCTACTCTCCGCGGCGGGGGCAGGCACCGACAATGTGCCTTGCGCCCCCTCCGCTCCTCCAGGGCTCCCTCAGCAATGGGAGCCCTGCACCGACGCCACCAGCCGCCATCTCCTGGGCGCCTTTCTCCCGCCTCCCAGGCTGCGGGCGGGACTTCCGGCCGGCCACGAAGGGATTGGCCGGCCGGCCAGGTACTTCCGGGTCGCCGCGGGCAGCGCGGCGGCCCTTTCCTTAGACAGGCAGGCGCAGGCACAGTTTCCCGAGGAGTGGGCTCCCTCGTGGAAAATAAATAATATCGCGGCAAGGTCCCTGGCAGGGTAGGCCCCTGCCAGAGGACAATAAATCCAAAATAAGCGAGGTGGGCACTCGCAGGATCGATAATCCACATACGGGCAACATCGCAGGGTAGGCACCTGCCAAGTCTCACGCATCGGGCGTGAGATGCTAAAAACGCCCGTAATATTGCAAGGAGCGCCCTCAAGGCGCTAGGGGCATAGACAAGCCCACAGGAACGACCCCTGCATCAAGAAGGGTCCCAGCATCACAGGTTAAGGTCTCCAGGGCAGAACAAAGTCCAGCAAAAGTCCTCAAAGATGCAGCCAGGCAGGGGGACAGCCAGGAAGAGTCCCCCAGCAGTCCATCAGATGTCCAGGAGCTGGGCAGGGCCCAGGGATTCCCCTGAGCCCCTGCAGCAGCATGCCCCTGGCAGATTCAAGTTAGAAACAAGAACATCTTGGAAGGGGACACAGCCCCTTCTTATACAGTGAAAAGTCTTTGAAGCCTTTGAAGTCTCAGTGTGAGAACCAGCTGGACTGGTTTAGAGGGAAGTCCCCTTCAGTATCAGGGACAGAGGTGACAGTCGCCCAGCGGGAGGTGGAGCCAGCTTTGTAGTTAGGCAGGCACAGCCCTTCACTATCAGGTGCCATCTCCTCCCACTTACCTGCAGCAGATGCTGCCTTTCATCCATGGGCTGACTCAGACAACCTCCTGGGCTCTCCAGCCCCTGTCATCCTCAAACCAGACAGTCAATCCACAAGCAGGCCCAGGCACTCTGGGCCAGGCTCACCAGCCAATCACACGCCAGCACCAACTTACACAAATATGCCAACTTCCAAAAGTAGTACTTCTAGACTAGACACAGTCATGCCGCATACATCATTTTGCAGCATTCACTCCCACGAGTTCATGCATACCAAACTCGCCCCTGCACTCCCCACACATCAGGAACTACCATGGGCATACATATTCCCCATTCATTCCTATGGGAGGGCAGGTCACTCACCACACATACAGAGAGCTCAAGCACTTTACACTGTACCACAGTGAAAAAGTGCGCAGAGGCCTAAAATCACCAACACCAGGTTCCATAAACAGGCTAGGAAAAAAGCAAAAAGTCTAGGGGTGAACCTGCCCAACGGGCCGGGTCCAACAGAGACCTAACACAAAGTGTGCTGCTGTGTGTAGTGGTGCTCTCATTGAGCCTAGGTGAACTTTGGGGATGCATGGGAGAAGGGCAATTCCATAATTTGGTCTGGAGAGAACGCACCACTCTTTTGATGACTTGTTCCAGAGTCAATTGTTTGATGCCCCAAAGCTGCCTGAATTGGTGTTGTGCACATTTGCCCATGGCTGCATGTGGCTTTGTAGGTTGAGATGATTGTCAAGGGTGATGTCACTGTGAACAATGGTGGGGCAGCCATCCAGGGCGAGACGGTTGCAACCCGTTATTGTTTGGGAGTTTTTTACTTTGAGAGGGGAAATCAAAAGAAATTCTGTTTTAGCAGGGTTGAGTTTTAAATGGTGGTTGGAAATCCAGTTTTGACTCTTTAAAAGCGTGTTTGAGAGCAGGGCAACGTTATCTGGGGATTCTATTTTCATGTATATTTGGGTGTCATTGGCGTGGAGGTGGTAGAGAATCCCAGAGTTTCTGAGAATCACACATAGTGGCTCTAGGTAGATGTTAAAGAGGGATGGGGAAAGGATTGAGCCTTGAGGGACCCCTTGAAGTTCATTGACTGGTTTCGAGAGCGAGTTACTCATTTTCACAATTTAGGAACGTTAGTTAGGTATGAGGTGGACTAGCTGAGAACTGTTCCTTCGCATGCCAATAGTTGTTCTAGAGTGCGAAGGAAGTCCAGATGGTTGACAGTGTTGAATGCAGCGGATAAATCCAGGAGGACCAGGAGGCTGGAGTTACCAAAGTCAAGGATTTTAAGGAAGTCATCGACTATTTGGAGGATCTGAGTTTCTGTACTGTGGCCCTGGTTGAAACCTGATTGGAGAATGTCTATGGGGTTATTTGTTAGTATGTGTGAAACAAGTTGGGCTGCTGCTCAAGTTTCAATAACTTTGTCTAAACATGGGAGTGTGGAGACTGGGCAGCCGTTGTTGATGTTCTCTAGATCGAGAGTTGTTTTTTCAAGAGAGGAGAAATTTGACCCACTCTTAGTCATTCAGGAAATAGGCCCTGTTTGTGAGTGGAGTTGACCATGGTGGTCTAAATGGGGAGTAGGTGTGTGGCAAGAGATTTGCTAATAGAACCTGGAATGGCGTCCTGAAGGAGGTTTGAGAGTTTTACTTTTGAGTTTGTTTTCTGTAGGTCATGTTCAGAAATTGGGGAGAAAGATGACCATGATTGCAGCGCCTTGCATGGTAGAACTGCAACTGTTTCTAGGGAGTCACTTGTGGGTAGTTAAATGTGGATGACTCTAACTTTTTTGTCAAAGAAATCCATATATATGCCCATCAGGCCACAGATGACCTAGGAGATGAAGTAGTGGAGTGGTTTGTATTCGGCGCTATGACCTTGAACAGGTGCTTCAGTTTGTTCTTTGCAGAATTTATAACAGCTCTGAAATAGGAGATTTGGCTCTGAGAATTCGGTCTTTGTTTTTTTTTTCTTGCTTTGCGAAGCTTGCAGGTGAGGGAATGCTAGTCTTCATTCTTGCTCACATTCTTGGATAATCTTTCTTTCTTCATAAAGTTCTTTTGAGAATCATGGACTAGAGGGTTTGGGTCTGGATAATTTTCACTTTAGGGATGCACATCTGTCGATAAGGCTTCCATGCAGGAGTTGTACTTGTTGGTGGCCTCATTAATATCAAGATGATGTGTAATCAAAATAATAGATGGAAGTGCCAGGATGGCCATGGCTTGTGTGTCAAGGTGGGATGTGTCCCGGAACCATATTTTCTCTTTCTTGGCCAGTCAACTTGAATGGGGTTTTTTGTCTGTAGGCTGGGGTAATTGGAGATTATCAGGTCCAGAATGGCATCTTTGTGGTGTGTGGGTTTATAACAGTATTGTTGGATATCATTGTCTTTGAGAAAGCAGGTAAAAGTGTCCACATAACTGTAATCCTCGCCTCCTCAGTGGATGTTGAAGTCACCAAGGAAGATGTAGTCTGAGGTGATAAGTTGCGAGGTGACGAGATCCATGCATTCCTCAATAATGGTATGGTTATGACCCGGTGGATGGTAAATCACATTCAATCTGATGTTAAAGGTAGTGGATGTGGACACTTCAACTGACATGTATTCGAAAGACTGAATATGAGTCAAAGGGAGGGCCCTGCATCTCAGGGACTTTCTGTGAATGAGTGCAAGACCTCCACCTTGTCTATCTTCCTGGCTGCAACGCAAAGTAGATTATTTGGGATGAAGCAGAAGGTCTAGAGCATGGTTAGATGAATCATTGAGTCACGTTCCTGTGAGGATCAGGATGTCTAGATTATGGGCTAAGATCAAGCCTGATAACTCTAGACAGTGTTTGACTGTAGACTGATAATTGTGTAGCATAGGCATAGCATACGGCAGAAGGCTCAGCATACCTTTTGCACTGTCGATGGATAAGGCACAGTGGTGCATTTTCACACAGCACAAGGCCCATCACTGTTTATGCTCACAGCTCAAGACTCAGCTCTCTTTTTGGTCACAGCTCAAAACCCAGCACAGTTTTTGCTCACAGATCTAGGCCCAGCACTGTTTTTGCTCGCAGCACTAGGTCCACCACTGATTTGCTGGCAGTTCTAGGCCCAGCAATGTTCTTGCTTGCAGCTCTAGGCCCTAAAAATCTTGGGCCCAGCATTCTTTTTGCGCTCCTCACTAGAACCAGCACTGTTTTTGTCCTCAGTCCCAGGGCCAGCAGTGTTTTTGCTTGTCCCACTTTGCTCTCGGTATGAAGGAACTCAACACGGTCTTGCTTGCAGATTTAAGCCAGTGTATTTTTGCTCAGTGCACAAGGTCCAGCACTGTTTGTGCTTGCAGAACTAAGCTTAGCGTTTTTTTACATCCAACACTAGACTCTGCACTGTTTTAGTTCGCAGCTCTAGGTCCAGCACTGTTTTTTTTACAGCACTAGGCCCAGCACTGTTTTTGCTCACACCTCTACATCCTAAAGAGCTTTTGGCCCAGCATTCTTTTTGCGCTCCGCACTAGAACCAGCACTGTTTTTGTGCTCAGTCCTAGGGCCAGCAGTGTTTTTGCTTGTGCCACTTTGCTCTCGGTATGAAGGAACCCAACATGGTTTTGCTTGCAGATTTAGGCTGGTATATTTTTGCTCACTGCACAAGGTCCAGCAGTGTTTTTGCTTGCAGCACTAAGCTTAGCATTTTTTTACATCCAGCACTAGACTCTGCACTGTTTTAGTTCGCAGCACTAGGGTCAGCACTGCTTTTGTATGCAGAACTAGGGCCAGCATTTTTTTTTCTCGCTCTACTTTGCTCTAGGTATGAAGGAACCCAACCTGGATTTACTTGCAGAACTAGGCCTGTG
Organism: Lissotriton vulgaris; assembly: GCF_964263255.1. Taxonomy (NCBI): domain Eukaryota; kingdom Metazoa; phylum Chordata; class Amphibia; order Caudata; family Salamandridae; genus Lissotriton; species Lissotriton vulgaris. The sequence continues at coordinate 1,218,014,251 of NC_141694.1, forward strand.
TATTTTTGTTCAGGGATGAGGCCCAGCACTGTTTTAGCTTGCAGTGCTAGGCGAGCAGTTTTTTTGCTTGCAACGCTAGGCTCGACACTGTTTTAGTTTACAGCTCTAGGCCCAGCACAGTTTTTGTATGCAGGACTAGGACATGCACTGTTTTTGCTCACTCTACTGTGCTCTAGGAACCCAACCCGGTTTTATCTGCAGAACTAAGCCTGTGTATTTTTACTCAGGGATGAGGCCCAGCACTGTTTTAGCTTGCAGTGCTAGGCTGAGCAGCTGGGCCGGACTGGGAACCAAAACCGGCCCTGGCACAGAGCTCGGCCGCGCCTCCCCCCTCGCCCCCATTGGGGGTGCCGCCGAGCTCTTTGCCAGGGCAGGTTTTCTGCTGATTTTGTTACAGGGACGATTTCGCAGCTATGCTGCAAAAACGGCCCTGTAACAAAAACGGCCCCCAGGGAACCAAAACCGGCCCCCACCCGTGCGGCGCACCGAGGAATTGCCCGGTGCCCGCCACGGCCAGTCCGGCCCTGCTGAGCAGTTTTTTTGCTTGCAACACTAGGCTCAACACTGTTTTAGTTTGCAGCTCTAGACTCAGCACTGTTTTTGCTCGCAGCTCTAGGCTCCCAGTTCCAGGCCCTACACTGTGTTTGTGCTCAACACTAGGGCCAGCACTGTTTTTGCACACAACACTAGGGCCAGCACTGTTTTGTGCACAGCACTAGACACAGCACTGCTTTTGCACGCAACACTAGGGTCAGCGCTGCTTTTGTGTGCAGCACTAAACACAGCACTGCTTTTGCACACAGCACTAGGATCAGCATTGCTTTTGTGTGCAGCACAAGGGCCAGCACTGTTTTTGCGTGCAGCACTAGGGTCAGCACTACTTTAATGGCAAGCACTAGACCCAGCACTGTTTTTGCATGCAGCACTAGGGTCAGCACTGCTTTTGTGTGCAGCACTAGAGTCAGCACTGCTTTTGCGTGCAGCACTAGGCCCAGCACTGTTCCTGTGCGCATCAGTAGGGTCAGCACTGCTTTTCTGTGCAGCACTAGGCCCAGCACTGTTTTTGCGTGCACCACTAGGGTCAGCACTGCTTTTGTGTGCAGCACTAGGCCTAGCACTGTTTTTGCCTGCAGCACTAGGTTCAGCACTGCTTTTATGTGCATTCTAGAGCTAGCCCTGTTTTTGCGCACAGCACTAGGGTCAGCACTGCTTTTCTGTGCATTACTAGGGCCAGCACTGTTTTTGTATGCAGCACTAGGCCCAGCACTGTTTTTGCGCACAGCACTGGGGTCAGCACTGCTTTTGTGTGCATCACTATGGCCAGCCCTGTTTTTGCTCGCTCCTCTTTGCCCCACATATGAAAAACCCCTTCCAGGAGGCGAGTTGTCCCTCCCCCTCCCTTGCCTCCAACAACTGCGTCCCTCCTGCACATCAAATCAAACCACTGACAATGTGCTTTGGTGCCGAAAAAGGTCGCAGTGTATTCAACATAACATTTGCACAGTCACTCTTGGTTATCCTATTGCTCTCTTAATATCCATGCGAATATACTTCCTTATCTTTGCAATTCTTTTCATTGCTGCATGGACCCAACCTCATCAAGTTACTGGGACGGGAGGGACCACCGCCCTGGTACTCTGTTCACGGGTCAAGGCTTCAACTTGCTACCGATTTGGGACCTTCCCGGGCTGCAAGTGCCGTCCTGCCTGTCCTGCCCTTTCGTGGACCCTCCCTGCTCCCCGGGGTCCCTGCTGTGTGGCATCCCAAGGAACCGTCTTGACCATCTACTCTCTCTATCATGAGGTTGAGTCCTTCCATTCTGCTCCCTCGGTATCCCAGCCGTGAGGCATCCCAAGGACCTGTGTGAGCCTTCCCTCTAACTTTTAGTAATTCTCTCTTTTCTACGTTTCTTGTGCTCCTTCCGCCTCACCTCTCCCCTTGCGGCTGCGACGCCCGCTCCTTCTGGTGTGGGTGGGTGGGATTCCTTCTTGTATCCTGCAAGGAGGGGGGGTATGTGCTTAACTGGGCCTGTAGCATCTTATTTATCCCCCCTCGCCTCGTCAGCTCGACCCCCGGATTGGGGGGGTTCACTCTTGCCCTGGGGCAACCAATCCTGGTCGCCCCCCTTTCAAGCGGGCTATTTAAATGTGCGGGGGAAGGGGCTTCCTGCCTCTGGCCGGCGTTTGGCCTGGGCCCTTTAATGGGTCCGGCCTCTCCACCCCTGCCAAGGTTCCGAACCCAACACGGTTTTGCTTGCAGAACTAGCCCTGCACATTTTTACTCAGGGCACGAGGCCCAGCACTGTTTTTGCTCGCAGCGCTACTCTAGGGTCCGCAGTTTTTTTTGCTCTCAACCCAGACTCGGCACTGTTTTCTGCTTGCGAGACTTATGCCCTTCTCGGTTTCTGTTCTTGGGTGACAGTTCTTGCTGAGACTGTATCACTAAGCTTTCACGGTCGGACAGCTTTGTTTGTTGACCGACACTGGCAGATTAATGATGATCATAAAAAAAGCCTTTGATTCGACTGCATTCTGCAGGTGGCAGAGGCCATGGGCTGGTATCCCCGAGCGGTGGGTGACTGCGCAGCGCAGAAAGGTGAGGCTGGAGTCTTATCTGCACACTCCATTTTGATTGAACATACACGTGCAGCCTTTTTATCAGCCAATTATCCTGTAAAAAGATTTCCTCCGTTTGTGAAATGGCGACATTTAGAAGAATGAGGTGGTCTCACAGAGGTGCCATTGTGTATTCACCTACTTTAGACATCCCTTTAGAGGCCTGGCATGCAGCTGTCCGCATTACTCATCGTTAGCAATTGTAAGAAATATAAATGGATTGGGCTTCGGTTCCGCCTAGATGACTAAACACCCCTCTCACTTCAGGCTATTGGCTTTTTGGTGTATCACTCCGCCTCCAACATGGGGAACGATTTTACATCTCAAAAATTGTTTAAAAAAGTAATTTTCTCCCCTCTGTATTAGCTTTTCTAAAATGATTTGTCCGCACTCAAAATGCGGTGGAAACATAACCTTTTTTAGCAAGTGATCTCTGCAAAAATATTTGGATAATCTTCGCGGCTGCCTGTGAATTACGCAGATCTTTAGTGCTATGTATTAGCATTTCATGCAAAGCGCATTTAAACAACTGTCTGTGTCATATCAGAGAACCCGTTCTGTATTTTGTTGTCATCATTCAATGCCCCTCGTTTGCTTAGTCTCCACTGCACGTAAAAAAAAACAGAAAAGTCACCTCCACCTTAGATATCATTTTCAGCTCTTAGTGCCTACTCAGAAAGTCACTTTGCAAGAGATAAAGTAGCACTCCTGTACCTCTTTTACAGCTTTGTGAACTGGCCTCAAAACATCTAAAATAGGAATGAATTGGTTATAACCAGGCAATATTCATGCACAATTGTTATACATCCAAATGGCGGTGCCTTTTTGCACTATTGGATATTTCAGGACGGATTCGCAAAGGCATGCACGTGTATGTAAGAGTAATTCTACAGTATTACTTCCTGTACTCATAAATGTTTTTTTGAATCGGCGGCTTCATTTATAAATCCTTAAAAGTACTGTTGTTGCTGCAGTCATGCGAGGCGTTCCTTTCTTCCTTTTCTTACCTCCACGTGTACCCCACGCACGCTCAATCAGTAATGCTAAGTGCACTAATGGCATGGGAACAATCAGCTCAAGTATTCAAGCATATGAAATATAAAGAAATTGACCTTAATTTCATCTAGGTACAAAAGAACCATTAATTGCATAGCAATAAAGATTGAAAGGTAGGTTATAGCAGAGGATAGAGAGGTCGTGCCTAGTCTGAATAGTTATCATAAGCCTCTCAAATCGATATCATAGGGCAAGGGCCTTGTATGTGATCTAACGTGGGATCAGTCAGTCAGTCAGTCAGTCAGTCAGTCAGTCAAATATCTTTATTCCACTGACTTGCAACCATAAAAGAATACATCATAAAACATTTAAATAACAAATTAAATATGTGATACAGACAATGGATAATGTGCTTCGGAACAGTAATAAGTCATAATCGCGATGTAGTAGGAGTAATTCAATAAATGAATATATATATACAAAATAGCAGCATAAACTAAAACAGTGTATAATAAACTTCGTGATGTAGCATCATCTTTCAGCTCCTCATAATGTTGAAGTTGGGTCAAATTCCTGAGAGGGTATGAGTGTTTTATTGTATTCAGAGGTAGCTCGGTCTGGGACTCTAATTAAATTACCACAAAATGGTTGTCGTCACCTCCAAATTGATGCACTGGACTAGAAGTTGTGGTAGTAATTCTTAAGAGCTTGTTTCAGACCCAGACTGGCCCTTGACAATGGTTGATTGAATGGGTATAGTAATGCTCTAGTGAAGAATTTTTATTTTTTATAAAAAGCCTTTCTGAGGATCTACTGTAGACAACATACAGACATAAAATAACCAAAACAAAAGGCATAAATAAAGAAGCGTCCAGTTCTAGCTTCAAGAATTATTGTAAGTTTAGACGTCATAAGTGTTTTCATTAAACATGTATCTGGGCCTCTTTGATGTTTTCGTATTTCGTTTATTTCTTAATTATTTTGTCTATGCACTATCGCTTTACCCTTTTTTTGGCCTCTAGCTTATTTTAAAGAATGTTGTCATTATGATGAGACTATAGACGTTATTTGATGTTCCTACAACCTCTCTAAAGAGTTGGTTTTAGAGGGGCACCTAGTGATATGGGGCGGGAGGAGGGAGTGGTATGTAGCTAAGAAAAACTGGAAACTGAGGGTGCATTTGAGGTGGGTTTACATTGATTTGAATGGTACTGGAATGTGTGGCGGAATACTTTTTATGGAATAGTTCAATGCATTGATGTTTTTATTGTGTATATTTTAACTTATGGTATCTGTATTTTGGAACCATGGGTTTGATTCCAAATCCATCTGATTAAGTTCTCACAAAAATCTAGCCCACCTGAAATTATGAAAACCTCTATTTGTAATTTTGTAATGTCTATTTGTTTGTCTTTTACTTAATCTCAAATCTCTTTTCTACTGTTTAGATGGTGGGCTTAGCTCAGGGTCTTTATACTGAGTTACTTTGCAATAACGGGACCATGTCCCCACCGACCCACCTGAAATTATGAAAACCTCCATTTGTAATTTTGTAATGTCTATTTGTTTGTCTTTTACTTAGTCTCAAATCTCTTTTCTACTGTTTAGATGGTGGGCTTAGCTCAGGGTCTTTACACTGATTTACTTTGCAATAACGGGACCATGTCCCCACCGACCCACCTGAAATTATGAAAACCTCCATTTGTAATTTTGTAATGTCTATTTGTTTGTCTTTTACTTAGTCTCAAATATCTTTTCTACTGTTTAGATGGTGGGCTTAGCTCAGGGTCTTTACACTGATTTACTTTGCAATAACGGGACCATGTCCCCACCGACCGCATCTTTGTGCTGCAAGCACTCTATGTGCTTGCAAGCCAGCTGTAGGTCGGATATTTTTGGGGGTTAATATTTTAGTACCTTTATCCTGGTTGAATTAATAGGTAAAACAGATAACTATGCCACAATCAGGACCTGTGCACCAGTAGAGTGAGGGATGGTTACCACTTGGTGTGGTACCCAAATATCATAGTCAGAAAATCATCTAACACATTGATACTCAAATACGGTCCGGGGGTCGCATGCGACCCTCCTGACCTTTACATGCAGCCCCCTGGTGAACAGCAGCACTGGGCAGGGGTTTACTTGAGGGAGCACTAATATTCCAAAAAATGTTAACTAAAGGGGCAAGCATTTATTTCCAACTACACTAACTTATTGACTAAAGTAAAAAAAAAGAAGTAAAGTTGTCCTACGCCACTTCTTGCAACAATTGTGAAAAAAGTCTCTACAAAATCCAGAAAGTGCATTTCTTTTAAATGTAGAAGCGTTTCACCTTAGTATATCAAGGCATTGAGAAGTTGTCTGCAAACATGAATTCAGAAACATTCATGCTTTCCCATCCCTGGCAACAATGCAATTATTGAACTAAGAGGCAATTCGGTTATTATGTTTACTGACTGAGTGACCTGGGTTGCTACACTTGGACATCACCTGCTACCCTTCTGGCAATATTGCGTCCCTCGGTCACACAAAAGGCAGTTTTGGCCCCCTGGAAAAGATTTGTGAGTACCCATGGTCTAGCATAAATACCACATCCTAAATATTGTTCGCCGCATTAGAGTTAATAGAAAATCTACACAGCAAAGCACAACCTTTTTGTAAATGATATTTAGTATGCAATATTTATGTCAGATGATATTTCCGCATTCGATGGTCTGGCATACAACTTCGCCATTACAGCATTTGCGGCCCGTGCAGGTAAGCGTGGTGGGGCAGGTGGAAGTGACAAACGACAGAATAGGGAAAATAAAATAAATAAAACCACTTACCTTGTGCAAGGTAAGTGGTTTCATTTATTTTATTTTCCCTATTCCGTTGTTTGTCACTTCCACCCGCGCCCCGCCCCACCGTGCATACCTGCACGGGCCATCACTGCATTACAATGCTTTTCCAGGGGTAGCACATGCACAGATTGCAGCTGGGAGCATCAAAAATTGCACTGTAGAGAGGTGGCGGGAATTCACGAAAGCTGCAAAATTATTTGTTACATGAGATGGCGAAAAAACCTTACTCTGCACGTGCACACAATGAGCTACAGTATTGTTTGCTACAGGTTTGGTATCTGAATTGTGAGTTGCCAGTACCATATCAACTTATAAACATTGAGGCGTAGAACTGCAATTTCTGTGAAATGTGAAAAGGGCCCATTTTGCAGGATGCTCCTACAGAGCTGGGGAAAGCAATGCTTTGTTGGCAGCTTTGTGCCATGTTGAGCACTCTGAGGCACGCTGAGAATCAGAGCACTTCTTAGAAATGCAAAGTGTGGTCGTGCTGTTATGTAGGCTGACTGTCATTGTTGCCCTGGAAGCCTTTATTTCTTAGCAACCGTTTTGTGAATGTTACCAGATTCTGAGATCCTGTTATTTTTGCCTTTGTTCTTTTGCTCTGTTATGTATTTAATATTTCTGCTACACATCGATCGTCATTCTAGATACATCTAACATGCATTGAAAATGTTCATATTTCAGACATTCTTGTCATTTCTGATTTATGATCTCGATAATGATTCCAGTATCCCCATCATACCAGCAGACAAAGGCAGCGCCATATTTTTACTATGGACAAATGATTACAAACAAGAATGTCTGAAACAACTGAATAAGGAAACATACTACTACACAATGTAACAAGGAGAGTACAGAATACTGTCAGCAACATGGATGACACAGCACTGGAGAAATTCTGGATCACTAAATAGGCACTTCATTTTCTTCGTACTTAGAATCTGAAAATCCTTTACTTCAACATTTTGCCCAAGATCCATAAAACTCAGCTTCCACCCCTAGGGAGACTGAGGGGTACATTAACGTGGAATTCACAACACGGCACCACGGCGGTACCATGCAATAGTATGTCGAAAACACGGCCAATGTCTGCGATACAACCACCGCACCGGAGATAAAAACACAAACCCCAAAACATTCGAAGACGCGATGTGCTAAAACGCTACAAGAAAACAGTGACAACCAGCGAGAGGCCAGCAATACCCGTAATGCGGGGAAAAGCACAAGAACAGCATACAGAAAATGCTACTAAAGAAACAACATCAACTGTGGAGTACCACTGATGCACCCTGACCAACTGCAGAGGAAAACATGAACCCCATAATCCCCATGGAGGAACACCTAGGAATACAGGGTCCGTGGAAGGCCAAAGAGAAGAGGAAGAGGAAGACAGGGTAGAGTCAACAGGAAACCCCGATTATCGCCACGCATGAGCCAGAACACCACCACCAACTGTACGTCACCTCCAACGTGTCATTGGCAATAAAGAGGTAAAGATGGCACACCACCCCGGACCATGTGATTGCCGTCGCATGGCAGAGGAGGACAATGGAAGAGCACAAGAGGCCCTGGAAGGAAGTGAATGGCAAAACCTACCAGAAACTCGCTGCCAACACAGAAGCAGCAACGCACTCCGGAGGAGGGGGGCCAGCATAGCACCAGGAGCTGAATGACATGCAAAAGATGGTGGCCACAGTCATCAGGTGGGAGAAGGTGACATGAGTCGGGGATCCGGACACTGTCCAACGTGACCCGACACCACATCAACAGGGTGCGCACCGACCAGGGAGTGGGTGGACGGGGGGACACTGGCCCAATGGCACACATGCACAATTAGGTAGAGCACACTGCACACCCACAATGACTCAGGATCATGTCCATGATCCCACAGGAACACTTCAGCACACACAAACACCAAGTAGTCCCACGTACACCATGTGCCCAAAGGGGCACCCACACAACACATCAACAAGCACACAACCAACACATGCACACATGCGAAACACATGGTTGCAGTTCAATCACCATGACAATGTACACGGCACGACACTGAGGTGGCTGAGTGCGGACCGCATCCGGAAAGGAGCAGGTCACACTTGGTCACAACCCCCTGTACAAACAACCCCTAACGTCAACGACACATCTGCGGACAAACCATGCCAAAGAGTCACAACTCGACAAAGAGCACAAGGTACCCAAGTCTGCAACATCGCAGCACCGTGGAAGCACAGAATTGACAGGCACACCACATGAAAGGGCCCAGTGGCAGACAAATCAGAGCCGCAAGGGCGAATCAACCACCCTGCAGAATTCGCACATAAGTATAAGTATACCTCGACATTGACAACATCCCAGTACAAACAGCAACACCTCCATAACAGAACACAGGACACTACTGGTGACGCAAATGTGCACGGCATGGCAAATCAACTCTGACATAGCAGGAAACTGTGACATGACAATGTACAAGTACAACCTGTAACCTGCAAATATGTTTTATTCACACATGCTGTGTTTTGGGACATTTTGTACTGTCCCATGATTGCCAGGGACGGCCACAATGCCACATGCTCATGGGAAGTAATTGTCAATGATGGTGTTCCTACGGGCCATTCCTACCGCAGCTGCAGTGGGATGTGTGCCACCTGCCCCATCGTCCCCATCACCGTTTGGTACTTCTGGAACTGGGATCCATGGGGCATTTGTGTGTACACAGATGTTGTGCAACACACAACATGCAACACTCATCTTGCACACGATCTCCGGGCTGTACAGGAGCTTTTCACCTGTGACGTCCAGGTACCTGAAACGTAACTTCAACGCTCCAAATGTGCGTTCAACCATGCCCCTGGTGCGTATGTGGGCCGTATTTTACTACCTCTGGGCGGGTGTGTTCGGGTCTCGGAGGGGTGACATCATCCAAGGGCAGAGTGCATATCCTTGAGCACCTGTGACAGTGCAGGGAGAAAAGAGTCAATACTTGGTTCGACAGGATGTGATGGCAGGCCCGCTAATCCAGTGACGCTTGTGCTGGCTGTGTATGGGGTGAGTGTAAGCCAGCCCTCAGGGAGTAGCTGGTGCTGGCAACAACTCCAACAGTCATCAGGCCCTCAGACAAACAATGGCAGAACTACAAGGGGGAATGACTTGAGTCACACAGGGTTAGTAGCCCCGGATGCACATTGGCCGACATGGGCCCACCGCCACGGGACACTGACTTGCGGGGCACTGGGGCAGGTTCACGAGTGCAGAGCAGGTTTCCATAGATGTAAAAGGAGCTTGTCGCAGAGTGTCTCAGTGGACAGTGGAAGGTGTACCCCCAGGGCATGATGAAGAGGGCACACGCCAGCTGTGTCCGGCAAGATGAACGATATGAATGCCAGACACTCATGCCAGACACCAAGTCCATACCTGTACCTGCCCGTTGCACCCCCAGGCCACAGGCTCAGAATCCAACGATGTTCCGCCAGAGGCTGATGGTCACTCACTGCGCACAAGGTTAGTGGCACCACGTGTTGCAGGCGTGCCATATGGAATTATGCATCACGGATCGAAGGGAGTCTGGCGCAGTGGCCGCTGCCACTGACTTGGGGTCACTGCCATTCAGGACTCAGGACAGAGTTCCACATGTGGGACCTACTGTGATGAAGGGGATGCCAGTAGAGTATGTGAATGAGAAAGGAGTAATGTGGGCCTTGTTGGTCTGCGGAGGCTGCAGAGGTTGCTTGACTGGGGCTTGGAGCTTGCCCCAGCACGTGGTGGGCCCTCATTGACACACAACGGTGTCAGCAGGTGAGCAGTGCAGCCTTGGGGGGGGCAGGCCGGGTCTGGGTATCAGCATCCCGGGGTGCAGCAGGCGCACAGGATCGCAGGCCCCGCTGCTCACGGCGTCTGCGTCGTGGCAGACTGCGAGGCGCCGCCCTGTCAGTGACATTGCAAAAACAACAGTTGATGGACAGAATCCACAACAATGTCATACATTCACCCCAGTACAGAGATCTGGGCCTAAATCCATCGTTTTTTTGCTCACCATGCCAATCCAGTTTCAACCCAGCCATATGCAAATCAGTCTTGACCCTGTGCCCCATGGGAACAGTCCAGCCCGAACTGCCAGGCCAGGTCCTCCCTGGACTGGAAACAAGCATCCTAGGACTTGTTTCGGGCTTTCTGCCCTCATCAGCCAGGATAGCTTGATTCCAGTGCCATGGGGAGCAAGTGACTCACGTCTGAGCATACATGTCCCACTCGGGGTGACAAATGCTAAAACAACAGTTGAAGGACAGAATGCAGAACAATGTCATACATTCACCGCAGTACAGAGAGATGGGCATAAATCCATTGTTTTTTTGCTCACCATACCATTCCAGTTTGAAACCAGCCATATACAAATCAGTCTTGACCCTGGCCCCACGGGAAGAGTCCAGCCCGAACTGCCAGGCCAGGTCCTCGCTGGACTGGAAACAAGCATCCTAGGACTTGTTTCGAGCTTTCAGCCCTCATCAGCCAGGATGGCTTGATTCCAGTGCCATGGAGAGCACAGGACTCACGTCTGAGCATACCGGTCCCACTCAGGGTGGCAAATGCAAAAACAGTTGATGGACAGAATGCAGAACAATGTCATACATTCAACCCAGTACAGAGATCTGGACCTAAATCCATCGTTTTTTGCTCACCATGCCATTCCAGCTTGAACCCAGCCATATGCAAATCAGTCTTGACCCTGTGACCCATGGGAACAGTCCAGCCCAAACTGCCAAGCCAGGTCCTTCCTGGACTGGAAACAAGCATCCTAGGACCGGCTTCGGGCTTTCAGCCCTCATCAGCCAGGATAGCTTGATTCCAGTGGCATGGAGAGCACGGGACTCACATCTGAGCATATCCGTCGCACTCGGGGTGACAAATGCAAAAACAACAGTTGATAGAAAGAATGCAGAACAATGTCATACATTCGCCCCAGTACAGAGATCTGGGCCTAAATCAATTGTTTTTTTGCTCACCATGCCAATCCAGTTTGAATCCAGCCATATGCAAATCAGTCTTGACCCTTTGCCCCATGGGAGCAGTCCAGCTCGAACTGCCAGGCCAGGTCCTCCCTGGACTGGAAACAAGCATCCTAATACCATTTTCGGGCTTTCAGCCCTCATCATCCAGGATAGCTTGATTCCAGTGCCATGGAGAGAACTGGACTCACGTCTGAGCATACATGTCCCACTCGGGGTGACAAATTAAAAAGCAACAGTTGATTGACAGAATGCAGAACAATGTCATACATTCACCCCAGTACAGAGAGCTGGACCTATATCCATCGTTTTATTGCTCACCATACCATTCCAGTTTGAACCCAGCCATATGCAAATCAGTCTTGATCCTGTGCCCCAACAGTCCAGCCCGAACTGCCAAGCCAGGTCCTCCCTGGAATGGAAACAAGCATCCTAGGACCATTTCGGGCTTTCAGCCCTTATCAGCCAGGATAGCTTGATTCCAGTGGCATGGAGAGCACGGGGCTCACGTCTGAGCACACCCGTCCCACTCGGGGGGAGAAATGCAAAAACAACAGTTGATGGACAGAATGCAGAACAATGTCATACAGTCACCCCAGTACAGAATTCTGGGCCTAAATCCATTGTTTTGTTGCTCACCATACCATTACAGTTTGAACCGAGCCATTTGCAAATCAGTCTTGACCCTGTGCCCCATGGGAACAGTCCAGCCCGAACTGCCAAGCCAGGTCCTCCCTGGACTGGAAACAAGCATCCTAGGACCGGTTTCGGGCTTTCAGCCCTCATCAGCCAGGATAGCTTGATTCCAGTGGCATAGAGAGCACAGGACTCACATCTGAGCACACCCGTCCCACTCGGGGTGACAAATGCAAAAACAACAGCTGATGGACAGAATGCAGAACAATGTCAGTGACATTGGCTTTTCCGGGAGAGAACCACGCTCTGCGCCATAGGGTTTTTGTCCACACCCCTTCACAGCCCTGGTGTACTCAGTGCCCACCCACTACGCTCACGCACACAGGGCATATTCACAAGGACTTATCTCCGATTTATCTCCACCTTAACGCATCAACAGTGGATATAGATTTAACTCCATGGCTGCTAAGGGTTTTCCCCCCCGGTGCTGGGATCCCAGATTTTCCATTGTTCATGACGAGCTCAGCTCGTCATGAGTGCAGCTCCGCTGTGCCTCATGACGATTGAGCTCGTCATGAGCGTCGAAGGAGTTAACACCCAATTCACAAGCTGGTGCAAACTGCAGACTTTGCCATTATTCCCGCGATAACTGCCCCAAAATTTATCTCCACGGTGGACATCACCAACTAACCCTAATGAGATGCAAAGTCGGCGTTCCCATGCAAAAACACACGAAAAAAAACACAACACCACTTTCACAACAAACTGCCAGATCTGCGAAACATAAACAGGTGATAAGTTGCAGTAGCAGCAAGGAATTAACACCTGCCTTTTCCTGGTGTTAAGCAGGACGACTACCTGCAGCATAAAAGGGAGCCCAGCCAAGAGCCACACCTGAAGACCCACACATGCCATGGAGACAATGATCATGCAACACGGCTACCCATGAGGGCGACAACACACACCACAACCACCCCAGGCCCGCCACCACCCCAGGACCCGCCCCCCCCCCCCCCTCAGGAACACCTCAGAGGCAGTGTACACAAAGACAGCAGACCCACCTGAAACGGACCTGCCGTCCAGTCTCAACGCCAGAGGAGGACATTTCCTACTACAGGCCCAAAAGGACAACCATCCCCCGCAGCCTGACCCACATCCCCCACCAGCTGACGGTCCCAACCCAGCGGACAACCAACATCCCTCCGCAGACAAAGCTGCCGGCTGCGCAGCACATGCCGGCCTCTGGTACCATCCAACCCACAACTGCCAGAGTCGGAGGAGTCACACAGCCAGCCCCATCCAAGGTCATCACACCTGTCCTGGATGCCAACATCAGCCTGGTACCCTAGCACCCCCACGTCACCCACACTGCGCAGGAGCAGCTGGAGACCAAGCAAGGCCCCTAAGCCATAGCTGGATTCCCTCACGTGTCAGGGACAATCAACTGCACACATGTACCCCTCATGCCCCCTGACCACACTGCACACAACTATCACAACAGAAAGCACACACATACCATGAAAGGTGCAGGCAATAGTGGACTGCCCAGGATTCCTCAACAATGTCGTGGCCAACTCCCCAGGCAGACATGGAAATGCAGTGCCAGTTGGTAAGTCCAAAATAAACACACCGCACACCTCCAGCCCACAGTCATGCAACTCACGACAACGTCAATGAGCACGCAGCACAACTACATTCAACATTACACACAACATGCCAACCGATCAGAAACAACCACATGACTCCATTGGGAATCCAGCATTGCCATGCCCACAACCCAGGCACGGCATGGCACCACAGACACACAATAGCAGGATGTGAGGAGAGGCGTGGAGCAGGCATGTGCAAGAGCGGCAAGTGACTAAGGAATGAGAACCTACCCAATGCCAGGTGTGGCGTGGAGGTGCCTGGCAGACCACAGATTGCAAACCACGGAAATGGCCATGTGGAGATTAACTGCTGGTGCATGGAGTGTAGTGGCCAGTGGACGCTACCATTTCCCACAGGCTGTGGAGCAGAACGCGGAAATGTTGCACTTTACGTCCCCCCTGCATGCGGGTACGTAGTGGGTTGGACCTGCATGGGCCAGGCCTGCGTAGGGGTGTGAACAAAAAGCCTCTCGCACTGGTCGTGGTTCTCATTCGGAATAGACAACGCATCTGCCAGGGCGGTGCCTCTCAGCCTGGCACTAGTTCTGCACCGAGCACGGCGGGGTCTGCATCCCTGCGCGTTTGCGGCACCCTGGGCCGCTGGTCCCCAGGCCTGTCATGCCTGCCCCAGTGCACCAACGGGGCTCAGCTCACCTGCCTACAAGGCGTGTGTCAAAGAGGGGCCACCACGTACCGGTGCAAGCTCCAAGCACCAGTCCCGCGACCTCGGCAGCCGCCGCAGACTGACTCTGGCCCACATTACTTCTTTCCCATTGACATACTCCACCGGCATCCTCTTCGGCCCAGTAGGTCCCACATGTGGAACAGTGTCCTGAGTCCTGAATGGCAGTGACCCCAAGTCCGTGCCAGGCCACAGCACCAGACTTACTTTGATCAGTGCGGCATAATTCCATATCGCAGGCCTGCAACTCGTGGTGCCACTAACCCTGTTCAATGCAAGCCGGAAACACATGATGCTAATAACCCTGTTCAACGCAAGCTGGCGACACGTGGTGCCACTAACCCCGTTCAACGCAAGCCAGCGACACGTGGATGAGGGCTCAGGCCTACCCTGTGGACCAGTAGGTCCCACATCCAGCACTTAGTCGCGAATTATGAATGGCAGAGTCCACACCAGTGAACGCACAGAGAGGAGTAAGAGGAAGATGCAGCTCAGTCCGTACGAAAGCCGGATCAGAGTCACAGAGGTGATCGAACACTATCAACAACTGACCTGGTGCCATCAACCCTGTTCACTGCAAGTCAGCGGCCGTGGCAGTAGGCCCGTGCAGGACGCTCTGCATCCGGGGCCACTAACTCTGTGCGCACAAGTCATGGGGCCTTTATGGTGCAATGGTTGTGTCCTTTATGATGTACACTGTTGTCGATTTCTGACTGCACCATGCAGCCCTTGCCGGCTGGTGTGCACACACCCCACACACATCCAACACAGGTGTCACTCGGTATGTGTGCCTGCTAATGAATGTGGCCTTGTGCACATGCCCGTAGCAATTCACACCATCTGAGCAAGTGTGTCTGTGTGGTCATTGTGTCAGCTTGATGGGCACGGACCCTGCAACATCACAGTGTGCTGTCTTCAGCGGACATTACCATGTCACCTCAGCTTCTGCAGTGACCCTGGACATGTAGCTTTGCACACACACCCCTGCATGCAAAAGCTGCGTGTACTGGTCCGGCATACATCAGGTCAGCGCAGGGGTGTGCTTATTCGGCAGGGGGAGCGGGGCGTGGCTCGGACCTGGCCTTGGGCAGGAAGTGCGGTAAATGTGTCTCTGTTTTGGGGTGTAGTCACGGTGTTGTTGGCATGCCGCTGGACATGCGCGGACAGGCATTACAATGATGTGCAGTATGAGTGCACGTGATGCACCCGTGCAGCGCACACAAGTGTGGGGGCTCGTGGGAGGGAGGAACAGCTGTGTGGCAACGTAACACACAGTGAGGCCGCTCATGTGCCACGTGCTGCGCATAAAAAAAAATGTAAATCGGTATTTGTAAAGTGCAAACTACTCACCCTTACCGGTCTCAAGGTGCTAGTGGCCATCGTGGAAATTAAGTGAGGTATTGCCCAGAGTCACATGGTGCTGAGCTGAGTTTCCACCGGAGCCGGGGATCGAACCGTGAACCCTGTGCTCCGAAGGTAGCTTCCCTGGCCGCTGCACCACACCTCTCCACTGGCATATCATCCATGATTCCCAGGGTCACAGACATGCCACCACACCCACGACAGGCCTCTGTACATCTCCTGTATGCATGCAAATGGTGAAGTTTCTGTAGGGATGAAAGGTCCTTTGTCTGAACTATCAGGCGGTAGCACATCTACAGCTCCGAGCAGGAACTTGCATGTGGCCAGCACCCACTGACAGATACAATAGCATTTGCTTGCGACTCCCACACTACGCACTGCCTGACACGAGACCAACGTGTACACATCCCACACGCAGAAGTCCTTGGTTGTAGTTAGCTTGCATGAAATGGCCTTCACACATACTCCCAGTCCAGGCCTGCACCCGTTGAACACAGACAGTGCTCATTGCACCGAGCTGTGCCATTTTATCCACAGGACTGGCACAGGGCAAGCCTGTGCCGCTTCAAGCTGAGCCACTGACGCAATGGCAGACCATCTCGGACACATGCTCGACTCCAGTCTCGTGGACCTGTACCGTGCACGTCTGCTGCATGTACTGGGGGCTCTGCCGTTGGCAGTGCTGCGGATCAGTTACCGGCTGAGCTTCCACTTTGCAGACGTCACCTGCGTTCATCCTATGTTGCATTGTCGCTCGTGCATGTGCAAGTGGTCCATAGATGTCTGCCTCTCCAACGTAATGGTAGCTGCACCGGCGATAACTGTTACCGCTCAACTCTACACTTCGGGTAGGTTTAAAACACACGTTCGATTTATCTTCTTGATCGACTTGACGCGCACTGTTTACTAACAGTGCGCCTCAGATTTTTTACAGATCCTTTGAAACTCTCGTCCCAAGTAATGACGGACGAGAACTCCCTTGGGCTTCCGGTAAGCCTGCTTCGGTAATTGTTTACTTTCTTGCACATTTTTTTAAATATGCATTTTCACTAGAGCAACGTTATTCTCTGCAGATTCGTACAATTAAACTCTGAGCTGGATGTTATAGATTGCTCTCCACGGCGACTAATAGGAGTGCTCAGGCAAGCTTCTCCGCCTTTGTTTAACTCTCTTCTTTTGGGTTTTTGGGACCTCAATCACTTATCCTTTCATACTATTTTAACGCGCCTATTCACCATCTATTTCAGCATAACTATGGGTCTTGGTTGTTACCATGTAGTTGAGCACATTCTTTTCTACAGTTATAAAAAAACACACACCTATAGCACATCTCAGGGTGCAAATCCTACATGTATAGCAGTATATTCACTGCATATTGTTGCGTTTTAGATTACTGTGGATTCACTTCTACTTTTCAAGATCATCATATTCATGCAACTGACTCCCCTGACGAAGGGTTTTCAAATAAACCCGAAATGCATTGGGACTTTTGAAAAAGAATAACATCAATATGGAGCAACATGTTTATGTATATATTTTTGTGTTTGTTTAGGAGTATTCTAAAATAGACTGTTTTGTTTATATTCATGAAAAATGTCTTGCAAATGATGCTAATGACTATTTGTATATTGTTTGTTTAAACACTAACTAAATCTGATGATTTCATATGAACTCTGGTGCCTTTGAGCATTTGTCATTATTGTTTGAGTTTACTCATGAAAAACCTGTTTTGAGACATCAAGTCCTTAAGCTGTGCACTCCCTTAACTGTGGGTTCTCCCACAGTCCTTTATGCATGGATGTTTGGCATGCAGGCTGGAAACTGGACCGGGGAGATTGCTTGAGTCGTCGTGTGCAGTGAGCACATTGAGCACCTACCCGATTGGGCTTTGGTGCACATTGGGTCCAGTGGTTAGAGTTAGCCCATCTGTCCAGGTCAGCTGATGGATTACGTTGACAACATGTCAGATGTGGTGGACAACGATCGCTCATTGGAGATGTTGGCTTACTCTGCTGCACTCGTGTTCATGGACGAGTGACAACGTACCTGCAGCCACAACTGGATGTGACCCATTGCACGTGTCCCGATGCCTGGTTGCATGTTGGGAATCTGGTCACATGTCTCAAGACCATAGTGGACATGGCTGGTTGGCCCTGACTTGTGTTGGTGATGGACTCCCCCTAGGTGTACATGGGCACTTTCCTACTTTCTTCATTCAGGCATGCTGCTGCATTGGTCTGCATATTGTGACACTTCTCTTGGCCGTACTGACAGGCACTTGTTAATAAAGTTTCCGCACTTTCACTTGTCTCCAAATGTGTTGTGTCTTGATTTGTATGCCAATGTATGTGTCACAGACTCTCTGGCTCCCTGCAATACTTGCATTGCTACCCCATCAGGACTGTGGTTTTGTACTTGTGCATTATCATATCCCTGTTTCGTGCTTTGCCAGATGCATATGGCCGTTTACCGGCTACAGGCGGGTGCACTTGTGTCCTGTGTTCGGTCGTGCAAATGTTGCTGTTTGTACCACATTGTGTTCGATGTTGGGGTGCTCTTCTTCCTATTTGTGTGTGCTGAATTGTGTGTGAGATGTCCCTTCAGCTCTGATTTGGCTCACCCTTCTCCCTTTCAGGCAGTGTGGTTTTCACTTCTGTGCTTGTTCAGTGGTGTGATATTGCCGGGTTGTGTGACTTGTGCTCTTAGTTGGTGTTATTTCTCTTGGGCATGGTTTGTCTGCAGTTGTGCTGTGCTTAATTGTGCATGTGTGCCGTTTTGCCCATCTCCCCCATTCCCCCAGTACCTGCTGGTTCCTCTCCCTGTTTCAGTTATGTCTGTTGTTTTGGGCAGTTTCCGGTCCCCGAGTCCTGCCACCATCTCCAGACTGATGTGGTGGACACCATATCATCCAGCTCCTGTTGTGGCGCTGGACTCCCACCTCCAGTGTGCATTGCTACCTTCTTGTTGTTGGCGTGTTTCTGCTTGTTTGTGCTTTTCGCATCATTCCGGATGTTCTGGTTTTCTTCCATTATCCTCCTCCGCTCTCAGGCTGCATTCACTTTGTCCAAGATGACCTGCCATGTACAATGTTTTGTTGCCAATGGGGCTTGTGGGGTTGTATACTGGCTCGGGTTGCCTCCATTGTGCTTGGCTGTTATTTTCTGTTTGGTTTGTCTTTCTTTTTCAGGCTTTTGTTGTACTTATTCCCGCCTGCAGTGTGAGTCGCGGGCCTGGCGGTGCTTATCCCTGCTTTCCTCATCGCGAATGGGCTCATCACACTTTTTTTGTGTTGTGGTTTGTGTTTTTATCTCCATGGAGGTGGTTGTATGACGGACATTGGCCGTGGTTTCGGCAGACTATTGCATGGTACCGCCTTGTTGTGAATTCCACGTTTACACAGGGTTATTTTCCCGTGATGGGCTGCGATGTTTAAAGTTGCGTTAGCATTTTTTGGCGATGTTTAGCACACGTTCTTGTGAATATACCCCAAAGTCTCTTGGATAGATTCATTTTTAGAACTTTTGTTACAATTTACAGACGTTTTTTCATCAACTGGTGGTCATTATTCCTCCCTATCTGAAAGAAAGGAAAGATATTCTGTGCCTCTCGGGAATGCTAGGGGTTGACCTTCTGACACACATTCTGATTCTCTATTCACCTGTATCCCACAGGCAGATTCTTTACAGACCAGAGAACTCCTTTTACATTCTTCATCCTTAGAACAATTGTCCACCATTGACCTCATCATACAATGTCATTCTGACTCTCACCAAAAGGTTTTCAACTTTCAAGATCAATTATACATCCATACTAAGATAACTTTGATTTGTAGTACCTTTTTCCATGGTCAGCCGAATTCATACTTCCATACATTTGAGATAGCCCACATCTACATTGCAACTAATCCATTCCATCTCCATATCAAACTCTAGAAGCAGTACATCAATAATATTCTCATCATATGGCCAAGGAAATGAGAAGATCATACCCATGTTCCCAACCGGGCTCAACAATCTGAACCTACATCTTAGGTTCACTAAGAAATCCCTATTAGAATAAGATAGCTACCTTTTGAGGGCATTGAAGGAGAATCTCTCTGTGGGACTGTTTCTGCTTCTACGCAGGAACTGCTCATATTTATCCACCTTTGCAAATTGTGCAGACATTCTCACTGGGAACCTATGACAATGCTTCTACCCTACACCAATATTTAGTGGGGTAAAAACCTGGCCAAGAATAATAATGGTCAAGCTCTCCTTTAGTCACGTCCAAAAGACCCACTGAAAAATGACTGTGCATTACCACATACTTGAGTTTTTCAAACCCCCTGAAGAAATTGATCTCAAGACACTGACACATTTTGAACCCAGGCAATTTAACTCTAGCCATGCTGCTGTTTCCATTTGTGTGTAGCCAGAGCCTTAGGGACATCCCGGTGTACACACAACAGAGACAAAGCAGGCCCACCGTCCAAACCTCATTATGGGGTCTACCTAAGGTTTATGACACTACTCATGTGGCTCTTGTGCAGATTGCAAACTGACAGAACCTGAAACAAAATGAACATGACTCTCAACACACCATGGGAATTATATTGTTTCACGAACTGTAACAGTGAGGGAGTAATTTATTTAATGACTTGCCCATGTCAACTATATTACATATGCATGACCACTAGAAACATTCACACAAGAATTGCGGAACCAGGAAGTAGTTTAAGTCGCAAGTTTTCCACCACAAAACTGACTAATCATTTCATTAAAAACTGGCACTCAGAAGATGAGCCGAGGTGGACAGTATTTGGCTAGCCCAATTTCGATGGCCATTCAAAAGGAAGGGGGAACATCCTTTTCCTAAGAGAACAACACTGGATTCATAGATTACACACTGATGAATCAGGAATAACCAATGAGATTGCATGGATTTTGTTGTCCCAAATCACTAATTGATCCCCTATAAATATGACTAACATAGCTGAAACACATATAAAGAGATGCCTCTTACCAAAGTGCTGTACTGGTCACAGAATATAGAGGGCCATACCCTTCATGCTCCAATGATGGTGACAACATCGATTTGTTCCCTAATAGGTAATATATGACAAGGTATAGCGTTTAGCCTGATACTTTATGCAATACAGTTGATGAGAACTCAATATGAGACAAGCTACCATTTGTCTGGCCCTTTTGTTCTTTGTTCCTCTTACAAAGCGTTTACCCTGAAAGCAAACACAGGCTACAGCTTTTTGATTAAACATAGTCTAGCATATTCTTTATTATATTACATCTAATGGACATACCTTTTGTTACCCTGCACTTGTCTCTTTGTATAGCAAACCAGAACCATAACGTCACTATTGAGATGGGGCAAAAAACACCTAAAGGCTGGGTAAGATTGTCTATAAAGTATGTAATGGGTTTGCAGTGCTCACAAATTCACTTATATTGTGTGCTTGTCACATGAGTGGACACCATGTTTACGCATGCATAACTATGCTATTTCAAAGACCAGCTTTGGTAGTCTTCTAACTTTATTTCCCACAACAGGTTCTAAAAACCAGGTGAATCGTCATTGAAACCTCAGACCATCAGCTATAACTTCTTCATAATTGTTTTACTGCATCTCTTTCATGCTTAGTTACAGAGAAGGCAAGACAGTCCTGAGGAATCCCCTTACACCTCATTTGAGGGTGCTCTGTCCTCAGAAACATGTTTAACTCTCTGTAGGATGAACTAATCCCCACCACTTGTATTCCTACTACTGGGGATCTAATAAACAATTTGCACTCTCCACCAGAAGGCAGTTTTAACCAACACCCACTCCCCTATGTACCATAGTCCTTCATCTGATACCCGCTCAATCATCAGACAGTACCCAGCCTGACACAATCTCTTGTTAAAAACACTACACAAGCTCCCTTATACAGAGTAGCTCACACCAGGATTACGATGACCGGTGCCAAGTGAGACTCGACGAAAAATATTACTACCTGTTTAGTGGTTGAGTCTGAGCCTGAAAATAACGGTACTCAAATATGTATTTGTTGTGGTTACATTGGAGGGCGTATGTTCTTGCTTTATTCTCCTCCCCTCTCCCCTATTGCACATATTAAGAATCCAGTCTTCAGGTAATGCTTAGCAACGGTCTGTTGTTAGGAGCTCAGTAGTGGACTGAGAGCTAAAAGCAGTTTTGGAAGAAGTGTTGATGCCAGCTCTGTGGTGAACCGAGTGTACCCAGTGAGCCCAGCAGGCACTGGGATGATTAAGGGGGGAATGATTGATTTGTCAATTGTGTGTGCTCTCTCTGGTCTGTTCTTGGGCTGTATAACTGATGATCCCTCCACCTTTAACAGCAGTCCCTGGTCCTCAGGCTCCTGAGGATTTTCCCTGTGTCCCACATAGCAAGTTGAGCCCTTGTGTAGCTTAAGCTACTCTATGGTTTACAAACTATTGTATCAAAATGCTTAGATCATAAATTACTTGTATGTTTGGAAGATTTAAGGGGTGATTTCTCCTATAGAAGCATAATATTGTCATACTCCTGGAAAAAATGAAGACAAAAACTGAAAGAACAATGGCAAAAGGTGTTTGTCCATGACGTTTCTTGAGGAATCATGTAAATTCCTTGGTAGAAACCAAATATTAAGCTAGTCTTGCTCTGGATGATTATCATATCTACTGAAAAACTGATGTTATGTGATGTCTTCTGTTGGTATGAGTTGTTAGTGCAACAATAGGATTGCAGACTATCATTACTCAGAAAATGTCTATGCTGTGCCTACTACCGAGTGTTGAGATAATGTAATTTACAGGTACAGATTCACTGTCTTCCTTTCCTTGTGGCCAGGGTTCAGGACCTTTTGGATCCAGACAGCAGTAGCTATTAGACACTGTTATGCACCACAGTGGGATCGTATGGAAATTGAACTAGAGACAATTTTCCTGTTATGAAAGTGTTGTCTCATCATACATGGCTTCTGAGTCTGGAACCGGCGTGGACTGAACTTAGATTTACACTGTCTAAAACTATCCTGGTGATGTGTGTCCCTAGCAAATTTTTACAAGGTGGCTTCCTGTGTACTTATAGCACTGCTTGGGTTTTAACAAACTCTTGATCACAAAGTCCACTGCACCAGTTTTGCTCATTGGTTAAATTATTTAGCTTGTTCCCTAATAGAGAGGCAAAGTAGTACCTGGGTTTAATTTACTACTCAACAAATATAAGGGTCCCCTTTCCTTGATTTATGAGGCCAAAGTCCTAGTAGGCATTAACTCTATGTTAACAACCGATTTAATAAATGTGGGATGGAGTCAAAAACACATCATGTCCACCTCTTGGCTATGTTTTTTGATAGCTTGAGTAAAGGGGAATTGCCCCAAGATCAACGGATTGCCACAATTGTTGCAATACCGAAACCTGGCAAACCCCTGGACGAGTGTACTTCATATCGTCCAATCTCTCTGCTTAATGCGGAAGCCAAGGTTTTAGCCAAAATGGTAGCTAACCGGATTACCCCACATTTAGAGTCCTTGATCCATCCGGACCAATCCGGCTTTATGCCGAATAGAAACACTGCTCTTAACCTGAGGCGAGTCCATGCAGTGATGGCACGGATCCCAAGTCTTTCAGAACCTGCGTTAGTTTTGTCCCTGGATGCCCGAATGGCGTTCGACATGGTTGAATGGCCTTATTTATTCGCGGTCCTCCGGCACCTTGGCTTTGGACCCAAATTTTGTGCATGGGTGCAGCTGCTTTATGGTAAACCACTGGCTCACGTATATAGGACCTTTCCGTCTGGCGCGTGGCACACGGTAAGGGTGTCCTTTATTGGCCTTGCTTTTTGCCTTAATTCTCGAACCACTGGCAGCATGGATCCGGTGGAACCCCATGATAAAGGGACTTAGCTGGACCGCGGTATGGGAGGACCGCATATCATTATATGCGGACGATATCCTCTTATATTTGACCTTGCCCAGGCGCTTTATTATAATTTTGCTTAATATTTTTTAAATTTTTGGCCGAGTCTCGGGGTACACTATTAACTGGTCCAAATCGGTTTTATTTGTACTTAAGGGTCCCCCACCACAACTTCCGGCAGACTGCCCGCTGATCATTACTGAAGAGCCCTTTAAATATTTGGGATCTGGGTGACACCTACGCAAGAGGCCTATTTCCGCCGTAACCTGGCGCCCCCTCTGGAGCGCTTTCGCACTGAAGTACATCATTGGCGTACCTTGCCCTTGACCCTCCTGGGGAAAGCGGCACTATACAAAATGAAGACACTGTCCCGGCTGCTCTATATTCTTGAGAATACCCCTTTTTCCGTCTCTCCAAAATATTTTAGATCCATAGACGCGCTGGTTTCAGGTCTCCTCTGGGTAGATAAGCCGGCACGCATCTCCCGAAAGAAGTTAGTCAGGAGCTGGTACGATGGTGGAGTGGCTCTCCCCGATATCCAACTGTATTATTGGGCGGCCCAGTTAAAGATCATTAATCAATGGCTGCATGCGCCCCAGTCGGAACCGGCGTTCAAAGCTGATAGGTACGACCTTGGTACCGGGGGAGTGCTAGCCGCACTCTATGATAAAAAAGGACTGCGGCTTTGCTCGGTCCCACGGCCCACACGGTCAAACTATGGTACGAGGCCCAGGTCCGACCTAAATGTCAGAACGTCATTACGCAGATGACTCCATTTTGGTCCTCGCGCAAGTTGGGCCGTCTGTGTAACAGTAAGGGGTTCCAAGCTTGGGATCTCATTGGTATTTCAACAGTGGGGGATCTCGGGAAACGAGGGGCCTTATTAATATTTGAACAGCTTGCGGACCAATATGACTTGGCCCCCACTGAAAGGTTTAGATATTTGCAAGTTTGTCACGCCTTAGGATCATTTATCCGGCCTGGAGATGAGATACCGGAATCTACCCCGTTCGACCTCATACTTCTACCGTAAGCTCGTTAATAATCTACCGGACCCGACTTTGATATTAAAGGACAAATGGACTGTGGAGGTGGGAGAACTAGACGAGTCACACTGGTAGACTGCGCTTTCCTCCCCTCGGGAGGTAGCTATCCCTTCCAGACTTCGCCTAGTGCAATTAAAAGTACTGCATCAGGTGTATTATACTAGAGTCACGCTACATGCAATTGGGAGAGCCGACCATAAATATTGTTTGTGAGGGTGCGGGAGGAAGGGACGTTCTTTCACACCATCTGGAACTGTCCTTGCATTGCAGAGTATTGGAAAAAAGTAATGAGGACTATGTCACAGGTAGTTACCGGCTCATTAGTACCGGACCCTAAGTGTTGTCTTTTAAATATTTGGGAACCCAATGATCTCACTCACTCCTCCCAGGACTGGATAACATTGTGAATAATGTATGCAAAAAGAAATATAGCTAAATATTGGGGATCTCCAACAGTACTGACACTCAGGGATTGGTGTGCAGACCTTGACCTCGCAATGCTAGCAGAACGAACAGTGTATTTGAATCGAAAGTGTCTGCAGAAATGGGTCCGGCTTTGGAGTGCATCGAATGAATACCGGGGATATATATGTGACCCTCCGGCGACGACAAGCGACAGTGATTCTGAGTGAGGGGGTGGGGGTGGGGATGCTGCGGGTAGACACGTATTTTTAAAGTAGATTTATTTTTTTTAAAGTTGACGGTAGACACGTATTATAAATGTATGCTTCACTTGACATGCCTTCTATCATATGTTTCTGTATCAAGATTTTGTATAGGCCGGTCTCCATGTATGCACGGAATGATTCTATGTATGCCCATATGTTGATTTGATTCATAATAAAAAAAAAAAATTAAAAACACACATCATGTCCCCACTTTTCTTGGGGATTAAAGGTTTTGGGTCTCCTCTTAATTTGCACCTGTCCTTTCAATTTTGGGATCAGTATATGAAGTGTGTTCCCCAATTTGTGAACTGTCTGACCAGCTTCTCACCGTACCGTCCTGCTGTCCTATCGGGCTGTAGGGAAAAGTGGGGACATGACGGTCCTGCAAGCATCCTCACATGAAAATTGGGAAAGGAATTTTTAACACCATAAAGTTACAGGATTGCACAGTGTACATATAAGGACAGTCAAGATTCCACTTAACTGTACGACAAATATAACCCACCGACAGATTCATCTGGTAGATTGAATAAACCCAGGAATAAAATTTAAGAATTTGATGTGGACTGCGTGAAGACAAAGCAACCCCATCAAGGGCCAATTAAACCAGGCTGAAAATTAGTAATAGTCAAATAGATTGTTTTTAACATGAAACTATTGTCCTGAAGGAGGTGACGAAATTTGTTTCACCGAAACGCCGCGTCGACAGTTTTTCATCTTATAATATAAATTATTTTATGACGTATTGTATTGTTTTTTAATAAATATGATGATGTTTTTACCAAGAATAATGAAGAAATAACATTGTTTGATAAATAAAATAGATATATAATTCATTTTCTTTGAAATTTTTGCCCTCATTATTCTCTATTGCTCGTAGCTGATTGTGTCCTTTCTTGTAGATATAATACTGGTCATGGCAGAAGTGGTATAAATTAAGATTGTAAGTTTGTTAATGTGTTTTTGACTCCATCCCACATTTATATAATCGGTTGTTAACATAGAGTTAATGCCCACTAGGACTTTGGCCTCATAAATCAAGGAAAGGGGACCCTTATATTTGTTGCATACAAACCCATCCCCTTTTCTATAGAGGGTATCTCCCAATACTTTTTTGAATTTATTTTACTACTACCTCTCTTGTCATTTGTGTGCCCTAGAAATATAGAAGTGATTAACTTGCAGAGAATGTTGAAAAGTATGCACAGTTAAATAGGAGGCATATGATAATTGAGGGACCCCAATAGTGTGTACATACGCACAGTCTTAAACAAAAAGTCAAGCAAATAAAACATCTGTTCAGAAAAATTATGAACAGGTGTGTTTTGACGCTCGGGAGTATGGATTCTGTTTCTTCCAAGCTTAGTCTTGTCTAGCCTGAGAGTTCCAAAACTTAGGACCGGGATGTAAGATCACTTCGAAAAGCGATTTCTAAACAGCATTTTCTTGTTGAATCGCTATTTGGCAATTGCTATTCTATGTGTGTGAAAGTTTTATTTTTAAATTAGCGATTTCTAAGTGGCTCACAAATGGACCTACCTAATGAATATTAATGAGGTAGGTCGCAATTTATGATCCATTATGAATGACAGCTACCACGCAGATGGTGGCCGCTGAGGTTTCTGTGATTGCTTTTAAATAAAGCAATCTTTTTTTACATTTTTTATTAAAGCTGGTTTCCTTGAAAGAAAACGGGATGAATAAATAAAAGAATGAAAAGAGAACATTTTAATTTTTAAGAGTAGGCTGTGGTCCTATTGCCTACTCTTATAAAATATTTTGGTCACCATTCATAAAGGGGAAGAGGCAGCTTGGAAAACCCTTCCTGTTTGCGAATGGCACACTACCTTGTTAGAGCAGGAGATAAAACATTAATTTTTTGTGATCAGAATTTGGTCGCAAAACATTAATACATGCCACTACGATTCGGTATTTGGAAGAGATGCCCTAAACACGCTCTTTTTAAATACCGAATTAGTATTGGGTCACAAACCTAAAATTGGGATTCGGTAACTTATGAAATCACAATGTGAAGTTTGTACATCAGAAAAGGCATTTTTGCAATCGCAAATGGCTGGATCTATGAATTTGGTCGTTTGCTACTGCAAACATTCTTTGTACATCTAGCCCTAAATCTCTGCCAGTGTATTTTAAATGTATGCATGCTTGTAACTTGTAATGAAGCTGGTTATGGTGTTGTTGGTAAAATTATACCAAACTAGCTTGACCACAGCTCCAAATGCAACTGTTTTAACCGCTGTTGCAAACTGTGATGTAATTGCTCGTAGCAACTGAGAGTGAGCGTGCTGGCTACCCACTTCTGCTGTCTTTCTCAAGCCTAAAATGTTGAAAGTAAACAAATCCT
This sequence comes from Lissotriton vulgaris, assembly GCF_964263255.1. Taxonomy (NCBI): domain Eukaryota; kingdom Metazoa; phylum Chordata; class Amphibia; order Caudata; family Salamandridae; genus Lissotriton; species Lissotriton vulgaris. Next base: position 1,218,042,030 of record NC_141694.1, read on the forward strand.
TGGGAACAATCCCGTCTAGAAAGGATGTGCTTGAAAACATGTCACCATGGTACGCATATGATAACTGAAACCGTGTGGCCTTTTCTTCGATCTCCCTAATCTCAGTTTCTTTCCCCTATGGTTGAATCTTAGTAGTTCAGGGCTGTTGATGAATAGTATTCACTTGTATGCAAGGCAGTGATTGAGTTATTTACCTTTTTAAAGTGCATTGTTGATTGTGTTGACCCCACATAATTTGAAAGCCTGTGGAGCTAAGTCAGCTGCCTGTTTTCCATGTTGTTGATCTTTCTGTCAATATTTTCTTGCAGACTCGCAGAGGTGGATTGCCAGCAGCTAATAGTATATATTCATTCCAGTTATATTGTTTGTGTGCGACTCTGTTGTGTAAAGGTTTCTTTGCATTATTACACCATTGGGAACGGTCTCTTATTCATGCACCCTGAGCTTTTAGATGTAGATGATATGGTATGGGGGCTACTGTGTCGGCTCACACCAAATAAACCGAGGGTAGAGAGGGGGCACATCAAATCAGAAAAGCTGAGAAATTTACTCCAGAGGTTCTAACCGCTTCTTTGCAATGATTCAGATTATTTAAAGTAGTGATATGGTAGGGGCTGGTGCCAAAGAATGTGTAGACCTCACCTGTTTAGGTCTGCTGCTTCTCAAAGAGAGAAAGAGGGGGTGGGGTGGCTTCTCATGTGTCCACAGATAAGTGCAGTATCCTGAACAAAGAAGGATCCTGTGGCCTGTGGGCCTGTGAAAATGGCTACATAGACATTAAGGGCCACATGCATCAACCTATTTAGGAAGTGCAAACGGTGCGAATCGGTAAATTCGGCCGTTTGCGATTCCTAAATAAGTTTTTGGGATGCATCATACATTTTTGTGAAATTAGCTATTTTTAGCGATTTCCAAAAATGCGATTGCTTTGAAGGAATCGCAAATTTGCGATTCCTTAAAAGCAATGCATGATTGTTTTTGAAATTGCGAATTCGCAATTAGGGAGTGCAAATTACCACAAGGGTGAACCTCGTGGTAATTTGCGAAAAAGTTTTTAAATGCACAAAATTGCATTTTTAACACTGTAATGTTACAGACACACATGTCCTTAGGACATGTGTGTGATTAACATGCACTTAAAAATGCATTTCAGGGGTTCAGGGGGTGTCATTTGGACCCCCCCTGCACCCATGGAATGCATTAACATTTTGCGAATCGCTAATAGAAATTCGCAAAATGTCAATGCCTTCCCATTGATTCCTATGGGCCTTTTGGCCCATAGGAATCAATGGGAATTGCGAAATCGCAATTTAGAATTCACATATTTGCGATTCGGTAAAAATTGGGATTTTTACAGAATCGCAAATATTATGCAATTAAAATCATGCATCCCATTTTGCGATTCCCTAAAAATCGCAAATAAGGAATCGTAAAACCTTCCAATGATGCATGTGACCATAAGAGTGGTGCTAAGAGAAGATAAGGATAATATTTGAATAAAAAGGAGTTGCCTTTCATGAAAAATGTATTTTATGATATTGGAAGGTCAATACGGAAAGAGACAGCGTTGATTTTCTGCTAGATTCAATTGTTAGTGCACACAAGCATTGGCAAAGCCAATATGTCTCACCAGTGTAAGACTTATTGGCTTTGCCAATGTCTTTTAGCCATGTTGTCCAGCAGCTGTTCAATTTGGCTCAAAGCTGGTTGCTGCTCAGCATGGCTGAAAATTAGTGCAGCAGCATAAAGTGACATAGAGAGGAGTGGGGTGAAGTGGCGTAGTGTGGTGCAGAGTAGAAAGGCGTAGAGTAGAATGGCAAGGAGTGGTGTAGAATGGAGTGGTGTAGAGTGGAGTAGGGCAGCATAGAGTGATGTAGAGTATAGTCTCGTTGAGTAGAGTGGCATGGAGTGGAGTGGCATAGAGTAGTGTAGAGTGGTGTAGAGTGGAGTGGCAAGAATATAGTGGCATTGAGTGGTGCAGAATATAGTGATGTAGAGTAGAGGGGCATAGCGTGGAGTGGCATAGAGTAGAGAGGAGCAGAGTGGAGTGGTGTAGAGTGGCATAGAGTGGAGCGGTGTAGAGTGGAGCTGGGTAGAGCAGAATGGTGTACAGTAGAGTGGTGTAGAGTAGAGTGGAATAGAGCAGAGTGGAGCGAAGAGGAGTGACATGAAGTGGCATAGACTATAGTGGGATGGAGTCGCATAGAGTAGAGAAGAGATCCTCAGAGAAGAGTGGCATGGATAAGAGTGGCCTAGAGTAAACTGGCATAGAGTGGAGTGTCATTGAGTGGTGTGGGGTAGAGTGGAGCGAAGTGACGTAGAGTTGAATTGCGTAGCATAAGGCAGAGTGGCACAGAGGAGAGTTGTGTAGATTACAGTGTAGTGGCATAGTGTGGCCGAGAGTAGTGTGGCATAGAATACAGAGGTGTGGAGTAGAGTGGAGTGGTATAGAGTACAGTGGTGTAGAGTGTAGTGGCATAGCTTGGAGTGAAGTGAAGTAGAGTGATGTGGAGGAGAGTGGCGTACAGTGGAGTTGTGTGGAGAGCCTAGAGTGGAGTGGAATGGAGTACTGTAGATTGGAGTGGAATAGAGTAAAGTGGCATAGAGTTGTGTAGGGTAATGTAAAGTGGCATAGAGTATAGTGGCATGGAGTAGCGTGGAGTGGAGTGGCATAGATTGGAATGGAGTGGTGTAAGATGAGTAGCACAGAGTACCGTGGCATAGAGAGGCATGGAGTAGACTGGATTGGCGTAGAGGGGAGTGGCATAGAGTACAGTGGTGTGAAGTGGAGTGGCATAGAGTAGAATGGTGTAGAATAGAGTTAAATACAGCGGAGTGTCATAGATTGAAGTGGGTTTGAGTGAAGGGGTGTTGAGTAAAGTGTCATAGAATAGAGTGGCATAGAGGTGCTTGGAGTAAAGTGGTGTGGTGTTGAGCGTGGTGGTGTGGCAGGAAGTGGAGTAGAGTTGCAGGCGTAGAGTGGCGCGGCGTAGGAATGGCATAGAATAGGGTGGCATAGAGTAGAGTTGCGTATAGTGGAGTGGCGTATAGTGGCATAGAGTGGAGTAGAGTGAAGTGGCATACAGAGGCATGGAGTAGAGTGAGGTAAAGTTGAGTGGTGTACAGTATGTGGCACAGATTAGCATAGAGTGACAAAGAGTAGATTGGTGTAGAGAGGCATGGAGTTGCGTAAACTAGAGTGCCATAGATTAGAGTAGCATGGAGTGGTGTAGAGTAGAGTGGCATATAGTAGAGTGACCTGACAGAGTGGTGTTGCTAGAGTGGCATAAAGTAGAGTGGCGTAAAGGCGAGTGGAGTGGAGTGGCATAGCGTTGCATAGACTGGAGTGGAGTAGCATAGTTTATAGTAGAGTGGCATAGAGAAGAGTGGAGTGGAGTACAGTTGCGTGGAGTGGCATAGAGTAGAGTGGCCTAGATCTGAGTAGCATGGAGTGAAGTAGAGTAGAGTGAAGTAGAGTGGAGTTGAATAAAATGGTGTTGAGCAAATTAGCAAAGAGTAGTGTGGTGTGGCGTACAGTAGAGTACAGTGCTGTTGAGTGGAGTGGCATAGAGTGAAGTGGTATAGAGCGGAGGTGTAGAGTTTCATAGAGTAGAATGGTGTAAAATAGAGATGAATACAGTTATAGTATAGTATCGAGTGTTGTAGAGCGGAGTGGGTTTGAGTGGATCGGCATAGAGGTACGTGGAGTATAGTGGTGTGGTGTAGCATGGAGTAGAGTGGTGTGGCATGGAGTGGCATGGTGTAGGAGTGACATAGAGTGGAGTTGCATAAAGTGGCGTAGAGTGGAGTGTCATATAGTGGCATAGAGTGGAGTGACATACAGAAGCATGGAATACAGTGGCGTGGCATAGAGTGGAATGGAGTAGAGTGGGGTAGAGTTCAGTGATACATGGTAGAGTGGCATAAAGTGACATAGAGTGACGTAAAGTAGGACGGCTTAGCGATGCAGGGATTGGCATTGAGTACCATGGTGTAGATTAGAATAGCATGGAGTTGCGTGGAGTTGAGTATAGTGGCATACAGTGGTGTAGAGAAATGAGTGGTATAAAGTAGCATAAAGTAGAGTGGCAGAGAGTGGCATAGAGTGGAGTGATGTAGAGTAGAGTGAAGTGTTATACAGTGGTGTAGACTGAAGTAGCATAGTTTAGAGTAGAGTGCAGTACAGTTGCATGGAGTGGCATAGAGTGGAGTAGCATAGAGTGGCCTGGAGTGGCATAGAGTGGAGTGGCTTAGAGTAGAGCGGCATGACATAGAGTGGAGTAAAATGGCACTGAGCATAGTAGCAAAGAGTAGTGTGGTGTGACGTATAGTGGAGTGGAGTATAATGGCGTAGAGTGAACGGGTGTGGTGCATAGTGGAGTGGAGTGGCAAAGAGTGAAGTGGTGTACAGTGGAATGGGGTAGAGTTGAGTCGTGTACAGTCGAGTGGCAGTGAGTGACGTGGAGTAGATTGGCAAAGTGAGGCATTGAGTGGAGTAGAGTACAGCAGCATAGATTAGAGTAGCCTAGAGCAGTGTGGAGTAGAGTGGAGTGGCATTCAATGGTGTAGAGTAGAGTGTTGTAGAGTAGCATAGAGTAGAGTGGCATAAAGTGGAGTGGTGTAGAGTTGACTGGAGTGGTATAGAGTGGCATAAAGTAGAGGGGCGTAGAGTAAGGTGCACAGAGTGGCGTAGAGTAGAGTGGCATAGAGTGACATGGAGTGCCATAGAGTAAAGTGATGTAGAGTAGAGTGCATAGGCTGCATAGAGGCATAGAGTGGCATAGACTGGAGTGGCATAGCATAGTTTAGAGTATAGAGTAGTACAGTTGTGTAGAGTGGCATGGAGTAGAGTGGCCTGGAGTGGAGTGGCATACAGTGGAGTAAAAGGGCATTGAGCAAAGATTAGCCTGGTGTGGCGTACAATGGACTGTAGTGGAGTGGCGTAGAGTAGCATTGAGTAGAGTGACATAGAGTGGAGTTGTGTGGAGTGGAGCAGACTGGTGTGAAGTGGAGTAGAGTGGAGTGGTGTATAGGAGAGTGCCCTAGAGTAGAGAGGCGTAGAGTGGCATTAAGTAGAATAGAGTGATTTTGAAAGGGGTGGAGTAGAATGGCGTAGAGTAGAGTTTAGTGGTATAGATTAGACTGGAACACCGTAGAGTTGAGTGGCATAGAGTAGAGTGTACTGGCGTGGAGTGGCTTACAATGGAGTGCAATAGAGCAGCTTAGAGTGGAGTGGAGTGGTGCAGAGTGGAGTGGTTTAGAGAGCCATGGAGTAGAGTGTAATGGAGTAGAATGGTGTAGAGTTGAGTGGCATGGAGTAGCGTAGAGCGGCATAGAGTGACATAGAGTAGATTGGTGAAGCTAGGCATGGAGTGGTGCAGAGTGCAGGGGGGAGTAGCATGGAGTGGTGTAGAGTAGAGTGAAGAGGCATAGAGTAGTGTAGAGTAGAGTGGCTTAGAGTAGCATGGAGTAGAGTAGAGTGGTGTTTATAGAGTGGCATACAATGTAGTAGTGTAGACTAGAGTGGTGTAGAGTAAGGTGCATAGAGTGACATACAGTATAGTGGCATGGAGTGGAGTGGCATAGAGTACAGTGGCATAGACTGGAGTGGGTTAGCATAGAGTAGAGTGGAGTGGCGTACAGTTTCTTGGAGTGGCGTAGAGTAGAGTGGCATAGACTGTAGTAGAGTGGCTTAGAGTAGAGTGGGGTGACATAGAGTGGAGTAGAGTGGCATGGAGTGAAGGGGCACAGAGTAGCATGGAGTGGCGTAGAGTGGGTTTGAGTGAAGGGGTGTTGAGTAAAGTGTCATAGAATAGAGTGGCATAGTGGTGCTTGGAGTAAAGTGGTGTGGTGTTGAGCGTGGTGGTGTGGCAGGAAGTGGAGTAGAGTTGCAGGCGTAGAGTGGCGCGGCGTAGGAATGGCATAGAATAGGGTGGCATAGAGTAGAGTTGCGTATAGTGGAGTGGCGTATAGTGGCATAGAGTGGAGTAGAGTGAAGTGGCATACAGAGGCATGGAGTAGAGTGAGGTAAAGTTGAGTGGTGTACAGTATGTGGCACAGATTAGCATAGAGGGACAAAGAGTAGATTGGTGTTGAGAGGCATGGAGTTGCGTAAACTAGAGTGCCATAGATTAGAGTAGCATGGAGTGGTGTAGAGTAGAGTGGCATATAGTAGAGTGACCTGACAGAGTGGTGTTGCTAGAGTGGCATAAAGTAGAGTGGTGTAAAGTCGAGTGGAGTGGAGTGGCATAGCGTTGCATAGACTGGAGTGGAGTAGCATAGTTTAGAGTAGAGTGGCATAGAGAAGAGTGGAGTGGAGTACAGTTGCGTGGAGTGGCATAGAGTAGAGTGGCCTAGATCTGAGTAGCATGGAGTGAAGTAGAGTAGAGTGAAGTAGAGTGGAGTTGAATAAAATGGTGTTGAGCAAATTAGCAAAGAGTAGTGTGGTGTGGCGTACAGTAGAGTAGAGTAGAGTGCTGTTGAGTGGAGTGGCATAGAGTGAAGTGGTATAGAGCGGAGGTGTCGAGTTTCATAGAGTAGAATGGTGTAAAATAGAGATGAATACAGTTATAGTATAGTATCGAGTGTTGTAGAGCGGAGTGGGTTTGAGTGGATCGGCATAGAGGTACGTGGAGTATAGTGGTGTGGTGTAGCATGGAGTAGAGTGGTGTGGCATGGTGTAGGAGTGACATAGAGTGGAGTTGCATAGAGTGGCGTAGAGTGGAGTGTCATATAGTGGCATAGAGTGGAGTGACATACAGAAGCATGGAGTACAGTGGCGTGGCATAGAGTGGAATGGAGTAGAGTGGGGTAGAGTTCAGTGATACATGGTAGAGTGGCATAAAGTGGCATAGAGTGACGTAAAGTAGGACGGCTTAGCGATGCAGGGATTGGCATAGAGTACCATGGTGTAGATTAGAATAGCATGGAGTTGCGTGGAGTTGAGTATAGAGGCATACAGTGGTGTAGAGAAATGAGTGGTATAAAGTAGCATAAAGTAGAGTGGCAAAGAGTGGCATAGAGTGGAGTGATGTAGAGTAGAGTGAAGTGTTATACAGTGGTGTAGACTGAAGTAGCATAGTTTAGAGTAGAGTGCAGTGCAGTTGCATGGAGTGGCATAGAGTGGCCTGGAGTGGCATAGAGTGGAGTGGCTTAGAGTAGAGCGGCGTGACATAGAGTGGACTAAAATGGCACTGAGCATAGTAGCAAAGAGTAGTGTGGTGTGACGTATAGTGGAGTGGAGTATAATGGCGTAGAGTGAACGGGTGTGGTGCATAGCGGAGTGGAGTGGCAAAGAGTTAAGTGGTGTACAGTGGAATGGGGTAGAGTTGAGTCGTGTACAGTCGAGTGGCAGTGAGTGACGTGGAGTAGATTGGCAAAGTGAGGCATTGAGTGGAGTAGAGTACAGCAGCATAGATTAGAGTAGTCTAGAGCAGGGTGGAGTAGAGTGGAGTGGCCTTCAATGGTGTAGAGTGTTGTAGAGTAGCATAGAGTAGAGTGGCATAAAGTGGAGTGGTGTAGAGTTGACTGGAGTGGTATAGAGTGGCATAAAGTAGAGGAGCGTAGAGTAAGGTGCACAGAGTGGCGTAGAGTAGAGTGGCATAGAGTGACATGGAGTGCCATAGAGTAAAGTGATGTAGAGTAGAGTGCATAGGCTGCATAGAGGCATAGAGTGGCATAGACTGGAGTGGCATAGCATAGTTTAGAGTATAGAGTAGTACAGTTGTGTAGAGTGGCATGGAGTCGAGTGGCCTGGAGTGGAGTGGCATACAGTGGAGTAAAAGGGCATTGAGCAAAGATTAGTCTGGTGTGGCGTACAATGGACTGTAGTGGAGTGGCGTAGAGTAGCATTGAGTAGAGTGACATAGAGTGGAGTTGTGTGGAGTGAAGCAGACTGGTGTGAAGTGGAGTAGAGTGGAGTGGTGTATAGGAGAGTGCCCTAGAGTAGAGAGGCGTAGAGTGGCATTAAGTAGAATAGAGTGATTTTGAAAGGTGTGGAGTAGAATGGCGTAGAGTAGAGTTTAGTGGTATAGATTAGACTGGAACAGCGTAGAGTTGAGTGGCATAGAGTAGAGTGTACTGACGTGGAGTGGCTTACAATGGAGTGCAGTAGAGCACCTTAGAGTGGAGTGGAGTGGTGCAGAGTGGAGTGGTTTAGAGAGCCATGGAGTAGAGTGTAATGGAGTAGAGTGGTGTAGAGTTGAGTGGCATGGAGTAGCGTAGAGCGGCATAGAGTGACATAGAGTAGATTGGTGAAGCTAGGCATGGAGTGGTGCAGAGTGCAGGGGGGAGTAGCATGGAGTGGTGTAGAGTAGAGTGAAGAGGCATAGAGTAGTGTAGAGTAGAGTGGCTTAGAGTAGCATGGAGTAGAGTAGAGTGGTGTTTATAGAGTGGCATACAATGTAGTAGTGTAGACTAGAGTGGTGTAGAGTAAGGTGCATAGAGTGACATACAGTATAGTGGCGTGGAGTGGCATAGAGTACAGTGGCATAGACTGGAGTGGGTTAGCATAGAGTAGAGTGGAGTGGCGTACAGTTTTTTGGAGTGGCGTAGAGTAGAGTGGCATAGACTGTAGTAGAGTGGCTTAGAGTAGAGTGGGGTGACATAGAGTGGAGTAGAGTGGCATGGAGTGAAGGGGCACAGAGTAGCATGGAGTGGCGTAGAGTGGAGTGGAGTAGAGTGGTGTAGAGTGGCATGGCGTAGAGTGGAGTGGCATAGAGCAGTGAGGAGTAGAGTAGAGTGGTGCAGAGTGGAGTGGCATAGAGTAGAGCTGCATAAAGTGTAGTAATGTACAGGAGAGTGGCATAGAGAGGAGAGGTGTGGAGTTGCATAGAGTGACGTGTAATAGAGTGGCGAGGAGTAGAATGTAATGATGTTGTGTGAGGTGGAGTAGAATGGCATAGAGTAGAGTGTAGTGGCATAGATTAGACTGGAGAAGCTTACAGTAGAGTGGAGTGGCATAGCGGATCTGGAGTGGCGCAGAGTAGAGAGGGCTGGCATGGAGTGGTGTACAGTTTAGTGGAGTACAGTGCCTTGGAGTGGTGAGGAGGGGAGTAGAGTGGAGTCTTGTAGAGTGGCATGGAGGGGCATAGAGTAGATAGGAGTGGAGTGGCATAGAGTGGTGTGGTGTAGAGTAAGTAGAGTGGTGTCGCATATAGTGGCATATAGTGGAGTGCTGTAGAGTTGAGTGGAGTGGCATAGAATGGAGTAGAATAGAGGAGAGTGGCATAGAGTATAGTGGTGTGGAGTGGAGTGACATAAAGTGGAGCAGAGTGGAGCAGCATAGACTACAGTGGAGAATAGTAGAATGGCATAGAGTGGCGTGGTTTAGAGTTGAGCAATTGGCATAGAGCTTAATGGTGTAAAGTAGGACAGAGTGGAGTGGTATAGAGTATAGTGGCGTAAAGTGGCATTATTTGGATTGGCAAAGAATAGAGTAGAGTGGTGTAGAGTAGAGAGGGGTGGAGTAGAATGGAGTGGTATAAAGTAGAGTGGAGTGGCGTTGTGTGCAGTGGAGTGTAGTAGAATGGCGTACAGTGGAGTGGCATAGAAGTGATTGGCATGGAGTGGAGTAAAGTGGCGTAAACAAGAGTGGAGTGGCATAGGGTATAGTGGAGTGGTGTTGAGTAGAATAGAGTGGCTCACAGTAGAGTTCTGTGGAGTGGCATACAGAGGAGTAGAGTGGCATAGAGTAGAGTAGAGTGGCGAGGAGTAGGGAAAAGTAGAGAGGAGTGTAGTGGTGTAGAGCAGTATTGAGCGGAGTGATATAAAATAGAGTGGCAAATAGTGGAGTGGTATAGAGTATAGTGGTATAGCGTGGTTTAGAGTGCAGTGACATAAAGTGGAGTGGTATTTTGTAGTTTTGAGTGTAGTGGTTTTGTGTGAAGCAGAGTGGCATTGTGTGGTACGGAAAGCTGCCATTTAATTGCCATGTACCACTTAAACCCTTGTCAGGGCATGTAAGTAGTAGAGTGGAGTAGAGTAGAGCGGAGTGACATAGAGTGAAGTAGCATAGAGTAGTCTAGCGTGGCGTAGAGTTGAGGGGCATAGAGTGGAGAGATGTAGAGTGGTGTGGTATTGTGTGGTGTTGAGTGGAGTGATATTGGTTGGTGTGTTGTGGAGTGACATTGTGTGCTATGGAAAGCTGCCACAGAATTGCAGTATAGCATTTCAAAGCCTTGCCAGGGCAAATAGTGCTATATAACTGAAATTATAATCCAATACTAAGGTTTACCAATTATCTTGATCTGCGATCTATGTAAACATCGGATGTCTTTGATCCAATGCAGGAGCTTGTTAGCTTGTGAAAGCTTCTGCAAGAAGTGGTTTCTTTACAAAGAACTGTTTTAGAGTGGGAGGGGCTGGTGGAAGAAGAAGCAACATATATCATACTGGTTGTGGATAAAGGAGGTGGAGCCAGGTGGCGATAGTGAAAGAAATATTACTTCAGTCATGTTGCAAGCAGGGGACGCACATCTAGGGCGGGGGTGCCTGAGACAGATAAAAGTGTTTTACAGCACTTCTTAACTTTCATCTCTGGCTTGCAGGTCATTGCAAGGCAGAAGGAAAGACTTACAAACTACAGTCGTACAACTGTGGGATGGGGAAGGAGTGATGGAGTTAAAAAAAAAGCTTAACACAGTGACAGAATGGAAGAGAATGTTTTTGAATATAAAAGACAAAATATGTTAGCGGTAAATGCAAGAAATAGATTGAAGGAAAGAAAGAACAATGCAAATAAGAACAGTAAAAACTAAGTAGGTTGGGATGTAGGCACAAAAGAAGAATGGATAGAAGGACAGAAGGTCAGAAAGGGAAAACGAAAGGGGAGGGGGGAGAAAAGAATGAACCTTTGCGAAAAGGGGGTTGTAGGAAGAGGCAAAGAAATACATGGGAGGAGAGAAAGAAATGAAAGCTGAAAATAGAGTGGAAAGAAGTAACGAAAGACGGGTGGAAGGCAGATGGACGGAAAGAAAATAAGGAATTAGCAAAAGAAGGACTTTGAGAAGAAAGAAGTATAAGACAAAAGACAAAGGAATTACCGGAAAGAATAAAAAGAATGGAAGGAACACGAATATGAGAATGGGACTAAGGAAAGGAAATATGGAAAGCAGGAAGAAAAATTAATAATGAATATAAACAGAGCTCAAAAGATACCTGAAGGAATGGACAGAACAAAAAAAAGATAGAAAACGGAATGAATTAAATAGAAAGTAGGAAAGAAGGATGAGGAGCAAATGAAAGAATAAATCAAAAAAAGAAATAACTCAATGCTGGTAAATGTGCAGTTATTTGCCACATTCTTTTCAAATCATGCTGTAAAATGCATCATTCTAAAGCGTTTTTCCTCTGGGCACACTGCCCACTATCTCTGTAATAGAAAGGGCTGGGACATTTCATTTTATGTTGCTCAATGTGTGTGTGTGGGGGGAGGGGGGGGTTATTTTTCCGGCTACTCCCTTGATGCACACTAATTAAGTTGAAAGAACCTGTGCTTGGTCCATGCACCACAGAACAGAAGGAGGTGACATCCAGCATGGGCTGGTCAGTTAGGAGGCAGCATAGGAGAGTGACAATAATTCCAACAAATGGTAAGAAATGTGCTGGCTCCAGGCCCTTTATTGTAAACAATACCCTTGCAAGCACAGCACATGCACAGTGAAAGTGTTGCCTAAAAAGGGCACTTTGGATTAGTATATCTGGCAATACACAACTTGCAATCAAATCAATGATAATTCATGCACTGAATTAGGCATAATTGGACCTTCACAATATGCTTTTATTAAATCATATGAAGATATTGTAAACCATATGATAGGTACATGAGATGTATATTTCTCCTTGAAGCATCTTAAGCTGGTACTTATAGGGTTTATACAAAATTATAATTATGTTACTTCCATGAGAGCCTTTTATTGCATATCTTCAACATTTTCTTTGTGATGCATGAGAACTAATGTCTCCATGCACCCGTGAGACTTGTCCTAGCATGTAATAAAATAAAAGAACAAGTAATATTATTGCACTGCTAGACCATGCCCCATTGAATTTAATTTTTTGCAGTTGGCAGCATGCCCACTAAACAGTTGAAGTAGAGAGGAGGAATTAGAGCTGGAGTGGAGAAAACAGAGGCTTGAGAGCGAGCCTGAAAATAATGCTTTTACCTCATTTGGAATAAAAAGCCAGGGCTTTGAAGGAGAGGCCTTAAGAGGAAGATTTTGGTGTGTGCACAAAACAATTTATGAGCTGTTCCCCTCCAGTGGTTCAATTTGATATTTATCAAGTGGCTGGAAGGCTTTTCAATATTGAAGGCAAGGTTGACGGACCTGCTTCCGAACCTTCAAGCCAGGATCTTTTCTCTTTTCTAGTAGTGTAGCGCTTATTTCTAGGAGGGCGATATTTCACTTGTCCCCAAGAAGGTGTGTGTGGCCTAAAGATACCAGGATCACTCAAAAGCAATCTTTTTTTTTTAATCCTCATATGACCTCCATAGATACAACGACCTCTAAACCTATACCACCCTTGTCGTTTTTTATCTAAGGGGTGTAGCCTCAGCTGATGGTGTTTATGTGGAACCCAGCTACACCACTCATCGGGAGCTGACCAAGAGGTCAAATCATAGGATAGCGCAAAAAGATTAAACGCCAACAGTGCCATCTAACAGATTCCAAAACAACCCCATATCTGCCCTACCCCTAATCTGGTTGACCTTTTGATCCAAGTCTCTAAAATATTGTACCGCATTCCATTGGAGGAAGAGCCTGGCGCCAAAGCTTACAAATTTCCCTTCTTGCCAAAAGGACGAGGTAGAATACCAGTTTACTTTTGGGCCCCAAAAACCCCAACAGACCATCAGGCTTCAAGATATTACCAAAAATAATGAGAGAGAGGCTTACCTCAACCTCCATGCCCAACACTTCAGACAAGGTCTTACTCACACTGCCCCAGAACTCTGTCATCCGGGAGCAAGCCGCAAAGATGTGAACATCATCCGCATTCGGGGCTCCACATCTCGTGCAGTTAGCCTCTCCACCTCCCCTTATTTTGGCAAGCTTCAAGGGCGACCAGTATATCCTGTGCAATGTGAAGAAATGTTTTTTCCTGAGTGCCGCAGATTTAATAAATGGGTATAAAATTTCCAAAGATACTTGCCATAACTTTTCCAGGTCTTCACTCTGCAAGCACTTCTCCCAGACCAGGTATGGGCACTCCATTTTCTTAACTGCTGCTGCAAGAAGATGCTGGTACCAACGGCCTACTTCATTTTTTTTAACCATTGGGTCTTGCAGCTCATCTTCCATGGAGGTATCCTCGGGGATTGACCTATTAAGGCTTTTACACCATGAAGACATTTGATAAAATTTGAATCTAGAAAAGGCTCCGCTAGTAAGGTTCCACCATACTTCCCTGAGATAACAGATGTTCCAATCCATTATATCTTTCCAATGTAGGACTCCGACCTTTTTTAATGGCTGAGATAGTATGTCTTTAAGGCATTCCGGAGTTCCTGGAGAGTCCTTCACAGGAGCCCAGTCGCTATAATACGGCAATCCTAGCCCAGCTCGACACTCAGTCCATAGCTTAGCCGCCATTAATAAAGTCTTAATCCTGATCTTTTAAAAACATTTTGGGGCTCCAAATTTATACATAAAACCCACCTTATCCATATCTGAAATGGCCTGCTTTGATCCCAAACTATAAAAGGAGGATGTAGTTGGTACTAACCCTGGTGGGTTGGTTACAATCCTTGCACAGCCCAGAGGACTGCCAAATACCTGGAGACATATTATGGCATATAGCAGTAAATGCCTGTCAGAAACAGAACGTGCTTACTCACAACCTGAGACATACATTTTTTGGCAGTGGTTTGGGCTTGTGAATACTTCCTTGTTTTCTTGTACGGAAGCCTTTCACAGTAGTGACTGATCAGCAAGCACTGTTGAAGATATTTGGCAATCCACAAGCCAAAATACCTCCTCGAATTGAAAACTGGGATTTGAGGTTACAAGAATACAAGTGTACAATTATTCATCGTCAAGGAAAAGATCAGAATCCAGCTGATTATTTTTCAAGAGTGCCATTACAATACCCTGGTACCTCATCGAAGACAGCAGGGAACTCCATTAATTTTATTGTGAAATTGAACATGCAGCTGCCATGTCTTTAAAACAAACTGTCACTGATATGAGCAAAGATAGTGATTTGTTAAGATTAAAAGACATTATTGCTCACCAATCATGGAATCATCACTTTAGACCTTTCACTAGTAATAATGAATATTTGAAGTTCAAAAATTTAAGAGGCGCGCTTTTAGTGACACAAGAAGGCCTCATTCTGTGAGGTACGCAAATTGTTATTCCTTAGAACAACAACAAGTAATCAATGTCCCTCATGGGGGACATTGAGGTATAGTTGCCACCAAAAAAGTTCTCTCCGAACGAGTCTGGGTTCGGTATCTGGTCAAAAAGGAAAAAACAGAATTAAAGACTTGTCACATATGCAACTTTCTTTCATCTCAAGTCATCTATGATCTAATTTCCAGATTCGTTCATATTTAATGTATTTCTGTAATCTTGCTGCTACAGTTTTGCTAATACATTTTTTTTGTAAAAAAAAAAAATACTCTAGTTTGCCATTGGTGGAAGACCTTTCATCCACTATTCATGAAAAGTTTATTCAAAAACTAGATGGCATCTTTGCGACATAGGGTTTACCTGCAGTATTAAAGTTTGACAACAGCCTACCTTTCAGTAGTTAAGAATTTAAAGACTTTCTAAATCATCTCAATATAAAGCATCAAAAAAGTACTCCTCTTTTGCCTGCATTGCAAAAGCTCAACTTCCAAAGGTGCAGAGACAGAATTTCGAATCAAAAACTTTGAATTGTACAAATATCGAGTCATAAATACCATGGGTCAAAAATATTGACAGACAAATTCTCGTGGTCAAGACTATCGATTTAAGATAAGTAATATCGATGTAAAAAATATTGAAGTGTTTAATATCGTTTGCAAAAATATAGTAGTTAAAAATATCGATTTTTTTAGTAATGTTATATATTTTAGTATATATGTTAGATGTATGTGATGTATGTATTGTTTGTATAAGAATTGAAATATTTTTATTATATGTGTTAAAATTTTAGTAGTGATAAATTTATTTTTGAATTTTGCGTTTTTAGTTCTGTAGGATTTGGTGAGAAGTAATTTATTTCTAGTAAACTTGCTGATTATTTTTAGTTAATTTTTCTTAAGTTGAATTTTGCGTTTTTAGTTCCGTAGCGGGTTGTGGGTTTATGGGGGAATAGGGTGGGAAGTAATTTAATTATAGTAAATTTATTGATTATTTTTAGTAGTTATTTTTTTATTAAGTTGAAGTTTGCGTTTTTAGTTCCGTAGCGGGTTGTGGGTTTATAGGAGAATAGGGTGGAAAGTAATTTAATCATAGTACATTTATTGAATACATTTTTTTAATGTTTTATTACTTATTTATTAATTACGTGTTAATTAATTTTAATTGGCAATTAATTATGTTAATTGTGTAATTAATTTTAGGTGTATGTTGTGGTGTTTATAGGTGAAAATGGTGGGAAGGGTGGGAGTAATTTATTTTTAATTGATGAATTAATAATTAATTTTAATTAATTGGCAATTATTTATGTTAATTGTGTAATTAATTGAAGGTGTGTGTTGTAGTGTTCATAGGTGAAAATGGTGGGAATTAACTTATTTTTAATTGATGAATGAATAAATATTTGTTGATTAATTTTAATTAAATAATTGGTTATTAATAATGGTAATTGTGTAATTAATTTTAGGTGTGTGTTGTGTTTATAAGTGTAAATGGTGGGAAGTAATTTATTTTTAATTGATGAATTAATATTTAGTTGTTAATTACAATACATTAATTAGTAGTTTTAAAATATTGTTCTTTTTTTATTTATTTTTTATTGTTAAAATGTTATCAGTAATTTTTACCACTTTCCCTACTATTACACTCACTGGAGTGAGAATAGTAATATTTACTCCTCTGCTATTCAACAATTTCCCTACTGTTGCACTCATTGGAGTGGGAATGGTAAATTGTACCCCTCCGCTATCTTGCACTTTCCCTACTGTTGCACTGACTCCTTGGAGTGGGAATAGAAATTTTTACCCTTCCACTATCAACATTTTCCCTACTGTTGCGCTCTTTGGAGTGGGAATAGTATTTTTTACCCCTCCGCTATTCAATACTTTATCTACAGTTACACTCACTGGAGTGGGAATAGTAATTTTTAACCCTCTCCTATCTAACACTTATAATTATTTCCCTACTGTTGTATTTATTGTATTGTGAAATGTACGTTTTAATTATTTTGTTATAGTTAAATGTTTGAATTAATTATAAAATATATATTTTTTAATTTTAAATCATTTATATATGTATATATTTTATTTTTATATAATTTAAAAGTTTAAAAATTAAATAAAGATAACAGTTAATAAATGATTTTAAAGTAAATATATGAAAATGTATAAAATATTATGTTTGTGTGTTTATATTTTTTTAATTGAGTTTATTTATTTATATTTAGTTAAAATAAATATTACATTTAATTAATGTTGTTAAAGATAATGTTAATATTATATATATTTTACATATATTATTTTATGTTATTCATATTTTTAGCTCAATATTTCTTACATCTATATTTTTAACTTCGAGATTTTTGATTCAAAATGTTTGTACTTACCTGTTAAGGTATTAGAGTCAATATTTTTGTAGTCGATATTTTTTTTCAATATTTTGAACATCAATATTTCTTACATCGATATTCTGTCAGTGATCCACTCACAAAACCTTGATGTCAATGTAGACACTGGGTCTTGACTGTTGGTGACTCTGTATCTGCTAATAATTCCACCTTACCTGTGCAGATCATTGACACTTCGACTGCTAGTACTCGTTTCCAGTGACCCGATCAGGGCTTAGGATTCAGGCGCCATGACGATTAGTTGAAGAATTGTAATTGTTTGTGTATCTCTGCATTTATTCATGTATTTATTTGTAGATTTATGTATTTATTTATATGTTTTTAAAAAGTTATGACTTTTCATTCAACAAAGTGGGAGATGTAGTGTCTTGTAATAAAAAAACGCTGGAAGTCCTTTGATGTGAGCGTTGAAGGGATGATTTGAAGCCAGGCTTAGAATTTTGAGTTTTGACTTACCCGCAGCAGAATAAAGATGTTTAAAACTACTCTCTTGGCGAAAGTACAGGGAGGAGGATGGGGGGATGGAGGAGTATCCCAGTTGTTGTTCATCCTGATGGTATACTGCTGTATTGACATTCCTGCACACTATGGTGTTATCTCTTGGTAGGATCCTTGTTCACTGATCATTGTGACTTTGTACTATGAGCATTGTTCAGAAAATAAAAAGAATTTAAAAGAAACTACTCTCTGTTTGTGGGATAGTGCCTAGGCTAGCAGGCCACTACAACATCTACATAACACCAAGTACGTATACGCAGCACCTCACTTATGCGTATAGAACTGTGTGGATCTTATGAGAGTCCAGTGAACACAGAGGACCACCCGCCAAAGCTGTATACCAATAAAAACATCTGAATATCACCCATCACTTCCAATAAAGCATCCTGCACAGGCATTGCTGCTCGATGGCTGGTCTACCTAGCACCTCTGCACGTCACTCCTCACACAACGTTTTATAAAGTGCTCTTTTTTTGTTGTTGCAATTTTATATAGCACAAATTCAAACCAAAGGTATCAGAGTGCTTTACATGAGCACCAGTTGCATTACAGACAGACACATTCATTTTAGGCACAAGGATATTACGTGGTTTGTTCAGAAACACAGGATGCTTGAGCTTCCCACCAAACTCAAACCTCGTTCCTTAGCTTCAAAGTCAGCAAAACCTTAACAGGCAGAAGGAAAATTGCAAAGAGGTAACTCCTGCAAATAGAGTCAACTTTTGAATGATTTCCTAAAGGGCAGTAATTTGAATAAATGTGCAATGATGCTTTACGAGAAAGCTCCATTAATGAAAAGCATACTTCACAAGACTGCCCTTCAGGAAAAGCATAAGGCACTTTATGATCAAACCCCTAATAGAAGTACATAATAAATAAGGCTCATAGTTTTTACAGCTAAATACAACTGGAAAACAACGTGTTTCATGTCTGTATTTACTTTGAAAAGCTGAAAAATACTGAAAATTGGAATATGCTCTGTTACAACGAATGCGATACAACCCATTCCATTACAACGCAGATGTTACAATGGCTGCGTTGTTACATCACATACCATTACTACGCAAGTCGTTACAACGACTAGCTGTATGGGGCGCTGGATGTTGGAATAGTATAATTTAATATTCCAACTCCAGTCTGTGCAACAGTAGGGAAGGTTTTGGATTTTAAATCTAACACCTTCTGCCCCTACAGCAAGTTGTTGCAATGACCACATTGTAATGAAATGCTTTGTATCGCATTGGTTGTAAACAATGTCTCCCTAAAAATTGTGCTTCTTGTGAGTGACTCTTCATGCTGTCTTTTGTGAACTCCAGGCCAACATCTGAGCAGACTGCATGGGGAGATAAAAACAGGGTGACATTTCCTTAAACACAGGCATAAGTTAACAGATATATATGTTGAATAATGATAATATTTACCTGTTAGTGTAGTGTGCTGTTACATTTGGCTGCTTTATTTTCTAAAATCGACAGGCATCAAAGTATGAGTCCATGGTTATCAGTTAAATAATTGTGGGAATATACAATTTTACGGTTCCATTTATTCTCAAATTCCAAAATAAATGTGGATAAACACAAATCAATCAATCAATCTGGGGTTTGTTAAGCGCGACTACTCACCCGTAAGAGTCTCACAGCACTGGGGGAGGGAGGTCGCAGGTTCAGGTCCATCAAGAAGGTGGTCTGTCGAAGAGCCAGATTTTGAGGTTTCTTGTGAAGATGGGGAGCGATGTTGTCTGTCTGAGGTGGAGCGGCAGGTTGTTCCAGGCTCTGGCTGCGAGGAAGGAAAAGTAGCGGCCTCCCGATCTGGTCTTTCTGACGCTGGGGACCATGGCGTAGGAGAGCTGAGCTGATCGTAGGGTCCTTTGGGGTGCGTGAAATTTGAGACGGCTGTTCAGGTATGCTGGTCCGGTGTCATGGAGGGCCTTGTGAGCGTGGGTTAGCATCTTGAAGGTGATTCTAGCTTCGATGAGGAGCCAGTGGAGTATGCGCAGATGCTGGGA
The DNA here is from genome assembly GCF_964263255.1 of Lissotriton vulgaris. Lineage (NCBI taxonomy): Eukaryota > Metazoa > Chordata > Amphibia > Caudata > Salamandridae > Lissotriton > Lissotriton vulgaris. The sequence continues at coordinate 1,218,061,288 of NC_141694.1, forward strand.
GATATGGCAGTGTCTTGGTAGGTTGAGGACCAGTTTTGCGGTGGCGTTTGGATGTTCTGTAGCTTGTGGGTTATGTTTTTATTTGTTCCGGCGTAGAGTGCGTTGCCGTAGTCGAGTCTGCTTGTGATCAGGGCGTGAGTGATAGTCTTTCTGTGTTTGAGAGGGATCAATTTGAACTCTTACGTAGGAGGCAGAAGGTGTGGAAGCAGGAGGACGTGACAGAGTTGATCTGGTGGTCCATTTTGAGATCTGGGTCCAGGATGAGTCCCAGGTTGCGAGCATGATCCGTTGGGGTGGGTGGGCTTCCGAGGGCGGGGGCCACCAGGTGTTGTTCAGGGCATCTGGGTTTGGGCCCATGATGAGTACTTTCGTTTTGTTGGTGTTTAGTTGTAGGAAGCTGTTTCTCATCCATTTGGCAACGGCTTCCATGCTTTCTCAAAAGTTGTGTCTGGCGGTGTTGGGTTGTTTGGATAGGGAGAGGATGAGTTAGTTGTCGTCTGTTTGTGATGCAATGTTGAGTCAGTTGGTTCTGACGATGGGGGCGAGTGAAGCCATGTAGACGTTGAAGAGCGTCGGACTGAGGGAGGAGCCCTGGGGGACTCCGCAGGTGGTAGATGTAGGGTCTGAGAGGAAAGGGAGGAGTCCGACCCTCTGCGTTCTGCAGGAGAGGAAGGAGCGGATCCAGTCGAGGGCCTTGTCTTGAATCCCTGAGTCGTGGATTCTGCATATTAGGGTGCAATGAGAGACTGTGTTGAATGCCGCAGAGATGTCGAGAAGGATGAGGGCTGCTGTTTCTCCTTTGTCCAGTAGGGTGCGGATGTCATCTGTTTCGGCGAGGAGGGCGGTTTCCATACTGTGTTTTTTTCTGAAACCCGATTGAGAGGAGTCGAGGATGTTGTGCTCTTCGATGAATGTGGCGAGTTGGTTGTTGATGGCTTTCTCGATGACCTTCGCTGGGAACGGGAGCAGGGAGGTGGTTCTGTAGTTTTTGAGGTCGGTGGGGTCTGCCAAGGGTTTCTTCAGGAGCGGGTTGACCTCAGCGTGTTTCCAGTCGTCAGGTAAGGAGGCGGTCGCCAGGAGGCGGCTGATGGTGTGGCAGAGCATGGGTGCGATGGTGCCGGCGGCTCTGTTCAAGATGTAGTGGGGGCAGGGGTCCGTTGGGGCTCCGGAGTGGATTGTCTTCATCGTCTTCAGAGTGTTTTCGGTGGTGAGGGCTGTCCAGTTGTCGATCGTTCACTTCAGGCTGTTGGGAGTGGTCGGTGAGGGTTCAGTGTGTTGGGTGTCTTCGTCGAAGTTGTCGTAGATGTTCTTGATTTTGTGGTGGAAAAACGTGCTGAGTTTGTCGCAGAGGTCTTGTTAGGGAGAGATGTCGGTAGATGTCCCAAAAATAAATATAGATAAATACAGACGGAAATATTAAAAAATAAATATCATAAAATTGGGTGCCCTAATAATAAACAACACTATGTTGTACAGGTCATTTAAAGAAAAACATTCGAAATTACAGGAAATTACATGCAAAACATGTATTTCTACTAACTAAACAACCTCTTTTCTCTGCAAAACGGGTGACCTATTGGTTTACTCAAAGTACTTTTTATTTTATGTCCAGCGATCTGTGTAATGCCAGTTGCCTGCCTAAATTCTCCTAGTTACTTATAAGTAAGTAACTAAAGCATTTAAAAGGGGCAGGTGTTCTTCTGTCATACAGAAAATAATGAAATAAAATAACAGTAAAACGAAAACTGGGACAGTCTTCGCTTTATCACATGAAATATGCTACATTAGTTCGAGACAAGCCTTAATGTATGTAAGATGCGATTTTGATGATGCATGATTAAAGTGGTGGTGCATTAGTGTTTAAGTTTGATCTGACAGCTGTATGTTAGAAAGCATGCTTACTGCTAAAAGCCGTTAAAGGGACTCAAAATCCTATTACCACAACATCCTTTGTTCCCTTCTGAGCTGCCTACAAAAGCAAGCAATATACATAATGCAGTTCTGGATTTGGAAGGGACATGGCAGCCTAAGTACACTGGAGCAAGTGTGTTTTTTTTTTTTAAATAGCTCTTTCTGAAAACAGATTCATAAACGCATGCATTATATTTGATGTATTTCCAATATTTCCAGTTTCATCTCTGTTATTTTTTTCCTGTACAAATCCTGTATGGCTTTCTAAAGTTTGTATTAATATAATTATCATCAGGTTTCCCCCCCATGTAATTTTACATCAATATTTACATCTGGCATTAGCCAAGGCCTTTTGATTTTACTAAATTTATATGTATAGTATACTTACTTACAGGGGCTTTTCAGACAGCATTAATTGGTCCGTTATAGTGCCATTCAAGTTTTTCTTCCACCCACTACAGCATACAGCATGGGGCAGTTGGTCAGCTCACTTCAGCCTTTGGTTCACCTCATTATGGATGATGGCATTCTGCCCTTTCACAAAAAGTACAGTTTCACGCATAGTTTTCACCAGTACAGGGTTTACTATGCCAATGTGTGCTTTTGGTGCCCCCAATTTTTTTTTGTTTTGCTGTTGCTTTTAGCCGGTCTTCATTTAGATTTAGAATAATGTGTACCGGGTGCCCTCCACATCAATAACGTTTTGCAAGAAACATGGCAAAACTAAACAAGCGTTGAGAAAGTCAAAAGGCTGCCTTCCTTCTGCTTTGACTTAAATAGTGATCTTATCACCAATTCTACCAAAAAAATGGTAAAACATAGATTTCTGGAGTTTGTCACTGCTCTGAGGGTTCAAGAGCCCTCCAGTAAGCATACTATCTGCAATTAGTATACAATGTTTGCGGCACAAGATATTGCACTGTACCTAACACTAGAGCTAACTCGGTGGGAATGATCTATTTTATTCAGATTCAGTTCTGAGGTGGCTTGGCGTTTACTTTGCTTTTATGGAACTGAAGGTAGATATGTGAAGTCCAGTAATCCCCCCCCCCCGCCCCCCCTCGTCCCTGTGATGATAAGTCGGAACAGTCTTTACTGCATTTTATGTTCTTTTGTGCATTTTATCGAAAATTCTTTCAACTATGTCTCAAACATCCCTTGATTAGGTCTACTTTTCGACAACGTAGAGTGGCATTAATATATCTTCAATTGTTAAATAGTCTGGCAATTTGTTTTAATGTCTGTTGTTTTCTTAAAATGGCCATCCAAAGCAGAAAATCCATGGAAATGATTTGGAATTCGTGAAGATGTTTTTAAGATCCATGAATTTGTAACATGAGAAATTGTATACAGTGAACTGCATTTTGTATGTATACTTTATGTATATTTTAATGTACCTTTTTTAAATTTTGTACTTTTATGTTCTGTTCCTAAGTTCGAATAAAGGAGTTTTTAATTCAATTGGATTGACTTAAATAGTGAACACGGATGATGTCACAGGGTGTTGCTGCCTGACACGCCTTATGGAAGGCCTGCAGTTCTGCTGCGATTTTATGATCTGTACCTCTGTTTGCTGCTCCCAAGGCTGCAGCACTCTTGGGCCCACAATGGATGCTATGTCTCTGACTCCTTCTTAACTACTTCAAAAAAGAAGATGAGTGGTGACACAGCCATCAAAAGATCACTTTTAAAAAATATATATTTAATTTATTTGAATTTTATATAGCGCTGGTTAGACCCAAAGGCATCAGAGCATTTTACATCAGGATTAAGACATGTTGCAGCATTACATCAGTTACAGTTACATCACAGTTACATCCTTTGCTAGTGCATTCAATAAACATAGAAAAACAAGACTGAGGGAAGGAAGGGAACATAACGGGGAGATGAGGAAAAGAACAATTATGGATTCTGCCCCGGGGGCAATGGCATAGTTAAACAGTAAAAATGTTATTCTTTTAACTTAGCCCCCGGTTTCAGCCATTTTGTCTACCAGGCCCCATTTCGTGTTTCTACAGGGACTTTCGTAAAGTTGGAAGTTACATGTTCACTGAAAACTGGTTGTATTGATAAGGCTTGCGTGTCACCGTAAGGAGCCCTGCCATGCCGAAAGGCCTAAGTGAACAGATGCTGTATCTGCCTAGCTACAAAGATGACGTGGTGTGGAAATATACCTCTTCTATATGATTTTTAATAGCTTTAGCTACGTGACACTACAACAGGCCTCATGTGCTCCTTTGACTCCGGGTGAACACTCATTTAAAATGTTGTTGGTCTAGTTCGTGAGGGGATTAGCACAGGTGTGATTAACCGTCTGGCGCTTTTACCTTGGCTCCTTGTGAATTGGACTTAATGAGATCATGATCAGGGAGGAAAGTGCCACCTGCCTATCTCTTATGTGATCCATGCACTGCTTCAATGAAGTAGTTTACACTTAATAAATCAACAATACCAGTGCGTTTACGAGCATTTAGATGAATCATGGTTTCTGAAGTAGCAGACCCTATTATGTAAAGGTCTCTCTTTACCTGTTTGCTCCTAGCGCACCCTAAAACAGGTGCTCAGGGCGCAAACAGGGAAAGTGCACCCTATTACATAGAATGCTCTGTCTCCAGGGCCTCCGCGAACTCGCGCGCCACTCAGGGCAGCACATTCATGAGAAAAACAGAGCAGCTTCTTTAAAGTGGAGAAGTGTGACTCACTGGTTAGAGCGGCAGACCCTGATGCAGAGATCTGACCCGGGACCAGAGTTCAATTCCCGTCGCGGCAGGGTCTTGGGCTCAATGTCCGCGGACCTGATAAATCTCGCCACTGTGCCTACTCTAATCATGGGTCCCACTCTGCAACTCTGGGCAATAACTTGCTTAATCTCCACACCGGCCCTAATCGCTAAAGATGCCTGGCTTCACCTTGGGGTGCCCAGGAGTTCGCGCCTCACAGGAACAGGCCAGGATGGGTTCCTCAGCGGTACAGCGCGGGGACACACTGGCTAGTGTAACCAGACGCTTTATAAGCTCAGTTACTTACTTACTTACTAAAGCTGCTCTGTGTTTTCACGGTGCAGGAAGCAACCCGCCTGCACTTTTAAAGGGGATTAGAGATCCCCTAGCAGGCGGGTGCACTCACTGACTGCACCCGCCTGCAAGAGGACATCTGGCGGGTCTGTGGTACCCCCTTTCCCAAATCCAGGAGGCTGCTCTCAGGGTGCGCACTGACAAAGCGCCTCCTTTTAGGTGGCGCACTATCAGTGATCCTACTGTTAGGTGGGGCACTATCATTGCAGCTCCTGACGGCTTTTTTGCCTCTGTGCACGCGTCTGTAATACGGCACAGAGGCAAAGGCATTCCCTCATTTGCATGGGGCACGCCCCCATGTAAATGCGTGAACACCGCACGAAAGACAGGGCTGCACTTTATGTGCGCCAGCGCTATCTGTATTACAGAAGTGGCCGCACAAGCATCTGCGGCCCTTTCTGTAATACTAAAATGCCCCGGGGCGCGCAAAATAGGCGCAAATGCTTGTTGCTCCCCCGGGGCATCTTGTGTAATACAGCCCCAGATGGCTAATTGTGATGAGAGGTCTGTATCAGTCAGTTAGGCATCCAATTTCCTGCAAGTTAAGTGTCCACTGACCACTTCCATGGCCTGATGTGAAGTTAGGAATCATCAAGCTCAAACAGTCCAGGAATGCTCAGTCAGCCAGTTGCTATGCAGTAGTAGACCATGTTTGCTCACAGCACTCGGGCTGCTCGGTGCATGAAGGGATTTCACAGTGCCGTGGTTGTGGGTTTGGGCTCAGGTTACCCATATACTGATTTTATGACTGTAGTGTCAGAAAGTAGGGTTAGACCTCAGGTTAAAGGTAAAAGAGATGATACCAGTGTCTATACTGCCAAAGTATTGAAACCAACACTACCATGACAGTGCTCCCTTATGCGAGCAAACATTGCCACACAGTTCCTAAGTAGGCCCTATCATGGAAAGCACATTTCTATCCCTGTATTTATATTGGTTGATGCGCATTTCCATGGTGGGACTTTTTACCTGCAAGCTTGTTTTCTACTTTTGCGAGATACCCTGACCAAGAAACTCGGAGACGCCCACCGCTGATCCCAAATTTACAAAGGAGGCAATTCTGACATAAACATGTTTTTTATTGCATGTATAAATCTAACTTACAAGGGTAAAAGGCTACCAGTCTGAGATTGTGGGTCAGGTTTGATAACTTATGTTCATTATGGGCATTTTATGTGCATCTAAGTTTACTGAGTCACGCCCAATCTGGCCAATCAGGTATGGATTGTGGAAGTAAACCTTCTTTAGGGGTTCTCCTTTCAGGAACCACATGTAGAGAGATTCATCATGAGGGACCCCTCACAAGTCGGTGAAAATCTGTCTGCTTTTTTAGGACATGAGGACCTACATTCAGGGTTGAACTGGGACAGAAAAATAATCCCGGCCATCAAAATAAAGGTGGCCCACATATTAAATCATATAGCTAAAATGTGGTCCACATCTGCAAATCAGGGCAGTTTTGAACTTGTAAAGACAAACTATACAAGTGTTTTGCAACATATGGGCGCCTGTGCTTGCTTTAGGCAATCGTTATGGTAATATCAGGAAAATCAACAGTAAAAATAGCTCCTCAGACCATAAACCAGGCCCACAAAAATCCCAAAAATAGCCCACACACTGACTAGTCAGACCAACCCTTCGAGCATTTTCCAGATTGCCCTCTTGGCCAGTTTAACCCTGCCTTAATTTACCAGCTATGTGATGCCTAATCCCGCTTTATATGTTATGGCGAGTCATAATTCACTCACTTACATAAATCTACCTACAGTTCCCTGCAGGTTGAGTCATCCAGTCCATGGGCAATGAATATCTGTGAGATAAGGGAGATAAGGGGGACCCTTATCACATTCTGCAGAGGGGACTCATCATTTTGCATTACTCCACTGGTTGCTATTCAATTCATTTAGTTCGGCAGTTTTAGTTTAGCTTGTTTTTTTTTGTATGGATTGTCTAACCCATGAATAAACATATTCTTAAATTGGATCGGAACTCAACAAATTGGCCTGGAATGAGTTCCAAAACTACTGAAAGAAAATCATTTGGAAGGGCACAGCTTTGCCCAACTTCTGTTGGATGTATTAGTAAAGTTAGCCGCAGTGTTATCGAAACGTTAAACGTTGCAAAGCATACAATTTCATGACAAATGCAAGGTAAACGATATCGTCCTCGTTTTGAGTCTCGCTATTTTTGCAGGTGCAAGAACTGCTAAAAAGAAATACCATTAGGGGCCTATTAATGAGGTTGTTTGCATCAATCTCACGCCACACAATGTGGTGCAAGAGCAACGCAAACCTTAAGACAGATTTTTGAAGCCACGCAAAGCCACTTTCCTTGGTTTAGAGTGCTTCCAAACTTTGGAGTGATGCAACGCAGCGCAAATCGCTGCGTTGTGTTATTCTGCCTTGAGAAGACAGTCCCTGGGCGTTGCGAGGGTGTTCACACATAGAACGAGGAATATGCTTCCCAGGATTTTTTTTTGCATGCAGGTGTCCCTTCCTGCACAAAAACAATCCTGCTTGCAATTCAGGCACCCTTGCACCAAAGGCATTGGAACTTCCTTGTGCGTCCGTCAGTTTTCATGCCACAATAAAAATGTCGGAATTTTTTTGGGTGGTTGTTTTGACTCATCCTTAAGTAGCGTGGAGGGTTCATGTGCCTGCTGCAAAGGACAAGTACTATGCAGAAACAACTGACTGCAAACTGGTCTTTTTTATGTCCCACCAAGAAACAGTTTTAACCGTTGTTTAACAGAGGCCTAATAAAACTAGTAAATAAAGAGTTGGAGTGGTCTTTGAGTCTGCCCCTTGCTCATCACTCAGTAGCTTTCTTACCTATCTGTCTGTTCACTGGTATTTCCTCCCTATTCTTGTGTTTGTCCTGAGCAAGGAGAATTTCGCTCTCAGTCTGTTTTAACTGCAAGGCTCCTACTCTTCCCATGTGACGTAAGTACCTGCCATTGTAATGAATGAAGGAATATTTTCCCTCCCACCCTCTTGCACTTTTTCTTAAGCTTTATGAAAAACTTTTCCAAGATGCCTGCCAGGAAACCTTCTGGGAAAATAAAATACTTTGGCAATGCCACTGAGTTCACATTCCGCTTTCATAGTTGAGACCTGCGGGCTTTCCAATTCTTGTTACTATACTGTCATACTTTGTAGCAGACATCTGACCATCTAATTATTGACTATTATTATATCTGCTGTCACAGTGGCCAGTGCTTGATGTATTGACAATCTTGAAAGGGCATCTGCGACATGTTCAAGTTACCATGTTTGACATTTCGTTTCTTCTTCAGCACCCTACATAAGCGAAAGTTGATATTATTTCGAGTGTTGTACTTATGATATCATTACTGTTATTCTTTACACTTTTTTATTCACATCTACCCATCAACTAAAATAGACAGGTGTCTTATGTGGTACCATGTAAGGCTACATCTCATTTAAGTGAAATGCAAAACTGGAGGACACCTAGGATGGCCAACTTTCCATTGTCACTTTTCAGTGCCAATTGAGTACAAAACAGGCCCTTTGCACATGGAGAGACACTTTATGTACTTTGAGTCACACAAATATAATATGTGCTCTTGGGTTATTCTTCTGCTCTTGATTGGAACTACTTTGGATCTGACTAAACGCCAGCAGCAAGTTTAAGGTAATGGAATACATTAGTATTGTAAATTTGCTCTTCACGGTCACCTAGACATTTTTTTTGCTGAACCCTATTTTGCTGGCTTTAGAACTCTGTCCACTTTACATCTGCTAATCAATGATAACGTGTTTGTGCTCCTCCTTTCAACATGGTAGAATTGGTATACCCTTTATTTGCATATTTACCTTACCTATAAGTCCATAGTAAATGGTGCCCAAAGTGTACTCAGGGCAGGTAAGTTAAATGTCAAGAGTAAACTACATCACTCATTGTGCCACCCATTGCATTAGCAATGGAAACATGATTGCAGGCTTGCCACCAGTAGCTGGACTGTGCAGATTTAAATGCAAATTTGCCCTGTCAAATTAACCCCTTTTGGTACAGACCTAGATACTCCTTTTAAATACTAATAAGTAATCCTTAAGTAAGCCTTTCTGTCCATTGAGGGATGGTGCATGGTATTTAAAAGTAGGCCGTGTAAAGGTTAATGTTAAACATATCCTTATCGTGATTAGCCCCTCAAAGATATTCCTATTGTAGCAGGTGTGGTTGTTCCATATGAAAGCTTAGAGGTACAGTATTAAGTTTAAGAAATGATATCTCTACCTCAGACACCGATACAAATTAAAGTTTTTTTTAAACGATTATTACAAGCCCAATTCACTGATAAAGTCGGATTTCTAATAAATATTTTAGAAAGATCACTTTTAATTAGTCACCCTTTGCCTTCCTGAAGTCACTGGAAGCTAAATCAGTATTTTATTCTCTCCCTTCTGTCAGCCAGTAATTAGCATTTCAATGGACTTGAATGAGGTGTGTACTTGTTCCCAGGACAAGGACAGGGACAAAAGGCCTTGGATGGGGGTGGGTGGTGTTGTTGTGCCCTTGACAAGATGGCCTGTGGGCTGGGCCTAAGGACTTGATTAACTTCAAAAAGGCATACCCTGTCCCAAGCATTGTAGCTACCACCTAAACCTTCTTTTGACTTTCCTTCCAGACCGGCCTCAATCACAGTGTTGTTTTTTGTTCACATCACAGTGTCAGATCCTGCTGGAGGGTCAAGACCCACTTGACAGGTCTTCTGGGGTTTTTCATATGACACTGGGGGCGCACTTCAAAGCAGCAAAACAGAATGAAAAAGAAATTTGTGTGTATCCAGTGTCTGGTTGCTGAAAGCTTAGCTTTGTCCTACAAAACTTCTGTCTTGCAATTTGTTGGGGGTACAGGGACTGTCTAAATCTGGAGTGTTAGATGTGAAGGACTTTAGGATTACCACAGAATACTTCCCAGACACACTCCCAGCCCTCACAGCCCAGGTTTAGTGTGGCCAAAGACTTCAGCCATCTCGGGGGACCCTGAAAATGACCAAAGTGTGTGGGGCTAGCCCTGGAAACCTTTACCCTACTAGGTAGGGCAATCCCAGGAGTCCTTCCCAACCACTAATCCATACCCGGCATAAATGTGACATCTCCAGATACACATTGCAGAACACTCATGGACCTCAGGAAGATCAGAAGAGGACTGAACCTGCTCTCTGAGACCCGAGAAGAGCCCCAAAAGGACTGTAACTGCTCTCCCTCTAGTATCAAAAGAATTGAACTCCAAAAGTCATAAGCCTGACCTCCTGTTCAAGCTACAGGGATATAACAATATGCAAGAGACCTTTCCTGCAACTGCCTAGCTGATCAGTTGCAATTCGGCTTGGACTGAACTCTACCTGCCTCTCTGCGAATCTCTAAGTGCTTTTACTGAGGCCCTGTGGGGATTTAGAAGTGTACTCCTGTGTGGGACTGGGACTTGAAGGACTAAAGTCATAAGATAAAATCTTTGACCAAGACGAACCTAGTTGGTGTTTCCAACCCGTGCTCCATCACAGTCAGCATCAAATTGCGCCCAGGTCCTGGTCTGCTGTGACGATTGACCAGCGTGGCATTTAGTGCTAATTTGCGCTATTTCTACCTAAAGTTTAAACCAATCATATCTCAGGTTCCCCTTAATGGATTTTGTCATTTTGGTGTCATTTTGTATATTAAGTTTTAGTCTATTTTTCATATTTGTTTTGGGATTTTTCTTGTTTTGTATTTTAACTTCAAGTATTTTAGTGTTGCATAAATACTTTACACATCACCTCAAAGTTAAGCCTGTCTGCTTTGTGCCATATCTTACTAGAGGGTTGAGTTCAGATTTATTTAGTGATTTTTATGGTTCACCCTGTCAGAGATTGTGAGTATTACTTGCTGTGGGTACTGCTGTTCCAGAATAACGAAACATCGTTGTTCATTATATAGTCTCAATTGTTTTTGCTCTTTCATTATGTTACAATTGCGATATGTGGAGATGTAAAACTTTGAACATTTCGAAAATAGATTTCATATGTACCCGTTGTAGTCTCCTGTTTTTTAGACTGCAAAATTGGTTAAACTTGTTAATCTGTTTAATGCACCCTGGCACTCAGGGGCTGACTGACCAGTAAGTCAATCTGGCTAAGCTGAAGCATTCAGAGCTGTCGCCTACAGGATTAGGGCAGCAGGCTCCGGTCATCTGGCTGAACTTAAAAATCACATTTGTCGCTACATAGACTGGCTTCCTGTTTTTTGAACAAGGAGCCATTTTCACAACACAGAAGCTAGCGTACTCTTTTCCTGTTATCTTACAATCGTGGCCTAATTGTTAGGAAGAGCATGACCATCGTTGAAATTGAACTAACATGTAGACATTCCTAGAGTCTCTTCTGTCACTCCAAACATACCTTTCTTTAAATAAACTCTTGAAAATAATGTTTTGATGAAAATAGATGAATATAGAAACATTTAGGATCAATACAGTCGTCTTCATGACATCTGCTAAAAATAATATATTTGGTAAATTGTCAAAATCATCTGTAATTATTTTACTAACTAACCAACTCACTATGACTGCAGCTGAAGATGTATTTTCATGCAAAGGTTTGTAGGTGAGCAGTGTAGGACACCCATTCAGAATGCATAAGTGCATTTGAAAGCCTTTGCTTTAATCAGCCAAGAATCCGTCAGTCTCTGTTAGATTACCATTGGATCATAAATTCACCTTTTGAATCCCAACTGTTGCTCTGAGACTCCATTTTGGTTATCACTGTTATCCATTATGTTTGATTACATTTTCACTTTCCATCATGTGTGATCTTCACATCACTTGAATCGAAAGCTTGATCTTGACCTTCTGCAGTCTACTCTTTCAGTTGCCCTCAAAGATTGACATATCTTACCACGTCACTAATTCAATTCAACCTATTACGCAACTGGTAAATTACTACGTATTACTACTTCCCTGTTTTTTCCTTCCTGGGCTCTATAGGGCCCGATGTAGGTAATCCCAGATTACCGATTCTTAAATACCGAATCATACCGATTCGGTATTTAAGAACAGGCAAATGGGATGTAGGTATTTTTACCAAAAAAATTACCGAATCGGTAAGTTTCGGTAATTACGGAATCGGTAAATACCGATTCGGTAATTTCCATTCATTCCTGCCAATTACTGAATCGGTATATACCGATTCGGTAAAAGGGGGAAACATTAAAGGGTGGCAGGGTGTCACTTTGACACCCTGTTGCACCCCTCAATTGTGTATGGGTGCACATGGTGCATACATACATGCTCTAAGGGCATGTATGTCTGCAACATGGCACTGTCGGAAAAGCAAAAAAAAAGCTTTTTCCAAGGTTTTCATTATTTACCACCAACTTGTAGTTGGTGGTAAATAATGAATCCTTAACCGAGGAATGCAGTAACTTGAGTGCATCCTACTTCCTGGATTCGGTATTTTACCGAATCGGTATGTTAAGAATTCGGTATTTTACCGAATCCTTAAATTACCGATTCGGTAAAATACCGAATCCTTAAAAAATGCCACCTACATCTGGAAAGCCTAATACCGGTCGGTAACGGCCGAAATTCGGTAATTTCGGCCGTTACCGACCGGTATTGGGCGACCTACAACTGGCCCTATATCTTAAAGATAAAATATTATCCACAAAAAAAGGCACTAGTCCCTCCCACCTGATGTGTGACCTCTCCAGGGCCAATAGATTCTAATTTTTCGGACAGATGTGGAGATAGTGTCATCATATCTTCCTTCAGTTTTTGTCTCTGGAGGTTGCACGAGAAACTGTATCGTTCAGGAAGGACTGCCCAACTTGTAGGACGCAAGGGAACGTGGTCCATAAAGTACAGAGGACAAGGTGCATGAAAGACAAGGATTGGGATTCCCCTTTATTGTATGGTCAGTCCTAAAAAAATGTTTGGTTGCTAATAGAAGCTGTAGGCCTCATATTGAAATGTAGCATGCAAGGTGAAGATGTTGGCAAACCCTGCATTTTTAATACACCAGAACCAGCAGTGTGCGTCAGAGATCAGCCAGGCACCTGTACGGAGAGCGGTTCCGGATAGTCAAGCTTGATGGAGTCTGAGAATTTAAAACAGTTAAAAGACTGTGGCTAGAACAGCAAGGCTTGTAATCCTATGTTATGTCTCTGAAATTGTATTGCACACACTCTGTTGCAAGTTAAAGATATAGGGCCTGATGTATCAAGGATTTGCCCGCTACGCAATGTGGTTCAAGGGCAATCTAAACCTAAGTGAGATTTATCAAACCATGCAAGACCACCTTGCGTGGCCCTGCACAGCTTGATAAAAAATCTAGAGTAACCCAAGGCAGCGCAAACCGCTGCCTTGATTTACTCTGCCCCAGGGATGTGTTTCATGGGTGGAGCGTGGGTATTCCCAAATCACCCACCCATAGATTTTAACGCATTCCCAGATTTACCATTAGTGGCAGACCTGAGAATGTGTCCAAATGCAACACATTCCCAGGTGAGGCTAAACAAGGAACAATATCTTTATTTCTCCTCGTTGTTTCCTCTTTCTACAGGAATGCGCCATATAATGTTAAATATTCAGCATTCCAGCCCTTTCCATTTCACACAGCGCAGCAAGGTGGTTTGCTGCGCTGCGTGAAAAAATGAGAAATATGAGCCATAGCTTTTCAAACTTTAAGTTACTCTGGCCGGGAAAGTATATTTTTCGAACAGGTATTCAATCCGCTCAGATTCGTATGGTTGTTTATAAATTGAGATTAACCAATGTCAAATCTTGCTCAAAGAAATCGTTTTGCAAACAAAAATAGATATTTGGTGGTCAATGCATTTTAAAATAATACAATGTTTAAAATGCACTTTGTATTTAGTGATGTGCGAAATTTATGCATTTTTCTTTCGCGAAATTATGTGAAATTTTGGGGAAATTATGCAAAATTATGTGTGATTACACCAAATGTAAATATGGTATATAGTGCAAAATGTATTGCGCTTCCATCTTGGGCAGAGGACGCATTTTGCGCCTAAACAATATCCCTATAAATGGTCAATCATGCTGTCCCCACGCTCCCATGCTATACTTTTTTAACTATTGCTGCATAATTACAAAACAAGGCATCATTTTTGGGATTACCCCGGCATAGTTAAAACTTTGTTTAGGGTAGTGGAAGGAAGAGGCAAGAGGTGGAATCAAGATTAGATATAACATTGATATTTTGCAACTTCAGCAGTGGTTAGCACCAGCAATAAGCTGCTTAGAAAAACTTTGGTGTCTTGCACTTATTTTAGTTACAAATTGAACACTTAAAACAGCTAATAAGAATTGCCTTCATGCACACATTGTCATTGTCCTAGCTCCTCCTGTGTTGAGGGGATCATTATTTTCCACCATGTTCAGTGGGACTGATGTAAAGAAGGTATTACTGAGTTTGTCAGGTGGGTGGTTTGATCACTTTGATGTTCTCTCTGGTATTTGGTATTTTTCATGAATGATGCTGCTGTTGTACATTCCATCACTTCATTGTTGCTTCCTGTATAAAGGAACCACGTGGATTTCTTATCCCATGATTATAGGTTTTATTTCTCTTCTCGTGCATAGAAAACAAGTTAGGCTTCTTCTTAGGGCAACCTCTATAATAATAAAAGTGTCTGATGATTCTAGACAGGTTATTTCAGAAACACAAAAATCAGCACCATGAGGTGGGCAAACATCCAGACCTCTACATCTTTGAGGATGGGAGAGGCTCTCTAGGGCCTGAAAAGATGAGTCTGTACTTTCTTGTCAATATAAGCCACTTGGATGGATTTGACCTGTTCTCCATGTTTCTTATCTTCAAGCATGCAACAGTTTATTAATAAAAATCTATGATCAACAGGACATTGAAGAAGAAATGTGGCCACATAAAATTGTCGTGGTCTAGTGTATCAAGTGGGTACGATGCTAAACACAAGCGTATGACTAAGACACAAATACTGTAAAGGGTGTGAGCTGTTGTATGTTTAGATTGCAGAAGTTTTTTGTTGTGTAATGTACTTCCCACAATATTAAGCTGTTCTTTTTATCCTTCCTGTCTGCTTTTTGTACAATGGACCCTGCACATGGTTTTCAGGAGCTTTCGAATCCATGCTTTTTGGGGCTTTTTAATCATGGTCAACTGAATCAATTTACAGTATAGTTAGTTACAGCCAATAACAGAGGGGCCATCGCCCGACTGCAGGTTGCCACTGCATGTTTCACCACAGTGCCCTCTTGGATTAGACATGAGGGGAAAACGTCTACAAACAGGGGTGGCTCCTCCATAATGGCGGAGGATCTTCGCCCCACTGCCAGTAAGTGATAAATAAAATTATGATAAAACATTGTTATTATCGTTTTATTTATCTCCGTCTGAGCTGCTTACATCCAAAAGGAGGGGCGTGGCTGGGAGAAGTAGTGTGCACTTGTAAGTGTGCATGTCTGTTTGACCCGCCGTCTTAGGACGCCAAACAGATAAGCACACTTGTATTTCTCCAACCCAGCTGTCTTCCAAAGCCGGTTTGGAGAAACCCCACATGCTCCCAGCTACCGTCTCAGCAGCAAACCAAGCCTCTCAGACCAATTCAGACGCTGCTCTTATGCTATGAGAGCAGCGTCTGAATTGAGTGGGGAGCCTGTGACTCCAGGCCCATCCACTTTCAGAGGAGGAGCAGGAGCAACGAGGCAGGAGTGAAGCAGAGCAGCAGGTAAGTGGTTTTAATTATTTTTATTTAACCGCCCCGTCGCTGCCCTACCGG
This sequence comes from Lissotriton vulgaris, assembly GCF_964263255.1. Lineage (NCBI taxonomy): Eukaryota > Metazoa > Chordata > Amphibia > Caudata > Salamandridae > Lissotriton > Lissotriton vulgaris. The sequence continues at coordinate 1,218,077,051 of NC_141694.1, forward strand.
TTTTGATTGCCGGTAGCCGCCACTCTCTGCAAGTGCTAAAACATCCAGCCTTAATACAAAAAAAAGAATGTCCTCTGAACCAGAGGGAACTTAGAATGTAGACCGAAGAGCTCTCAGAAGGAATACTATGGCTTGCATGTCCTGTGCTGCATGCGCATATTCCTGTTAGTGCATTAGTGAATTAGAAGGCATGCTTGAGAGAAAGCAGCAGATTCTGTAAAAGATGAGGTCATCAATAATTTAGGAGCCAAGGCAGACTATTTCATTGATTGCAGTCTATCTTCATAACCTTCAAGAACAAACTGGAGTTCAGCAAATTCCAGCTCTTCAGTGCAGCCATAAAATGTGGCCACAGTGCTGTAAACAATACTCAGCCATTAGGCTAAAGGAATGATTTTTTCTAAGAAAGGAGGCGTTTTATATCTGTTATCCTTAAGATATTTCACAGTGAGGAAATTAAATTGATTGGCGAGAAGGCTCTGTTGTGATGCTTCCGGTTATAAGAAGGAGTGAAGAGCTTGGTTTTTTGATCTGTCATGAGTGGGAGGGTTTACCGCTTGGCATTGCTTTGAAGCGGCTTAAAATGTGGTACGATTGCTACATCAAAAAGCTACAAATAAAACTGTTGGATTTGATTCCTCCTTTGAAGTGTTCAGCTATACTTTCTAGAAAGCACTGTGCTAGGGCACTTTTGAATTCTTTGAGCACGGGAAAGATGGTCAATGTACATCGACTGACGAGAAGCGTTCTCAGCTGTTTTATGAGAGATGTGTTTATTCTGCATGCTACCACTGAGTCCATTTCACAAAGGAGGCCTAGCGAGCAGCAATGATGAGGCACACATAGTAAGTGTACAGCTTTGGGAATTTTAAGATGAACACTGTTAGAAACTGGGTTTCTGGTTGGCAGAGATATATACCATGTCCAAGCTAGAACCACAATCCTAGTCAGGGTAAGTTAAATACACACTCTAAATTAACCTGTGCTCACCCTCTGATAGCTTGGCACAGAGCAGTGAGGCTTAACTGAGAAGGCAATATGTAAAGTATTTGTGTAACACTTCAAACCGGAAGACAGTAAAAACACCACAGAAAGATACCACCTACTTGGAGAAATAGAGCTTAATTTTTTTAGAAGACCAAAACGATAAAAACCCAATAAGTAGAACTGGAATTATGAATTTTTAATGAATATCTTGAAATATATTGCTTAAAAGCATACAGCACCAACTGGGGCTATTTAATCGTTCTGGGCCGGGTCAAATCCAATAGTTCAGGCCCATGGCGTTGGAGTGTGGGTCAGATACAGGGACCAAACTGGTCCTGCTGAAAACAGTACCTTGGTTCGGGGTTGCATTGATGTTGAGGGTGATATGCCAGGAGCAATTGGAGGCAATGCGTTAGTTCCGAGCCGTGCAAGTCGGAAATGCTTCATTGTCAAAACCTTCTGATATAGGCGATGCGTCGTGTGTTGAGGCTGCGGACCCGGCAATGCGTTGTCCTCAATCCTGGCAACAGCGACAATTCATCATGTCAAAGGAGAGGCGCCAGTTCCGAGCCACGCAATGATGCGGATGTGTTAGTTTTTGCAGTGGCAGCACTTTAAACCCACTTCTAAGGGCCCAGGACTGGATTGGCACCCCTTGGCAGGGAACAACGTTCAGATGGAGAGTCCAGGTGCTGGCTGTGGAGTGGTGTGGGGTCTTTAATGTGACTGGGACTTTCAACAGGCGGCACGCAGGCAAGCCAGCCCTTTGAGTAACTCTGGGTTTAAGTGGTGTAGGTCCAGTCCTTCTCGCCCAGGCAAGGAGGGCAGTAGGGAGGTCAGCACTACAGAAAAGCAGTTCTTCCAGAGTAGCAGTCCAGCAGAGTGGCAGCCCTTCAGCAGCACAGCAGTACTCAAATCAAAACAAATTTCAAAGCTTTATTCGACTTTTAGTCATAAAAGCAAACCTCCTAACCATGATACAATAAATACTAAATATAAGAATAATTCTCTAAAAACATATTAAACAACAAAAGTCGAATGCTGATAAATACTAAAAAATGTATACATACATTTTTTTTTTTTAAATCATTGAGGAAGATTAAAAAACAAGCAAGTTTAGACAGGCAGTTCATAGTACATATTAAACAATAGGCTTTAAAGTACGTGATCTTATTACCCAAGCCCATGCCAAGAATTTTGCTACACCTATTACTAGTGGGGTTGAGCAATCAGGTACTAAAATTCTTAAGGCTTGTGCACAACAGCGAGTACCCATATTTTTGCATACAGGTTTTAGCCACTTTCGGCGGGGAATAACGTACAAAGGACAGGAAAAAAGCAGATGCGCAATGTCTTCTGTTTGATTTTTACAATGGTCGCAGTATGCATCCTGTACTGGGGACCAGTGTTGTCTAAAAGCGTTCACTGGGAGTGTTCCCACACGAAATTGAAAGTATAATTTCCTGTCAAACGGACGTGCAATTACATCCCAGTATTTTTCATAAAATGGAAGTTGTTTAATGTCCAAAAAACCTGATGACAGGATTGATTGCAAACCTTTACGATACACTGATACATATACCGACTCCCAATAGATATCCTTCAATTGTTTTTTCGATGGGAAAGAGGCAACATCCTTATTACCCCACAAGTGGTCAAGACCCAACTTCGCCAATATACCTCGAAGTTCCTTTATCCATGTAATACAATGAAAACGGTCCCAGTTCACAACATCAAACAGAGCTGATACATAGTGGCTTAGCTCTGGGGTTACCATTAAACGCCTCCAATACAGCAGAGGACGTAGGCGGGCAATGTCTTCGATATTTTTCCTACCTAGGTCCATCTTTAGTGGGATTATGGGGGTACTTTGTGGGGCCCTAACCAGACCTCGCAAAAATTTGTTTTCCGCCCGTCCCAAGACTCCCAAGTTTGAAAAACCCCAGAGCTCAGACCCATATAAGCATGCACTCATTACTTTCATACTATACACTTCGAGTGCACAATTTATAGGTCTTGTCAAAGATGTATTATGCTTGATGGTAACTGTGCCTTCTAACTGGCTAAATTTCAAAGATGCCATATTGATGTGTGATTTCCATTTCATGTCATGTTGCAGGATGATTCCTAGATAGGTAAAGGCTTCTACTTTTTCCAGTGGTTCGCCCTTGTACTTTATCACCACCTTGAAAGATGATTGGGAACTCAAGCACATGAATTTGGTTTTGCTAGTGTTTAGTTCCAGACCCCGACTGTCACAAAAATCCCCAAAGGCGTCAACCACTTTCTGCAGTCCGCTAGGCGTACGCGATAATAAAAGCGTATCGTCCGCGAACATTAGAACGGGGACGTGTTCACCTGCTATGATTGGAGCATCACTTGGGGATTTATTTAAATACTCCACTATTCCATTTATATAGATTGAAAAGAGCGTTGGGGCCAGGACACACCCTTGCCTCACCCCTCGTTCTACTGGAAAAGGCGCCGTTACTTCCCCCTGTTTGCCCCACCTTATTTTTGCAAAGTTATTTTCGTGGAGGCGCACCAACAAGGTAAGGAGTTCATGGCTTATTCCCACATCAGCCAGAGTTTCCCACAGTTTTTCTCTCGGGACCATGTCAAATGCGGCTTTTAAGTCCACGAATACTGCATACAATGTGCCGTTTCGCAGCGTGACATTTCTCCAATAAATGGCTAAAAAGTAGAAAACTTGGTCAACACTGCTAGTCAAGGGGCGAAATCCCGCTTGGTATGGCGACAATATATTTTGATCTTCAATCCACTGCTGTAATTTGTTCTGGACTAATCGACCCATTATTTTCTGCGCAGTGTCAATTAGACTAATGGGTCTGTAATTTTTTGCCTGGGTTTTGTCACCCTTTTTAAATACAGGGATAATTTCTGCCCCTTTCCACGAGGCTGGTACTTCTCCACCCATAGCTATTGCATTTGCCAGCCATGTAAAATATGTGCACCAGGAATGCCGGTCTGATAAAAAGACATCTGCTGGAATGCCATCCATTCCCGGCGCTTTTCCCCCTGACACACAGTCCAAAGCCAAGCTGACATCTTTTTCAGTAAATATTTGAGCATTAAAAAAGACAGTTTGGGGGGTAGATATGGATGCATATATTGGACATCTGGCATATTGGGGTTGAAAGAAATCATTCCAGGCATCTTTAGACACATGGTTTTGTGGTTGGGCGGCTACCCCTCCCCTGTTCCATTTAACTAAGGCCCAAAACTGTTTGGAATCTTTATTGGTACAGGCTTGTTTTAGCTCACTCCAGCCCTCTTCATCCCAACGCCTCTTTGATTGCTTTTGTGTCAGCCTATAACTATCTCTTGCCCTTTTGACAGCTATTGGGTTTCCTATTTTCAATTCTATACTTAGATTTTGCCTTGCCAATCTGCAGCTTTTGTCATACCAGCCTTTAACGACTTGATGTTTCTTGGCTGTAGTTGGATCTACTGTTTTAATAAAAAAGCTTTGCAGTTTACTAAATAGACTTTTATGGGCCTCCATCATGTATACCTGGAAATTAGGATTCCCATAGTGGGCCTTGATAGTACTCACTTCTTCCTTTATTAGTTTTTTCAAATGTTCTAGTTTCCTTTCATCCCCTAACAGCATTCCCCATTTCAGATGTCTTTGATTATTAGAGCACACAACATCTTGTGTTACCATCTGATTATTATTTGGAAGTGCTCTGATCTCTTGATAAGGGTAAAATGTCATATACAGGGGATGGTGGTCACTCTCTAATCGTGATACAACTGCCATGTCTACTAACTTAGACCATGCTCTTACGTCAATTAAGAAATAGTCAATCCTGCTTGTTGCACGACCATTATTAAAAGTAAAATTCCCATTTAAATCAGATGGTGTCCTCCCATTCGTAGCTCTCAATCCCCTAGAGAGGCAGAGACTCTTTATCCTGATGGCCGTAGCACTCCATCTTTTTATGGGTGGGATCTCCAGCTGCGGTATTCCCCATTTACTATCTTCCTCTTCCGTTAAGCTCCTTTCCTCTTCTCCTAGGGGCTCAAAGGTTGAATTAAAATCACCCCCCACAATGATATGAGTATTAGGTGGAAGGGTTTCAATATCTTGTTCTAGAGTGGTAAATACTTCAGATGGGATACCGGCTCCAACCCCCCTAGCGTAGATGTTGTACAAAGCTACTTCTTGGCCATTAGGCCATCTGATATTCAGTGCTAAGACATCGTTGGATATTATTTGCCTTTGTGATATAGTGCAAGTCATTGCTTGGCGAACCCATATCAGTAGCCCTCCGAAGGGACGGCCTTTTTCTCCTCTAGATGCAGGTTTATGAAAATTTAAATACCCCGTACGAAATACTGGGTTAGTTGACCAAGTTTCTTGCATCATAACTATATCATGCCTGTCTATATAATCTGCCCATTCTGGGGTGTCTAGCTTACTCGCTATGCCTGCTATATTCCAAGATATAAAAGTCAATGATCGCTCTCCTATAGTTGAATCTAATATGCATGGCACCTCTATATTTCCCCTAGAGTCCACACTTAGTATTCCCCCCGGCGCAGCTCTTAACTCACCCCCATCTATCAATCTAGTATTAGTAGAGTCATCTGAACCTATTATAGATGTATTGGTGTTTGCGCTTGGAGGGACCTTATGATCTGATTCTAGGTTTTTTGCGTGTTGATCTAATGATTTGTCTAATTGACATGTGGGATGGCTCGACTGGTGTACTTCTTCCTGGCAGAGTATCCACAGTTCCAAAAGTGTTCTGAGTTGGTGGTGTCAGAGGTCCAGTATACCCAGTTGGGCCTTTGAAGTGGGGTAGACTTCAAAGGGATGCCTTTGAAGTGCACAAGTCACTTTATTTCCTGCCCTGGCTCTAAACTCACTACTGGGAGTATGCAGCCCTTTGTGTGGGGACAGACCCCAGCCTATTCAGATATAAGTGTTAGCTCCTACCTCCTATCCTGCCCAGGATGTGGATGGCCTATCAGTCACACCTAAGCTCCCTTTGTGTGTGGCTGTCTGGGGGAAATGCACAAAGGCTAGCTGTCACCCACTATAGATGTGTATTCAGAGACAGGCAGAGGGCACTTAATGACTAAAGTAACAATATGCCAACTTTCTTAGGACTTTAAATTGTGATTCCAGAGGCACCAAACTTGGGGGTCCCATCTCTTTCCAAATGGACATTACACTTATAAAATGTAATAAGGTAATCCCAATGTTAACCTATGGGAGTGATAGGCCTTGCAGTAGTGAAAAACAAATGTAAGAGTGTTTAACTACCTGGAAAGGTGAAACCTAAATGTACATGTCCAACTTTTTAAATACACTTGCCCTTGGGTTGTCCTAGGACTACCTTAGGGGTGACTTATATGTTATAAAAAGGAAGGTTTGGGCCTTCCAAGAGGGTTAACTTGCCAAGTCGACATGGCAGTTTAAAACTATACATACAGGCTCTTCAATGGCAGACCTGCAACATGTTTATCTCACATTGTATCATTGAATCTATAAGGTATAGTGGATCTGGTGCACAACAATTGTGCCTCAAAATCGATTTACCCCTGTGTGCAGAGAAAAGCGTCGTCACCTGCAATTGTTTGTCAGCGGGTAAATCGAACTAATGATAGATTGAATATTTTTGAAAGGCCCAGAAATAGAACTTTCACATTGTCCATTTAGGAATAGATTCAATGATTTCTATTCCTAATGTGGTAAATAACTGTTTTCAGGTGAGGCAAAGGTAAACAGATGTCATCTGTGACTGTAAGAAACATATCGCCTGTTAAAAATGGGGTGCTGGTTAAACATACTCATGTGTCGTGTTGATTGTGATGAGTCTTGGGGGCGACTTATACCATGAAAGCACTGGACTGAATAGTTGAAAATGTCCAGTGAATTAAAACTATTGCAATTTATTGTGGGTAGAGTTGAACTGTACTGTAGAGGCCTAGTGCACACTAGGTCTAACCGGGAGCTCACTAAATGTCCCTTAGGGTTTCAAATTTTTAGCTAATAATCAATGGTACGAAAATTATTCAACATGCACAAAGGAGATTCACAAGTAGAACCCCAAAGAATACATCGTCAGAAGAAAGCGTGGTACAGGATGAGGATCTCTCACTACAAAGGAGACCCGCACCAACAACATTAGTAGGGGAAACCCAAGAAACGACTACAGCCGGCACCTCGAAGGGCACTCAACCTTCTTTTTTAGCGGAGGGTCAGTCGTCAGCTCATCCACCAGACCAAACAGCGACTCACCCAATAGATCAGATAATAGAAATACGACAAGACGCACCCGCAGGGGACAAGGTCATAAAAAAAGCAACGGAAACAGGTCTGCCACAGAGACAAGTGACAAAAAAAACAACCTAATAGTGAACATTTCCAACAGACAACTAACCGCTGAAGAGGAGAGAGTCCTGAACAAGGGGACTTCCTTTGTTCCCACCTATGTTTCCAACGGTCTTGAAACAGAGATTGCTCTCTTTAAATTTCTACGTAAACTGCGATTGAAGTGGTTTTTCTCCACGATAAATACCAATGGAAACACTGGACAACCAGAAAGATTCAAACCTAAAAGCAAGTTCATGTCCCCCATCTCGCATAAAATAATAGACAATTTTGAGATTCTTGTAAGAAAAGACCTGGAGGCCATCAAATATGAGATTCCGAAAAAACAGAACTTAACTAAAAAAGAAAGGAGAATATTGAATAATCTGCAACAGGATACCTCCATAACATTCCAACCAGCAGACAAGGGTGGAGCCCTGGTTATGATGGAAACTGTACTCTATGACGACAAAGTAAGTCAACATGTCTCTGATGTGGAAACATACATACCACTAGATCAAGACCCAACACATGAATTCAGTAGAACATTGGATGAAATCATCAAAAAAGCAGAAGACGCAGGAATAATTAACAATAACACAAGCAAGTACCTAAGGACGAATACCCCACAAGTGCCACACATATATATGTTGCCAAAGATACATAAGAGCACCAGTGATCCACCTTTTAGACCCATCGTGGCAGGATGTGGTTCTATTCATGAACCTATTGGATGTTACATTGATCACCATCTACAACCATTGGTACAAGCCTGGGATACATATCTGAAAGATACTACGGACTGTCTAAATAAGCTTGCAGAAGTCAATGAACTCATTGACGACAACACGTTACTGTGCACCATAGACGTGGTGGCACTCTACACGTCCATAGCTCATACAGAAGGCTTGGAAGCGTTAGAATGGAGATTTTCACAGTCTAATTTTGATCAACAATTGGGAGTTTTTTTACTAGAGCTCTTACATTTTGCTTTGTACCACAGCTATTTTACCTGGAAATCACAGTTCTTTCTTCAAAGAACAGGAACATCAATGGGATTCTCTGGAGCGCCAGCCTACGCAAACACCTTTATGGCGTATTTCGAGCAACAACATATTTTATCACAAACAGAGTGGACAGACAACCTAGTGTTGTTCCTACGTTTCATAGACGACATTCTCATAATTTGGAAGGGCACCAAAAGCCAATTGGAAAGCCGGATCAAAGCACTGAATGAATGCAACCCGAGGATTCAATTCACTCATGATATCCAAAATGAAAAGATACAATTTCTGGATATAGAAATATGCAAAACACAACAAGGCATTTCAACAAAAGTGTTTCGCAAACCCACGGATGTCAATAATGCGCTACATTATACGAGTGCGCATCCCAAAAATCTTAAGGATCATCTACCCACTTCACAGCTCATTAGAATCAAAAGAATCACGTCGGACTTGGATGAATGCAAGACCTTGATGGAAGAACAAGTCACACGATACAGAGAAAGGGGTTATCCCACAAAAATACTGGAAGCTTCAGTACAGAAGGTTTCAAGGATGGACAGAACAGAACTATTGAAGAAGACAGAAAAATCAGCCAACGAACGAATAGTATTCGTAATGAAACACTCTACACAATCGCAAAGAATTAAACAGATCATTAGAAAACGCTGGGAAATGATTGCTATTGAACCTGATTTTGCTAACATCTTCAAGAACTTTCCCATCATGGCACATACTCGTTCCAAAAACCTTAGAGAAATACTGAAGCACCCACGGAACAATCAAACAATCACCTACAGAGGCATGCGGAGATGCCATAATTGTGGTCAATGCAACAATGCTATGGTCAGCAAGGTGTTTGCTCACCCTCAAACTGGAAAAGACATACAGCTTAAACACAGCGCTGATTGTAACACCGCAGGGGTGATTTATGCTATTCTCTGCCCGTGTGGATTAACTTACATTGGCAGAACGTCACGCAAAATCAAGACTCGCATAATTGAACATAAGAGCACCATACGCAACAGATCCACCACATCCACTTTAGCCACACATTGGTCACAAGCACCCCATACTATTCCACAACTTAGATTCACAGTAATTGAAGTGGTAGAGAAACACGCGGGTAAGGACCACCAAACATCGCTATCCCAGAGGGAAACCTTTTGGATTAAGAAATTGGGCACACTGAGCCCGGGCGGGCTTAATGATCAATATGAAATGGCATGTTTTTTATAGATGGTCATTTTGAAGGTTCTTTTTCCTTAATGTGAACATTTGTATACTTCATTGTGGTTAGAGTGTAAATATTTGCACGCAGCCAGAGAACTTTCGCTTGATATACTCAATATTACAGAGTTCATGTTTGTTTTAAATTTTGATCTTTTGTAAAGAATTGACATGCAGTCCATAATTACAAACCTACACGTTTCACCACATGCCTTTATTTTTATTTTTAACACTCACGTTAAACAATAGTGTAGAATACTCGTGTCTACTTCACAATGGTGAGGCACAGGCTTTCACATAAACCTTGTCTCAAATATATCGCTGTTCATTTAGCACATTTCAATATGTCGCCATACATTCTCACAGTTTTATAATCTGCACCGCGTACGTGCTGCCATTTAAGCGACACGCTCGCAAACCGGATGTTGTTACCGGAAGTAATCGCAAGGTCAGAGGTGCAGGTACGCCGGATCCGCGAGGTAAGAATCGCTCGGCTAACCCTATGGAACTAATACGTTATAACATAGATCGGCAGTTTATGTACCTTTATCACTTTACAGCTGCATTGGCAACCGCAATACCAGCACTGCCCAGCTAGCGCATTGGAATTTTGACGACTACAACCATATTTTACGAGGTAAGGCAAACCTCCGCCGTAATATACATTCAGCGGCAGTTAAAAGCTCCGTGAGCTGATGTGCACTTTCTATTTTTGTAGCGGCAGTAATTACCGGATTTACACCTTTTACTCTAAACACGACGTAGATGTCTACACTTCTCCGTTAGGGTAAGTTAAGCATGCACGGGTCCACCTCCCAGGTTCGATTCTTACATGTTCACACTTAACATTAATGTGAACTTATTTACTATATTTTCCTTAGAAACCCATTACGTTACTCGAGGACTGCTATATGACACGTGATCAATATCATATGATCATCATCAGGTAGAAGTCTTTCTTTAACGCCAGATTTATTCTTGTTTTCATCCATGGGTATAAACGGTATCTATATTATCACACATCTTTTTCGTTTTTTTCTGTACACTTAGTGGTGATTGTATAAACTTCCATACCAACACGTTGGGTTATCGTCATTTGTTCATACTAGTCAACACATGGCTCGGACTCTTACCTATGGACTATCATGTCAACTCTATTTTTAACATCCTGTACATACCATGCAAATACATTGGGATATTTCATTTTTTCCCACAGTGCTCTGAAAACGGAACTGAAGTGACGAATCTTGTGATTATACAGAATCATAACTGGAGGCTTTTTTCAAAATTGTATTCCCCTGAAGAAGGGTCTTAGTTGACCCGAAATGCATTGGGATAGGTTATAATTTATGTTTCATAAGCATCTATTGTTCGAGTAACATTATGCTAAAGGTTTAATTTGATTCATTCCATGAAAACTGTCTAATGGCATTTTTTGTTTATGATATTGTTTATGTTTTGAGTGTATATATATGAAAAGTATATCACTAAAGCAAATTATACTTACAATCATCTGTGTATGATTTCATGTTGAATAATTTTCGTACCATTGATTATTAGCTAAAAATTTGAAACCCTAAGGGACATTTAGTGAGCTCCCGGTTAGACCTAGTGTGCACTAGGCCTCTACAGTGCAGTATGTATTAAGGGTTGTGGGCACAACCACTCATACTGGGAAGCTCCTAATACTAGATTCAACTTCATAAAGACACGTTGAACAGGACCACATAGGTGTGCTAGCTACCGATTTACATAGAGTTGAACTGTGACATATAATAGGCATAAGCACCAAAATAAAGGTGGCCCCTTTTAGTGAATTAAATAGCTAAAAAGTGGCCCATGTTGCAAATTGGGGCAGTTTGGAACTTGTAAATTCATGCTGTATAGCTGTTTTGCAGGGTTTGTGAAACTGCATGCATTTGTGCCTTCAATGCCAGGTAAATCAACAGTAAAAAGTGCCCCAGTAGATCATAAACAAGCCCAAAACACTGCCCACATTCTGGCCTGTCGGATCAGCACATCAGCACTGCCTGATTGCCTTATAGACCAGTCTGACGCTGGTTGTGGACATTATTGAACCTCTTACTCACTGGTAATCCTCATTACCCTGATCCCTAGACCTTCCTGTCACAGTCAACACAGTGTGAGAAGCCCCGCCTCACTCTTTGTTGACTGTGACGGAGGGAAAGGGTAATGACTTTTAACTGACTATCCTCCATTTATGGGCTCCATCTTCATACCGGGCAACATAAGGGAAATGGTAATCCTCCTAAGACACCAGTCCTCCTTCCCCTTATGACCCTGCTATGCTGGGTCATAAGGCCTAGAATGCCCGTATTGTAAACCTTATGATAGCCTTGCCCAGTATTTGCATTCCTGGAGGGTGCTAATTAAGGTGAAATTGTCATCCAGTAAATTATGTCACAATAGGTGTCAAAATCCAGTCATTAACTACAAAATGTACATTCTGAAATAGCTTTTTTTCTCTTTTCCCTAGCTGTCTCTCTTAACACGCCTTTCTGTACTGCCATTTTTTAGGTCGAACCCGGGCGGTGCATGCGCTGCTCTGCGAGCCATGCTGTATTAGAGGATGGACTTGAAGCCCCGCCCACTCTCCACCCATATTTATCATTGGCTTGTGTCATTATCCTTCGTAAATGCTAGCTTCTAATTCGTTATTAGGTTTGTTAGTCCCTCCTTAGTACCGCCTTGTCTTCATTTGTGACCCCCCCACGAAGACTGGCCCTTTTACTTCAGTTGTTACACAGTACGTCTTATTTAGTCTGCAAGCCCTATATTCTGTAATGAGTTCCTCTTACTGCAGGAGTGCAGGAGAGTAAAGCATTTGGAATGCAATAGGTCTCGCATTTGTCGAGAGTTTCAGCTACTGGCATTGTAAATGACAATGCCTTTTATTTATGTTTTAAAATTCAAAACGTAAATAAAAGGCATTGTCATTTACAATGCCAGTAGCTCAAGCTCGCATGAATGCGAGACCGATTGCATTGCAGATGCTTGTTCATGAAGACTGGCGAAAGACATTCCGAAGCGCTATTAAAAGCTCCCTCTATTTCCAGCAGATGCACATGTTGTTTTAATGTATATAGGCCATATGTCGTGCAGATGAGGCCCACAGCGGGAAACCGGTGACCCCACGGGAAGCCATATTTCTGGCCCGATGACTTCTGTTTGCTCAATGGCAAATGTGAGTCAGTGTTTACCATAGAAGGTAAAGTTCCTTTTCATGAAGGCCTCGTGTTATTCTGCATTTTCTTGTGAGAAAGGAGTTGGGGCTTCACATCAGAAGCTCATAGATTTAAAATAGACGCATTCTCCAAATTGTTAAGTGACTGTTTATTGCGTAGTTAGGTATGGGAGCCGTGGTGTTTAGGGCTGCCTAGGGGATGTATAATGTTATCGAACCGTACAGAAACAGATTAGGGTCTCAAATAAAGCCATTCCAAATGAGCACTAACTATACATGTTTTCCAGAGCCCCACGAAATACCCTTCTTAATTGATAAACCTTTCGCTCGTGTCTATAAGAGGAATTCTTTTTTCCTCTGTAAGCTGCATTCTCATTGGTCCAGAAGAGTATCCTGAGATGCCCGGTGCCGTTTATAACACATTCTTTCAAGCTACCGCGGGCAAAAATAAAGAAAGCATCGGAAAGTTCAAACAGATCTGAGCTTCTTGAGCAGTGAGGCCTACGCGTCCTCTTGTGGAAAAAATTATATCTCCCAGCATAATTTTGCTTCTCTTTTGTTTTTTGTAAGTTTACTACCCAGCCATACTAACGCACATGGTTCCAATGGATGCCAGTACTTAATTTGCAAAGAAAGATAATTGCCAGAGCACCTCCCATTGTGACTTTCAGCGTTGACAAAGATAGTACCAACACAACTACTAACCAGCACACTGCTACAAGAGTGACAATTCAGCCTATTACAGGCCCCAAGGGTAAACAAGCTTTTGCAATACAATAGGTCTCGGGTTTACGCGAGTTTGAGCTATAGGCAATGCAATAGCTTAAACTCTCGCAAATGCGAAACCTATTGCATTGCACATATTTGTTTGTTTACTAGCGCCTATACGGCGCTTCCACATTCATGGAGGCCGCGCCCCTTTCTTTAGACAAGCTGGGTCTAAAGAAAGGGGCTTGGCCGATTTTTAAGTGCAATCGGGCATAGGGTGCTTTGACAAAAAAAAGCATCAGTTTGTCAAGTTGACAAACATATGTTTTTTTTTTGTAAAAGCGCCCTGGCGCTCCTTTCTTTAGATGCGGCTTATCTAAATAAAGGTGCGCGTCCTCCATAAATGCAAAAGCACCCCTTGGGCGGTAGTAAACAAAAAAATAAAAATAATATTAAGTAAGTGCAGCTGCTATACTTAAAGCGGACTGCTGCTAAAATAAAGAAAGAAAGAAACGTGGCCGCTTTAGGTAAAGCGGACTGCCATTAGTAAATAAAATAAAAGCGGGTGGCGTGCTGCGAAGCAGAGGGTGAAATAGGGGCAACTCATTAAACAAAATAGTGCTCACAGCCAAGACCGTGTAACAAGAGAAGTAAAAGGTCCAGTCGCTATGGGATGTAACAAATGCAGAGAAGGGGGTATCAAGAAGGGACTAACAAGCCTAATAGCGATTCGGAAGCCTGTGTTTACAAAGGACAATGACACAAACCTATTAAAAATATGGGCGGAGAGTGGGCAGGGCTGCAATACTGCATGCACTGCCCAGCTCAACCTAAAAAAAGCTGGGGTGACAGGTATTAGTTGTTTTAAATGCCTACTGAATTATTAACACCTTCGCTGCGGCGGCTATTCCGCCGCAGCGCTAACGGTCACGGGGGCGCGCCGCTCACCTGCGCGGGTGACAGAACTGTTCCGTCATTGCTCGCGGGTGAGCTGTGCTTGTGACGGAATGGTTCCGTCACGGCCCCGCCCGCTTAATGAAACACGCCCCGCAGGCGCGAAATGAGCGCGGGCCGTGACGGAACCGGGCCGTGACGGAACCGTTCCGTCATGAGCACAGCCCACCCGAGGGGCGTGACGGAACGGTTCCGTCAATAGCGCCGAAATGGTTAAACAACAATTACTGTTCTGCTCATCTCTAAATGATACAAAGAGCGCCACAATGTGACAGCTGCCATAAGTGATGGTGTTGACAATCAAGTGCTGCTGCTGACAAGTGCCGGTGCCGAGCACTGGAAACCACCAGCTCAAATTAAGCACTGCTTGCACAACACATTGTCCCTGATGTGCTGCCAATGATATTAACAACACAACAATCAACCATCATATCCTTACAAGTGTGACAGTTTGTATTGTCTGAAGCTCCCAAAGCTACAAGAATGGCTTGAATAGCAAGTCATAATCACTTGACGGTAAATTGAAATAACAATTTACCGTTGTAGTGGTCATCTCTCAAAGGGCCAGACAGCACCACCTTGTGGCAGACTGTCACAAGGGCTGGTGTTAACAGTTAAGTGCCAGTACCGAGCACTGAAAACCACAGGCTCAAATTAAGCACCTGCATAATGTTGTCGCTCTTTACACAGTCCTCCCTTGAAAAGCCTGTAGAACACAGGCTATAGTTATAAAAAACAATTTACCAACTACACACTTCTCTGGATCCTCTAATTTGAGGAAAAAACCAAGTGATACTCCTAGGTTAATTGGGTATATTTCACTCGTACCCTTTTGTTTGATTATTTTAAGTTTTTTTTTTCATTATTTCATTGTGAAAAGGACACTCCACGTTTTTCTTCATTTTCACATAAACACAATACATTTCTACAACAAAGATACACCATTTATATATACACGAATACTTTTTGATATATACACAAACATTTCGAACAGCATATTGAGCTGCTCACACTTTCTTGAAAAGACAAAAGTAACGCTTTGGACTCAAGGTTTAAATAAACAACAAGTAAATTTTACTGAAGTTTTTTATACAAAATAAACCATAAATTAATTCTGTGGTCTATTAGGCAACTGATGTCTATTTCCTTTATGTGACGACGCGTTTCATACCCGATGTTTCTTCCCGATAGCCCCAAGCACCTGGATGCCTCCGGGTAGCTGTGCACTTTATAAATACTGGATGTACCTTTCCATTTATGGGATTGACGTGATGGTCCCATTGTAATGTCAGTTTTCAAGCATTACATTGCTCTTTTCTGTATGACATTGTCCATTGCATGCCCGTCCAAAAAGAAAAGATTATTAGCTATTGATGTGTCATTGATTAAAAGGCAGACTCAATCTAAGATCATTTATTTATTTGAGAGCAGGTGCAGCCTGTGCAGGTAAGAGCGGTGGGGCGGGGTGTGGGGAGAGTCCACAAGTCGATGGCTAGGGAAACTTAAATACAAAAAAAAGAAAACTACTTACCTTGCGCTCGCTGCATCGCTGAGTCGGCGATGCACCAAGTGAAAGGTAGGTAGTTTCCTTATTCTAATTTACGTTTCCGTTGTTATCGACTGTGGACTCCTCCCCCGCCTCGCCCCACTGCTCTTACCTGCACGGACCGCACCTGTTTGAGAGTTTTATATAGCGCTAGCTAGACCTGAAAGTATGAGAGTGCTTTACAACAGTAAATGTTCACATCAGATACCAAGTCTATTGAGAGAGCTGTACAACAGTAAGTGTTCACAACTTAGAAAAGAAGTATTGAAGACATTTATTATAGCACTAGCTAGACCTGAAAGCATCAGAGCGCTTCACATGCCATGCAACAATGTCCACAAGAAGCATACGAGGAACTGTCTTCAATGCCCCAGCTTACGCAGTAGAAAACTATTGCGTATACATGGGCTGCATCGACCCCATTAAAGAGCCTCGGTTCATTTATACAAGGGCTAGGGAAACGACTCACTCAATACCGCTGATTTAAATGGTGTCTAACGGGCACTTGCTTGCTTGATTCGCCTTTTGGGAGAACCGTGGCCTGTTACACAAACGCCTATGGTGCTGTCAATTGACATAGAAAAAGCATTCGACAGCTTGGAATGGGAATACTTGTACAAGGTTATGCAGCATTTTGGCCTTGGAGACGGTTATATACGCTGGACGAGAGTGTTATATGCTTCAGCGGTGGCACGCGTGAGGGTGGGCCCCCTAGTGTCGCACCAGAACCCGGTGCGTTGTGGCACTAGACAGGGATGCTCACTATCCCCCCTGTTGTTTGCACTGGCGATCAAGCCTTTTGCAGCGGAAGTCAGGGAGGGACATTCTTATCGGGGCCTGAACTACCGGGGAGTCCCACAACTTATTTCACTGGACGCGGACGACCTCCTATTGTACCTCGAAAATGCGCAGGAGGCATTGGAGGGGGCGGAGAGACTCCTGCTGTCCTTTGGCAGACTATCTGGGCTGCGGGTTAATTGGTCCAAATCATGCCTGTTTCCACTACGTCAGGGAGAACCGAGACCTGCTACCCGCCCACTGCTTGCCTGGGCGCCAGACTGCCTGGAATATCTGGGAGTGCATATATATCGCAAGGCTGCAAACCTGCTAGAAGGTAATGTAGGCCACTGCATACGAGCGCTGCGGGGTAATATGACCTTCTGGTCTACTCTCCCGCTCTCGGTCACGGGACGTATATCCCTGGTGAAGATGATACCCTTGCCGCACCTTCTCTATTATTTCCGCACGTTGCCTATCTGGATACCCAGATCGGTCTTCCGGCAGTTGAGATCCTTGCTGATTTCCTTCCTCTGGGGTACGGGCAGGCGTAGAATAGCACTATCCACGCTGCTTCGGCCGAAGGATGAGGGAGGCCTAGCGGTCCCCGATTTTGAGTTATATTACTTGGCGGCGCAACTGCAGATCTTCGTGCAGGAGGTGGCGCGAGTGTACCGAGGGCCACTCCTACAAGAGCTGATATGTTTGTTATGTGTTTATGACATTGCCCTTAAATGGACTACCTGTTTTTTTGTAGGGCAAGTACCAACAGGTGGATACTCTGCATAGTCCCAAATACAATTTCATAAATTTGTAAGAGCTGTAGGAAATTTCACCCAAAGAGTGGTATGCAATATCATTTGCAGCTTGGAAAATTGGAACATGAGGTCGCAATCGCCACAGAGTTGGGTTACGTTTGTGAGAACTTGCCCTGCAAAAAGATATTTTACACAAACATAGACTCTAAACCAGACCACCAAACTGTATTTCATACACAAATATCTCCCTAAACAAATTTCGAATGTCTTTTTTCAAAGCTTCTTTGAATTGTGTTGGATAGAGCCTGGTGAAGTTAAACTCTGCAGTTACTCAAGTAGTGACTGTTGGGTTAAAATGCTAGATGCAGCGGTGCCAGGTTGTAGCGGGGACTTTAAGTTTCCGCCAACACATTGATTGGAACTGCACAAAATTGGACAGTAACTGTGACATGCAGAAGTCATCTGGGCTACCGTAAGGGCAGTTCTTTTTTGAAGTTACAGCATACTTGTGTCCACCTTTGTGTATTCTTTCCCTGTGATCATTGTTTCTCAAAAACTCCGACAACACATTTGAATTACAAGACCGTTATGAGGCATGGTGGTAGGGCTGCCGTCAAAATACCTGGGCACTAAAAAATGTGCCATTATATTAGAGGTGTATTTCCAGTACCCGCAATACAAGTGTCCCTGATGTGCTGGGAGCTTGCAGGGCTTTCTGTGGAGTTTGAATTTGATTCTGTACAGCACACCACCACCTGTATGTCTCTTTACATTATTGGCCTATTGGAAGCATGCTACCACCCAGAGGTCAAATGAAGCTTGGCTATTGTAAGACCTCAGAAGTGTACATGTCATTCATTCTTTTATAGATTTTTCAGGGCAGAAGATGGGGATGGGCCAACAGGTCCGAAACCATTTTCAGCGTGTTAAAACCAGCTGATGAAAAATTTAGAGCCTCTGCCATCGGGTTCACCGGAGTTTCCTCTGCATGGAAGAGGACAAACGAATGCAGAGGACGGTTCGCTGTACTTCTTCATTTAATGGTGGATGTCCAGTTGATAGCATGCTCCAATTCAGGCCCTTTGCATTTGAATTTGTCTGTAGGTTTAGGGATAGTGTTGTGTTAGGGTCACGACTCGGGTAAGCTTGGGCGGGTTAAACACTTGTTCTAAAAAATTAAATTAGTTATAATGGATTTGTTTTGATTTCACAAATCATTGTAATCCACTGCTGAGGCTTCTATCAGTTTTTAAAGGCATACTACCTAAGTTTTAGGCCTGAGCTGTAGAGAAAGACCTATAACAAAGGAGAGGAACTTTAACAACTGATGTAGCCCAAGGCAGAAGGGTTACTCAGCTATTTAAATATTCCACAGACTGAGGATTGAATATCCTAAATTTAACTTGTAGAAACAGAAAAAAAACATGGAATGTTGTATCAGAAGGTCTCACAGCCACATGCATCAAAGGAAATTGCATTCACAAACGGTGCGAATCGTAAAATTCGGCCGTTTGCGAATGCAATTTCCATTTTAGGGATGCATTAACATTTTGTAATTTTTTCGCAATTTAAGAAATCGCAAAATTGCGATTTCTTAAATTGCGATTGCATTTAAGGAATCTAAAATTGAGATTCGTTAAATGCAATGCATCAAACTCTGAAAATTTGCAAATTCGCAAATAAGAGGCGCAAATTACCATGAAGTTGACCTTCATGGTAATTTGCGAAAACTTTGAAAAATGCACTAAAGTGCATTTTTCAAAGTTCCATTTTACACACACACATGGGGCATGTGAGTGTGCAAAATGTACTTCTAAGCAGATTTCAGGGGTGCAACAGGGTGTCCTTTGGACACCCCTGCACCCTTGAAATTGCATTCTTAATTTGCGAATTTCTAATGGTGAATTGCAAATTAAGAATGTCTTTCAATTCATTCCTATGGGCCTCTAGGCCCATAGGAATGAGTGGGGAGGTATTCCTTAATTGCGACTCTCAATTAGAGAATCGCAATTAAGGAATTTTAAGAAATCTCTATTTTTATAGCGATTTCTTGATGCATTGCAGTTTGCAATTCCTTAATTGCGATTCCTTATTTTTCGCAATTAAGGAATCGCAAAATGCAATATTGATGCATGTGCCCATCAGTAACTGAATATTGGACCTCTGCTACCCCATTTCCTTCAATAGGACTCTCAGCATTCCAGTGTTCTAAAAATGCATTAATATACAGATTTTCCTTCTAGTGATTCCTCTAGAGATGATACTCCAGTTTCCCGTAAAATTATTTTCTTTGCGGTGGTAATTCACATAACAGCATACCTCCTTTTAACAAATTCTTGGTCCATTGCAAAGCTGAATCTGACCCTAAAACTGCCTCTGAGCAACCCATTAACCCCCCGGTTGGTCATAAGCTGATCAGCATGAATATGTAAAAATAAACTCAGAGAAAACCTTTGAAGCGTGTTTATTTTAGGGGTTTAACTGACGCTGTGCTTTGCCTCGAAGTATATTGTGCGGGCCCCCTTCCCGAAACTTCAGTTAATAAGGGCCTATGCAAGTGTGTGAGACTCACTTCTCCTGGCTACAATGCACTAAATCGCCGCCCTCAAGTTTACTACATTTGAATTCGCTTTTTTTGGGTCCCTTGTTACCCTCGTTCATCAGGGAAGCTTGCTTATTGCCTTGAAGAAGTAAATAATGATGATAGAATTGTGCTTCCAACTACACTGCTTAACTTACTTCCCTGACTACTCAGATTGACTCTGTTGTTCTGTTTTTGACCCTAACACATTTTTAAACATGCATAAAACAAAGAGTAGCCACAATGGCTGCGTAATATGGCTCAGCCAACAGCCCTATTGGGTTTCTTCTACTGGAATCATTTTGAAGTGTCCATTTTGACCTTTTGCATTGCTGGGCTCGACAAGGTCATCACAACTTTGATGGTCTTTAACCCCTTTGGTGCGGCCGCGATTCTGCGCCTGTGCGGCAGAATCGCGAGTGGGCGGGTTCATGACGGCACCCAGCCTTCATCAGCACACGAGCACCGCAATGCATGACGGCTGGGGGCCGTCATCAGCACCAAAGGGGTTAACTCTATGTTATGTTATGTTAATGGTAGCTTATATAGCTCGTAATCACCTGCAGGTTTCTTAGCTGTACAACTTTACAAAGTGATCCTCAAGCTTTATGGGTGGATAAGCCACATATACCCGTAAGCCTTGTTCTCGACAGCTTTTTACACTGTCCTGAACATGTAATGTGTATGTACAGGGAATATGTGATATGCCTTGTATACCAACTGTAATGCCCAACAATGCTTGCATACATGAGTGTCATGTTGTACTGAAACGTAAAACCCAATAAAACAGATTCACAATGGGTGGACGAGCCACAATGGCCAGCTCATTGCTTGGTTCTTCTTGATTTTACTGATGATTGATGAACTATGATACTTTATGGAGGTACTTGAACACCAGTGTTCTTCAAGATGACTTTCAGTGCATTACGGGCTACTGCCCGAGAGAGGCGCTGCTCAGTTTTACCATGTCAGAATCTACTTAAGAAAAAAAAAGACTGTAGCTGTTCTCTGGCATAGTGCCATGGAGGTGACTTTTAGCTAGCTCTGGGTCTAACTGATGGTTTTGGGTGTTGCAGGACTTGCGCTCTCAGTGGCGGCTGATGCGTATTAATAGTGGTGAGGCGGGTGGAGGGGGCACGGGGAAGGGGAATGCAGGGGAGAGAATACAATAAAAATGAAATGTACCTTATGCTGTTCTGTCTCCTCTCGCCTCGGAGCTCCTTTGCTTCCTGGTCCGTGCAGACACTGGGACAACAGCAGACTCCCTGTGTAATCGCCACGCTGCTCTCATGTTATGCAGCGGTGGATTGGCCTGAGCGGGCTGGTATTACGCTCCGCTCAGGACAGGGAGTCTGTGCTGTTTGTTCAAAACAGCTGGATTGGAGATACTTAACTGCACATGTCTATTTGGCCAGCCTAAGACAGCCGGCCAAACTGACATGCACAGTTAGTTGTGCACATCAATCCGCCCTCCTCCCATGGCCCACACGCTGGCTCAGCCAGCAGACAGCAGCTGAAAGATAAAACAATACTGTTTTATTTTTCAGCTGCTAGCTGAGTCAGTGGGACAGCACTCCTCCGCCATTGCAGAGGAGCCGCCGCTGAACTTACTTGCTTTCTTTACATTAAAGCTCTCTTACCATTCAATGAAAAATGTGTATATTTTACACGACCGCCCACCATAAACAGAAGACTTCGAATACACAAAACAGTATAGATAAGCCATGCAGTTTGCTATCATAATGCTCTCAAAAACCATATTACACCGAAAAACATGCAACAGAACACATTAGATGCAACATTGCACTTATATCGGACACTGCACAGGTATGCTGCACAAAAACCCAGATTGGGTTCCGCAACAGCATTTACTACAATAAAATGCCACACACAAAAATGCAACTCATCACGTTGGACAGAACTTCCCACCTATGTCCCTTAATGGAAAATCATGAATAATCCAAGAACACTAGGCACAAAAAGTGACAACCAAAATAGAAACAAAAAGATCATCATAGACAGAACATCACTTACACTTCATATGGCAGTTCTGACATGCCATGCAAACACAAGCACTGTGCTCAGACCATCTCTAGCCACAGGCTGGCTGGTAAATTACACTTAGAACATATGTGCTAGCAGCTGGTAAAACCTAGATGTTACAAAGACGCCTGGTGCAGGTAGGTGACGAATAAGTAGTCTTTATTACGGCCTCCACTGAGGAACCTCTAACACGTCGCGCTCAAGCCCAGCGACCAAGAACTTTGCCAGTCAGGCAGCCTTGTCAACATTCTAAGGCAGCCTCAGGCTCAACTGTAGGAACATTCCAATAGGTAGAAAGGGGAGGGGAGAGAGAGAAGGAGAGAGACCACAGAAAGCAGGTGAAATACAATACAGCGCAAACCTAGTAAAGTAAGGGAATTATAGACTCATTTTTTTCATGACAGTATCACACACTCACAGCTCAGTGAGTTTACACCCCAGCACAATATCCAAGATTAGGCCATGTAAATGAGTGCCTCCCGGAACCAGGACCAGAGTCAATGAGTATTAGACTGACTGAGCCACTCCTTCTCAGGGGGAGCAGCATGAAAGAACCGCGCCCCAAGGTGGACTTTACTCTCACAGAGCGCTGTGCGGATAAGCACGCCGAGAAACTGTGTTTTTGATATATAGGCCTGATATCAAAAGTCAATAATAGCTAATCTTGGGTAGGGCCGTTTTTTTTGTGGTAAGAACTGCGTCAAAGAGGGACTGGAAAAACCATCAAGCTGAGCAGAATCAAATGTATTTTCTTTGTTTGCATTCGAAGCAAAACAAATCTGAAGGCGCGCGGATCTTTAGAATGCAGCCTGGAATCCGCTGTGATAACATCAATATTTTACAGTCCGTGGAAATGCATCTATTATGCATTGAAATTAAATTCTGTTGCTCTCGCTTTGAAGCTGGTTTGCGTGCATGGGTGACGTCATCTCTGTGAGCAATAAAAGCGGCAAGATGAAGTGTTTGTATGTGTTAAAGATTAAAACAAACCGCACAAAACGTGCATTATACTTGGATACCTTTAAGTTGGATTCTGGGTCCTTCATTGTTCTGCGAAATAAGTTTCCAGTGAAAATAAGCACACACTATCAATGTGATACATTTGGCAAAGCATTAAGCAGGAACAGCAGAGGCGATTTAATTGGGAGGCCTTAGGTTTTTTAGGACCATAGAAACTCCAATAAGACCCATTTTTTTAGATTTTTATTGACCCAGACAGACCCAAGAATAAAGGGAAACCCAGGGTCTGTCTGAGGTTTTTTAATTTTAAACACCCCCCCTGGGTTTATTTATCAAAAGAGCTCCCAACTCTGGGGTTGAGCCCACCCCGTCTTTTAGGGGTCGGGGTGACCCAATGATGAAGCATGACACCATTAGGGTGTGTGAGGGTAATTAAAATAAAGAGTGCTCTTTCCCATACACAGGATTGTGATTAGCACAACCTTACACTGGAAAGGACCCCCTCACCCTTCAACTTGGGTAATTTACCAACTTTTCTGACCACTGATTGGTCATTTGGAGTATTTTTTCTGATTCATGTTTTGAAGGGAGGTTATACTCCAAGTAAGATTACCTCTCTGACCCTCCAAACACTGGGACATCTCCCGGGATCCTTATGTGTTATAGCATAAGTTATGTGACCTGTGAGATTCCTAAAAATGGCACAGCCCCAAAGTGTGAATCCATCTCCATCATTTTCATAACTCCGGGAATGGGATAAATTCAATTTTTTCTGCCCAGCACTACCATATTACCAAAAGTAGGCGAGGACAGAAAATCCATCAGCAGGAAAAACATTGGTAAGGCCACCATTAATAGTGCTGGACCTTCTATGCCATTGCACCTAGTGCAAGAACCACTAAAAGGGTATCACCATTGGGAAAGCAGTAAGCAACTCGGCCTTTAAGAGTCCTGCCTTGAGTTACAATCTAAATGGGAAACACTTCTCAATGGGAAACACTGAGAACAACGGATGGATTACCAACACATTTTAGGAAGATATCCAGAACATCCAGAAGCCAGATTCATCCTCAACCTTCCACGGAGGACTCACATCACACTTCACCTCAGGGAGCTCCACTGTCTCCCATTACACAAACGTGCCCAGTTCTAACTCCTCACCAACACAATAAAAGCACTACACAGCACGGGCCCGACTACCTAAAAATCGCATCTCCTGCCATCAACCAACCAGACACCTATGCTTAGCAGGACTCCTACTTGCACACATCCCATACATACACACAAACGTAGCCGGAGGTCGAGCCTTCTCATAGGTCACTCTTAAAGCTGGGAACAACCGCCCAGAACTCATCAGAGCCACCCGCTCTCTACTTGAGTTCCATTGGAAGCTGAAGACGTGGATCTTTGAGTACCCCCTGCCCCCCAGTTGCACTTGAGACCAGGTCTGTACACCTGCTCTCAGCATAAGGATGACCTCACGGTTGATAGCACGCTTTACAAATACACATTACACATCCATTTACTACCTGACTCCAAATATGGCCATCAGGCCTACTTCAAATAAAAGAATAAACAATAATGGTTTAGCTGATGAATGGTGTGTCCATCACTACACATTAGTTATCCTCCTGGGTTTCGAGGTCCATGATTGTCAAGAGCTGCAGCAGTTATTGCAGCCTGTAAATAGCAAAAGTCCTCAAACCATGTGCTGCCTCTTCTTGGTAACGGTGCCGGGTTGCTGTGCTCTAACAAATCTGTGCACCCCAGGCATCAGTAAGCCTTTAATGCCTGAGCGCAGTGGCGTAACAAGGTAAACAACCTTTACAATGCGGTCAAAACACCGCAGTGCCATCACAACGCAGATTTTAACACGCAAGTCGTTACCACGACTTGCACTGGATGGCGCTCTAGACTAAGGAATAGTAGATTTACTATTCCTACACCTTCCCTACTGTACCTAGGCTGGAGTTGGAATAGTAAATTATACTATTCCTAAGTCCAGCACCCTACAGCGCAAGTTGTGGTGTCGACTTGTGTTGTAAAATCTGCGTTGTGATGTACCGCGATCATTTTGATCGCGTGGTAACATCATACATCCCGTAACAAAGGCCCCCGAAGCCCCTGCGGTGTGGGGGCACCCCGAGCTCCAGGGGGGACCTAAGCACGGTACCATGGCCCAAGACCTGATAGAGTCCCGGAGGGGGGGGTGGGGGGGCATGGGAGGGGGCACTATGTACCTTTCTGGCGGGCCCTCAAGTTTTGTTACGCCACTATCTTAGTGGTGGCCAATTTGTATTGAGATAGCATAGTTGTGCGGATGATTTATTACAAAATAAATACTCTTCATGATAGATTAGAATGGATTGAGTACATTTCGATGAGTCATGTTAGAAATGGCGTGGACGATGTCAGCAAAAACGTGGGGAATATTTACAGACTAAGCTTAAACCTTACTGATTCACTTGAGTAAAATCAGAGCTAAACTAAGTTTTATTTGACGTTAGTCTATTTTCTAAAAATAAATGATTTGTGAAAGCGAACAAATAACTATAAAGCCGTCGCCAACATTCTGTCTCCATTATCCTTTGCTAACCTGTATTCCCACGTTCCCCTTAAAAAATATAGTTAATAACTGCACTTAGAAGATTAGTAGACTGATTTGAAAGTAGGGAATGTGCTTAATCAATAGGTAAAACAACCCCTATGAAACGTGAACAGAATAATTATGGATGAACAAAGCTAGAAGTCAAGGTTTTCTTTTCGGTTGATTATGTTAAATAGATGGAGGATTTTGTTAGAACCTTTTGGGGCAGATTTATGACTTTTTCACGCAGCGCAGTGCAGTAGCCACAAATGATGTGCTGCGTGAAAAGGAGAGAGGAGGAAAGCGCCAAATTTACTGAAATATGGCAATCTCCTCCCCTTTCCCTAGCGCTGGTGCTGAAATCATCGGCCGTGCGCCACAGAGACACCTTTGCACCGTGGTACATGGGTGTCTCCATGAGTCTAGCATAGGTTTTGTACTGGAAGGGTACTCTTCTTGTACAGCATACTATGCATAGACTGACAAACCATTTTCCTTTTTGTATGTGTGCTGTACAGTGCAGCACACGTACAAAGTCGGAAAAGGGAGGAAAGATTAAAGCATTTCACCTTCCTTGCACCTACTTCAAAAGGTCACCTTTGTCTGACGCCAAACTCTGTCTACTTTATTTAGTAAATTGGGTTTAGTGTCAGCAACCTATGGTGGTTGCATGGGAACACCCATGCTCCACCCATGGTAAGCCCCCTTGCATCTAAGTAATGCAAAGCAGCGCTATGCACAGCTTTGTGTTACTTTCACGTTATTTCCAGCACTTAACAAATTTAGCACTAGAAAGCACATTGGTAAAAAAAAGGATTTGTGTTGATTTGCATCAGGTTTGTGACGCAAACACGTCATAAAATCTTAGTAAATATCCCCCTTTGTGTCTGGAATTCTAATTTCCACTTTGCTGTTCTACCTGTTGCGTGTTTAATGCCCTTGTGAATAGACATAGACAAAAGACTCGGTAGCCTTAGTTCAAGCAAATACCTCTTGATTGTGTGCAGGGTGAATGGCGTGTTTTGAAATACATTTCGATGCTTTCATTTGTTTTTCTGTGCACAGGCAAGTAATAAAACAATATTTATGTTTTATAATCTTGGTTTGGCTCACCCATTCACTCCGTCTTGCGTGGTATGGCTTACTGTTGTGCATCAAGGTCTAAATTGTAGTATTTTGTTTCTCAAACAGAAAGTTGGGACTTCTGCCACTGTGACGTTTGTGCCTTCAGAACAGCACTTAACACCTTTGCCATTGCTTATATCTCCTGCGGGGATCATATATCAGGCTGTGTAACTTCTGTGGTAGGATGCGTGGGTGTGCTCCTTTTGTAGTGGGCCAGATACATTTTAAAATGGCAGAATCAATGCTGGTTGGAGGACACAGGTGTAATAGTCAGTATCATAGAAACAGCACATAACTTGTGTAAAACAAAATAGGTAAGAAGGCAAGTTTTTCTTAGGAGCTCCCCTCTGGGCCTTCTGGATGCCCAGCCTGTCTCGTCTTGCTTTCACCTCATGCATCTTTCTTACAACACCCTACACTTCCTGTCTCTTTTTCTCACTTGAAGATTTTTTAATATCCATCCTTTTTACCTTTCTAACAGCTTTCCTATCGTTCTCTCTTTACTGCTTTTCCCTCTCTTCTTCTGGGACAAAGTCTGAGGATAAAAAATAAGTTAAATGCCCACATGCATCAAACTGAATTGCATTCGCAAACGGTGCGACTCGCAAAATTAGGCCGTTTGCGAATGCAATTCATTGATTTGCAATGCATTAAGCTTTTTTGCATTTTTCGCAATTTAAGAAATCGCAGTTTATTTGCGATTTCTTAAATTGCGATTGTATTTAAGAAATTGCAATTTTGCGATTTCTAAAATGCAATGCATGATTTTTTTTAATTGCTAAATCGCAAATAGGAAGTGGTAAATTAACATGAAGTTAAACTTCATGGTAATTTGCGATAACTTTCAAAAATGCACAAAAGTGCATTTTTGAAAGTTTCATTTTACACACACACATGCCCTTGGGGCATGTGTGTGTGTAAAAAGTACTTAAAGGTACATTTCAGGGGTTAAGGGGGGGTCCTTTGGACCCCCCCTGCACCCTTAAAATTGCATTCTCATTTTGCGATTCCTTAATTGCGAATCGCAAAATGAGAATGCCTTCACATCCATTCCTATGGGCCTCTAGGCCCATAGGAATCAATGAATAGGGATTCCTTAATTGCGATTCGCAAATT
Source organism: Lissotriton vulgaris (assembly GCF_964263255.1). Classification (NCBI taxonomy): domain Eukaryota; kingdom Metazoa; phylum Chordata; class Amphibia; order Caudata; family Salamandridae; genus Lissotriton; species Lissotriton vulgaris. The sequence goes on from NC_141694.1 coordinate 1,218,104,978, forward strand.
GTGAATCGCAATTAAGGAAAATTAAGAAACCGCAAAAAAAATTGTGATTTCTTAATGCATAGCCGTTTGCGAATTCTTAATTGCGATTCCTTAATTTTCGCAATTAAGAATTCGCAAACGGGAACATTGATGCATGTGGCCGAAAGTCCTGAAAAATGAGTGCCGGTACCCACTACCTGCAACCACCAGCATACATGAAGCACCACATAGGATCGTAATATTAAATATTCAAAGCAGAAGAGGCACACCAGAGTATGTAAAAACATTCTTCTTATCTAATTCATGCTGCTAAACAGCTTTACAGTCCTAGATTTCAAAGTAGGTCCAAATAAATAGGTTGATATATTTGTATTGTCAAATGCGCAAAGATAGTCGGTTAAAAGAAAACCTTAATTGTATCCTCTTAAACATTAATTCGATGTACAGGCAACATGTTTTGTTACAAACTCAACAGGACTTCCTCAGGGCTGTTAATAAATAGACTAAAAACAAACAATGCTAAATATAACAATAAAATAGCACTTCTAATAAAAAAGACACATAACCTTACGTCATGCCCACCACCAGTTAAACTTGGCGCAAACCATACACAGTCATGATACCTGGTTTTTCAAAACTATTCCTAAATATTTGCACCCTCTCAGTTTACAATACGTAAAATCATGAAATCAGGTTAAGTTCTGCTAATCATTTTATCAACTTTTTCAAGTTACCTTTCAAGAGAATATCCAATTCTTACATTACAGCATTCCTTGAAAAAAGCATAATAATAAGTTTATTGTTTGTAGTTGATTAAAACCTTTACAATTTTGTTACTTAAAAACAATTGATTTAGAAGTAAAATGTACAAACTAACAGGATGATTAAAAAAGAAATTTCTATAGTATCTGTATAGGTCATATTGAAAAAAGCAGTCTTCAGCCCAGATAACCCTATTTCCACATCCTTATAAAGCAAAAGACACACTCGCCGTTAATAGTTGCTCAGATCTCAATCTTTGTAGAAGTATAACTGTTGGACGTGTCCCGCTCTTCATCGTCTCCCCCAAACATTTTGTTTTTACCATCCACTTTTTGAGGAACTTGTTTATGTTAGCCATAAGACTTTACAGCTGCTAACCCGTGCTAAAGTGCTTCTGCTCTCCCCTCTAAACATGGTTAAATTGGTTTACACCTGGTTGCCATATGTAATGTTTTTTTATAAGTCCCTTGTGGAATAGTATACCATATACCCAGGGCTGTAAGTTAAATGCTACTAGTGAGCCTGCAGCATTTCTTGTACTACCCACCTAATTAGCCCCTTAAAACGTGTCCAAGTCCATCCAATGCAGCCTGATGCATATAGTCCACTGTGAATAAACAATGCAACCATATATTGAGTCCACAAATTAATAATTAACTTGTCAATATAGGTTATGTGTTCAATCCTGTAAATTATAATATCCATTGGCCAAGACTCTTATATCCTGCATAGAGTTTCATTAAATGAACATAAAGGTAAATTAGCTCACATATAACGATTTACAATATAAGGCGTCTGCCATCCTTGTCATTTATTGCATAACTCCAGAGACAACATGTTATTATATAATCTTGTCTTGCATAAAACAAATAAAATATATACCGAGGCTCCTAGATTAATGTGGATAATAAGAACATAATGGCTTGGTGAGCAAAAAAATGATGGATTTAGGCCCAGATCTCTGTACTGGGGTGAATGTATGACATTGTTCTGCATTCGGTCCATCAATTGTGCTTTTTGCATTTGTCACCCCGAGTGGGGCGGGTATGCACAGACTTGGGTCCTGTGCTCTCCATGCCACTGGAGTCAAGCTATCCTGGCTGATGAGGGGTGAAATCCTTAAACCGGTCCTAGGAGGACCTGGCCTGGGGGTTCAGACTGGACTGTTCCCATTGGGCACAGGGTTCAGACTGATTTTAATTTGTCTGAGTTCAAACTCGAATGAAATGGTGAGCAAAAAAACTGATGGATTTAAGCGAAGATCTCTGTCGGTGGGTGAATTTATGACATTGTTTTGCATTCTGTCCATCAATTGTTCTTTTTGCTTTTGTCACCCTGAGCAGGGGGGGTATGCCCAGACATATGGGCCCCGTGCTCTCTATGTCACTGAAGTCAAGCTATCTTGGCTGATGGGGGGGGTGTAACCCCGAAACTGGTCCTAGGATGCTTGTTTCTAGTCCAGAAAATAAAAAATAATACCTGGCCTGGCAGTTCGTGCTGAACTGTTCCTATTGGGCACAGGGTCAAGACTGATTTGCACATGGCTGGGTTCAAACTGGAATGGCATGGTGAGCAAATGAATGATGGATTTAGGCCCAGATCGCTGTACTGGGGTGAATGTATGACATTGTTCTGCATTCTGTCCATCAATTGTTCTTTTTGCGTTAATTACAGCATAATACAATAACACGACTACAGATAAACAGTTGTTTTGTTTCCATGGAATTGATGTCGTGTTCTGTGATCCAGGAGGTGGAATATGGATTGAAAAAGGATCAGGAATTTCATCATTTTATAAGGACAGTTCATTGTTTAAGAAGTGGTTGTGAGCTGGCTATATTTTGCATTACAAATGTCACTACAGCTATGAGCTAGTATGTGATTAATAAATATCACCCTGCTATTTTTTAGTGACTGATCAGCTGTTTAAAGATGGCAGATAATCTTACTCTGATTTTTAATAAATCTTACAACAACATAATCCTACAAGGACCAGTAATTTGGGTTGGGTTGCTTTTGATCTTGAGAATGTTGAGAATGTTGTTGGAAATTGAGGGACAGGACTGTTCTTTTCATTGTATTACATCAATTTTGTATCGCTATTTTTATGTAATTTAACAAAGACAGAAAGTTACTAAACAGATTAATAGAAATGAAGGTTTTTACAGATGTTCTGAAGTCAATAAGGAAGGGAAGGTTGGGAAACTCAAATAATGGTGTTTTGTGGGATATAAAATGTATAGTTAGAAACTGGAGGATTCATGGAGTTAAGAGATATCTCTACGGCTGGGCTCTGCAGAGATAAGCACTGTGTTGAATAGGTTGTGGAGATACACTCCTGATTTTAGTAACAAGACCCCATGATAATTATTTTAAACTTTTCCATTCTCTGGTTTGAAACCTTATTAATCATTAGGGTGTTCACCAGACTAAATTCCTGATCACCATGTACTGGTCACCAAGGTATTTATTTCTGCCAACTGGGACACATCTCCGAGGTTCAAGGACCTGTCTGACAGATGCTGTAGATTCCAGGGCCGCTGAACCATGCTTTGGAAAATATCATCTGATTACATAACCATGGGTCAAGCTGATGAGATATCAGACAGGTATTGGGAAAGGGCACATCTCCATCACATGGGTTTAGAGCAGAAAACTCTTCATCATTATCAAGTCACTGACAGATTAGAAAGTATCCAAGTGATCCTGTTTCGAAGAGCATCCCTAATTTCCTTTCAGTCCTGGAGCAGAACCTGACCCCCGGTTTCCCTAGAGCGGGACGCCTGTCAGTGTTCCATTCATATACCAGATGCAACAAACCATAAAAAAAGGAGATGACCAGATACAGATGAAATTTGAAGATTTAAATTGTAAAGCAACTGTGTACCTTATCCAGACACCAGAGATTTGGACTATTCAATTGTAGATGGTGTATTAACGTGTGTATGTCTCTCACCATAATGAAGACCCTCGTTGGCCACAGAGGAGCGGCCCAGACAAGCAACTAAGACCCCTGGAAAGATAATGAATATCATCCTCTGAACGGTGAAACACACCTACATCTCACTTTACTCTCCTAGTTGGGAAAAACACAAGGAAACAAAATGGCTGCAAGACTGTGCCAGTTGTTGCTGGAGGTCATCCCAAAAAAGACACTTACAACCCTCCCTGTATGTCCCAAGGACTTGGAAATATTAAGCTTTCCTGGCCAAATTCATCCTCTTTTAGCAAAGGAAATCATAGAATGTTCTTGGTGCTATATTCGAACCATCAAAACTAGTGAATAGCATTGCTTTCCCTCAGCTCTCTTATCATCCAAAAGTATTATTAAATTAGCCGTAGCAGCTGCATCAGATTTAATCAACAAAAGACCAACTATCCAGCTGAGACGAAACCGTATAGGACACGTGAGCCTTAGACATTCCAGACAGCAACCTCGCTTTGCAGAGGCCAGACTCAAGACACCAGACTCAAATTAAGCCACAATGAGATCTCCTTCATGCATTAGTAGATTAAGTACCCTTTTAGTGACTAAAGGGAAATCCCAGAAACCCAGGAAAATGTCAGAACTCCTTCTCACACCTGTTTCCATAATCCACTCTGTACCACATTTTTTTTACCAGTAATATATGCCAACTCAAGCAAGAGACCTCTGTGAATCAGATGATGGAAGATTCCCATCTTGTAGCCCATGGTGGTCAAACATGAGGACACCTTACATCCTTGGAAAAAATACTCAAAGGCCAGAGCGTTCCAGGCTTCAGTCATGGTAAGAATTGCGAGTTCATGAGCACCACACTAATTGATCCATGGGCCATTAAGGATGCACTACTTAAATATAATGTATTTCGAGGTGATGTGTTCATGCTCCCATCGCAGTGTCCATGCTTGGAATTCACCAGGAAACTAGGCAGGTCATCCACTGTGCACAGAATGAGTGAGCCCTGATTCAGAAAAGCACACCTGCACTTCTGCTGTGGTTGGAGCCCTGCTGAATATATATGCTTCAGTGGTCCTATGATGGGTGGAGTGGGCCCACCTACACACCAGGGGTCAGACATGTGATGTGGAGGAAAGTGATACTCTAGCCGCTGAGAATCTATTGTAAGAAAATATTAATAAATTGCTAGAAAGCAATGCTGACCATCAAATCGTCTTTCTACTCGCCCTTCTTCCACCTATGACCTTTGCGCTCCCCATAAAGTCAGCACTTCAAGTAGTCTAGTCACTTGGCATTTCCGACCCTACCCTTCCGGTGATTCTTATTAGGGTACAGCCATAGACCAGAAGGGGTGCGGCTGATATTCAGAAGTATTTCCCATCTTTCATCCAACACTGTGTTACTCGCTTCTGCAGATTCTACAGATGCTAGATCTGCAGTGGACATCTTCCGACAGAAAAGCCAAAGTTCATATTATAAAATCCAAAATTCATATAGGCAAGCAGGAGTGGAAAACTGAAATCCGTACTCATGAGTTAGACATCTGCATGAACCTGTCCAGCCTCCAGCCTGGGCAAGGCAAACCACAGCACTGTCTGAGCAGGGCCATCACAGAACCTAACTCACCTCATTATAATTTACAATGCATTTTGGGTAAATTGCAATTTGTAAATTAATTGATCACGGCTAGGTATATTAGCATTCCTCTAAAACAAGAGGCAGTAATCAGACAAGGTACCTCCTCTGTCCATGGTGGAGAGCAAGAAAGAGAAAAGAGAAAGGATCTGTTCACTTCCTACCAGAAGGTGGGAGTTCAAATATATCTGTATTTAAGGAGCAAGTCACCCCTGCAATGATAATAAATGTGCCCTGGAAGAAGTGGACTCACATCTGGAGAAAAAAAAAACGAATGTGGGTCTTTAACACAAATGAGAAGCAGCCCAGATCTTTTCACTGTTGTTTGCCTTCTGAAAAAGTTAGCTCCAGTAAGGGCCTACAGCAAAATACAGATGTCATCCTTGCATCTTTCATTGTCATTTTTAATTCTTTATTTAACAATAAAATACTGACCAATTTTCAATGACGTAATCACCGTTCATTTAAACAGTTCAAGTGTCACAAAAGTAATTTCCTGATTTTTTTTTGCTTCCATTAAAGCACTTCAAAGGAATTCCTCCTTGTTAGTTTGAATGTTGCAGTATAGCTCAAATAATGAAATATACACAGGCCTCTTCCAGCAAGGAAGCCGTCCCTCTGCACAGACCACTGGCCCCGGAAAGCAAATGTTTAAAATACACTAACAAATATTGAAAGCAGCGCAGAACTTTTCACTTGTGTTTGTTTGCCTTCAATATAACTAAGGCCGCATTGCAAGAATTATAGCATACATAGTCATTTAATCTGTTTTTGCATTTTACCATCTTCTTTTAGTTTTCCCATTCACATTTATAAGTGCAAGGATGATATGATTTTTTTTCTTTACTATTTACTGTTTTTTTGGAAAGAACTTTGTGGTATTTTTCTGCTGCATCAGGGTGTGTGAGGGAGGGAGGTATTAGGCAAGTATGCGGCTAATTTGTCACAGCACAGTTGGAATTAGTGTGTGAATTTGTGGTCCTTGGATGCCTCATTTTAATTGTAGGTTGAATAGATAATCCCTTTGTGGAAGCTCTCGCTAAGATATGCAGATTTCAGAAGGCTGGCCAGATGACCTATTAGGGATTTTGTGTTCTTTGCATCTGATTCTTTTGGCCTTGGCTGATATTCGCAGGCCATGAGGGCAGTGAAAGAGGAGTGTTTTCAGGCCTTCCTTGGAAAGTTAGGGAATCCACCTTAGCTTCCTACTGTAGAAGGAAGGATCCCAGAAGCTTGATTCCTATAAACTAAGAATCTTTGGCCAAAGTTTTTGAACTTTGGAGAGTGGGTTCAGACCTCTAAGAAGAGCTTATGGCCCTTTTGAGCAGTGAATGGACCAATGACTCTGGGCTCTGGGATACTAGGGAGGAAAAGCAATTACCCACTTGAAAGGTGCACAGCAACCACTGATTTATCCAGTATCCACAACGGCCCCAACAGCGCTAGGATGCCTGGCTGCTCCTTGGGGGTTCCCAGGAGTGGGCGCCTCACAGGGAAAAGCCAGGAAGGGTTCCACAGCGGTATGTGTACAAGCGCCAGAGAGACCCAATGTGGGGTGATTCGGGCGCTATACAAGTACTACAACATTTACATTTACATTTACCAGGAGAAAAAGCCTAGCAGTTTTTTGATGGTCTTGCTCTACCTTAAGCTAAATACGGTGTGAGTAGCATGATTCTGTGCCCGTTGCAGTATATCTTTTTAGGAAGTCGCTCTAGATTATTTTATAGGAGTATCCCCACAGCAAGTATCTCGTCAACTACGCGACCGCAAAGCAGGAATAGGATGATGCCCCATAGCTGTCACAAATGGAGGAATGCGTTACTAGCGACTTCATTCATCTGAGAGATGAAAGAGATGTTTTGTCCAGCACCCTCCAGATTGCATATTTTTTTTATCGGCTTTATATCAGGTACCTTTGAATTGTGTTAGTTCGGTGACCGCAAGAAGGGTATAGACCACCAAGGTCACATAAGTGTCTCCTATCCAAGTACAGCCTTATTGTTTCATCAATTGCTGCGTATGATCAATGAAGTTGGCTACATGATGATGCTTGGCGAAGCCTTCTAGTTTGAAGGACATCTGAAAGTCACCAACATACCTGTAAAGGAGGGTCAGTCTTTGAGGGAGCTCACAGGGCACGGTAGCGGCAGATGATGAAATGAAGCCCAGTCTGTCATGGTGATTGTGATTAGCCAGGAAGGATATGAGCTACCATATATCCAGAGTAGGATATAGTGCAAAATGTCATCTTTCCCCCGCTGTTAAAAAAAGCAGCTTTATAAATGGGTGGGGGGGGGGGGGGGAGTTTCTCTTCTAAGAGATAGACATTTTAAAAAAAACATTAGATTCTTCAGATTTTCAAGTACTTGGCCTGCAGGTTTTCCTTTTCTTAATGTGCCATAAATAGCGTCTACAAAAATACAGTCCCATCATAATTAATAAAAGACTACTGCACCCACAGGACAACCTTTTATAAACGATATTTAGGCCACAATCTTGATGTTAGACGATTTTGTGCATACAATACATGTACATAAAGCCCCTAAGTCTATGTAAGTGACTTTCACGTTATAGAAAATTATTGTAACCAGCTGCCATGTCACTAGCCCAGTGGCTCAACAAAAGCAATGCCCTCAAAAGAATATGCCGCAGTTCATGTTCAGAGTTGAATCACATTGACACTGGGAATGTGCGAACACAAATTGGTCATGGAGGTGTCAGAAAACTTGGGAACAACTGGTATTCACTCATTATCAACCACATTTGCATTTCTCTCAAGCTTGGATAGCTTAGCATTTCAAAAAAGGAATCATAAAATCATCCCCCCTGTCTAGTAATTTTGTTAATTAAATGTGCTAATAGCATGAGGGTCTTTCAGCTGTCATTTGTTAAATTGTCTGATCCTTTTTATTATTTCAGTCCGGCGTTTCCCAAGACTTTTTGATTTTACTGAAATTATACAATATACTTATAATTAACAGCTTTCAACTAGTCCTCATCACCCATTGGTCTGCTTAATCATTTTCATTTTTCTTTCACCCGTGACAGTATCCAGCATTGGGCAGTTGTCAGCCCACTTTAGCCATTGGCTAACTTCACCGAAGACGGCTGCTTAATGCTCTTTCACAAAGAACACTCCTGAAAACTAAGTTGTTCCCTTTTGTGCCAGGGACTACCATGGCATTGGGTGCACTCTAAAACCCCAAAAATACTTGTGCTTTCAGACATTTTTTTATATTGGAGATGGCCTGGCTGCTTCCTCAACAAAGCGGTTTATGAAAACCATTACAAAAAAAATAAAAAAGCTATTGGCAAAAAAGCTGGTAGTCAATGCCAGATCTATTGGCTTGGCCAATTCTAGTTTTTTATATTAGTCATTGATTGCAAACTATTGAGAGGTGTCATAGAGAATGGCAAAGCAGGGGTTGACCCTTTCATGCACCTTCACTTTGCGATTTGTTATGGGTTGCAAACTGCACTTTGCGAATTGGTAAGACATTTGTGTGTATATAGTTTATGGCGAATTGCTTTTTTTGCAACTTGCGACCCCAAAAAAACTTGTCCCATCGGCCTATTGTTTTATTAACAATAATGCAGTTCAGAAGTTAAAGTTCTACTCTGAAAAGGGCACACAGCTAATCAAACCTCATGCTGGTAAGTGATGATCAAAAGCGACATGGAAAATTCCTCTGTGCCTTAGATATCCCTGGTCCAATTTCAAGTGACCCTCTCTCTCGTTAGTAATTTAAATACATGCTGATTAAATGACCTTTTTATGCAAATATTTCTTTCTCCCTGCCAACTACACCGCGGGGCAGCATCCTACAGTCCATGGCTTCAGCTAGTAACATCTGTGTGGATGTTAGGCTTCCGTAAGGTATAATTCTTGTGAAGGTCAGTCTAACCTTCTGTCCAATATAGAAAGGGAAAATGTGGAATAATTTGAGCGAGCCAAGACCCCAGAGATTTGGTGTCTGATGTCTTTTCTTAGGAACATTATGAGCTGCAGTAGGATTCAAGATTTTGAGCTAAAGCAGCGGCGAATTAGCATATTTCGTTCCTCCCGGAGCAAATAATTAACCAGTATTGGCAAAGTCAATGGGTTTTAGGTTTGTATAACGTTCTCTTAGCTCTGCACTTGTTTGTGTACTGGAGAGCAAGGCAGCCATTTTGTTTTGGAGTGTTCATTGTTGTTGTCACTACTTGCTCCCCAATGGCTGTCCTATGGGCCGCTCACTGTCTGTAGCACAGCCCTTAGGACATTATAATGAAGGCGGTAGTAGAAACCCAAACAGCCAAGAGTAAAATGGTGAAAGTGAAACTGAAATTCTCCTGTGGGCTGAACGAAGACATGATTGACAAAGTTTCAAGCCAGCGGCAGAAAGTTCTGTACCAAAAGTCAGTAGTTCAAAGCTCCTTAAAGTATAGAATACAATGATGTTATGATTAATATTATTATTATTATTCAAATTTATACAGTTAATGGCTACCCAATCAGGGTTTCCCAGCGCTAGGCTACAATAAGGTACCAGAAACAGAGAAGCGAGCTGCTGAGGATGCCACGGTTGAAAAGAGCCAGGTTTTGAGTTTCCTTCGCAAAGCAGAGAGGGAATAAAACAATCCTACCTGTCTGGTTCTCTTAACTCTAGGAACAACTGCAAGATCCGAGTCACTAGAGCTTAGAGAATGACTAGACATATATGGCAGCACTAAAGATCTTAGATAGGAGGGACCCAAATTCGAGAGACATTTGTGTGCATAACACAGTGCCTTAAATTGTTCAAGCATTCAACAGGGAGCCAGAGCAGTTTGCGAAGCAGGCAGACAGTGGAATAGAACATGGGGATGTAATAAAAGTCTTGCAATTGCGTTCTGCGCTATTTGAAGACAACTGAGCAGATTTTGTGCTAAGCCAAGATACAAGATATTTTTGGAATCGAGCCTCGAAATCACTGAGGCCAGAATGTCAGTTCGTTGGACCGAAAACGTAAGACAGCCTATGATTTTAGTGAGCCATCACAAAATGCCGAAGCAACAATCTGGGTGTCATCGGCATAGGATAGTGAGGCCGTGGTTTCCACCAAGTCTGCTAGTGGCCTTTCATATAGGTTAAAAAGATGAGGGCTTAGCCCTGAGGAACCGCAGAAGGTAAACGGTTTAGCTTGGTCTGCTGCTGATGAGGATGCACTTGGAAAACCCGGTCCTGAAGGAAGGCGCTCAGCCAAGCCAGGGCGGAGTCCTGAATCCCAACAGCCGCCTCTGCAGTAAAATATTGAGATTCACTGTATCGAACGCTGCACTGAGATCTAACAAAATCAGTGCTGTGTTCCCACCATTATTCAATTGTTGCCTTAAATGGATAGTAACGGCCAATAGGGCAGACTCTGTAGAATAGCTGGCTCTAAAACCTAATTGGGAAGGGTGAAGCAATCCATTGTGTTCAGTGTACCATGTGTGTTGATTATTCACATGCTTTTCAAGGGCTTTAGACAGAGTAGGAAATTGGGAAATTGGTCTGCAATTCAACCAGATTGAGGGGTCCAAGTTGGGTTTTTTAAGCAAGGGTTTATGCATGTTTCCATGCTCTAGGAACAATGCCTTCCAAAATAGAGAAATATATAAAAGCTGAGTGAGTATATGAAGCAAAGATGGAGCAAGCTTGCCGAACACCGCAGGAGGACAGAGGTCTAGAGGAGGGCCTAACGTAACATAGGTAAGGAGGGATTTGAAAGTCGGTGAATTCAGAGGTTGAAAAGCGCTCAGCGAGCAGGCCTTGACGCACTGATACTGTACAGATTTAAGTCTAACGAGGAGAGAGAGGCATGCAGGTCCGTAGAGATGTAATCTGGAGCCGGGAGAAAAGTGGCTTGAATGTCAGAATCTTTATTTGAGAAAAAAAGTGGGAAGCTCATCACTCTGAGACTGAGTGAGAGAGATAGCCGAAGCTATAATTGCAAGATCCTAGAGTGATTTCACCATCTGAAACATCGTTTTTCGCACAGTTTTTTGCTGCTCAGATTTTATCTGAAAAAAAGGTGGCACCAGCTGTGTAGCAGCTTTTATGGTAGACTTTTAAAGCCTGCTTGTAATTTGCTTTAGCCTATGCGCTGTAAGATTTCCGCCATATTCTATCGAAAGATTTGCAAACCTTTTTATTCTGATTCAATGAATCATTAAACCAGGGCGCAGGAGGACGGGTTATCCATGTTTTACATGAACGATGCGAGCGCCATACATGTTAAACCTAAAAACCTAAATCAAAAAATCAAAAACCATGAAAATATTCTTTTAATTTAAAGGTACCATAGCAGTAAAACGTTTAAAAGAATGTAACATACTGTATCAGCTATGTGCTAAAAATGCATGAAGCTCTGTCGCAGTGAGGCACTGGAGTGGCAGGTATTCTGCCTTTTGTATAACAAAAAGTTTTACTGAAAATTCACTTGCAGACACTCACTACAGCTTGGGACACAGCAGGGTATGTTTGCTTTACATATATGCAGCCGCTGCCCGTGCAGGTAAGAGAGGCGGGCCCGGGCGAGGAGGGATTTCGACAGACGTTGACGAGGGAAAATTAAATAAATAATTAATTTCCACTTGTCATCGTCCATCGAAATCCCCACAATCCGGCCCCACCGTTCTTACCTGCACGGACCGCGGCTTCATATACAGCTAGTGTGGCTGTTGGACTTGGCCCTTTTGGCAGATTCATCCCTAAACTTTTTGCCTTTTCTGTGACCTGGTGTTGGTGGTTTTAGGCCGCTGGGCACTTTAGCTATGTGGTCCAGTGTAAAGTGCGTGCTCTCCCTGTGTACATTTAGTAAGGGTGGCCTGCCCTCCCGTAGGAATGCATGGGGGATTCCCTGATAAAGTGTGTCAGTGGTAGATCCTGGTATGAGAGGAGCAGCGTGGTCAAGTTTAGTATATATGAAATTGGAAGAATAAATTCTGTGCAATGGTGTGCGCAGATTTATGATGACTGGTTGAGTAATGCCACTTTTAGAAGTTGGCATTTCTGTGTGCTATGTGTCTGCCTGCCTGATGTGAATTGCATGTCTGGCTTGTGAGTGATAGGGGCTGGCAGGTGTGTGTGGCTCCAGGAGGGGCAGGGTGAGTCAGCACTGGGCTGAATGGGACATCTGTGCTGGGAGTAGTGGGACGAGTAATCCCCTGACCCTGAATAGGAGTGTGCCTGCCCTGTACGATGCTGGCTCTGCCCCCTGTGGTGTTTCTGATCCCATGCCCTGACTAGAGTGGTGGTTTCTGTCTGGCTCTAGCGCATTTCTTAGCCAACCAGAAATCTCATTTCTAACAATGGCTTTTCGGAAGCCTGTAAAGCAGAGGCACCAGCAGGGCAAGCTTCCTTAGCCAATGCATCCAGACTGGCTGTTCCTTCACTCATGAAGCCGCTATGACACTTCCGCAGCAGTGTAAGCTTACCTCATACCCACAGAACAGGCAGAGTACAGGCACGGTCAGCAGTCCAAGCTCCCTAAAAGAGTGATGGTCGCCCAGTAGCCTTCAGGCGCATTTATTTACCTAAGTCCATCCGCACTTCTTTTCATAGAGCAGGGCACTTTTCATGAACCATTCCTCTTGAATTCATTTTATGAGAACTGAAAATTCACGGTCATGGATGTGTGAGAAGCCTATGTTCGCCTAAGGCTGAAAAAAGATAATGTAAAGAAATAAATATGCAATGAAGTTAATAATGAGGTAAGCTCTTTTTCGCTTTGACAGATTAGGTGAGCTGGGCTATGATATTTCTCTGCAAATTGGATCACTTTGTTTGGATCTGGAGCCTACACTGTTATGGAGCTAGGCAGGGCAGCGAATGGTGCGAGCATGCTACTTCGGTCCATGCACTGTTGAGGTTTCTTATTCAGTTGTGAGGGCAACCTTCGCAGGGGTGCATTTCACAAGTGGGGCGCTCAAGCTTTATTGAGGTTCATTCCAGCCCAGCATCTTCAAATAGGGACCAGGGTAGCTTAAACATTGGGCGTTCCATTTGTATTGCTTGTTTTAAGACTGGGACCAACCCTCCTGCAAGAAAGGGGCAGCACCTAGAGCTTGGTTGGGACAGCCCACAGAGCAAAGCAAGGGCTGTGCACAGATGAAGGAGGGGGAATGCATGCGACAAGAGAGCGGCAGTGGAAATGCACTGCTGTTGCAATGTACATCTTGATGTCTGTGCCCAACGTTGAGGACCAAAACTGTGGAATTGTGTATACTTTTCAGGGCTACATCGGTAGCGTTGTGTGCAGCTAGTGGAAGGACATTGCAAAACAACAGTTGATGGACCGAATGCAGAACAATGTCATACATTCACCCCAGTACAGAGATCTGGGCCTAAATCCATCGTTTTTGTGCACTACACACCACCCCAGTTCAGACATGGCCATATGCAAATCAGCCTTGACCCTGTTCCTCATGGGAACCGTCCAGTGGAAGGACATTGAGCAAGAAAGGATTGGATGGTGTAAAGGTAGCCTCACTCCAGCCTACATCCCCCAAAGAGGAACTGTACGCTAGAAACATTGGATTTACCTTTAACGGTGTTCGGCTTCAGCGTAAAAGCTGTTGCTTAGTGTGGCTCGACTGTTACACCGAGTTGACTCCTAAAATCAGATTATCCAATTCACACAGTCTCCATCATGGGATTCTGGCAATATATATTTCTTTTTATAACAGTCACTTCCAGCACTTGTGCAACTTTGTCAATAAAAGTGCAAGATTCTAACAATATGAATCGTAAATTAATACAGTCAGAGGACAATTAGAATCAAAAGTGTTGGAGGTGATGTGGGAACATACATCCATGCTAGTTGATCCATGATCGGTAGCTGATGGTGTCCCCAGAAGGAGAAGCCCAGATGGTGCTGGGGGCCATTGTGTACTTGGTCATTTCACTAGAGTGCTGAATAGTTTTGTAGGGTGCTGTGTGCTTCCCTTGCAATGATTGGTGCTTTTGTATGGTGTGTTATCACTTCCCATAGGGTTCTGCGTACTTTCTATTGGTTACCCTGTACTGGTATTGAGGACCTGCTGAGTTAGTTGGATGGTAGGTTCTCCCCACAGGTTTCTGCGTATTTTCCAATAAGGAATAGGTGGTCCCCGTAGTTACTGAATGGTTCATAAGAGGGTTCTGGGTTTTCCTGTTTGTTGTTTCCACAGAGGTCCTCTGGGCTTCCCAGAGTTGAATCCAAAAGAATGAGTTGTAGCCGCACACCAAAGAATTACCAATAATGACCTTTCCATGTTTTAGAGAGCTCTTTATCAATGAGTCCCCTGGTTTTGAAAGGGTTTCATTGTGGGTGGCAATAATTGCATATTTCCATGGGCCACCTGTGCCCTGGCTCGTCTGACAATTTGTAATATGGCTACTATTTTCATGGGATCGGGGAAGGGGGGTTGCATGCAAACAACTCATCAGATTCTGTAGTGCAGAGGAGAAGGCGACCAGGTGTGTGAGACGGTGTTATGTCTGATTTTTGCACTTTGTCTAGGAAGGATCCTACTGCGATGCAGAGGTCCTTGGTGCCTAGCAGCCATGGCACATTGGTGGGAGACAAAGGTCTGTACTACTTTGAATAATTATATTGGGCAGTTTGAGGTTTTTTTTTTTAGGGGGGGGGTTTATAGCGTGAACTCCTTTACATGAGTACCAATTGCGTTGCAGAGTTCATTTTGTTAGGCATGGGGAGATTAAGTGATTTGCCCAGAATCATAGACTGTTGAGCATCCCTGCTGAGTCACGTTCCCGGCTCCCCAGCTTCAAGGTCAACCACTCTAGCTGCATTGTCTTACTCTTTCCTTGGCGAAAGTCTTTTTACCATTGTGGTTGACTTTATGGTAAGTGCTTATGCACATTCGAGGTAAGATGTGATGGTAAGACTGAAACATTTTGTACCATGCTAGTTGTCTCTTCCAGTAATCTTATTTTTATAGTAGAGTATCTGTGAATCAACGATTGACCTATTAGACCTGTTTACTATATTTGAGGGGGGTATATTTGTGAGAAGAAGGACATTTGATATTGCCTCAAAGAGAAATTATGTGCGTTTTTCCCGGCAGCAACCAGCAAGAAGGGTAAACACAATAATTTTTCCCAATTTGAGCAAAAAATGTTCTTGCTGATCATGTTGACAAACTGTACCAGTCGACCGTGCTCATGCTGTTTTCAGGCAGGAACCTAGCATACTTGGAATAGCTTAATAGTGAAGTGGAAAGGGCTGCACAGGACAGATCTAGCTTTTCCAGTGGAAATTGCTTCACTTAAAGCAGGACAAGAACATTTTCATGCACTGATTTTTAAATGTGGGTTGCATTTCAATAAGCACTCATCTTGCTGATGCAACAGTCCAAGCGTACTTGAGGATATGTTGGTAAATGGATCCAGTAGTCGGAAATTCCTCATAGACCAGTATTAGAATATTGAATTGAATTATCCCTTTAGCGATTTTTCATTTAAGAAACTGGGTCAGGTGGCTTTTCATATGTCAGTCCATAAGATTTATCTGAATTGCTGGATCTTATGCTTCCAAATAACCATCACCTCTGTGCGGATTGCAAGAAGCAGTTGAGGTCAAATTTTTAATTGATATGTGCACAGCACTTTTTCCATTTTCACATGGTATCTATGGCTGTAGAATTTATTGAGGTTGGGGAAAATCTGCTCAATTCTGGCACAAAATTAGGATGGGGAAAATCTTAATTATGCAGCAAAATGTGTAAAATCCCAAAATGTTGCAGTAAATGAAATTTGCAAAATTTCACATCAAGAAATTTTGATCTTTTTGCGAATGGGAGACAGATTTGCGCTGAAAATATGTTGCCAAGAGTTCGTGATTGAGGGCCCAAGAGGGTTGGCTAAACATTCATGAGGACTTAAGGAGTGCAAACCACTCCTCCCCCTGCTCTTGCCAGCCCCGCCCCGCCACTGACTGTGATAGGAAACATAAAATGATAATAACATTACGTTATTATCATTTTATTTTTCCTTTTTTCCAGTGTGGCAAAGCTCCTCCGCCTTCCGCTGTATAGACGGATCCCTGGAAGAAACAAAACAGGGTGTCTTTAGAAAAGGAGGAGCCTTTACACTGTGTCATCATAGCCACTAGAGAAAGACTTACGTGTTACATGCCTGTTTGGGTCTGTGCTGTCCTCACTAGGTAATAACTGCAACGAGGATGTCCTATAAGAGGTAATGGCTCAGGAAGCACAAAATGTGCACTTCTAAGGCGGAATAACGAGGCTGCGTACTGTATTGTATGGGTTTGTAGGTGCATTTATGGAGCGCTTCAGATCACATATTAGGCAACAAGGAAGATTAGTGGATGTACACACTGGGGGAGTGCTTGGTTGAACGAGTGTTGGGTTGCAATGTTGCCTATGAGGGACACATGTTGGTGACCTGCACGGTGTACTGTAGTGGTGCAATTATCCTGTTGCAGCTCTATGTTCCTAAGCGTGCAATGGTGTGAGGGATAGACACATGTATTTTGCAGTATTTATTATTATGTCTGCGGCAATCAAAGTTAATTCTTAACCTCATAAGTGCTGCGCCTAGTCCAACGGCACCACTACCTCAGGAGTGCTGCCGTCGGCCGTTGGACGTTCGAACCTCACCTGCGCAATGGAACGTTCAGCACTGAAGCTGGACGTTCCATAGCTGCTAAGGTGTTAATGTGGCATATGTAGAGATTGTTTTGGTGTCAGGTATGGTGAGCAGTGGAATGCATCCATTATGTCTTTGCTGTAGTGTGCTCTTTGAAGAGAGCCAAGGTACATGCTCTATGCAGTCTAAAAATGGGCAGCATAGGAACAACCACAGGAATGCTTTGGATTACAGGCAGCTATGATAAATGATCTTCAGAGTCCACCCAAAAAGTATTGGAGAGCAGTCCACTGGAATGCACTAGAGAAAGGTAGCCATGCTGCCCGACTCAAATGTCCATCCAGAAGTGAAAGGGGCATCCAAAGGCATGCACTGGTTACAGGCAGCTATGGTTACAGTTGTAAAGAGCTCGCTTTGAGGGCACACACGTCACCCTTGTCAAAGTGTTGGAAGCCTTCCTAAACCTTTGTCTACAGTATTAACTTCTCCATCTTGATACAAGGCTCAGGTCACATGGTCAAGAAACTCCTTTAGACTTCTCTTTTTCCAGAACTCTTCCTAATGAAACCAAGATACTTTGGATTTCGTACGTCCTATTTCGCCTTCTGGAATATATTATTTCGTTAATTGCATTATCGTTCAGATGAGATTTACAGTACTACATTTGCCCAACTTCTTGCTTAAACCTCTGCTGATAGTTGTTAGTTGTTGTTTAACTGTGCTGTGGTACAAATGTTATGTTTCAAAGAGGATTCCCTGCGTTCCTCTTGCAGCATATACCTTGAAGACATATGTGAGGAGTTCAATAATGTATTTATATAGTGTAGTAATGCTTTAGATATCTTTCACAGTTTCCAAGGAATGGATAGTGATCACTGTCAGCAAGAGTGAAGCATGAATTTGAATATCAGAAAAACCAGGGAGTAGCTGAACTCTTTAGCCGACTAGGCTTTGTAAGCAATAACTCAGCAAGAGTTGCTGACCAACGTATTTGATTTTTTACTTTGAGAATGTGACTTTGTTCTTACACGATACACTATTCTTCGGGTATTCTGTACAAAGGTTGCCATCAAGCTCGAATCTTAAGTATGCAATTATATTTGCTCTAATGTATTCATTGATCAGGGTCTTATTAAAAAAACACTAAAAACGTATATGTGAAATGTCTAATTTAAGATAATTTCTCAATCATCTAGTTGCTTAGCATGATCTCTTAAACAAATATTTTAATAAATATTTTGGTGGTGCCGCAAGACTGTTCCTTCAGATCCATAGTTTAGTTTTGTTATATTTTTCTTGATCATCTATCAGCGTGTATACATCTTGTATTCTGCAATGCGCCGCTCTGATCGTTCCAGATGTCTACCATCATATCCCCCTTCAACACAGTTTTAAGTATGGTTTTGGGGTGGTGCTTCAAATCTATTCTTCAGATCCCTTGTTTAATAGTGTAAGATTTTGCCTCATCTTCTATAAGAACATACCCATTTTGTATTCTGCAAATATGTCTCAGCATCTGTTCAACTGTGTCATGATTTTGGAAATACCACCCTCTGTTTCTTCTCAATTTCGTCTCACCGTCTCTTCTCAAGTTAGAACCAACTACTGGTCTTAAAGACTATAGTAACAAGTCTGAAATCCAATCATGTGGCTCTTCTGTTGTGAATTACATACAGTGCCGAGTATGAGCAGACTGGAATTAATTTTATTTTTAATCTAAGTAGTGATTTTACTATCTTTGCCTACGCTTGTGTGACAGTTGTAAGCAACATCATCCAAATAATTTTTTTTGCACTTAAAAACCTCATTTTCCATGTAGTGGTCAAAAAGTAGACTTTTGACCAATCAGAATGAGAATGCAGTATTCTCTTTATGATGTTTTATTGACTGTGCTTAGATAGTGTTAACCATAGGTGAAAACACTTCATGGGAATGAGTGAAGCGGCCTTAACACATGACCATCGCTTCGCCATGTGCTCGTTCTTATAACCCATAACATATACAGAAATTCTTATTTTTGTACATGCTATGTTTAATGTTTAGATATTTACAAGCAGTTATAAACTTGATTGCTTTGGTGTTGTTTTCTGATAGGTATTACTTTAGCAAATCTAAGCATTTAGATAATGTAATGCATTTCCCTATTATCTGTACTGTAAGCAACATACGTACGTTTTTAACTTGGAAGGCTTTCTCTCATTTTCATGGGAACGTATGCCTTGGCAATAAACAAAGAATGCATAAGTAGAATTACAGCAATCACAAAGAGATGATGGACGGAGCGCTGAACCTTTTCCAGACACTCACCCTCAGTCACAGATCTAGGTTGAATCCATCCATAATCGTTCTTTATCTTACTTCGCCACCCCAGTTCAGACCCAGCCATATGGACATCAGTCTTGACCCTGTTTCTCATGGGAACAGTCCAGCCCGAACTGCCAAGCCAGGTCTTCCCTGGACCGGAAATAAGCAGCCTGGGACTGGTGTCGGGGTAACAACCCTCATCAGTCAGGCTAGCTTGAATCAAGTGGCGAAGTGAGCCTGGGACCCACGTCTGGGCATACCCTGCCAACTTAGGGCAAACAAAGCTAACACCAGGAGATGATGGACAGTGCACTGAAACTGGTGGAATAGAGAGCACAGGACCCACGTCTGGGCACACCCTTCCAAGTT
This sequence comes from Lissotriton vulgaris, assembly GCF_964263255.1. Classification (NCBI taxonomy): domain Eukaryota; kingdom Metazoa; phylum Chordata; class Amphibia; order Caudata; family Salamandridae; genus Lissotriton; species Lissotriton vulgaris. The sequence goes on from NC_141694.1 coordinate 1,218,124,588, forward strand.
AGGGTGAAACTGCATCACAAAAAGATTATGGATGTAATGCTGAACATTGTCAAACATTCAACTGGGGTGGCGAAGTGAGCTAAAGAAAAATGATGGATTCAACCCAGATCTGTGACTGGGGGTGAGTGAAAAGTTTCAGCGCTCCGTCCATCATCTCCTTGTGTTTGCTAAGTGGAAGCCTTTCCGCTAGTGTTTTTTCTGGCTTCATTGTTCTCGTTTAGTAAACACTTAAATTGTTAGGATGTGTGTGTGGCCTGACACAGCGCCTGAGTGTTTAAAACATATCATTGTTTAATCTGCTGACATGCTACAGGGAATTCATAGAAAGCCATTTGCAGACTGTAATTGGTTTGCACCATGCTCCTCAGAGCCCAGAGTTTGGATAATTCCATTCAGTGGATTTGCCAGTGAGCTCCTGTCTCATTGTAATCGATTTAAGTAGATGACACTGTCTGTGATCTGCCGTCCTGGCTCTGCATTTGTCACGCTCGCGCGGACAGCGTGCTGTGCATAAGCTGTTCGTCTGAAGGCCTGTGTAAGCAACAATTTTATTTTTATTTATTTATTTATTTATAAAGTTTTATATAGCGCAAACTTGATCCCGAAGGATATCAGAACGCTTTACAATTTGAGGCAAAGGTAACAAAGCAGAACATTAGTCTAACATGGGGAATCTAATGGGCATTGCGATGTTTACTCCTCTCAAAATCGGAATGGTTGTTGTATAAAAAATGCATAGACAGAGTGAGGGCGATAGATAGATAGATAGAGTGAGGGTGATAGATAGATAGATAGATAGAGTGAGGAAGATAGATAGATAGATAGAGTGAGGAAGATAGATAGATAGATAGAGTGAGGGCGATAGATAGAGTGAGGGCGATAGATAATGAGACGTTATGCTGCGCTCAGTCACTACTGAGCCGCTGGCACGTTGGTTCAAGCACTGCGACCTCTGCCAAAAGATAAATGAGGGTTCTTTCACTTTTATTTAAGCTGTGGGTTTACATGCGCCGTTTCTACCTTTTGGTAGGTGGAGTTTAGTCTGTGCTGAGCCGTAACCTCAGTCTGCCTTGGAAGGCTGGACAAGCAGTAATTTCGTTCCTCATCTAAACCAAATCTGACAAAATGAAAGGACGCGGGAAACCTGTGATTTACTTGCCACAGCATCATACTGACGCGCAGGTAAACCGAGAGTCGTGTCTGTCTCCAGAGAGCTTACACTTTTATAAAGGGAGGAGGTGTTTCCGCAGTTTTAGAAACAATATTCAAAACCAAGCTCAGTTGTCGCCTGAGGTGTCATGCTGGCGTTGGGTGTTTTTGCTTAGCAAGAATACCTGTCTCGAAAAGTTGAAGTAAATGGGGAGAGGTTAAAACAATAAAGCCTGGCTTATGCAAAGTGCATTCAATTTTATGTTAATGAGGCGCCAATTCATCTAAATGAATGGGATAGTGGCAGTGACGTTGCACATGTTTTGGCCCAACCTCCCCCTACAATGTCATCCCTTTTCCCTCAAGATCCTCCTGCTTGCTGCAGAGTTTGCAAGGAAAAAGAAAGTTGTGGAAACTACAGACAGAGTCCTGTCCACTTGACGTCTGCGGGTGAAGGTTATTTGCTGCGAACACATGCTATATAATTTGTGTAAGTGGTAACTGACATGTTAAATTTAAAACGCGCATTTAGATAACATGCTTTTAGAATAGCATGCAAGATGAATTCTAAAACGCACCTTTTCTCTTTTTGAGTATTTTTCCATTGTATAGTATCTTTCTTGCTTTCACCCCGAATGTGGAAGCTTTGTATCAAAAATCCGGCTAATTTTACCACTTAATCACAGATCAGTGTCATAAGTAAGGGGAGTGCTTCATTTGAGCCGGTAGTTTCCAGGGCTCAGCACCGGCACTCAATCATCAACATCGGTGTTTTTTCATGAGCACTAGTTAAGGATAAGTTCATTTACGGGCGATTAAGTGATTTGCCCAGACTCACAGGGTGTTGAACCAACGCTGAGACTCGAACCTGGTTCCCCAGCTCTGAAGACAGCAGCGCTGGCTGTTATGCCACATCCTCTCCTCACTTTCATGGTTAGTAGTTGGTTCTGTTTTAGGCAGCGCTAACAGGAGAAATGGGCTGGTGCAAGTTGCCTCCAAATGAGAGCCCCAGCACCACTTCTTTTCTACAAATTAGTCACTGAGTAAGGGGCATTTCAAAACTGAGTTCATTCACTAGTTTTGGCAGGCATGTCTTGCCAACATATTCATTTCAGTGTCAGGAAACATTTAAATTAAAAATTAAAAAATACACGGCGAAGTGAAACCTCCCAATAATAAATATTATATAACGTGTTGTAAGGCCCAGACTATGGGGCTGATTTAGAGTTTGGTTGCATGTTTACTGCAACGCAGCGGCAAAGGAGTGCCATCTCCGCCAAACTTTGGCTTGCCTGCATGGTCTACAAGCTACTTGTCGCAGACATACCCATCCGATAGACCGACAGAGTATGGTCTGTCGGAGGTTCACAAACATGTCCGTCTGATTGAGACAAGTTGGTGTTATATGTTTTTTTGCTTTTCGTCACTGCCAAGTAAAACTTGGCTGTGTGCACAGTAAAAAAAAAAAAAAATCTCCCACAGCATGGAAGACAACTCCCATGGTGTGGAGTTTATTAGTTTTACTTTTCTAAAACTAAAGTCCCACCATAGGAGTACATTTTTGCAAAGAGTAAAACGTTGTAAAAGTTTGACAGTCAGACATCATATTAGATGGAGCTATCCCTCAAATTTTTGCAACATTAACAAGAACTGCCACAACAGTGCTTCCTGCCAAAGTTTATAGTTACCAGCAGGGCTGGCAGACAGCTCCACATTTGATAGGGGAAGAACCTCTGTGTGGCGGGAGATAAAGTACTCAGCCATATTGACAGACTAACCTTCACCCGCCAAATTCTAAGGCCAAAGAGTGCCCGAAGAAGTTTTGGAGAATATTATTGCACTGAATAAATTCAGATACCCTTCACAGTTCTTGGATTGTTTGTGTTTTTGTTTAACTTTTTCATTGTTGGGAGTGACAAAAAAGTTGGGATGTGTGGGAAACACGTGCACAATCTTTCATGAGGGTGGACAAGATGATGTTACAGTAGGGCTTGCCAACAGTTGGGGTGGGACTGGCTCCACCTGGATGGTGGGGGTGGAAGGGACTGAAATCGCAGCCAAGGCCCCAAACTTATGGACAGACCTATTCACTATGGAGGCTGGTGGGTGCGCGACAAGCCCGAGCTGGACAGGGGGGTCGGCTACAGACATGACTTTCATTTTACTCTGTTATGCACCATGGGTACAGTGTTATTGACATGGAATGACCAGGGCTTGTGCAATTGCCCTAAAGAGGTTCAGAGTATTTTCCTATCTACGCCGCTACAAAATTAAGATTAAACTGCTCCAAGAGACAGACCTACTCATGGTGGAGATTGGGAGGTTGGGGAAAGGCTGGAAGGGCCACATAAACACTTTCACCTACTCCAGCTACGCTAGAAGGGTACTGATGTGTATTGCTGCAGTGGTGCTGCTCCTGGGCCAAACAGTGGTGACGGATACCTTGGGTAGATACGTCATTATGACTGAGGTCCTCAGTGAGGTTGAGACATGTATTTTAAACACCTACGCCTGAACATTGAGGCCCGCATATTTTTCTCTAACATCAGAGCACTCAATCGGTCATAAGGATTTGTAGAGCGCGGCTAATCACCCATGAGGGTATCCAGGCGCTGGGATCCTACTGCTATCAGTTGAAGAGTCGTGTCTTGAGTGCCTTTTGAATTCCGTGAACAATGGTGCTGTTTGGAGGTGGAGGGGAAGGTTGTTCCAGGACTCAGTGGTGAGGTAGGAGAAGGAGCAGCCTCCGCTGTGGCTTCGACGGATGGGGTGTGGCGGGGGGCAGAGTTGCGGTCTCTGGTAGGTTTGTGGTAGTTCAGTTGGTGGTTGATGTATGCTGCTCCTTGGTCGAGGAGAACCTTGTAGGTGTGTCACTAAATTGAATTGGCATCTTTTCTGAACGGAGATCCAGTGAAGGTTCCTGAGGTGGGATGTGAAGTGGGTCCTTCTGGGGAGGTCCAGGATAAGTCTTGCCACCGAGTTCTGAATGGTCTGGAGTCTCTTCAGGAGTTGGGTGGAGATTTCCTGCATAGAATGCCTTGTGTAGTCGAGTCAGCTGGTAACTAGGGCTTGGGTGACTGTTTTCCATGTGTTGACAGGGAGCCATCTGAACATCTTTCTGAGTATGCGAAGGGTGTGAAAGTAGGCAGAGGCGACTAAGTTGATCTGGCATTTCATGGCGAGATTGCTGTCTAGGTTGATGCTGAGGATGCTGACGTGATCTGTCGGTAAGGGTGTGGGTCTGAGTTCCTCAGGGAGGTGTTGTTTCAGAAGATCAGCACTTCGATCTTGTCCGTGTTGAGCTCAGCAGTTGGACATCAACCAGTTGGTGACTCTTTCAGTTGTGAAAATTGGTCCTGGTGGTGGACGGGTCTTCTGAGAGTGAGAGGATTAGCTGGGTGTGGTCTGCATATGAGATTATGTTGATGCCATGGCTACTGACGATGTTGGCCAGGGACGTCATGTAGGTGTTGAACAAGGTGGGGCTGGGGGATGAACCTTGCAGGATGTCACAGATGATGCTTTTGTGTCCTTAGGTGAAGGGAGGTAGGAAGATTCTCAGGGTCCATCCTGTTAGAAATGATGGGACCTATTGATGGGACTTTCACTGAATCCTGATGTGGCGTAGTCTCCCGATGAGGTTGTGGTGGGATACTGTGTCGAACGCTGCTGAAAGGTCGAGGAGTATCAGAGCTGCTGTGTCACCCCAGTCGAGGAAGGTTCTGATGTCATCTCTGGTGGCAATCAGGGTGACTTCGGTGCTATGGTTAGAGCAGAAGCCAGTCTGGGATAAGTCCAGCAGCATGTTGCTCTATAGGTGCTCAGTGAGTTGACGGTGGTGGGTCTTCTCGAGGACTTTGGCGGGGAAGGGTAGCAGAGAGATGAGTCAGCAGTTCTTGGGTTTGCTGGGGTCGGCGAAGGGTTTCTTCAGGAGGGGTCTGACCTCTGCATGCTTCCATTGCTTGGGGAATGCGGCTATGGTGATGGATGCGTTGAAGCTGGAGGTAGGTTTGGCACTGATTTCCTTGCTTCCAAGGTTGAAAAAGTGGTGGGGGCAGGGGTCCGAGGGTGCTCCAGAGTGGATGGACTTAATGATAGTTGTGGCATCCTGTGTGGTGAGCTGTTCCCATGCGGTGAATGGGGGTGTAGTTGGTGATGTTTGTTGGAGTGAGGAGGCTGAGGACATCAGTGGTTTGGGGTTTAAAGTTGCTGTAGATGTTGGATACTTTGCTGTGGAGGTAATCCGTCAGGGATTGCAGAGTTCCTGACATGTGGGGATACCGTTTTCTGTGGCTGACGGGCAGGTAAACTCTCTGACGATGTTGAAGAGTTCCTTGTTGTGCTTGGAACTGTCATCAATGCGGTCTTCCAGGGTGTGTTTTCTTGTGTCTTTCAAAAGTAGATGGAATTTGTTGATAGCTGCTTTGAAGGTGACTTGGTCCATGTGATCTTTGCTGGTGCACCAATGTCTCTCTAGATGTTTGCAGTTGTGCTTCGTGGTGCTGAGTTCTGGTGTGTACCAGCTGGCTTGTTTGGTGGATCTAATAGTCTTGGGCGACTCTACCTACGCACTTGGTGTTCCAGGGGAGATAATCTTTATGGCCTATTCGAGGCTGGTTGTGTAGTCGGGATAGGTGGTGTGGAGGGTGTCCTTCCATTGGGTTTCGGTCACTTTGGTCGAGCTGTGGTAGGGGTAGCTAGGGTTCTTGGTGGAGGAGCATGGTGCTCCTGCGATGCTGAAGTGGACCATGACGTGGTCAGTCCAAGTGAGTTTAATGGCATCGCTGTTCTTGACTCTGTCGCTGGTAGTGAAGATCGGGTCCAGCATGTGACGTGGGCAGTGTGTTATGTCGGTGACCAGTTGGGTGAGGTCGATGTGGCTCATGCTGTCCAGGAGGTTGGCGGTGTTAGTGTCTATATTATGCTGCTACCCCACTCCAGCAGTCTGTGAGTTGATTTGACGACGAACCCAACTGGGAACTGAGAACACGCCTGACTGACTGGCAGGCACACACAGCAAACTCACCCTATAGAAACTCTTTCTGATGGGAAAAGGAGTACCCAAAGACTCCGGAAACTTGTTTACTCACTGGTGAATGTGTGGCACAGTGTGGTCTGCAGAATTTTCTGGAGGGCCTCCCTTGCAGAAGAAATGCCCCTGTGGTCGCTAAGGCTGTTCTATAAACTATAAACTACTTATGGTCATGAATTACCTAAAATGTCTAGAGTGGGGCTGCCTGAGGGTGGGCAACCTGTACCTGAATAAGTGATCTATCTCCTTGGTGCAGGCACTGGAGCAGTTTAGTTCAGGTCCTGGACAGTTTCTACACTATGCTAGACTAGCTCACACTCCTCCAGGGATCCGAACATCCTTTACAGATGAGTTACAGGAACACATGACAATGTACCAAATTTTGTAGCTGGCAGGATGGCAGAGCTTGGTAACCTAATTTCATGTAGCCCTGGTGACGGACATAGGCAGTACGAGAAACTGATTAAATAGCCGATGGAATATTGACTGTGTGGATGAACTGACTGCGTCTGAATGGAAGAGAGCGTGTGAACAAGTAAAATTGGTATCCCAAATTGCAAGGTTCAATCTCATACAATTTCAGCAGTAGTAATACTTTATTCCGTATCCAAGCACCATCAAAGTGTACAAACAAAAAAATCATACAATAAATAACATTAAAATAAACGTTTAATAACTCAGTCTTGTGATAAAAGCAAAAACTACTACAAATTCATTCCTTCAATCATCGCTATATACAAAAGAAGTGCAAAAATGATCTACGGCTGTGTGCAAACAAGCAACAAGAAAGGTCCAAAAGTTTGTCCATAGGTTTTGTTAAAGATTAAATGAAACAATAATCAAGGTATGTCTTGATCCATGGCGATCCAAGGCTGCAGTGTAGCATGTTTGAACCAAACCGCCTGTAAAAATGTACTAATAGCGATAACAATTACAGGAGTAGTGGGGCGATCCATTTCCGGGGCGGACCCAGATAGCCACTGCAAAAGAGCAATATATGTATCTCATCTTCATTTTCCAAGCCACATGCTGGACAAATACTAGAGACTAGGGCCTTATTCAATTTAGTAGTAAAATATCTCAGGGGTAGGATACCAAATCAAAAACGGATGAACAGGCTTTTCTCTAAGGGGGAAGAAAGAAAATCTAAAAATTCCTCAAAAAGAGGAAATGGTTTACTATCTAGAAATCTGTGTGTCAGTGAACCAGTTGACTCTAGGATATAAGTCCAATAGCTATATTTCAAGATATTGAGATCACCTTTACACATATTTATTTGCTCGACCCATAGCCTTTGCAAACCCAAACTGTTCAACCAGTCAAAAACAAACTTGACCCAGGGTACTGACTCAGCGCCTCCTGCACTCTGCAAGTCTACAAAGCAATCTCTAAACTCACTTAACTCAGGTGTGACCCATAGGCATACCCAATAGACGAGTGGTCTGAGTGCCTCCATATCTGCACGTTTTTTGAGTTCTAAGTCAAAAAACAGTGGAATTAACTGTGAGCTGGTTGGGGCAGAGACCAGCTGTCTTGCAAATTTGTTTTCAGCAATGGTAAGTGAAGAAACATCAGTGCAACCCCAGACCTCAGCACCATAAAGAGCAGCCTCTTGTGCCTTAGCACAATACACTTTAAGGGCCAGTGAGATCCCACATGAGTTTGTTTGCCTGAATAGTCTAAAGATAGCATTTGCTCCGTGTTCAAGTAATAGTGAACTTTTGCTAAGTTGTCCTTTCCACCTAAGGTTCTCAGTTATTTTTACCCCCAGGTAATCGAAACTCCGCACCTTTTCTAAGACTTCTCCACCTACTCGAATAGTAGAGTTTTTGGCCTCTCCCTTCCCAAGCACCATATATTTGGTCTTATTGACATTGAGCTCCAAGCCCTTTGGCACACAAATACCTATAGGTTTGTCAATCAGGAGCAAGAGCCTCATGGTTCTCTTAGAGATGAGAAGGGAATCATCTACAAATAAAAGAATCAGTAAATTATTATTATTCTGAGCAGTGGAATCATTTCTTCAGTTCATCGGTGTCAACCAGTTAATTTATATAGAGGATGAAAAGCATGGGTGCAAGGACACACCCTTGACGCACACCACGCTGAATAGGAATGCATTCAGTTAATTCTCCCATGTGCCCTTAACAAACCTGGGCAAAGTTGCTACTATACAGTTGAGAAATAAGGTGGATCCAATTCCCAGGGACCCCATAATGTTTAGAACAGACCACAGGTTGGTATGTGGAATGAGATCAAAAGTGGCTCTAAGGTCTATAAAAAACACATACATTTTTGATGACATAGTAAAACGTATTTCCAATATAATTTGGTAAATCTAAATATTTGGTCAAAACTGCTTAACTTTGATTGAAACCCAGTTTGAAGGGCTGACATGATATTATTAGAATCTATTCAATGTAGCAGTTTTTTAAGGATTTGTTTAGCAAAAATCTTCTGTGCATTATCGATTAAGCTAATTGGTCTATAGTTTGCGGGGCGCATGCATCACCTTTTTTATATATTGTAATAATCTCGGCTCCTCTCCATGAACCTGGTATCTTGAGCCCTCGTGCTATATATAGCATTGGAAAGTTAGTTAAGATAAACTGTCCAAATCTGAGGCTCGGATCTTTATAAATCACCAGGGATTTTGTCCGGTCCTGGTGCCTTAGCATATTTCAGCGAGGCAATAGCTCTGGCAGTAGCCTCTAGGCTAAAAGCATTAACTGAATCATCTGAATCTATAGTGACATGATGAGATATGCCTAAGATGGATGTCGAATCGTTACAAAGCCTTGAGATATTTGGAGCCTTTGCCTCATAAAGATCGGAAAAATGCGACACCCTTTCATCAGCAGAAATATGATGGTGATAACATTTAGCATTATCTGTTCTAGATTGAGCCACTGTGCACCAACAGAGGCGTTGTCATTTGTTTTATCAGCAGACAGCATATCATCCCTGATTTTGTCGGCCCAATTCATTTTTGCGGGTTTTATAGAGGCTTTATAGGTGTGTCTAGCTTCAGCTATTCTGTTCCTATCACCGCCAAAGACGGCAGATCCTAAGGAGCTCTTAGCCTGCCTACAGGCGAAGTCGTACCATTTAACATCTGCACCCAAGGCTGGCTTCTTAAAAACCACGTATTTATAGAATACCTTTTGTAACTCTTTAAATAATAAGCTGTGTAAGTTCAGAATAGGAATTACTGTTTCATATAACTCTACGTAATTCGACAAAAACGTAACAAAAAGCCCATATATCTGGGTCAGCAATTTAAGATTTGACAAAACTCTAGGCCATGAGACATGAAGTCAACAGCTAGCTAATACGGGTTCAGGCACTGTTGTATAGCGTGTGTTTAATTCCCTGTCAAGTGAAGCCCTGGACAGTGATAAAATCAAGGAGTCGTGGTCACTATCGGAGCGCCGGTCCACTTTCATGTCGACCAAACGTGACCACAATCTAACATCTAAAATAACAGAATTGATTACACTAGTGTGGGAGCCTCTTCTAAAAGTAGGAGTTCGATCAGGGTCAGAGGTGGTATGTCCATTGCATGCCCTCAACCCTGTGGCGACTGTTAGGGAAGCTAATTTGAGACCAGTGGTTGTAAAGTTGACCCGAGGTTTCCCTGTTAATTCTGGAAAACCCCACAGTTCATCTTCCTCTTCTATGATCTCATTAATATAGGAAGATGGTTCGTAAAATGTATAAAAATTTCCAGACAGTATTCTTTTGGTATTTGAATGTAAAGGAGTCTAAAAGTTCTTCAAGAATGGATGAGGTAGGGGTTTCAGTAGAGGCCGCAGTCGCTCTTACATAAATATTTAAAAATACCAAGCTTATCCCTATAGAGACATTGATCCCCATTAGATCTGGACATTTTAATCGTAATTAAGTGCAAGATCTCAAAACCTTGTTCTTAATTAGAATCAGAAGACCCCCTATTGACGGCCCATAGTGCTCAGGGGTTGGCTTCCACACTAAAGGTGGTAGACCCATCGACAAACACTTTTTCAGTGGCCCAGGTCTCTTGAAACATACAGACATCGTGTTCACCAATGTACAGCAGCCAATCAGGGTCAAACAATTTAGATGGAATTCTTGCTAGCTCCCAGGATAATAGACTGATACTAGATTGTAAATGAGTGACCTCAGAATCAACGTTAGTAACTAGACATGAAGTTACGCGTGCAAGTGTGATGATTGTGCCATCCCCCATTCACCCTCCATAAATTATATGACTGGTGGAGATTTTGTCTAACCCACTCATACATGACGGAGCAGCTGGGAATATTTTTTTCCAGCTTCTATCCTCATTTACCTCTGGAATCACAGTACATCCAGGGACAACCATTTCAGGATTTCTATTCCCAATATTAGGAAATATAAAAATTTCAATACTTGCACCAGACATATATGACGCCATACAAACTGGCTCTGAACTATCCCGACAGTCAGGTTACATGCAGTAGGATATCTGGTGATAACTGGATAGTGACAAAGATGCCAGCAGTGCTTCCAACATTCTATGGCAGTGGTTCTTAACCTGTGCCTCGAGGACCCCATGTGTCCATGAAGCCTATTTAGGGAGTCTGCAGCTATTTTACAAAATAATATACAATTAAATGAATCAATTAAAATAATAAAGTATACACAAATAAAGAAGCAAACTTTATAATTTGAAAACTTTTTTCTCTATGTTTCATTGTGAATTAAAATAGTTCAATATTCGAGAATTTCTTTGGTGCATACTTGTTTTTGTGGTTTTGTGCATTTTTTGGGAGGTTTAAATCATAGAAATTGCTTAGGCCTGGGGCCCTTGGCTTCCAATAATGACTCAGTGGGGGTCCCCGGACACCAGTAATGATTCAGTGGGGGTCCACAGAAGTCGGAAGATTAAGAGCCACCGCCCCATGGAATTGCGGTCTCGATGGACGAAACGTGATGATGTCTGCAGTAACTGCCCCTAGTGAAACAAGCATTTGCAATGCAATAGGTCTAGCATTAATTAAGTTTGAGCTATTGGCATTGCTAAATATTTCAACACCAATTGCAACAAAAGTCTATAAATTGTAGGCCAAAAAAAATTGTGTTTATTTTTGTAGCAATGGTGGCATGCTGCGCTTTAGATGAATATGTTTAAAAGTAAAGTGCGCCATACTGCAATTGCTACAATAGTTAATTGTGGATGCTTTAACAATTGATGTGTGCACTGATGGCTGGTCGTGTGTGTGCCTGTAGAAATTGTGCACTGATGGCTGGTGGTGTGTGTGCCTGGTGGAAGTGTGCACTGCCGGCTGGTGGTGTGTGTGCCTGGTGGAAGCGTGCACTGACAGCTGGTGGTGTGTGTGCCTGGTGAAAGCGTGCACTGACGGCTGGTGGTGTGTGCCTGGTACAAGCGTGCACTGATGGCCTGGTGGTGTGTGCCTGATGAAAGCGTGCACTGATGGCTGGTGGTGTGTATGTGCCTGGTGAAATCATGCACTGACGTCTGGTGGTGTGTGCCTGGTGGAAGCGTGCACTGACGGCTGGTGGTGTGTGTGCGCCTACACCAGTAATGATTCAGTGGGGGTCCACAGAAGTTGGAAGATTAAGAGCCACTGCCCCCTGGAATTGCGGTTTCCATTGACGAAACGTGATGATGTCTGGAGTAACTGCCCTAGTGAGAAAATGCTTGAGGACAGGGCCAAGAGCAAAACCCATACCCAGCCTCAAAAGGGAGTGATTAAGGCATTTTAAAAATGTGTAATAACGTATGTGGGACGTTGGTCCCACAACCATTGGTCTTATACAGCAAAAAACACCAGGTCATGGTATAACATGCCCTCTGACCGCCCGCCAACAAACACCCTTCTCTGTCCTCCAGTGACATCACTGAACATTTGATCTCTGCTGTTGGGCCATTGAATACTTTTAAACAATATTTATTAAAACCCAGGGATGTTGCTTTTTCCAAAAAAAGATTGGTAGAAGACACACAGCAGCAGCTTCAAACATGAAAAAAGCTCAAGCATACTTTCTTTTAAAGGGTCATTAGTCAGACTGGTTATATCATGATGGTGGTAAAGCATACCATAAGGGATGCAAACAGCTGCTTAGAGGTAACTATCACTGTCTCTGTCTACCTTAAATGAGATGCTGGAAAAACAGTGAGCAAAATCATCAAAAAGCTCTTGCATTCATGGCCAGACAGGCCTTTTTATTCCACCGGGCATTTCCCAAGTGGGCTGGAACTCTTGGAGGTCGGTTTTGAAAGCCCAGGGCGGCTCCTAGTTCCTCTGGCACTTTCCCCAGCTCCCCAAGATTAATTGCAGCAGGCACGGGGAGGCTTCAAGCAGAAGGGAAAGAGAGGAATGAAGGGAGGGGAAAGATAGAGTGGGAGGTAGGGGACGATAGAGAGAAAGCGATCAGAGAGGGAGAAAAGAGAAGGGCAGAGAGAGAAAGGATGGGTGGCAAAAGAGAGTTTACGCAAGAAGACTAAGGAAGCAGGCTACTTTGAGTATTTTTGCCAGGGATGCTTTTGGTTCCGCTTTCAACCTTATTTGCTGTGGCTCACCTACTTCCCATTTCAAACATCCCACATGATGTCACACAAATTAGGTTGCTGTAAGCCAGAATCAAGAGCTCCACTTGACCTTTCATGCTTAAATGTGCCAGTAAAAGAATGACGAGAGCAGGGTTAATTTGCCCAAAGACCTCTCACCCTTTCTCTTGGCTGTGGGTTTGGGAGATAGTGAACAGGGAGAGTGTTAATTGCTAACATTTGTTCATGTGCATGAGGTTTTAGATAACGTAATTAATAATTCGTGCCAACTGTCACCCATATTTTTGATGGACAAGACTACATGAAATCACATTACACCATGTCCTGCACAAGGCATTCAGAACACCTTGCATTAATGTAAAAAAACACGACTCGCTGTGCTGCATCAGTTCTATAAAGCTTCTAGGAAATCCCTGAAGGCTCATTCCGACAGCACCCGTCGGGAACGCATATAAAGATAACTTTAAAGTCTGTAAAAAAAAGAAAAGTGCTACCCACTAGTGAGAGCATCTGATGTCTTTAAATCTGTTGTCACACTGTGGTAAATTCTAATTACCGGTGCTTAATTTCTATGCGGTAAAATCAATAAGAATAACTCATAATAAATAAGAGGCAAAATCCGTGATATTTGAGGTTTCTCAAAAGGGTTTTATTCCTATAAAAGGAATTGGGTGATTAGCATATTGGCTCGAGCCAAGGTGGCATACCATTCCGTCACCACATAGGTTCGGGAAGGGACTGACAGACAGAGTCAATGGTAATATGCGAATATGCAAGTATGCGACGACACATTATTGACAGGCATTCATATATATAGTCAATGCATTACAGTAAAGGCATATGCAGGAGGCGTAACAGCTGAGAAGAGAGATAAGAGTGCATGTACGTAATACAAAAGGCGTTACAATAGGCGTGCATGAAGGCGTGAACAAGAACGTCATTTAACATGATGTCACAGATAGGCGGATCCATGAGTGAATCCGGCAGTGTCAGCAAAAATACATGGCAGAGATGCGCGCGCAGCAGCATGACGTGTAATGTACGTGTAACTTGAGGGGTGAAGGGGGACTTGACATTTAGCCCTACAAGTGTAGACGGATGTCTGGATGTCAGATCAACCTAATCCCAAATCGTATCTAATATCTCATGTTTAAGGAACTGTATTATCTGGAGGGAAAAGGTCTCTCGGACAAGAGGCTATTCTATACTGGCTATGAGTGCGTGTATGAGCGTCTACGTGTCTGCATGAGACGCGAGGGGTGCGAGGGAGGGCATGGGCCTACCATGGAAACAGAGCCATGAATTACTTGCATAGAGACAGTGAGGCCTAACCCTTTGCTCTGCAGCTGGAAGGATGTTGACGTGAATCTACCAGACAGGAATGTATTTTCGAGGAGTGGAGCAGATAATTCGAAGGTTGAATACAGTCTTGGCAGGCAACGGGCTGAGCCGAGCACCGTTAGCCGCGCCAGAAGTAAGGCAGGGGTCACTGGCACAGAGGTAGCCTGGGCTGAGGCTTTCAGAGTCAGAAGGCAGGGAAAAGAGGCTCGGTGGCAAAATTCAGGCCTACTTCGCCAGAGCTGAAAAACGTGTAAGGTATACCACAAAAAGACGTTGGCATAGCATATTTAGAAACTGAATATCCAATCCGTTCATGGCGGATCTGAAAGAGAACATGTTAACGTTGGACGCAAATGTATTTGCGTCTTCATAGCTAGCACAGGAGGGAAGTTACATGCACTTCAAGCTAGTACATGAAGTCGGTGGGGTCTAAGATAGGGGACACAATCGATCATAAAATTTATATTACCTCATTCCCTCCTTGTCCCCTACGGACCCTTCATGATATATCGATCTGCATGAATCGATCAACTTGTTCATGTAACATCATTTGCTCCTCTTTCTTCTTTTGACGTTTTGAATTTTGATGCGGAATACATGATGTGGCGCACAAGCCGCAAATCGCTGGCCCACATTGTAAACACAGGCAGCAACTGAATACTATGAGAAGGCCAATGCCTAGGAAGGATAGGATCTTCCATCCCCAAGCGGTTAACGTTGTCCAGAACCAACCGGACCAAGTCCAGGTGCCTGGATTCTGATGTATCAGACTTGCAATTTTATGGAGACGTGTTATAGCTTTATATACCGTTGGCGCGTTTTCTGGAATGAAAACACAGCAACTTGACCCGATGACCTTACAAGCTCCACCCCTATCAGCTAGGATGACGTCAATGACGAGACGATTTTGAAGGACAACAACCCGCATGGCGGACTGCTCCTCTGTTAAGTTACCCAAAGCGGAGGTAGTTTCGTTCACTACTGCTTCAAGGGTTCTAGTTAATTTGCGTATCAGTTTACTATTAAAAACAGCACCTAAGTAGGGGAAGAAACCTTTATTGAAGTCTGTGTATTGCTCCCATGCCGTTTCGGTGTAGTCGACAATCGGGAGGTCTCTTCGGAGTCTATTGTTTACTAGATTGGTATTTCTGTGATAATCAGGAGGAGCTAGGAAAACAGGTGGCAGAAGGAATGCAATGTAACAGGTACCATCCCAATCTGGAGGCAAACGTATGTATGCGATATGACCACAAACAAAGTAGGAATGACGTGTAGCTCTGAACGTGGATTTGCCTTGATCACTGAATTCGATCACAGTAGTACATTTACTATGACCTAAGTGTATGGAACCATTCTTTCTGATACATAATTCACCTTTGACTGGTAACACTGACATAGCAGGCAATACTGGTGCAGTTTCGGATTCAACAGTAAGAATCATGAGGTTGATTGTGTAATTTCCCAATCCATATACTTCATTTTCTAGATCAGTTCCTGTTCTAGTGGGAAGTCCTTTCTTGTCAGGGTAACAGACTTTAAGTAGAACTGAGTTCAGGTTTCCCCAAACCCAATTCCCATCGTAAACAGCAATGTCAGAATCTAAGGAGTTAATCAATCTAAACCATGCCCCACAGGAGCCATTGTGAGTGAACGGGTACGGAAAAAGGGGCAGAACTCCCTTGTATTTCTGGTAGGGAGGGAGTCGGCCACATATCCAACAGTTCGTAGCATTGTTAGTCTGATGGGAGTGATGTAACATACTAATGAATATGTTGTTGCGCAGCGCAAGTCTGTAAGAAAGTTCGTGTGGAGGTAACTCGCTAAAGGAATGTTCGGCAGTGACGTTATAAGCAGATTGTACATGCTTGAAAATAGGGTAGTAGATGTGCAGCAAGATACTAGCAGCAATAATCAGAAGACTTAGAAAAAACATGATTAACAATGTCACTATACAGTGACTACGGAGTGATTTACAATATGCACGTTTCTTGAGTATTCTCTGTCTATCTCTCTCTCTGTCTCGATCTAGGGGATACATGTCAGAAACTAATTTAACCGATTCACCTAGGGGAGGACTTAAACAATTAAACTGTCTGACTTGCTAGATCGTAATTTTAGTCTATATTCTTCAGAGGCTGTTTTCTCAACCAAAGGGAGCTTTGAGTCAGTTTGTGTAGGAGGGCAGGGCTTAGAGTCCAAGTCCGAAGGGAGTCCGTGAAACTTCTTGACGTGGCTGGAATGCAGCCACCCTTTCCTGCCCTCAACCTTGACAGCTGTCCTCGTTGTTAGAAGAACCAATTTCGGCGTTTGCCAGCGGGGCTCCAACGGACTTCTCCGATCGAAGTTGCGCACGAAGACATAATCCCCCGGGACCACCTCGTGGGGCTTCACATCGGCGTTGTCGGGAAAGGCTGCAGCTACCTGTGAACGACAAGATTGTAGTGCAGACATCAAGGAGGCAAGGTAATCTGTCAGCATAATACAGTCAACATCTGTAATTTTTCGCGGAATAGGCGTCCCCCACATATTCGGAGGCCTGCCAAAGACCACCTCATACGGGGATAGCCCGGTTCGAGAATGTGCAACCATCCTCATATAGAAGAGGGCTACCGGCAAAGCAACTATCCAGTCAACGCCCTTCTCTCTACAGATTTTGGAAAGTCGGATTTTTAGGGTCTGATTATGGCGCTCCACGAGACCTGCTGCCTCGGTATGCCGGACACAGTGGAACTTCCACTGATAGCCTAACAGGAGTGTAATGTGTTTCACAAGCTCAGATGAGAATGGCTGACCGTTATCTGAGTACACGATACGGGGCAAACCGTACCGCGGGAAGAACTCGCGAACCAGTTGCTTGGCTGTGGTCGGAGCAGTATAATCTGGGACTGGGTATGCTTCTGTCCATCGGGAAAGTGCACATACGACTACGAGGACATACTTGAATCCTCGGCAGCGGTCCATCTGGATATAATCCATCTGGAGGACTTCAAAAGGGTGATCGGGAGGCTGAAATCCACCTTGCTCTACAGGGATGCTTTTACCTGGATTAAACTGACAACAAATCATGCAAGTACGCACTTTTTGTTTGGCTGCTGCTCGTAAGTTCTTATTGCACCATATGTGCTGGATGCTGTCTAGTATTGCTTTTTCTCCTAGATGCGCTGGACTATGTACTGTGTTAATGATGACCTGAACCATAGAGTCGGGGAGAAACCATGTAGATTTTCCCTTCGTCATCCATCCCTGATCTGTTTGGATCCCTCCTAGTTCAGTCCACTTCTTGATTTCGTCTGGTGTGGCATGTGTCTGTATGTCAATTACATCATGGGCGGGATTCCTGACTGTCATGCAGTGTGATGGTGTCGGAACTATTGTCTTTGTCAAGTCGGTTGCATGCATTCGATTCTGAGCAGTTTGCTTAGCTGTTCGGTCTGCCAGGCCGTTACCCTGGGAGATCGTGTCGGTAACCTTTGTATGTGCCTTACATTTCATGATAGAGATTGCAGTAGGTAGATGTATTGCATCTAATAAACCTTGAATAAGGGGACCGTGTTGGATGTTGGCACCGTGAGAAGTTAAGTAACCTCTCTCTCGCCAGAGGACTTCAAAGTCGTGAACGACTCCGAATGCATAACGTGAATCAGTGTATATGTTGACTCTCTTATTCTTGGCTTGAATACATGCTTGTGTCAGAGCGATGAGCTCTGCTGCTTGAGCTGACAGGGTGTCAATACAATTTGTTTCTATAACTTCGGTGTCTGTAGTGACTGCGTAGGCTGCCACTAATTCTCCTGTACCTGTTCTCATACATGAACCATCCACATAAAGTGTCAGGTCTGGATCTGGTAATGGGACATCTGTCAAGTCTTGTCTGGGTTTTGTTGTAATAGTAATGACTTCAATACAATCATGTGCCAATGGATCTACTCCATTTAATGGCAACAGTGTGGCGGGATTTAATGTGCTGCAGCGTCTGATTTCTATGTGTGGTTGAAACAATGTCAATTCATAACCTGTCAGTCTTGCTATGGTCAAGTGTTGGGTCTGTGTACGATTTAAAAGAACTTCCACGGAATGTGGAACTTGTACTGTCAATTGATGCCCTAATACTATGGCATCGCTCTGTCTGATTGCTAAAGCTGTCGCTGCCACTGATTTCAAACATGCAGGTAAAGCTTGAGCTACTGGATCTAATGTGCTAGAAAAGTAAGCACACGGTTTGTGTGAACCTGCTTGTTCCTGGGTGAGGACTGACAAGGCAGTACCTTCACGTTCTGTGACAAAAAGTGTAAAAGGTTTACTGTAACATGGTGTTGCTAAAACTGGTGCTTGGCATAAGGCTTTCTTTAAGTTTTCAAAAGCTTGTGTGTGTTCCTGAGTCCATGGGAGGACAGTCGATGTCGCTACCTCCTGAGTTGTCAACTGGATGAGTGGCTTTGCTAGAAATGCATATTGGGGAATCCATTGTCTACAGTACGAGGTGAGGCCTATGAAAGCCCGCACCTCCTTTTGTGTTTTTGGTGGTGACATGTTTACAATTAACTGAATGCGATCAGGAGTGAGCTGTCTCCCCACTTTGGACAGCAAGTGACCCAGGTACACAACTTGCTGAACACAGAATTGCAGCTTCGAAGGGGACACCTTGTGCCCCTTGTCGGCCAGGACATTCAGAACTGTCAGTGATGCTTTTTCACATTCGGGTTCGCTCCGTGCGGTGATCAGCAGATCATCGACATACTGGAGTAGGGCAGTGTTAGCTGGCATGTGAATACTGTCGAGTTGTCTTTTCAGTGCTTGGCTATAGATGCTGGGGCTTTCTGTGAATCCTTGAGGTGCGCGTGCAAATTTGAAAGATCGTCCATTTAAACTGAATCCGAACAAGTATTGGCTTTCTGGATCAATTGGGACACTGAAGAAGGCGTTCTTGAGGTCAATTACAGTAAAGAACGTCGCTTCTGAATCAATAGCTGTCAATAATGAAGAGATATCTGGGACCACGGGATACTGTGGTACAATGCATTTATTCAATTCGCGCAGATCAATAACTAATCGATAAACTGGTGGTGCATTTGGATCAGTACGTTTAAGAACTGGTATGATAGGAGAATTACATACATTGGAGTCGGTTTCCACAACCACTCCTTGTGCAATGAGCTCGTCAATAATTCTCAGTAAAGCCACTACAGCATCTGGAGGTAACTTGTATTGTCGAATTCGTGGTAATACCACTCCTGCTTTGAGTGTGACTCGATATGGTGTAATGTGCATACAACCTACATCAGTGGGGCCTTGTGCCCACAAGTGTGCAGGTACATTCTGTAACCGGGGATCCATGTCTCTTAATACATAATGGCCTTTAAAATCTCGCAAAAATAAGCGTACTCCTTCCGGAGAACAGCATATAATAGCTCCTAGAGCTTTCAGTGTCTTTATTCCTAATAAGTTTTCTGGGCATGATTTTGTGAGCAATAAATCTGTAGTCCGTATCAGAGGACCTACTGCAAGGGGGAGTGGCTGTGATACTTCATTAATAATAGGTTTTCCTGAAAATCCAAGGGAAACATTCTGTGAGCCTGAGAGGGGTGCCCCTGGAACCTCATTGTGACTGATTGTGGTCCTGCTTGCCCCCGTGTCAATCAAAAACTTTCGGTCTTTTCCTAACACCTGACTGTGTACATAAGGACCCTCTTGATCTACAGGAACTTCAATAAGGGGCAAGCCAAATTCCCTCTCTAGGCTGTTTCATGTGTATCGTTGATAATCGGGATAATCATTTTGTGCATACTGGTACATCTGTTGTGTTGTGTTCTGTGTTGCAGTAATAGGCTGTTGCTGTGGCACTGCTACAGTTTGTGATGAAGCTGGCATAGGCGGAATATGTTGTATATTCTGTGGTACTTGTTGCTGGGCCTGATCCTGTCTAGGTACGCGCGGTCTCTCCTTGGTCTTACCCGTGGAGATGTTGTGTTTCAGAACGGCACAATCGTTTACATAATGACCTGGCTGTTTACAATAGTTACATGTCCCTTTAACAGGAGCCGTTGCATTACTAGACTGGGTCACACCCTTTTTGTGACCATCGGCGGGAACTGACTGGGCAACTAACATTTTCATTTTCGTGTCTTTCATACGTCTTTGTTCGTGTTCTTGTTCCTCTCTAATTCTATTCTGGTGGTACTGTAACATTTGTAACATTTGTGAAGGGGTGTTAGCTTGCCAGGTGCTCTCGACTTTCAGTACTCTGTTCTTAACCTGGGGCAGTGAATTCTCGACTAATTTCGTTACAAAAAGATGTGGATATGACTCGCTACTTGCTTTCAGACCGCTATTAATGCCAAAACATTTTTCAAATCGGGTATAGAAATCACTGGTGTCTTCATCGGGTTTCTGTTTACAAGCTGAAATTGCACCCCAATCTTCCTTTTTAGTACTTAGTAAACGTGGCAACACTTGTACTAACAATCCTGGTAATGCTTTAACTTTGTCTCCAAGCCCTTGGCCCGGAATTCTAGTATTTTCTTCGTTTTCTAATGCAGCCCAATCAATCTTTGTGTCTCCCACCTCCCACTCTTTTTCTTTGAGTTTCTCGTATATACCGGGGGGCAGTAATACTTTCAATATTTTCATAATGTCGGGATAAGTATAGTCACCCATGAGTATCATGTCTTTTATTTCACGATGAAAACCTGCGGGATCTTTGTCATGACTAGGTACTAATTTTTTCATTTCCAATAGTTCTATTTTAGTTATGGGGGTGTACACAAACACACGTCTAAATGTATTGTCTGCGTTCTGTACTGGGTGCACTTCTCGCAACGGATTCTGTCCGTCCATGTAATACATTTTTCTTTCCATGACATGTGCTGAGTCGGTCTGTGGACATAGGAAGGCGCTATATCTGTGTCGGTGTTCTAGAATTACTTTAATTAGATCGGTACCTAGACCTCTCCATTTGTTCATGAGCAGTTCTATTAATATATCAGGCAAGGGGCCTGGATCAGAATGTTGGCTTCTATATAATAAGAGCAGTGTTGTATCATGTATGTACCAGCTAAACGCTGTTCACTCGGTGTCAGGTTCAAAAACGTATGCGCTAACGCATCATCACCATATTTCTCAGAATTGTCAGCCCATTGCACGGCTGACCTGGCTAATTCTTGTTCGTCCATAGAATCGAGTACATGGTACCCCATTCGTTCTCGAAGTCTGTTATCAGTAGCTTGGAATAAGTGTTCAGGAGTTCTTGGATTACACATGGCTTCTTGGAACATTCTTTTACTTTCTGGACGCACTGGGCGCATTGAATTATTGAAGGGTCTTCCCTTACCTACATATGCTATCGTTTCTCTAACTGGTAATTTAGTAGAAGCGTGTCTACACTTACCCTTGGGCACTGCTGTTTCTTCGTGTTTGCTGCTGCCGGGTGCTGGGCTCCTGACGCCGTTTGTGATCCCCGTTGACGGCGCCTCACACCATCTTGGCTGCCGAGGGGAGGAACTACGGTTCCCAGCATCCCTAGCGGCCGGATACCACCGCCACTTCCTGTCCCGCGCACCAGGAGGTGCACAAAATCGAGGAGCTCCCTCGGTGGAGCGGGGACCTTAGTAGAAGCGTGTCTACACTTACCCTTGGGCACTGCTGTTTCTTCGTGTTTGCTGCTGCCGGGTGCTGGGCTCCTGACGCCGTTTGTGATCCCCGTTGACGGCGCCTCACACCATCTTGGCTGCCGAGGGGAGGAACTACGGTTCCCAGCATCCCTAGCGGCCGGATACCACCGCCACTTCCTGTCCCGCGCACCAGGAGGTGCACAAAATCGAGGAGCTCCCTCGGTGGAGCGGGGACCTTAGTAGAAGCGTGTCTACACTTACCCTTGGGCACTGCTGTTTCTTCGTGTTTGCTGCTGCCGGGTGCTGGGCTCCTGACGCCGTTTGTGATCCCCGTTGACGGCGCCTCACACCATCTTGGCTGCCGAGGGGAGGAACTACGGTTCCCAGCATCCCTAGCGGCCGGATACCACCGCCACTTCCTGTCCCGCGCACCAGGAGGTGCACAAAATCGAGGAGCTCCCTCCGCGTCGCGGACGCGCGCGGACGGCGCCGGGCGGAGCCCGGGCAGAGGGCGGGCCGTCTGTGGCCGTCCGTGGACGACTGTGGTCGGGCGGGCCACCCCCCTAAGATCTCCTCAACCGTAAGTGTCATACCCTAGCACAAACATGGGCGATTCCACTACTATAAACACCCACATCGATATATCTTCCCAGGATGCTGATACCTCTGCCTCAGTCTCTCTTATCACATCTTTTGAAACACTAATTGAAACTGCTTTCAATGAAATTGTAGAGACGGAGAGGAGGTTTTCAATGGGCTCTTATATTACTAACAACATATCCAGTGCTCCTGGAAACATCCATATTACCCCCGAGATTACAGTGGTTAAGCCACCACCTCCACCTGTAGCCGTGCCTATTGTTTCGGAAGATGAAAACACTGTTACATACATAGCTACAGATTCTGCCCTTTTAAGAACTGCGGCTGCTAGCCAACTGGCACCTCTGTCTAAAGAAACCATCCCTATTAGCATACCTGTTTCCCAGGGGGATGTCATTACCCTGGATGTTACGGAGCCCAGCAGTAACAAACCAGGAGGGGGAAAAAGGAAAAAAGGAAAAGAGGTATTATTAAGCAAAGCGCTAATAAAAGAAAACAACCCTCACTAAACAAGAGTCAGCCTACTCCCCAAAGCCTGTGGAACAAACAAAAATCTTTGGGGGTGGTAACCGTACCCATGGAGAAAAAAGACTCAGTGGATATAGATAGCACTTCTTTTTCACCCATAATTCACCCTGGTGGGAACTGTAATACTGTTTGGACCCAAACAACACTAATGGGAGATAATTATAACTTTTCCAAACAGAATGGGAACCTTATCGAAACTATAGTAGACACTATTTTTAACCGAGTGGAGAAACTTATGATCAATCAATTTAATAATGTTTTTAAAAGATTGGACAGATTAGACAACCTGGTCAAAAACGTTGAAGCCAAAAGGAAGGGGTCTATTAGTCTGGACCAAATTAGAGCCGACCGTCTTTTAAAGGATCTTGAATCCTTAAGCAACACCCTCCCATCTAAAACACAGGCTGCTTGCATTGCATTGAATAAGGGAACGAGAAATCTGGATTCGTCATCATCATCGCCCATTACACAACCTCTAATCCAACCGCGAACTGTTAATGCAGGGGCTAAGTGTGCAAAATCTAGTACAGCTGCTAAAACCATCCCTACCCTGCACCAAGGAAAACTACTCCTTTGGCCACTACTAACAAAAGTGCAACCAGCAAGGATGACCACCTTACCCAACCTATTACAGCTACAACATCAGCTGCAAATGATAACATAGGTTCTACCCAAGTAAGGTTAAATAAGTCCCGCAAAAATGACGGGCCGGCGCGTCCTCTACACTTACCACCGGATGCCTGCCCGTTTGTTTTGATTTTGGCAGGAGTACCAGTGCTGAGGGAGGATCAGGGGGAAACCTGGGTTCAATTACGAAACAAATGTATAGACTGGCTAACTAAACATAAAGGGGTCGGATATGACATATCAAGAGAAATAATATCAGCCCGCAGGGTGCCTTGGATTGGACCACTACCTAAAGACAAGGATGGAGATTGTGTAGTTCTTAATTTCAAAAATCCTGGAACTGTAAGACATTTGCTTAATATAAGTGGTAACTGCTCAGCTATTCCCACGGTCGCAACTATGCTACCTTTAAGCTACTTTTACAGACAGCCACCTATGCAATTCCAACCGCCTTTAATGCATTTCTACCCTCCACCCAGGTACCCTCAGCCACCAGCTATGCATTTCCAGCCAGTTGCTTTCCCTTTCAATACATTCAATAGATTTGCACCCTTGTCAGGTTTGGACATGTTGGATTGACCATCTCTAATTAAGCCAGCCAACTCAGTTGTTTCCGTATCATCTGTAACCAACGGAAACCAGGTAGATAGTAACTCCCTGATAGGGACTCCTGGAAGAGGCCAACCCACGAATCATAAGTCCTCGGATTTTGTACTTTCTGTTGTGAGTTGGAATATAGCGGGTCTTAATTCCAAACTGAAAATCAAAGAATGGCTTGACTGGGTGAATACTAATTGTGATTTATTGTTGCTCCAGGAAACTTGGTGTTTAACTGACCCCACAATGGAGGGCTTCTGCTGTTATAACTCAAAGGCCTTAGCCTCATCCATGGGACGGCCAAGCGGGGGGCTATCTATTTGGTCCAAGATAAAACCGGGGGTACAAATCAAATTGATCCCAACACCAGGCAAATGTTTTATGGCGGTAAAATACATTAATAGGATGATTTTATGTATAATTAACTTTTATAATAATGATTTTGCTAATCATCCCAACGGAAATTTTTTGTCTTTGTTTAGTTTTATTGATGATATCGTTGAGGGTTTGAAATATGGTCATTATGATGGTATTTGTATAGGGGGAGATTTTAATGCTCATATGTATCGCACTAGTGCTCCGTGTCAAAATGGCGAGGAATTGAAGAATATACTAGCCTCACGTAACCTAGTGAACGCTATGGAAATCGCTGGAACTAGTGCTGAAACTAAATTTGCACCCACCTATATAGGCCAAGGCTGCGCCTCCACGATCGATTATATATTTCTTTGTCCATCTCTGTGTAATATAATTCGAAAAGCTGAGGTTATTTGTAGCGCATATAGTGACCACTATCCGCTTAGAATACATCTAGACCATCCTCAGACAAGAAAGGCTGCATCAAAGGCTGGGAGTGGCCCACAAAATTTGGTATTGTCTACCGATAGACTTAGACTAATATGGAAAGGGGCGGATAACAAAGCTATTCTAGCCAAGGTAATCAGAAAGCATCCAATGTTAATAGACATCTGTCTGTCTCTTGAGAGTACTGATGAAGTATTGATTGGGGCATTTGGCAATCTCTGTGGGGCAGTGAGAAGGGAATCCTCCAAACCATCTAGGCCCAATACAGACCACAGCCCACGCTGGTTTGATTCCGCGTGTTCTAAAGCCAATAGGGAATTGAGGGCGGCCTTACAACTAAACCCTAGGGATTCCAACCTAGTGAGAGAATTAAGAGCTAAATATAAACTCGCCCTACGGACAAGAACTGAGGCTCTAGTGGTTAACCATTGGGAGTTACTAACACGGACTGTCTCATTAAAAGACACCGCGGGGTTCTGGAGAGAAGTCAAATCACTCAGGTCTTTTGGTTCTAACATCCAACCAATTAATTGTAACATAAATGGAGAGGACTGGGTGGAGCACTTCTCCAAAATTTACAACATAGCTGCCCCTAGCATAGATTCTATATTGTCTTTAAATAATACTGATCAATTGAACTTCTCAATATCTGAGGTGGAGGATGCAATTTCTGACAGCGCCAGTAATAAAGCCCCTGGCCCTGATGGTCTATCTATCGACCAGATCAAATCGGAAATTAACTTCTGGGCCCCCCTACTATGTAACTTATTTAATCACTTGACCGACAGCTCCATCCCCGAAACCTGGTCGAACAGCGTTATCGTACCAATATTCAAGAAAGGTGACAGGGCCGATCCGGCCTGTTACCGTCCGATCTCGCTGATCGACAATACATTAAAAGTCCTTGGTAGGGTATTATTTAAGAGAATAAGGGATTGGGCCGAGGACAATAATGTGTTACACTGCAGCCAATTAGGGTTTAGAAGCCATGTGGGCACGGTTGAGCAGTGTCTCAACCTGAACCTAATCATGGCCAAATATATTATCGTCAAAAAGTCCCCACTTTATTTAGGTTTTATGGATCTGAGTTCCGCTTTTGATTTTGTTAACCGTTCTAGGTTATGGTCACAATTGCTGGAATATGGTTTAGATGATTCATTAGTATATTTTCTTTCATATTTACACAGGGATCTTAAGGCAAAAGTACGCATCAATAATGAAGGTGAATTATCTGGTGACATTTCCATCCAAAGAGGAGTCCGGCAGGGCTGTGTACTCGCCCCTCTACTTTTTATTTTATATATTAATGGGCTGAGCCCTGCCCTGAGCAAGAACACCAAGGATGTTCCAATTATTAATGGTTCCCCTATCACCACCTTACTCTATGCGGATGACGCTGTATTGATGGGGCGTACCCCAAATGCGTTGCGCTCATTAATTACAGGGTTTGTTGTTTTTATGTCTGACTTAGGTTTAAATACCAATTTAAAAAAATCATTTATCATGAATTGTGGTTTAAAAAGATACAACATTATTTCAATTAAAAGTGGCGAAAATGAATTAAAATGCACAAGCACTTTTCCCTATTTAGGGTTATTATTCTCCAACACTGGCTCGTGGCAACATCACACCGCCCATGCAAGAAATAAGATTGGCAAATCAATTAACTCAATTTTATCTCTTCGCCAACCGAGAACGGCAGATGTGATCACCCCCTTGTTAAATATTTATCGTACCCAATGTCTGCCAACTGGGACGTATGGATCCGAAGTGTGGGGTTATTGTAATAGCCTGCCTCTGCAGCTAGAGGAAAATAGATTTTGCAGGAAGGTATTGGGCGGTATTTCTTGCACGCCCATCTTCATTTGCCACCAAGAACTTAAGTTGCCATATATAGCTGATTTTATAAGGTCAAGGCCTACGCTTTTCTGGTTAAAAACATGGACAAATCCAGCGGCTTCCTTGACCCGTAGCATAATTTTAGATTGTTTATCCCATGAACGATCCAACCTCATACCTTGGCTAAATGCGGTCAAGAATAGCCTAATTAGTGTTGGACATGGTTCCCTGTTTAGCTCACCAAACACCATTGTGCCCGCCCATAAGAATATTGTAAAACGGGCATTGTATGAGTTATACAAAGAGGAACGCATGAGAATTGAATCAATGAAACCAGCTATTATCAAATATCTTCCACTAACTGTGACTAGCAATGCTGTTTTAAATGAACCCTACAAACCCTGTAGATATCTGTCATTACCGATAGGAAGATGGAACCGGAGCCTTTTATTTAGGTTCCGTGATGGCAGTATTGTAAACTTACTGAGCTTTCCACTCGGCTATAATAAGAATCTAGAAGAGCTTGAATGCCCGTGTTCTGTCGGTGGGAAACAAAGTTTATTGCATTATTTCATCTTCTGTGGCCACTATAAATTGTACATCCATCACTACCTATTGCCAATTTTCAGAAAATACAATCTAAGAGACTTTAAATTGGCATTGAAATTCTTGCAAATGCTACCAACCGATGATGTTATATTCACCATAAGCTGCTTCATAAAAGCCTGTGTAAAATCGAGGGCAAGTATGGAACATGCATAACGGTCTTCGGATGTATAACGCACTTTAAACTCTAAATATAAATTGTATAGAGGTTTTATTATCTGTATGGAAACATTGTTACTAGCATTATCTAAACAGAAATTTACGAATGCTTTTCTAAACTGTTTATGATACCATTTCATGTAATATGCACTTTATGCCATATATGCTGCTCACGTCTGATTGGGATGTATTTTAACAATTTTTAACTTTTAACCTTTGTATATGTTTTTATGTATTTTAAAAGATTCATCCTGTATGTACTTTTATGGATTTTTCAGAATCCGAATAAAGATAATTTCATTCATTCATTCATTGGTAATTGTGTCTGCTCTGGGGTCTGTTCTTGCCCGTCCTCCTCCTCCTCTGAGGATTCAAGTTTGTCTGAATCTATTTCCGGTGGTGGCTGTCTTTTCTCATGCATCTTCTTTATTGCATTTCTGATTCTTCGGTACATATTATCTACACAGGCCTCTTTATCGTGATTCCCAGCTGCTATATTCTGGCCCCACCGGTGGAGCGCTTTTACGTCTTCCGGGTTCATACCCGGCCTATCCACTTCCCTTATAAAACAGTTTATAAGAAACCGTAATATCTTGGCTTTAATATCCACTTTCTGATAGGCCATGGCCTCCTTAATACTTTCAGGCCCTACTCCTGTCTGTACAAACTGATATATTCGATCTAGATGATCTACCATTCCAGGTAGTGTTAATAAGAAGTTCGTGACTCGTCGCAAGCGTATTGCTGCGAGCAACATTCTTTCGTCATTCTTTTTACCAGGTACTGGATCATATCTACAGTCTCCAAGATGATCTCCATATAGTGTAATATCGCCTGTTCTAGGTGTACGTTGCTGTGCTAGGTCTCTATAGGTCAGCCGATGGGCGGATGGCGGAGTCTGGAAACCTGTCGCTCCTCCGGACGCGCCTCCTGAGGCGCCCGCTCCGAAGGGGTTCGTTGGGTGTAAAACGGGGGGGGGGCAGGACCAGGAATAGGTGGAAGGACAGCTGGAAGACCAGGAGGAACAGGAGGAGGAGTGGCTTGTCGGGGAGGAAGGAGCTGACCATCTTGGCCGGCAGGAGGAGGTGTGCGTGGCGGTGCGGTATTTACATATGCGGGGGCCACATCATCTAGATAGGACGAAAGGAAAATGTCCTTTGCTGTTTTCTGGTGCATTTTAGTCGGGAGCAGTGGGGGTGGTAGTTCTTTCGGTACTTCCGGGGTGGCTTTAGGCAAACCCTCAGTCAAGAGGGGATACATGCCGTTCATGAGTGTGTTTCGCTGTCTGTCTACCTGTTCTAATTTTACTCGGGTACCTTCCTCAACTAATACGTTTTCCTGGGCCTTCTCTGGATCCTCCCTCCTTTTCTCTTCTTTTCTAAGTGCTTTTTCTGTACGCCTATGTGATTCTTTACGCCATAATTCAATGGCATCTTTCTGTGACTGTCTGGCTTTCTTTTTCCATAATGCTTCTTCTACTCTCATGATGCAATCT
Organism: Lissotriton vulgaris; assembly: GCF_964263255.1. Lineage (NCBI taxonomy): Eukaryota > Metazoa > Chordata > Amphibia > Caudata > Salamandridae > Lissotriton > Lissotriton vulgaris. The sequence continues at coordinate 1,218,153,525 of NC_141694.1, forward strand.
GCATCCCATGTCCCAGCAGCGGGCCATCTCTGATTCTCGGATAGTTCTTTAGTGTAGTCCACCCATAAGTCGAGGAATAAAACGGCATCTAGGCCATGCTTGTGGTACATAAAGTACCCTGGAGTGTCCCGAGGTGGAATGGGAACAGCTTCTTCTAATACCCCTTTTCTAGTTTTTATTTGTCTTAATTTGGAGAACAACGGCATCCTGAAATCTGGCTACTTGGTTCTTACTCAGATATGAATACAATGAATACAATAATCACAATAATGACGGTCGAACATTCACTCATACCACGACATATTGAGACACATTAAAACATTTTGACATGAATGATGACAATTAGAATGTAACTAGCTAACTGCATAATACTAGATACACTGCTCAACAGTGCAGACTGGATATACTGCTAAACAGTACAGATACACTGTCTAAAACAGTGCAGACCAGGTCTGTGTACCCACACCTGTCTTGACCGGCACAAACTAATGCGCACGTCTAGATGCGTCCCCAGCAACGGTACTCACCGGGAAGCACGGAAACGGAAGGCCTCGGAAACCCTGGACTGGATTCGGACTGGATTCGGACTCGACTCGTGACGCAGATACTTCGGAACTTCGGAACCTGGTGGGCCTCCGTATACCTCGGATCTTGCTCTCTCAGCTAGGCTCTGCTCGGGATCCTCCGCACTTCTCACCGCCTCGTCTGGGTGTCGATCGCAGCCTCAGTCACCTCCGTTGGCCTGAGGGAGATACAGGAAATCCTGCGGGTACGCGTAGTTGTCCGTCCGGCTGTGGCAGGGGGCCAGGCCTGCAACGCACCACCGGCGCGTGAGATGGGGGAGGGGTCCCTATTCGGGCGCCAAAATGTGGTAAATTCTAATTACCGGTGCTTAATTTCTATGCGGTAAAATCAATAAGAATAACTCATAATAAATAAGAGGCAAAATCCGTGATATTTGAGGTTTCTCAAAAGGGTTTTATTCCTATAAAAGGAATTGGGTGATTAGCATATTGGCTCGAGCCAAGGTGGCATACCATTCCGTCACCACATAGGTTCGGGAAGGGACTGACAGACAGAGTCAATGGTAATATGCGAATATGCAAGTATGCGACGACACATTATTGACAGGCATTCATATATATAGTCAATGCATTACAGTAAAGGCATATGCAGGAGGCGTAACAGCTGAGAAGAGAGATAAGAGTGCATGTACGTAATACAAAAGGCGTTACAATAGGCGTGCATGAAGGCGTGAACAAGAACGTCATTTAACATGATGTCACAGATAGGCGGATCCATGAGTGAATCCGGCAGTGTCAGCAAAAATACATGGCAGAGATGCGCGCGCAGCAGCATGACGTGTAATGTACGTGTAACCTGAGGGGTGAAGGGGGACTTGACATTTAGCCCTACAAGTGTAGACGGATGTCTGGATGTCAGATCAACCTAATCCCAAATCGTATCTAATATCTCATGTTTAAGGAACTGTATTATCTGGAGGGAAAAGGTCTCTCGGACAAGAGGCTATTCTATACTGGCTATGAGTGCGTGTATGAGCGTCTACGTGTCTGCATGAGACGCGAGGGGTGCGAGGGAGGGCATGGGCCTACCATGGAAACAGAGCCATGAATTACTTGCATAGAGACAGTGAGGCCTAACCCTTTGCTCTGCAGCTGGAAGGATGTTGACGTGAATCTACCAGACAGGAATGTATTTTCGAGGAGTGGAGCAGATAATTCGAAGGTTGAATACAGTCTTGGCAGGCAACGGGCTGAGCCGAGCACCGTTAGCCGCGCCAGAAGTAAGGCAGGGGTCACTGGCACAGAGGTAGCCTGGGCTGAGGCTTTCAGAGTCAGAAGGCAGGGAAAAGAGGCTCGGTGGCAGAATTCAGGCCTACTTCGCCAGAGCTGAAAAACGTGTAAGGTATACCACAAAAAGACGTTGGCATAGCATATTTAGAAACTGAATATCCAATCCGTTCATGGCGGATCTGAAAGAGAACATGTTAACGTTGGACGCAAATGTATTTGCGTCTTCATAGCTAGCACAGGAGGGAAGTTACATGCACTTCAAGCTAGTACATGAAGTCGGTGGGGTCTAAGATAGGGGACACAATCGATCATAAAATTTATATTACCTCAACACACTCTGGCTCTCTTGTATATTTAACACTATTTAGTTCTATACGACTTATGCAAAACCTGAGAAAGGGGATAACCAAATTCACAGAAACACCCACAACTCTCAGTGTACCAGGAAGACCCTGTGTTAGGACAATGGGTTCCTACTGTTAAAGACTCCTGGTTTTTTACTTTCGGACCTCTGATATCTGACCTTTTCTGTGTGCTGAGTCTCCCAAATGCTGTCTCACTAAAGTTAAGTTTAATTTGAGTTATGGGCTGCATCTGTAGTGACTGCTTTTTAAGGCCAAATGCAAAACCACAGTTCATGGACAGAATGCAGAACAATGTCATACATTCACCCCAGTAAAGAGATCTGGGCCTAAATCCATCATTTTTTTGTACTCCACACCACCCCAGTTCAGACATGGCCATATGCAAATCAGTCTGACCCTGTGCCTCGTGGGAACAGTCCAGCCCGAACTGCCAAGCCATGCCTTCCCTGGACCGGATTCAAGCTTCCGAGGAACGGTTTCTGGCATTCCAGCCGTCTTCAGCCCGGCTTGCTTGAATCCAGTGGTGTGGAGAGCATGGAACTCACGTCTGTTACCACAGTTGATGGACAGAATGCAGAACAATGTCATACATTCACCCCAGTACAGAGATCTGGGCCTAAATCCATCATTTTTTTGTACTCCACACCACCCCAGTTCAGACAACCACAGTTGATGGACAGAATGCAGAACAATGTCAGCCCTTGGACAGCTACGGTAAAGGGCTGTGGGTAGTTTCAAGATGCCTGTGCAGAAAGTGAGTATTCACTGTGCATTTTGGAATGTGCATTTTGCACATATGGATTTTGGGTAAGCATGAAGAGTGTCTGTTGCACTTAGGTATATGGGGACAGGAAACCTTTTTATATTTCTGGTGTGTGTGTGGTTCGCGAGGTGGAGGAGAGCGAGAGCCTGCCATACAGGGCTGTAGATATTAGAACATTCTTGAGGTCATTTGTAGTGAATCAGAGTTCTGTAAAACAAACAAGGGAAAATTTTGCTACTATAGCTCTTTCCGTGCTGATGACGGAATTGCTCGGTCATCAGCCGCGGTGGTGCTATGCTGATGACGGAGCGGTTCCGTCATGGCCCGCTCGCCGCGCCTGAGCGGCGCGGATTCCGCACCTGCGCTGGGCGTTCCATTGAGCAGGCGGGGCCATGACGGAACCGCTCCGTCATGAGCACAGCTCAACCGCGGCTGGAGACGGAGCGGTTTCGTCACCAGCATGTGCGCGTCGCACGGCCCCCCGGCCCCTGAGCGCTTCGGCGGAATAGCCGCCGCAGTGAAGGTGGTAAAGTGCAGGGACAGACCCTGCCAGCTTTCCGCGTCCTTCTTATTCCAGAGGTGTTAATGCATGAGGTGTTGTCTACTTACTGAGTGGGAAAACCTTTCAATCTTTTGCATCTTTGAGAGAGATCCCTATTCCATTCCCTGCTGCTGCTGAACCTTGCAGACAAAGACAAAGACTGTACCTTGGCCAGTCCGGCATATAAACAGAATGTCTGGAATTGTTTAGTACCACCTTCAAATATGGATTTTTAGAAGCCATATTATTGCCTTCTGGATAGAAACCTAGCATTCTCATGGACCAGTGCCAGAATCCACCCAGCAGGATGGATGTAAATTATTTGAGCTCCATGGCCAAGATTTACCACAAGAGATTCCACTCTGGATTTACCTTGCATACAAGAACACCTCACCCAACATCAGTTTAGCATAGTAACATAATAAGTCATAAAGACCACCAAACAACTGAGTTCTAGGTCCAGGAAAAGGTAGAGGGATTTGACACAAAAATCTTAAAATCAAGCAATATAGAATAATGCAATAAAGGCAAAAATTGCAAAGTTAATACAGAATAGGCAAACGTCAAGAAATCAGTAGAAGTCCTGAATGAGCAGTAAAATCAAAAGAAATCAGACAGCATCCGAAGGAATGGGTGAGTCTGCAAGGAAAATCTGTGTCACCCTCAAAATCAAGGGGTTTTATATACAATTCTTGCATAGAAATTTAGCTAAGCTTCAGCATGGCGTGATCCTATTTAACATTTCTTTTGGCAAATCAAAATCACCACGTTAGTGGCATTGTATGTTAGCACTAGCCCATTTTCGGATTAAGCAGGATGCTCATTAGTGACACAGATATGTTTTCAACATAACTTTCAACCATCTAACAAAAGCTATTCATGAACGTGTGAAATTAACTTGAAAGGTGTAACTTTCTCAGTACATTAGAAACGGCCTTTGTATCATTATCAGTAATCAGGAAAACACATTACATCAGTTGTGTTTGCTTTCACAGAGTCTGTGGGGAAACAGAGGAACCTGATGGGATGGGGTGAATACAGGACTGAAAACACAAACAGAAGCAGCAGCCATATTAACTAATAAGCGGTTCTTTAAAATGTGGCATGACCAAGACTTGCTTCAACTGCATACATATCATTGTACTATTTACATATGATTCAACATAAAATTCCAAAAAACTCAATGCCTTTTTAACATAAAAAATATGAACCTGAAAAAACTTTGACGCATGCCTTTTAGAGTCATCAGCCTGGTGACTAAGTAGCTATGCAAGGGACTTCGATCCTAACCCTCCAGAATAAGCTGCATATGACTTGAGGGAACAGACTAAACTCTATATGGAAAAAGGAGCAGGAACAGTGCTTTGCGGGAAGACGCTGTATAGAAAAGGAGACCATAGCTGTGCATGAAGGACAAAAAACTGAAATCAACAACTTCTAGAGGTCAGCAAGGTGGTGCTAGTGGCTAGAGCCCACCATCAAGTAGAGAGCAGGAAGAGAAGAGCACCAGTTCAGATCTGCCTACTGAGTCTAACATTTGTAAAGGCCTGAGTGGCTGATAGTGGTAGAGATTAAATGGCCCTGGGGGTTTCCAGGCAAGAGAAGTACTCAAAGGAGGAATTACCAAAGGACCAGTGTCTCCTGCAGTGAAAAATTGAATGCAGCTGGAGTTTTGCTTAGCTCTTTGTAAAAGCCTATTAATAACGGTAACACGCATTTTCTCAGGTTTGGCCAAATGCAAGGCCGGTTTTAGGGCAGTGCGACTGGTGCGGCCGCACTGGCGCTGACCTCAGGTAGGGGGGCGCTGTGTATAGCAATAACTTATGATTGGAAAGATGATGGGCACATTTGCCCAGTGGTAGTGAGGGGATTCGAGGGGTTTAGGGGTGTCAGAAATAATTGTGGCAGTCGGGTGCCACCAGAGCTAAAGCCTGCCCAGGCCAAATGTATCATCTCTCAGGCTAGGTACTCATTGTTAATGTTTAAATGCATTAGGTCTACATGAACTTTTTTTAGGTCTCTTTATGCCGAGCATAACGGTTAATTGTGCAATGGTATTAGATCGGGTTTAACAAATTTGAGTGAACAAACGCAAATACACATTTTTTTTTACTGATTGTGATTGATTACATTGGGAAATTCTGGTGGTCTCACTATGTGGATTGTGAAAGGTTCATGTTTTTAATCGAGCCTTATTAGGGATATTGTGGCCTTCCATTTGAGGATCTGCAGTTGTTAAATTTGTCAGTATGTACCATGTGGATAATATGGGTAGGCTAGATCTATGGGGGTTAGAGTTGTGCTCTATTAATGTTAGCACATTCAAGTGTTGCTTCAGTTGAACCTACAAACCGTCCACACTGGAATCTATTTCGTGTACATGGCCTGCTCCCACGAATCAAGATAGGGACAGCAACTTAATGTCTAGCTTCTTATTTCAGTTTCTTCACACTTAAAGAAGTTTATACAAACTTTCAAGTTTACTTTTTAATGTATATGTATTTTATTAACCTGCTAATATTATTTAACTTTCTAAACAATTGCAGTCACCCTGAGTAGGTGTTGCAGATCACTAGGGGTTCATGGACTACAGGTTAAGAGCCACTGGTTTAAAGGATTTCTTTCTGTTTTGTCATGTGTGGCATGAATCTATAATCTTTTATGGCTTCAAGCTCACTATCACCCCTTCTCTTTCATTCAGTACTGATTTTTCCACCTCTGTCTTCAACAAAGGTAACATCATGGTGCACACCTGTGATGATAACCATTTATTGTGTGATCTCCTCATGTACTCTACTTTAATATATTCTTTACTCTGTCTTCGCCTCCTTTTTCTCCTTCAACCCCAGCATTTCCCAACATTCGCCTTTATTCACTTTACTTCTTATATGTTCCTTCATATTTGTCCCACTGTCTCTAATCCTCATCTTTTGCCACTGTGTCCAAGCTTTTTCTGTATACCTATATGTTTAATTCCCATGTGGTGTAATCCCCACCCTTCTCTGTTAGCACCTAATAACACCTTCAACAGAATTGGCTACACTCCATTTACATCCCCTGTCTTACTCTCACCCTCATTCCCCATATTTCTGCAAATCTAATCTAGCAAACCAAACATTCTACTGTCACGAGCAACCATATCTCCACATCCCTACACTCATCTCCTTCTACGATTTGTGATATATCACCATTGGTTCCTTAAAAAACATAAGTGCAGGGGCTCAGATTTTTTCTCAGAAGCAGGCTCCTGGTGCTGCTGAATGCCAGGTTTGCTGAAAACTCAAGCTGCCTTGCTTTCATTCTACCTTATGCCACGTTCCTCCATCGCTCTACACTTGCTGTCACTTTCACTTTCTAGGAATCTTTCACAGACTAAAACTTATTTTCCCCTTCTTTATATTTCTAATTCCTTTTCTTCCATTCCCAAAACAACAGAGACCTGCCCCCATGAACTGTCTCACCTCTCTCATCTGAGGATCTTAAAAACCACCTCACTAACTAGAACTCCATCTATGTTCCCACTAACTCCTGTAAGGAATTCCTCCACCCTCCTACATGATTTCTGTCAAGCCGTCTCTAGTATCCTTCTCAAAACCAAGAGTCAAATCCCCATCACATCTCAGTGTCTCCCATGCCACCTCATTCTCATGCTCTCATGCCACAGACCCTCTTCCTTCCCTCGATAGCAACCTATGCGAAAGATGGAACATAATGGTTATTGAAGGATCAGCAGTCATTTGTTTGCTGATACCATCTTTTCCTTAGATCTTGGCCTGCTATTTGTTACTGAAACCTGCCATAATGACTCCTCACAAATAATCTTGGACCTGCAGCACAGAAGTTGCCATGCTTTGACCATGTAAGTAAAGTTAGAGGTGGTGTTCCAGTGGAATGTACAAACTCCATCTGCTGGAAATGTCTTCAAACTGCAACCTTTTCCACCTTCCAATCCCTTCTATTGGCACTGAGGTTTATTGTCTTTACGCATAACAGATGAGAGCTCTTCTGTCACCTTTCTGGCAATAATCCTTCATTTGTGAAACATTGTACAGAGCATACCACTGCCCACCTGTCACCCCCTTTCGACAAAGGCTTCCTGAGTGATTTTAGTCTATACCTGGATGATTTCAACAGCTCAGCCATTTTGCTGCCTTCCTTCTGAACACAATCTTTACTCTAATTTGCCTACACATGGGAAAGGTTCAACACTTGATCTCATTATTTCTAAAGAGGGCTTTCACTTCTATTGATGATTCCATACCTTTGGACAGGTTGGACCAACTAACTTTCTCTTTATCCTTCACTAAGACTTATCTCATCGTTTCACCTAAAAAACACAAGAGGTTTATAAACCTCCCTAACATCCCCTCTCTTGTATCGAGTAGCATACCTCTTTCCTCTGTAGCTCAGAGGTTGAATCTCCCTTCCTTTACAAGAAACAATGATGTTTATCCTTAATTACTTTGCCCCCTTAAAGAAAAGAAACACAACTGAAGACAAAGGGTCTTATTTAGAATAGGGGGAGGGGTGGGTGTGGCTGAACCCATTGGCTGGATATTCTCTGTCATATGGATATTATTGAAGACAATATTATGACAGTGGAATCTACTCTGTTTTTAGTTTGGTCTAGAAAATGCTGAATTGTATGTTTTACTCCTGACTTTTATCAACCTCATCTCCAACTTTGTTGCTTCTCTCACCATCATCTCCAGAGCATACATTTTTCTTGGTGACCTCATATTGCACCTTTAAGATTGAAACAACCCCTGCTCCATATCTTGAGCAGCATCAGACTTACCGAACTCGTCCCAGAACCAACACATACAGCGGGACACGCACTGGTCCCCATCTTCAGTTGAAGCAACATTACCAAATACAACTCCACCATACTGTTCACCTCGTCCGACCTCCCCATAATTCAGTTCCAAATCAATACACCTCAAGTCAGCACCCTACAAGGTTCAGCATTCCAAGCCACAACTGGGGCAAAATCACAGAAGCAGACTGGCTCGGCGCCCTCAACATGGATCTACCTGGCCCCACAGACAACCTGGAAAAGGACATCAAAAACAGGATCAAGAACTGCACTGAATCTCGGGCACCCATCAAACCCACACATAATAGGAGAGCATACAAGCTGGCCAGCTGGTACACAGAAGACCTCAGAATTATCAAGCAACACTATGAACAGATAGAAAGGAAATGGAGAGCCAGCCATGACACCGCCAACAAAACTACCTACAATAACTAACTCAGACGCTATCACCAGTATATAAGAGACACCACGAAAAAAGCACTAATGGACTGCATCAAAGGAAGCTCCCACAGCTGCTAGAAGATCTCGATCATTAAGGAATTCACCCTGCCCTCAGCCACTGTGACAAACATTGATGCCCCAACAACTCTGCGACAACCTATTCAATTTCTTCCACATCAAAACCACAAACATCTACAGCAACTTCACACACCAACCCAGCCCTAGAGTACTTGTTGTTAACCTACCGACCACCAACCAAGACAGCAACCTGACTGAATGAACAATCCCCACCAGGAACAACTCCGAGATAATCATACGGACCATCCACCCAGGAACCCCAAAAGACCCATGCCCCCATATCTACAACGTAGGAACATCACCAATCAGCACCACCGACCCACATCATAAACACCTTCATCACATCCGCTACTTTTCCGTATGAATGGAAACTTGCAGAAATCAACGCCCTCCTCAAGAAGCCTGCTGCCAGCGCGAATTGGCTGAGCAACTTCTGATCCATCTCCCAGCTTCCCTATCCAGCCAACGTGATTGAGAAGGCCATCAACAAACAACTCACTACCCACCTCGAACTTCATCATCAAGATTCAGAAAGAACCAAAGAACCAAAACAGCACACATCGCGGGAACTAATGACGTTCAAATCATCCTGGACTGAGTACACACTGCTATCCTCATTCTGCTTGTCTATTCTGTGGCATACAACACTGTCACCCATAACACTCCCAGCAGAAGACTTCACGAGAATGGCATACAAGGATCCTCTCTCAAATGATCGGCTCCTTCCTCACGGGAAGAACTCAAAGGTTCAGGCTGCCAACCTTCACATCTGAGACAAGGAAATAGACATGCAGAGTCCCACAGTGATCAGCCTTCAGTGCCACCCTTTTCAACATATATATGACAGTGCTCGCCAACATCATCTGATCACAAGACATAACCGTCATTTCCTACGCCGATAACACCCAACACATCCTCTCCCTGGTGGGCAAAGCAACCACCGCCAGAATAAACTTCACCAGGTGCATGACCATGGTAGCAGAATAGATACGAACCAACTTGATGCAGCTCAACTCCAACAAGATAGAAGTACTGGTCTTTGGCAACAAGACCTCCACATGGGACTCCATCTAGTGGCCACTGGAGCAAGGACCAACATCCACAGGCCACACAAGAATTCTAGGGATCATCCTAGATGACAAGCACAACATGGCACCTCAAGTCAATGCAGTGAGGACCTCCTGCTTCTACATTCTGGGCATGCTGTGAAATTTCTTCAAATGGTTGCCTCAGAACACCAGTCAGAATATCACGCAATCACTCATCACCAGCAGGCTAGACTATGGCAACACTCTGTATGCCAGAATCTCCAACAACTCCTACACAAAATCCAGACCATCCAGAGCACCACTGCAAGACTCATACTTTTCCTCCCATGCTGCATCCTCCTCACATCACAACTCAGTACCAAGGGTAAAAATGACAGTGGTTCAACTATCTATTGCTCAAGGGGGCCTAGCCTTGCCTCATTTAAGAACGTTTACGAGGCAGCCTTTATAGATTTAATTTCGGGATTGATGGGATCTAAACGTACGAAAGATAGTTTTTTCTTAGATAAAATGATTCAAGAAAGAGACTTGCAAACCCCAGGGTTTTTAAAAACTTCCAAAAAAAAACTAGGTATAAGGCCTTGAAGGACGTGGCTTTTAGACTCCAGTCATTTTTTTACAAAAACGGGCTCCTCGGGTCTCCAATACTTAAATTTGAGAGAAATTTCCAGCTGTGGCCTCCAACTCCCATTTAGACACACTAGGAACTGGGAAAGTTGTGGACTGTTTAAGTTGGATGTATGACATTACAACGCATGCTTTTACCAAGCATGCTTTTACAACGCAAGTATTACAACGCAAACCTTTACAACGCATAGCGCTTTGGGGTGCTGGATAGTGAATAGTTTAATTTACTATTCCAACTCCAGTCCCCGTGGACACTAGGGAAGGTGTTGGATAGTAAATTAAGTCTATTCCCTATCGTAGAGCGCCCCCCAACGCAATGCGTTGTAATGGTTTGCGTTGTAATAGTTGCATCGTATAGGCACTGCGTGGTAAACGTGGCGTTGTAAAGGATGTTCCCCGTTTGAGTTAAGACACTTTATAATTCAAAATAGAGTGATTTATTGGCAAGAGGTAACGGCCCGGGCAGAAACCCATCGGAAACCCCCTTTTTTGAATATTTACAAATCGTCCACTTTATTAAAAAAATGAACGGTACTTTGGACACCCCAGATTAATTGATGGTAGCTCTATATGGGGCTCGAGTGAGCGGTGTGAAGAATTGGTACTGGTTAATAAACAAACAGGGCCAAATGTCCGTGTTGGAGAGCCAGTTAGTTAAAATAAATCGCGAGACAAGGTGTACCCCATCCCTGAATGACTGAGATGCTATATGCCGCTTGGGAAGTAAATCATTGCGTGCGGCGAATTTTAAAAGGATGTCCTTTCTTTCTCGATGGCTTTCTTATTTAACCCCGGCCGCTATAGAAAAAAGATTTCCGGATGCCGAGAATAAGTGCTTCCGTTGACAGGCAGACAGAGAAGGTGGCTGGGATCATATTTCTTTCGGGTGCCCTCGGCTGAGACCCTTTTGGGAGGCAATTTTTACTGATATTGAGTCAACAATCGGCAAACACGTCCCCCTTAAGGCAGAGGCCGCGCTATTTGGATTCTGCCGAGAAGGAACAATCTTATCTGAGGCCGAGAGAACTTTTGAAATGGTGAGTATCCAATCTCGAATAGACGCCAATTTATTTGGAATACCGGTACGAGAAACACGGTTATTATCGGCATGGTGACATTGAACTAACTTTTACTACGCACGGTTGGAAGGAGATACAAGATCCACGTTCGTTTTTAGAATACTATTCGAGATTGGATACTCACCATTTCAACTACATATGGATATGAGAATTTATGATGAATTGCCCTGAGGAAGTCCGTGGTTGATTGAACACAGGACGAAACACGTGTTGGCTAGTGGCAGCTAATTCTGTTTCTCTGACGAAGTACACAAATCGTTGGAATAAAGAACAAATTTGTGAAGATCATCTTGTCCCATGTATATTTCATTGATTCACACAAAAGGTAACGGAGAAAGAGTGATTGGTCTGTCATCTAATGTAGGATGAAATAATCAGTATTATTGGTCTCTGCAATTTTATGCAGCTGTTTAGTTACGTTATGTAGATTTGTAGAGAACGGCTAATCACCCGTGAGGATATCCCAGCGCTGAATGCAGTTTGTCCTGCTGCTACTGTGCTACAGCTGTCATGAGTGAGAAGAGATTTTCTGCTGCTCCAAATGCTGCTCCTGTCCGCAGTGTTTTAGTGATGTTTGGGGAAATCGCCTGACTATAAATACTGAAACAAATGGCTTTGCCAATGAATGAATGAATTTTATTTTTGCATAATTACTTAAAATCTTTGCAAAATTGCAGTGCATTATCCAGAATTACAATAAAATACGTATCTCACGCCATTATAAAACATTTGTCTAAACATGTATTAAAATTTAAGACTATTGTTTGCTCAGTTGTACCATACCATATCTAAAATGTGGGTTTGTTCTTATATTTAATTTTTGTTGTTTTTTGTTGTTGTTTTTTTAAAATTAAATATTAGATATTAGCAAAAGTCTGTATTCCATGGGTTTTCGTACAAAATTAATTTTTAGTTCATTACAAGGCACAGTTGCCGCCCACGTTTTTCATCTGTGTTGTTTCCAATTAGGGCCATTCGTGTCATGTTCAAATATTTGCCAAATTTCGCTAGATCTGAAGACTCCATACTTGACTGAAGCAGTGCCACTGCATCGGCGCACCTTCTGGTCCCATGTCTCAGGAACATTGGTTTTAACAGAATACGTTGATGCTGTAGTAATGCAGGGCAGCAGCATAGTAGATGTACCAATGATTCCTCCCTATAATTACACAGCCTGCAACTGACTATATTGTTCAATGATTTCCAAGGCCGGATTCAGTTCTTTTATTGGTAGGGGGACTAGACGCGCCCATTGAATTTCCTTCAAACACTTCCTTCCTAGAGATCTGTTCATGTATGGCTGGATTTTATGCAACTTGTATGCTTTAGTTAGGCCAGCCAGACCTCTGTTAACCTTCAGTCTTGCTAGTTCTTCGTTCCTTGATATCAGATCGGTGTGCTTTTTTAGCACCCTAATTATTGCAAGGTAGTTTAGACCTTCTTGTGAACAGGATGCTGTAGATAGGTCCAACTCTGCCACTGTCTCCAGGCAGTATTTCTGCCATGGGTTCGACAACCCTTCACATATTGTTCTCAATGGCTCATTAAGGGATCCTTTCTGAGCTTTTGCCGTCTTGAACCTAAATTTAACCAGGGTGCTCGTGCATTCGTATTTTTGTTGTACAAGGCCAAACTCAAGCCGAATCAGGGCATTTCTTGTGTACTTGGGGAGCCTAAAAAGCCTTTTGTAACACTGGCACTGAGCTTTTTCCACCATCTTTTCCATCTTACCTGGGAAGGCCTGTGATGCATACCCAGCAACCGCAAGGAGTTTTGATTTTGTGACTCTAATGATGGGTTTTGTGGTAGGGCTATATAATTTGCCATGAAGTTTGCGGAGGGCGTAAATGGTAGCTTGTATTTTGGCTTGCTTCTTGGCCTGGTACAAGGTTGCCTTGCCTTTGTCGTTCAGCCATGCTCCTAAATATTGACATGCTCTTTCTGTGGCTATGCTGTTGTTACCCAGTCTCCACTTTCAACCTGTATTCTACAAGTGTTTAACAAACACCACAACTTTTGTTTTAGTGGGGTTGGCCACAAGTTTGTTTTCCAGGATATAGTTATTTAACGCATCTAGCCCTCTTTGTAAACCTACTCTGGTGTGATCAAGAATCACCAGGTCATCAGCATACTGAAGTATATTTAGTCGTTGCTGTCCGATTTTTGGGATTACCAAATTTGCTCCTTGCATCGCTTTCCCCAGGTCTGCCGTGAAAAGATTAAAAAGTGTAGGTGCTAAACCGCAGCCCTGCTTTAGGCCGCGGTCAGTTGACATCTTATGTGTAACTGTATCCCCCACCAGTTTGATCCTCACCCAGGTGTTGGTATACAGTGACATCAGTGCCTTCAATAGTTTTCCGGGGATCTTCCAGCGGGACAGTTTGTGCCACAGCTTGCTTCGATTAACTCCCTTGAAGGCGGCCGAGTAATCTATGAAGCATGCAAATACTGGCAGATTTTTACCGGAGTTTGCCTGATATGCCAGGAACGAAAGGGCCATAATGTTATCTATAGTGGAGCAGCCTTTTCGGAATCCGGTCTGGTTAAAAGGTAATATTTCTTTATCCTCTATCCAGGCTGTTAGTTTGTATAACAAAGTGCTGGCATATCCTTTGCCTTCGATGTCTAGCAAGGCAATGAGTCTATAATTCTTAGGGTCAGTTTTTGCTCCCTTATATATTGGTTGCAATAGAGAGCCTCGTCAGGCATCCAGCACATCACCTTGGGCTCTGCCTTCCCTGTACAGCGGTGTTAACAGGTCTGCCCACTCCTTAGAATCCTGCTTAAACAGTCTGCCCGGTAGGCCATTTGGGCCCGGGGCTCCGTCCTGTTTTATATTTTTTCAAATCTTCATAACTTCTTTCGGCTCCAGCACTTAATCCCCCATATCTGTTTGGTCGTCCTCCACCACTTCGGCCCCGTCTGTTGCCAATGTTAATGTTCACCATTAAGATTTCCAGCTGTTTATCAAGAGAACAGAGGCGTTCTGTGCCCTGCAGACCTCTGTTCCGAGGTCAAGCTAGAGTGGTGCTCCCAGAGCAGATGGGCATGCATGTCCATTTTGTGTGCCACCGGGGAGCACAGTTAGTAGGGCACTAATTGTGTGCCAAATAGATAGTGGTACACAGTTAATGTGTTACCACGAGGGGGGACTTTTGGATAGAGCACAAGAGTCCAAACGATTCCCCAAGAACCGTTCTGCAGACCTTCTGCACCTATCACACACTACACCCACTTCTGGGAGGGTAAGGTACCTTCCTACACCCACAAATCAGACCCGTGTACTGGCAAGGAATGATGGAGCCGAAGTTGGAATTTGCTGCTCTGATGTCACTGCTGTGCGTTCTTTTTTTGTGATCTAGTGTTCAGTCTCTCATGAACTCTCCTGTTTTGTTCAAGCACAGGCCACTTTTGGTGAAGGAGCTTGCATTTTTCTACCATTATGACCCACCCCCACTGGCCTCACAGTATATCCACAGATGTAGCTTGAAATGTAAATCCCAGCTGGGACGGTATTAGGTTGACTTCGATCTGTAAGCGCATAGTTTAAAGATATAGGTATAATATGTATGCCCTGTTGTCCATCTAGAATGCCACAGAATTGTGCTTAAGTGGTGTTCAGTAAGAAGTCAACCTTCCATGGTTTTTTGCTTAAGGCAAGTAAACCCATGTCCTCCCGAATACTTCAAGAAAAACATCACAAACTTGGCTTAGCTGGAAGTGTAGCATTTATTTATTCTCAAGAAAAGAGAGGGCTTCTCCTCGCCAAAGGGGCAGGACGTCAAAATGACGTTGTTTCCGAATTAGTGGCATTTATTTATTTAACAGTGGCTCCTTAACACGCACTCTTACTCTACTGCCACTCCCTTCCTAGCGATGCTGGGGGGCGTGGCAGGAAATAGAATCTAAATGTGCCTGAGGGAGCCAGGCAGGTCAGAAGTTCATCACGGTCCACACCTTCAAATTGAAGCGGAGACCTTAATAGGAAGGGAACCAGTTTCACAGGTCGGAAATAGGTCATGGAAAGAGAAAACACAGCAGATAAGCATCTGGTGCCGTCCAGTGCGCCTTGCTACCTTATGTGGCTTCTCATTAATAAAGACAACAACCCTACTTATAAGTTCTATAGTATGTTGCAGCTGGGGTGCAGAACCCTCAAAAAGTGTGGGGTTGGGGAATAATGACCCACTAGTGCCCCCTCCCCTCCCCTGCGCTTCTGACGACCCTGTAGTGTTGTGCTGGACACGTTCTAGCGTTTCAGCAGCCACTTAGTTTACCAGCCAATCCCCTGGACAGACTGGCATCCCCACACCCAACACCCACAGGCGTCACTAGTGACGTGACCCTGCCAATAAAAGGGCCCAGGTGCAGTGCTTGTGGCCAGTTTACTAAGTATCTGTGTCATTCTTTTAGTAGAATCTGGGCCTAGGGCCCTCAACACAACAGGTCTAGAGAAAGCACTCAATAGCAGCCTGAATTACTCAGGCACTTTAAGCCATTGGGGCAGGACCTCTCTGCCTTCGACATGCTCACCTGAGAGTACAAGCTTTGGCAAATGCCTGTCCCTGGCGGGTGCACAGGCAACATGGTACCATGTATGTAGGCTCCTTTTCAATGAACAAGTTTGTGTCTGTGATACTGGAATTTGTCAGTGGTCTCTTGAACAGATTTTCGTGGTATTCAGTTTACTAGCAGCTAAAATTCGTCAGTATTTTCTCGTTCGTCAGTGCTTGATGTTGGCATCATATTTTACCTTGGTATTTATTTTGTCATTTTTGCCAGCGGTGTTTCCAAAAATAGCATATTGCAAAGCAATCTAAAATACTACCACACTCTTTGAGCCAACAAATTAAAATAATGCCATCATTATATAGCTAATACTCTTGAGAAATTCAATTACAGCATACACAGGATTAGTAGCGCGAGCCAGACTGCAAAGATATTAAAACAAGGATTTGCAATGCAATAGGTCTCCCAGTATCCACTTGCATGCTGCCGCGATTCTGCGCCTGTGCGGCAGAATCGCGAATGGGTGGGTTCATGACGCCCCCCAGCCGCCATCAGCACACGAGCACCGTAGTGCATGACGTATGAGGGGGGGCGTCATCAGCATGCAAGGGGTATAGGGGAGTTTGAGCTATTGGCATTGTAAATGACAATGCCTTTTATTTATGTGTTGTTTTTTAAAACAGATAACTAAAAGGCATTGTCATTTACAATGCCAGTAGCTTAAACTCTTGCAAATGCGAGACCTATTGCATTGCAAATAATTGGTGCCCGTGCTATAATTTATTTTTTTAAAGCATTAGGAGAGAGCGTGTCCTGCCTGCAACAGCAGGTAGGGCAAAGCTATTTGAGAAAATAGTGCTCGGAGGCTGTAATTAATATTGGACAGGCTCTATTTAACTGGTTTTATTGTCAGTTATGACCAGTTATTTTCTAGAATGATTTTAATAATTGTTATGTTTTGAATTCCTTTGACTTTGCATTCCCCCTTTTTTCACTTTTATCTATCTCACACATGAGCACAACGTTCTTGGAACCTCTTCTTGGAGCAACCTCTCCTCATTTAATAAAGAGCATGGTAGAGTGCCTACCATGTGTTGAAATGAATCTGAGAACAATAAACACGTTTGTATAAAAGTAACAGATTGTGTTATGCCTGATGCACATCCAAGGATTTAATCTGTATTTAATCATCTTTTTGCTGACTGTATGCATGCATAAAGTTATATTTAAATAATAACCGTCCCCGAAAATTGCTTGGTTTGATAAAAGAAAGGTCCAGGACCAACTGTTTTCTGTACCACTTGATACCCAGGTCCAAGGATAGTGATTGGGTTACCCCATTATTTCATAATGGCTATCCTGCTGGCAACCAGCATGAGAGAAGTGTCAGGAATGAAGGGAGCGGCCTCTCACAGCGCTCTCTAACTAAGCTGTCTTAAGACAGCCAGGTTAGAGAACTTTATAATGCGCATGGCTGGCTGGCTGTCACAAGACAACCAACTAAAACGACATGCACACCAGGGGTGGCTCCTCCACTAGGGCGGAGGAGCGTCGCCCCACTGTTTTCTCACAGGGAGAGAAACACAAACATAAAGTGTTAATAACTTCCTCTTATTACCATTTTATGTTTAGTTGCGGGCGGGGCTGCTCTGCAAGCAGGGGAGGAGTGTGCCCACTCCTGAGGGCACAATGACTGTTTGGCCTGCCCTCTGGGGCTGCCCAAACCAGTCATGCGCACTCTGCCCTTTCACAAATGCAGGCTGCAAATATTAATTATCAACTACCATAGTTGGAAAAAGTGACAGAAGTCGCATTGGAAAATATGAAACAGTTAAGTGGTTCTAGGGTGTTTGATCTGAGAGTTATCGAATGTCAATAAGAACTTGTTCAGTGGATCGCCCTATTTGAGTGATAAATGTTCTTGAAGAAGTGTAGGGAGAACACGGGGCAAGTGGCAAGGGACGGTAAAGTTTACTGTGAAGCAATCTGTAAAACGGGCCATGAAAATGATCAGGCGGAGGAGCAGAGTATTACAGTTGCCAGATACAGTAAGTGTCTGGGAACGAGTGAAGGAGCAGACAAACACCATGCAAAGTAGTCTGTTTTAAAATACATATGGTCACACTAATTGGAAATAAAATTGGATATCAACTGAATTCCTCTTGTATGCCAACAGCTGCACACAACTACAGATTCAAGCCTGGCTGTCCTACTTGAACCCTGGTGACTTAGGGCCATATGTAGGTAATTTGTGTTTTGCGATTCTCAAATTGCGATTTTTATAGAATCGCAATAGATAATCGCAAAACGCAATGTAGGTAGGATTAGCAACATTTTTTGAGAATCCCACTCATTCCTTATTTGCGAATCGCAAATTGAGATATGCAAATCAGGAATACCTTCTCATTCATTCCTTTGGGCTAGAAGGCTCATAGGAATGAATGGGAGGACATTCTCAATTTGTGATTCTCAATTAGAGAATCGCAAATTGAAAATGCTATTTCAAGGGTGCAAGGGTGTCAATAGGACACCCTTTTGCTCCCCTGAAATAAACATGTGTGCACATGTGGCTCACATACATGCGCTAAGGGCATGTATGTGCGCCACATGGCACTTTGAAAAATGCAGAAAAATGCATTTTTCAAAAAAAATCCAAATTACCAGCAACCTCAAGTTGGTGGTAATTTGCGATTCCTTAAGCCAAAATTTGCACAACTTGGGTGCTACCTACATTGCATTTAAGGAATCGCAATTTGCGATTCCTTAAATGCAAATTCAATATAAGGAATTGCAAATTCTGCGATTCCTTATTTTGCATGTGGGTTTTTGTGTGCTACATGGCACTGCCCAAATTGCGATCGCAAATGCTGAAATTCTGCGAATTTCAGCATTTGCGTTCGCAATTAGGCTTCCTACACATGGCCCTACATCTCACTCCTGAGAGGCAATGCAAAATCCCTTGGTTCAGCAAGCACCCATATTAAACTAGTAAAAGGGCTTTTTGCTCGCTTCGCTTGCGAGCCCAAAAAACAGACTTCACCAAGAAAACCTCCACAGCATGGCCCCAGCTCTTCCAACTGAAGAAGGTTCCAAATGCTAACTTCACAATAACATTACATGCCCTGGTCCTCTGCCATCTGGATGGAGGAAGCACCCTGTTCATCTGCCCACAGATGCCCTGGCAAACCCGAAACTTATTCTAATTACTGTAGTATATCTCATCATGGGTCTGAAGAAGTTTACCCACATCACCAGTGGCAGTGGCGATCAGCCATTACACATTCACAACACTCACTCACTCAAATACAAATATATCATCCATTCATTCATACATGCATTCATGCACTAAATATAAAAAAAACATTCCCTTCGCAGCAGCTCTCTGAGAAGGAATCCTCAGAGGTCCCAGGAAGGTTACGACTACTACCTTCAATGATAGAAGGCAACAGTCCCTCACTCGTCACAGTGTGGCTCAGTGAGACTGCTGACAACACTCCACTCTGTGATGAGGTGTCACTAATTCGCACTCGGCCCAGGGCACTTCAGGGCATAAACCTGGAGCGCACAGGTCTGATGCAATCAGTGACGCCCCCCCTCGTCACGAGGGGTAGGGTCTTGAGACAGTTTTGTGAGGCTGAGGAGGTTACGCTCACAGGGCTGTGAAAGCCTCAGCCTGGCAAAGTTCAACTTAAGCAGACAGGACACTGTGCATTTAGCGCATGTCTAGCTTCTGGCTGCCTGACCTGAACAAGAAGTGTGTCTGTCAGGCTGACCTTTGTTCAGCCTGGCAGATATTCTTCTTGTCGGGAAAAGGGTAGGGCATAGTCCCTCTGCCCACAACTGCATATTACCCAAATGCTGAAGGACGAGATTGGCTCCCCTCCTAACATGTTTCATCTTCAAGCCCTGGTCCATCACCTACAGGGCCAACTGAAACGATACCCAAGTATACCTGGGCAAGAGACCAACCGCCTCTGGTACACAGTGGCTCACTAGAAGCTAGTGCATCACCACATTGATTTT
This sequence comes from Lissotriton vulgaris, assembly GCF_964263255.1. Taxonomy (NCBI): domain Eukaryota; kingdom Metazoa; phylum Chordata; class Amphibia; order Caudata; family Salamandridae; genus Lissotriton; species Lissotriton vulgaris. The sequence goes on from NC_141694.1 coordinate 1,218,173,630, forward strand.
GTAAGTGTTCATTTAGGGAAAAATAACAAAAAGGCGGGCCTTCTCCATCTGTTAACTCAGGATATGGAACAATGCACCGATGGAAATCAGAACTGCTCAGGAGAACTGTTGCTTCCTAGCTGCATTGATGCTATAATAGTACGTTTACATACATACATGTTTACATACATACATGCATATGCTTATCACGTTAGCTGCTATGGAACGTCCAGCTCCAGTGCTGAACGTTACATTGCGCAGGTGCAGCTGGAACATCCAACGGCCGACGGCAGCACTCCCGAGGTAGTGGTGCCGTCGGCCGTTGGACTGGGCTCAGCACTTATGAGGTTAAGTATGAAGGCTGTAGAGCGCAGATGATGAAGGTTAATGCTGGAAGTAAACCATACGCATTTAGGTAAATGTAGCAGAGGAAGAAGAAAGGCAAAATAGGTTTGGGTCATAAACTTACCAAAGGATAGATACCATAAGGGGAGATGCCCAGCTGGCATAATGGGTATCATTATTGATCTAGGATCCTGGAAAGGGATAATCATAGGGATAGATATATTTATCTTCTTTACTTGCCCTGTGAACCTTCTGAAAACGTAATCTTTCATGTATAAATGTTGAAAAACTGGAAAGAGTTCACATAAAAACGGTGCTCCCCATTGTACTTAGGTACATACTCCTGGTGCCCCACAGCTTGCACGCTGTAGCGTCTGGTTGCCAGCGAAACGCTGTGACGTACAAGATGAAAATAGGAAACATGTTCTCGTTAATACTGCGATTTGATTTAAGTTGTCAGTGGCTTGGAGAAGTGTGGCTCACTGGTTAGTAGCGGCAGACCCTGAGGCAGAGATCAGGCCCGGGACCAGGGTTTAATTCCCTACGCGGCAGGGTCTTGGGCTCAATGTCCGCGGACTTGATAATTCTCGCCTCGGTGCCTACTCTAATCATAGGTCCCACGCTGCAACTCTGGGCAATAGCTTGCTTAATCTCCACAACGGCCCCAACAACACTGGGATGCTTGGCTTCACCTTGGGGGTGCCCAGGACGGGCATCTCACAGGGAGAGCCAGGAAGGGTTCCACAGCGTTATACAGCGCCGGGACGCCCCGTGGCTGGGGCAGCTGTGCGCTTTACAAGTATTTTACATTTACATTTGAAGTCTACGATGCTGAAATGTTTTCTCATACAATGGACTGCAGTACCCCAGAGACCTTATCACGGAGAGAGCACTGGTGCAAAAACAGGGCAAAGCCATTTGTACATGTTTTGTGCAACGTTTGTAATATAGATCAGATCAAATGGAATTTATACCAGGGCAAAACATGGAGTAAACTTATAGTATTTCCCTTGTTTACAGTTTAAGAAATAGAGGTGATACAATTTCTGCATTGTTGGAATATGAAAATTGAGAGTAAGTTTCAGGGAAAAACATTCAGTTTCAGATTTTTTTATTAAATATGTAGCAAAAACAGTGCATTATCATCTTGCTCCACTTGTTAATCAAGGGTTGTTCATTGTAAAGAAGTACGTAGTCTTACGCTCTATTTCTTATTTGAAATTATGTATACCTGATCCATGAGTTGGATAGAGAGTCGCCATCAATTTCCACTTTATTTTTCCTGGAGCAAAAATCTTTCTTGAAAATGAAGTTCAGTAAAATCTGTTTGTTCCATTGGTATTGTGGAACAAACATAGGGCCTCATAAAACTGTGATGCAGCACTTTTCATTGTGCCCTCCTTGTGACACCATGGATGTGCTGTATTTACTGTACGGTGCGCCATGTCGCAAGGATTTACAGATACCAAATCCTGACGTATCTCTAGGTGTAAAGATGGGGCATTGCTGGAGTGTGTCTGAAAACAGATGCAACTCCAACTCAGTGAAATCTCATAGATTTCACTGTAACACTTCTATGAGCCTTTTCTGCGCTGAACACTCCTACATTATACCTGTTGAAAGTGTAATGTAGCGCAGGGGGTTACAGAGGGACTTATCTGCCTAGATACGTCGCTTTGTAAATATGGCTAATTGTTTACGCCGCCGCAGCGTCACAAAAAGCGATGCAATGGAGGCTTAAGGGACTCAAAAATAAGGCCCCTAGTGCTGTAAATGGATTGATCCTTCTGTTTTGCACCGTTTCATACTGTATGTGAAATGGCCCCAGATCAGCAGTGCAGTGATCAAAATCGCTATAGACGAAAGTGCTTACAGCCTGATTCATCAAGCCAAAATCGGCTCGCAAAGGGCCAGATTCTCAGAATCTGGCCCTTTGCGAGTGCGATTTTTGCATTTGGGATTCATCATCCCAAATGCAAAAATCGCTATTTAGAAACTCGCAAATTTGCGAGGAATAGCATTTAAGGAATCTCTATTAGAGATTCCTTAAATGCTATTCTTGAAACATTTTAAAATTGCGAAATCGCAAATTTCGGCCGCTATTTACCGCGAGGTCAAACCTCGTGGTAAATAGCGAAAACTTAGAGAAATGCTTTTAAAAGCATTTTTCTAAGTTGCGTGTTACACACACACATGTCCTTAGGACATGTGTGTGCGCAACACCTGTTGAAATGTGCATTTAAGGGGTGCGACAGGGTGTCCTTTGGACACCCCTGGCACCCTTCAAATCGCTATCTTATTTGCGATTAGCAAATTGCTAATCGCAAATAAGGAATACTCCCCATTCATTCCTATGGGCCTTTTGGCCCATAGGAATGAATGGGGAGTTTTTCCTTATTTGCGATTAGCAATTTGCTAATCGCAAATAAGGAATCTGTCGGAATCGCATTTAATTTTGCGATTCCTACGTGAATCCCATTTTGCGAGTCTGTAATAGCGATTCCTTATGAATCGCTATTTCAGACTCGCAAAACGGGTCTTTCATGAATCTGGCCGATAGTCTTTTTTAAAATAATATTTTAATTTGAGGAATGATGCATCATGCTCTGATAAGCTTGACAGACCAGTTTTCTCACATGACGTCTGGTTTTGCTTCTTCATCAACTGCGGCCAACAGAATGAATGTATGCTTTGTTTATTGCTGCGTCAGAAAGAACTCTTTGCTGAAGTGTCACTTTTGCTAGAAATCTTAATTATGCCTACCGGCTCAAATTTGGCACTTTAAAAGAGACAGACTATTATTCTCCAGTCTTGGTTTGCATCACAGTTTTTTTTTTATTTAAAAGAAAGGAGGTACAACGGAGGACATTTCCCCTGCAGCCAGACAGTGCAGGAGTCACAAGGGGCACTTGAAACATGTAATGCATTAAAAGATTTTGATGAAAAAAATCCGCTAGAAGAGCAAATTAGGCCATCTTGATAGACTCATTTTAGATGTGACAGAACAGCATGATAGACAGCCAAAAGCAGGCTACAGGAACATAAGGGAAGTAGCGCCACAGATAAAACAAAGTGGGTATCAGGGTGCCATGTCAAAAAAACTGAGTAAAAATATAATGTATTTGTTTACTGTATGAACTGTATTTATGATTAAAAATCTAGACCACGAGAGAGCAGGCGTAGAGAGGAAAGGGTTACTCTTATTATTAATTAGAGGCTGGTATCAGACAAAAGCGGATATCATCTGCCACCATTCTCAAAGTCTACTTTGGTACTTAGCTGATGATTGTAAAGTTTGCTGCCATGAAGGTGTAAAAGTGTGTAAAAGTAATGCTAATAGCAATGTTAACTTATGTGAAGAGGTCCCTTTCACTTGTGCGTAGACAATGCCCGTGTGCTATAATCCTTGAGAATGTCCATCCTTGCTGAGTCTGGATCTTTTGTCGGATTCTGAGCATTTTAAACCAGTGCCTTGTAAGCATGGATTTCCTTGTCACTTTCATTATACATTTCATTTGACTCTCTGCAGCCTGCATATGAGAATGAAATACCCTCAAGTACAAGTGTGTTTGCTGTTTTATTTCTTTGTTTCAGAACACCTAAGGTATTACTTCAGAAAATATTAGTCCTGGAGTCGCTAAGGACTTTTTCCCCTCTACATCACATTTAAAAAAATAGGGTACTAGGGTTACCTTATTGCATTTAATAAGTGATAACCTCTGATTGGGAGCAAGTAGGAAAGAAATGTTTAGTATCTGAGGAATTGTAATGTAAAACCCTCATTAATGGTAAAGTCGGATTTTAAGTCACAATTCTGAAAAAGCCTCTGTAATAAAGTTGGTATTTTCTTGTCCTAACCGTTTGCTACCTGCTGCCTGTTCCTGGGTCATATGACTAGGTGTAGTTGGCAGTTGTTTCTGTGCATTGCTCCTAGACAGTATCACAAAGGAGGGTCTGGGTGTTGGCAGGGTGGGCCTTCTTTGACTTGATAGGGGGGATGACTCTTTCACCACACTTGTACTTCAAAGGCAATGGCTCAGCTCACACACAAATGACTTCACACTAGGCTATTGTGGCCCCAGACAGACTGGGACCGGAGCAGGGAAGCAGTAAATTCCAGACACTCCTGTAGGGGGAAACACCAGAAGCTTCACCCAATTCAAAGCTGGCACCTTCCTCAGACCCAACTCTTCAGATCACTTCTGGTCCTGTAGAAGACTCAGAAGAAGCACCGCTCTGTTGCTGTGTTGCAAGAAGGATTGCCCAGCTTCTCAACTACCCTGCTGCTCTGCTGCAAGAGTGACAGCTCTGCTGCCATACTGACGAGGAAGAAGGACTAAATCTACAATTTGAACTCAGGATCCCTAAGGTGTCCCAAGGGCCAATTAGCTGGCCTCCTGTTCTGTGCTGCAGGGACAAAACAGGCTCCTCAGTGCCAATGCAACTCAATGCATCTCAACACAAGACTGTGCCACATAGCTCCACTTTGGCGGCCTTACAGCACCAACCCAGCACAAGACATCTTAACGCTGAGAACCAGACCAGCTCAACACTTCTCTGCGCACCTCAATGCCAGTCTGGGCATAGCAGCTTCTAACTGCCAACTTCGCATGCACTGGCGCAGCGCAACACATCTCAACACCAAAAACTGGCGCAGCTAAATGCATCTCAGTCGAGCACTGGCACATCCAGACGCAAGTCCTCACAGCACTAGCGGCTTCATTGACCTGAATGCCAGACCCCGCAGCCAAGCTCCCATCGATAGCTTCATGACCACGAATCAGCACTACACATCTCGGTGCAGGGACTCACATCACAGATCCTGTTAACGGCTCCTTGACACGCTCCTCACAGACCAACGCAAGGACTCTGCATCTTGACCCACCAGGACACAAGGTACTTTTTACAGCGGACTGAACTCAGTCCTGTATCTGGTCTGCACTCTATCGCAGTCAGCGTGAACTTGTGACTTGGACCTAGTCTACTGCGGCCATAGAATCACAATTGGCGCTTCTTGCTTATAAACGCTACTTTTTTATAAAACCTTTAAAATTGCATATCTCCGGTTCTACTGAATAGATTTTTGCTGTTTTAGTCTTAAATAATGTATTACATTTTACTTTGTTTTCCTAAATTGGTGTGGGATTTTTCTTCTTTAGTGTTTTCAATGTATTACTGTTTGTGTGCTGCATAAATACTTTACACATTGCCTCTAAGTTAGCCTAACTGCTTCTGTGCCAAGCTACCAGAGGGTTAAGCACAGGTTGATTAAGTAACTTTTTGTAGTTCATACTGGAAAGGATTGTGGCTGGTGCTTGAGAACGGGTCATACCCTCCTCAATGAACAACCCAATTTCTCACAGTCAAGTAGTAGAATCTTTTTGCGTTGTTTATGATACCTTTGTAGAATCTTTAGAGGCACTGGAGTGCGAACTTGTAGTTCATGTTGGAAGATTTCTTCCATAGCATTTTTATTTGTTTTTGAGGATATTCCTTTATGTGGCAGCCAGCCTGTTTTCTTAAGGGTCTTGGTGTATGAGAGGGACTTGAATGGGATACATTTGTCATGGATAGTTGTCAGGTGCAGTAGATGGGCTGTTATTATGGGGTTGGTAGTTAACCCCTTGGGCGCAGCCACAATTCTGCGCCTGTGCAGCACATTCCGATCGTGGGTGCGGTCATGACGGCCGGGAGCCGTCATCAGCACACGAGCACTGTGTGCCATGACGGGTCCCAGCCGTCATCACCATGGAAGGGGTTAAAGAAGCAGATAGTTGAAAGTTAAAGTAGGATGGATGTAATTGTTTCCATGGTCTCACACTTAATAAGTGTCTGAGGGGAGAAACCAGAAAAGAAAAAACAAATGGCAGGGCAGAATAAGGGAAGACCAAATACATATAAATACAGTCAATATGTGATACTGGGTCGAAACTAGGCCCTGCCCACTATTTTCTATCGATACATAATTCAGACATTTCAACACTGGCTAGTAAAATATCAAATTGTCATCAAGATCACTGTGAACACTGCTTCATTGATATTTGAATCATGACCATTCTAGGAGATCAAAGGACCTTGGGTGTCTGTCTTTTGCACTATCTCTCCATGCAAAAATGGTGGATGTACTGGGGAAAAATGAGTGAGAAGGTGCATGGAGAGTGACCGAGGAGGGTTGGTCCCTATAACGTATGTGTGAGGGCCAATCTGTTTCTTACCAACACTATCATTAGTAGGTAAGAGGTGGACGTGTGCTGGTGAAGGGACAAACTGAACTGAAAAACAAGAGGCATAGCAGTACTAAAGAACACAAAACACACACTAAAACAGTCACAATAAGCCGAGCCCTGAGCACTATTGTAGTCACTTTTCCTAACAGAATGTGGCCTTGAAGGAAAGTGGGTTACTGTTGCAGTAATCCCCCTCCTCCTTCCCCCAACACACTTTTTCCCAGGTTTCTGAGGCATTTTGACATGACGTACCCTGGGTCCCTGCCAATCAGGTTCCCAGGACTTGTGTTCTTTCCCAAAACTGCACCTTTGTCCCCACATTTGGCATATTTCTTGTAAAAGGTACCATGGGTACAGTTGGAAATGGCACTTTTTTGCAGGATTATCCCCAAACTTTTTGCTTCTTCCTCCTATTTTTTCCTGACCTCCTGTTGTTGGTTTTGGGACTCTTGGCACTTTACCTCTGCTATTCAGGGCTAAAGTGCATATGCTCTCTGTGCCATTTGTGATATGGATTTGTGTTTTCAGGATTGGCATATTTGATTTACTAGTCAGACCCTAGTAAAGTGCACTGAGTATGCCAGGGCCTATACATCAAATGCTACTAGTGGGCCTACAGCGCAGATTGTGCCACCCACATGAGTAGCCCTGAAACGGTAACTCAGACCGGCCACTGCAGAGTCTGTGCGCAGTTTGTAACTGCCATGTTGACATGTCCTGCTAGCGAATTACAGTGCACTTCGTTTTTCACTATGGAAAGGCTATCTGTCCCATGGGAAAGCATAGGAGTTAATTTATAACACCGTATAAATCTAACTTCCCATTGGGACCAGATAGGAAAATAAAGTTTAGTATGCCTGAACTCAGAATCTAAAGATGCATCTTTTAGTAAAGGTGATTTTTACATTCTGTTTTTGAAAATCCCACTTTTAGAAAGTAGTTTTTTTCTTGCTTATCCATCCTGTGTGCCTCTGCTCGGATGTATATTGTTTTCTTGCTTAGCCATCCTGTGTGCCTCTGCTCGGATGTATATTGACTGTCTGGCTTTGGAATGACAGGGTCTGGGAAGGAGCAGTGGCTCCAGAGAGTCTAGATGGGTCAGGGATGGGCTGAATAGACCTTGGCTGCATTCAGAATAGTGGGAGGAGTTGTTATTAGCACCTGAAAATGCCTGCTCTGCATTTAGAGTGGTGGGAGGAGATTTCCCCTTGTACCCGAATAGGCCCTGTCTGCCTTGGACAATGCTTTCTCCGCCTCCTGCTGGGAAGCTGGGCCAGAGAGGACCAAACTGGTTTGGACTAAGTTCAGACACTCTAAGCCTGAGAGGACAAAGGATGTTGGGCCATAAAAAGTGGGGCCCAAACCCCTTAACTTTAGAACTCGCTGGAATCAAGGAACCTGTCAAGAAGAAGAGCCGGAAGAGCTGCCAGGAGGAGTACTGCCCCTGTGCTGTGTTGTTGCTTTGTAGGGTTGGTCCTTCAGTGGCTGCTTCTGCCTTGGACAGTGAAAGGACTGGAGTGAACTGTCTTTACTTGTACTGAGTATCTCCAAGATAACTGTGCCCACAAGGGATTTTGTTTATGATGCTCGGTCAAGCTAATTATGTGAATGGCAAGCTCATCTATTTTCTTTAATGATATAATTTGGCAGGAATTGTTTTCTGTTCTGTTAGATTCGTTTTCTGTCTATATTATTTTTGAAATAGATGTCATCACAAATTATTTGAAGGTCACAACTTCTATGTATGGTTTGTTTACCTCTGTTATTGTGTTTTTGTTATCACAATTTGTACCCCCCCCGTTTTGTTTATTTTTATTAAATGAACAAGAAATTCAGAAATCTACACCCGTGTTTTCAAATTGTTCTTGATATATTAAGTTAGATTTAAATGAGCGAATTGATATTTCCGATTTTTCTAAGGTTAGTTACCATTTGGGACTTAACCATAGAGTAATTTGCAGAATTAGCTTGACTGAGCATCATGAACATAACATTGTTCTGCATTCTGTCCATCAATAGTTCTTTTTACATTTGTCACCTCGAGTGGGACAGGTATGCTCAGACGTGAGTCCCGTGCTCTCCACACCACTGGAATCAAGCTATCCAGGCTTAAGAGGAGTGAAACCCCGAAACCGGTCCTAGGATGCTTGTTTCCAGTCCAGGGAGGACCTGGCATGGCAATTCGGGCTTAACTGTGCCCATTGGGCGCAGGGTAAAGACTGATTTGCATATGGCTGGGTCGAAACTGGAATGGCATGGTGAGCAAAAAAACGATGGCTTGAGGCCCAGATCTCTGTACTGGGGTGAATGTATGACATTGGTCTGCATTCTGTCCATCAATAGTTCTTTTTGGATTTGTCAACCCGAGTGGGACGGGTATGCTCAGACGTGAGTCCTGTGCTCTCTATGACACTAGAATCAAGCTATCCTGGCTGAAGAGGGGTGAAACCCCGAAACCCGTCCTAGGATGCTTGTTTCCAGTCCAGGGAGGACCTGGCCTGGCAGTTCGGGCTGGACTGTTCCCATTGGGCCCAGGGTCAAGACTGATTTGCATATGGCTGGGTCCAAACGAATGGCATGGTGAGCAAAAAAAAACATGAATTTAGGCGCAGATCTCTGTACTGGGGTGAATGTATGACATTGTTCTTCATTCTGTCTATCAATAGTTCTTTTTGCATTTGTCAACCCGAGTGGGACGAGTATGCTCAAACGTGGGTCCCGTGCTCTCCATGCCACTGGAATCAAGCTATCTTGGCTGAAGAGGGGTTAAACCCCGAAACCGGTTCTAGGATGCTTGTTTCCAGTCCAGGGAGGACCTGGCCTGGCAGTTCAGGCTGGACAGTTCCCATTGGGCGCAGGGGCAAGACTGATTTGCATATGGCTGGGTCCAAACTGGAATGGCATGGTGAGCAAAAAAACGATGGATTTAGGCCCAGATATCTCTACTGGGGTGAATGTATGACATTGTTCTGCATTCTGTCCATCAATAGTTCTTTTTGCAATATCCCTTGTAGGCACAGTTACCTTTTATTTCTTGCAATTCCCAAGCCTTGAAGGGTATTTTGGGTTTCCCACTGTTTGTTTCATTGAGTATCTCCAAGGGCCTGAAATTGATCTGGCCTCCTGTTCTGAAGTTTCAGGGACAGCAAATACTTCACCAACCTCTGAGTACCGCTTCTGGAGCAGCTGTTTCAGTTGCCACAGGGAAAGGGAACCGCAACCGACTTTGTCACCGACAGAGTCACTGGATCTGTGTCCAGACGGCACCACAGACAGCACCGTCTACATCTCGCACCGCAACCCTGGTCTCACCGACGACCAACGCCGCCGTCATTGAGCTGCTGCTTCCACCGTGACGCAGACAGGACGTTAGGGCTGGGACCAAGTCAGTTCTTCTGTGCAGTCTCCTCAGCTGTGCGACTTCTTCTGTCCTTCTTCTTCGTAGGTTGCAGGAATCTAGGGAGTAAGGCATCCCTAGTGCCACTGGTGGTGCAATTTGAGTACCTGAACCTTGGGAACCATGGTTCTAACCCCCAAATACTATTCTTGCATGTTGTCTACTTTCCTGCAAACCCATAACCTTCTTTTTCCCATAGGAACCAATTTTACGAGTTCTGTTCCTGTTGTGTTGAACTGTTGTTTTGTAAGAAAGAAAAGTAACTATGCTTTAACTTAAGAACTGTTGTACTTACCTGTCTCGTGTATGATATCCGGGCATATCACCCGAAGTACTCAAAGAAGCTCAAAAGTAATTCAAGAGTAATCAAAAGTAATCTTTCTATGTTTTGAACTGTTTTAAAAGTAACACAAACGATTAAATGATTCTAATACAATCTACAATTGAATTACTGTGTACAGCCTTGCATTTGAAAATATTCCTTACTTACCTGTGCCAAGTCCTGCTTGGTTCTACGAAATAAAATGTAAGTATACCTTTTTATACTTAACTAATTGGTTTGGATTTTGTCTCTGTGTGCCACCAGCCTTGATTGAGTGAATACAATAAATGCTTAACACACCCTCCTGATAAGCCTAACTGCTCGACCACACTACCACAAAGAGAGCTGTTAGAGATTATCTAATTTAGCTTCTGCTATACCTCTAAGGACTCCCTGGACTCTGTGCACACTATACCTTACTTTGGTGTAGTATATACAGAGCCAGCTTCCTAAAAGGCCTGTTCAGCACTTTCAAGTTAAAAACACTCTCCCGAGTATCATGTCTCTGTCATGATAACTGCTAGTGGTTGATCTTGCTTTGAAACATGAAGTAAGTTCGAAGCAAAAGATTCTTAGTGTCTGTCCCCTCACCATCTTTCCTTGCTACGATGGTGGATGCACAGGGCAGAATAGGGCGACTATGTGGGAGGGGTGAGTCCTGATCTGATGCATGTGAGAGCCAATCGACCCAGCCCAGTAGTCAGGTTGCAGGGCAGGATGAAACACCAAACACAGAACGAGCACTGACCTGCTATTTTGATCACTTTATTCAACCGAAGGCAGACTTTTCAAAACTTGTTAATAAGAACCTCCCCTCCTTATCAGGCTTGTGGTGCTCACTGTTGGCGATGCTCTCACTTTTGAAACACAATGGTCAGTTGAGAGCATGGGGTTAATGATGTCTGTCCTCTGCAACATCACCAGGGTCGGACTGGCCATAACAGGCATTGGGCGTTTGCCCAGGGCTCTGAAAGGATGAGGGCCGGTTTTGGAGCAGTTGTGGACGGTTCTGTTACTGGAGGTCAGTTTTTCAGCATTTTTGCAATATAAGCCCTCAGTAACAAAAGCAGCAGGGCTCATTTTGTTAAGTAGCAGTGCTTCACACTTGCGGCCCCCACCCCCATGTTCACTGCTGGCGATTGCCCTCACTTTGAAATACAATGGTCAGTGGAGAGCATGGGGCTAATGATGTCTGTCCTCTACAGTGTCACCAGGGCCGGACTGGCTGTAGCGGCATCAGGCATTTGCCCAAGTCTCTGAAAGGGTGGGGGCTTGTTTTGGAGCAGTGGGGGCCGGTTTGGTTACTGGGGGCCGGTATTGCAGCGGTGCTGCAATGTCGGCCTTCAATAACAAAAGCAGCAGTGCTGGGGGTGGTTTTGTTAAGCAGCAGTGCTTCACACTTGCATGCCCCATCCTCCCCCAACCCCCGGGTTCCAAGTTCCGCCCTTAATGTCACTCTGTGCCTGCATGGCACTTGTAGAGGGAAGCGAGGAGCTGCTAGAGGAGAGTCTGAGGAGCTCAAGTCATGAACTTGGTACTTATAATTAGGATTGTATTTTTAAAAATCCTTTTGCAAACAGAAGAAAATTGGTTTTAGGAATGGTTAACACTTTTTCGCATGAGTCTGCGACTCTTGCAGTAGCAATCAGTACTTTAATTATGTTGACCTTTTCAACATAAGAACTAAACTGGCGCCTTTTCAGGCTGGGTTTCCTTATTGTCACATTGGAGAGTCAAGTAGGATACTTCCTTGAGGTCTCTATAATATTTTCTGAGGTTATTGTTAAGATAAGGGCATATTTGTTATTAGGATAGTTTTCCAAAGCTAAGTTTAAGCTGAAAGTCAAGGGGCAAGAAGACAGACAAGGCACTCAACAAGGAACCCGATACCCGGCATGAAGATGTCTGTGACGTGTGTCTGTACATCACGTATAGTACTGGTCAAAGTATAGCATCCACCAGAACCTTCGGCACCTCCTGGCATTTAAACACTAGAAACATTGTAAAGGACAGGTGCACACCGCCAATTGAGCACCAGCAAGCAGCAGCCCTTCACCCAAACAGCTATCATACATACTATTACCTTGAAGTAAAATATGTGGCCTCCCTTGCAGGCGCACAGCCCCAACGACAGGTGCAGCCGGTGCATTATGTGTGTGCACCCTGTCCTTTTGGCGCATGGTGGTGGTCCTGATGGCTATCAGAAAGGTAGATGCAGTCTTTCACAAGAGTGGGTGCTTTTTTTAGGTTCTGTTTGTAGGACCAGTCAAAAGTACTGTTTTTGCAATATTGATAATATTTTATTTATATACACGAAACATAAAATGATGATAAGGTTTGTGTCACGGCGCTCAGACAAATCACAATGTTACATTGTATTGTTGTGATTGGTCAGGGGAGCTTGGGTGCTTACCAATCACAACGCTGCATTGCAGAGTTGTTTATGGTCAGTGGGTCTGGCTGTGCTTCCTGTTTGAAGATGAGGAAAGCAGGAGCAGAGACGCGGGACCGGCGGCAAGGTAATTGTTTTTCAAAAATATATATATATTGTGCAACCCCTCCGCGTGACTCATTACTGCCCCCCACACAATACTCCTCCCTGCCCCACTACCCACGAGCCCTAACTGATGTTTGGGGTTTTCACCTGAAAAAAATACAATAACAAGGCCTTGATAAAAGGGGATACAATTTCAGACTGCACCCACCCTGGTGAAGGCCTCCTTAAGGTCCCTCTAAAGGTGACTGTGCAGTATGTGAATGTAACACATAGGGGCATGAGTTAACTGGGGGTTGGGGTGTCACACCCACCTAATAAATGCACTGTCCAGTTGAAAAGTTAGGTCCAGGGACTCTGAGTTGTGTTTGGTTGCATCTTCTTTGGATTCCCTTGGGCTCATCACGGCAGTGGCCCATGTCAATTTGAATCTATGTAATACTCATTTAGTCCAGCCCTTCTCTCACTGTCTCCCAAAATACATGTCAACGATAAACAAAGGCAATTCTATGTCAAGACTGGAGGCTTCGGATTATGCTAACACTTTCCATGCTTTATTGCACAGCAGCCATTTTATAACTTAAACTTAGACACATTTCCTAAACAACTTGGGAAAATGGTCAGAAACAAAACAAAGAAGGGACCAACATGTCCCTCAGTCCATATGCCCAATCACAGTCCAGGAACTCTCTCCTAGTCCGTCCTTGCTGCCTTGTTCGTCCTCTTTCTTTGCTGCTCATCAGCCTCAGATGAGTGTTTTTCTTGTGTTCTCTGCTTCTTCTTGAATTTTCTATGTAAGGTGGCCGTGGGACTGCTTGCAGCGTCCAGCGCCTGTCTCTTGTACTTGCGCATTGTTTATGTTGCCTTAGTGTGTTGATTTTTCACACAGCCCTAGCACTTTGTGGCGTCTTACCTCGGGCTGGCTGTCGGCCTGCTCGGGTGAGCGCTTCAGCGCGCTACCGCTGTCCCTACGCCTACGGTCTGTTCTCAGCATGGCTTGTTTGGATGTGGTGGCTTGAGCTCCGGCTCTTTGGTTTCCTGTCCTCCCAGCCCGCTGCATTATGTGCTCATGAGGCGCGGTTGCCCCCCTTGACTGCCAGGGGCGCTGTTGGATAGTTTTCTCCGCAGCAGTTTCCTCTCGCTGGCAACGGCGCGCCAGAATTTTCTGGCATTACATTCCTGTCATTCCGCCTGCCGTTGCCTGCCTGCCTTCACATCCCCTGGAGACAGAAGCCCTCTTCGAGGGTCTGTAAAGCTTGGCTCGCGCCTGACTTACACTTGTTTTTGCGAGTTGATGTGTGTGGTGTTTGTGACGCCCTTTGGGTGTATTCTTGCTTTGGCCATCAGGCAGTTTCTTTCACAGGCTGAATTGGGGCCTGGTGGGACACGTCCCAGGGCTGAGTGGTGTGTGTTTTTCTCCCTGAGGCTCTTTGGGGTCTTCATTTGAATAGGGTTCTACCCTGCGAATTGTGCTGGTCCTCACCAGATTGATTTTCAGTCAATAGACTGTAGGGGGTGCCACTGTTTTTTCTATTTGTTCCAGTGGTGGTTTTGGACAGTTTAACATGTCCCAACAGGGAGACAATAACTGGGGGGAGGATCCCCTTAACCACTTGCCGTGGTATGACGATTTCTTCGCACTGTGGATTCTTCTATCTACTGCGCTATAGAAGAGGTCATGGGCCCCATGGAGGAGCCCCTTTGCAAAGAACTTGAACAGTTCTGTGCTCAGTGGGCCCCGGCTGCGCCCTCTACCCAGCAAGCGGTCCCTAATAGTGACCCGGTTACCGCAAAATGCCCCAGGGTGGATGGTGTTGATCAGGATGCTTTTGAATGCCTGCGTGAAGCCTTCCTGGTCCAAAAAGCTCCAAAGGCCCATCCAGTAATTCCTTCTCCTCCTGCTGCGCCCACAGATCCACCCAGTCCCGCTCCAAACACGGGGATGATGACTAGGGGGATACAGATGATGAGCCAGGACCTTCCAGGCCGTGGTGTCCCGCTGCATCGCCGCTCCCTTCAGACACTCAGGCTCCCTCGGGGGGTTCCGATATGTTAGACCCGGAACTCTTGATGCATCCACGGTCCTCGGAATGGACGCCTTCTGCTAAGGTGGCCGGTTATGTGGCCAGCAGGACCTGCACGCCAATGGGCAAGGAAGCTTGCAGTCGCTTGCGTTAAGAATGCCTTCGTCCTTTCCTTGACGGGAAAGTCGCGCAAACGCCCGAGCTCGACCCGAGAATGGCAAAAAAAATTCTTGCTAAGTTCATCAAGGATCCCAAGAAGGGGATAGACCATTCCTGGCGGGCGTTTTGGGATAAGCTCCTGGACGCCCTTATTCCCATGATGATGATATTAGATATGGCTGAGGATGGCAAGAATTCGGGATCCCTGATTTCGCCTGAGGCCCTCTCTGGGTGGGCACAAAGAGAGACAGTCTTTTTAGGAAACGCAAATTGTGTGTTTTCCAAAGAACGCAGGAGGTCATTTCTGATTAAGGTGGATCCAAAGTTGGGAGATTTGGCGGATTAAGAGGCTGGAGCTGTGGCTCAGGGAGGTTTGTTCGGAGAACCATTCATAAAAGATTTAGGAAAGTTTGTTAATACTTTCACGTCCTTAGATCGGGTCCAATCTTCTATCAAAAAGGTTTTTCCTCACGGGTGTTCTGTGGGGCCGGTCGAGGTAGGGGTCGCTCGACCAGCCAGGTCCCCAACTCCAATACTTCCAGGGGACAAGGATCCAGGCAAGGGCAGTACCAAACGCAGGCATGGTACTCCAATTTCTACCCGTCCCATGGCAGACGTTCCAGGGGCAGAGGTTTCTGCTGCGGGGACAACGCCGCTAATCCCGGTAAGTCTCTCTTCTCTTTCCGTAGTGAGAGTGGGGGGTCGCTTGGCCCGCTTTCTGAGTGTGTGGCGGTCGATCATGTCCGACGCTTGGGTCCTCCAGACCGTGCAAGGGTTTCAGATAGATTTCTGCGGCAAACCCAGACAGACCTTCCGGCCCAACTCCATTCGGTTTTCTCAATCTGAAGAGGTCCTAATAGGTGTGGAGATCTCTGCTCTTTTAGACAAAGGTGCTATTTGCCGCACAATCTTAGATCCTTGCGGTTTCCTCAGCAACATATTTGTGGTGGAAAAGATGGACGGGGGCAGCGTCCAGTTCTCAATCTGCGCGATTTCAACGAATGGCTGGTTTACCACCATTTCAAGATGGAGGGCATTCACCTCCTTCGGGATGTGCTCAAGCCGGCGGATTGGATGGCCTGCTTGGATTTAAAAGATGCTTACTTAGCCATCCCTATTTTTCTTCCTCACAGAAAGTTTCTGCAGTTCCTCTGGCACGGTCAGGCTTACCATTTCACCACCCTTCCTTTCGGCCTCGCCTCCGCTCCCTGATGTTTCACCAAGGTTCTCAGGCCGGTGGTGGAGTATCTCAGGGCGAGGGGCACGCGCCTCATCGTTTACTTGGACGATATGCTATTGCTGGCCGAGGATCCGGGAATGCTTCGGGACCAGCTACAGCAGTCCGTGACTCTATTGTAGAGCGTAGGCTTTATCATAAATGCCAAAAAGTCCCTCTTGGTGCCAGCTCAACTGGTCACTTTTTTGGGCTTCTTGGTCGATTCCACGTCGGCAACTCTCAGTCTTCCCTCGCGGAAGGTTGCGAAGATTCGACACGAGCTCCGGCGAACTTTGGTCAAGGGCACAGTTCCCCTGCGGCAGATAGCACGCATCGTGGGGTTGCTGTCAGCCTTGATCCAGGCTATCTTCCTGGGGCCCCTTCACTATCGGGCCTTGCAGCGGCTCAAAGCCAAGCACTTACGAAAGGGGCTCCCTTACTCCCATCCAGTCTCCCTTTCGGAAGAGGCTGTGGAGGAGATTCGGTGGTGGCTCTGGAATGGGAGAGCGATTTTTTTTCCCGCTCCAGACCTCATCATAGAGTCCGACGCGAGCAGGTCAGGCTGGGGCACCAGGTGCAGAGATTTCTCCACAGGTGGTTTGTGGTCACCGCAGGAGCAAGAGCTTCATATCAACTGCCTAGAGCTTTTGGCAGGTTCTTTTGCTGTGCGTTGTTGGACCAAGGAAAGGGTCCAGTCTTGCGTCCTTCTGAAAATGGACAACGTTTCGGTGGTCAGGTATATAAACCACCTAAAGGGTACTCGCTCAAAGGTGCTTTTGGATCTTGCAGCCATCTCGTTGACAGCGGAATATCTCCCAGATCTGGTAGCCGATTGGCAGTCGCGCCATTTCCGAGATTCCAGCCTGTGGAAGTTGCACCCGGATGTTTTTTCTCGGCTGCAGGACCTTTGTTGTCCTTTTTCTGTGGATCTTTTTGCTTTCAGGCTGGATCACCACTTCCTCGTTTCTTCAGCTGGAGGCTGAACCCCTTGCGACAGCCATCGATGCGTTGTTGCAGGATTGGACGCAGGAGGAACCGTATGCGTTCCCTCCTTTCGCCATGATCACTAGGGTGTCTGCCCAGATCCGGCGTCATCGAGCCCGCATGGTTCTCATCACACCCTTTTGGAGGTCTCAAGTGTGGTTTCCGGTTCTTCTGGAACTTTCTTGGGATTCTTCTATCCCACTCCCCCGCTTTCCAGAGCTTCTTCTCAATCCGGACGGGTTTCCTCATCAGATGGTTCTCGAAGGCTCTCTCCACCTAATGGCGTGGAGGATTGCAGGGGGCGATGATTGCTCCCGGGCCTTTCGCACTTTGCTGAGAACCTCTTGTCCAGGGCCTGGTCAGATAGTACTGTCAAGCGTTATCGTTCGGCCTGTACAAGATGGTATCGTTGGTGTGTGCAACTGGATTGTGATCACGTGGGCGCCGACGTGGTCCACATTTTGAATTTGTTGGCACACTTAGCTCAGCAGGGTCTCGCTTACCGGTCAGTCAACACCTTCCATTCGGCGATCTCAGTGGGGCATTCTCCACTGGATGGCAAACCAGTGGTAGAACATACTTTTGTTTGTAGGCTCTTGAGAGGTCTCCGTTTATCGCTTCCTCCGGAACCCAGGTACTCTGAGCTCTGGGATGTCAATAGAGTGCGTAATCTGTTTCTTTCTTGGCAGCTCACGAATTTTTTTCTCACAAGGAACTGTGTGCAAAACTAGCAATGCTTCTTTGTTAGGTTTCATACCGCAGAGTTTCGGACATGCGAGCGCTGGACATCACAGGCAGAATCTTCTCTCCTTCGGGGGTGTCTTTCACTGTTAGTCATAGGACTAAAACACATACTCGAACGATTGAGTACCGAGCTTTCCCAGACTCTCCCAAGCTTTGTGTTGTGCGTTGTCTGAAGGGGTATGAGGAGATGTCTGAAGAACTCCGTCCTCCTGGAGAGCGTCAGCTCTTGATTGCGCTTAAAAAGCAGCACAAGGCAGTTTCTTCACCTACTATCGCACGTTGGGTGCGTTGGGGAATGCAGGAGGCAGGCATTAGCCTACGACAATTTGGGGCTCATTCGGCAAGAGGCGCTATGGCCTCGAAGGCTTTTTCTGTGGGAGCCAGTTTAGAGGACATTATGAATGCAGCAAACTGGTCCTCAGATTCAACTTTTAAGAGGTTCTATTTTAAACCGGTCACTGATATGGCCCATTTGGTGGTAAGTAAGCTTTGAAGCAGCATAATCCGAAGCCTCAGGTCCTGACATAGAATGAAAAATTTCCTAGCTAACGTAACAGAAAGTTTCAATTCTATTAAGGACTCAGAGGCAATGATTATCCCACCGCAGATCTCCACGAGATTCCCCCCGTTGGAGTAAGTATGTGTTTTTCTTTTGACGTTGAATTTTATCTGCAGTATTGTTCTGTTTTCCTTAATGCAGTAGTCTGATGCTGGTGTTTAAACCTGTTCAGGGTTTTGTTAGTTGGCCTGTTTTGATCATTTACTGTTGTGGCTTGGTATTCCTCTGGTGCCTGATTTGCTTGACCTTTCTGGGCTTAGGTTCTCATGTGTTCTTTGGTTTTTTCCAGGAACAGTTTACAGAAAACAGGACACTTGATCTGACAGACGGTGCTTCGTCGCAAAGAAAGAGGACGAACAAGTCAGCAAGGACAGACTAGGAGAGGGTTCCTGGACTGTGACTGGCCAAATCGACTGAGGGACATGTTGGTCCCTTCTTTGTTTTGTTTCTGACCATTTTCCCAAGGGTGTTTGGGAAATGTGTCTAAATGTAAGTTTTAAAATGGCTGCTGTGCAATAAAGCATGGAAAGTGTTAGCATAATCCTTGCCTCCGAGTCCTTAATGGAATTGAAACTTTCCGTTACGTTAGCTAGGACATTTTTCATTATTCAGCTGACCTGATACCTGGAGCCTCTCACATAATCTGCTCCAAAGCAACCTTTGAAGGTAGAAAACTGTGTTTCCTACCTAGGCTATGAAATGTTTACTAAGGACCCGATTCACAAAAGTAAATGTACACTTTGTGTAAGTTTCCTACTTTTTGATATTCACAAAAGTAAACTTAGACCAAAAGTCTAACTTTTCTACTTTTCGATATTCACAAAGGTAAGTTACTACTAGTAAGTTTACCTTTGTGAATAGAGAAAAGTAGTAAAGTTAGACTTTTGGTCTAAGTTTACATTTGTGAACATCAAAATGTAGTAAACTTACACAAAAGTGTAAGTTTACCTTTGTGAATCGGGCCTTATATTTTAAACAAGTACTAGGGGTACATAGTTAAGTTCATGCTATGTATCAAACACCTAAAAAATAGCCTTGAGGTTACCCACACGTGTATGCACATGCACACACAGACACACACACATATCTCAGACCTTTTGGTTTGTGCAACAAGTGCATTTGCCCACTCAAGACCCTAACTTGCACTGAACCTGTGACCTGAACTGTTATACACACAGATCCCATTAGAAGGCATGTTATCTTGTGAGCTGCCTAATTAGAACCTGTAAAGTGTAGATAACAGTTTCCTACAGATGTCAGTTTCCAATAGCAAATGTCCAGCTCGCCAGTATTCTACTAGTTGTTACAAAATTAACAGATAGATTTGATAAGTCTCAAGAATGTGGATTAATAAAAATAAAAAAAACACATCCTTTTTTCCCTTGACTCCATTTAACAACCGAACTCAAGCCTCTGGATGCTAGTAATTCAACCACCCCAACCTCTGCCTAACGAACACTCTTTCTTTGTAGGGTACACTGCAGAGACAGGGGCATATCAACAAGCGGCAGCGATATTTATCGCTGATAAATCCCAACGCCGTCTTTTGCCTGATTCTATCGCCCGGTCAGCGCATTATTAACAAGGCGCATCGCCGAGGTGATAGAAATCCAGCCTATAGCGGCGATAAGCGGCAATATCACTGGAAATCCAACGATAGAGAACAGCGTTAGGGAAAATATTGTAATTAGGGAGATGTGGACTCAGGATAATAATCCACCTCCCATGATAGATATGGCATAGTAGGAAAAAAGCAGGCGTAACAAACCGTCGAAAAACCTGGTTAGCACTACTTTTTATGTCGCTAGTCAGGTTAGCGATACCCTGTTAATACGGAGAAGCTGTGTTAGCGATGATTTGCGCAGTATTTCAGATGGGCACGCCTACCTCGCATCTCATTAGCGATGCGAGGTGAGGCGCAAAGGGAATGGGCGAAGAAGTATGGATCCACGCGATAGCGTGTCCTTGCTAATAGGGGGTTAAAATTATAGCCGCTTTTTGTCTGAAAACTCTGGCCCTGTTGATATGCCCCACAGTTGGGAAATCTCGGGCTCACACCCTCAAACCTCACTAACTAAGCTACTCCCCTAATGACACATCATATTAGTGTTGCTCTAAGGTGCCCCCCTGACCACCTTTTTGTCGAGTCCAAGATTATACCCACTAATAGCTAGATAGGTAACGCTGAAAGGTCTCTGGGACATTTTTTCTGACTCTGCTGGTAAATCAATACTAATTGTTGTATTGCACAGTACTGTGCTAGCGCCCAGACAAAATCATGGTAAAAATACCCCTAAATGTCCATTACCTCTTTAGCGGTGGGCATTCAGCACGTCTCTCTGGAGCCTGTTTGTTTTGTGTATGGTTCCAGTGGAATAACGCAAAATGATGGGACCCCTTGCAGAATTTGATGAGGGGCCCCAGCATCTCACAGATATTCACTGGTCTCGGATTCAGTGGGGGGGGCCCTATTTTTATATAGCGCGAATTTGACCCGGATCGGGTATCAGAGCGCTTTACATGAGCACCAGTTGCATTACATGAGGACACATTCATTTTTGTAGGCACGGGGAGATTAAGTGATTTGCCCAGAATCACAGGATGTACACGATTGCCCTCCCCCACACTGCAGGGGCCCGCTCCTAAAACAGAGTGGCTCTCCTAGGCATATAGCCCCTTCGCTGCTTGCGTCGACCAACGGCCGTCGCGCACTACCTCCGTAGTGCTGTGCACGTCCGTTAGCCGACGCGGGCACGCCCACTGCGCTAAACGGCCGCACCGCGGAGGAATTGCCGCCGCGGTTAAGCGGTTAACTATTTCTTATTGCATGCAGTGGCGTGGGTGAAGGGGCCCCTTCCAAAACAAAAAAAACACGGCACCCCGCACTGCGGGGGCTGCGGAGGCCTCCTTTACACCCCTTCCATAACAGGAGAATGCTCAGGGGCAAGAGAATGTTGGCATATGCATAGAAACACAAAAGCGTGCAAATGAGGGACGCTTGATTTTGAAGGTAATGCCCCTGGAACTGAGGCTGCTTACGTGGTATTACAGAACGAGCAATACCAAAAACGTACGGGCAGCGTTTTACACGGATTGCAGGGATTTATACATGTAACTTGCATAATACCTATATTGGTCTTGTTGTGGCGTGAGCGGCTTGGCCATGCTTCCTAGAATACACCCTCTCTTTCTTTTGAACTGAAGTGGAACGTGTTAGCTTATTTTTTAGGGGTGAGTGAGTTGGAGAGGAGGCTGTGAGATGATTGGTTATTTGTTAAAGGGGACATGCTATCCAGAATATTTTGTGGCTTTGAATGGCCCACTTGTACCGAATTCTAGAATCATCCAGTCATGTTATTTTTTTCCAATTTAGCTTCTTTCATTTTTTTCTAAATTTAGCAGCGGAAAGTTAACACTTGACAGCCACCATCTGTCGTCTTCATTGCTTATCTCTGACGCAGTTCAAGTGAAAAAGAGGTTCATGATATTGGGATAACTTATGCGGATGCACTGGCATGAAGGCTTCACATAAAGTAACAAAGAATCATGTGCCTCTTTTGCACTTGTAAAACGTGTTGGGTGGGCCTCCCCCGTTAAAATGAATTTAAGAAAACATTGAGAAAACAGAAATGATTAGAATGGTAGAGTTTTTTCACCTTATTTCCCTATAACGTGGCTTTTCTGTTTTGATTGTATCATTCTATGTCTCATGAAGTGTTGAATGTTACTATCCAAAGACATGTTGACATATCTTTTCTATATCTTAACTCTGTGCTTTGAGGCTTAGGTAAGCCATGTAAAGGTAATTGATTTGTGTTATTGAGTATAGCTTGAAGAGACAGTTTGTATAGGCAGAGCATGCAGCCAGATGTACAACCATTTTTAGAGGTCACACATGGGAAATGGGCCAGTTTGTGACCGCTAGAAAGGGTTGTAGCATGTACCAAAACTATTTTGCGAATCGGTAACCTGTTACTATTTTGCAATATTTAGGAAAGGGCGTGCCAAGGGAGTCCCTTCCTAATAGCGAGTCACAGGGGGATGTAAGAGTGTTTTGCAACCACGAATGAGGTGGCAAAACAATTGGATTTACCAACAATTTCAAATTGGTGGTAAGTCCAATCGCAAACAGGGAGGGGTCCCAAAGAGACCCCTTCTCCTTTGTGAATGGCAGCAAAAGTGTTTTGTAAGAGCAGGAAGTGATCCCAAAGACCACCGCTTGGTCTTAAAAAACGAAACAGAAACTTTAAATTTGTATTTTTTGAATGCAGACGGTTTTCGGTTAAAGAAAACGGACTGCATTTAAAAAAATAAAAAACTGCTTTATTGAAAAAGCAGTCACAGACATGGAGGGCTGCTGACCCCAGCAGGCCTCCATCTCTGTAAGTGCCAGCCATTCCCAATGGGTTGCAAACTTCAACCTGCCTCATGAATATTATTGAGGAAGGTCCTTCGCAACCCATTTGGGAATCGCAAACTGTGTATCAGACACTGCTGTATATCAGTGTTTGCGACTCGCAATTTGCGAGTGCCAAAAAATGCTAATTGCGAGTTGCAAACACTGAGAATTGTACATCTGGCCCCTTGAGTTTACAGAACATACGATCGGGCTGCTGGAGTCTGTCCATGAATGTCGAGAGGGTCCTTATACAGAGTTACTTCGCAGTTTCCACACATTGTTTACTGACGGGCGCAAACCAACCAGCCAACCCCACAATGCAGAAGGTTGTAGCAGTGCTTAATTTGAGGCAGTGGTATCCAGTGCTTGGCACTGGCACTTAATCGTCAACACAGGAACTTTTAGCACAAACTCAACCAAAAGGTATTGGAGTGCTTTTTATGAGCACCAGTTAAGGACACATACATTTTTTGTAGGTACGTTGAGATTATGTGATTTGCCCAGAATCACATGATGCTCAGCATACTCGATACTTGAGCGTGGGTCTCCAGCTCCAGAGTCGGTAGCTCTGGTTGTAACGCCACATCCTCTCCCCACTTGTAGGGTTTCATTGTCAGTTCTGTTATATGTGGCGCTAATAGGAGCAATGGGCTGGTGCAAGCTGCCTCACAACGGGACCCCCGGCATTTATATTTTCGCAAATAACCACTGGGTTGTGACTAGAAAGGTGACATGGGAGCACAGTTGAGTCATTTGAGTCATGGTTGCCCTCCCATTTCTTAAAATGGCTTCCAACACCTGCGGCCCATTAGGAAAATGCCAGACTACAGAAAAGGTCAGCCCGGCCCAGTGAGCAAGCAGGTTTCATGTGTTTTTTTTACACAGCAGGTCTTTTGGTGGTGCTTCACTGCAGGTTTTAGTACATTCCAGAATTGTGGGCCATGCACACTGGGAGACTAGCTGTAAACACTTGAACTTTAAGCGCAGGTTGTTGGGGTGAGAACAAGACCTAAGATTCCCAGTATGTGCACAGTGTGGGGGCTGGGCAACAAGACTAAGTAATCAGTAATGTATCACAGAGTGTCCTAGAGATGTGGCAGAGATGTTTTAACTCTACCTAGCACTGTAATAGGACCCCCATGAAAACATCTGAAGGCAGATTGAGTTCTTGGGTTCTGCCATGTAGATTATGATGCCATACCCCAATTGGACCATGAGTAAAGAGCACGCTAGCTGACCTACCAGGTGATTCCTACATATGTGTGAGAGCATCTTTCAGAGGATTAACATTCAGAAATTTGAGCCCTTGACAACTTTGTTGACTTGGTGGGACAAGAATAGGTCAGAATTAAATATGTTGCCTGAATTATGTATGTATTGTGAGAGGTTATTACCGGACAAACTAGGTCCAATGGAGGACCCTATGTTTCCTCTGAACTGCTTCGTACCAAAACCGCCATTTTGCATTCATTGAGGAAGAAATAATTTAACTTAGTTGTATTTTGCTATTTTATCCCAGCTCCTGGGCTCGCTGTTATTGGGCCTGTGTTTCGTTCATGGGCCTCTGGAATTGCAGTTTATGCTCATCAATCAGCAATGCACAGGAATACATGCACATATTGAAAATTAAGGGGTAGCGGAACGGCTCCCATCGAATTCCTACAAGTTGTCTGTAATGTTTCGTTGTACCCAGCAATGATGACGCTGCAATCAGGTATAGTTAACAGTCTTTATTTTGATACGTCTACCGCTGAAGAGCGCTGCGCCTCAACTGCTGACTAACGGTCTTACGCGCCAACCCACTACGCAGCCGCGTAGCCCTGCGCGGCGCGGTACGTCACGTGGCTTACGTGACGTGCATACACTAGTGCGTGCAACTACATATCTCCCCCTTTTACCCAACATGGAGATAGTTCCTCATTGTCCACTGTTCAACTCATAGTCTTTGTATCTTGCTGGTTTAACCACCACCCTGCCACTTCGGGTCAGTCTTACCGGGGTGCTGGTGTTCTCACATTCGTTACTTCCTTCTGACTCCTGCGCGGCCGCGCCTGCTTCTCCTTCTCTCCTACTTCCTCGGGCCATCCACTCCAACTCGTGCTCTCTTGTCTCTAAATCCTGTGCATCTTCTCCATCCTCCTCAAGCACTCCTTCTGGAGCCTCCTACTCTTCCGGCTCTGTTCCTTCATCCTCCCAGTCCGTGGTTCTTTGATTCCAGTTCAAAACCTAGTTACATCTTGCCATGCGGTCTTGTGACCAGACGTTGCCATCACTCAGTAGGGCCGCTCTGCCCCTTACTTCTCTCACTTGCATAGGCTTGCTGTATTTACTCGCTCCCTTCCTCTGCACATTAGCCAACCTCACTCGCACCCACTCTCCTTTCTCTAGTCCAGTGTCTCGTACATTCCGTCTGCGATCATAGTGTTCAGTGTAGGTTGCTTGGGCTTTCTCAGGATTGGCTCGCACCACCGCGGGCGACCATTCACTGGTGATTGTCTTTTCCTTCCACACTCGATTGTCCTGTGTGAAAGGTTCTATGCCTCTGAGTATTTGGAACGGGCTGTATCCTGTACTGGTAGGTGTTATCCTGTACGCCCAGATCATGTGCCAAATTTCCGCCTCCCAGTCTTTGTCATCGGCTATTGCAGCTTGGATTGACCCTATCACCACTCTGTTAAAGCATTCCACCAAACCGTTGCCGGCTGGGTGGTAAATAGCCGTGTGCCTGGCCCTTATGCCATTCCTTTCCATGAATCTGTTCCACTTCTCTGATTTAATCTGGGGCCCATTGTCGCTAAGCACCACCTTGGGGATGCCTTCTCTCACAAACGTGTCTGCTAGGAACTTGATAATTGCATCTGTGTCCATGGTCTCTCTTATCATAATCTCTGGCCATTTTGAATACCTGTCCACCATGACACACACGTACTTTTGCACTCCTTGTATGTCCAGAACCGGTCCCAGTATGTCCACGCTCAGTTCTTCCCAAGGGTTCTTTGGTATTTCAAACTTCCCCATCTCAGGTCGGAGAAGTTTTAAGGTTTTATCTGCTCCTTGACACCTGGAGCAATTTCTGACGTGTCTTTCTGCTTTCAAGTCCATTCCCGGCCACCAGTAATTTTGCCTGGTCCTCAGCCTCAATTTGCAGATCCCAAGGTGTCCCTCGTGGAGTGTGTCCAGTAACCTGTCTATGAGGTCGGCGGGTGGTTTCACTCTCTCCCCCCTGTGCACAAATGTTCCTTTGTCTCCTATCGATAGTTCCTCTCTAACCTCATAGTAGGGTCTGAGTTCCCTCACCAGCGCTCTCTTCTCAGGCCAGTCTTGTGTTACAAACTGCTTCACTTCCTGTAGCACCGCGTCCTCGTCATATGCTTTTCTCCATTCTGTGAGACTGATGGAATTTTCTTGGTCCTCTGTGAGTGCCACCCATTCCTCTGTTCCTGCCGTATCTCCATCACTGGATTCCATCGCTGCAGCTCTGCTTAGGTAGTCTGCTACCCGATTCCTGTTCCCGGGTACATGTTCCACATCGTACCTGAACTCTAGTAGTTTCAATGACATTTTTGATATTCTTGGTGTGGCTTCAGCGTGCCCAATTGACGTCAGCACCTTGAGCAGAGGTTTATGGTCTGTTCTCAGTAGGAACCGTATGCCCCACAGAAATTGTCGGAACCTCGCGGTGGCCCACACTACTGCCAGCATCTCCTTCTCTATTACGCTGTATCGTTTCTCTGTGTCCGACAGCGTGCGCGAGGCAAAGCTTATAGTTTCCATCTGTCCTTGCCCTCTGTCCTGCATCAGGACTGCTCCTAAGCCCTTATCACTGGCATCCGTAGTTAGGACCGTTCTGCCTTGGGGGTCATACCCTTGAAGGGGGACGGCTTCTGTGATCGCTTTCTTGATGTCATCAAACTCACTTTGTGTCTCTGCTGACCACCGGAACTCAGTGTTTTCCTTCGTGAGTTGCCTCATGTGATGGGTTCTGGAGGCGAAATGTTGTACGAATTTTCCATAGTACACGGCCATGCCGAGGAATGATCTTATTTCCTCCTTGCTGATTGGAGGAGGTGCTTCGCGGATCGCCTTGACATTTTCCGTCTTGGGGGTCACTCCATCCATGCCTATTTCATGTCCCAGATATGTCACTGACGACAGTCCGATGCGGCACTTTGACCATTCCGCGGTGAGACCCTTTCCTTCCAAAATCCGCAGCACGTTCCCTAGTTTTGCATCATGATCCAGCTTATCTCGGCCCATTATCAAGATGTCATCTTGAAAGTACTGGACGTCGGTGCTCTTATGGAATAGCTGGTGCATCAGTTTTTGGAACACCGCCGCTGCAGACGCCAGTCCGAATGGCATGCGGAGAAACTGGTAACACCCGAACGGGGTGATAAAGGACGTAAGCCGGCGGCTTTCCGGATGCAGGGCAATTTGGTGGTAGGCGGAAGTCAGGTCGATGGTGGAGTACCATTTGATGCCTCGGGTGTTGGCCAGCATCTCTTCTATCCTTGGCAGGGGGAA
This sequence comes from Lissotriton vulgaris, assembly GCF_964263255.1. Lineage (NCBI taxonomy): Eukaryota > Metazoa > Chordata > Amphibia > Caudata > Salamandridae > Lissotriton > Lissotriton vulgaris. Next base: position 1,218,201,003 of record NC_141694.1, read on the forward strand.
TCTTTCCACCACTATATTCTTGTTCAGCTCCCTGAGGTCCACGCACAGCCGGACCTTCCCGTTGGGCTTCTTGACCACCACCAATGGCGATAGCCATTCCGCACATGTGATGGGTTGAATTATCCCCTTCCTCTCCAGCTCTTGGAGCTCCTCTCGCACGGCCTCGCGTACTGCTATGGGGATATTTCTGACTCGGTGGGCCACAGGTACTACTCTGTCCTTCAAGATGATCCTATGTGCGAACTTCTCCAGCTTCCCCACTGTGCCTCCGAACACTTTGGGGAATGTCTTCCTCCACCTGTCTTGGTCAGGCCACTCTTCCTGTTCCGTCAATAAGATCTGTTCCACTCCCCCTGGATCCAACTTGATGCCCAGGTCGCCCTGGTCCAGCCATCCCAACACCGATGGTCCCTTTTCCGCTATGTAAAGCTTGCAGTGGGCTGATCGGCCTCGGAATTCGAACTTCAGTGGTCGGAACCCCACCATGGGTATGCGGTCCCCGTTGTATGTGACCGGGCGGATATCTAGCTTCTCCAGTTCCGGGCCTAGTCGTGGTGCAAACTTCTCCTCCCACACAGCCCTCTGGATGATGGTATACGGCGAACCGGTGTCCGCTATTACACTGATCGTGACTCCTCCTATAATCATCTCCAGCATCGGCTTCATAGACCTTTTTCCATCCACACTCATGACTTGTACATCCGCCCCAGTACCTGATCGTATATGCCCAGTACCGCGGTTACTTCCTCTTCCGGTGTGTCTTCCTGCGTGTCACTATCCTGGCCGACGAGTCTCACCGTGTTCTTGGAGGCTTTCTTTCTGCACACCTTCTCGAAGTGTCCAACTATACCACAATACATGCACTTGGCCCGGAACGCCGGACATTTCCTATCATGCGCCTCGATCGTCCAGTTACCGCACCTGTAGCATGGTTTCCGGTTGGCGCCCGCGTGCCTTCCTGAAGGCCCGCCATTGCTGTTGCATTTGGCGCCATTCCTTTCCGTAGATTTTTTCATCGATTGGTCTTTACGGGTCACCTCTTCGTCAATCTTGTTCACCATAGTGCTGGTTGCCGTCTCCTTCTTAGTTGCATCCGCACATCTCCTCGCCAGTTCCGCTCTTTTGACAATGACCATTACATCCTTCAGGGTGGTTTCTCCGCTGGCCCATAACTTGTCCTGCACAGAAACGCACGTGGTGTGCATTATCACTTGGTCCTTTATGAACTCTTCCTCCCAGTTGTCGTACTTGCATGCGGCTGCCAGCCGTTTCAGCGCCGCCACGTACTCCTCTACCGTCTCTCCTGGCTGCTGTTTTCTTTGCTGAAAGTTGAACCTGTCCACCGATACACACACTGCCGGTTTGAATTGTTCATTCAGGTCCTCGATTGCGTGGGCATACACATCGTCATCCGTGTCGTCCCTTTGCTTCGGCACCAGACTTTTGTACACTCTCAGTCCTTCCGGGCCTAGGTTCAACAGCAGGATACGTTTTTCTCTTGATGGTTTGAACGTCTCTTCGCTCTCGTCCTCTAGCACGCCAATGAAGTTATCGATGTACTCCCTCCAGTCGTCCCACTTCATTAGCGGCTCTCCTGGCCTGGGCAGGAATTGCACCGGCGCCATCGCGTATCCAGTTTGGATGCTCATCCTTTCACTCTTGATCGTGGGCTGATGGCTTGTTTGTCCCTTGGGGCTTCCCGGGGCACTATCACGTTCTGCTTTATTCACGTGGTTCTGGGGACCACCTGTGTCAGCCCCCTCGATCTTTACCAAGGTATCCAGCTCGTTCCTTGATTGATGGACGATACCTCGTGGCTAGCTGCTCCACGTGTCTTCCTCGTTCCCCTGTTCTGGGCTCTGGAGGAGGTTGTAGTTGTTCGGCCCTGCCGCGCTATTCAGGGTGGTTGCTTGGTTGTCGTCGGTTCACTGCGGGGTAGAGATAGTAGATCCCACCCTCGCCACCATTGTAATGTTTTGTTGTACCCAGCAATGATGACGCTGCAATCAGGTATAGTTAACAGTCTTTATTTAGATACGTCTACCGCTGAAGAGCGCCGCGCCTCAACTGCTGACTAACGGTCTTGCGCGCCAACCCACTACGCAGCCGCGTAGCCCTGCGCGGCGCGGTACGTCACGTGGCTTACGTGACGTGCATACACTAGTGCGCGCTACTACATTGTCTTTTTTTTCTTGGACAATGCATACCACCCAATTGCGGTTTTGTGGCTATGCTTTTGGAAGGCCATTCTCTACGGCGGTGCCAACATTTCCTATTCGCTCTCACAGATCTCAAGAAAGCTATTCTGATCTCTGCTATTGGCCTCTGGGAGGCAGAGTTCTATCTACATATTTTGTATTTTTCAAAGGAAACAAAACTCTTTCTAATTCTGGTTGCTCAAGTGCCTTCACAATTCTAAAGCCATTTTGGGAGAGTTGGCGAAGGAATATGGACTGAGGGCGGCCTTAATGAATGAGAGCAGCAAAAAAACAAATATCATTGCTCATACAGTAAACGAATTCCCAAAAATATTGCCATTTAGTTTATTAAATGCAACATAATGATTTTTTTCTGACAGATTTTGACTTTGGATTTAAAGGTTTTTAGACTGTTCACATGCAAGTAAAGGATAGGAAAGTACTTCAATCAATCAATCATGGAATTTGTAGAGCGCGCTTTTCACCCGCTAGGGTCTCAAGGAGCTGGGGGGAGGGGGAGTCACTACTGCTCGAACAGCCAGGTCTTGAGTTGTTTCCTGAAGGAGAGATGGCCCTGGGTCAGCCGTAGGTGGGTGGGGAGGGAGTTCCATGTCTTGGCCGCCAGGTAGGAGAAGGATCTTCCTCCGGCGGTGGATCTGCGAATTCGTGGGACGGTGGCGAGGGCGAGGCTGGCGGATCGGAGCTGGCGAGTGGGTGTGTTGAAAGCAAGGCGGCTGTTGAGGTACTTGGGGCCCATGTCGTTGAGAGCCTTGTGGGCGTGGGTGAGGAGTCTAAACGTGATCCTCTTGCTGACGGGGAGCCAGTGCAGGTCTTTCAGATGGGCAGAGATGTGGCTGTGACGGGGGATGTCCAGGATGAGTCGTGCAGAAGCGTTCTGTATGCGCTGGAGACTTTTCTGGAGTTTGGCTGTGGTTCCGGCGTCGAGGGTGTTCCCGTAGTCCAGTCAGGTGGTGACGAGGGCCTGGGTGACCGTCTTCCTGGTTTCGTTGGGGATCCACCGGAAGATCTTTCGGAGCATGCGCAGGGTGTTAAAGCAGGACGACGAGACGGCGTTGACTTGCTTGGACTTAATAAAAATGGCATAACTATTTCGGATGTTTTTTGCCGAACAATAGGCGCTATACTCCCTTTGCCCACAATAATATGCCTTAATGCAGTACAGTGCCTAGAAAGAGATATGCAAATGTACTGGAAATACATTTTAACAATTTAGGAAACTAGAGTATAATTCTAACAAAAGTCAAGCAGACGAGTGTGAGTGTGGTTGGGATAAGAGTCAAGCACACAAGTGTCAATGTAGTTGTAATAAAAGTCAAGCATGTGAGTGCCAATGTGGTTGGGAGAGGTGTCAGACATGCAGGTGACAATGGTTTGGAACAAGAGGCAAACCCGCTAGTCCGAATGTGGTTAGAATAAGATTCTAACTGGCAAGAGTCAAAGTTTTGGTGCAAGAGTCAAACACACGAGTGTCAATGTGGTTGTAATAAAAGTCAAGCATGGGAGTCCCAATGTGGTTGGAAGAGGATTCAAACATGCAAGTGTCAAAATGGTTGGAACAAGAGTCAAACCTGCTAGTCCAAAAGTGGCTGAAGTAAGCGTGAATTAGGCAAGAGTCAAATTGTTGGTGTAAGAGTCAAACACACGTGTCAATGTGGTTGATGTAAGAGCCCAGCATGTAAGTATCAGTGTCGTTAGAATTAAGAGTCAAGCACACCACTAGCAATGTCATCCAACTGTACTATCTTGTTTAAAGACTTAAGAGAGGTACATGCCCATAAATAGATCAATGTTCTTTCTGCATGATCCACACATCAAAAGTAGTGTGTCCCAGACATATGGCTGTCATGAAGGCTTCAAGACCTTTAACCTCGATTACTCACTAGAGAGTCTGTAAATACCACTCTCTGGAAGTGAACTGTTTTGCGTGACTACTGCCCCTTTGCCGGGAGGTGTACCTTTATTGCCCTAATTTGAAAGTGGCAATCGATTGATTGTGCCTTCTCATAAAGAAGTACGCATTGCCTTCCTTGGTACCATTTCGTCTTTCGCAGACCTTGATACACCCCTTCCTTTTCCACATAACATGTGTATTTGTAACTGTCTTGTTACCCAACTCAGTGGTACTAATGTTATCGACCTTAGAAGGATGAAAGGCAGATTGGACCTGCAGGGATTTGAACCCATGACCATGAGGCGGAACACAGGCTCCTCCAGTGGATGCATTAGACTACTAAGCCACCAGACCCAGCTTGGTGACTTGCATGAAGCAGTATTCCTAAACAGAAATGTATGTAACTTGTTCCCCTGATAAAGTATTGATAATGCGGTGTGTGAGAAGTTGGCCTGATATATGATGTCTCCAATTCTGGGGCACCTTGTATCAGTCCAAACAATCCCTTATGGTGATGGTTGTAAGTCAACCTTATAGACAAGCTATCCTAATGGTAGCATGGACTAAGCAGCCTTAAAGGCTTAACTGAAGAGGTTGTGTTAAGCGAGCTGTTTTACCAATCACAATCCTGTAATATCAAATGAAAGGACACCACACAAGTTATATATTATAAAAATATATGGATTTATTACTAGAATAATCCTCTGTACTCTTTATGAGTGCAGAGGCACAAGCGTTTAAACAAAAGCACAGTTAAACATATGAAAGTTACACAATTATGGATGAGGCCCAGGGGCCACGCAAACCATATATTAAAAAAGTGGTATAAGAGATACCAATCGAACAGTGGTTAGGCCTAGGGCCTAGGGAATCGCTGGGAGCAGTCGGGACTAGCATTGCTGAAGTCAGGAAAAGCCCGCGGGATTCGGGTGCAGCGCTTAAAGCACACACATGCACCAATGCAATGTCAATGGTGCGTAAAAGTTATAAAGTTACAGTTAAAGGAGACTTCCGCTTAACCTAGCAGGATGAAACTTTAGACACATACACTAGAGGTGTGTACCAGTGTAGGAACACCGGCGTTGTTGAGTTACCTCACCCACAGGAAGCGGGTGCACAGGTGCGAAGTAGTGTTGGGTTTTGCCACGCTGGTTGATGGTGCTTGGAGCTGAAGATGCTGCAGGCGTCGAGACGAGAAGTGTCCAGTGTGATCCAAGGGTGGATCAAAGATAAAGATGATCTGAAAGCAGAGGGGACAGAGTCTGGGTCACTCAGCAGTGACCAGGGTGGAACCAGGAAGGAACCAGGCAATGTCGGCGCTTTCAGGTCGCTATCGTGAAGCTTCTCTCCGCTGCCACGTGGACTCTGGGGCACCGAGGATGTCCAGGAGTAGATCACAAGCTGTCCCACAAAGGCTCTCGCTGTCGGCGGTGTCGGCTTCCGGATTGGAGCAAACAACCCTTGGCAAGCGCAACCCACGCAGGACTCGAAGATGGCTTAATACTCGGACCAGGAGGGTCAGAGCGGGTGCTCCTTTTCAGAGGAGCGAGTGCAAGTCTGGAGCAACCAGATTCACAAGTTAGGTTTCAAGGTTCGTCGGCACAGGGGCCACTAGCCAACGGGCAAGTGACCGGGCCAACGCATTGAGCCAAAAGATGCAGAAGGGCCCCACGCAGCACTCGGTGAGTGTGGAGGGGTGAGCTTCGGTGCAAGAGAGGCTCAGGGCTGGGGCTTCCCAAACCCCAATGCACAGCTTCGAGGGTCACTCGGGGGCTGCACGGTCAGCGTCTCGTGGTCTTTCCAAGATGGCGGGCCCCACGCTTCCGGTCGCCTCCACGGGTCTCTGCTCTGCAGGGACTGTGGATCGGGCTGTTAGAAGGCAGGCACGCTTGATCTTGTCGAACTCTGTCGCTCGAGTTCTGGCGGGAACTGCAACAAAGCAAACGTCAAGGTGCTGGATGGTGCCTGTTTGCACAGGGTGGTCACTCCTTGACCACAAGGGAGATTCTTCAGTCTTCTACGTCGAGTAGGATGTCGAAGGGTCCAGAGTTTTGTTTCATAAGTTTCAGTCAGGATAATCTGAGTGCGTTGGCACTGCTCCCATTCTTATACCATTCTAGGGGTCTGGATTACCTGCTAGGTCCCCTCCTATGGGTGGGACCCAGGAAGGGGGTGGTTACACCCCTTTCCCTTTGTCCAGGGTTGCGCTGGGACTGGGGCTGGTGTGCCCCAGAACCGGTTTGACCGGATTATGCAAGGGGAAGCCTTGTGCTCCCCAGGCACTGTCTGGTTTCTTTCAAACCTCCCTGCTACAATCCACTATCTCCTGTCTGGGGTGGTGTGACACCTCCCCGCGACAGGAAAGCCTTTGTCCAGGCCTCCTCGGCTGAGTTTCGATCAGCAGCAGGAGGTCAGACTCGTGTCTGTGGCAGAAGCGTCCATTTTGTGTTGCTGAGGCTCTTTTAAAATCAACCGCGTTTCAGCAAAGTAACATGTCTTCTCCCTCTAGAGGGGTGGAATGCTATCCCCGTCGACAGGACTGTCGAGGGGATAGTATTCCAAATCGTACGACACCTTACACAACATGTTTTGATAAAGCCAAACCAAAGTTAACATATAACCGCGATGGATTATAATGCACTTAATAGTATATGGTATGGCATTATCCCGGAACAGCTTAGGGAGTAGTTCCCGACAGCTGCAGACAGGCTCAGCTCATGCTCGAGCACCATCTCACGTTAAAACACGCACTCTGCCTCCAGGATTGATAAGGTCTGCCATAGGAGTGACTTATAGGTTTATATGTGTCCAGATATAGGTTTAGATATAGGTATACTATATCTAAGCAAGAGGTGATTACACCAACTTGCCCCAGCTGAGTGATCAGCCAGTTGTGTCAATTTAAGAACCAGCCAGGGGTGGCAAAAGCTATGCTGCAGCCCCTGGTAGGCCTTGGATGCACCTATGCCCTTGGCACCTATAGTGCACTATATAGGGGCTGACAAGGTGTCCAGTACCAATTTGGTTATGCACCTAAGATGCATGGAGTCCATTTTAAGGAGAGAGCAGATAGCCTGGGGCCCTGATTAGCAGGGAACCAGGCCAACTAAGTCGAAAACCAGCTAAACACAAGTCAAAAAATCTGGGGTAACCATAGTCAGGTGTCCACCTTCCTACACGGGGACATGTGCATGTGCAAGTGTTCAGTCACAAAAGTGTTCAGTCACACCTATGCTTTTCATTTAGCCTATGTACTGAGGGTTCTGTTGTTGTCCTGCTCTAAATTGTACTTCTCAGTTGTACAATGTACAGCTCATCTGACTGATATCTAATGGGCAGAACTATTTATTTCAGATGAGGAAGGTGCTTCTTCTCATGAAGTTATTTGATTTGATTTGCCAGAATATTTTCACTCAATCTTCTTGACTGTTTTTCTTCCTCCTTTGTGCACATTTTTATGCACCTACACTTTTTCAGATAAATCTAAATTTGCTTGTGAACCGGCGTTCCTTATTTGGAATTTCCATAAGGAGGCTAATCAACACTGTTTCTCTATTTACCTCGACTGTTTTTAATCAAAGGCTCAAACAACCACAGGTGAACTACTTTAACCTGTTTGTGATTTACAATGTAAAATGTGATAGAACTATTGCTTAGTAAATAAGTTACCAAGCACATGCTTGCATGTTGAGTTGGCATATGTCTCTGTCTTTTGAAGGACAGCTTGATGTCTATGGCGCTTACACCATCAATGGGAAATATACTGCATGATATACTTACTTTAAGGGGCTCTGGGTCAGACATCTTCTGCCGCTGGCTGTTTTTGCTCTGGAGTCTTCGGCCACTGCCTTGAGACATTCTCAGTCACACCTAGACTCAAACCACAGGTTATTTCAATCTCACCTGTTGTCTATTTATTGCTTATGTGTGCCAGTGTTCTGCATGTAAGAATGTTTCACGGTCAGAATCAGTCAAGTGGCACAGGCGAGAGCTGACAAAGGCATCAGAAAAATGGATGCTACTGAAAAAGAAAGCCCCCTTTTTTTCTGGGCCGTCCATTTTCAGACACTTTTGAGTGTCCTCAGTACAGAAAGAAGTATTAGGAAATCTAATAGCAGAATGTATAAAGTCACATCATTCTCTCTTTGCCAGTGCTTGTTATTCGTTCATTCAAAAGATGGACTGTGTAAGTGATAATACTGAGAAAAACAAACCGTTTGAGGAGGTGAAGCTTAATTTATTCTAAACCACTGGAAAATAAGCTTGAATAGCATTCCACTCCATCATCTTATTTTCGTGATCTGTGCCATTACAGAAGAGGATCAACCACAGGCATATTAGTAATTGCCTGGTCCTTCATGAGCAGTGCACCCCAGTGTGCTGGATCTAAGCTCAGGCCTGGACTGGCCATAGGGGCCACCGGGCAAACCCCCGGTGCGCCGCACGGGTGGGGGCCGGTTTTGGGCCCCTAGGGCCGTTTTTGTTACAGGGCCGAAATCGTCCCTGTAACAAAATCGGCCGAAAACCGGCCCCGGCAAAGAGCTCAGCAGCACCTCCAACACCGCCGGGTGGGGAAGGGGTTTGGGAGGCGGCCGAGCACTTTGCCGGGGCCGGCTGTGGTTCCCAGTCCGGCACTGTCTAAGCTGCACCTCTCCAACGTTGCCAGGGGGAGAACTCCTCCTCTGGTTGCTTGTACGCCCATCTAGCAATCAGACTGTACACTTCCCTTTGTGGAAGGGCCCAGACTAACTTCCATAGGATTGTTCTGTATCTTTAAAGTCATAGACAAGCTATGGATTATGCCATGGAATGTGTCCAGAATAACAGCCAGTGGTTAAGGTTGATTCAAGTGTCCACTTATGTCACATATGTGCTTGTCTGCAATGGACAGTGACTGTTGTCTCCTTTGAGGTTATTTTCTAGAAAGCTAGTAGGGGCAGGTTGATAATTATACACCTCTTGACTGCAGATGGCCGACACCTTAACAAATGTTCAGCAAAATAAAAAAAACAAGACAGAGATATATTGTTAAACACTACAATGGCAGCACAATTCAACATGCTAGCTACTTACTAGTCTAATCATCATTGTAACAAACTTAGTGCATCAGGAATTGCATGAAAAGTATTTTACATTGAGGGCTAAATATTTCTGAATAAAGGCATAGCCACATTCTAATCTTGCCTAATCAGGATCAAAGCTCTTCACCAACACTGATTGTTGCCCACCTACAACACTGGGTAAGCAGCTGTGTCAACCAGCATCTTAGACACTCATGACAGAATTGTAAACTTCCCTTACCCCATCGCCTCTATTGGAACTCTAACAGGCTGTGTGTGGTGTTCCATAGCCTCCTTGGGCCCCCCACCCTCCACTCCACGTGAGTAGAAGAAACAGCCCTCTTTTTCCTCATCTGTGCCCTAAATTCCTCATTATTGCACACTAACAAATCCCCCAAAGATTGCTTGCTCTATCCTCATGATGCTTGTGTACCGAAATATTGTGACACGCCTCATAAGGGCGCTTTTACAGTACACACTTGTGTATATCAAAACGCTGATGCCCAATTGTTATTCTATGTTATTGAATTTTATAAAGCGCTCGTTCACCAAAAGGTCTCTTGGCGCTAAAACTACAGAAGCAGAGCTACAGTTATACGTTGTTCCTGGTTAGTCATAGGCTACCCTGAAAAGCCAGGTCTTCAGAAGTTTCCAAAATTTGAAATTCTTAATATTAGTCGGCACCTAAGGCCTCTTTGCAAGTTTCAGGTACTCCATCTTTGACCTTTCTTTTGTTTTTCTTTCCTGGATAGGATCTTAAATTCCCCCTGAAACTCGCAGTTTCATATGTTCTAATTAGTTGGCAGCTTCAGATTGGGCCAATATAGGTTTGCACGAGCTCTATATGAGAATCTTACTGACTCTTCCCCTTTCTCCACTTAATCTGCCAGCCTTTTCAAGTCTTGGCGGTAGACAGCTTTTAACTGTTGGCAAACCTATTGTTTCCAATTCATTAAATGTACTTGGAGGGGGTTTTGCGTCTGCCCCTTGCTCATGAAAGCATAGCTTTGCTGTCTAGCTTAGTTGTTTGCTTTGAAACCATTAGCCTTTGTTGCTGTTCTTGTTTTTGTCCGTCCCAGGAGCCTTTTGGTCTCCGTGTTCAGACTGGATGGATTGTATCTTTCCACTAATGACTTGAGGGGACTTTTTGTCTTGTGCAGTAAGCACTCTATTGAAATGCATGCGTTTAATTTCACCGCTCTTTCTTCTACCCTCCCAGTGCACCCTCTTTTTTCCTCCGGTCTCCGAGATGCACCTGTCCCACTACTTGCTGTAATTGTGTTTTATAATATGGGCCCAGCAGCTGCAAGTTCCTTCCAAGCTGCTTACTTCCTTTTTTAGGTTTCACCTGCACAGCGTTTGCGCTGTGCTTGTGAAATCTATTGTATTCTTTGTAAATCATAAAAGGGACTTACATCCTGCTCCCAATTATTTTCAGTACAGACAACGGTGAGGGTACAAGACCAGCACAAACACAAACTAAATTTCCAAATACATCAATAGATGAAAGTCTATATTAATCTTTCAAAGTCAGCTCAGCACCTCATCTGGACCCACCAGTGAAATCCAGCCAATACAATAGGGTATAAACAAAAAAATTAGGGAGAGACTGATTCACACAAAGTCAAATGGCTCACAAAAGTGAATTCCAAAGTGTTCATTTATTTGGTGATTTTCCACAGAGATGATGTTGTTCAAAGCAGTAGCAATTCTTCAATATTTCAAAAACGTAACACAAACACCCGACGCGTTTCGTCCACAGATGGACATCATCAAGGCTCCTGTAAGTGTATATCTTATTTCATGACGAGATCTTGTCCTAGTACTTGATGGGTCCTACTGTGATATACCTGATATTAACTCAAATTAAGTGTCCTTGCCTGAGCTCCCCTTTAAATATTTCTAATGTAGACTCAGCCTCTAAGCTTGAAATCACTAGAGAAAGACGGCATTCAGCGCTTATTCTATTTGAAACCGTTGAGTATTCAAGGCAAATTCTTATGAACAAATGGTCATTCCAATACGATCAGGGGAGTCTCGGCAGGCGACGTCTGGCGTGTGGTCCCGACAGCCTCTAAGCTTGATTTTAAGCTTAGAGGCCTCATTTTTTTGTTTTTACATCCTGCTCTCCTTTCTTTTTATTGGTTCCTGTGCTTGGCACTTACTTTTTCTCCATTTCTATTGGCTGTAGCATAGTTTCCTGTATTTAACAATTCTTGTTCCAGTGTTGTTCCTCTGGCGCTTCTCTTATCACTTTCCTGATGCCAAAGTACTGTTTCCTTCCACTTTTGGGGCATTTTTTAAAAAATCCACAGCACTTGTGCTTTGCTTATTTACATTATCTCCCCTTAACAGCCAGCAAAATTATTGCGCCCCCCACACCCCTGGCTGCACTCATTTCAAGTGTGCCCAGTGTGCACCTCGTTCTTTTGTGTCTGTTACTTTCATTTATTCCACAAGGCTTGGAATGCACCAGTCTCCAGGCCTCACTTTCAGCTCTGAGCCCCGCCCCCAACAAAATAGTCAAGCAGTAGCTCTCCCGCCCAGGAACTTACGTTCTTTCAGGCGCACAATAGAGGAGTGCTTGCCACACAGCTGAATTCCAAGCTGTCCTTTGGTCCATGAACTATAAGTGATTTGATTATCTGCATCAGTTCGTGGTCTTCCGGACTTTGAATGCAGCTCGTTCTGCAATCAGTTATGTTTGCTGTCTGCAGTGCTTGTGCCTCCTTTGCAGCCTGTGAGTCTCCTTGTTAGGGGAACAGCTGTACGTCGCTGTGGCTCAGATCAGTTAAAGTTTGAGGTCTGTATACCGGTTTCTTGGCATGGGTTTCAGGCTTGATTAGTTGGCAGGGATGTTTGACCTCACCGCCCTCGGACTCAGTACTGAACTCAGAGGAGCAGATTTCCCCTCACAGGTTCAGTTTTTTCTGTTTGCCCGGTGCGACAGCACCCCTTCTTTTAACTTGCCCAAGTTTGCTCTATGGCTCTATTCCCTCCCCGCTGGCCCCCTTCTCCCTCCGCTCTTGAGACGTCAGTCATAGAGCCGAAGAAGAGACGTTTGTCTGATTATAAATATTTCCAAAGTGAAAGTGAGCAGCTCGGAGAACAAGTGGCAGGGCCGTTTCTACCATTAAGCAGGACTAGGCAGCCGCCTAGGGTGGCAAAAGGGGGAGGGAGGCAAAAACATGAGTTTGTGCTGACCCAGGCTGGTTCATTTGTAACCAGCCACGCATGTAGCCTGTGCTTGGTAGAGAAAGCGCTTCTGAAAAACATAATGTAGTTGACGAAGACTTTAAAAGGGGCGACACAGGATGCAGACAAAAACTCTGCACGGTCATTTGTGTGCCTTTTATTGAGTAGAGTTGTGTTTTTTGTACAGTGTCTGTCAATAAGCTATTTATGATATAAACAAACCAAGATGCCTTTTGAACCGTTGAAAATGAATATATCTAAAGGACAAAACGTATTTAGCTGTAGGCAAAACATGAAGTTTTCTCTTTTCATAAACAGCACGGACATCGACGTGTCTGTTGATCTCTTAAGAGATTCCTTACATTCAAAACACAGGTAAGAACTAGGCCTTTAGGGTGCGCTCCCTTTTTGCTCGCATGTGCAATTTATATCGAGCTTTCAGGTCGCTCTCATCATGTTTAAAAGCAACTTTGGGGGTATGGTGCTTTACAAGCATTTCGAGTGAGGGGCTAATGTTTGGCAGCCTCGGTAAACAAAGTTTTGCCTCTATCACTACGCTCGCATGTGCAATTTTTATCGAGTTTTCAGGATGCTCCTATTATGTTTAAAAGTAACTTTGGGGGTATTGTGCCTTACGAGCATTTCAAGTGAGTGGCTAATGTTTGGCAGCCTCGGTAAACAAAGTTGTGCTTCTATCAATACGCTTGAACATATAGCTGGTAGGCAGTTTTCCAGCATATTATTTATCTCTCGGCACACCTATCATTGTTAACCATTGTGCTTAATTAGTTTTTCCAGTGAGGAACCCATGCATGGGTGTTTTTAGGAAGCAAAGTTTTGCTTCCACTGATGTGGTGTTCGACAGTGTGGGCGACGGACAGTAGGGCGCTAGGACCCTGTGGGTCCTCAGGCAGAGTGACCAGGTCACCGGACACCAGATCTGGTGAAGAGACAGGAAAGGGGACAGACTATGACCAGGACAGGGACGAGTAAGGACGTGCTGACGAGTAGCTGTACGAAATGAGAAAATAAAGGAATACCCGACTAACCTGTGTCCTGTGTTTTGATGTGCCGCCCAGCAAGCAACACGACATGACAACTGGCGACGAAGGGGTCAAGAATCTACGCGTTTTCATTGAGGAATACTAGAAGAAATGCCAAGAGCCCACCTTGGACGTGCATTGTCATGGAAAGTACAGAGAAATTGAAGGAGTAAGGTGCAGCGACGCGAGAGAACACCGCGATCGCTGAAAGAAAACGTCCGACTGAGCCCGGTAAGCGCAAACACCAAGCTCGTGAAATTGAAGAAATTAGCGCGAGAGCCGTGGCGGCCATGTTGGAACCAGGCGGATAGGGCCAATCAGCGAGCAGAACAGAAGGGCGGCCATTGTAGGGTAGGGCGAATGAGGATTGGCTCAGAAATATCGCGAGAGCATCAGCGGCCATTTCAGGATCAGGCAAACAAGCCAATAGGAGAAGAGAAAAAGCGGGCGGCCATCTTGAGGACAGGCAAAGAAGAACAGAATCGAAAATAAAGCTAAAAGAGGTGCAGAAGCACCAGAAAAGGCCGAAATAAAGGGAGAAAGGAATAATTACAAGAAATAATTAAAATAAAGAGTGTGAAAGAGCACCACAAGGCAAGAAAAGACTACAAAAAGTGGAAAAGAGCAAAAGGACGAAAACAAGCGCCAGAAAGCACGAAATAAAGGAATAAAACACAAACAAAGTGCCAAAAAGAGCAAAGGACGAAAATAAGTGCCAGAAAGCACGAAGAAACAGTGAACAAGAATACAAAAAGTGGAAACAAAGAAATAAAACAGTGCCAAAAAGGGGCATGATAAGGAAAGAAAGAACAAAGATTACCAAAGTATCGTGAGAACGGCGGCGGACATTTTGAATGGGACACTCAAGAAAGATCATAGGAAACAGCAGAGCAGCCACTTCAAAGCCAGGCAAAGGACAAATAAGAAGAATAACGCAAAAAAAAAAAAATGAAGAATAAAGGATAAACAAAGCGCAACAAGGGCGCACAAGTGGAAAAAGAGCAATAAGACAAAGAAAGAAGACAGTGCAATAAGAAAAGAGAAAACCAAAGAAAATAAGTGAAAGAAAGAGAAAGGACATAAACAAAAAGACAAATCGACAAAGAGAAAGAAGAAAAAAGAAATACAAAAGAAAGGAGCAGAAGAGAGTGGAAGAAGCCAGAGAAGGCTAAATAAAAGACAGAAAAGAGAAATAACAAAGAAAAGAAAGGACAAATAAAGGAAACAAAGCAGAACAACAAGAAAACAAAAGGAGAGACATAAATACAGGAAATAAGTCGCAGGAAAGATGAAAAGCTGAGAAAAGAAGGAAATAAAGACGAAAAGACTAGGAAAGCCCAGGCACAGCGCGAAACAGAAGAAAAACTGCAGAAAAAGGGAAGTACACCACAAGAAAAGACAAAGATAGCAAGAAAAAGCTGGATAGAAAGAAAAAAAAGTAGAAAAGAAGAAAGAAGATAAAGAGAAAAGAAGAAAATAAAGAGGAAGAAAGAAGATAAAGAGATAAGAAGAAAATAAAGAGGAAAGAAGAAAAGAAGATAAAGATATAAAAAAGGAAAAAAAATTAGAAGAGAAGAAAGAAGATTAAGAGATAAGAAGAAAATAAAGAGGAAAGAAAAGATAAAGAGAGAGGAAGAAAGAAAAGAGGAAAATAAAGAGAAAAGAGAATAAAGAGAAAGAAAAAAAAGGAAAGCAGAAAGAAGAAGAAAAGAAGAAAGAATCAGGACCGACTAGAGGACAGACGTGATGAAGACCGCTCCTGTGTAACTAATAAAACGAAGATTATAACAACTAACCTGTGTCCAGTGGTTGGTGTGTATTGCCGCCACGACGGACACAACATCTGCACAGGCCAAGCAAAGAAAAGAGAAAAGGAGAACATAAAAAAAAAAAAAAAAGAAAGACACAAAGACAAAGGAAACAAAATGGAAAAAAAGGAGTAACACGAGAGGACTTTGGCGCAGGAGAAACAGCAGCAAGCAGGCGCCACCCAGGAAATAAAGGCAAGAGGCACCGCATGGCCAGGACCAAAGGGGTTGAGACAGAAACAATCTGGATAATAAGAAAACAAGTTCTCCAAAGAATCACTGGCGTTGACGAAAGTGAAAGGGTCGATGATAACGGCTGCCTACGACCAACGACGAATAAAAAAAAGAGACAGATAGCATTTCAAGGACAAAGAAGGCGGAGAAAGAAGAAATGGCAGCGACAACTGCAGCCACATGGAAGGTAGAAGATAGAGGACAAGGAAGCGATGGAGACACTAGATTCACGAAGGACATGCAGCAAACAACAGAGACTGATTGAAGAAATGTAGAATGACAAGTACTCTCTCGCTCTCTCTCTCTCTCTCTCTCTCTCTCTCTCTCTCTCGTTCGTTCACCTCCATCAATATAACTGTGAATGAGGACGATGGTAAATGTGTCACGAACATTTGTTTGCAACAAAGGGGGAGATGTGGTGTTCCGACAGTGTGGGCGACGGACAGTAGGGCGCTAGGACCCTGTGGGTCCTCAGGCAGAGTGACCAGGTCACCGGACACCAGATCCGGTGACGAGACAGGAAAGGGGACAGACTATGACCAGGACAGGGACGAGTAAGGACGTGCTGACGAGCAGCTGTACGAAATGAGAAAATAAAGGAATACCCGACTAACCTGTGTCCTGTGTTTTGATGTGCCGCCCAGCAAGCAACACGACATGACAACTACTTTGCCTGTACCTATGGTTTACGTACAGTTTTCCATCTTATCTCGGCACAGAGCAACTTTGGGGTTGGAGTGTTTGACCATTAAACATCCCCGTATTCTTTTGTGCAAGACATTGAGTAGGTATTTTTATTACATTTTAACGGCTGCTACATATAGAGTGTCATTTCTAGATATCTTCATATGTGTAGACTACACAATAGGAAACTTTATAGCAATTGATCCAGCTGCATTGCATATGCATACGTATGGTGTCTCTGAAAATTGTAGGTATATATAATAATCTCATGACCTCCGTTTGCTTATGTTTGGCGTTACAGGCTCGAAAAAGGAAGAACCTTTTTTATGAGAAATAGGTTATACATTTTGCAGTGGGCCTCATCAAGGAATTACCCTATTTTTTAAACCAGCCAGCGAGATAACGTGTTTCATATTTAGGATTCCCAATAGGTCTCAGAAAGGTAATAGTTGGTCAGAGCTCACTTTTGTTATCGCCTAATTTTTCTTTGTAAGGCTCTAGGCTAGATTCTGTTTCACTTTTGCTTTTACCTCTGTTGCAGACTCACATCCTTGAGCTTTATCGTTTGGAGACTTAGCAACAGGGCACACAGTCATCATCTTTTGATCATAGGACAGTACTTTCATTCATGCAGACAAATTGATTGTCCTCAAGCACTAAGGTAATAGCCAGGTGCAGTCTTATTAGCTGGACTTTACTGGGGATATGGTATAACAATTCTTCATTCTAAATTATGGTTTTGTCGTTTTCATTAGGACATGTTTTGCAACTACTCCAAATTTAGACATATATGAAACAGCACCAGGTGCCCCATTGTTTTACCAATATTGGTGGTCCTTGAATGATTATAGACAGATCCACTTTTTAGGTTAGTCTGTCTCTGCTTGCGACGCAACTCCAGCAATGCGTCGCTTTTACGGCACAGATGCGTGACGCATCTGTGCTGTTTTTGCCCCATGGTGCGCCGCATTGTAAATGCGGCGCATCAAGGGTGGCGGAGCTGCGGCGCACAATTACTGGTGCATCCCTGCCGATATGCAGGGATGCGCCAGTAATTGCAAATCTGCCCCTAAGTGATTTGCCCAGATTCACAGGATGATTGAGCCTCCCGGCAGACTCCAACCTGGTCCCCAGCTTAAAAGTCAAAATAAATTCACCTAAAAACAAACACGCATCTGTGCCCTGCACAAACACTCATCCACGTCATAGGGCCCTGTATTTGTAGTTCAATGATTGAATGATTGCCCATTCAATAAAATAAAGTGCATTCAAGGTATGGTGGGTGAATTCGGTACACTATATCTGGGCTGCGTCACCTGCTTATCAGCATGCATAGAACCGGAGTGATGTTCCTTGGTACTCACAAGCCTCACCTGTTAATTGATTCTTCTAGCCTGGATGGCGTGGGGGGGGGAGGAGTGATGGTAGTAAAAGGGAGGGGGCGGCACTTTTCAATTCTCGCCTAGGGCGGCAAAACACCTAGAAACGGCCCTGACAAGTGGGTGGGAAACTTGGGGTAGACATTAATAATGCAATCACTCCTTCTCCCTTCCCTGCTTTCCTTTCATTCCTTGTTACTGCTCTGATTTCCCTTAAACTCTCTTGCCCCCTCTCCCCCAAGCTCTTCGCCCCCTTTTCCACGTGGTTGGATGAGGGAAAGCTCTAATGACTGCTAGATTAATAGGACTGACCTGCTTGTGGTGTGTGAGCACGTTGTTGCTTATGCTTTCATCCGAGCTTCTCTTCCTTCGTAAACCCAATTCTTCATGCCATTAACATATTGTATCAGAGTTACATGCGAATAGTAAGAGGTATGAGTATATACACATCACCCACCTTTGCCCCAATTGCATGTGTGGCCTCACTATGTAGATCTATTTTTTTCCATAAGTCAGACTGAGTTTTAGTGCATATTCTTCTGGAGCAAATTAACATCATAACCATGTTTCAATTAACTTTCTTTTTGATGTTGAGTTAGCTCCCCTATTTGTTACTTTACTTCAGCAAATCATGTTTCCTTTATGTACTGCAATAACTTGTTGCAAAATCTGGGAGCTTGGTGGGGTTCAAATATCTGTGCAACAGTCAATGCATGCACTGCTTTGATTGTGTATTATGCAGAGGAATGTATTAAATCCACTATAATACGCCTGTGGAGATAAAATAACGGCGTGAGATTTCTTTTACTTAGTCTAGTCAGTGCAATGGCTGCATGAAAAACTGTCAGCACCCCTCTATATGCTTGCTAACTCCATAACCCTAAGACCACTCTTACCACCCACTTTCTTTAGACACTCTTAAACCGTAAAAACACCCATACCATTCATTTCTCTTACCCATCCCTAAACTCTAAAAGTACCCTTACTTGCCTATACCCTTACCCACCCCTAAACCCTAAAAACACCCTTACCACCAAATTCCCTTGCCCACCCATAAGCCCTAAAACACGCTTACCACCCAATTCCCTTTCCCACCCTAAACCCTAAAAGCACCCTTACCTGCCTATAACCTAACCCACCCCTAAACCCCAAAAACATCCTTACCACCCAATTCCCTTACCCACCCCAAAATCCTAAAAACATCCTTAACACACTATACCCTTACCCACCCCAAAACCCTAAAAAGCCCTATACCACCAACTTCCCTTACCCACCCCTTAACCCTAAGAGCATCCTTACCTCCCTATACATTTGCCCACTCCAAACCCTAAAAACTCCCTTACCACCCATTTCCCTAACCCACCACAAACCCTAAAATCCGCCTTACCACTCAAGTCCATTACCCCCTTCTAAACCCTAAAACACCCCTACCACCAAATTAAATTGCCCACCCCTAAGAATACCTTTACCACCCAATGCCCTTACCCACTCCCACACCTAAACCCACCTTTACAACCCTATATGCTTGCCCACCCGTAAACCCTAAAAACACTTACCATCCAATTCCCTGTCCAGAGGTATCAGAGCTCTTTACATGGGTATGATGATAGTAACAGAAGAGGACAATATTTAAACAACATGGAATACCAACAAGTTAACAAAAGCGAAACGGCGTGAGAGTATACATATCAAAAACACAGATAGATAGAGCAATAGCTATATACATATATGGCATGGAAATGGGAGAACAAATTCGGGTATACATTCAGGTATAATTTAAGTAAACATATCAAATACACAGATAGAGCAATAACTATATACATATATGGCATGGAAATGGGAGAACGAATTCAGGGTACAGGATAAGACCCCCAATATTGATTGAGGAGTTGTGTATATGTTTTCCCTGCCACCATTTGCATATTTCAATTTCACATGACGATTTTGTCTTTTTATACATTCACTGTATACTGACTTGCTTTGCCTTCCTCAGACAAGCAGGCTTCGTCCTTTTCTGCCGCCCTAGAAAAGCCAAGTAAAATAATATACAATAAGCTTGAACATTAATTCTGCGTGCATTTATTTCTAAAGCCGTGCGCGTTAAAGATGTATTCAATGTCCTTGTCAACACGGTTTCACAAGAATAAGTCGTTCCGCTAAGCCTCTTTAGTTCCTCCTGTCAGAGCACTCGCCCGTTGAAAGACTGCCACGAGCTCTAGTAAACAGACCGTGGCGTCATTAACTGTGCGCGCGGCTGCGAGGTCTTCCAGGTGGTCCGTGATTGTGTGCTTCATTACAGCTGGAAGGCGTCTCGTTTCTCTGCTGACGGATGTTTTGTTGTCCAAACGTAAAATGGGAATGATCCCGTTGTGCGTCTTTCTTTGCCAAAAAAGCTTCCAGCAGAGTGAGCCGTTTTAATTTGGTACACTGGTCGAGGATGGGCTGAATGGTCAATGGTGACATCGCGTGTGAGCCTCTGCCATACAAAAATGCAGCATTCTGTTCGCGATTTATCTAAAAATAAGGTTTTAGGTAAGTCTCTTGAGCGAAGCTCGTAGAATTAATCCAGAGGGAAGGCTCCCAGGGGGGGGGGGGGCCAGGATACAGCATTCTCTGCACATTTTTTTAAATTTTTAATAGTCTCCTTACAAATTAGCAGTATCTGCACATGCTTCGCAGTAGGTACTGCAGTTCTCAGAAATACCTCACGGTTACCCCTTACTGCTCCAAGAAGGAACCGGGACACAGGAACAGACTGTGCAAGACCCTCGTCGCGCAAGAAATCACTGTCCACACTTCTTCAAGGAGCAAGAAAGGCCACTTTATTTTAAGACAGGTGCATAATACATTTCTTGAACATATTCATTATTTATTTATATCATAAAATTCCAACCTACACATTATGCCTAAACTCCCTACCTAACAGAACCCGAAACTAACTCTTGACTAATACCCCCAGGATTACCCAACGATCTACCCTTCAGGATGGCCAACCCGCTCCAGGCTGCCCACCCCACTAGCAAAAACCGCCTCCTAAAAGAACAAAGACACCTGTCCTAAAAGTGGCAAGGCCCGAAGACCAGAGCAGCGCCTAGAGCACCGCCAAGTAAAACCTAACTAAGGAATAAAGGGAGGGTGGGTGGGGCAAAAAGAACCTCCCTTCCCTTGCCTCCCGCTAAACGCCGTGCCCAACCGCCAGCCTGACTTCCTTTTATTACCTCCCCCCAATCAATCCCACCTGCTTACCTGATTCTCGCGCGAACAAACCCAGGGAGAGACCAGCTCGCGCCTGGCTCTCCCTGGGTCCCCCCTTGATAGAGGTCTACCCAGGAGTTATTCCAGATGGTCGCTCCCATGACTCAGTCGTTGAAGGTGATGCTCCCTTTGGTCCAATATCGTACACTTTCTAGGTTTCGCAGTGTACCAGAGTGTGACTCATCACTACTTTACGATTCAGAAGTAAACGTCTGGCAGCCACAAGTGTCTCCTCTCTGTCTTGCATTAAACATGGTTATCATCAGCTGTCCTGCAAGTCTCACTCATTAAGCGTGAGCCTGAAATCTAGGTGCACATTTTCAACCGACTTCAATTGCACCTTGCATTAGTAGTCATTATGTGTCTGTTTAATCATTAAACGTTGGTCCAAAACCCTTAAATTTCACTCTAGTGGAAACCTAGACCTTGATCTCTGGATCTGTTTCAAAGATACATCATTATTTTTTATTTTCCAAGGAGGGAGCAAACTAACTTTGTATGTCCTAGTCCTGGGCTTCGTAAGGACTCCATTTAATTTGCATGTTAGGTCATGACAGTTCTCAGTAAAAACATACTCCAAATTGTGAAGGTGTTGTGACACTTTGCACAACTTTCTCAAAGCGAAGAAAAATCAAAATATCTTGTACCGCTTTAAGAAAAAAACAACAAATGACTGGTTTTTAGGTTGGTAGGAGGCTGTATTCCGGAACAGTCCTTGAGAATGTCCAGTCCCCAAAGGCCATGTAGAATAGCTGCGGATAGGCAAACTGAAGGAACACAGAGGACTTCTGGCAGCATTTGCTATTGCCAGCAACTATACTAATTGCAGGTACTCTAGACTTTTTTGTTGATCAATTTTTGGCAATAATGGGCAATTCAAAAAATATATAGAGTCAGGAGACATATCTGAGCCAGGGATTCAGGGAATTCACAGAAGTGTGATGCTAGCATTAGACCAGGGCAGAGGCGTTTGCAGAACTCACGAGGTAAGGGATTGCAGAAGTAGATGTTTTCTAAGAAAGGAGACCTATCACAAGAAACACAAGTTATGAAGTGCAATCAGTGCAAACAGGATATTCAGTGACATGATAGCCCTAAATAGATAGGCCCTGATTGCAAGTGGGTGGTGTTTTCCAAACGATGTTTAAACCCCTGTTTCCATAGAGGTCGGAATTACGAGTTGGGTGGTATTTACCACATCGGGTAATTAGTGGTTACATTAATTCTCCCATTCTTTGCAAAGCTGCCAGAATTTGAAAGTGGGAAAGTGCATGGTATTTACAGTACCATGCAGATTTTGATGCAGTAGGCGCCAAAATCTACATGTTTGTCTCCAGAGACTCGTAATAGGTTCTGCATATCGCACCCAATAATTAACGTACCTCACAGTATCATTATTTATCTGATGCATTAAAAAGCACCTTAATTCAGACAAGCTACGCCTGAGGGCCTTCGAGTCAACCGATCTACATCTAATAAGCAACTGGCTTCGGTCACAGTTCAGGTTAAATTCAAATATTCTGGTGTATGTTGAGTTGTTTTTCATGCGTACACATTTTTTGCTATGTGGAAAATCGTAGGCAGTCAGATACGAGAATATCGAGTGAAACCGTTGTCTGGCCAAATATGTCTTTCTAGAGAAAGGAATATTTCCATAGCAACACTTCAGTAGCTAACAGAAAGAAATATCCTTCTGAACACAACAGCTATCATTTCACGTTGGTTTTGCGCATAAGTACTCGGAAAGTGCAAAAAATTGCATTTGGAATCTATATATGTTTCAAGAGGCTATTTTTTTTGACAGATGTCCTGACTTTCGACATCAGAGGCAGTACTATGAGAAAGTGCCCTGGGGGTTCAGCGGGCATGTGTGCCCGCTTTGTGCACCCCCTAGGTCACTGTATTACAGAAATGGCCGCCTAGACTTGTGTGGCCCCTTCTATAATACAGATAGTGCTGGAACACATGTAGCACCAGCGCTATCTAAAGAGGGAATTCACTCATATACATGGGGTGGGACCTATGCAAATGAGGGAATCTCTTTACCTCTGCACCCAAATCATATTACCAATGTGGGCGCAACAGCAAAGAAGGTGTCAGGAAGCACACTGACAGTGCACCACAAAAAGGGGGCACACTCTCAGTACGCTCACTGATGGCAACTTTCTGGATGTGGAAAAGGGGGTCCTATTTACCCCGAACAATCCCCTTACAGGCGGGGCACAGTCCCTCACTGCAACCGCCTGCAAGGGGATCTCTCTCCCTGTCTTAAAAGTGTAGGAGGGTTGCTGCCTGCACTATGTTAACATAGAGCGGTTTTGAAGCAGCCGCTCTGTATTTCATTTGAATGTGCTGTCTTCACAGGACCGCACAAGTTTGTAGCAACCCTGAGGGCAGCGCGTTCACTGTAATAGGATACACTTTCTCTGTTCACGCATGGCGCACCTGTTTGAAGGTGCGCCGTGGTGAAAACAGGGAAAGTGCACCCTACATGTAATAGGGCCCCTGGTGTAAAACATAACCAATTGTCTGACCCGCTTAAGCAACTCTTGAGATTTGCTAGCGTTTATATATTCACCTTTAAAGCAACATCTGGAAAACATTCAGTAATATTTACCTAGTTCTTACCACTAACAATAAAGGTTCCAGATTGTCATTCTCTTTAATGTCCTGTTGTGTTTCAGACCTAATCTCATTGATTTCTCATGGATTTTCCGTACTGTGGACAAGGCATATTTTTATGACATTTCTACCAGATAGGACAAAATGTCTGGTTGCAAAAGATCTATTGTGAGCTTGCCAAAACCTTAGTAGGGCTTACAACCCACCCATCGCTTACCATTTGTTGGCATTATCGTCTCTCTCATTTGCTTGGATCTTATTCAGTGGACTAGCTTCACCCCACTTTGTCCATCTTGTGTTTATCCCCTCCCCAGAGCAGAGCCTCTTTACCATCTCTCTGATGGGCTGGCTTCTATCCTTCCTCTGATCACCTTTAAGGAGCTAGTTTTTTTTTATTAAGCACTTCATAAGAGTACATGTTTTTCAAACTTTCTACCTCGTGCTTCCCCTCCTGTCAAATACACGCCCTCTTCTGTTTTTCTGTTTTGCAGGCTCTTTCCCTGGTGCTCCTTCCCTCATCAAAATCCATGCTGCTTTTCAACCGTGCTTTACCCCACTGCCCTTCAGTTTGCTATGCCTTGGGTGCTACTTTTTGCATAACCTGCCCACAACTAACTGCTTTCCCCCACTGACTCCTATGTTTCTCCCACATACGCTACCTTTTAAAAAATATTTTAATTTTTTTTTTGGGGAGGGGGACAAATTTAGCGCCCAAGTCATTTTAAACGTGCTCATGCATAATGACACATGCACACCCATGTCATCACTTATGCGTTTGTGTAGAAAATGATCCAGTCGATGCAACCTCATCATTATGTATTTTTTTCCTTGTTTTCTTCTGTCCAGGCTGCAAAGCCAAAAGGTGCCAAAGGTGAGACTTATTGGCTTTGCTAATATGTGTGGCCAATGTCAGTCAGTCCAAAATTTATCTGAGAAGGCCACCACCCACTTCCAACACGAGTGCAGCCCACTTCCACATCTGTCTCTGCCTCCGTCTGTGGCTTCTGGCCCTGCTCTGCTCTGTAATACTGGTGACGCTCTGTCACAATTTTTCGTTATAGCTTAGTATGCATATTAACTTACACATCATACATTCATATAAAAATTGTAAGTTTCATGTTAAACTTAACCAGATTTAGTGATGTTCATGTTACATTAGCCATAGATCAAGTAGGCCTTAGTATAAATGATTTGTGCTAACATTGAAATTCTATCTTTGGCTGCTGTGCTTCTGTTTCTCTGTTTCTCTCTCTTTTCAGGAGCCAAGCAACTGTAATTTAGCGAATTACATTTTGCATAGTACATTTCCAGTGATGTATAAACCTGCTACAAATCATCTGTTGATGGCTATGCAGCTGTAAGCTTCCAATGTGTGGTGGCTGGGAAGAGGGTTGACACCCCTATATCATGAAACGTCAGATCCTGGTTGAGAACCATGAGGGGTGTTGCAGATTGTCGAGAATTGTATGTATTAATTGTGCATTGCTGAGCTAGTTAGATTCATGTGCCATATCCACTTTCCCGAGACTTGATATCTTACTTTGCTCCTGCACAAAGAGTTAGAAACCTGAGCATGTCCATTCTCTCTTAACCTGACTGAATCTTTATTTGATGCTGATTTTTAGAGGCTTTATTTTCTGACACCTTCTGCTCCTTTTCCCCCATTTTTTGATTTCTTACCTTAGCACTAGGGAATTTTCCTCCCTCAAGAACTTTGCAAATGACAACTTTAAATAGTCTATCTTTTCATTTGTTATATTTGAATCGCTTTAAATTATACTGCCAAGCACAATATATACGGATTATTGATTTATGACTAATTAGAGTAAATTGAATGTGTAACTTTGTTAATCTGCTGATGAACCTTCATGTTTTGCAGATCTATTACTCTCTGTCATCCTTGTGTATGCCTAATGTGCTTTACTGTAAATTGTGTATTTTGGATTTGAAGATGTTGAAGTCAGCCCGGAACTAAAGGGTCATCAGCCTCTCTAGTGCAGCTTGTACTTGCATTTACACCAACAATCTACACAGTGCACATTCCACACTCACTGCAACAATGCCCTCCCTTCTGCATATCCTCTCTCTACACTACCTCTTTTCCCTCTTACTTTTGTCACTCCAGGTTTGTCATCTCTACCTCTTTTTCCGATTTGCCCACTCTCTTTCCTTCATTCGACCTCTGCTCTATTTCCTCTCCCCTTCCATCATTAGGTCTCCTCTTCTTCCCACTCCTTTTCCAGCCTGCTGCTCTTCACCCTTCCTTCTTCCCCCTTTTCTTCCACTGTAATCTATTGTCCCATTCTGCAATACTCAGTTCATTTCCCGTCCACTCTCCTTTTAATACAGCCTTCTGTCTTCCTGCTTCTTCCCGCTTTTCAATCCCTTCACTCCTCCCTCCTGCAACTGTTCTTTCTTATATCTTTGCATCTTTTCTTCTAACATTTTTTCGATTATTCTCCCTTCTCTCTGCTATGTCTGTCTCTCTACCTCTGACACCTCTTCCTCCTTGCCCCACCCCTAGTTTCTCCTTGCGCCTTTCTAAAATCATCCGTTGCCCAGTCATGTATTCCTTTGTTGTCCCGGCCCTTCCTTCTCTAAACCTCTCTCTTTACATCATTCTCCATTCTTTCGACTCTACTATATCACTGCACCAGTCTTTCCTCTCTTCCTTTTTCTATGTTTGTTTCTCTCTCCCTTAACCTCCCATCTTCCTTTCAAGTCCATTTTCCCTTTTTCTTCCTTTCATTTGAGCCCTAACAGGCTCCGCAACAGATATTTCTCTTATTCAGTGCTGCTCAGGGCTTTAAGTGGAATGAAAAAACTGGGGGGTCTCTCAAAGAGGGGTGGATGATGCAGTTAAGGGTGTGGCTTAAAATGCTGTAAGCTAAAAATCTGTGCTTAGCAGAGGCGCAACTAGAGCCAAATTTCGAGTGGCGCTGATAAAAATGTTCGGGGCGGGGCTAATTCTTCCAGCAATAGACAAAGTGGAGCTGCAGGGGCTCTAAGAAGGGGTGAAAAACAACAAAGCCTTGTTAACAAGTAAATGGTCTTTTAAAGACCTGTGAAGCACTCGGGTGCGGCTACATACAGTAAGACGGACACCAGACCAGCTAGCCCACAGCAGCTCAAAAACTGTCTGTGTGTGCCCAGGAAGCTGTCTCAACCCGGCTGACACACTCGACAGGGGAGGGGGGAGGGGCTAAAGCACTTTGAGACCTATGGGCGTTGCGCGCCTGGTGCTCAGCATAGTGTGCTGCCCGACTGGTATTTTCTTGCTTCTGTTATTGCATCCAGATATATCATACAAGTAAGATTACATCTACAATGAGCCAGGACTATTTACTTTGTCAATGGTTGTTAGTTGCATATGATAAATAAGCATCAACTACTGCTTCATTGCATACAATATTGAAAATGCTTTAGTTCTGACATGATGAGATTACGAAAGAACTATTCATTAAAGGCAGTGAACGGTGATACTGCTGCAGAGTTAAGATTAATTTCTCATCCTGAGGATGAGGGCTGCACCACAAGCTTTTTAGAACTGCCAGTGCTGAGTACCGGCAGGACCCGGCCCACTTAAAGCCCTAGTGCTACTGCTGACAGCTCATAGCCACAGTGGGACTCCATGTAGCGGAAACAGACGGTTAGTCAGAAGTACTACTGCCAATCATTAGTCAGTCAAGCAGTGTATGGCATGGTCAGAAGGAGCATTGTAATGGGTGCTTTCCTGCCCTGTGGTTCCATTGTTGTCAATTTGGCTTCCATTTAGACTGCAGTCGGATTTCTTCCTCTCTAATTGCGCCGTCGTGGGCCTTATGTTTGTAGTATTTTTCCTACTTGAAATTAAAGTCTTTTCATCCCGAAATCGTGTATACTCTTCTGAACCATACAGCAAGGAGGCATTTATATTCACCTCAGTCACTTACAAAGGTATTTAGCAGCCCCAGTTCACTGGGCGTTGTGTCTGGATAGCCTACCCTCGACCGTTGGGTGTAGTAGGTCGCTGCTGACCTTGCAGCCTCGGGACCGGTGTTAGGAACCCTGACCTCGGTACTTGACTGAAAAGTATGTGTTTCTCGGGAGATGGTTTGTCGTCGCCTTTGTATAGATATTCAAAGAGTGATGCAGTTTGTATATTTCAGAGACGTATAACGCACAACTTTCCGTAATCTTTAATAACTATGTGACTAGCTCTCGCCTTTTCCTGTGATGTACGTTCTGTAAAACGCTCTGATACCCTCAACGGGTCGAGTTCGCGCTACAGTAAACTTTATAAATAAATAAACTCGTACTTAGGAGAATCTACGTTTGACTTGGAGACTTCATTTAAGTGTAGCTCAGGCAAACATTCCAGATTCTGACCTGTGTGACTTGAGGGCTCTTAAGCCGCAATTGCTATTTATCTTAAACCAGGCAATTCGTACCTCGTGTTCGACTGATTCTAGTTATCTGCAGTAGCATCATTTGTGCGCAACACCTTGTTCTAGAAACGCAAACAATGAAATAGAAGATCCAGGTTGGAAAAAAAACTATGGAATGTTAGCACACAAACTCATTTGTTGCTAAAAATGTAAGCTTCCTCCTATCACCAGTGCATTAATCGTCTAGACCCAGTTATAATTTAAATTGTCTGTGGATGAAGAATTGATGTATAAATAATATGCACCGAGTTGTTTTTGCATTGCAAATGCCTTTTGTTTTTAAATATATGTCTCTTTTCACTGGCGGTTATAAAGTGTTATGAAATAAAATTGGGTTCCGTCATGTGGCTGGGTACTTCAGGAACCAGATAGCGCTAACTGAAGTGCATTAGGCTTCTAACAGATAGACATTAATCCTCTCCTTAGGACAGAGGTCTTCAAACTTTGTGGCTCTGAGCCCCATAAGCTAAATATTTTGAAGTCGGACCCCCTCCAAAACTTTATGGCAGGACTGGCAGTGGCGGGGTAAGATTGAGAGCAAGGGTTTGGGCTTGTCCAACCATTTCTGTGTTACCTTTTCTGTTGCTCATAATCTACAGTAATGTGTGACTTACAAAAGAATAAATGCTTGAAACAAAAACAGAAATTGATCAACAAACATTGCTCTCTAAATTGGGGGAGTTGTGAGCCGCAACATTCCAGTCTTGACACAGGCTCTCAATCCCTTTCAGAAAACAAGCATTTGCAATGCAATAGATCTCACATTGACAAGATTTTGAGCTATTGGTGTTGTAAATGATAATGTCTTTTGTCTATTTTTTTCTTTGAATTGTTTGGAAAAATAGCAAATATTCGCTTGTGCAGTGTATACATCAGTATATACATATTTGCAAATTTGCATACATATATGGGCATATTGCTATGCCTTAAACCCAAGAATGGAAATGTGGAAATCTTGCAGCCTTCCCTTGTTCTATTATTTTCTGCAGAATGTGTGATCCAGGTTTTTTTTTAATGGTATATTACATCAGTCGTGTGCAAAGTTTCAAATGTAGCAACTGAAATAGTGGGTCATTATAAACCTTCAAAAAAATTCACCCATCAGCAAGAGTTGATGGTACCAGTGGGAAACTAACATTTGACAGGATTTACATAACACGAATGTGCAAAATCTGCACTGCGTGAGCCATTTATTGGGCTTTCTGTATATTGGCATGTTGCCTAGTTTGTTCTAGATGGATCCGATTTAGAGACCTTCAGTGTAATAGCTGACAGTCAGATAACAGTCATCCATCTTTGCATTGCAATATTCTTCATAATAAAATGAAAAGCCTATATTTTAAAGCCTAAATGTGTTATAAGTTAGAAGCATATGGTTTAGGGATTTAATTGGTTTTAAATCGTAAATCACAAAATGTTTGTAGATGAGTACAGTCGTTAATTCATCTTTATTTATTTATTTTTATGGCGCTCTACAAACAGATGGGTCTCTAGGCACCGGTTGTAAAAGGAGTAATTATTTTAGGCCATTTCTATCACTCCTGCGGAAATTTTTGGTCAGAGCCGCGGTACTTACACCGGGATGCGCTTCTCAGAATATACTTTTTATGTGCGTCACACATTACACAGGAAAAGCAGCGCCCGATCACAACGATCAGGCTCATCACTTTGCTTCGATTACACTAATTTACTATGCGTGCTTTTCTCTTCCCCCCGCTAGGGGACTTTCTGCGAAGGGGTATTTGGTGTACCATTCCTGTAATGTTCTCTTTTCACCATGCTACAACATGCGTTGCCTCTCAGTGTTTCCATATAAAGGAGCTGTTATTGAGAACGTGTTATTTTGAAATCATCACAGACCTAAGAAGGCTTGTTAAAGCTTTTGTCTAAAATGATTAAAATCAAGATAAAGTAAATTCGCGCAGTAGAGATAAATGTTGTTCAAGAATGAAATTGGCCGTACTTGTGCTTCTTATGAGGCAGCTGCACATGAAAAAAGTGATATTGTGTATTGTTTAAAGGGGGTGGGCACATAAAAACATTTCATTTTTTGAAAAGATAACATTTGTGCCGGTGCTTTCCGGTGCTTAGCACCGGCACTTAATTGACAGGGCCGGGTCTACTCATCTCGCCCGTGCGTCATTGATGTTTCTTAGCATTTTATTTACCGCAAGAGCACTCTGTGTACTCAGCTTGTCAATCATCATGCAGGTCACAGGAGCGGACGATTTATAATGATTGTGGTACTGTTGCGGGCGGCTGTGTGTGAGATCATGACTACTAACACAACTTCTCTTCTGAATTAGCTGCCTGCCTGCCGCGCACCGCGCACGGTGCCGTCCAAGAGAGAAGAAATCATTGGTGGCGCGCGCGCTCTTGTGATTATCATGGCGGCCTTAGCCCTTCTTCATGCTTACTTCTTAGTTCTTAAGTTCTTAATTCACACAACAGTGAGTGGGCTGTGCACGTTCACTGCACTCAGAGTCACTGTGAGTGTGCGTGCGCGGCGCACCTTTCTCGTTGCTTGAAGATGGTGGGCGGGCGCAGGACCAGTACACTGGCAGCAGCAGTACTGTCTGTCTGACTGGGGCGCCAGGGGTGGGCTGGATTTAGGTTCTGAATGTTCTGATAGGGGGGTAGGGCAGGGGCCGCTGTACGCGCAGCGCATGCAGATTTCGACACATGACCACTCGCGCCCCAGCATAACCACCGTCCACAGCAAACTGCTATCCAGCCCAGGACAGTGTCTGGAAGGCGTGCGTAACCAGCGGCTAACTGGACCACGGCCGACTGCCTTGAACACACACGCCTGCCTGTCTGAGGCAGCCTGTGTCATGCCCAGTGGACGGTATTGCTGTGGGTGGGCGAGGTCCGAGTCGGTTTGCATCTGCTGGACACCACTAACTAGCTGGCTCTTGCCGACCCTCCCGACGTAGAGAAAAAGTAAGTCAGTGCCCAGCCTAGCATATCCCTGATGACACAAAAGCTAGCAGATTAGACACGTACGCACGCCTTCATGTGTTCAAGTTCGTTTTATTTAGCGCGGCCAGCCACAAGTAGGGGGAAAAACATAATTACTGAGATCAGGCTTCCACCGGCCTCCGCACCAACTATGTATATCCAGTGTCTTCACTAAGCGCGGCCGTCTGAACTATTAGGCAGTCTGAACTGGCATCTTGTTGTTTATGGGGTCACTTGCAATAACCCCCGCACTCCCCCATCCCGTGGTAAGTATCTACCCCAAGACCAATACCCCAGTCATCCCAATAACTTAGCCAACCAGGTCGTAGTTGTTGTGGTGGTTGTTGGCCGCAGTTTTATTGGGATCATAAATCATATCTGGGTCATATACATGTCAACACAATATCCCATAAATTATATCTGGGTCATAAACATGTCATACCACATATCTGGATCATAAATCATACATGCCATCGCCGTGGTCATAAATCATATTTGGGTCATAAATCATACATGTCATCATTTTCATAAATCATATCTGGGTCATAAATCATAGATGTCATCATCATTGTCATAAATCATATCTGGGTCATAAATCATACATGTCGTTTTCATTGTCATAAATCATATCTGGGTCATAAACATGTCGATCATCATATTGTGCAGATCAATATCGTGGTACATTCAGTTCGTAGATGGCACGCCTACCAAACCAGTTCTTTCGTTGATCCTTGGTAGTCCTCATTGTCGTGTTACCTCTGGGACCGCCATTTGGCTGGTCACCCACGCCCTTTGCGTGTAGGGAGGGGTAGCTTCTCCAAGGAGTTAGGCCCAACTCGCTACCTTTTTGTGCCCTGCCGTCCGGCCGGGTCTGGGCCGCGAGCGCCGTCTCCGTTCGCTACTCCCCTCCTTGGCCCGGCCACCTCACCCTGCCGTGCGGCATCCCAAAGTGAGTGGCCTACTTCTACACACCGCCCTGTTGGTGTGTCTCCTTAGCCATCCGTTGTGACAATTTCCGCCAATGCTTGTGTTGCTGTCCAGCACTGCGACAACTGCTGGTTCCTAGGTGTGGGTGGGTGGGTCCAAAAAATTCAGGTGCGCCGCTTCCCCCGCTCCACGAAAATTAGGAGCTATCTGGGGGAAGCGGTGGCTTATATCCCCCCCATCTGCTCGTCCGTTCCGTGCAGCTGGTCCCCCATTGGGGGGTTTGTATCATGCTGTCCCCCCTATTGGCTGGGGGTTCCTTGGTGCCAACAGGATGCTCCCCTGTGGGGTGTTAAGCCTTCCTGCCGCTTCTGGGCGCCCAGAACCGGTTCCTCCACTGGGGCTCGGCGTGGGTTAAGGCGCCGGCCCTTGAGCCTCCGGCGGCCTCTGCAATAACCCCCGCACTCCCCCATCCCGTGGTAAGTATCTACCCCAAGACCAATACCCCAGTCATCCCAATAACTTAGCCAACCAGGTCGTAGTTGTTGTGGTGGTTGTTGGCCGCAGTTTTATTGGGATCATAAATCATATCTGGGTCATATACATGTCAACACAATATCCCATAAATTATATCTGGGTCATAAACATGTCATACCACATATCTGGATCATAAATCATACATGCCATCGCCGTGGCGCCCAGAACCGGTTCCTCCACTGGGGCTCGGCGTGGGTTAAGGCGCCGGCCCTTGAGCCTCCGGCGGCCTCTGCAAGAACTCCTGGCCGAAGCTGGTTTCCCAGCTTGCCAGCACCTGTCCAACTCGTGTCTGCTCAAATAAGTTGGAGCTGTAGGCCTCGCAGGCGGGCATGTGTAGCAAAGCGGACATGGTGAAGTATCTAGATGATTTTGTTTTTGCTGTGGCATTAACCACGGGAAGTCAGGCGAGATCATTTCTTTAACTTGGCTCTCAAGCTCCTGGCCTCCCCCGCCCCCAGAGAACATAATGACTGTCTGTCTGTGATGCTGCTTGCCACTCTTCTTTGTTCACACCCAAGAAGCCTACATTCCCCATACATACCGCTTACAGATTTCTTTTATGGCTAAAACTTTGGTTAAACTTTGCCCGTCCTCTGTACTACGTCCTCAGCGGCAAATGAGAGCCCTGCTCCAGCTGGGAGCATCTGCCATCCTGACACCGCAATAATGAAAAGGTCCGTAAAAAATAATCATGTCCCATTAACAGCAGCACTGTGCATTTGTTCAGAGGTATAGTTTTCACCCTTTGACCAAATATTTACCTCTAATTATATTACTATCTAAATTTATATTCTTAGTCTTAATGAGCCGCACTGATTTTAATTGGTGACTACTTCTGCAGCCATCAAGAAAGTTTACACATTTTGGGTCTGTAAACGAGAAGGAATATTGGTGAATGTTATTGTCAAAAGCGATCTCACTTTGCACTGCAGTCTATGGGTAATGAGAGAGGCTGAATACAAGAATAAGTTATGAAACTTGCATGAAAAATGATATTAGGAGCTGTCTTCATGCATCGTTGTTATGTTTCTTTACCGTTCGTTTCTGCCATGGGTTAACTGTGGGAGTTCTATGCTTTTATTAGCAGACTAAAGCAAGTTTACTGTTGAGGTGCATTGGTATAGGAGCTGGCGTGGGTGCAATATTTTGCATCTGGTACGAATGAGGTGCATTGTGTTCAATGCTTATTTGGTAACATTTTAAGTGCAGGAGCCTCGAGAATTTCTGGGGCCTGTCGGCCCAGCCCAGTGGCCAGGTTGTCTAATTTCCCTCATTCCTCTTTCTGCACCTCTCTCCACATCTTTTCATTTTCTCGCTCTTTAAAGGTGCCCTATTCTTTGTTGGCAGCGCTCGCAGGGGTAATGGGTGGTGCAGGCTGTCGTGATTGCCTGAAAAGGGCCCTGTCACTTATTTTTATTGACAAATTAAGCACTGGGGTGGAGTAACTAGAGTAAGTGGGTGGAGCCATTGGTGGAAGTGGGTGGAGCTGAGAGAAGTTGGTGTGGCCTCCTAAAAAAAAATTGAGCACCTGCACTTCATATTTTACAAATTAAGCACTGCGCGGCTTCCGTACTTTCTCAGTGTGCACTCATTGCAAATATTCAGAGTGACCTGGAGATGAAAGATGGTTTGTATTCTTTCAAACGCCTGATCTGCAGTAACAGAGAAAAGCAAACAAGCATGCATTCATTACAGCATTTCCCTGTGCTTTTCTGTAGCCTCCTACCGGCTTGCCTCAGTGCTGGCTCTCTCCAGTCTGGTGTTATGGAATACGGCTGCACAGCAGCCCCTCCCACTTCAGGAGAGTTTGGCGATAGCACATAGACGCAGCAGCGCACCATGCGGCTGCTAGGAATCTGCCTAACGCTCTGGGTACGGGGACAAGGGCACTACACTCTGAAAGGGTCTGAATAAAGTGCTTAACTGTTCCGTTGAAATACGCGGTTAAGAATAATAATAATGAAGCTTCCGAATGTTGCACTTGAGCATGTTCCTAGTTGCACAACTTAAAGCAAGTGGTAACTAATAAAAGCAGTCGATGACTGCACTGCTTGGAGCAGGAGGGCACAGATAAGGCAGGCAGGGTGTGCAAAAGGAAGTAGAGGGACGAAGGTAATGGAGGAGAAGGGCAGGGACTAATGACTAAAGAAAGGGTGATGTAGGAGAAGTGAATGACTACCTGCTCTACATGAAATGTGGCTACGGACACGATGCAGTGCTGCCGCAGTCGTGCAAATTATAATAAAAAAATGTACTCCTTTAAAAATGCAAGCGGGGCGTCCCTGAAGCGGGTGCTAAGCTGATACACAAGTCCAAGGCAGACTCCCCCCCCCCCCCCCCAAAATAGTGCACAAAGGAATGTAAATTTTAAAAAGTGTAAGTCCACAGGTAGCAGGGGCAGTCTAAGTGGAGGGTCCAAACCACCAAAAGGTGGGACTGATCAAGCATGGTGACCAAACAAAAGCAGCCATTTATGAATGGCAGAGACAGGAACAAATGGAAAAGATGGGTGGTGCTTGAAGCCATAGTCTAGGTTACAGCATGCCCCGCAGAGCAGACCATTCCCTGCCCTAGCTTGACTTAAAAATAGCTTCCACACGTCCCTCCTGCAGCAAAGGTTCCCTCTTCACTAATGCTAGCAAGGAATAGGAGCCCTAATGTCCCTTTTGTAAAGACGCGCATGCGCTACCCATGGAATGCCCCCTTGATGCAAAGTAATGCAAGGCAGCATGTAGCAAAACTTTGCGTTACTTTGCAAAACTATCCAATGCAAATCCTGAATTGCTTTGGATAGTAAATCCCAGCATAACACTTTGCATCGAGTTTTCATTACAAAAGTTATGCAAATCTTTGGCAAAGCATTAGTAAATCTGGGCCATAGAGCAGCACTGTACTGCCTTGCATTACGCTTGGGTACAATCCAGTGAAAATCATGATCTGCCCTAGATTGTAAATACCAGCACACATTTTGTCAGATTCGTGTGAAAAAAAAGCTGGAGCAAAGTCTTTGGAAATCTGGCTGAAATCATTTTGCTGCTGCCTGTCTTATACTGTGTGTAATGAGATTTTAAAATAATGATACATTCACAGTGCTTTCTGCCAAAGACAGCGACTGAGTAGCACTATAAAAATGAAAGTCACTATTCCCCACTGCACCAAGCAGGATTCAATTCTTTCAATCACTGATCATACACACAGACATCTGCAGTGATTGCAGTAACCAACTGAGATTTCATCCTGTAATAGTACCTTGCCCACTAATTAATTAGCATTTATTTTTCATCCTCAGTGTGTGTTATTTTATTTGCAGATAACATGAAGAAACAAAAAATACAATAAACCAGCTACTGAATATTTTGTTCTTTGTTTGCCGATCATTGACCCTGCCACCGCACTAACTGACCTCTGCCCATGGCACTTAAATTCACTGTTACCATGTTTTTTTATGCCCTTTGGGTGCATGAAAATGAAGAAAACCTGGAAACCGGATAAATAAGTTTGTGCTTCCAGGCCATCTTCATTTACAAGATTTACAAGTCTTTACTGAGGCATTTGAGCTCTCCTTGGAATGCAGCTACGGACCCCCAGGGTGCGCGCCCCATAGTTTGAAGACATCTGCCTTAGGAAGTAGTTTCAAAGCTACACCACCCAAATGCCACTAGCTGTCCTTCCATTATTACAGCACACTACGCTTTGGCAAGCAGGGCATAGCAGAAATATATGGGGGATCACTAGATTCATGAAATTCATATCTGAACAGGATTATTGGCTCACATAATATTTCTTGAAGTGTTAGCGAAGTTTAATGTAGTCTATGAAGTTCCACAAAATATAATAACAAAACAAAAGTTTACTGTGACATTAATTTGAGAGAAAATGGATAGGAAGGGCTGGAACAAGGACACTAGGGGCCAGATCAACCAATTTCTCACACAGCACAGTGCAGCAGCTGCAAATACTGCACTGCGTGAGAAGTAGAGAGTGCCAAATTTACTGAAATATGTCACTCTCCTCCCCTCTTCCTATCGCTGGCACTGAAATTAAGTGCTGTGCGCCAAGGAGACACCTTTGCGCCTTAGTGCAAGGGTGTCTCTGTGAGTCAAGCATAGGTTTTGTATTAAAAGTATACCCTTTCAGTAATACTATGCTTAGTCTAATTTAAAAAAATCCCACTTTGTATGTGGGGTGTACAGTGCAGCACACATGGGAAGTCAGAAAATAAAGAAGAAAAAAAGCATTTCTGCTTCATAGCGCCTGGTTGAAGGGTGTGCTATTTTGTGCCGTTAAACCATGTCTACTTTCTTTAGTAAATTGGGCTTAGCGTCAGAAACCTTGGGGGGTCGCATTACTTTCATGTTATTTCAAGAGCTAAACACTTTCGTGACGTAAAAACTGCATAAAATCTTAGTAAATCTGCCCCTAGAAATGCTCAACCTTTTAACAGAATGTCACCAAATGTCACCTCACTTGCCATTTAATCCAGTCAGTCTGTGTCAAGGGAATATAATAAAAACAAGTATGTTGAAAATTGCACTAGGGCCTGTCAGAGAGGTATTCGAGGTAATTCTGTGTTGTAGAAAATGCTGTTCTGTGTTTTCAAACATGGTTGCTGGACATGTCCTGAGTGATTATATCTTTACATGCATTTAATTGTCAAAAATGTGTTTGTTGTTAAAATGCTCTTTTTTGAACATGTGAAACTCAGCAGTGTTTAATTTGGGTGAAAAATGCAGGTGCCCACTGTTTTCTGAATGCTGAGGTTGACAAATACTCAGCTGCCTTGACTTCATTTATTTTCATGAATTTTTCTTCCATGACCCTACACTTCCTATCTCTTTTACTGACTCTTGCAAGATTTTTCATCCCTTCTTTCTCACTTTGTCACTGTTTCCCTATCTGTCTTTTTCTTTCCTACTTTTTGCATCTCTCTTGCTGTGGGGTCAAATGTTGTTGATGAAAAGTAAGGTTTGGGGCCAGATGTATCAACATTGGGTTTTGTGAGTCTAGAAAAGCGAATTTTACCGATTCACTATTATAGACTCGTGAGATGCAATTCATGGAGGTTTTTGCAAACATTTTGGGATTCCCATGCATACCCTAATTGTGACTCTTTACAAGTCGAAAATTAGGAATGGCTTCCCATTCATTGCTATGGGCCTAGAGGCCCATAGCAATGAATGGAAATTGCATGCGCAATTTGCGAGTACCCAATAGGCAATAGGTACTCGCAAATTGCGCATGCCATTTCAAGGGTGTAAGGGTACCAAAAGGACACCCTGTTGCTCCCCTGAAATATGCATGCGTACACATATGGCACACATACATGCCCTAATTCTCAATTTGCAATAGCTACAGGAATTGCATTTAGGGAATTGAAAATTGCGATTCGATAACTGCATTTGCAATTTAGGTAATCGCAAATAATTGTGATTACCCATATTGCGAATTCAAAATGTTTCATACATTGCCAAACGCATTTTTGCGTTCTGCAAATCGGCTTGTTTTCAATTGCAAAAAGCGTTGATACATCTGGCCCAAGTCCCTAAAAATTCCTGCTGTTGCCCACCACAGACAATCAGAGGTACAAATGAAGCACTGAAACCTAGCTAAACACATATGGTATATCAACTAGGCCTGGGTGGAGTTCACAGAGTTCCCCTATGTGGAACTCCGTGAAATGACCAAATAACTCTTGAGTGCTACGCGGAGTTCCGCAAGCGGCGGAGTTTGTTACATCGCGCCGGTCACACTGATTTTTAGCACGGGGTGTTTGTCCTGCATCATGCGCAGTGCAAGAGGGTTAGATGTTGTACTCGAGTGGCAGCTTGCTCGACGAGAACGGAAGGTTTCGCAACGCGAGCGGGAGTGAACAGCCGTGACCGCCCTCGTCGAGAAATCTCACCTGGAGGTGGTCTGGAGTATTATTTTC
This sequence comes from Lissotriton vulgaris, assembly GCF_964263255.1. Lineage (NCBI taxonomy): Eukaryota > Metazoa > Chordata > Amphibia > Caudata > Salamandridae > Lissotriton > Lissotriton vulgaris. The sequence goes on from NC_141694.1 coordinate 1,218,239,171, forward strand.
CTCGCTTGCACTCCCCAACTTAACGTTGGCGAGTGTGAGCGAGGAAAAAACTCTGCGCACTGCGCAGAACGTGGAGTGGGGAAATTTCCGCAAACTTTGTGAGCTGAGCGGAATTTCGCACCCGGGCCTAATATTAGCCAAGGACTTTTGACTTTTGATTTACATTAAAAAATAACAAAGCAGTGTCTGAGTGGTTTATCTTTTGGTGAATTAAAAAAAAGCAGAGTACATAACTCTCATAATTGATTTGTTTTTGTGTTTGCTGGTGTAGAATTGTAATTTGTGCATGTGTGCTGCGAGGCTGAAATTGAAAATATGCAAGGAAGGTTTTTAACACTCAGAAGAAAAACATCAGTCATTGCTGGGTAATAATAGTGCAATTTTCTGTTTTTTTTCAGTTGCCCATATTTGGCAGTAAACATCACACCTGCTATTCCAGTTATCGGTGGGATTCTCTTCTTCTTTGTGATGGGGACCCTGCTACGGACTAGCTTCAGTGACCCTGGGGTACTTCCACGTGCCACCCCTGATGAAGCAGCCGACCTGGAAAGACAAATTGGTAACAGTGGCAATCTGTCCTTATATATCCAATAACCCACCCCTAGTCTTATCACAAGTTATACATTCATCTTATCAAACCAATTGTTGGAAAAACAAAAACTATTTTGGCACATCTATCAATTACTACATTACCTTTTTAGTAGCGAGTTCAAATATTTTTAAGTTCCTCATCACAATTACAATAAGTACGTTTTACAGTGTGTATTGCACAGTTTGACTTCCTTGTTGTTATTTATTTTACGTGCTGTGTTTTCCATTTATTTTGTCACTGTATAGTTGAGTGCTATTACAATACTTGCTAGGAAGCGCACCACAATGGACCTATCCTGCCTAATTCCATTTTTAGAATGCCAGAAACGTATGTATGTCCTCTGTCTCTTCAAGAGTATGTGGAGAATTTAAAGTCTATCATCAAGCTCTGTGGTGCTCTATGGCATCCTTTTAACTACTGAACTACATTGTAGGATTGCATTTGAGACCTTAAGTGTGGAAACAATCTAAGTATCCCATATCAATTTTTGCTGTTATCCGCCAAATCTGTTGGTTTCTTACCCCCTGACATTTTGATGTCAGCTAGATTAGGCTTGCAAAACTTGTATATTTATGCCAGACTGTATTTCAACTTCGATATTATGACATACGACTACATCACGGTTCCAATTCAAATAGCAAGTGCGTCTTGAAATGGAGTGTATATTCTATTGACAGAGAATATCAGAAGAAAGCATTATGTTTAGCAGACCCACTTTTAAAAAGCTAGAGCACCAGATTATTTTATTAAAAACTTGAAAACATTCTCAAGCAGGTTCTTTTTGTACTTTTGGGGGCTTTTTCACAAAGTCAAATATACATATGTAGACTTGTTACTAGGACATTTACTCTTACATTTATGAGTAACTTTACTACTTTGGGCTGTTCTTAAAATCTGACTGTAAAGTGTAGACTTTACTATGTCCACCTGCTGATACTGGGTGAAGCCAAATTTATGAGTATTAAGTTACTACTGCCAAAATGGAACAGTAGTAAGTCCAGCACCAAACATGGCCAAACATTGATACCTCAACACCCTCACACAGAAAATAAATGGAGGTAAAGGTTTAAAATAAAACCCCACAGGAAATAATGTTGAAGTAAATTACATTATTCAAAATAATTAAGAATGTAAATACATTTAATTTTTTATTTTTCTGTAAGCTAAAAAAATATTTTAACATATTTGAATAACATTTTTCGTCTTAAAATTCAGGTAACCTTAAGTTGTACTAAAATATAATTACATTCATTTTCTTTGATCAGATTTCTAGATAGATCAGCTCGAGATTTCCAGGCCAGGAGCTTCCCACTGCCTTCTCTATATTCATAGTTGGCAAGTCTGCTAATTTTCCATCTTCTTCTAGTAATATTATCAAGATAGTCAGCCATTTCTTGTCGCTTGGATACTAGCTCAGGACTTTCCTCCCTCTGTTCTGCACTCCTTCGAATGAATGAATGACTGAATGAATGAGCAATTTGTATAGCGCAAACTAAGCCCAAGGGTGTCAAGGCGCTGTGTACGGTCCGCCCACAAACAACATCGGAAATCATACTTAGACCTGCCTCTTGGGAAACAACCAGGACTTAAGGGACTTGCGAAAAACAGAATGTTCTTGGTGCCCCGAGAGGGAAACAGGGAGAGAGTTCCACGCATTGGCAGCTGTCAGCGAGAAAGCTCTCCCCCCCACTGTGGTGGCCTATCAATCAATCGGGGATTTATAGAGCGAACTACTCACCTGTGAGGTCTCAAGGTGCTGGGGGAGTGTGTGGGGAGATTTGTACCTTCGACTAGTTGTTTGGTTGAGCGAAACTCTAAGAATTTCTGCTTCCTGTAGCTTAATGTTTACCTTTTTTTCCCTATTGATTTTAGCTGAGATGCCAATGATTCTGCCTCGAATATAATCCTTATAGGCATCCCATATTACCTCCAAAGCGGCACCCCGACCATTTACTTAAAAAAACAGCAGAGTGTCCATCTCCACTTGTTCAATCACTGACTCATCTTTAACCCCTTGCGTGCTGGTGATGGCTCCCGTCCGTCATGGCACACAGTGCTCGTGTGCTGATGACGGCCGGGAGCCGTCACGACCACGCCCGCGATCGGAATGTGCCACACAGGAGCGAAATTCCGACAGCGGGCAAGGGGTTAAGGATGACTTATCGAGCGTCCATCTTTTGGTTTCTGAATACCTAGAACATTTTAGATTTATCTGGACCACTGAGTGATCTGATAGATGTTCTGGAATGTGGAAAACTAGACTGGCCAGTTCTATCAACCTGGAATCTACCAGGAAATAGTCTATTCTAGAATGATATTTATGTTTTTTATTATGAAACGTAAAGTTTTGGAGGCCAGTTATAGTCTTATTTTTTACCCTCTAGATATCTACAAGATTTAGATTACCCATAATAATTTTAATCAGTGAGCCCATTTTCGTAGGTATCACTCTTCCCCCTTGGACCTATCAACAGCGGGGTTCAGAAGGACATTAAAGTCATCACCCATGATAATAGGAAAATTGGTTTCTAGTAAGTGGTTATAGATCATTCTAAAAGATGGCTCATCGTCTATATTTGGACCATAGTATCCCACCAAATTCACCCACTCATTTCGTATTTTTTATACCCGTTATAAACCACCGCCCCTTATTGTCCAACTTAGAAAAACCTAAGATAGCTTTGGCAGATTTTTTAATAATGATGATGAAGGCAACGCCTTTAGTGCAAAAGGGTTGTCTGGTATGAAGTGAGCCATCTATCCATCTTTGCTTAGCGACTGCCAGCTCCAACTCCTCAGGTATAAGGTGAGTCAAAATCATGATATCAAAGTCTGCCTTCCTTAAGTATTGGAATATCCTCCTACGCCTACTTGGGACCCTTAAGCCATTAACATTCCAAGTACAAATTCTAGTTTCAGTCATTTATATCAGGCCAGCGTGCCCTAACTCTGGGCCAAAGGAACGCACTCTGGTTACTGACAATTCCTATCTGATTAACAACTTCCTTGAAAAAACTGTGTAAATGAGGACGTTTTCTTTTTTTTCCCCTACTTTTCTCCCCACCCAGTGAAAACTTAAAATTACATTATTCTTGTGTATCCCATCTCCGCCTTCCCCAGGAACCCTCCTATACCACCTGGGGTTTGATGTGGAATAACCCATGTGAGCCCATCGCCCACCTACCCGGCAAACTGTACTTATCATGCAATGTTTTGGGCAAATTTATCCCTGAGCTTTAATGTGCTCAACAAAGGTCCCTAACTCCTTAGGGTCTCTGAAATTAAACATTTTGTTTTTCCACATCACCCTAAGTAAGGCTGGAAACCTCAACTGTACCGTAGCACCCAGTGATCTTAGAATTGGAATGAATTTACCCAATTCCCATTGTCTGTCCTGTGTAATTCTTGAGAGATCCGAACTTATCCTGAAAGTCCAGTCCCCCTTCATGAAGGTTCCAGCTTTTAAGGCTTCCGATAGTACCCACTCCTTTAAAGCATACATTTTAAAATTAACCTGGATTCGCCGAGGATTTTTCCTATTTGGGTTCTTGGAGAAAGGATATCTGTGGATTCTCTGATTGTCTATTTCAAATTCCTAAACATCTACCGCGAGTATAAAGTCTCTTAACAGATTTATGATGTAGGTCTTAAAGTCCTTCCCCTCTGAACCCTCCGGAATGTTCATGATTTTAATGTTATTCCGTCTGGCATTATTTTCCAGTGTCTCCAACTTGTTAATCATGCATTTTTCTACCTTTTTTAATGCCTGAATCTCTTTACAGTTCAGATCCACTTGTTTATTCAATGCTTCTACTGAGGCCTCTATTGCAAAAATTCTTTCGGTGATCGCCGACGTTTTAGCTTGTAGGGATTCACATGAGTCTTGGATCTTAGCCTGGTTTGTCTCTGAAATGGCGAACTTACTCCGAATTTCTGAAGAGAGGGCACCTAACATCTGTGCCAAATTTGGCTGATCGGGAGCAAATTACATTTCTGATATTACCAGAGGGGCCGACGTGGAGTTCGAGGTATCGCAACCAGAGGCAGACCCCAGGCCGTTCTCACCCAGTACCTCAAACATATTATCTGTTGTGATATTGGCAAATTCCACCCCCTCAGGCACCAGGATTATTTCCCTTGTATCCATTTTGTCCTCAGGTGCCTTTAGTACCCTAGTTGGTGGAGTCTTTCCACTTCCCTTGCTTATGGCAGGCCGGGACCCCTTCAATGGTAGGGAAGGGATTAGTTGCATTTTTTCCTGCACTTAAAAAAATTATCTTAAAGAAGGCGTAACTTAAAGTGTAGAGGTTACCTTTAGCTGTCGCGAAGACAGAGACGTGATAGTTTTCTGATTTCCTTTTAAATTCTTGCCTGCTTTTTTTATTGGTTTTTAGGTTGAGCTGGTGAAAGCAATTCGAAGCATTGCGTCCAGTGAAGTATCTATGGTTGTCAGCTTTCTGGGAATCTGAGACAGGGGATGTGCATGCGGCGATTTCACTTCGTGGGCGCCCACGCCCAGGCCAGAGTCGTGCACATCTCCTTTGTCAGATTCACTGCAAGACAGCCTCTCGCCGCTCTCAATCGCGCGCACACATAGCCACACTCACACATGCGCGCACACACATACACCCACACAGGCACAATGCATCAGGGTGCACGCACACAGACCCACATATACACACGCACAGCTAACAGACACACACTCACACATATACATACATACACACGCACAGCTACACACGCGCGCACACACACACACAGCTACACCCACCCCCGCTCCCCTCTTACCTCACCGGGCTCTTGTCGCTGCGCATCTCTGCAGCATCTGGCAGACGCGGGGCTTCTCTGCCAGCACGATGCGGGGCTCTCCCCTTAGGCATAGGAGCCCCGCAGTGCTGTCCGATGTTCTTCACCCAGGCCCCCTCCTGGGACCCGGGACTTCAGCTGCCGGACCTGGGAGGGCTGAGGCTGCTGCGCATTCGTGGCATTTGTAACCGGGGCTCTTCAGAACGAAAGTTAGAAATGCCGGCCATGCGCGGGCAGCTCCCGCCCTCCCAGGTCTCCTCAAAGACCGGATACAGAGCTTGTTGCTTTTGCCTTCACTATTAGAAATTCTTCATTTCGATGTGGACAAAATAAAAGTGGACTCGAGAAAGGGGATTTTTAAAAACGATGCCATTTGCATAATTTGTAAAGCGGTGAGACAACGAGGATGATAAGTCAGTGTTAAGGCTATGGCAATATACTAATGTTCAAGTTCGGAGACGTATGATTTGCTTTCATAATAACCAACCTCGATTTATTTAGCACTTCCTTTAAATCCTTCCATTTAAGTTAAGATAAGTCGTTAGCAAACACCCTCAAACTCCCAAATGTCCAACATAGTGCCCCAGTAGAGCTAGTGCACTAGCCACCAGTCTGTACCTGCACTACCACAAACATTCCGGCCCACATCCTGGCATTTGCTTTCTTTTCTGGGGGCACTGCCGGTTCGGAGGCTGATGCAGGGTACTTCCTAATTGCAGAAATTAATCCAACCTTCCAACAGGCCAATTAAAAGCTGGATACAGCCAACTGGGTTCGTTTTTTTTTTTTTGGGAGATATCACATGGGTGGGGTGTGGTCTCTTTAGTGGTGCTAGAGTGTTTTTTCCCCTCCATAAATTTGTGCAAACCCAGGAGCACATGACGTCTAGACTGCACCCATTGTTGGAGCATTTCTATAGTAACAGTCGGATGTTTGGGGTCTTACAAAACAACTGTTCTGCTTCGCGGCTCCTTTTTATCAGAAAGTACCTAGTGAAAAGGTGTTATAGCCTGGATGGAGACCCAAGTGGTGTAGGTGTATACTAAGTGGACATACCAGAGTAGGCCTTCATGCCAGCATGTGTAGGGGGAAGCCTCTAGGACCATTACTTGATTGTTAATGGGAGTCACCAGTTAGGAAGCCAGAGTATTTCGATGCTTCAAGTCTTGACGCTCAATCGTACAAAGAGCCATGCCTAGATGTGAATGCTGTTAGACCGTGTTTGGTGGGTCTTGGATGGAATCCTTGGAGGTTAAGAGCTGTGTAGCTACTAAAGAAACTCATTCTCTGGCACTCTTGCGCTCCTTTGCATGTTTGTAACTCTGCCTCTTAAGGTAACCCTCCATTCTCCTGTTAGGTGATTACCTTCTTAGTCTTTGAGTGTCCCCCCCCCGCCCCCTCTCCTGGGTACTTTGTCAATATGGGAATTAGGTAAACAGACCACACAAAGCACGTGGGTTGTTGGCAGCTGTTTCTCCCACATGCAAAACATCTGACAAACAATATTGTACGATTACTGTTCGCTAAGGTAAAAAATGTCTTTGTAAACAGTTGAAATGAAGGGATTTCGAATTTTGGGTCAAGTGTGCAGAGCAGTACTGTCCTTGTGCTCTCTGCGCAGATCCAACACCCGTCTTCTCTCAAAACGGCAAACAATTGTAAGGCACACACACTCCACAAGTGACCTCTTAGTGTTCGGTTAGAAATAACGCAAAACTAGTTCAAATATGTTCTCTCACTTTATTACAAATGTCACAAAAAAATGTTAATATTTCACTTCTGTTCTTGGATTTTCGTCACAATACAATATGAACATAATCTTCACAAAAGTTATTTACAAAAGTTATTGCCATTATAAATTACAATAACTTTTTTAAGTATTCATTATTTAAAAAAATAAAAACCATTTTTATTTGTATATCAATACATCTAAGTCACGTAAATACAACACATATAGCATTACAAATGCTATAGGTGTCACATTTGCAAAAGTTAAAACTATTGGCATTGTAAATGACAAAGCTATTAATTTCGCTGTTTCAAAACCAACACATAAATAAAAAATGTGTCATTTACAATATCAATAGCTCAAACTTTCCTGATGCGAGACCTATTGCATTGCAAATGCTTGTTAGTGATGAGATTCCCTATTTTAGGGACGTCTTCCAGGTGCTCCACCTGGTTGTAAATGTTATTGCGTAAAGTATATCTGTTAAGGTGCCCTAAAGTTACTGGCCTTCCCTCTGTGACCGCTTGCGAGCTCTGGCTCTCCGATGTTTCATGTGGGTCAGAGAAATTGGACGGGTTTACGTCTTCAGACAGAACCCCCTTATTTATACTGTCTGCACTATGTACTAGGGGAGGTGTCAGAGCTGGTCGTCTGGGTTGTGCATATGTTTGTGCAGTGTCCTCAGATCCAGGGCTTCTGGAGGCAAGTTGGTAAGATTATCTCAGAAGTAATGGGCCAAGAAATTCAGGTAAGTCTTGTATTCATTATTTGTGGAATTTTACCTGATGACAGTAGTACTATCAAACTGTCAAATCTCCAAGCTTCATTACTGTTTGTTTTAATTCTGCTGGCAAGAAGAGAAATCTGTCTAAATTGGATATCACCTAATTCTCTAAAGTTGTTACATTGGGTGTCCTCTGTTAAAAGAATCCACAAATTGGATATGGCTTGCGAAGCAAAGAAAAGAGCTAGGTTTCGGGGGCTTTGGGATAACTGGGCTAATAATTTGGGTTCTGCAACTTTCTAGCATGTATAAAAGTCCAATGATTATGAAGCAAGTGAGTTACTGAGAAAATGGTTTACATATAAACTATGGGCTCAATACCTTCCTTGACATTCCCAAGTGTCATGCGGTTGGTGTCTCTAAAAACCCTGGAAGTGGAAAGAGGTCTGCAGGGTTGCGTATCCCCTCTACTGGGTCCAGGAGGGTGCCATGGTACAGCTTTACGACCACTCACTTTATTTCTTTAATGAGGACAAAAAATACAAAATATAATGAAATTCCTTTTAATTCATTTCAAAGATCACTTTTAATAACTCGTAATACATAATAAAAATGAACCTAAAAAATAATGTTAATTTAATTGATATATTTAAATTATGTACATATTTAATTAAAAATTGAGTTAATAGTGCTGTAGCATTTGTTGTTGTACATTTACAATAAATATATAACATTATTTTACATTCATATTTTTACTAATTTGTTTCAAGTTTAACAAACCTTTTAAATTCTCCCTATACTTCACCTTAGGCGAGCTCCACCCTAGTGGCATCCTTACCACCATTATTTTCTGTGGGAGGTGCTGTAGTACCAGGGTGATGCTATGCATGCTTTAGCTCTGAGTTGGTGTACTATTGTTTTGTGTCCTTTTTGGCAGTATTAACTTTAGAAATGCAGTTTGTGAATAGAAATGGCTTACTCATTTGTTGGTGGGGGGCTGTCCCTCCCTTAACCCCTACTTAAGCCTCCCTTAGACCCTCTTTGCGCCTCCCTAAGCACCACATATTTTGTAGTAAGTATTCCCAATTTTTCCACAACTCCCCGTGGTCACTGCCACTTTTGCTACTACGTATTAAACATACATGTGCACGGATCTTCTCAAATTAGAGGGGTGGAGGTGAAGATTTACACTGGAAGCTTTGGGAATGGTATTCTGTAGTAAAGCAGGTTGTGATTAGATGCATTGTAATTTAGTTGAGAACTTTGAACACAAAAAATAATGGATCTCCTGCTGCCTTGATTTTATTCTGTTCAACTTAACAAGAGAACCCTGAGAGTGTTGGGTAAACACAGTAATACAAAGAATGGCCCCAAGACATATGAATGCAGCAATGCTACCAACCACATGGTTATTTATTCCGAACAATAATCAGGAAAATATTTCTTTATAAAAACATTGTATAACTGCGCAGCGGGTGTGAGTGAAAAACGTGCTTGGCACTCTCTCATCAGGGATACACACACATGGCCTTAGTGACTGAGTGTATATCTAAAATCAAGACTAGCATGGCCCGTTCGTGGCTAATCAACAATACAGATTAGGGTTCACGATTTCAGTCAACATTTTGATCCCTAAGAAGATAACAGTATCATCACTAAGACTCAAGATATACCCAAGCTCGAGAATTATGAGTGAAAAGGGGCCTTGCAAATGACTGAGAGGGTAATGCAAAATTAGTAGTCCCTAGGGCGTGATACCTGTGATTAAGAAGGGGGCATTAAGAATAATGAACAACCAAATGTCTACTACCTACTGCTAATCAAATGTTTCATACCACTAGTTTGGTTACATTATAAGGCAATAGAATTAATATTTTTTATTTGTTCCCTTGTATACCACAAACATTATTCCACAGGACTCTTAAATAGGAATATATTCTACAAACAGATTTGTAATGTGAGCTGTATAATACATGTTTTTAACTTCACTTGAGGGTAGAACATAGTATAATTATTATTTTCCAATGTGTCTGTTCATCAGTCGTGTGCTATCTGTCTTAACACATAGTCAGGCAGGAGGGTAAAAGTCTAGAGTAGTGGCATTCTTGATTTAGTATGTTTCATCTACTGGTAAGAGTTTTAGCTTCCAATGAGAACTTCTGTAACTTTTTGAGAATTCAAAAAAAAAATTAAAACTAGCTGTATGTTTAAATTAAAGTTTACAATTTTTTTTGTTAATTGATACAATATTCTCAACAAGGTTCTGTTTCTTTGTCACTATATTTTCCACTGGATGTTTTCTTCTGCCGTGCATCAATTCAGGTGTGATTTCTTCATCTGTATTTGCCACGCTGTTCTTTTGATGATTACTTTTGCTGTCCCCAAGTGGAAGTGCGAGATCCCTGTCAACATTCGCATATGACCAGTTTGGAAAATCCTAGTCAACAAACATGCTCTCATTCGCCTGTTTCCATTGCTGCTCCTGCAAGTATGGCTTAGATATCGAAATTGACCATGTGAGGTGGCATGGTAAGAAAGGAACGGAGTAGAGAAAGATTGGAGGAAGGGCTAGACTGTATATTAGGAAAGCGCTTAATCAAGGTTCCTTATCGGTGCCTACTTTGGCAAGTGGATGCACGTGGTGGGCACCAGCACTCATTTTTTAGACCAGAGATTTATTATTTATAGTCAGAGTTTGTTCCGAGAGAGAAAGGAATAAAAAAGGGATAATCAGGAGGAAGAGAAAAGTACGAAAACAGTGCACATGTAGTAAAAGCTAGGGAAGAACAAATCCGATATTGTGATAAAGAGAGAGAAAATGTAGGGAGGTGGAAGAAAAAGACATGAGTTGAAATCAAAACTAGGCAGTTTGGTAAACTTAACAATTGTTTTTTTTTTACAGTGGAGGACAATTTAATAAAGACGTCAAGCTGCATAGCAGATTAACATTTTGGTTGATTGTGTGCATCTCTTAATGGCCTCCTTTCACAAATGATCTACTAGCAGCAAATATGAAAGAAGCGTGCATTAGAACTCCCCATCATCATGAACTGCTCTTTCATCCCCATTATATTTTTAACGAGTTCAATTTCCAGGAAAAATTGGATATTCTTGTAATGATTTCACATTCTATTTTATTGTCATGTCTCTTTCTGGAACGATGAGCGAGTGTGCTGCACCAATCTGCACTTGTGCAGCAAGTTAATATAACTCATATTCAGTGATGAGGAGCTCTGTAAAATCGCAGGGCTCTGACTGTTCAGACTTTTAATTGTATTCATTCAGCCCTTTTTGGAATCCTAAGACATCCACATAGCTGCCAAGTTTTCATGTCACAGACGTGTGACATTTTCATATTTTCAGTGCAAAGTAGGTAAGTTCTTTCTAATGGGGTAAATATCTGAAAACCCCCTCTTCGGAATGTAATCGCCTACATACCGGGTCCAAACTGCTGCTGTGCTCCTGAAGTGCTTATTGCATCCAGTTTCCCCCATATGTGTACCTCTGGGCCATCTTCCAGTAAAAGATTTTGAAACAGGACAGACGTAGAATGCTGTTCACAACATGCTCAAAATAAGCAGGCACAGGAGCAGTCAGTGACTGGCTCCTGCTGTGGATTCTCACATTTGCAGATGTGGACCAGTGCCCATGGACTTTCAATTGCTTGCTGTCCTTGTGTTGAGGGTGCCTCCAGTCCCACACACACCCAAAGATGATATAGGGAAGTGAAGGGTTTGTGTTCCTCTGTCAGTGGGAAGGCTAGATCTGATTTAGACTGGGTTGGTAATCAAAAATCCTATTTCTGCAGGAGGTGCTTGAACTGAACGAGAATCCACCAGGGGCCCTATTAAGTAAAGAGCAACCTTTCTCTGTTTGCGCCCAGGGCACCTTAAAAGAGGTGCGCCAGGCGCAAACTTGGAAAGTGCATCCTATTACATGGAATGTGCTGCCTCCATGGCAGCCGCGTACTCGCGCCGCCCTGGGGGGCAACACATTTTTGTGAAAAAACGAAGCGGCTGCTTTAAAGCCGCTCCGTATTTTCACTGTGCAGCCAGCACCCACATACCTGCACTTTCAAAGGGGATTAAAGATCCCCTCGCAGGCAGGTACAGTCAGTGATTGCACCCGCCTGCAAGGGGATGTCTGGGTGGTCCATAGGACACCCTTTTCCCTCTCCAGAGGGCTGGTCTCAGGGGGCGCACTGACAGTGCGCCACCTTTTAGATGGCTCCCTGCCAGTGGGTCTCCTGAGAGCTTATTTGCCTCTGCTACCGCGTCTGTAGTACAGCGTAGGTGCTGAGGCAAAGTGATTCCCTCATTTGTATGGGTGCATCGTCCCCTGCAGATAGCGCTGGTGCTTTATGTGCGGCAGCACAATCGGTATAACAGAAGGGGCCCCACAAGCGTCTGCGTGTGTTAAGCGTCCGTCCCTTCATTCCCTTTGGCTTTGCTTTGTTCACACTAAGTTGGCAGGGTATGCTCAGATGTGGGTCCCTTGCTCACTTTGCCACTGAATTCAAGCTAGCCTGGCTGATGATGGCTCATTAGCCACAAACCAGTCCCAGGATGCGTATTTCCGGTCCAGGGAAGACATGGCTTGGCAGTTCGAGCTGGACTGTTCCCTTGACGCCAGGGTCAGACTGATTTGCATATGGCCATGTCTGAACTGGGATGGCGAGTGAGCTAAAGAATGATGATGGATTAAACCCAGATTAGTTGACTAGGGGTGAATGCTTGCAATGTTCAACACTCCGTCCATCATCACCTTTGGTTTTGTTCTGTTCACCCTAAGTTGGCAGGGTATGCCCAGACGTGGGTCCCTTGCTCACTTTTCCACTGGATTCAAGCTAGCCTGGCTGATGACGGCTGATTAGCCAGAAACCGGTTCCAGGATGCTTGTTTCCGGTCCAGGGAAGACATGGCTTGGCAGTGTGAGCTGGACTGTTCCCATGAGGCACAGGATCCGACTGATTTGCAAATGACCATTTCTAAACTGGGGTGGCGGAGTAGGCTAAAGAATAATGAAGGATTAAACCCAGATCAGTTGACTGGGAGTGAGTGTTTGCAATGTTCAACACTCCGTCCATCATCTCCTTTGGTTGTGCTAAGTATTATGCCAATTAAACCTGCTATTATAATCTTAAACAAGCCGACAAACTGACTGTGTCATAAAAACACCGACATTTCCTAATAAAATATACGTTTAAACAAGCTGACAAGCTGATTGTGTCATAAAAACACCGACATTTCCTAATAAAATACCTGTTTACTGTTTGCGTGCTACATTGTTATGAAGAATATCATTCTTATTTCACAGCAAAAATAGTTATTTACGGATTGAGGCAGGGGAGTAGCCAGAAATTGTAAATACTCCCCACTTTCAACCCAAGCTTTGATGGCAACAAACAAACAAGGCATTTTGAGCCCAATACTCCCTAAAGTACTCCCTTGTCGCTTCCATCCAAGAATCAACCTATTCATCCTTTCACCCTTCCATCCACCCACTGATATCCACCATTTCATCTTTACATTTTCTCATCCAGTCATCCTTTCATCCATCATTTAATCTTTCACCATTCCATCCAACCATTAACCATTTTATCCAATCCACCTATCCATCCATGCATGCATCCATTTAAACATCCATCCACCTATACATCCATCATTTTACCTACCCATCCATCAATAAAGGATTAATTGATCATTTTGCCCATCCATTCCTGCATCATCATCCGTTCTCTCTGATTTGCATTTATATTGTCATCCATCCATCCTCTCAAATTACCATTTACCTGTGGAATTTTAGTTTAAGAGCTGAACATCATCTGCGCCAGCTTGTCACCCACGTACAACGTACACGACAGCCATTTTAGGTATCATGGTGTCCCTGTCCACGATCGATCGCCAGCGCGCTCCTCTGACCCTGCAAGCATCCTTCGCGCACCCTGGTTCCCCCTCCCTCCCTCACATGAGCATAACCCTTCTCCTCCTGCATGACCCTGTCCTTGGAAGTCACGCCCGCGCCTGACCAGCACCTCCTCTCCTTCCATGAATACCCCTCTGTTGATAAGCCATCCCTCCGCGTTCAATTGTCCACGCAGCATGAATACCACTCCTTTGATGACACCTTCCCCCGAGTCCGACTGTCCACACAGGTCCGAGGCCATCGCCTAAGCCGGGAGATATCATTTACTGCCCCTTATTGTGTGGAGTCACTCCTCTTCAAAGGACACACTATTGATCATAGCCCCCCACCCCATGGGATACGATCAGGCGCACACATCCTAAGAATCGGCGGAACACTCAGCCGCGTGATAGCCCCCTCCTGTTATCAGCAGGGTGAGGACCTCTATTGTGGATGTATGTGGGGGTGGGCTTGACACGAGGATTATGGGGACGTCATTTCATAAGTTTAAAGAGTCTTTTATGCAATAAAGAATGCTCACATGTCATAAACCAGGGTATAAGAGGCCAGGCCTCAGAGAGGCTGTTAGAGCACCTCGAGACGATACCTTGTTGTCTGATCTGATGTGTTCTGCTCCGTCGGAATAAACTTCTGTTTCCTGCCTTCTGGTCTCCGGCGCCTGCCTCATTGCTTGGTAATTTGAATGGTACAAAGGCGGTTAGCGCCGGGCAAATCTTGAAGAAGGTCATTGCCCTACCCTTTTTCTCACAATTGGCGCCCAACGTAGGGCCCATCAGCGACACGTGGATCCAGTGGGAGAGGTCCCGACGACAGAGTGAACGACTGCAACGATCGGGAGAGCTCGTGTCCGATAGACCCTCGTCTGACAGCCGATCATCCGACCTTCACTAGTTCCGAACAGACCTCTCTCGAGTGATCTACGGTCTTGACTGGGAACCATCAGGAGTGCCACGAACATCGCGAAGAATAGAGGACGATCGGGCGCTGGATTCAGAAGACAGGAAACCGTCCATGAGGTCCGGGTAAGGTCGTGTAAACACGACAAATTGAGAAATGATTGTTTGATTTGGATAATACTAGTATTACGCTTTGTTGATCCCTCTGGAGATTCACCGTCTGCAAACGGAGAAACAACAGGCTCTCTCTTTGCAAACAGCGAAGGATAGGTAACGCAGACTTTTGTCCCCATTGTAATCCGTCGTGCCTATCTTCCTCCCCCACTGTTTTCCCGAACTGTCGTTTGTGGATTGTTGTCTGGAGATTCTCTGTCTGCAAACAGGGAAGAACAAGGTCTCTCTTTGCAGGTAGAGAAAGAGTGGGTAACGCAAAACTTTAACACGTCGTACCCACTTATTCTCCCCATTGATTGTTTGATTGACCGTACATTAAGTGTTCGGTATTGGTTCTTTTGAGGTATTCACCGCCTGCAAACAACGGAGAATAGAAATATTCTGTCTAGTCTTTGCCCGCCGTGATAAGATAGGTAGTGTAGACCTTTGTCCCCGTTGTAACCCGTCATGCCTATCTTCTCCCCACTGATTGGTAGCCTGTTCAGCCCGGACCGCTTATTAGAGATGAACCATCCAGCTCCGCTGGAAGACACCCGTAATAAGGACATGTTCACTAAGCATGGACTAGTCGCTATAGCTTATACTAAACTATGGCATAAATACACAAAGAAGAACCCCGAAAGTCAGTGGCCACTGATAGGTTCCTTTGATGAGCATAAAATAAAAACATTAGAAATAGCGCTCCAGAAAAATAAGACTACGCCCACTATGCTCGATAGTATCGGCATGTGGCGCAAAGAAACGGAACAACGAAGAAAAAGAGAAGAAGCAAAAATAGGGAAAGAATTACGAAAGGCAGCCCACCTAGCCGCTAAGCAATTAGAAGAAGAAATAAAGGAAAGAAAGGAAGCTACACAAAACCAAGAATCAGGGTCGACAGGTCAATGTCCTGTTAGGACCCCCTCTGCGCTCTACCCTGAATTGCCCTCCAAACAACGGGCGAACGATGAGTTACTGCCAGGTCCCCCAATCATCTACATGCCCCCTCCATATGCCCCCTGCCAACAACACCTGCAGGCCCTGAGTGCGAACGAGAACGGCCTTAGCGCTAGTGCACCAGCCCTCACGGCCTCCGCACCAGCCACATTAGCAGCACCACCAGATGCCCCCGAGGTTAGCGAGCACCCACCAGCCAGACCAAACAGGTTGAGCAAAGATGAGCGGGATGGGATTGACAAAATAGCAAAGACACTAGTGGAACGAAGGGAGAGCGAAGAATACACAATGAACATGTATAACTTGCATGCCGACAGCCACAGACGGCATTTCATTTTGCGATTCAGCTACCACACCCTGAACGCATATGAGGATAGGTATCAAAGTAAGGGCCCCGCTAAACTGACAACGCTGTATAGGAAGATTGATGTTGGAGATGGGACTGAATGTGAGGCGACGGAGCTCTTCATGCAGGCGCTTGAGGTCTTCCGCCACCTCACAGAACAAAAACCAGAAGCCAAGGTTACAGTCCCTGAAACGACCTCCGTAGAAATAGCCAACACTATGATGCCCATCAGAGAAGCGGCCCCTTACTGGATCCCGCCACGTGGTCTGGGAGTAAACGATGATATTAATCATGCAGATGCAAAAGGGAGGGTTGTGTACAATTGGGTTTACCAACCATGGGACCGACAAGATATCCTAACTTTTAGACAAACTCTGCCCGATTTAAGAAAGAACCCGACAGCATTCTATACCGAATTAGGCACAGCCTTGGGTTCGACGATAATGACTTTAGCGGACATTGACTTGTTTTTCGGGTTATGCCTGCCAGCTGACGTGTGGAAGCAAATCCGGAAAACTGACCACACAGATCTGTTTGGACATACCTGGAACCAACTCAGTGAACTAGATAGACAGCGAGAGCCTGGAAGGAAACCAGTAAAGGACATATTAGAACTCCCAGACAAACTAGTTCAGAAGTTAAAGACGCTGATCCCAGAGAAAAAGGTAGATTGGTCGATAGTCACGGCCTGTCATCAGAAACCCCAAGAAGATGTATCAGAGTACTTCTCCCGATTCGAGACAGTGTTCTCCGACTACAGTGGCCAAGACATGACCACCGCAACCGGACAACACCTGTTTGTACAAAACTATGTGAAGGGCCTGTCACAGGAGGTCTCCCAAAAACTGCAGACGAGTGAGAGTAGTTGGGGGGCCTCCAAACCCGCAGCTATCCTTCAGATGGCTCAGTATTACGAGCACCAGAAGAATGAGAATGATAGGGCGTCCGAGAAAAAGAAGAAAGATTTGAAAGAAAGGGTGATGATAGCCCAGATACAAGGTATAGCGGTCGGACGGGAACCCCAAAGGGGGAACTACCAATCGACCCCTAGAAATCCACCTCCTAAAGATCACACCCCAACACCCCACACTGGACGTAGAGACATTAGTGATGACCAATGTGCCTTCTGCAAAGGGTTCGGCCATTGGAAATCCCAGTGTCCGGTTCTGCTAGAGATGAACAGAAATAGGGACCCCAAGGATATAGCAGGTGGACCGAGAAATAGGGGACAAGGACGAGGGCACACAAACGACACCAACAATGACAGATCAGGGAAATCGAACACCTTTGATCGCCCCCGACAGAACCAGTATCAACTATCCGACGGTGAGAATGCCCCCGATTTTGCATAGGACTGCCCGGGGCAAGGGAGGGATCCAGTCGAGCTCTGTGTTGACCAGCAAGGTCCTTATGTCACTGCTAAGGTCCTGGGTACAGAGTCTCCATTTTTGGTAGACACTGGGGCGACACGTAGTGTGTTATCGAAACGACTGATTCCAAGGGCACCCTTGTGTTGCTCACACATTACATCGATAGGTTTCGATGGGACGCCCTCCACTAACCCCCTGTCCGTGCCTATCACCTTTGACCTAGAAAGCAACACCACTGACACAACATTTCTGCTCTCCTCCAACTCCCCTGACGCCATTATGGGCATTGACTTACTGAAGCATTTTCGAGCTACCATTAGGTGTTCCCCAGATGGAATCCGAGTCATCCTGTACGACAACCCAGGCATGCCCAAATCCTGCCCTTCACGACACATGTGCTCCATAACTGACGCTGACCTGTCCTTGCTTGACACCCTGCCTCCGTACCTATGGGCCAAAAATGACTCTGATGTGGGATGAATGATGATTGACCCTATTCATATAACTGTAAGACAGGACGCTATGCTACCGAAACTCCCACAATATCGGATATCGCCCGAGGGCGAGAAGGCACTGGTAGCGATCATTCAGTCTCTGGTAGATGCAGGAGTGGTTGAAGAGGTGGTTAGCAACGTCTGCAACAGCCCAATCCTACCTATTGTTAAGAAGCAAGGCGAAGGAGATGAGAAAGCGTACCGCTTCATCATCGACCTGCGAGAGATTAACAAAGTGGTTGTACCCCAATACCCCGTAGTCTCGGATATCACCACCATTCTGACCCTCATCCCGTCCACTGCCACCACCTTCACTGTTATCGACCTCAAGAATGCGTTCTTCTCTATCCCCATCCATCCAGACAGCCGTTATCTCTTCGGCTTCACCCTGAAATCCCGCTCGTACCGATTTTGTAGAGCTCCCCAGGGGTACACTGAAAGTCCCAGTATTTACAGCCAGGCCCTTAAAAGACAGCTGGACGCCATCCAGCTACCGGATGGAGTGGTGTTAATCCAGTATGTCGATGATATCCTTTTGGCGGCCGACACCACCCCACTTGCAATCACAGCCACTGTTCAACTCCTACACTTTCTTGCAGAAAATGGCCACAAAGTTTCCAAAAAGAAATTGCAGTTCTGCCAGCCACAAGTGACATACCTAGGCCATCTCCTGTCCAAAGAAGGGAGGAAACTCACACCCGACCGAATCCAAACCATCCTAGACACCCCCGTCCCAAAAACACAAAAGCAAGTCTGCTCTTTGGTTGGCCTAACCTCTTTTTGCAGACAATGGTTACCCAATTTCAGCCTCATTGTAAAACCCCTACTTGCCCTGTTGGCCAAAGATGCCCCCTTCCCGCTCCCTTGGACCCCTGAGTGTCAAGCATCCTTTAAGGAATTACGAGATGCCCTCTGTTCAGCGCCCGTCCTGGGAACCCCGGATTACTCCAAACCCTTCTCCCTCTTCACCCACGAAAGGGAGGGGTGTGCATTGTCTGTCCTGACTCAGTCTATAGGTCCAAAGCAGCGCCCTTGTGCCTACTTCTCCGCCACTCTTGATCCTGTAGCCAGAGATTTGCCTGCCTGCCTTCGAGCAGTAGCTGCCGCTGCTGTCTCTATCCGTCAGAGCGAGGGAATCGTATTTTCCAACTCCCTCACTGTGTTAGTACCCCATGCAGTCGACACCCTTCTGAACCAAACCAAGACCCAACATCTGACTAGCGCACGACTGACAGGGTACGAATTGACGCTACTTGCACCCCACATCACACTAAAGAGATGCACGACTTTGAACCCTGCCACATTGTTGCCCCTGCCTGAAAATGACCCCGACGTTCCTCCCATACACGACTGTGTGACCCTCACGGACGAACAAACTAGGAGTAGAGTTGACCTCCGAGACACTGCTTTCACTGACCCCGATGGAGAGCTATGGGTAGACGGCTCATGCATCAAACTCCCAGATGGCACCACTTCAGCTGCCTATGCAGTAACGACAGCCCGAACAGTAGTTGAGACAGCCCGCATCACACAACGATCTGCCCAGGCAGCAGAGCTGATAGCCCTCACACGAGCATGCATCATAGCCACGGGGACCACCGCGAACGTATATACAGACAGCCAGTATACCTTCAGGGTGGTTCACCACTTTGGGCTCCTGCGGAGGGAAAGGGGATTCCTGACGTCCCACGGCACCCCCATCCTTCACGGATAACTGGTTTCTGCCCTGATTGAAGCGGTTCTTCTCCCCAAACGACTAGAAGTGATCAAATGCCAGGCACGCAAGAAGGTGACAGACTTAGTCGGACAAGGGAATGCACTGGCCGACATCACTGCACGAACCACAGCTGAGAATAGGACGATGACACGCATGTATGTGACCAGGTCACAAGCAGAGAAATGGACTGACGCAAGAGAAATGATCAGAGACATCCAGTCGGCCAGCACCCCTCACGAACTGACTAAGTGGGCAGGGGTGGGTTTGAAGGATGATGAGGGCTGCTGGCGAACAAAAGATGCCAACAAATGGTTGCTGCCTGACTCATACCTGATCCCTATACTGACGATGGCTCATTCCCCCGCACACATAGGATCTGCACCCATGATCGAACTCATTTCCAAAGTCTGGCACAACTATAAAATCCCCGACTCAGCCAGACGCCTAGTCCAGCAGTGCCTTATCTGTCTGCAACACAACCCTGGGAAAGGAACTGTGGTACCCCGGGGAGGGTTTGGGACCCCCAACCACCCCTTTGAGATCCTCCAGATGGATTACAACCAGCTGGAGAGGTGTCAGGGCTTGAAGTATGTAATAGTCATTGTATGTGCCTTCAGCAAATGGGTAGAGGCCTATCCAACCCGTGACAACACTGCCATGACTACTGCCAAAGTACTACTGAAAGAATTCTTTCCTCGCTATGGCCTTTGTCGAATTTTATGGAGCGACAATGGCCCCCACTTCATAGCTGAGGTTATCCAACTAATCCTAAAGGGATTGGGGGTGAAACAGAGATTTCACGCAGTCTTCCACCCCCAGTCCGCCGGCCTGGTGGAACGCCATAATGCCACACTGAAGTTGAAATTGTCAAAAATAGTGGCCACCACCGGACTTAATTGGCCAGACGCTCTCCCACTGGCCTTGCTATCGATGCGCTCTACTCCCACCAAACACCATTTGACCCCCTACGAGGTTGTATTCGGGCGACCGATGAACCTCTGGACTGCTCCCAAACCAACTTCCATTCATGACGTCCCGGACGTCCTACTGTCTGATTATTTGTGCAAGTTAACTAAAACGTTGTCTGTCATTCATCAACAGGTGCAGCAGGCCATCCCTGATGTTTCCAGGGGCCCAGGCCACGACATCCAACCGGGGGACTTCGTTCTAGTCCGCAACTTCCAACGGACCAAGAGCTTGGAACCCCGGTGGACGGGCCCCTGGCAAGTGCTGATCACCACACGGACGGCGCTTCGAGTGGAGGGGAAGAGGCACTGGCTGCACGCACACCACTGCCGGAAGGTCTCCGCGACCCTGGCCACGACAGAAAACGTCAACACCCAAGAAGAGCTCCTGAACAAAGATCGACCAACATTGAACTGTTATCCCGATACTGAGGCACTTGAACTTGCAAAATTCTCTGATCCCACTGTGCCAACCAGAGAAGGGTATTTCCTGCGTCGAAAGGAGGGAGTTTCGGCTAAGTAGGCCACGGACTAAGTTGAATCTCAGAACGGTGACCTAAACACAACCAAGGGTTACCGGGAGAGAAGCTAAACGAAGTCTGTGGTTCTGCCCGCTACCGAGCACCTTGAAGATGATGGAAGCGCCAGATAAGAAGATGATGGAAGCGCCAGATAAGAAGATGAAGGAAGCAACAGGAAATACCCACTATAGGAACCCAAAGACTGACAATTTGCACAAATCGAAGACAATCGCCCTCTTTATTGTCTTCCTCTTTTGCCTCCTCCTCATGACCTCCTTCTGGATCCTGGAGGAAAGCACACCGGCTCATCAAGCATTGCTGCCCACTGCGCGACCAACCACCTGATCTCCCTGTCACCTCAGCTCCGAGAGAGACGCAGGGAGTTCTGGAACAATTCCTTCGTGCAACTGTTGCACCAACACAACCTTGCTGCAAATGCCACGAACTGCTGGATCTGCGGGTTGCTCCCGCATGCCACTGGACACTCCATTCCCTTCATCCCTTCTCCTTTCTCAGTTCACGGCTCCTGCCTCGCCTGGTTGATCCTCATGCAAGAGAGCCACAAGGATAACGCCACTTCCAGTCAGACAGTGTCGCACTTCTACTCTGGGTTCTGGCTGAACAAAACCGGAAAGACCTCTGCTCCCCTGTGTCCTGCGCTCACAGGCGCCACCTTCCTTAAAGACATCCCAGCCAAAGAACGTATCGAAGTACAGGTGCTCCACAATCCAGCTAGATCCACCTTCTCTCATCTGCGAAAACAAACTACCGCCACTCTAACTGTGGCTCTGTCTGTTATCAATGTCACAGGTCTTGTGTGTCTCGAAGGCCAGGGAACACAGCTGGTGGGTCGCAGTTCCTGTCGAATCATCAGAACATTGGACTCAGTTGATCCCACTTCCTTTGTTGCTTCTCCAAACATGTACTTTGTGTGTGGCACCAAAGCTTACACCTGGCTCCCGAAAGGTTGGAAGGGTATCTGCTACATTGCCTTCGTTCTCCCCCCCACGTATGTAGCCCCTACTACCCATCACCGGCAGAGGCGTGCAGATGACGTTGGACAAGCCGACTCCACTGGAGCACAGTTCCTGGATGCAGCAAAGGGACTCGTTCCCCTGTGGGGCCCAATGGCAAACAGCCGCGCTATCCGACACCTGACCCAGGCAATAGAAACAACGATCAACATCACGGCTGGCATCCTCGCTAACAACACGGCTGAGCTTCAGGCAGTCCGCCCTGTGGCCCTTCAAAACCGCCTTGTTCTAGATGTGGTTCTAGCCGATCGAGGAGGAGCGTGCCGCATCATCGGATCTAGCTGCTGCACCTACGTGCCAGATAACTCGCCTTCAGTCTACAAAGCAATTGAACACCTCCACAGACTTTCCTCAGAGGTTCACCAAGAACAAGAAGGATGGCCGCTTGGGAGCTGGTTTTGGGACACTTTGAAGGACTGGGGTTGGAGGTTGTTTTCCTTCGTACTAATACCTGTTGTGATATTATGTGGGTGTTGTTTAGGTATCCAATGTCTGCCATCTTTGTGCAGCTTCGTTTCTAACTGTATGTGCCCAAAGACTTTGGACTTCCGAAATGAGCACATGAGCCCCCTCTATGAAGTAGAAATACGTGGCCTTATGGGGATAAATCCGAACTGACAAGTTGGCGAGACATGTTAAAAGGGAGGACTGTGGAATTTTAGTTTACGAGCTGAACATCATCTGCGCCAGCTTGTCACCCACGTACAACGTACACGACAGCCATTTTAGGTATCATGGTGTCCCTGTCCACGATCGATCGCCAGCGCGCTCCTCTGACCCTGCAAGCATCCTTCGCGCACCCTGGCTCCCCCTCCCTCCCTCACATGAGCATAACCCTTCTCCTCCTGCATGACCCTGTCCTTGGAAGTCACGCCCGCGCCTGACCAGCACCTCCTCTCCTTCCATGAATACCCCTCTGTTGATAAGCCATCCCTCCGCGTTCAATTGTCCACGCAGCATGAATACCACTCCTTTGATGACCCCTTCCCCCGAGTCCGACTGTCCACACAGGTCCGAGGCCATCGCCTAAGCCGGGAGATATCATTTACTGCCCCTTATTGTGTGGAGTCACTCCTCTTCAAAGGACACACTATTGATCATGGCCCCCCACCCCATGGGATACGATCAGGCGCACACATCCTAAGACTCGGCGGAACACTCAGCCGCGTGATAGCCTCCTCCTGTTATCAGCAGGGTGAGGACCTCTATTGTGGATGTATGTGGGGGTGGGCTTGACACGAGGATTATGGGGACGTCATTTCATAAGTTTAAAGAGTCTTTTATGCAATAAAGAATGCTCACATGTCATAAACCAGGGTATAAGAGGCCAGGCCTCAGAGAGGCTGTTAGAGCACCTCGAGACGATACCTTGTTGTCTGATCTGATGTGTTCTGCTCCGTCGGAATAAACTTCTGTTTCCTGCCTTCTGGTCTCCGGCGCCTGCCTCATTGCTTGGTAATTTGAATGGTACAAAGGCGGTTAGCGCCGGGCAAATCTTGAAGAAGGTCATAGCCCTACCCTTTTTCTCACATACCCTGCCATAATTTCACCCACCAATCCATCCATCTTCTCAGATTTCCATTTTACCTGCTATTCTCTCATCTACCCATCCATGCTCCCAGATTTCCACTTGCTCTGCCATCCATCCGTCAGTACATCTATCCATCCATCCATCCTCTCAGATTCCCATTCACTCTGCCATCCATCGATTTCCTCATATTTCAAGTTATTCTGCCATCCATCCATCCAACTTTCCATCCTTCCTGTCATATTTCAATTTACTCTGCCATCCATCCATCCATCCTGCTTAGATTTACATTTACACTGCCATCTTTTCATCCACCCAACCATCCTCTCAGATTTTCATTGACTCTGCCATTCTTTCATCCACCCATATCCCCATTATCTCATCTACTCATCCACTCATCCTTTCACCCAATCATCTACCCATCCTTTCACTCACTCACTCACTCATCTATCCTTTCACCCACTCATTACACTTGTCCACCCATATATCCTTTCACCAAACCATCTTTTTACTAAATCTTCCATGCAACCTTTCACCTTCCCATCCTTTCACCCACCTGTGCATCCATCCTTTTACCCAGCCATCCTTTCACCCACACATTCATCCTGCCATCCATCCATCCTTTCACCCACTCATCCATCCATCTTTTCATCCACCCATCCTTTCTCCCACTCATTCATCCATCCTTTGGTCCACCTACCCTTTCACTCACTCACCCATCCTTCCATCCACACTTTTCCCCACTCACCCATCCTTTCACCCACACATCCATACCTTTACCCACCCATCCTTCCACTCATCCATCCACCCTTCCACCCCCTCATCCTTCCACTCCACCCATCCTTTCACTCACTCATCCATCCACCCATACATCCATCCTTTCATCTACCCATTCATTCACCCACTCATCCATCCACCCTTCCACCCCCTCATCCTTCCATCCTTACATCCACTCACACTTTCACCCACTCATCCATCCTTTCACTTATTAATACATTCACTTGCCCTCCCTCCTTTCCCTTTGTATTCTGCCTCTTTCTTTCTTCCTTTCTAGCTTAATTATAAGCTTTTATTTGCCAAGTTCTAGATAAAAAGCCTATAAAAAAACCTCACCCCGCTATAGCTGGTAAAGTGGGGACTTCTCAACACCCATGTATGTACCTCCTAATTTCTGGCCAGGTTGCAGTGCGCGGTTGCTCCAGATTTAAGGTAGCACTGCCACCAGAGAGTAGGAAAAACAGATTACCAGTTGCTTCTCCTTTGGTACTTAAATGGGACCGATGTGTAGACTGGGCGTCCACCTCTAAAGGGAATGCCTAATACCTCTGTTGCTGCTACAGAAGCCACCAGCATCATCCTGCATTAAATGGATCCTTCATTCCTCGAAATCCAGAATTCCTCCAGCTAGTGCACAGCGCCATCGTTTGCGTAAATGTGATGACCCTGGTGTGATGACCAACGCCTCATGGTAGATGAGCTTTTCAGAAACCACTTTGCGATTTCGGGTCAACAAGAAAGAGGATGCGGTTGTTGGTCCTCGGATATATCAATGCATAGCCGCACATGGCTGGTCCTGCTTGGGTGTGCCTGCTGCTCTAGTGGGGGAGACAGCCATTACAATGTGGGCTTTACACTGCGCTACCATTACGATGTAGCCATCACAACGCAAGTCGTTACAACGACTTGCACTGGATGGCGCTATATACTAAGGAATAGTATAATTTACTATTCCAACACCTTCCCTACTGTTACGTAGGCTGGAGTTGGAATAGTAAATTATACTATTCCTAAATCCAGCGCCTACAGCGCAAGTCGTTGTAACGACTTGCGTTGTAATAGATTCGTTGTAATGGTAGCGCGGTGTAAAGCCTGAGTTGTCATGATATACATCCTCTAGTGGTGACAGGGAGATACAACAGCAGGCCCCCAGTACACGAGCGTTCACTTGGCATGAGTAGTGTCAGTCGACCTGCCGCAATCACCCACCCACCCACTCCCCCACATGAAGAAACCTGTCTAGTCTGCCTGGTCTAACCAAAGGTAAAAAAAGTTACTGATATACAAGCGGTTTAGAAAGAATCTAGTACTACCTTGAGTTTTTGTAAAATGGTTAAAAACTTTTACAAAAACACTGTGCATGTTTCAGTGATAGACTTTGGCTAATTTTTTTAACTGTTTTGTATCTCCTCAGTTAGTCAATACACATTTTTTCTCACGAGTTGTATGACTTATTGTTCCAAATAAACTGTAAACCTAACTACCAAAGATGCACTGCCATGCTATTGGATTTATTAAGTCTGATTTAAAGACCCTTGTGTAATCCTGTTGGTATGTGCATTTTATAGAATAAATTACACGAAACTATCATTTTCAACGTTTTCTTTGAAAGTAGGTCCTTGACCTACACTTTGGCTTGTAATGCAGTGAAATGCCATTGGATTGACTTTGCAGCTGTGTTCCCAGTAGCTGATTCAAATGAGATTTTCCCAGGAGAATATAGTCTGATTTCCATAAACGCTATTCTATTTTTAAACGTTCGCGGCTGGTTTCATAGCTGCCTTCCACCCATAGCTTTACTCCCACGAGAGCTTAGATATAGGATATTAGAAAGCAGTGCTCCATCTGAATAAGCAATTGTGCCAGGGCCCAAAGTCTGCTCAGAAGCCCTCGGCCTGCAGTATGGAATGTCAGGATTGCACCTCATGCTTCTTTCATCCTCCACCAGGCGCCCCCGGTTCGTTTATCTCACACCTTCAGGTTCTTTCTCATCCCTGCATTCTTTATTTATCACAGTTTTCCATCTTTCTCTTCCTCCTTCTTTTTCTCTTTTGTGTTTTTCTCTCTCTTGCTCTGGTCTCAAAGTCTGACGATTTAAAATGTGTCGGTTTCCAGAAATGAGTGCCAGTGCGCTCGCCTGTCACCACCAGCTCAAATAACCACTGTTATGATGGTTACAGCATATGCAGCCACACAACCTATTGTACAGTAGGCGTACACGAGCCTCCTTAGGTATCTTTGGTGGCTCTCAGGTAGGGCCTATGCGGTGCCTGCAGTACCCATATGGGAAAGAATAATAATAATAATAATAATAATAATAATAATAATAATAATAATAATAATAATAATAATAATATGGGAAAGAAACTGGAGTTTGAGGCTGTTTGCCCAATCCCTTACACTCTTTTCCCTAATTTAATGCATAGGCGTAGCTGTGGGTTCGCAGGGACACGACTGGAGTACCCCCCTGGCCATCTTGCACAACCAATAATAGGCATTATGCCAAGCTTCCTTGCCTTTTTTCTTGTGTTTATCTTTTAGAGCGAGCTAATCCACATGTTATTTATTAGAAGATTCAATTTATGCAGTATTTAATTTGTAAAAACTAAGGGCCATATGTATCAAAATCGTCTTTTGCGATTCTCAAATAGCGATTTTTTGCGAATCGCTATTTGAGAATCGCAAAATGCTATGTATGTAGGATTCGCAATAAATGTTGCAGATCCTACATATTCCTTAATTGCGAATCTCAAATTGCGATTCGCAATTAAGGAATGCATCCCCATTTATTCCTATGGGCCTAGAGGCCCATAGGAATGACTGGGAAGGCATTCTCAATTTGCGATTCTCAATTAGAGAATCGCAAATTGAGAATCCAATTTCAAGGGTGCAAGGGTATCAAAAGGACTCCCTGTTGCACCCCTGAAATAAGCATGGGTGCACATGTGGCGCACATACATGCCCTAAGGGCATGTATGTGCGTCACATTGCACTTTGAAACATGCAAAAAAGTGAATTTTTGAAAGAAATCGCAAATTACCACCAACTTGAAGTTGGCAGTAATTTGCGATTCATTAAGGCCAAATTACACTTTTTTGTGCTTCTTACATTGCATTTAAGGAAAAGCTAAATTTGCGATTCCTTAAATGCAATCTCAAAATAAGGAATAGCAACTTTTGCGATTCCTTATTTTGCACGCAAATTTGCCTCATACATACCGCAATGCAAAATTGCGATCGCAATTTTGCTTGATACATAAGGCCCAAAGTGCCAGAGCCCTTGTCAGGAGGCCATTGCAGGTTGCACTACCCATTGCCCCCACCGTGGCACTCAATGAAAGTACCATTACAACTAACCATCACACTCATACCGGTGTGACAGTACAGACTTTAAATATACATTAAAATGACTAATACATGCCACCCAAGCTATTCCTATGGCTTTGGGTGGCAGGTATTTCTGATTTTAATGTATATTTAATTATTTCGCAACTGTTGTGTTTCTCACAAAATTTGTCAAACAGCTATGTGGCAGTTGTTATAAGAGCTGGTGTTTACAATAAAGTGTGGGTGTGGAGCACCGAAAAAACAATTAAGCACTGAGAATCGTGAAGAGTAATGACACCCCCACATCACATAGACTTTACTTATTACTCCTCTGTCCACAACTCCAGCTCTAGGGTTGATAACGGGCGGGTAGTTCCCTGGATTATGGAAATGATGCAGTATACCACCATTCTGCCTAGAACGTTATCTGACCACTCTCCCATTGCACTGCTGCTTGGAGTGCAAGGCGCTTTACAATCCACCAGACATTAGCGATTGGGGAGAGTGAACTGCGTGACCGGTCTTCAAAGCCGAAATCAGAGGTCACATCATTGACCTTTTTAAAGCAATAAATGCTCTGTGGCCACAGTGAGAGTATTTTGGGATGCCTTTAAGGCATATATTGTGCATCTCCAAAGGGACCAGTATATTGAAATGGATTATAGTCAGACTCAACATGCTTGAACGTAAAATCAAAAGTCTGCAGACTGAGTACGATGGTGCTCATGCCCCCACTGGTCTTGGGACCTTCACAGGAAGTCCTGGGGGACTTCTGTGCATGCCAGAACGTGAGGTTCATTCATTATCGAGGGAAGCAGACAAGAGCTTGTGCTTATGGTGAGTCTGACGGACTGGGTAGAACACTAGACTAGGTGCTGAAGTCATGTACACCACATACATCAATCTCTGGTATGCAGGGCCCAGATGGGGCTACAAAAACATCCACTAAATATATTTCAGGGATTTCAGGGATTATTATGAACTTCTGTACTTGTCTAGAGGCCCCCACACACAGTCTGAAATCTCTGAGTACCTTGACGAAGTGGCGCGTAGATAGTGGAAGGAGACATTAGGAAACAACATAATTCCCCATTAATGGTGGAGGACATTACACTGGCAATAACTGCCCTAGCCAGCGGTAGGGCACCAGGATGTGATGACTTCCCGGTGGAGTACTACAAAAGGAGTAAGCAAACTTGTTTGCACCAAGATTGCTTGAGGTGTATGGTGAGGCTATCGAGAGTGGTAGACTGCCACAATCAATGACAGAGGCTGTCTTAACAGTTCTCCTGAAGCCAG
The DNA here is from genome assembly GCF_964263255.1 of Lissotriton vulgaris. Lineage (NCBI taxonomy): Eukaryota > Metazoa > Chordata > Amphibia > Caudata > Salamandridae > Lissotriton > Lissotriton vulgaris. The sequence goes on from NC_141694.1 coordinate 1,218,268,330, forward strand.
ACCGCGATCCGGTGCTGTGCTCCTCTTATCTACCATTGTCATTATTGAATTTGGACAATAAAATCGCTGCTAAGATTCTGGTCAAGAGATTGCAGCCGCTAATGCAGTGCTTGGTCCTGGCTGATCAAGCAGATTGTATACCTCAGAGATCTGCGGCACTAAATGTGCGTACCCTGATGGCCATGTTGCATAGAATTGACCCAACACTGCAGGCGGCGGCTATTTGAAAGCCATTGATTCCCTGGAATGGAGTTCTATGAGAGAGGTCTTGCGAAGGCTTCGGCACACCTTTTGAAGTTGATTGATTTACTCTAAACAGGCCTGACTACTTGTGTGTGGGATAATGGTGCGTTAACAGACCTGTTCCAATTGGCAGGGGTGCCAAGGATGCCCATTTTCCCCATTGATCTTTGCTTTGGCCATCAAGCCGATCCTGTGCTGGCTGCAAGAATTCCACTCTCATAGTTGGATACGGGTGGGGGCCGACACAGTGCTACTTTCCCTGTATGCAGATGACATTATCCTGTTTTTACAGCACATGGAAGAAAGCATAGACCCGATTTATACAGATATCATAGGATGTAGGGGATGCTCTGTCCTTCAAATTAATAGGGACAATTCCAAAATACTACCACTGATTAATAGGGACAATTCCAAAATACTACCACTGACAGAATGTAGCTCTCCCTAGCTAGGGAACTACCACTGGATGGCTGGTGGAGTGAAGTACCTGGATGTTCATGTAAAAAAAGATATGGGCGAGTTGGCTAGGCTAAACTTTGGGGTGACACTACTCGTCATCATCATCATAAAACTTTATTCAGCTATAATGAACAGCCATAAAAGGACATAAATAATAGAGCGAACATAAAACACATTAAAAAATCTCGATATCTATTTCCATACAAAAAAGCCCTTTAGGTGCAGAACATTAAAACATAGTAATATAAATCCTGTCCTACACTATTACATGATACTTTTCCTCTCATTGATGGCTTTCAGGATAAAAAGGGCAGTATTATAGCACACAGAAGGTTCACTTAATGCCACCAGGAATTTCATAACAGCTATATGTAATCTAATAATCGGTGCAACAAATATAGGTTTAAGATAGAAATACCTAAGATTCTGGTAAATTTTACAAAACAGTAAAAAGTGCAATGTGCTTTGCTTACTTTAACCATCGCAGTCACAAAAGGCCATATCTGAAGGTTGGGTCTTCGTAGTTGGAAAGGCAACTAGGTGGGGCACAATACCACATCTCAGCAAAAAGCGATGCTACATATTTGTCACATATGATAGGTAGCTATTCCCCCCCCTCCTCCAGGTACAAAGACATAAAAAGCGGCTGATGATTTTTTTCCTATCACCTGCCAATCGTTGATCCAGTCTATACTATAAAAAGGTGTCTTTAATCATCCTCATAGATAATGATAACATCTGGGTAGGATCTGACACTCTACTCGCTCAAAGCCCAGGTGGACAGATGGATGGATAGATAAATTAAATCACCCATATCCTTGTTGGGGCGAATCTCAATAATCAAAATGGATATTTTACTAAGGTTGTTTGTCATTGTACTAGTGGTCTTACACTCATGCTATGTTGTCAGCCCCTCTGAGATGGATGATCCAGTTTAGCCAGCTCTTGTACGACGTCTTACTTGTGTCTTTCCAGTTGGCAAGAACCATTTTCACTGCCGAGAACATTAAACGGTCAAATAGGTCTCTGTCAGATTAATTTCTCCAGTTTGTGCTTATATAGGCCGTGTGCAAATTAAAGGAATCTCTGTCCATATTACCTTTAAACACCACACTTATGAAGGCAAAGATTTTGTCCCAAAACGATTTGACTAATATACTCTGAAAGACAAGGTGGGCTAAGTCCCCCGTCTCCTGATTGCAGTTCCAACATGTTGCATTGTTTCGGGCCCTAATGCAAATAGACGGGCAGAGGTCCAAAATGCCTTGTGTAGTAGCCGAATTATGGTTTGCGAGAGAACCGGGGAGATCTTGTTACGTGACACGGATCTCCATAGTGAGGGCCATCTCTGCTCTTTTGGTGGCTCTGGTGGCAGTTGTCCCCAATAGGCTATGACCTTGTGATTTCAACCCAAACATCTAGGAACAAAACTGCTCTCTTGGTCATGGTGTACGTAAATTGAATCCTGGGATTTTTAGAATTGAGATGACCGATATTCTCTGCAAATCTTGCATCTGATACTGTCCATATCAGAAACATATGAGAAAAACAAGGACCCCCTGGGTAGTAGTGAAAACAGACTCCTAGGGCAGGGTAAGTAAATTATTTGTACAAAATTTCCTAGGCCGTCTAACTAATAGGCAAACAATTGATCTGACCCAATAGCAAAAGGAACATTCAAGAGATAAAATTATAAAACAAACATATTTTTAATTGACATGGTAAAAATCATATAGGGACCTGAGCAAAAATCAGACTATATGATGAGGTTTGACAAATATCATAGCATATACATACAATAGTCAAAACATATACATTTAATACATAAAAATTTAAAAGAAACAAGAAATTTAAACAATTCAATAAAAAGGACACCCTGCATCATAGGTGGTGCCTGAGTACAGGGATGAATAAGAACTCGACGCGCGTTTCGGCAGAAAATGCCTTCCTCAGGAGTCACAGTTGGTTATCTGTGAAAAATGGGTCTGTAGGTACTAAGATGTATTCAGTCGCTAGTCATGAGAGGTAATGAAGCAATTCCTAAAACAGCATACAATGTATCTCAACATATACAAAACTTCAAGATGTATGAAGCTGGCAACGTGTGGTAAAAGTATTGCGGCCAGATTAATAGCCCCAGGTAGCCAACTGTCGTATATGCAGTTGCGTATGAAGCTTAGTATATCTATCACATTGTTAAAAATCAGTGAATGATGTTCGTCTGCGGTAAATATAAAACCGTCAAGACGACAGTTGTTTTGGCAAATGAAGACTAGTATAAGTCTGATGAGAAAATGACTTATGGCAGGATAATGCTCACACGGCATTAATGGCGCGGCGTCCCGTCCTCCAAAACGAAATGCAGACCCATTTTTTACAGATAACCAACTGTGACTCCTGAGGAAGGCGTTTTCTGCCGAAACGCGCGTCGAGTTCTTATTCATCCCTGTACTCAGGCATCACCTATGATTTAGGGTGTCCTTTTTATTGAATTGTCTACATTTCTTGTTTCTTTAAAATTTTTATGTATTAAATGTATATGTTTTGACTATTGTATGTATATGCTTTGCTATTTGTCAAACCTCATCATATTGTCTGATTTTTGCTCAGGTCCCTATATGATTTTTACCATGTCAATTAAAAATATGTTTGTTGGGGGAGGAGCCAAGCTCGCGACCGTGATGGCCGCACTGTAGCTCGGCTCCGTCAACCTTCCTGCCTGAAACGCATATCCTGTACTTCATCCTGCCCCGAGGAGACACATTCGGCAAAATATGGGAAGGTGAAACACTGCTCGCACTCACCGTCTGTCCCGGGGGCTCCGGGGTGCAGTGGATCCGGAGTTGTGCCCTTGTTTGTTCGGAAGCCTCCTCGGTGTGCGGGCCGGGGACTCGCCTGTGACGCTCGGCCGGAGCGGGGTGTCGACGCCGGCCCCCGATGGAGGAGAGGGGTCGGCTGAAGAGGTCGTTGTTCGGTTGTGCCGGTGGCGACTGACCGGGCCGGTCTGGCGGCCCGGGGGCTCTGCTGCGGGGCGCGGCCCGCCTCGGACGGGGGTAGACCGTACAGGAGGCTTGTCCCCCCATTGTTGCCCTGTCCGGCCATCTTGAAGCCCTTCGCCCGGATTCGGCGGGCGGCGCCCGTGAGACGGTGGCGCCGGCGACCCCTGTGTTTTGGTGGCCCATCTTTCTGCACCAAGATTGCCATTATTGGGGCTCGACGAGACTCCGGTGGGTCTTATTTGACGGCCTGGTCCAGAGGTTGCGGAGCGGAGCGTCCCTGCTGCACTGACAAAATGGCGGCCGGCGCCCTGGGTCCCGGACCTGTTTGGGGCGGCGAACCTGGTCTGTCGAAATGCACGATGGCTGAAGCTTGTGGGCGTGAGCCACGATTGGTGATGTCTTTGCCGCCCTATGCTCTTTGCGTGCGGCCATGGCCTTTGACGCCGTTGTGCAAGATAGTGGTTCTGCCGCCATGCCTGTTGGACCGTCCCCCATGAATGCGGCTCGACTGAAGGTGTGTGCTGCTTTGCCTCCCTCGGCTGCTTTAAAGAGTGCTGCCGCTGTGCATTTACGAGATCGAGTGTCTGCGACCCCGAATCTCAAGGAAGTTTCGATTATGGCGGACATGAGTGAGGGCCCCACGTCGGGGCCTGTCCATGCCAGTCTGGCTGGGGAGCTCGGCGGATGTTCGATTCGAACTGCTTTGGTGAGGTCCCGCGGCTCCCAGCGGGGGACACCTCGCTTTTTTGGGCGGCGGGACCGCACTTAGACTGTTTGCTGCTCCTGATATTGCTACTTGACAGTTTGGTCTGCCGCAGCCATTGTTTGCTTTGCTGTTCGAGACTGGGATCCTCTGCTTTACACCTTTGGCCTGCCTTGTTTTTCGATCCTGTGTACACTCTTGTGTGAACTGCTTGCTGTATTCCACTCTACTGTGCATGAAAGCTATGATCAGGAGAGGTCAGGGGTGAGACAGACTTGCCTCGGCGGACTACTGGTTAATGTACGGGGGTGAGGACTGCCTGCAGCCGTGACAATATGACCGATTCCTCTTCCTGATATTTGAGGTTGTGTCGATCTCGATATGATGTGGGTTTTAGTCGTGTTAAGGCGGGGGGTAGGAGCTGAATGTTCGATTGCAGATCTCCTCTCCCACTGGATCCCTTTCCCCCCCTTCCTCTTTTTGTCTGTTGTGTTCTTTTCTCACTTTCTGATTCTTCTATATTTCGGGTTCTACTTATGGCGACAGGCACGCTGCTGGGGGGGGTAGGCCGTAGCCTTCTGCAGGGGTGCAGGGTGGTGTGGGAGGGGTGGGGTCTTTATATTGTTCGTTTTTCCTTAATTCTATGGCTCTTTTGTATCCCTTTATCGGGACGCTGTGTCCGCACGCGTCCTCCATGGAGTGTTAGCCGGTAGTGTAGGGGATGACTTCCTCGCTTCCACGATATTGACTGCGCATATATCATGTCTTACATGCCTTGACCCCGATGACGGGTCCTCCAGTCCTGTGTGCTTTATTTGCCATGGGGCGCGTGCAATGGCGCTGCGTTCTTTCTTTCCCTCTCTCTAATATTTTCTTCTCTACCCCTCCCCTCTTTTTCTCTTTATTTGGGTTAGTATAGTGGATGGCTATCTCTACGTTGCTGTTCTGATTCCTGTGAATTGTACCAGCACACATTCAGGTGTTGACGGGTGTGTGGTGGGCCGCGGTTGGAACTGATCTGAAACGGGGCGCTTATAATTTGATTTCTGTCAATTGCTGCTATTACTTCCACTTCTCACTGCCCCTTTGTATTGATGCTTTACAAATAGCCCACCATGGGAACTCAGATGTCAACAGTTGCAACTGATCCTGCTATACTTCCTATTATATTATAAAATGAACCTTATTTAATCCTGCTCCTAGCGGTTATATTCGGCCTCTTAATGTTTGATTGCTTGCCTATACAATACTGAGAGACTGCTGGGGAATTTCAATGCTGACTCACGTATGCTCATAATGTGTCGTGGCCGGCCTGATTGGTTGTAGGCCCGTATTTGTACGCCTCTACTTGCACAATAAAGGTTTTCAAAAAAAAAATCAAAAAAATATGTTTTATAATTTTATATTTTGAATGTTCCTTTTTCTATTGGGTCAGATCAATTGTTTGCCTATTAGTTAGACGGCCTAGGAAATTTTGTACACATAACATATCAGAAACATGTCATCAGTATAGCGACAGAAAAAAAAGACGTCCCTCGGTCTACTCTGGTTGTGCATATATGTAATCTGCCTACAATTTCGCCATGACTTTATTAGCAAACGATGAGGCTCCCGCGAATCACATTGATGTCCCACTCAGTTGTAGATAAAAATTATTTTTCCATTCGAAATAGCTATGGTGAAGACAAAACTGTAATAATTCAAGCAAAAAGATTTTGTTGGTTTCAATGGTATCCTGTTGAAGTAAAGACCACTCAATAGCCTCGAGTCCTGTGCGGTGGATGTGTACAGCAGCTCTTTCCCTGGGCCGTTTTCGGCCCTGGAGACCCCATCTCCCGGGACGGCCTTTTATTTTCTCTTAATTATTGTCTTGAAAAGGGAGGTGGCCGCGCGGCCCCCCTCCCCAGGCCAATTTCGGCCCTGGGGGCCCATCCCCCGGGGCTAGGCCTTTATATATATATTTTTTTAATGGGAGGGTGGGCCCACGCGGATCCCCTCTCCCGTCCGATATTGGCCTCAGAGACCCCTTCCCCCCCAGGCCTCTTTGTTGGGGACCGTGGGGAAGCCTGAAGGACCCGCGGTCTCTGTCAGCTCTCCACCTCCTGCGGGAGCTTGCATTGCTTTGACATCCAGGGAGTTGCTGACATGCAGCTCCCTGGGTCCCAAAGCAATGTGAAGTGAGCAGGGAAACAGACACTGCTCTGCTTTCAGCAAGTAAGAGCATTTTGTGCTCTCACTTGCAGAAAGCAGAGCAGGTTTGATCCCGCCAAGCCATAAAAAACTGCAGTGTACTGGGGTGGGCATGTCAGGACATTGCTGGAGCTCCACATGGGGGGACGCACCCAGGCGCTATGGCGCTAAGGTCTGTGCCTGGCGCATAGTAGCTGAAATCAGCTCTAGGGACAGGAGAGGAGAGAGCCATATCTCTGTAGATATTTTGCTCTCCTTCTCCCTCCTTGTCACGTAATGCAGCGCAGCCTCTTTGGGTGCTGCACTGCATTACATGTCTTTTTTTCTAATTTGGCACTCAGCACTTTTAAATGCCAAACAAGTTTCTGTGTGTAAAACAGTAATCACTTAATCTCCCCATGCCTCAAATTTTTAAAAAGTGTATTGTAGTTCTGCTGTACGACGTTCTTTTGCCCTTATATATAACAAAAGAAATGAAAATAACAAATATATTTAAAAGTTCCACCAGGGCCCCGTTAATTACCAAATGGTAGGAAGTCAGATTTATGAATGTAAACAAATAGACCCTTTCCAGTAGACTTTCTGTTTTCACAGTTCATTGAGTAGGAAGAGTGACTGCAGATAGGACTGCACATGACTTTGCCACAAATTCTATGCTGTGCATAGTGTATGCCAACAACCTTCTGCTTGTTTTCTTTGCTGCTGTAAATAGATCCCAAATAAACCTAGAAAAATATTCCTCTCAACCTCTTATTTTGCATAATTTCTTTCATACGGCCTTTGGTCTGGTTGGACGGCGTGAATTGTGCCAAGAGAACATGCACAGTGGATCCCACGGACACTGCTCAGTAGAACATATAGAAATGAGAAGTTCTTTTTATTGGTATTTATGTTGAAAATCGATATTGAGTTCCAACTATGAATTATTTTTATTCCGTTACCAGTCCTCCACACAGGCATATTTTCATTCAACACGAGTTGTGATAAAAAAACATGGTACAATGCTCATTCACAGATCTGAAGGCAATCAATGTCAAGCCATCATTATCTCCTAAGGGCTCACGATCACGCTTCTTGTGATTAGGATCTCAGGCCCTAGGCCGGACAGGCTGGAGCGGGCACCAGGGTGGGGGCTGTTTTTTGAGTGGTGGCAGGCCATTTTTAGGTTTCGCCTGGCGTCCACTGCGCAGCAGTGTTCGCGCAGGCGAAATCTTTTGATTTTCTGTAAGGGCCTTTCACCCGCCTCTATCTTCCATTGGCTAGCTCCATAAATGGAGGCTAGCCATTGGAAGAGAGATCTGTCCGTAATTCTCGGAGCAGATTCGTGGGCGTTCCGTAGATTTTTTCTTATCCCGCCCCTTTGTTGCCGTCATGCAGCGGTGGGTGTTGTCTTATTTTTTTCCCCAGGATGTTTGCGGCCGCCATTTCCTCCTAGGAGCTAGGGCGGGCGGGTGGGTTCACGTAATGCTCCTTTCTCATCAGGAACCTAGTAAGTAAGTAAGTAAGTAATAAGTTCCTTCTTTAATTTTAATATGTGAAAACGTGTTGTTAACCACTGAGAAGCGCACATCGGGGTGAACTGTGCCCAGTTCTACCCACCTCCCCACTTTGTGTTACATCTTAATGGCTCGAGCGTCACATGTTCTGTATGTTCACAGAGGGTGAGATGTTTGCGGGCGCCATTTTTTTCTAGGAGCGCGGGCGGGTGGGTTCATGTAATGCTCCTTTCTCCTCAGGAACCTCCTGCAGCCTCTCCCTGCCCTGCCAGAGCCGAGGACACGCAGCCGCAGCATTTCCCTTCCACCCCCCTCCCAGTCCGATGCCTTCTCTTTAAATACCAATCGGCAGATAAGTAATAAGTCCTTCTTTAATATGTGAAAACGTGTTGTTGCTCGGCAGCAACAGTGTTTCCAAACGTAAGCAAGTATGTGTGTCTAAGAAGTCAACGTGAGATGTGGCTTTTGGTAGGATGCATCCACGGGAGGCACAAAGTCCTTCTTTCGTTTCCATGATCAGAAGAAACAGCATCAGTCAGCACTGAAACTGGTGACGTCATCAGCAGGCGGCGGCGGCCGGAGCCAGGACTCCCGATGACTGTTTCCGCAATGGAATCGAACAGGGACGAAGCAGAGCGCTGTATTGCCATAGCGTTAACTGCCATCCAGAACGGGCATCAAGATAAGGCGCTGCGTTTCCTAGAGAAGGCTAGCGGTTGTTTCCAACCAAGAAGGCTCGCGGTGAGTGAGAATGGGGGTCCAGAGGGTCTGTGCTGGCCTAGCCTTTGCACCATCTCCTCGTACAGCTGTTACAAGTACAGCACTCGCCTCCCTGCCTGGAGGATCTCACCCCTCGCACCCCCCTGCTGTGCCCCTTACCCTCCGTTTGGCCTGTCCCACTTTTCTACTGCTGACTCTGATCTGCACCACCTTACCCGTCGATTTTCTTCCCGTATCACTGTCTTCTCCTGCCTGTCCGATCCCCACACACCGCATTGCTTCGTGTCCTCCCAACACCTCTGCTGTTCCTTGTACCAGCCTCACTCTTGTCTATACACCCCTCCTTCTCCATATTACCCCTCCTTCTCCATATCACCCCTCCTTCTCCATATCACCCCTCCTTCTCACCCTGCTCCTGTGTCTGCATCCACCATCTCTGTACTGTTCACCTTCCTGCCTACACCACCTCCCCTCCGGCTTCACTCCCTGTACATGGCCAGCTTCCTCTAGCACCCTCCTGGTGGTCTAGTCCACCTCCGTGCCTATTTCACTCTGCTCGCACTGCCACCCACACTCCTGTGCCACCACCCTCTTTCCAGTCTGTGCCATTTATATTTTCTCTTTACCACCCGCCTGGCAGTACCTCCACCTCTAGTGCTTGTGCCAGCCTTCATACCTACTATAAACCCCTGTCTCTTACTTGTGCCACCCTTCATTCGCACTATATGCCCGCCTGTTACTTGTGCCACAATTCTTGGCCATATGACCCTGCTCTACCGTGTCTGTTCCACCCTGCAATCTGTCATTCCACCCAGCCGTCATTCCTTTTGTGACCTTGCACCCATCCCTTCTACCAATTTTCATCACTCGGCCGCACTATTCGCTACACCACTGTCACCCTCTGCCATGACCCCCTTTAGCCCCTCCTCCCTTTTATAGATGTTCACATTGTTTGTATTTGTTTGCACCCTCACGTTGTCACACCTGCGCCCACCTGTCAGTTCACCCTCTGCAGGGAGACCCAGCTCTGTTAAAGTGCAGCACTGATGAAGATAATTAACCTTAATTTTGAAGGACGGAGTTCTGTGACGTCGCCTTGATGAAAACATATCTAGTTATAAGTTGGAGTGAGGAAATCCCAGTTTCTCTTTAGAATATATGCATATTTCGTGAGCCCCTGGCTACTTTAGGTGGAGTTTTACCTTTACATGCAGTTTTGAGGTGCCCCCAGCCGCTGAAAAGTTTCGGACTTTTGGGTTAGGGAAGTTGCAGAGTGATTCATATAGCCTGCTCGTGTGTTCTTGAATGAAACCTTGACTCAAGCCTTGCTCTCATCCGTTTTATTTTTAATTTATGTGTGTTGTGCAAAGGTTCCGTAAAATTGCTACATAAACTGTTTTCATGTCTTCAAATCTTGACTCAGGAAAAAAAATTGCCAATTACTGGGTGTTGCAACAGTGAATGTGTGCAAACTCTGTTGGTACTTGCATTAGTCACAGAAAGTTATTTTTGTCTCCTGAACTAAGTGAGCAAGTCATCCAGATGCCTTTGGGTATGAAATGGGCAATGATGAGGTTTTTTTTTTCAAAATGATTTAACATGTTCAGAAGGCAGGAAGGTCGGAAAGATGACTTTGCTCCTTTTGAGCGCGCTGTAGAAATGTTTTGGCCTTTTAATTAGTTTTTGGGTCGCTCGCTTAATTTATAAATCCCTGGTAACACTTTCTTTAGTAGGGAATGGTGGTCACTGAAATGAGGATAAGTGTAAGGCATTAACGTCTATTATGCATGTTTATAGTATGACGACATAAAGCTCTTGGTCTACAGCTGGGTTAAACCACAACGCAGGCAGCCGAGTGGTTTGTATGTATTATAAGTTTATTTGAGGACAGTTTAAACAGCTTTGTTTTATTTTTTTAACGGGGAAATGTTTATTGAAAATGTAAGCAAAAAAGTGTGCCATTTGATTTATTTTGTGTGTGTAGTGTGGGGCTCTGTGTGTGTGTGGGGGGCTCTGTGTGTGTGTGTGTGGGGCTCTGTGTGTGTGTGGGCCTCTGTGTGTGTGGGGCTCTGTGTGTGTGTGGGGCTCTGTGTGTGTGGGGGGCTCTGTGTGTGTGTGTGTGGGGCTCTGTGTGTGTGGGGGGCCAAGGGAGACAATGACCCTGTCCACCTGACAATCTCACAGGTCCACAAAAAGTTGCTTGTGCTTGCTGTCCTGCCCTCCCTCGTTGCTTGTGCTTGCTGTCCTGTCCCCGTTGCTTGTGCTCGCTGTCCTCCCCCCTCGTTGCTTGTGCTTGCTACCCAGCCCCCCATTGCTTGTGCTCGCTGTCCTGCCCCCCTTGCTGTCCTGCCGTTGCTTGTGCTTGCTCCCCTGCCCCCTGTTGCTCGTGCTTGCTGTCCTCCCCCCTCAGTGTTTGTTCCCCTGTCCCCCGTTGCTTGTGCTCGCTGTCCTGCCCCCCGTGCTGTCCTGCCGTTGCTTGTTCTTGCTCCCCTAACCCCGTTGCTCGTGCTTGCTGTCCTCCCCCCTCCTCATTGCTTGTGCTTGCTGTCCTGCCCCCTCGTAGCTTGTGCTTGCTCTCCTGCCCTGCTATTGGCATTGTAAATGACAATGCCATTTATTTATGTTTAAAAAAAAAACACATAAATATATATAATATAATGTCATGAGCAATGCCAATAGCTCTAACTTTTGTAAAGGCGAAACCATTGCATTGTAAATGCTTGTTGTTATTGGTGGCCGGTTGTGCTGCAGTGCTGCAATATCGGCCCCCTGTCCCAAAAGGAGCAGCAGTGCTTCCCACTAGCACCCCCCCCCCCCCTCCCACCCACAGGGACAGTAAAACTGAATTGCCAGGGCTGGTTTGTGCTCCCACTCTGACCATGCTCAGGCCCTACACTTTCTGGACAGCTCCCTGTACCTCCTAGTCTGGTATATATGATGGTGTCCTATGTTGTCACAAATGCCTTATGAGTCCCTTTAAATTATTGCGTCGATGACTCAATATTTTCTACATCCAAGATTCTAAGTCTCCAGATCACGGTAATGGCATTTAGCTTATTTAGTTTTGCAGTCAGCAACATATACGTAAAAAAGGTACTTCCAACAGCGGACATTTTGCAGCCTTTGGCCTCTAAGATGTGGTACAAGAAATATTGTAGTTACAATATGTTCTTACTTCAATATTATATCCTGAATATCGTTTGCAAAAATATCCCTTTTGAAGCAAAAATTGAAAATCTACACCCAGTGGCACAATATATTTGTAACTATTTATAAAACTCCATTTATTTCAGGGAACAAATCGGACAACAATAGTTTGATATACAACTGTGTATAATCCCCAATAGCACATGAATTGGATCGTTATCAATGGTGTATCCTAGAACAGCCCTCCGAATCGCTTTCTTGTATGTTGTGAGTTTCATCCATTTTCTCACTATGTAGTAATTCTCTCACCTCTCCACAAATACCCTACATAATCTGTCATGTGCTTCAGGCAACATTTCTTGTATTTATGTACAAGTTGATACCAAGTTGTTATAATTTTTTTGTGCATTTTTTTGATTTGAGGCATGTGATGTTTGTCGTCCTATTGTGCATAGTCAGTCTGTGTCCCTCCCCTTTTAAACATGCATTTCTAGATGTTTACTCTAACAAAGTACAGAGTATTACATAAATGATTAATCAGGTGTTGAGAGACAATATGGCATTTTATAAGTATTTCAAACTGTGTCACATCTCTGGTGACTGCAACTCTCCTTCTGGTATATTAGCGGGGAGCAACAGAGAGAGTAGGTCAGTGGATGCCTTAAAGTCCTCTCACGATCATGTGGATCAAGGCCCCTAATCTAACCTTGGCAAAGGGAGACCTTCCTTCGCCAAGGAACCAGCTCCCAGGCTCCACCTACACAGTGGTGGCGGAAGTCTGCGTATCACCAATCAAATGCCAATATTGCTGAATTTGCTCTATTAGCAGACTACTAAAACCCGCCATGTATGATGCCTCATCATACGTGTAGTAATCAATCAGTGTAACAACAGTGGTTCTTACTGACTTCTTAACACAGTGGTTCCCAAACTTTTTCGACTTGCGGCTCCCATGACCTATTGGTTAGGGCGCACCATTATGTTACTTTTTTCGGGCGGGTGGGGGTTGTAAGCTCCGCCTCTGGAATACTTCCAATTTCTCCCTGAAAATAATAGGGATGAAGACAATGAAGGTTGTTGTGCTATAATCCTCTCCCAGTAATCATTCCTGTGAATCAGTAAGCACAAAACTTAGCAAATGGCGTGTGACAGCTGTCTTTATCACATTTACTGTATACATCAATAAATACAGGATAAGAAAATTTTAAAGGTGTTCCAAAGAAAGTGTGATGATGCGGTGCATGTGAGTTGTGAACAAAGTTAAACAAAATAGTCAAAACAACTCAAAATAAAAACATGATCTCTTGTCTGCCATGTGCATAAGTCATATTAAGAGATGATTACTGGACTCATTAGTTATCCTTAGGGTGCACAGTCAATACAAATGCAATCCAAAAGAACCAAATAGTTGACGTTTTGACCCCTGATTAATTAATGATATAGGATGTTCATCAAGAGGACATGAGAGATGCACCTTCCAGGTTTATGGGATAAATTACCACAAGAACTAAATGAAGAAAACAATGTATAATTTGTAACAGGGAGCCAATCAGGGTATATTTGGCTTTCAATCAACCAGCAGTGTACTAGGGATTACCATAATAAAAGAGACAAAAATAATTTGAATCTGTAAACAAATTGGAGGAAAGGTAAATCAAAAATAGGTCACGGGCCACATCACATACGACCTGCATGAATGTGTATCATAAATGGACCACTTACCCTTCTGAAGAAAGTTGAGGAGTAAAAGTACTCAACTGTTGAGGCATAAAATGGGGGAAAGAATGATTTTAAATGAGGCCCCGATCCATATGCAGGATGTCAGTTTGTAAATATACCAAAGTCAAACATTCAAGGAAAACGACTATCATAAATCATATGATGGACCAACTGGGTTAATAAATTCCCATTCCAGCTAGAAATAGAGAAAAACTAAATTGTCATAAGGTCCTCCGACGGTAATTCAGAAATTGGCCACAAATTAGCATAAAAAGCTCCCAAGAGTTAAAATAGCGGCACTCATTGCACTAGCCAAAGCCAACTTTATATTCAGATTCACAATGTGTGCACATGTGTATTGCCTTTTAATAGATCAACCACGCTGGTGTGTACACAGAGTGCTGTGTAAAGCCTGTTTAGTGTCAGTTAGAAGTTACGACTTAAAGAAAAGTCATAGCGTCGTAATGTAGCACACGTGCATCATTATGTGAAAAAACTGTCAAAATGATTGGGTAATTGTTTTGTGCAGCGTATAACCAAAAAAATGTCTACCTGTTGGGATTGAGAAAAAAGATCCAAAGGTTAAAAAAATAATAGTAGCCCGGTTGTTTGACACTGTTAGTTCTGTCATCCTTATGATGGTCCTCCCCCAACGTATTGCCTACTTATCTCCACTTTTTACTGTATGTTTTTGTTGGCCTTAGGACTATGGGCACTATATCACTGTTAACCAGTGCTAAAGTGCATTTGCTTCTCCCCTGAATATGGTGGCATTAGTGTATACCTGATTGGCATATTTAGTGTGCTTACAAGTCCCTTGCAAAGTGGTTTACCATATACTCAGGGTCTGTAATCTAAATGCTACTAGTGGGTATGCAGCACTGGTTGTGCCATCCACATAAGTAGCCTTTCAAAACTGTCTTAGGCCTGCCATGGCAAAGCCTGTGTGTGCAGTTTGCTGCCACGTCAACTTACCATTTAAAATCACTTGTCAAGCCTTAAACTCCCCTTTTATTACACATAGATTACTCCTAATCTTAGGCTCTAGGTAGCTCTAACAGCAGGGTGCTGTGTAACTGAAAGATAGGACATGTACTTTTAATTTTACATTTCCTGGTAGTGACAAATAGCTAAACTTTTATTTTTCACTACTGTGAGGCCTACTTCTCTTATATGCTAGCATTGGAAATTCCTTAAAACACTTTTAAGCTGTTATTCCTGATTAGAAAGTAGTAGCTAAATCATGTTTCATATCTTTGGGGTGCTATTGATAAATCCTCTTTAGTGGTAAAGCTGAGTTTAACATTACTATTTTTGAAATGGCACTTTTAGAAAGTGGGCATTTCTCTGCTCTTAAATTAGCTCTGTGTGCCATGAGCCTGTTCCCAATACACATTGGGGCTTGGTGACAGCTACACTTCGGGCATTTCTGTCAGACATTCTCAAACACAGGGACAGTGGGTGTGACAGTGGATTCATCTGCATTCATCTGAATTCTGATAGCCATCCTGGGTAGGAAGAGGGGAGAGGGAGCAGATACTAACATCTGAATAGGCTGTGCCTTCTCCCCACACAAAGGGCTCCCCAAAGATAGCCTGGCAGACAGGGCTGGGATGAAAGGGGGCCTGTGCACTTAAAGGAGCTGCTTTGAAGTCACCCCCACTTCAAAGGCACATTTCGGTATAAGTACTGGTGCTCTGACCCTGCCAAGTCAGTACCCTACTGGACCTGTGAAGAATTATCTGCCAGGAGTAAGGACTGCTGTGCTAAAAGAATGGCCACTCTGCTTGACTGACTGTTCCATGGAACTGCTTCACTGCTGTGCTGAGCTTCCCCTGCTGCCTACTGATTTCTGTCCTGCTTACGACAAGCTCTGGACTCATTTAACTTGAACCCAGAGTGACTCCAAGGGGTTGCTGGCTTGCTTCCTGTTTTCTGAAGTCTCAAGGTCATAAAATACATCTTGCAACTCTGCTGGCGATGCTAGACACTGCCATCTGTGAGTACTATCCTTGCCTGAGGTGCCCCTCCAGTCAGAAGTGGGTTCTGCAGCTACTTTGCTACAAAACTGATGCATTATAACCACTGCGCCAATCGAACCGACACAGTGCCAATATGAAGATATCTCTGCCTGTCTCGATGATGATACATCGCTGATTCGAGGTCCCTGATGGCAAGGTTTCGACTTCGACTCATAGACCCGACTGAATTGGAACCGTCGCATAGGACCCTTGACGACAACGCTTTGCTCCATCCAAAGTACTTTGTCAGCAGGACCTATTTGAGTCCTGTAACCGGCCTAGCCCTCCATCACGGTAGGCCTGAACTTTGGATTTTCCCTGGTCTAGCGCATCCTCAAATAACCTTTCAGCGCGATTAACTTCTAAGCACTATTTACGTTTTTATTAATCAAAAATTCTAAACTCTAGTTCTACTTATTGAATTTTGTCATTTTGGTCTTGTTTTACTCCGATAAATATTCTCTATTTTTTTAAACCTGTGTGGGTCTTTGTGTGACGTTTTCATTGTGTTTCTGTGTGTGTGTATGTGTGTGTGTATGTTGCACAAATACTTTAGACATTGCCTCTTTAACACCATGGCTGCTAATGGTTTTCCCCTCCTGTGCTGGGTGGCTTTGAAAGCCCATTGTTCATGACGAGCTCAGCTCGTCATGAGTGTATGAGAGGTGTACATCATGACGTCGAAGGAGTTAAATAGGCCTGACAGCTTTGTGCTAAGCAACCAGAGGGTTAGGACAGGTTATTTTTTAATGTGTATCTAGCTTACCCTGACGAGGATTGTGTTCCTACTAGGACTGGGTGCATCTCTCTGCCAACTAGAGACCCAATTTCTAACAGACACTGAGAATTTATTGGGGGCATACCAGCCATATTGTGTATATATTGTATATTGAGAAGCTTGAAATGAACATTCTGGAAACATGTGTTGAATGCCCTAGGGTGTCAGGCTGAGAATACCCCACTTGAAGACACATAGCTTGGACAGGGATACAATGTAGTAAAACAGACATACAGTTGTTCAAACAAATAGTAAGATGTTCAATTCAAGGTTCATTAGGAATTTGAAGTTAAAAACCAATGTCTTTGTGGAATAAATCATACAGACAGAGATGACAATTCCAGAAAAACTTAGTGAATTGTTGCCTCTTTCCCGTTTTTGCATACTTTCTCAGTTCATTTGACATAGATTCCATGGTGCCTGTCCATTTACATTCTCGCAGATGAATATTAGAAGCCATATCTCCACCTCTCTCATTAACGACAACAGTCTTGACTACTTGCCACCAGAAATTCACTGGGGTGTGTTGGAAGTTCTCAAAGTGATCGACCAGCAGTGCCCCTGCCATCCCACAATGGATACTGCTGCAGTATTGTAGTATTTGCACCTTTACTTTCTACTTAATCTGTTGTACATATAAACAAAATTGCACAAACACCATACCACACAGTATACGTAACATTTGTGATGTTACAATTAGTTACATCTTTCAAGGCAAATTTCTTTCCTCTGTGCACGTATATTTTAGTTTCCTTACAAAGGTAGCTGTCACAAATAAAATGGCCTAAAATAGGAGGTTTATACCATTGTGAACATAATGTGGGTTGTTCCTGTAAGGATAGCATAGTTCACACCACTCGGTCCCTGAGAAGTCCACCCATTCTACGCTCATTTGTAAGATTCTGTTGAAATGAAATGTCATCATTGAATATATAGAGTTGTTCATAATGGTCCATAATAAAGACTGCTAATTCTGGAGTCTCTGAAATTCTGAAATTTGAAAAAAGAACTGCCCCAGGGCTATCCTCTAAAGCTCTGTGTGAGATTCTCGAAGCCCTGAGATAGCAAGATGGCTTTCAGCACTCCGGACACCATGATAATTCCAAGGATTAGCTTCCCTGGTACATGCAATCCCAGGAATCCATTTGTTGGTACTGCACATGTTTAGTATAAGGTCAAGAAGTCCCTGATCATCATGAAAAAGGAAGATTCTGTAGATCCCGTCCTCATTACTGTGCATGCATCCGATGGTAATCACATCTGGACAGCATAATTTGGTTTTGGTCCCAACATGAATAAGGGCTACACATTTTTCTCCTTTGCTCCCAGCTATGCCACACCCATATTAACCACATGGCTGCTGGGCGTTTTCCCCCCCCTGTGCTGGAAAATGCCATTTTAGTGGCATCATGACGAGCTGAGCTCGTCATCAGCACACGACACCCGTGGGTGATGACAAGCTCAGCTCGTCATCAGCATCGAAAGGGTTAACATTTCAGTTACTTTTTAAGGCATTGGCCTGATTTTCTTAAGCACCTCCACACAATCTGCCTTAATAGCACCAATAGATAAGACGAGCACAATGTAAACGCTGATGAGAAAATAATATTGGCCTCTTTGTGCTTTTAACTCAAATGGACCTACGTGTTGGAGAGCTACAAAATATAAGGTGGTATAAGGAGCGAATTATTGGTGCATCCTTGAATGGTTGAATGTGAATGTCATGAAACCATATCGTTGTAGAGGTAAACTTTGATACGTTCACTATAGTTCTGTTAGTCCTCTTAGTGTTCTGCTTGGGCTTCTTTCTGACTTAGATTCGTGGTAGTAGCGTAGATAGGTCAGATCTCAGCGCGGAGACACACCGTTGTGGTATAAGCAGAAGCTTTCAAAATCCATATATTATTATATAACTTTTTGTCTGATGATGCTTCAAATGTCCATGGTTTTCTCCATTCCTTTGAGATCATACCCTATTTTAGCTTTTGTTTTCTTACACAAGATAATTTGTTGTACATGGGATCAAAGCCTTTAGTGCTGAGCAATAATAAACTATTTAGCCGCAGTAATTGCCTTTTTTTTATAAATGGATATTTTTTCTACAAATGAAAGGTGATAGGTAATGAAAATGATGATTCTGTGATCACGACGTTCCTAAAACACCGACTGGAACACTCACTTTAATTCAGTGGGAGATGTCACCTCCACTCGTCGGTGATGTGATGAATGAGTGTTTGTTACTCTTTTCCTTAGTCGTTTAATGCAACAATGGACTGATATTATTCTTTGTTGACAACACAAACATCAGCTCTAATCACAGTCATTTCCATGCTAAGTCGGGCGAAAACGTCTAATGATCTGCTTCTGAAAAATACATCAATTATTTAATGTATATTGTGTTTTTTTTAACCAAAATGGACTGTTTCTCTTAAATTTATGCATTGATACAAACTGTAATGCGACAAAATACAATGAGCATGAGCTATTTGATTAATTTACACATTTGGCTTTGTAATAAGAGGGTTTGCTGTGGGGAACCTGTTTATTTCGTTAAATTTGCACTGAAGACAGCGATCACCACAAACCTTAGTTAAAACTTTAGCACACTCTCTACAACGGTATCCCTACCGATAACTCCGCCTCCCCTGGAGTTACCAATCATGGGGATACGGATAATTCTAAGGAGACAGTTATTGGGGGGATTGCATGTGGAACCAAGGGTCCCCTTAGAAATGAAGAAATACTCGTGGAAATGGTGATTTCAGGTCTGATTCCACTAGTAATTCCTCATTTTGCCCCAGAAGAGAGTTTAAGTGAAACACAAAAAATCCATAGTGTTCCCACAGAGCTCACATTCCTGATCGGGGAAGTAATTGGCACTACCTGTTCCACCTGAATTACCGTGCACTCCTATTGAGGACAACAATAGCACTGTGCATGTTTGCAGTCTTGTTCCATATGCTCAATATAGTTAAGCTCTAGTAAACCTACTAGTTTGCGGTCAGTGTTGCTGACATCTGCTAATTTCAGACCATTCGATACCGCAATGTTTAAATACAGTGACTGCAGTTGAGCAGGAACTCTCTTTACACAGTGCATATGGGTCATATTGATAGGTGGATCTGGTCTTGCCTATTAGGAAACTGTTGATGCTCATGAGAATGGCTTCAGGTCAAGTAGCTGGATACATTTGAGCCTTATGACCTGCTCCATGGGACCCACGGATTCTTCTACTCTGTATTGGACCTCGCGGATGCACGTCAGTAGAAACCAAATTGCAACAGTTGTACCCACTGCTTCAGTAAAACTAATCGAGTAAATTGCACTGACTCCACTGCTACACCAACAAGGCTTTATTAGGTCTGGGTTTTGACAGTGCAGGTGTCAAACAGATCTATGTCTAACAATTTACATAGAACAGGTTTGTGTTCATCCCTTTCGGTAACTGTGGAGATATTGCCAATCATGCTGTTGCTCAGCCCAGAGGACTGTTTGTCTCTCAAGTAGGGTTGTTGGCTGTTTGGCAGTATCCTTCCGCCACCACTTGTGTGCTTACTTTGAACAGCATGAGGCACTTTTTTTTTTAAAGTAGAGCCCTCTAACCCCTCATTCTGGCTCCGTCTCGTCTGTCTCCCTCGAATGTGCTAACACTGCGTGCGTTAGCACATGAACCTATTGGCTATACATAGTGTTATCTTACATTAGCGTGACACGGGTATGTCAAGCTCGTGCCACGGGAATGTCACGCTCGTGCCTAATTCAAGTAATACTTAAACAAAAGGGGGTGTTGATGGACAGAGTTTCTGAATTAAGCAGAATACTCTCACCCAGTCAAGAGATCAGGGCTTAATCCAACACCGTTTTTTAGCTCACTGCACCATCCCAGCTCAGAACCTGGCTATATGCAAATTAGTCTGTCCCTGGCCCAGTGCATCATGGGAACAGGGCAAACCAAACTACCAAGCCAATTCTTTTACTGGGAAGGAAACAAGCTTCCGGGGACCGGTTTCTGGCATTACAGCCGTCTTCGGCCCGGCTTGCTTGAATCCTGATGGTGCAATGAGCAAGGGACTCACGTCTGAGTATACCCTTCCACGCTTATGGTGGACAAAATAATTAAACAACAGGGGGTGGTGATGGACAGAGTTTCTGAATTAAGCAGAATACTCTCACCCAGTCAAGAGATCAGGGCTTGATCCAACACCGTTTTTTAGCTCACTGCACCATCCCAACTCAGAACCTGGCTATATGCAAATTAGTCTGTCCCTGGCCCAGTGCATCATGGGAACAGGGCAGACCAAACTACCAAGCCAATTCTTTCACTGGGAAGGAAACAAGCTTCCGGGGACCGGTTTCTGGCATTACAGCCGCCTTCGGCCCGGCTTGCTTGAATCCTGATGGTGCAATGAGCAAGGGACTCACGTCTGAGTAGACGGCTGAAATGCCAGAAACCGGTCCCCGGTAGCTTGTTTCCTTCCCAGTGAAAGAATTGGCTTAGTAGTTTGGTTTGCCCTGTTCCCATGATGCACTGGGCCAGGGACAGACTAATTTGCATATAGCCAGGTTCTGAGCTGGGATGGTGCAGTGAGCTAAAAAACAGTGTTGGATTAAGCCCTGATCTCTTGACTGGGTGAGAGTATTCTGCTTAATTCAGAAACTCTGTCCTTCACTACCCCCTGTTGTTTAATTATTTTGTCCACCATAAGAGTGGAAGGGTATACTCAGACGTGAGTCCCTTGCTCATTGCACCATCAGGATTCAAGCAAGCCGGGCCGAAGACGGCTGAAATGCCAGAAACCGGCCCCCGGTAGCTTGTTTCCTTCCCAGTGAAAGAATTTGCTTGGTAGTTTGGTTTGCCCTGTTCCCATGATGCACTGGGCCAGGTACAGACTAATTTGCATATAGCCAGGTTCTGAGCTGGGATGGTGCAGTGAGCTAAAAAACAGTGTTGGATTAAGCCCTGATCTCTTGACTGGGTGAGAGTATTCTGCTTAATTCAGAAACTCTGTCCTTCACCACCCCCTGTTGTTTAACCCTTTCGATGCTGATGACGAGCTCAGCTCGTCATGATGCACGGTTGAGCTGTGCTGATGACGAGCTGAGCTCGTCATGAAACAATGGGAAACAATGACCTGCAGCACAGGAGGGGAAAACACCTAGCAGCCAAGGTGTTAATTATTTTGTCCACCATAAGCGTGGAAGGGTATACTCAGACGTGAGTCCCTTGCTCATTGCACCATCAGGATTCAAGCAAGCCGGGCCGAAGACGGCTGAAATGCCAGAAACCGGTCCCCGGTAGCTTGTTTCCTTCCCAGTGAAAGAATTGGCTTGGTAGTTTGATTTGCCCTGTTCCCATGATGCACTGGGCCAGGGACAGACTAATTTGCATATAGCCAGGTTCTGAGCTGGGATGGTGCAGTGAGCTAAAAAACGGTGTTGGATTAAGCCCTGATCTCTTGACTGGGTGAGAGTATTCTGCTTATTTCAGAAACTCTGTCCTTCACCACCCCCTGTTGTTTAATTAATTCAAGTAATACTTCATCAGTAACGGCGTGTAAAGGAGCGTGACAGGGTTAGGTTGCTATCTAGTATATTTTAAATAGTACATGTTCTGCCTTTGTAACCTCAGTTACATGTGCGCGGGGATGTATTGAGTAAAAGTATGTGACTATATATACATATTTCGGGGGCTAAGATTTTTTTTTCGAAGGGGGGGGCTAATTCTTCAAGCAATAGGCAGAGTGGAGCAGCAGGGGCTCTAGGATGGGGTGAAAAACAACAAGGACCTCATTAACAAGCAAATGGTCTTTTAAAGACCCGCAAAGTGCTCGGGTGCAGGGGGGCTGAAGCCCTTTGAGCCCAATGGGCGCTGCACCCCTGATATATATATATACACACATATACATATATACACTTACATACATACACACACGCACGCAGTTAGTTGCAGGGGATCATTTCGTTGCATGTACGTGTGTGGAAAAAGGTAGGGCTAGGACCTTTCTCAAGATTTGCCCGGCGCTAACCGCCCTTGTGCCATTCAAATTACCAAGCGATGAGGCAGGCGCCGGAGACCAGAAGGCAGGAAACAGAAGTTTTATTCCGACGGAGCAGAACACATCAGATCGGACAACAAGGTATCGTCTCGAGGTGCTCTAACAAGTGAGCTGAGACTCTGTCTTTTATACTTTACAGAACACTTGGCATCACAGTCACAGCATTGTAAAACAAAGAAAAGACATCCTCATAATCCTCGTGTCAATCCTACCCCACATGTGTTCACAATAGGGACCCTTGACCTGCTGATAAGAGGGGAGGGCAATCACGCAGCTGAGTGTTCCGTCAACTGTTTAGAATGTGTGCGCCTGATCATAGCCCAGGGGGTGGGGTGGCCAGGATCAATAGTGGGTCCCTTGAAGAGGAGTGACTTCATACAATAAAGGGCCGTAAATGATATCTCCTGGCTTAGGCGATGGCCTCGGACATGTGTGGTCAGTCGGACTCGGGGGAAGGGGTCATCAAAGGAGTGGTATTCATGCCGCGTGGACAATCGAGCGCGGAGGGAAGGCTTGTCAACAGAGGGGCATTCATGGAGGGAAAGGAGGTTTTGGTCAGGCGCGGCCGTGACTCCCAAGAACAGGGTCTTGCAGAGGAGGAAGGTTTATGACTTGTCCATGTGAGGGAGAAGGAGGGGGGTCAGGGTGCGCGCAGGGTCAGAGTCGCACAGAGAGAGAGAGAGGTCTTATGACCCGTATATGAGAGAACAGGGGCAGTCAGATACAGCTGGGGGCTATGTCAGCTGAGGTGAAGGATGCTTCTTCAAGAGGGAGATGGGGGGGGGGCGGGGCGCCTGGGTCAAGCAAGAGGGTTGCCTTTCATAGCAGGGTCGCGCAGAGTACTGGGTTTCATGGTCTATGCATGTGAGAGTGGGAGGGGGGGTGCTCAAATGCGCGCAGGAGGGAAGCCAGTGATTCTAATGAGTGGGCAAGAGGCCAAGGTACCTAAAATGGCTGTCATGTACATATGGGCACGAGCTTTTACTGGCGGAGTGATACGGTCAATATTTCAGGGTATACGTGGTGCCTACAGGGAGGGGGACGGGAGAGGGCAAATGAACGCTGCTTATGTACATCAATTTTCTATTTTCTACAGTCGCCCCTTTTTACATAACAGAGTTCATTTTTCTAATTGATGGGGGTATATATAAACAACAAAGTTCATTTTCCTATCCTTCCTTGTTAAGGGGCGTACATATAAACATGTGGTTGATGAAATAGCATTTGTCAATACTAACATATTGCATAAAAATCATGAACAGTTGATGTGATGGGCAGAAGGCAGTACATAGGTGCAAACGCACTACATAGCATAAATGCTTCTGACTTTCAAAAACGAATACGACCAATTAACATTTTGACCAAGTAGTTGAGGGAGGAATTCAGTTCAATACGCAAGATCTCTTCGTCACAGTGTCTTTTTATCAGTGAGCCATCACTGGTAGGCTCTAGTCTGTGTCCTTTCGTTGGCGCTGTTGAGCACCGGCGGTGGAGCTATAGGTCCAGCTCGGTTCTATCCTTACGAGTTGCAGGGTGCGGTCAGTCCTCTGCTGTTAGACCACAGTCCTGTTCCCTAACCAATCCTTTGAGTGGCGCCTTAAGCTTGGCACTTATATTTCCGTGGTGTAACCTCATTTCCATCTAGATGCTGTTCTTCCTTTCAGCAGAGAGTTGCATGGAAAAGAGGGTGTGTTGTTTCGATAGTCGATGGGAGTGAGAGGGCGGAGTGGGGGCAGATTTCCCGGGACACACCAAAGGGACCAAGGGAGCAATGGATAACAAGCAAGCAGGCCCATCAATCGGGCTTGAAAAGGGGGGGGGGACGGAGGCTCCAGGCACACGTGGGTTGGCGGACAGAGAGCTTCAGGACAGCCCTTCATCCTTTCTTTTACCGCCTTTGAGAGTGCTGCCTCATCCCGTTTCTTGTTGTGCTGTGGCTCCACCTTTGGTCGAGGTCGCATGTGTCTCATGATCTGCAGCCACGCTGTGCGTCACGTCCGGCCCTTCTCCTCCGGTGATTGAGTATCTTTAAATGGGTAAAAACAAGTTTTAGAGAACTGGCAGGAGAAGAGATTTTTACATTTGAATTCCACCCGCAATCCTAGCACCTAGCGTTATGCTCATTGGTCATAGTCAGAAGTCTGTTACCATGAAGTAAGTAGGTGGGTGTTTCTACTGCGTCCGCACCAAGTCCAATCGGCGTTCGTTCATGACATATATGGACAGAGGTCAGACTCCTGTCACTTGCGTATTTCATCAAAAACCCTAAGATTGACAATATTCAGGGGAGACTCGTCCTTCTAACCCCAGCCTGAACAGTCTTACATTTCCCTTTAGAGCTGGCTAACTCTTTCAAACAGAGCGGGGTGCAATCATTGAAAGACAGGGTCAAACAGGTTTTTCTCGAAGGGCGGCAGTTACTCATGGTCATCGTATATATATCGGGGACAGCAGCCGGGGTCAATCAAGTGGGGCGGGGACGCTTCGGGCATTCGCGCTTGGGTGCAAATGGGTGGGGCAATCTGGGCATTGGGGGTCAATCTGGACCTTGGCGCTTGTCTCTAACAATAAAAAAAAATAAATTGGGATGCCATTGACATATAGTCCCCCTTATAGAAGGGCCAGATTAGGGGATATCAGTCGTCTTACCTGTCCTCTCTTTCTTAGCCAATTCAAGTTCATTCATTTTGTAGAAAGGAGAGGTAGTAATATGGCGAGATACAATCATTTTAGTTTTGGTCAATTTCGCTGAACACCTTCGCGTTCAATAAGTATCCAATCAGACTGGTGCCGACGGGGCACAATATTACCATACAAAAAGGATGGGACAGGGGGACTCTCGTAGGGAGTAAGAGTCGTCCGCAGCCTAAACGAACCATTCGGTACACGTATGACATGTAGAGAGAGAGGGAGAGAGAGAGAGAGAGAGAGAGAGAGAGAGAGAGAGAGAGAGAGACGTGTACGAAAATAGGTCATTTAGTGTGCTCACAACACAGAACGACAGAGGTCAGGTAACACGCAAACGCAGACAGAGGGAAGACATCAACCCGTACATTACATACACACAAACTCAGACAAGGGAAGACAGTACATGTGTTACATACAAAAGAGTTCACGACAAAACATAAAACAGTTATTGGCCAAACAAAAAATTTCCTGCACGCTGCGCATCTTTGGTATCCTATTTATTTACGTGTTGAGCTCTTTTTACCTTTTTCCTCCTTTTCCTCTCGTTTACTATCTTCGCCAGTGTTCTCAGTTGCTAATACTTACACCGCAGTCAGTTGGTCAGGAATTAACTTGGCTGGGCTATTGCCCATAGGTGGACCTTAAACCACTTTTGATTTTCTTCCTTTGGCTGGATGTTCTCCGGGCTGAGGCAACAGAGGGTATCGATCAGGAGAACAGTCGGGCAGTTTCGTTATATCTATAAGGGGGTGAGAAGGAGGTGGTACATTTCGAACATCAACAATATTTCTAACTTCCCAGACGGGTGGTGCCTGGGTACCCTTACCTCAGGACTTTCCCTAGTCCTTTCCCTATCTAATTAAACGTCATAATCGCGTTATCTAGCGTGCTAATTTCGAGTCGATTTTCGTCATACAGTACTCGTCAAGTCTCTATGTCAGTCCATCCTCCCAGTCGCTATGTTCTGAGGAGATACAGTCATGTCAAGTCTACGTCTTTTTAAGAACTTATTGTCATAAGGACCATGCTCATATTCCCTTCTTCCCTTTCTCATCGGCGGTTCGGTCATCGTCCTCCCATACTTCAGCCAAGGTTCCGACGTGACCTGCAGAAGGGAGGAGAAGAAGTGGGGGGGGGGGTGCAGCATTCAAAACACATCAGCGCGCATAAATCCGGAAATGTTTTTACCTACCACATACTCGACCTATCTCCACGTAGTGCATTTCTTTACCATCTCGGCGTTTAAGCCCAGAGGGACCAGTAAGGTCGGATAGATAATTATTGACGATCTGCGTATCTACATGAGTTACTTGGTCGCAACCCCTTTTGTTGGGTGTAAGGGTGGCGGTCAGGTGGCATTTCTGTGATGTCGTTTTAAGGCTTCCAAAACACTTTTCCGGCTGCCTGTGACACATAATGTAGCTGCTAAATATCGGGTCCTTTTTAACCTTCAGCCTTCATCATACTTTCTCGTTGCTCACAGTAGTAATACATTCAAAACCCATTAATGCAACCGCTACAACTATGCTTTCGTTTTCAAGAATACCTTTAATAAAAAGTGCTGGTGTATAAATACAGGCCTACAACCCAGTGGACCGGCCACGGAGCAGATTGGAACTGTACATAGAAAGAACAAAGTTGGTGGTAGTTCATTGCATAAAGTGCGGCAGTGCAATAAAATCGTATAAAACTTTACTACAGAGCAAGCATGATGCATGTCAAGGATTCAGTCGTATTAAATTAATTCATTATCCAGATGCTCGTTTACTGTCTAAATTACACCAATTCATTGTTCCCATTCATAATCAGTACCCACCCTAAATCAGTTCACTTTCAAAACACATGATCAATATCTGTATTGCTTTCTTCTCTAAGCACATAATCACTATCCATCTTATCGACTTTCATTGTCCAAAAATGCATACATATCTCAGAGCATCAATATTCGAGCAATCCGGGTGAACAGGGAGTTCGAAAGTTCGGTTTCGTGTATCGGCGCCATTTTGGGCGAGGTCAGGCAGGTTCCGGTATAGTCAGAATGTCTCCGATGACTCATGGTTGGACCAGAACCTTCCGTTGGCAGTTTAAAATGTTTTTCGCAATGTGGTAACAGTCTAACAATATGGACCATCAGTCAAAGAGTGGGGAGGGCAACAACAATTTTCCTACCGGGTCATTCTGGTGTTCCACCGGAACTGGACAAGTCTGTACTTTGGCTGTGTTTTTAGCCATTTCCAAACTGAGGCTGGCGCCGGCAGGAGTGCGTCGATGTTGCGGGTCCCAGTGAGGGGGACGGAGGCACCCATGCAGAGGGGTCGGGGGCCCCCCGGCTCTTATAGAATCTTCAAGGTTGAGGAGAGACAGCATGGGGCATGTGCCCGCCCCGGGCAAAAGACCGCTTTTCGATGTGGACCCTCTTTAAGTAAGAGCGTTGGGGTGTCGCTGGAAGCCTCCACCTGGAGGGAGGTGGGGGAGGCTCGTTCGCGCCACCTCCCCCTTCCAGCGACCCCTCGCCGATCCTCGGCTCCGCCGTTTCGATATTGGCCGTGCCGGCTATTGAAGATGGGGGGGGGGTCGGTGGCTGAGGCAAGACAGCCCCCCCCCCCTTTTTGACATGTGGCGGGACTACCTGTAACTGTCCAGGCGTTGTCGTGTGGCTGGGCTACCTGCAACTCCCAGGCGTGGACATGTGGCGGGACTACCTCCAACTCTCCAGGAATTTGAAATGTGGCGGGACTACCTGTAACTATCCCGGCGTCGGCATGTGGCGGGACTACCTGCAATTGTCCAGGCGTCGACATGTGGCGGGACTACATGTAAGCGCCGTCGTTCTTGTTTTTGGCTTCGGCCTTCTTCGCGGGCCGGACCAGGCGAGAGACAGAGGGGGGGGGGTGGTCGGTGGCTGAGGCAAGACAGCCCCCCCCCGTGGCCTGCAGGGCAGCAGAAGAGGAGAGAAGGAGAGGCCATCACCGTTTTCTGGGCCGTCCGCCCCACAGCCTCCCCTTCCGACTGCGTCCAGGCGAGCCCCGCATGCCTCGAGGCCTCGCCTACCGGATGGGCGTATCCGCGGACCTGTGGCACTTCGGGAGTTTCCGGAATGGGGGTAGGTACCTATTGATTTGTATCTATTTCATGTGACCGTTATTTGGGCGTGGTGGGCAATGAGGCAGACATGTTTAGGGCAGGAATAGGCAACGGAACCTAGTTACCTCGTGGCTTGCCTTGGTGTCAAGCTTGTCTTCCCTTGCCATTTTTATGTTTCTTATTACGGGTTATTTCTAACGTTTCTTATTTTATTTTTAGCGAAGTTGATAACTCCTCAGTGGCCTACTGATTTCGCTCAACTCTTTTTCTTTTATTTTTATGCCATAACCTATTATAAGCTATAGCGACTAGTCCACACTTTAATGAACAGGTCCTTATTAGATGTGCCCTCCAGTGGAGCTGGATGGTTTGACTCTAATAAGCGGTCCGGGCTAAACAGGCTACCAACCAGTGGGGAGAAGATAGGCATGACGGATTACAACGGGGACAAAAGTCTGCACTACCTATCTTATCACGGCGGACAAAGACTAGACAGAATATTTCTATTCTACGTTGTTTGGAGGCCGTGAATACCTCAAAAGAACCAATACCGAATAATCGGTCAATCAAACAATCCAGTGGGGAGAATAAGTGGGCACGAAAAGTTATCGTTACCCACTCTTTCTCTACCTGCAAAGAGAGACCTTGTTCTTCCCTGTTTGCAGACAAAGAATCTCCAGGCAATAATCCACGAACGACAGTTCGGGAAACAGTGGGGGAGGAAGATAGGCACGACGGATTACAATGGGGACAAAAGTCTGCGTTACCTATCCTTCACTGCTTGCAAAGAGAGAGCCTGTTTGTTTTTCCCCGTTTGCAGACAGTGAATCTCCAGAGGGTTTCAACAAAGCGTAATACTAGTATTATCCAAACAAAACAATCTTTTTTTCAATTTGTCGTGTTTACACGACCTTACCCGGACCGCATGGACGGTTTCCTGTCCTCTGGATCCAGCGCCCGATCGTCCTCTCTCCTTCGTGATGCCCGTGGCACTCTTGATGGTTCCCAGTCAGGACCGTAGATCACTCGAGAGAGGTCTGTTCAGAACTAGTGAAGGTCGGATGATCGGCTGTCAGACGAGGGTCTATCAGACACGAGCTCTTCCCGATCGTTGCAGTCGTTCACTCTGTCGTCAGGACCTCTCCCACTGGATCCACGTGTCGCTGATGGGCCCCACGCTTTGGGACGCCAATTGTGGAAAAAGGTAGGGCTAGGACCTTTCTCAAGATTTGCCCGGCGCTAACCGCCCTTGTACCATTCAAATTACCAAGCGATGAGGCAGGCGCCGGAGACCAGAAGGCAGGAAACAGAAGTTTTATTCCGACGGAGCAGAACACATCAGATCGGACAACAAGGTATCGTCTCGAGGTGCTCTAACAAGTGAGCTGAGACTCTGTCTTTTATACTTTACAGAACACTTGGCATCACAGTCACAGCATTGTAAAACAAAGAAAAGACATCCTCATAATCCTCGTGTCAATCCTACCCCACATGTGTTCACAATAGGGACCCTTGACCTGCTGATAAGAGGGGAGGGCAATCACGCAGCTGAGTGTTCCGTCAACTGTTTAGAATGTGTGCGCCTGATCATAGCCCAGGGGGTGGGGTGGCCAGGATCAATAGTGGGTCCCTTGAAGAGGAGTGACTTCATACAATAAAGGGCCGTAAATGATATCTCCTGGCTTAGGCGATGGCCTCGGACATGTGTGGTCAGTCGGACTCGGGGGAAGGGGTCATCAAAGGAGTGGTATTCATGCCGCGTGGACAATCGAGCGCGGAGGGAAGGCTTGTCAACAGAGGGGCATTCATGGAGGGAAAGGAGGTGTTGGTCAGGCGCGGCCGTGACTCCCAAGGACAGGGTCTTGCAGAGGAGGAAGGTTTATGACTTGTCCATGTGAGGGAGAAGGAGGGGGGTCAGGGTGCGCGCAGGGTCAGAGTCGCACAGAGAGAGAGAGAGGTCTTATGACCCGTATATGAGAGAACAGGGGCAGTCAGATACAGCTGGGGGCTATGTCAGCTGAGGTGAAGGATGCTTCTTCAAGAGGGAGATGGGGGGGGGCGGGGCGCCTGGGTCAAGCAAGAGGGTTGCCTTTCATAGCAGGGTCGCGCAGAGTACTGGGTTTCATGGTCTATGCATGTGAGAGTGGGAGGGGGGGTGCTCAAATGCGCGCAGGAGGGAAGCCAGTGATTCTAATGAGTGGGCAAGAGGCCAAGGTACCTAAAATGGCTGTCATGTACATATGGGCACGAGCTTTTACTGGCGGAGTGATACGGTCAATATTTCAGGGTATACGTGGTGCCTACAGGGAGGGGGACGGGAGAGGGCAAATGAACGCTGCTTATGTACATCAATTTTCTATTTTCTACACGTGGTTGCTGCTGAGCTCGACTGCTGAAATAAAGAACTGTTTTCTATATGGAAATACTTACGTTTCCCCTGGATGCTATTTCGTGGAGTACCTTTGAAGATTTGCTACAATTGGCTTTGCCAATTCCTGTTTACACAAGTACCAAGCTTTGTGAAACGTTTCCATTTTTATATGACCTCAAATAGTCTGCATACATTCCGTACTCATCCTGTGAGTCTTTTGCTGTGTCACACAAGGTCGGATTCCACTGCAGAAGAGTAAATCATTTTAACTTCTATTTATAAATGGTAGTGGTCAGCTGAAAGCAGGCATCGCAAGGCAAACGTATGTATCAAGCTCATCAAATCGTTTAGATTACAAGACGTATATCACAAGGGCCACGGCGACAGCCCCGGGGAGGTTTGCACAGTAGGCAATAAATTGAAGGCTTGTCAGTAGAATAAAAATGCGTGTTTTACATTGGGAACGTGACAGAATATGTCCTTGCAAAACATCAGCAGAAGGTGAAGCCGATGAACTGATGAAAATGTAGCATAATGGGCTGGATTTCAGTATCAGATCGAGGCCTCTAGCGCTGAAGCGGTCATGTGAAAGTCTGGCCATGTTCGGCAAACTAGTTAATGTGTGATGTAATGTAGACTGAGCCATGTCATGGGTAGGGGATCATCGCAGTGACATCTCAAGGAGAATGCAAGCACTTCAATGCACTGTGGCATACCCGCATTGTGATGTGAAATTATGCGATGCAGTTTTTATTACAGAGTATGTGTTTTCAGTAGTGGCTTATGCATCGATTCCAAGGAGGTCAGAAAAGGTTAGATCATTTCCATTTGGAGTAAATGACTTCTACTCCAAGTTTTTCACTTAGAAATGGGGCTTAACCTACTCACAAAGCATGCCCAAACCAATCTCCCAATCCATCCCATACAAAACTCATATATTCCTACATAAACATAAATGGTCAGTTCATGCAGAGTGCTAATCTGTGCGTGAGGAGCAACAAAGAAGGAAGATGGTTGCATGTTCTGGTAACTGATACTTGTTTTGGAATGTTTGAAGTTCTGACTCTATTTTAATGTTCCAACTTGGTCACTGCTGTGTGTGGTGGCAACAAAGAGGATGTAGCCTCTAGGCCTTGCCATAACCAGTGATTAAAAGAGTGGATTCTGCATGCTTTGCGGCAACCGACATGGTAGGTGGGACGCGAAGTCGACGGACAATGGACTAAGTACAATGAAATAAATAAATAAATAAATAATAATACTGATTCCCTTGTTTGTCAACTCCCCCCCCCCCTGCAGCGCACCGCCTCACCACGCTTACCTGTGCCAACCGCCGCTGTGCTTTGCTGAATTCTTTCATGGAAAAGCAGCAGAAGTTAGTGCTTATAGTTTAAAATAATGAAGTGCCAGGGCCCAAAATATTTCTTGGGAGTCCAATGCAGGTGGTGACACCCCAGGTCCTGCCACTGCTGCCAAATACCAGCAGTAACTATGTGATAGTTAAAAAAAAATGCATTAAATTGCCCATGAAAAATTGTGGTAGAAAGAAGAAATAGACACACAGCGCCAACGTGGTGGATAAATATGAGCCGGTGCCTAGGAAAAGGACTAGCCAAAACTGGCACAAATTAAGCACTGACATGGGTGCTATAATTATTGCAGGATTTGGGCTTTCTAATTGCTATGCAAGCTCCTTTTTACACAGGGATTGAAATTCACCCCCTTCCTTTTAATCAGGGCCAGAGGCTCTCCACGGAGAGGCCAGGGGTGAGGATACAATCTGTATGATTTTGAAGATGATACTCTGTCAGAGGGGGTACTCAACGTACCCACCAAGCCTGTGTGGGAATGATGTAAGTTACAGGTTGTCTTTTGGGTGTTTTTGCAGAGGGGGTTCGGACCCTGAAGCACTCCCCCTAACTCCCAAATAGAGTAAAATTATATGAAATACATCTGATTCAGTGGAACTATGTTTGCACGAAAATTGAGAACTGAGTTTGAAAATGTACTGAGTTACTAGCGAGATACTGTGGATTATTAATTACCTGATAGAACCAGTGTCTCTTAAAAACACAAGAGGTTGTTTTCTAAGAGTGAGAATAAGTCAGAACAAGTTGAGATTTGTATTTAGTGATATGTATCTGGAATCCCTATGTACTAGGGGCTTCATTCACAAAAAAATGACGCAGAGCGGCACAGCAAGCCATTTTGCTGTGCGAGTAGCATTATTTTAAAAGCACAGGGATACATTGTATTACCAACAATATGACGCATCCATGCGCTTCCCTCTGTGCTAGCGCACAATTGGTTTCCCTGCTTCAGCGCAGGCACCCTGGTGTCATGTTGCAAGGGTGCTTGCGTTGTAGGGATGATTTTTTTGTGCAAGAAGGGACACCTTCCTGCACATAAACAATCATTTATGGCATTCTCTTCTTTCTATCCGTGCTGCTGCAGGATGCATAGAAAGGGGGAAAAAACAAGAAAAATACAAGTATTTTTACTCATTGTGCCACTTCATCTCCTCCCTAAAGGAGGCGTAGTATTCCGACGCATTCCCAGCTTTACAAAACGTTGTAAATCTGGGAATGCATTAGGTTCCATCGATGTTGCGTAGGTACACCCACAACAACATCCATTGAGCGCCCCTTTCCCACAGAGTAATGTGTGAAAGCGGCCCATATTTACAAGGCCTTGAAAAGTCACATAGGGTGAATTTATGTCGCCTTCGGCGCGTCAAAAAAAGTGATGAACCGGCAGCGCCAGGTTTCTTGGGAAATATTCTTATAATATTTTGAAAATGCAACACATGAAAAATAATTTCTTGAGTCAGCAAGGCAGGTGAAGACGGCCCCTGAAGCAAATCAAGGATCGCTACCCAAGCTCCCTGAGGCAATTGGTTCAACTAGAAACTACCAGCAACTATGGGAAAGTCTTTGTATGCTACTGATTGCTCTTGTTGTAAACCGAATAATGCTGAGCAAACCTACAGTTGCTGAAATTACTGTAGGACAAGCCTTTCACAAAGTGAAACATATTGAACAACAAGGGAATCAAAACTAAGTTGATTATTGAAGTAAACTAGCCAGGGATGAAGGAACAACAAAATATCCAGCTTATCTCCATTTTACAAATAATGAAATTATCTGAAATGTAAGTGTCTTTGATGTTGTGATCTCTGGTGACTATATAGGTTTGATGAGCACAACCAGAGAAAACACTTAATTGGAACTACCAACCACTAGAGCTGTTGCCTTTGAATCCAGAGCAAACACTCCTGGAGGCAGTCATGCAAAATAGGAACCCCCATGCTCACTGCTACAGCAATTATACACTTTTATTACTGTTGTGCTACACTCTTGAACAGAAGAATGGGACCTGGACCCTAAGCTAAATGGAAAGGATCGGAGGTGCAGACTGGATCTGGAGGTACCCAACTTCATTGTTTGTCAGGAGCCACAACCTGGTCCAGAGTTTTCAGCTGAAGAAGTACAGGACAGGGGAGACATTAAGAATGGCATAACCAGATAGTCTGGCATCTCTCTGTGAACACTTTGAAGATCTTGTGACAGAAGCACTGCCAGGAATTCTGGGGTTAATATTGTTTCGAGCTCAAAGGAAAAAGTTGTCCTGATAGATGAAAATATTTTTGTTGCACATTTTGTAGTCATAAATGTCATCTAATCAGGGTTTGGAACACAGAAATGTTCAGTGGAATACATTGCTAGTATTAGGGCACAGAACCACAAAATCACATCTTTATTTTCTCCCCATTTCCCCTTTGCCTTATATGTAAGTGTCATGCCATCCTCATCACAATGGCCACCTATCAGTGTTTATTAGACCCTTCTCTGGAAACATCTTTCATGGAGCTCATATTTATACGACTCTGCTTAGAAATTGTATATAGGCATAGCTCTATCTCAGAATACTAGTTTGATGTTAAATGGTCTTCTATTCAGACACGTTCGGGTCTCCTGTAGTTCACCTTTCTTCGCAATTGATAATGGCGACAAAGGCTTTGTTTATGCTCCCTGCCCCCCTCTCCAAACAAAACATGGACCTTATGAGAGACCCTTGATTATGAGCTATTCCAGACAAAATACACAAAGTAGTTCATGCATCAAGAAAAAATATGTGCCATTGTCCCTTACCTGTCACATCTCATGCATTCTAAGCCCTAGCATCTTGTAAATGTAGATTGTTTAGCCGACTTATGGTTTAAAACAAATAGCACAAAGTAATAGTGTAAAGATAAAAGTCCACACTAAAGGTATGTTGAAAAACATTTAATCAATTTTCAGTATCTCGCAAGGCCCTGGAAGCCACACGTGCCACAATACACTGCTTACCCTGATCCCTTTGCATCAGCACACCTCCCAATCCACAGTTACTAGCATCCACCATTAGCACACATTTCTTCCCAACAATGAAAGGCTTGAGGCATGGTGCATTCACAATCAACCTCTTAAACATTTCAAACGCCGCAGACATGTTAACTGTCCATTCAAACATAGAAATTATTTTCAGCAAACACTTGAAGGGACCCACTTTAGATGCATAGTTGGGGATAAATATAGCATAAAATTCAGTCAAACCAAGCGAAGCAACTATCTGCTCTTTGCAACTAGGAGCTGGTGCTTTGGTAATGTTTTTGTTGCTCTTGGATTTAATGCCTGCACTGCTGGTGCGATGCCCTAGATACTCCACTTTTTTTTTCAGCTTGCATTTCCCCGCATGCAGTGTAAGCCCTTTTGATTAGAAGGGCACCAACACTTTCTTCAAATTGCAGTCGTGCTTAAAGCATTTGGACCAAAGACCAATATGTCGTCTTGGAAAGTGACAGCACCACTTAGGCCTTCTAGTGTCTCATTCATTGACCTTTAAAACACAGAAGCCGCACTAGCCAAACCAAAAGGCATACCACAGAACACATTGTGTTACATTCGTGTCTATTTCATATGATGCTGACCAATGGGGGTTATGTAGTGGTTTGGCCCGCGTGGTGTAGCATTCTTCAAACCACAGCGGTTTGTGGATATATGGTGAAGCAGTGGCAATTGTGAGCAGATGAAGTCTGGACTTGAAACTGGAAACATGTTACTAATCGATTCAACTTTTTTATTTTCCCCATACCTTTCATGTGCACTTTCATCTATACACTATCTCATCCTCGTCACCAGTGTAAGGATGAAGGTCCACACAAAAGTTATGGTGAAAAACGATGGATCCATTAGTAACATGTTTCAGTTACAAGTTCAGACTTTGTCTGCCGACAACTGCCACCACCCCATCATATATTCACCAACTTCTGTGGTTTGAAGAATACTCCGTTACACGGGCCAAACCACTACATAACCCCCTACTGGCCATCCTCAAATGAAATAGACACAAGTTTGACACAGCGTGTCCCGCTCGTGTCTACTCACAAAACAACAACGCACAAGCGTGACAGACATAAGGTGCTCATGCACACAACCAACAGCGTTTTTGTTCTTCTCTATCCAAAGGAACCTCATGTATAAACAAAAATAAATATCTCATAATGTTGAGACTGGATCACTCCCTGTATATTTTCTAATCCCCAGACTTAAACTACGATCTTTTCATAGAAAGGAAAAACTGACTGGTCTCTCACCCCTCCCTCGGTGTTATGCTCTCATGAGGAGTCTGACAAACCTGTCAGAGAACCTTTCATTTGCAGTTAAAGAGGAAAAGATCTGTCCTGAACCCCAAAATTAGAATACACACAATAATTGGTATTATTCTGCATTTTAAGTGCTATTTTCCTACAAATAATATGAGTGATAGTTATAGCAGTGATTATTTTTTAATTTAAAAAAATCCTTTATTGGTATTTTTAATCAATAGACTTCACAAATGATACATGATACAGTACTAATCATAGTCATACAGTGGGTAACAAACACATCCCAATATATAAACATGGATCAAACGTGTGGTAGCATCTCACACAATATTATGAAGGGTAGAGCGGGGTATCAAATAAAGGGAAGTAAGAACAAGATAGACTGTAATCCCTTTGTTTCGTTAAGGAAAAGCCAATGTATTTATCATAACTTGAAAAAACAAATCAATAACATCAAAAACTGCCTAGCTGGTGCTGCCCAGGGCAGCTAACAGGAACTATGGAATTATAAGTGGTAGGAGTATGTCACAACCTGGGGGGTGTAAACTAAAAGGTGCTCCAGGGGGGACGGGACAAGTGAGCGGGGAGAACCCAAATGCACCTCAACCTAGGGGGACGCCAAGCCCCTTTTGGTGTCCGTGAACCATGCATGTATGGGTCTAACAGTGGGTCAATTTAGGCATCCATCTGGCTCCCCGTGGCAGTCTCCACAGTCTGGGGTAAGGGTGCACATGCAGGCTGTCAAACAACTTAAGAACGTAAGTGTTCCACATTGTGGTTGCTCCACCTCCATCTCGCGTCATTGTGTCCGCTTCTGCCAGAGCCCATTTATGAATCACATGGAGCCAATTCTTAATCGTGGGTAGGAGAGAGGCCTTCCATTTCATGGCAATTAAGCGCTTGAAGAGGACCAGTGCCAAATCAACAAGCTTCAGGTAGTGTTTATAACGCTTAGTGCATTGCGTAATCCCTAGAAGGCAAAGGAGTGGGTCCGGTGACAACTGGACATCGATCATCGATCATACCTGTGCCAGTACCTGGGTGCAAGTGTGCAGCAGCGGCAGGCATTCCCAAACCATGTGTATAAATGTGGCATCCGTGTGGCCACATC
Source organism: Lissotriton vulgaris (assembly GCF_964263255.1). Classification (NCBI taxonomy): domain Eukaryota; kingdom Metazoa; phylum Chordata; class Amphibia; order Caudata; family Salamandridae; genus Lissotriton; species Lissotriton vulgaris. Next base: position 1,218,305,762 of record NC_141694.1, read on the forward strand.
TCGGGCACTCAGGAGACACTGCAAGGAACATTTTGCGGAGGCAGTGTGGTGTGAGATAAGTTTGATGCAAATAATTAAATTGCCTGAATTTTAGACAGGCATTACTTGAAACTCACGTCACCTGCTTCAAAGCCCTGGTCCATTGCTTTGAGGTTAACTCTGTGTCCTGGGTTAAGAGATCAGGGCACTCCCCCTGAAAAACCACATATATTACTAAAATCGCTTGACGGCCAGGCCCATGTATCAAGAATCATTGCAATACTAGGTGCAGTGGAGGCTCAGCCTGCCCCGGAGCCCATACTTCCCCATTTACTGCCATGAGAGCATTATGTGTTAGAAAGAGACCGTCTCCAAGCCCATAAAGTTCCTCCTGGGTCTGGAAGGATAGTGTAGTACCATAGCTGATAGTCCTCCAATTGGGTGTTACCGGACTGTCTCCATGGAAAGGGATCATGAATCCCCATCACAGTTTGAAAAGTGGGCACACTCCAGAGGGGCAGCTGTGGAGCATAAGCGGTCATAGCATGCCTAGGTTGTATATATTATTTACAAACAAGCTTGGCAACGTGAGAGAGTAGACCCAGTCCTCAGGGCAGTGTTCCCGGAGAGAAAAGCCAATCCAGTATGTTCATGCTCCTCAGGTCCATTTGGACCATGTTGCCCTCCGCTGTTCCATCTCTGGTCAGCCAGCGCATTTGCCATTGCAATTGTTGTGCCACTGCAAAATATAACTTCGGATCCGGAACTCCATGTCCCCCCCCACCCCCAAGCATGGAACACTGAAGCAGGGAGAATGAGACCCGCTTCCAAGTAGGTCCCCATACAAATTCAGACTCCAGGCTCCTCAGTGATCTAAAATAAATGTTGGTTTTAGTACTGGTAGAGCTGTAAAGAAATAAGAGCCTCCGAAGAACCACCATTGTGGCCACCGACACCCTGTCCATCGGTGAGAGAGGCAATTGGGTCCAGAAGTGCATGGACTGGCAAATCAAGGTGAAGGCCTTACCATGATTTCTAACTAGTAGATCCTGATCATTATGGTAGACAGTTACACCAAGGTAAAAAAAAGTGGCAAACCTCCAAGGGAGGTGCCCCGTACCCAGCTCCTTCCTGCACTCTGGCTCAATTTGGCATAAAGGGTAGATGCAAGATTTACCCCAGTTAACCCAGAGGCCTGTCATCTCTCCAAAGAGATCAAGCATGTCCTAGGGGAATGGTAGTGAGTGTGAATGGTCTCTCAGATTTATGAATACATTGTCTGTATATGCAGATACAGTGTGCCAGTCCAGCCCCATCTTAATAGTCCTGAGGGAGCCTCTGGCACACAGAAAGGTAGCAAGTGGCTTCATGGCGAGTGCGAAAAGCACTGGAGACAAGGAGCACCTCTGACGGTTCTCTCTGTCTATGGAGAAAGACCATGAGATCTGAAGACTAGTGATTACCCGCACCCCCAGGGTGATATACAAGAGCCTGTTCCAACCCAAGAAGTTAGGATCTATCCCAAAAACCTCCAAAATCTGAAGCAGATAAGACAATCTGAGCATGTCAAATGCTTTTTCAAAATCCAGGGGTACCACCAACGAACGTTGAGCTTCCCCAGACATTTCATCCATGATATGACATAAACGTTGAATGTTGGAGGACGCTTTCCATGTAGCTGACGGAAATGTAAAAAAGAGTGAATCTTTTATACACACCGAATATGTTTCATTTCACATCCCTAGCCTAATAAATGGTTATGTTATAACTATGATGTGCAGTGCAGTATATTTTAGAATACCTGGGCTAAGTCATTCACCACGCCACATCTGTTGGACCTGCAGTTGGAGATTCGTCTTTCAGCAACCCTAAAAAAATCAGTCTATCTGCCTTATCTCACCACAATTACTGGTTCCTTATATACCTTTTGTTGCTCTTGCCTTGGCAGCGCATACGCTGTATGCGCTGTCTCAGCAAGACCTAAAGTAATCTCTATATGTTGGCAAGCAGCGGGTAGTTTCTCCTGCCTCTCGCCATTTGCTAAATGTTGTTATCGCTTTTTCTACCTGCTGTATACACCCTCAGGTGTGCGTATTTCTCTGCATGTTTCTCTCTGGGTGTGTGCGTGCATGGTTCCAGGTGTGCTTTGTGTGCACCAATGTATAAATATGTTTTGTGTGCCCTAACTGCGTGTGTGCATGTGTCTGCTTGTGAGCGGTCCTTCGTCTTCTGGGTGTTTGTGTGCCTTTGTGTGCTTGTGGGTCCGTCAGTGTGTGCATGCATGTGTGCGTGAGGGCCTGCATTTGTGCATGTGTGCGTTTTTGCGTGTGCCTGCACACATCCCTGTCTCTGAACCAGGAAGCCGAAAAAGAAAACAAGGGAACCCTACTCACGACGGAACCAGGGTGATTAAATATTTTAAGAAAATATGGTTCCTGTGGAAAGGATACTTAATATTGATTGATAAGACAAAGCGAAAATCGCATATATAGACAGGGATTAGGTGGGATGTCAGATAGAGACTCAAACGCACTGATTAATTTGTACAATAACTGTATTGAAAAACAGAATTTTGTTATATACAAAAGCAACCAATTTCTTTTTTTCAAATATTTTCTTTTCATATGTTATGTATTTGAAAAAAAGAAATTGGTTGCTTTTGAATATAACAAAGTTTATTTGAAACCTTGCACATATTGTTTCACAAATGTTATTCATATGCCTTGGTTCCTAATTTCACTTGGGACACAATACACGACTGTAAATACTTGTTGTAGAACTTTTCACAAATAATTCTTTAAAAATTCTGAACTATGAAGCAGCAGTAAAACACACAAGATGATCCTGGCTGAAGACGGCTGATAGCCTGACACCGGTCCTAGGATGCTTGATTCCGGTCCAGGGAAGACATGTCTTGGCAGTTCGAGCTGGACTGTTCCCATGAGGCACAGGGTCAAGACTGATTTGCATATGGCCATGTCTGAACTGGGGTGGCTTGGTGCGCAGAATAACAATGGATTAAACCCAAATCTGTGACTGGGGGTGAATGTTTTGCCATTGTGCAACATTCCGTCGATCATCTTGTGTGTTTTGCTGTTCACCCTATGTGGGAAGGGTATGCCCAGACGTGGGTCGGTGCTCACTAAGCCACCTGAGTCAAGCTATCCTGGCTGAAGATGGCTGATAGCCAGAAACCGGTCCTAGGATGCTTGATTCCGGTCCAGGTAAGACATGGCTTGGCAGTTCTGGCTGGACAGTCCACATGAGGCACTGGGTCAAGACTGATTTGCATATGGCCTTGTCTGAACTGGGGTGGCTTGGTGAGCAAAATAACGATGGTTTAAACTCAGATCTGTGACTGGGGGTGAATGTTTTGCCATTGTGCAACATTCCGTCCATCATCTTGTGTGTTTTGCTGTTCACCGTATGTGGGAAGGGTATGCCCAGACGTGGGTCCCGTGCTCACTAAGCCACTGGAGTCAAGCTATCCTGGCTGAAAACGGCTGATAGCCAGAAACGGTCCTTGGATGCTTGATTCCGGTCCAGAGAAGATATGGCTTGGCAGTTTGGGCTGGACTGTTCCCATGAGGCACAGGGTCAAGACTTATTTGCATATGGCCATGTCTGAACTGGGGTGGCTTGGTGAGCAAAATAACGATGGATTAAACCCAGATCTGTTACTGGAGGTGAATGTTTTGCCATTGTGCAACATTCCGTCCATCATCTTGTGTGTTTTGCTGGAAACACCAGTGCAATACTGTTCCAGTATCTTGAGCAGGGGTTTCAAAAAGTCTATCACTTGACCGGCGGCCCATTACACCTCCAAGAGAGTCTCCGTGCTGCAATCTCTGCTGAGCATCACACCCAAGCACCGCAGTGACTCGGTACAGTACCAGTGCGTCACTTCTGCTGAATGTCTAAGAGGGTCTCACTGCTGTAACCTGTGTTAAGCACAAATTCTACATGTGTTTACATCTAATATTCATCGGTACTGATGTGTGATTTCAGTCCATGAACTCCTTTTGCGAAAAAACAATAACAACATGTTAATAAATATCTGACATGATTTCAACATGCCTCTTGCTTCTTAGATATGACACTCTCATGGGAGATGTAGTAATCATGGGTATATATTGTTCACTGTGTGGTCCCCTTGACTACATAGCCTTTACAGAGCAAGACCACTGACTCATTGTCAGTGAAACTGCTCTCCCACCCTCGCAGCTCCACCATTAAGTGAGGTGCCCCTGCCCCTGCACTCTTGAGTGTTGGTGATCGAGGCCCTCCTCCACCCGCAGGTTTCCCTGCGCCTCATCCCTGGTGGTCCAGTGGACCTCTGTCTCCTTTCTTTCTTTCTGCTCCTTCACTCGTTTTTCTCCCCTTTCTATCTTTCACCTTTCTGCACCTCTGCTCTTTTGCGCCTTATTTCGCCCCATTTTCCCTTTCTCTCCCTCTGCTCCTTCACTCGTTTTCACTCGTTTTTTCCCCCTTTCTATCTTTCACCTTTCAGCACCTCTGCTCTTTGGTGCCTTATTTCTGCCCATTTTCCCTTTCTCTCCCTCTGCTCCTTCACTCTTTTTCACCCCTTTCTATCTTTCACCTTTCTGCTCTTTTCTGCATCTCTGCTCTTTTGTGCCTTATTTCTGCTTATTTTCCCTTTTTTCTTTATCCCTTCTTTCCTCCCTTTACCTTTCCCCTCCGCTGCTGCCCCCGCGCCCCCCCCCCCCAGCGTGACCGGCCCAATCCAGCTCCCCTCCCCGCTCCCGCCTCCCAGCTGTCCAGCCCTCCCCGACCCCTACTTAATGGCGGCCACTGCGGGGACAGGCGAGCAAGACCACTGACTCATTGTCAGTGAAATTGCTCTCCCACCCTCGCAGCTCCACCATTAATTGAGGTGCCCCTGCCCCTGCACGCTAGAGTGTTGGTGATCGAGGCCCTCCTCCATCCGCAGGTTTCCCTGCGCCTCATCCCTGGTGGTCCAGTGGACCTCTGTCTCCTTTCATTCTTTCTGCTCCTTCACTCGTTTTTCTCCCCTTTCTATCTTTCACCTTTCTGCACCTCTGCTCTTTTGCGCCTTATTTCTGCCCATTTTCCCTTTCTCTCCCTCTGCTCCTTCACTCGTTTTTTCCCCTTTCTATCTTTCACCTTTCTGCACCTCTGCTCTTTTGTGCCTTATTTCTGCCCATTTTCCCTTTCTCTCCCTCTGCTCCTTCACTCGTTTTCACTCGTTTTTCTACCCTTTCTATCTTTCACCTTTCTGCTCTTTTCTGCATCTCTGCTCTTTTGTGCCGTATTTCTGCTTATTTTCCCTTTTTTCTTTATCCCTTCTTTCCTCCCTTTACCTTTCCCCGCCGCTGCTGCCCCCGCGGCCCCTCCCCCCCCCCCAGCGTGACCCGCCCAATCCAGCTCCCCTCCCCGCTCCCGCCTCCCAGCTGTCCAGCCCTCCCCGACCCCTACTTAATGGCGGCCACGGGGACAGGCGAGCAAGACCACTGACTCATTGTCAGTGAAATTGCTCTCCCACCTTCGCAGCTCCACCATTAAGTGAGTGGCCCCTGCCCCTGCACTCTTGAGTGCTGGTGATCGAGGCCCTCCTCCACCCGCAGGTTTCCCTGCGCCTCATCCCTGGTGGTCCAGTGGACCTCTGTCTCCTTTCTTTCTTTCTGCTCCTTCACTCGTTTTTCTCCCCTTTCTATCTTTCACCTTTCTGCACCTCTGCTCTTTTGCACCTTATTTCTGCCCATTTTCCCTTTCTCTCCCTCTGCTCCTCCACTCGTTTTCACTCGTTTTTTTCCCCTTTCTATCTTTCACCTTTCTGCACCTCTGCTCTTTTGTGCCTTATTTCTGCCCATTTTCCCTTTCTCTCCCTCTGCTCCTTCACTCGTTTTCACTCGTTTTTCTACCCTTTCTATCTTTCTCCTTTCTGCTCTTTTCTGCATCTCTGCTCTTTTGTGCCTTATTTCTGCTTATTTTCCCTTTTTTCTTTATCCCTTCTTTCCTCCCTTTACCTTTCCCCGCCGCTGCTGCCCCCGCGGCCCCCCCCAGCGCGACCGGCCCAATCCAGCTCCCCCCCCGCTCCCGCCTCCCAGCTGTCCAGCCCTCTCCGACCCCTACTTAATGGCGGCCACGCCGCTGGTGCACCGAAGGCGCGTCAAAGGCAAGCACGTCTGCGCCCGTCTGCGACCCGTCCGCGACCAGCACCAGGAACCCTGGACCTCCGCCCCGCCAACGCTACGACCCAGCAGCACTCCACGCACTCAACCCAGGCTGCAACAACAACTGCAAGCTAGCATCACCAGCCGACACCCATGGACCCTTCAGCTGTCACTGCTGCCGGCACACCTGCAGCACCCACAAGAACACGGATCCAGCACAACCCGCCCACAAGAACACAACCGAACCGAAGACCCTGCAATGCATCCTACGTCCGATCCCTCCACAAACACGCCACAGAAATCTGGGACCTCCTCGACAGCACCACCCCAGACGTAGCATTTTTCACCGAAACCTGGACCAACACCACCTCGGGACCGGACATCGCCATCGCCATCCCCCAAGGACACAAGATATCCAGGAAGGACCGCCCCACCCACCCAGGAGGAGGAATCGCCATCGTCCACAAATCCAGCCTCCGCCTGAGCACACTCCCTGACGAGTCCACAGAACTGATGGAACACCTTCACTTCAAGATACTGGCCAGCCCCACCGCCGCCCTCCAAGGAACCCTCATCTACTGACCCCCTGGACCCCGCAGACCCTTCGCCAACTCCATCACGGACATTATCTCCCCGCAGGCCATCGCATCCACCAACTACCCTCTGCTAGGAGACCTCAACTTCCACCTCGACAATCAACTGGAACCCAACACCACATGCCTCCTGGACAACCTCCACAACATTGGACTCCGCCAGATCGTGACCGAGCCCACGCACTCAGCAGGACACACTCTCGACCCCCTCTTCACTACAGGAAACTCCATCACCTTCAGCCACACCACCGAACTCCCATGGACCGACCATCGTTGCGTCCACTTCACCTTCAGAACACCCACCATCCACAGACACCAGCACCTGCTTACACAAAGAAACTGGACCAAAATCACCGATGACCAGCTCACCTCCTCACTCAACAACTCCACCCCAACCATCGCGGAAAACGACGACCCCAACACCGCAGCCCGAACCCTGCATAGATGGATCTCGGACAGCACCAACACCATAGCCCCCCTTCAAGAAAAACAACAATACCCGTGCCAAGAAAGCCAGATGGTTTACCACCGAACTTCGAGAGTCCAGGCGCACATGCCGCCGCCTCGAAAAGGCCTGGAGAAACACCAAATCCACAGAAGCCCACAACAACTTCAGAGCCGCCACCAACGCCCACCATCAACTCATCAGAGAAACGAGGAAAAAAGCGATTGAAGACAGAATCTCCACCCACGCACACAACAGCAAGGAACTCTTCAGCATCATCAAGGAGTTCGCCCAACCCACCAGCGAGTCTACCGACATCCCTCCCTCACAAGACCTCTGCGACAAACTCAGCATCTTTTTCCACCACAAAATCAAGAGCATCTACGACAACTTCGACGAAGACAACCAACACACTGAACCCTCACCAACCACCCCTGACACCCGGAAACCAGCGATTGATGACTGGACAGCCCTCACCACCGAAGACACACTGAAGACAATGAAGTCAATCCACTCAGGGGCCCCCACGGACCCCTGCCCCCACCACATCTTCAACAGAGCCGTCAACACCATCGCACCCATGCTCCGCCAAACCATCAACCGCTCCCTGGCGACCGCCTCGTTCCCCGACGACTGGAAACACGCTGAGGTCAACCCCCTCCTAAAGAAACCCTCAGCGGACCCCACCGACCTCAAAAACTACAGACCCATCTCCCTGCTCCCGTTCCCAGCGAAAGTCATCGAGAAAGCCATCAACAGCCAACTCGCCACATTCATTGAAGAACACAACATCCTCGACTCCTACCAATCCGGCTTCAGAAAAAACCACAGTACGGAAACCGCCCTCCTCGCCGCAACAGACGACATCCACACCTTACTGGACAAAGGAGAAACAGTAGCCCTCATCCTCCTCGACCTATCAGCAGCGTTCGACACAGTCTCCCACCGCACCCTAATAAGCAGACTCTACGATGCAGGAATCCAGGACAAGGTCCTCAACTGATTCAGCTCCTTCCTCTACGGCAGGACGCAGCGGGTCAGACTGCCCCCTTTCCTCTCGGACCCCACACCTACCACCTGCAGAGTCCCCCAGGGCTCCTCCCTCAGCCCGACGCTCTTCAACGTCTACATGGCTCCACTTGCCCCCATCGTCAGAACCTATGGACTCAACATCGTGTCATATGCAGAAGACACCCAGCTCATCCTCTCCCTATCCAACGAACCCAACACCGCCAGACGCAACTTTCGAGAAGGCATGGAAGCCGTCGCCAAATGGATGAAAAACAGCTGCCTACAACTAAACACCAACAAAACAGAAGTACTCATCATGGGCCCAAACCCCGACGCCTGGAGCGACACCTGGTGGCCCACCGCCCTCGGAAACCCGCCAACCCCCACAGACCACACACGCAACCTGGGAATCATCCTGGACTCCGAGCTCAAAATGGACCGCCAGATCAACTCTGTCTCATCTTCCTGCTTCCACACCCTCCGCCTCCTTCGTAAGACCTTCAAATGGATCCACCTCGAACACCGAAAGACAGTCACTCACACCCTGGTCACCAGCAGACTCGACTACGACAACGCACTCTACGCCGGGAAAAACAAAAACCTCATCCGCAAGCTACAGAACATCCAGAACGCCGCCGCAAGACAAGTCCTCAACCTGCCAAAACACTGCCACATCTCCCAACACCTGCGCACACTCCACTGGCTCCCCGTCGAGGCGAGAATCACCTTTAAGATGCTCACCCACGCACACAATGCCCTCCACGGCACCGGACCAGCATACCTGAACAGCCGACTCAAATTCCACGCAGCCCAAAGGACCCTACGATCAGCCCAGCTTTCCTACGCCGTGGTCCCCCACACCAGAAAGACCAGATCGGGAGGCCGCTCCTTCTCCTTCCTCGCGGCCAAAGCATGGAACGCCCTTCCGCTCCACCTCAGACAGACAACATCGCTCCCCATCTTCGCAAGAAACCTCAAAAAAACCTGGCTCTTCGACAGACCCCCTCCTTGATGGAATGGAACCTGCACCCCCCCACCCCTAGCGCCTTGAGACCCTTACGGGTGAGTAGTCGCGCTTTAACAAACTCCTGATTGATTGATTGATTGACAAAACAGCAAATAAGCAAAGCTGAATATTATCCAGGGATTCTTTACAACCTAGTGTCAATGCCTTTTATATATGTGTAAAAACACACATAAATAAAAGGTATTACAATGCCAATAGCTTAAAATATCCCAATTGCGAGACCTATTGCATTGCAAATGCTTGTTATATATGGCAATCTATGGGCGAGGAGTGGTCTGCTCATGCTCACCTCCTGCTTTTTTACACTGAAGACTAAACAGTACTTTAGATCAGATATCAGAAAGCATGCAGAAGCTATCATTATTGTAGCTTGTCAGTTTTTCTGACAAGGTACTGAGCAAGGTAATTTTTTTCTGACAACCGCCCATGCGATTGAGTTGCTGCAGAGGTGGAAACCCACTTCCCTGATAAAGCTTAAGTGCCCATTATCTAAGAGGCCTGTCGACTAGACCCTGTACAACTGTTATCATGCATTCTATGCACAAACAGTAGACATGTTAACCTGCAGTATTACTCTGCCACACGTAATAGCACATTACATTTAATAAAAGTTATGCCACACGCATGTATGACGGAATCATGACCATCAGTCATGCCTTTATAACGATGCCTGACCAATGAATGCATCTTCACAACAAAAGTCATATATATATATATATATATATATATATATATATATATATATATATATATATATATATATATACACTGAAAAAACCATTGGTTTCAGCAACGTTATAGTTAGGAATTAGCATTTAAAAAACCTTTGAAATTCACTGAAAAAAACATAGGTTTCAGCCACGTTATAGTTAGGAATTAGCATTTAAAAAACCTTAGAAATTCACTGAAAAACCATAGGTTTCACACATGTTATAGTTAGCTGGGGGCATTTCACTAATAAAAAACCATTGAAATGTCCCGTTATAGTTGGTTCAGCTAACTATAACACGCGCGCCCGCAATGCACTGCTGATGACTTCACATATTACATCACTCATGACATGGTCAGTGACATCACTCATGACATCACTCATGACATCTCAAATGACATCACTGATGACATCATCCAGTGAATGTGTGCTTTCTGAAATATAAATATTTTTTATATTTGTATAACTAATGGTCGATGGAAGAATAAATGGGTAAATAAGTGTCTTGTTTTTTTTTGTAAACTTGATTGTATAACTGACTTATTAAGTATATCTTAGTGAATATATGTACTAGCGAGTAATGTTTAAATATGTAAATGTCTGTATCAGTGTCTCAATTTGTGTATAAGTGGCTGCATGGGTTAGTGAGTAGCTACATGAGTGTCTATATGGGTTATTAGTTGGTTTTTTGAGTATCAGAATGAGTGTCTGTATGGTTTGATGGGGGTATTACTTAACGCACAGATGCATGAATGACTGACTCACTGCATGTGTTTTGAAACCAGCATGTGTGCAGGACTGTATGGGTGGAAGAGTGTGTGTATGGGTGTGTTAGTGAGTAAATGACTGCCTCAATAGTGTCTTTATGAGTAAGTACATATGTTTTAAACTAGTATATTTGAGTATTGATGTATATAAGTAAGGATATATTACAGTGACAGATTGGAAGAGTTCCTGTATAAATAAGTATGTGTTTCTATAACTAATTGTTTAACAGAGTATGTGTATGTTTCTGTAGAAATACGTGTAGTGGTGTGTGTAGAGCTGTATATGCAAGTAAATGGATGTTTGATAGTGTATTTGAATGTGTGAGTATATGTGTGAATACCTCTATGTATATGTGTAGGTGTGTAACAGGATGTATAGGTGTATGAGTACATATGATGAGTGAGTACAAATGATGAGTGAGTACATGTATGAGTGACTATATAGAACTATTTGTGAATGAGTAGATGTGTATGTAGATTTTGGAATTACTGAATAGGTTGTTCTAACTGGTATTGGTATCTCCATTTTTTTGAAAATGTTAGGTTCTATTTTTGAATGTGTATCAAAGGTTATATTAAGGTGAGAGGAGGTCTGCCACTCTTTCACAAGGATGATGTCATCAGTGATGTCATTTGAGATGTCATCAGTGATGTCATGAGTGATGTCACTGACCATGTCATGAGTGATGTAATATGTGACGTCATCAGCAATGCATTGCGGGCGCGCAAATTATAGTTAGCTGAACTAACAATAACAGGGGAATTTCAATGGTTTGTATGAGTGCAATGCCCAGCTAACTACAACATGTGGGAAACCTATGTTTTTTTCAGTGAATTTCTAAGGTTTTTTAAATGCTAATTCCTAACTATAACGTGGCTGAAACCTATGGTTTTTTCAGTGAATTTCAAAGGTTTTGTACATGATAATTTTTAAATGTATTAATTGTTATATGTTTTATACTAATTTACTACATTATTTTAAAGTATTTATTTTTAGATATTTTATTTTTTAAATTACATTACATATTTTTAATATAAATTGAAAAAAAAATTTCTTAAAAATATTGAAATAGTGTTTTTTTTTATTTAATATTTTTTTAATTTATATATATTTTATATAGCAGGCAATGATATCCTATGGAAGGAAATTCAAGTTACTGGTAAGTACAGTTACATTTACTTTTCAGGAATAGTAGTGAGCTGAAAGATGCAGCGCTGAGGTATCTCCTGATAACAGGTGAGTAAATTAGAATTCGTAGTTCGACTGATTTTTGAGGAATTTTTTGAGTTCCAAAACTCCACACTTAAAAGAATTTCCAAGCGAAACCAGTCAATGTTAGCCTATAGAAGGAAATTCAAGTTACTGTAAGTATGGTTAGAATTACTTTTCAGGATCAGTGGTGGGCTGAAAGATAGTTCAAGTTCAAGTTCAGGAATTTGTATAGCGCACTACTCACCCAGAGGGTCTCAAGGCGCTTGAGGGAGGGTGGGTGCATTACTTATCGAATATCCAGGTTTTAAGCTGCTTTCTGAAGGAGAGGTGGTTCTGTGTAAGGCGGAGGTGAGTGGGGAGAGAATTCCAGGTTTTGGCCGCTAAGTAGGAGAAGGATCTTCCTCCCATGGTGGATCTATGGGTGCGTGGAATTGCGGCGAGGGCTTGATTGGATGATCGTAGTTGGCGGGTGGGTATGTAGAAGGACAGTCATGTGTTGAGGCATTCGGGTCCTAGGTCGTAGAGGGCCTTGTGTGCGTGGGTGAGGAGACAGAACGTTATTCTCTTGTTGACGGGGAGCCAGTGGAGGTCTTTCAGGTGACCGGAAATGTGAGCTTGACGGGGGATGTCCAGTATGAGTCTGGCTGAGGCGTTTTGGATGCGTTGGAGTTTTTTCTGTAGCTTGGCTGTGGTTCCGGCGTAAAGGGTATTTCCATAATCCAGTCGGCTAGTGACCAGTGCGTGGGTGACTGTCTTTCTTGTTTCGGTGGGGATCCAACGGAAGATTTTTTTGAGCATGCGTAGGATGTTGAAGCAAGATGATGAGACGGCATTGACTTGTCTGGTCATCGAGAGGGAGGAGTCCAGGATGAAGCCCAGGTTACGTGCGTGGTCTGTAGGTGTGGGTGCTGTACCCAGGGCCGGTGGCCACCATGAGTCGTCCCAGGCAGAGGGGGATGATCCTAAGATGAGGACTTCCGTTTTGTCCGAGTTTAGTTTTAAACGGCTGTTCTTCATCCATTCAGCTACTTCTTTCATTCCTTCGTGTAGATTGGTTTTGGCAGTGTTTGGGTCTTTGGTGAGGGAGAGGATCAGCTGGGTGTTGTCTGCGTAGGAGATGATGTTGAGGTTGTGTTGTCGCGCGATGGATGCGAGGGGACTCATGTAAATGTTGAAGAGGGTGGGGCTGAGTGATGATCCTTGTGGTACGCCGCAGATGACTTCGGTGGCCCCGATTTGAATGGGGGGAGGCGGACTCTCTGGGTTCTTCCGGCGAGGAACGAGATGATCCAGTCCAAAGCTTTTCCTTGTATTCCGACGTTGCTGAGGCGTTGTATGAGGGTGCTATGACAGACTGTGTCGAAGGCGGCGGAGAGGTCAAGTAGGATGAGGGCAACTGTTTCTCCGTTGTCCAGTAGCGTTCTGATGTCGTCTGTAGCAGCGATGAGGGCGGTTTCGGTGCTTTGTTTGGCTCGGAAGCCGGACTGTGAGGGGTCGAGGGAATTGTTGGATTCAAGGAAGGCGGCGAGCTGACTATTGACGGCTTTCTCAATGACTTTGGCAGGGAATGGAAGGAGTGAGATGGGGCGGAAGCACTGAGGTCTCTCCTGATAACAGGTGAGTAAATCTGAATTCGTAGTTCGACTGATTTCTGAGGAATTTTTTTAAGTTCCAAAACTGCACACTTTGAAAAATTTCCAAATGAAATCAGTCAATGTTAGCCTATGGAAGGAAATTCAAGTTACTGTAACTACGATTAGAATTACTTTTCAGGATCAGTAGTGGGCTGAAAGATGCAGCACTGAATACTTCAATCCTGAGGGCCCCTGTGAGCCAACTAGCCCACCAGGTGCCTCCAGTATGCGCCAGGGAGCTGTGTTGCAGAGATGTGTAATGAGGCCACGCCCCATTTTACACCGCCCTGCAAGGCAGCCCCCTGGTGCGTTTACAGAGGGGGAACTAATTCCCCTTGCATATTGGGGGTCCCTGGGGGCCAACTAGCCCACCAGGAACCTCCAGTATGCGCCAGGGAGCTGCACTGCAGAGAGGTGTAATGAGGCCATGCCCCTTTTTACAACACTCTGCAAAGCAGCTCCTTGGCGCTTACTGGAGGTACCTGGTGAGCTAGTTGGCCCCCAGGGACCCCCAGTATTCAAGGGAAATTACTTCCCCCTCTGCAAACGCGCCAGGGGTGCGTTTGCAGAGTGGTGCAGGGAGGGGGCAGGGCTTGAGGTGATGGATTGCACCACTCTGCAAACTCGCCACCTGGCGCGTTTGCAGAGGGGGAACTAATTCCCCTTGAATACTGGGGGGCCTTGGGGGCCAACCAGCCCACCAGGAACCTCCAGTATGAACTAGGGGGCTGTGTTGCACAGAGGTGTAATGAGGCCCGCCCCTTTTTACTCCTCTCTGCAACGCAGCCCCCTGGCGTGTTTACAGAGGGGGAATTAATTCCCATTGCATATTGGGGTCCCTGGGGGGCAACTAGCCCATCAGGAACCTCCAGTATGCGCCAGGGAGCTGCATTGCAGAGAGGTATAATGAGGCCACTCCCCTTTTTACAACACTCTGCAAAGAAGCTCCGTGGCCTTACTGGAGGTACCTGGTGAGCTAGTTGGCCCCAGGGACCCCCAGTATTCAAGGGAAATTACTTCACCCTCTGCAAACGCGCCGGGGGGGTGGGTTCCAGAGTGGTGCATTTATGTTTTTTTGGGGGATCGGCAGTGTACGCGTACCCTGCACGTATCCTGGGATTTTTTTGGCCCTTGGGGGTCCTTGTGGGAACCCCTGAGCAGGCCTAGGGGGTCAGGAACCTCCAGTATGCGCCAGGGGGCTGCCTTGCAGGGAGGTGTAAAAAGGGGAGTGGCCTCTTTAGACGTCTCTGCAAGGCAGCCCCCTGGTGCGTTTGCAGAGGGGGAACTAATTCGCCTTGAATACTGGGGGTCCCTGCGGGCCACCTAGCCCACCAGGAACCTCCAGTATGCGCCAGAGGGCTGCATTGCACAGAGGTGTAAAAAGGGGCATGACCTCATTACACCTCTCTGCAATGCAGCCCCCTGGCGCGTTTGCAGAGGGGGAACTAATTCTACTTGCTTACTGGGGGTCCCTGGGGGCCAACTAGCCCACCAAGAACCTCCAGTATGCGCCAGGTGGCTGCTTTGCACAGAGGTGTAATGAGGCCCCATCCCTTTTTTACACCTCTCTGTAACACATCTCCGTGGTGCTTTTACAGGGGGGGAACTAATTCCCCTTGCATATTGTGGGTCCCTGGGGGCCAACTAGCCCACCAGAAACCTCCAGTGTGCGCCAGGGAGCTGCATTGCAGAGAGGTGTAATGAGGCCACGCCCCTTTTTACAACACTCTGCAAAGCAGCTCCGTGGTGGTCGATGTAGTTTGAGACTGGTTCTAGTAGAGAATTGTTAATGGACACTATCGGCCTTCCCGGGGTTTGTCCTGATTTTTATTAACTTTAGGAAGGCAGTAGAATGTTGGTGTAGTTGGGTGTAGTTGGGTGTTCGTTGTCAAGATAACAGTATTCCTCATCATCAATTAGGCCTTTCTGATGCCAGGTCTGTAGGTGTTTAGTTATTTCTATTTGTAAGTCCTTTGTTGGGTCTTTGTTTAGTTGTTGATAACAGTCCTGGTCCATTAGTTGGCGTTTTGCCTCTGTTATGTGATCTTGTTTATTGACGATGATGATATTACCGCCTTTATCCGCCCGTTTTATCTCGATTGTTTTTTCCTCATGCAATGTTTTTAATGCCTCCATCTATTTTTTAGTTAGATTGCTCTTATTTTTGTTCTGTGTCATTTTATATAGTTCTTCCAGTATTGCCTCATGAAAAGTATCTATCTTATTACCCGGTGGTAGGTTTGGATAGAATTTTGATTTTAATTTTAGGTCACTTTCACTCGCTGCTTCCATCGGTTGAGTTTCTTCTAATTCCATTAGAGCTTGTTCCTCTTGGGAACAACTTGTTGTACCCATTGTTATTAATGCTGTTAGGCCGTCTGCATCTTCAGCTAATAATGAGCTTGTTGTTTTCTACTTGGCGGTTTGGCTTTTATTTGTTGTTTTTTCTGTATAGATTTTAGCCAATTTTAATTTTCTTGTATATTTATACAAGTCTATTCTTGTTTCTGCTATATTTAGATGTGAGGTTGGGCCGAAATTAAGGCCTTTTTTAAGGACTTCATTTTCAAATGATGTTGGAGTTCTTGTTGAGAGGTTGATGACATTTAGTTCTTGGGGGTGGGGTCATGCGTTTCTATTTCCTGGGTTGTCTCAATCTGTTGTTTGACCACGTATCCAGTTTTGCCTCCTCCCTGGCGTCTCTGGCCTCTTCTTGTCTTCCTCGTCCTCCTCTGCCAAGGCCTCTGCCTCCACCTCTTTTTGGTTGGTTGCTTTTGTTTTGTTGCTCCAAGGCCATCCACATTTCGGTTAAAAAGTTGGTATTTTTTCTCATTTCTGATGTTTGTTTTGGGTTATCTTCTGTTTCACTTATATCAGTACTGGACAGAGAATCAAAGCCAGAAGTATCACAATTAGTTGTCTCTACCTTTTCTACTTTCATATTGTTTCCCAAATGTAAAAAATCTTCCTTCTTCAAAATCAGTTTTGTCCCTCTGAAATTTGAATTGCTTACGTTGTTTGACCCTCTCCATGTTTTTCTAAATTTTTGAGAATATCAGACTTGAGTTTTTGTTGTTCGTCATTTAGGGTCAATTTATTGATTTCTTCTTCCACATCCTTTAGTTCTTTTTTAATTTCCTTCAGTGCTTTTTCAATGTGTTTCATAAAAATGATCATTAGTCCAGTAGATGATTCTAACAGATATTCCCCCCTTTCCTGAAGGAGTTCCCCACTTGTATCCTGGTGGCTGGGCATCAGCATGAGGCGGAGGCCTCTCGGAATTCTCTTAACCTCAACATACTTTTGCAGAGTTATCAGTTCCCACCACTTGTTTATCTCCTTCCTAGATAATCTTTCCCAATATCTGTTTGTCTTTGTTGTTATTTATTTTTTGTATTGTTATTTATGTTGCTTTGCATAAAAGAAACCGGGAAAAAACCACCATGGCTCACTAGAGAGCAAATAATGGAAGGCAAAACAACAACACAAAGAAATATTGGGATAATGAAGGACAAAAACATTCTGGCTCTTCTGAAAGAAAATGTTCAGAAGACAGTGGTAGACATCGTACTAAATGAGCTATACTCACTAAAGAGGAATCATGGACACATCACAAAAATGTTTATAGGGCATATAAATGCCGCAAAGCCTTTTTTTTCACATACAAAAACAAAGAGCACTGGTTAATGGTGTATAATGTATAATTTATGACATTTCACAGCACATGCAAAGTCGTTTTAAAAGTTTAAAACTATGTAAGCCATAATGCACTTGAACACAAGCAGGAAGTAACTGTGCACTAAAAACGATAAAAGAAGTCTGTTTTCCAAGTCTCTACATCCCGTGATCAAGCCTTGTGATAAGGCAAAACGCGTTGGGCTTGGCGTGCTTCTGTAAATAAAGCCGCTTTAATTTTCTGGTAAAACACGAGTGAGTGCGTTTGTATTATTCTAATCTAAGATTAGACTTTGCTGATAGATATCGGCTTATCCCCGCCGAAACCAACGCACCTCGCAAACTTGGAGCGCCGACGTCGATAAAGGGACACAAAGTGGAAGATATATATATATATATATGTATAGTGGGTTAATACTTACCTATAATATTAGCTATGTATAATACATACATGTAATATATATATATATATGCGTGTGTGTGTGTGTGTTTATGTGTATATATATCTATCATATATATGTATATCTTTTGCTTTATTAACCCATACACCCCTGAGCCTACACCCTAAAAATTCCATTCCAACACAAAACCCATGCGGACCCTAAACCCTAAAAAAAACCTTGCCACTAAAAAAAATTACCCACCCTAAACTCCTAAAAAATTCCCTTGCCACACAATAACCCATACCCACCCTAGACCATAAAACTTCCATTCCCAGCCAAACACCCATATCCACCATAAACCCTAAAAATACCCTTACCACCCAAAAACCTATACCAACCCTAAAAATACCCTTGAACCCCAAAAGCTCCTTCCCAACGTACACCCTAAATTTGCATTTGCCACCCAAAACCCACGCTCACTCTAAACCCTAAAAATGCCCTTGCCACCCAAATACCCCTACCCACCCTAAACCCTAAAAATACCCTTGCCACCCAAAACCTCCTACCCACCCTAAACCCTAAAATACCCTTTCTACCCTAATACCCCTAACCACAGTAAACCCTTAAAATACCCTTTCAACCCAAAAACCCATACCCACTATAATCCAAAAAATAACCCATGTCAGCCAAAAACCTATACCCACGCTAATCCTAAAAATACCCTTGCCAACCAAAAAACAATACCCATCCTAAACCTTAAAAATTCTCTTGCCACCAAAAAACTCATACCCACCATAAACCCCAAAAATACCCTTGCTGCGCAAAACCCCTTACCCACTCTAGCCCCTAAAAATACCATTGTCACCCTAAAACCCGGGCCCACCCTAAACCCTAAAAATATCTTTGCCACCAAAAACCCCATGCCCACCCTAAACACTGAAAATGCCCTTGCCACCCAAAAACCCATACCCACCCCAAACCCTAAAAATACCCTTGCCACCCAAAAACCCATATCCACCCTAACCCCTAAAAATATTTTTGCCACCCAAAATCCTATACCCAGCTTAAATCCGAAACATACCCTTGTCACCCATAACCCCCAAATCATAAAAAATAACCTTGTCACCCAAAAACCCTTACCCACTTTAAACCCTAAAAAATACAATTGCCACAGAAAAACCATACCCACCCTAAGCCCTAAAAAATCCCTTTCTACCTAAAAACCCATACCGACCCCAAACCCTAAAAATACCATTGCCACCCAAAAACCCATACCCAACCGAAGCCCTAAACTTTCCAGTGCCACCAAAAAACCCATATCCCTATAAACCCTAAAAATACCCTTGCCACCCAAAAAACAATACCCACCATTAACCCTGAAAATACCCTTGCAACACAAAAACCATGCCCACCCTAATCCCTAAACATGACCTTTCCACCCAAAAACCCATACCCACCCTGAACTCTAAAAATACACTTCCCACATAAAATCTCCTGCCCACCCTAAACCCTAAAAATATCCTTGCCACCCAAAAACCCTTACCCACCACAATCCCTAAAACTACCCATACCATACAAAAAATATGCCCACCCTGAACCCTAAAAATACATTCTCCACCCAAAAACCCATAGCCACCCTAAACCCTTAAAATGTGCTTGCCACACAAAAAACCATGTCCATCCTAAACCTTAAAAATACCCTCGTCACCCAAAAATCTATTCCCACCCTACAAAATACCCTTGCCATTAAAAAACCCTTGCCCACGCTAAACCCTAAAAATTCCCTTTCCACCTAAAACTATACCCACCCTATGCCCTACAAATACCCTTGCCCTAACACACAAATATATATTAGTCATGCATTTACACACATCAATTCTGCCAAATGTTAAATTTTTATATATATAGTCATATGAGCATTCAATATCACTGCCGATGGTTTTGAACAGTATATCTTCCATGTCTATGATACAAAGTTTATAAAGTTGTTTTTGAAATGGTACTTCACGGATTGAAAAAGGCTGTTTGCCGAAACGCGCCTCTCTGTTTCACGGGGTGATGATGGACCTGCCTAATTAAATTGATTGATTTCTGCAGTTTCTGGGGTGCGAGCTCTCTTCGTAAAAAGAGTTGGGAGGAAGTATCGATATTTATATATGGTTGTCAGAAAAACTGAAAATGGCGGTAGGCTTTTATCATCCATTTATTAAAACTCTAAAGTTCAAACTCTGCAGCCTTGTCTGCAGCATCCTTAACACTTAAACAAAGACACATAAAATGGTACAACATCATTTGACATATAATGTATAGATATATAGATCTAAGAATAAGCATCTTCCTGTACTCATACATAAGGGAAAATTGGAATTCTATCGCAGGACCGGAGACTCGGATTATGCTTTTCTCTTCCATTTTTATTGCTTCACAGCCTTAACAACAAGGTAAGTAAAAGACTACAAATCCTTCTTTTCATGAACAAATGAGCATAGAAGCAGTCCCATATAAACAGAATCCGGAAACAGCACTTCCACTTTCTTCGCTGCTCAGCAGCCAGGTAAGTGCCTTTCCTTGATTCTGTTTAAGTGTTGGGCATATTGTGTGGCATTGTGGATATAATTTGATGTAATTGCAGGTATAATCTAACACTTGGCCTTTTTCAGCGCTTACTTACTGTGGGGCATTGTGGCTTTCCACGCCGCTACGGTGGTTTGGCGATGCGGAGTGTTTCCTTTGATAGTCATTTTGTGTTTAGGTGAACGCAGGAGTTCATTGTGTCGCTCGTTAGTCCGCTTCTGTGGCCCTTCACCCCCTGTCAAGCTCCGTCATTGTCAGCTGTACTGGGGCTCGGCCTGTGCAGATGGGCCATTCTAGCCGCTTTTTGCACCCTGCGGGCGTCCTCACTCTATCGCGGTCTCGGCCAGTGCGGTAGCACTCGCCCTGATAGAGGGAGTGACATGGGCGCGCTTCCCTGAGGAGGCAGGAGACCCTCCTCCGCATTCCAGTCATTCCTCGGCGCACGATGACGTTTTCCTGCTGAGGAGCGGAAACAGTTACTCGCTCCCAAGGGTGATTCAGACGAGTCAGCGTACGCTCTTGTTCAGTTGGGCAGTTCTCAGAGGTCTGGCTAATATTGCTCCAGCAGTGTGGTTTTCCCGCTGAGCCTGGTCCTTAGGTGGTTTGTGCTTTACACACATTGGCACAACCAATTGCTCTCAGGAACAGTTTAAAGCTATCCCAGAGCTCTGGTGTTTTCTTTTTTCCCCTTTTTTCTACTCCCCATTCACATGGGGCTGATGGAAGCAATAGATACCTCACTGGAAAGGGCAGTTTTGTCAGCCCTTGAATCCCTGAGCCGCAGAATTATTGAACTTACGGTCTGGCACAGGGTGGTTTCATCTACTCTGGGTGACTGCTCGGAGGCCGTTCCTCCCAATACTAGGGAGCCCTCCAAGGGTAAGGGCAAGGCTAAAACCCCAGGTAAGGCTACTGAGGGTCACTCCTCATCTGACGCTTTTGAGAGGTTGTGCCAGGCTTTCCTTAAGAGACGCCTGGATGCTTTAGATCGGCCTGAGGATTCCCAACCAGAGGGAACCCCGATGACGATTCCTGCCACCCTGGCGGGGGCAGAGGGAGATACCGGGGACGATTCAGACGCTCCTATTGAGGAGTCTGATGAAGAACTGGGCCCGAGCAGACCCTGGCGCCCGAAGTGGGGTTTGTCTCATCGTGTACCTGAATGACATCCTTCTGATGCACCAGGAGAAACACTCCCTGATATCACAACTGGGTATGGCCCAGAACCATCTGCATAATCTGGGGTTTGTCTTGAAAGATCAGAAATCTATACGGTCCGCTACCCCAACAGAAAATGTGCTTGATACTCAGAGAACTATGCCGGACTTTAGAGAGAGAGAGATTCTCGTTACGTCATCTAGCCCGGATTGTCGGGCTTCTTTCCTCCTCGACACAGGTGATCTTTCTAGGCCCATTGCATTATCAGGCTTTACAACGCTTGAAGAAGCAGCATCTACATCGCAGTCTCTCTTATTCGCTCCTTTGGTGGCTCGAACACATGCAAGCCTGGAATGGGAGGGGCATATTCGGATCAGCTCCTGGCCTGGTGATCGAGTCAAACGCCAATCGTCTCGGTTGGGGCGCCCGGTGTAGAGATGTTACTCCAGGCGGACATTGGTCGGAGCACCAGCAATCATTGCACATCAATTGCTTGGAGCTCCTGGCCGGATCCTTCGCGAATCGCAGCCTAGCGGCCGACAAGGTCTTGTTTGCCATCCTTCTAAATATGGAAAATATCTTAGCGGTGAGATATATCAATCGCCCAGAGGGCACTCACTCCAAACTTTTGGCAGATCTGGCCAAAGAATTCTGGGAACATTGCATGACTCACGATTTGTCAGTCATGGCGAAATACCTCCCTGGTTCCCTCAACCAGACGGTGGACTGGTTTTCCAGGCATCTACAGGATTACAGTGCTTTGAAGTTGCATTCGGCCGTCTTCCTCAGGCTGGTGGCTCGATGGGGCCCGTGTTAAGTAGATCTTTTTTCATTGTGTCTCAACTTTCAGATTCCTCACTGCTTCAGCTGGCGCCCAGACCCTCTGGCGGAGGCGACGGATGCCTTCTTACAGGATTGGATCCTGTTCCGCGGTTATGCCTTTACCCCATTCGCCATGATCCCCAGACTCACTGCTCTAATCCGGAGGCAGAAGGAGGAAGTAATTCTAGTGACGCCACACTGGAGATCTCAAGTCTAGCATCCAGTTCTTCTGGAACTTTCTATGGATTCTCCAATCCTGCTTCCCCAGACGCCTCTTCTCCTGACAGATGCTCAGGGCAACTTGTACCCTCTAGTTTGGAGGGCAGCCTCCATCTCATGGGCTGGAGAATTACATGGGGACGTTGGGAGGTCCTGGGCCTTTCGGCAAGAGCTTCGTCCCTTATCAGAAAGGCTTGGGCAGAATCTACGGTCAAACGCTACCTATCATCTTGGAGAAAGTGGTTTCGTTGGTGTGTGCGACGGGGTTTGGATCCAGTGGGTGGTGATGTGATTCACGTGGGGAACTATCTATCGGAGCTGGTGGGTCTAGGCTTTGCCTACCGCTCGATTAATGCAAGTAGGTCCGCCATTTCGGCGGGCCACCTGCCCGTTCATGAGGTTCCAATTTGGTAACACCCCTTAGCTTGTAGGCTGCTGAGAGGCATACACATGTCCTTTCCTCCAAGTCCGAAGTATTCCTTTTTGTGGGATGTTACTACTGTACTCCGTTTCTTGCCATCTTGGCAGGATAATGAATATCTTTCCTGTAAGGTACTGACAGGTAAGCTGGCGATGTTGCTTTGCTTGTTCTCTTGTAAGCGAGTATCAGATGTCCGAGCTTTGGAGATATCGGCTTGCGTGTTCACACCAGATGGGGTTGTCGTTCACGGTCATGCAGCGTACTAAGTCTAACACCAGAGTGGTTTCTTATCCGGCCTTCCCAGTTCACCCCCAAGTTGTGTGTTGTGCAATGCCTGAGGG